>NC_067247.2:334004710-335254710 GCF_019359855.2 Lolium perenne
GCTGGACAAAAATGCGGCCCAGCGCGGGGACGCATCGCAAAAGCGGACGGCCGCAGCGTCCGGAACGACGCAAACCCGGCCCAAATCTGGGCCGGGTTTGCGTGGCCGCGGACGCGGAAGGCTGGTCGCTCGCGTCCGCCCCTTGTCCGGCCCTGGCCCGCGTGTCATAGACATAAACATTTGTTTTCATTTAGAAGAACCTATTACATTTTTTAAACTACTACTTCTATCCTACTACGTACGGGGCCGGCGGCCTCGCCGGCGGCTCCTCACCGGCTTGCCGTCGGGGCCGTGGATTTCACTCGACGCGGGCGGCCTGTACGCGTGAGGATTCCACTCCAGCTCACGAGCTGGGTGGTGCGGCGGCGGCGGCTGCGGCGGCGGCGGAGGCTTTCATCCTCCTCCTTTCCGTCCACGCGCCTCGGGCGCGCTCGCACTCCGCCTCCTGCTGCGGCACCATCCGCTTCCCGCATAGCTCCAGCTCCTGCAGGGCCGCGCGTTCCACAGCGGTGCGCGCCTCCAGGCGGACGCGGCCGGCGGCCTGGGCTTCGTGGTTCCCCAGGCGCTGGCGCATGCGCTCTTGCCGGCCGCGCTCCGCCGACGCAGCAGCCTCCCGGGCGCGCCGCTCGGGCGAGGGCATCTGGACGAGGTGATGGGCTGCTCGCATAGCGAGCAGCTGGTTCTTCTGCCCGAGGAGGTCGCCTAATCGGCCCGGCCCGGCAGGTGGCCTCGTGCTCCTTCGTCACGCGCGTGAGGTCGGCGAGACGTTCCTCGATGGCGGCGTTGATGTTCGCCAGCGCGAGGTCCTCCTCGTCGACGGACTCCTCCGCGGCAGCCGCCCCCTCCTCCGCGGCCTCGTACCAGCCGTCCGCGGTCTCGTGCCATCCGTCCGTGGCCACCTCCACCATCTCCGTATCCCCTTCCTTTGCCGCCGCCGCCTCCGCCACGACGCGGAGCGCCTCGTCGTCGGCGACCCACCGCGAGTCCGCGCGCTCCTCCTCCTCCGTCCGCGGGAACCTGGCCCGGGCGGCGAGGGAGAGCTTGGCCCACGTGGCCTGCAGGGTGCGCGGCATGGCGCCGGAGAAGGTGGAGGGGAGAGAACGGTGATGCGGTCTGTGTGAGACCGCCGCCGTCTTTTATAGCCGGCGGTCTGGCGGGAAACTTGGGCGCGAGCGCGCGCCAATGGCGTTTTCGCGCGCGGGGGAACCTTGGTGCGCGCGGGATCTTTCCCGCGCGTTCCACCGCCCACCATGGCTGTCCCGTCGAGGCCTGCCATGGCGCAGCGCCGCGCAACGAAGATGAACCACGTGGCGTCTCTTTGGGTCGCCGCGTTGGGCGCCGCGTGCGACCCAAACGGACACGCGGACGCGGGGCGCTGTCCGCGTGTCCGGGCGGCCACGCAAACGGCCCAAAACGGACGGCCCAGCGCGTCCGTTTGGGTCGGCCGGTTGGAGATGCCCTTAAGTAGTCCAAAGGAGGGCGTCGGAGGCCGGCCGAGGGGGCCACACGCTAGGGCCACGCGCCCCCCTCCTGGGCCGTGCCGCCCTAGGGTGTGAGGCCCTCGGGCCTCCACCTGGCTTGCCCTTCTGGCTCCGTCAGTCTTCTGGAAAAATAGGAGCTTTCGCATAAATTTCGAGGATTTTCCTGAAAGTTGGATTTCTGCACAAAAACGAGACACCAGAACAGTTCTGCTGAAAACAGCGTTAGTCCGTGTTAGTTGCATCCAAAATACACAAATTAGAGGCAAAACAATAGCAAAAGTGTTCGGGAAAGTAGATACGTTTTGGACGTATCACGGCTCGTGCAGCTCCCTCCTCGGCGTTCTCCTTGCCGACACCTCCCCGGGCGCTCGACGGGACGCCTCCGCGCTCCATCCTCCTCGCCTCGCCTCGCCGTGGAGGCCCGCCCTGCTGAAACTCTCCATCTTAGCTTCCTACTGGCAATTGTTTTTGGTCAGTATGTTATTTTGGGTTATTCAGGAATTCCCGATCCCAAAACCGAATTGTTGGGAATCAAATATTATGATGTCATTTTCCAAAATCCGAAATATTTTTCCGGAATTTTCCGTCCCCAAATTTCGGTATTTCCCAAACGCGCCGGAGTGAGTTAGATTGGATGGTCTATCTCAAAAAAAAGTTAGACGCCGAGAAACGAAAACGCGACAAGAAAATACCAGGCGTCAGACTCGTGGCCTCCATGGAATCCGGTAGCAAGCCGTAGCGCAATTAACCTAGGAACAGCCACTCAGATATGAACTTCAAATCCAGACAAAAACACGATGGATTGACACACCGCGTTACCGCGCAGGCGGCAGCCGCACGTACTACACGCTTTCAATCCGTCTCCGATCGAGCATCTCCTGATCGATCCCCTCCCCGTCTCTTACTTATATACCGACTCCTCCATCTACCTTCCCTCTCCAGCAGTCGAGCCGAGCTGCCACAGTCCTCGAACTCGCCGACCACCACGCGACACGAGGACCATTGTCAGCAACCAGCATGCGCATCGGCAGCGACGCGGAGTACGAGGTCGGGACGTCCTGCGGCCTCGGCAAGGGCGGCTTCGGCGTCGTCGTCAAGGGGCGCCACCGCGCCACGGGCAGGACCGTCGCCATCAAGTCCCTCCGCCCGCCCGCCGACGACCCCGTCGAGCTCCAGCAGGAGGCGCGCCTGCTCCTGGACGCGAGCCGCGGGAACCCTTACGTCGTCGGCTTCCACGGCCTCGTGCAGGACCGGGCCACCGGCGCCCTCCGCCTCGCCATGGAGTACGCCGGCCCGAGCCTCCGCGCCGTCCTATGGGAGAGATCGGAGCGCCTCTCCGTGAGCAAGGTCCCCGAGGCCACCGTGCGCGCCTTCATGTGGCAGCTGCTCACCGGCGCCAGCACGATGCACGAGCGCGGCATCGTCCACCGCGACATCAAGCCCTCCAACGTCCTCGTCGGGGAGGACGGGACCGTCAGGCTCTGCGACCTCGGCCTGGCCATGTACCTGGCCACCGAGCCCATGCCGTACTGCAGCGCCGGCACGCCGTGCTACAAGGCGCCCGAGGCGCTCATGGGGAAGCCGGACTACGACGCGCGCGTCGACACGTGGTCGCTCGGCTGCGTCATGGCCCAGATGCTCACCGGCACCAAGCTCTTCGATAGCGACGTCAATGAGGTAGACCAGCTCTGGACCATCTTCGGCGTGCTCGGGATGCCGGACGACGAGACCTGGCCGGGGTTCTCGTCCCTGCCGCTCGCCGACGTCACCATGCGGTGGCCTCTCTACGAGCAGAAGAAGCTCAGCAGGCTGGGTGAGCTGTTCTCCGATGATGTCAGGCTGTCCCGGGACGGATTCGAGGTCTTGGAAGGGCTTCTCGCGTGCAACCCCGACAGGCGGCTGACGGCGGCAGCCGTGCTCGAACTACCGTGGTTCGTGCGTCTTGATGCCTACGCTGCCGCTGAGCTCGTCGTGCTCGCGTTGCCCTGTGAGAAAACGATCCCACCGCCGGCGACACCGAAGAAGAAGAATATGCTGAAGAAAGTTCCACTGGAGATATGGAACGCGCTGCGAACTGCAACACGTTCCAAAACGCATGGCACCTATAAACGCCTCTCAAACCTGTAAACCCTAATCTCCTATCTAGGTTTACGCACCATACGAACGTGCTCTGCTGGCGTGTGAGTAGCTGAGCTTGTCTGACCCTGTAAAGTTAGTGGAAGCTAGTCCTTGTTTCAGATTTTTGTGAAGGGCCAGGCTACACAGTGCCCGGTTACCATTTAGTCTTACCCGGTGCCCCCCTGTCGGAATCGTTTTCTTTCAGTAAATGGCAAGCGGGCCTGAGCTGTGACAGCGACGGCAACCCAAAAATGGAAACATGGCAGGACCACCTTTTTCTCGTCCCCACGCTTTTGTTTCTCTCGCGGTGGTGGTGGTGCGGGCCGGGATAACCCTACCTGCCTCCTCCTCCGTTCCCCTTTCTTCCTACTTCCTCCGTTCACACAAACCAGAACTCCATGGCTGGAGGATCTCGTGGCCCTTACTTAAGTTACATGCAGGATTTTGAATAGAAAAGGAGAAAAAAAAGGCAAAGCAAGATCTACCTACGGGCAGTGCGAAAATCAACACAGATAAAGTAAAAAAGTTACAGGCAATCAATCTTTCTTTGCAAGTCCAGATCTGGTTTTTACATGTAGAATAGTAAAGGGGTGAAGTAGTTTTGCAACACCAGATCATGGTGATGCATCGCCATCTGCTACCCCATTGCTGACAATCATCTGTCATGCATGTAAAAACTGAAGAAATCCAATAACATGAACATCAGAAAAACATGCAACTTTGAATCTGAGGATATACATTTTACAATTTTTTTGCAGTAACAAAAAAGTCAGTAGGTCCAAACAGTACTTAGAACTAGAGGCTGGCAAATGTGTAAAGAGCTCCTAGAAAACTGAGCATCAGAACACCCAAGCAAAATGACATACCACCAGTACTCTTTCCAGCTTGTCATGGCAATCTGCATGTGAAAAAAAGAACCTGAAATGTGAAACAGGATTTACAAATTGTCTACCAGGACTGTAGGAATAGCTGTGAAATCGGGAGTTCGTGACATCTCCATATCTTGGAAACTTGTGCCCTTGAATCTGAAACAAATTCAAACAGAAAGAACAACCAACATTAGTATGTGTCTTATGTGTTGATTTGGAGAAACTAACTAGGAAGCATGTTCTTTTAATACAGTGTTGAAACAAAGCAATATACGAGGAATATGATGATGATTTAACATGTTTCTATTTCTTGCCGGGAATCAGATGGAATTCTTGTTTCCTAATGCTGATATACAAGATTAGGAATATTATCAGGACAATACAATACTAGGCAGGCCAGGCAAGAAGAAGACCAGCAGCACAATGCTGACCTACAGGACAAGGGGAGCAAGCTACACTCTGGAGGGGCTGACACGGGGAATACGCTGTCAACTGATGTTTCTGGTGGAAAGGACGAAGTTCAATATACACCAAGCCTAACTCCGGTAGAAAAGCCATACCCAGATACGCGTATTAAAAGAAATAAAAAACACATCCTGGATATGTACTAGTATGAACAATATGTATTAAATGCCCAAAAAAGCACACCCATGATGTATTAAGTAATAAAATTATACATCCTACAGAGGTTGGTTTAACAAAAAATATAATTATATCATTTTGCAGTATGCATGTAATTATTAATAAGCAAATACATCCTGCAAAGCAAACAAAGTATCTCGTCCTAGCTGGATATGTATTAAATGTATTAAATGCCCCCAAAAGCACACCCAGGATGTATTAAGTAATAAAATTATACATCCCATAGAGCAAAAACAAAAAGCGGGATGTATTTATTATATAACTGGGAGGCCATAGTATATCTGGGAATAGATCTATGTAACTAATGACACAAATGTACATCCACCAGAATAAAGTGAACCATTAGATGATAGCATGAAGGCTAACATGAACCCTAGCAGAACAAAACAAATAGAGAAAAGATAAACAAAACAAGGAATAGTACATCCTATGTGCATTACAAGAAGGGGCAGTATGTATTTATTATACTCCATAATGAATGTCAAAGATTTTGTGTAAATTCGGATGTACCTATGCACTAAAAAATATCTAGATACATCAAAATTTGGACGAACTTGTGGCATCTATTTATGGACAGAGGTACTATAACTTTAGTCCATTTTTGGACAAAAACTATAATAATTACATGGTAATAAGAAACTCCACACCGTGAATTACATCAAGCATAGTATCTCTGCCCCACAACAACCATGTTGGGATAATACATATATGTAACTAATGACATAAAAGTACATCGACCCAGAATAACGAGAAAGAGTAGTTGATAGCATATTAGCATGAACCATAGCAGAAAAAACCATGGCTAATTTCCGAGCACAAACCTACCCTACTTTACCAGCACCATGTTACCAACAGCACCGTGCCTACTACATCAGCACCACCGTATAGAGCAAAACAAGTACAACCATGAATACTAGGGAATCGTCCAGCACAACCCCGCATACAGTCCAACAACACCATGAACGAATAGTAGAGGTAAAATTGAAGGCGAATCGGGCTAAAACACAAGCCCGAAGCATCACAGACAAACAAATCGATCGAGATCGAAGCACTTACCAGAACAACGCCGCCCAAGCTCCTAGCATGAACTCCACCAGCCGCGGCCGCATCGATTCGAGAAGCCGCGGCGCAGATTCTCGTTCACGAACTCGTGCAACAACGTCAGCCGCCACAGACGCATCGATTCTCGCGGGGCCGCGCCGGCGAAGGACCCTTCTCACCCCGTCTTGGACCCTCCGCCTCGGGAGCGTCGATCTGTTCGCGGCACCATCGAAGTCCCTCCACCACTACACCTACCGACGGGAGAACCCCTACGGTATTTTCCCCAGGACAACTTGCCGCCGACGAGATGATTTCGCCGTCGATTTGGAGCAAGCGGGGCGTGGATGCGGGAGAGAAGAGGAGGGGATTGGGGACGAGCTAGATTTAGATAGTCGAGGCGAAAGGGAGAGAAGGGGGAGTTCGTTTTTTGGACGGATGCACCGCTCAGTTCAGGCCGCCCGATCTTGATCCGACGCGCGCCACGGGAGAGCACCCCATAAGACAAGCCAGAGCCCCAGCAAGAATTAGATTTTGCGTTTTGTGAAACATTTTTTCTGATGATCAAGGAGAGTTACCCTTGCTCTTAGACTAGTCATAACTCCGAGTAACATAGGCTAGTGTCATACATACCACACTGGAGAGAACAAAATTGATTGACGAATAGCGAGATTAGATTGAAGTTCCCCTAGTTGAAGAAATAGTAACTACATCTTTAATGTTGTGCACAATTGTTTTGAGAAAAGTGACATGGAAATTTGTGTATACTAAAGGTTCTGTGAAGAAATTTGGAGAATATATATTTTTATGATAGTTGGCGATTAAAAATATTTAAACATTAATGTAGATGCAAAAAGTTAAGGATGTTTACAATTTTTTCAATAGCTATACGTTAGAAAATAATACAATTTTGTTACAAAATACATTTGTTTAGCATAAGCTAGGTGTAATAATAAATTAATAATTAATGTATTGCAACAAAAGTAAAAAGAATGATAAATGTAATATTAGTAACATTTCATATTTGACTTACTATCAGGAATGCACCATTATTAAATTATTTAGAAGTATAAAAGTTTAGTGTAATTTATTTTGGATGGTCCTAATGAGGAAGAGTAGTCAATGCCTATTTAGGACTGCGAGAGTCAAGCACAAACGCCCCCAACCCAGCCGCCCCCAACCTTAACCCACCCGCACCCTGCCCTCCGCCGCCGCCGCCGCCGGTAGCGCCGCCGGGGGCAAAGTCCCTCGGGGCGTGGCGGCGGCGGGGGCCCTTCCTCGTCGCCGCGTGGAGATCGGCGGCCGGATCCCCACCTCCTCGATGCTTGGCGGAGAAGACGCGTGATACGTCCAAAACGTATCTACTTTCCCGAACACTTTTGCCATTGTTTTGCCTCTAATTTGTGTATTTTGGATACAACTAACACGGACTAACGTTGTTTTCAGCAGAATTGCTCTGGTGTCTTGTTTTTGTGCAGAAATTCAACTTTCGGGAAAATCCTCGGAATTTATATCAATGGGCCTATTTTACCAGAAGACTCAGGGAGCCAGAAGGGCAAGCCAGGTGGAGGCCCGAGGGCCCCACACACCAGGCCGGCGCGGCCCAGGGGGGGCGCGCCGCCCTAGTGTGTGGCCCCCTCGGCTGGCCTCCGACGCCCCCCTTTGGATTACTTAAAGGGTTCGATCTAAAAATCGCGAGGCAGAAGTCGAAGTCACCAGAAATCCTCCAGTACGCCGCCACATCGCGAAACTCCGTCTCGGGGGCCAGAAGTCGCTGTTCTGGCACTCCGCCGGGACGGGGAATTGGAGGAGATCATCGCCATCATCACCACCGACGCCTCTCCATCGACCAGCCATGTTTCCCCCATCCATGTGTGAGTAGTTCCCCCGCTGTAGGCTGAAGGGGATGGTAGGGATTGGATGAGATTGGTCATGTAATAGCATAAGATTGTTAGGGCATAGTGCCTAGTGTCCGTAATTGGTACTTTGATGATATTGTTGCAACTTGTTATGCTTAATGCTTGTCACTAGGGCCCGAGTGCCATGATCTCAGATCTGAACATGTTATTATTTCATCATGATATGCATTGTTTTATGATCTTACCTGCAAGTTGTATACACATGTCGTTGTCCGGAACCAAAGGCCCCGAAGTGACAGAAATCGAGACAACCGGAGGGGATGGTAGTGATGTGAGGATCACATGTGTTCACTAAGTGTTAATGCTTTGCTCCGGTACTCTATTAAAAGGAGTACCTTAATATCCAGTAGATTCCCTAGAGGCCCGGCTGTCACCGGCTGGTAGGACAAAAGATGTTGTGCAAGTTTCTCATTGCGAGCACGTACGACTATATATGGAACACATGCCTATGGATTGCTTTGTACTTGGACACCGTTTTATTATTATCTGCAAATGCCCTGCTTTGATTGTTACATGAGTTTCTCTCATCCATGCAACGCCCGTCATCCATCCCTGTGCCTACAGTATTTTATTCCTGCTGTTTACTATAATTACTACTGCTGTCTTTGTTACTCTGCTGCTGTTATTTCACTACTGCTACTGCTATAAAACTGTTACTACTGATAAAATCTTGCGAGCAAGTCTGTTTCCAGGTGCAGCTGAATTGACAACTCCGCTGTTAAGGCTTTCAAGTATTCTTTGTCTCCCCTTGTGTCGAATCAATAAATTGGGTTTTACTTCCCTCGAAGACTGCCGCGATCCCCTATACTTGTGGGTTATCAAGACTGTTTTCTGGCGCCGTTGCCGGGGAGCATAGCTTTATTTGGAGGTTCAATTGGATTGATATTGTTCGCTGCAAATTCTCCATAATGGGTAAACCTCGCGATTCTAAAGTCGCCATATTACCATCCACTACAAGAAAAGGTACAACTCTGAGTACCTCTGCTACTCTTGATTCACCATCTGTGATAAGTCAACTTGTTTCACCGCCGCAAGCTTCACTTGCTGGTACTTCTGCTGAATCTGAAAACTCTCATAATATTGATGATGTTTCTGTTGTGCTTGATGATAGTGGTTCATTGGGATCATTTCTAGATGCTACAATTGCTAGGTTTAGACAAATTGAAAATACTGAAACTCCTAATGCTGCTACACCTGTTAATTCACCTGAACTTGATTATTCTAGTGATGATCCTGATGAGGATTATGTAGAGCTTAATGATGATTTTATTAATAGATGCAATGCTACTGCTGATGCAAGAAAAATTAAAAAGTTTCTCGCACAATATACTGTTAGACATAAGCTATCTCCTGATCCTAAATTTGCCACATCTCCTATATGCATTAAGGATAAAGATTATGATTTTTCTCTTGATTTATCTCATATAGCTATTGTTGAGAAAACACCCTTTTGTGGTACTGAAAAAGAAAGTGCTGTACAACACATGAATAAACTTTCTTCTATGAGTAGCCTGTTTTCTGATGATGTCAAGATGCGCACTTATTTCGTTGCTAAAATTTTTCCTTTCTCATTAAAGGATGACGCTAAAACTTGGTACAATAATTTGCCTCCTGGTTCTATTACTAGTCCAGGTGATTTGCTTGATGTTTTCTTTCGGAAATACTTTCCTGCTAGTGCTCAACATGCTGCTTTACAGAAAATTTATAGCTTTGACCAGGAAGATGCAGAGAAATTGCCTGAAGCATGGGCAAGATTTTGCTCTCTTATCAGAGCTCGACCTAGACACGATTTGGAAAAGCATGATTTACTTGATATATTCTATAGTGGACTAACCGTTGAGTCTAGGGCATATTTGGATAGTTGTGCTGGTTGTGTTTTCAGGAAAAGAACTCCAGACAAAGCTGAAGAATTATTGGCTAAAATAGGCCAGAATCATGATGATTGGACTACACCTGAACCAACTCCGACGCCAATATTGAAGAAGAGGGGTTTAATTAAATTAAATGATGAAGATATGAGGGAAGCCAAGAAGTCTCTCAAGGAGAAAGGTATTAAATCCGAAGATGTGAAGAATCTACCTCCCATAGAAGATATATGTGAGATAATTCCCCCTTCATCCATGATCGAGGTAAACTCCCTTCAACGCTTTACTAGGGAAGATATTCCGTATTCAAAACCTCCTGCTCAATGCTTAGATGAGTTTGATAATTATATTGTTAAGCAAGAAAATTTTAATATGAGAGTAGAGAATCATCTAATGGAAAATTCTCAAGCTATTAGCAATTTGCATGATATTGTGGAGAGAACCTCCAATGATGTTAAGATGCTTGTTAAACATTTTCAAATGGTTCAAACTCAAATTGATCAACTCACTAAAGTGCAAAATGACTTGTTAAAAAATAATTCTAAAGAGAAACATGCTTATGAAGTAACAACTAGAGGCGGTGTCTCTACCCAGGATCCTCTATATCCTGAAGGGCATCCCAAAAGAGTTGAACAAGATTCTCAACGAATTGAAACTAGTGCTCCTTCTAAGAAAAAGAAGAAGAAACATAAAAATGTTGTAGAATCCTCTGAACCTGTTAATGATCCTAATAGTATTTCTATTTCTGATGCTGAAACTGAAAGTGGTAATGAACATGATAATGATAATGATAATGATAAGAATGATGCTCCTGATAAAGAAGAGGTTGAAGATGAACCTGAAAAGCATGCTAAAAACAAAAAGTATACTAAAGAAGATTTTATTGCTAAGAAACATGGCAATGAAAGGGAACCTTGGGTGCAAAAGCAAATGCCTTTTCCTGCTAAGAATCTAAAATCAAAGGAAGAAGAACACTATAATAAATTTTGTGATTGGATGAAACCTTTATTCTTGCAAATCCCTTTGACTGATGCTATTAAATTGCCTCCTTATTCGAAGTATATGAAAGATATTGTCACTAACAAAAGGAAAATCTCCAATGAGGAGATTTCCACTATGCTTGCTAATTACTCTTTCAATGGCAAGGTTCCAAAGAAGTTGGTCGACCCAGGTATACCTACTATTCCTTGTTCTATTAAGAATAATTATGTTAGAACTGCTCTATGTGATTTGGGAGCCGGTGTTAGTGTTATGCCCTTTTCTCTTTATAAGAGACTTTATTTAGATAAGTTGATACCTACTGATATATCTTTGCAAATGGCTGATAAATCTACTGCTATTCCTGTTGGTATATGTGAGGATGTTCCTGTTCAAGTTACCAACAACTGCTTGATATTAACTGATTTTGTTGTGTTGGAAATGCCTGAAGATGATAATATGTCTATTATTCTTGGGAGACCTTTTCTTAACACCGCAGGGGCCGTTATTGATTGCAATAAAGGAAAGGTTACTTTCAATGTTGATGATAAGGAGCATACCGTCTATTTTCCCAAGAGGATTGATAAAGTATGTGGAGTTAATACTATTTCTAATGTGAGAACTATCAAAGTTGGAACAATTGATTGTCCTATATATGAGCCTAAAGAAGGTTATCAAAATCTTATGATTGGATCCATATCAATACAATTCAAGGTAACATGATTGATTTGAGGTTTATTTCTTCTTGTGCTATGTAAAATTTATTTGGTGGCAAGACTTGATCAACCTTGTTAACAAATACTTTTTATATGCATAGAGGAGGTAAACAACATCTCTTTCTTCCTCCACTTGTTCTACTTGCTGTAGCACTTTTGTTTTGCAAAGTTCCTTAGTTAATTAGAGATTTCAAAAAATTTCCTGGCCAGTAATAATAAACTTAATACCCAGAAATGTGCATTTTTAAAAGTTTTCAAAAATTCACAAAAATTATACCGTTGGTCCTATTTTTCGAAAATGCACCCGGGAGCACCTGGGGATGACCAGTGGGGCACCCCAGGGTGGCACCCCACAGGCCCGCGCGGCCTGGAAGGGGGGCGCGCCACCCTAGTGTGTGGGCTCCCCCTTGCCCCACTTTAGCATCTCTTCCTCCCACACTCTTCTCTCTCCCGAAAAAAATCAACACCAGCTTTCTCTCACTCGCGTTTCTGCTCAAGAGCTCAAGATTTCTCGATCTCTTTGCTCAGCCCAGATTTCTGTCTGAAATTTAGCACATTTGCTCTCCGGTATGTGACTCCTCCGATTATCCAAGTAGAATTTTGTTTGGTTGAGTATATCTTGAATATTTTGCTGCTGTAGGTAACATGTTTAGTGAGCTTGCATGCTTGTTCTAAGTTGTAGAAACTAGTTTTGATGCATGATTAGTACTATAGCAAGTTCCTATAGTAGTTCCCCTCAATTATATGTCACCAAATCAAATTTTATAATTTTTATTGAAAATTTCAGAAAATGGAGTGGAATAGACATCAACTAAACCAACAAGAATTGGAGGTGCAACAAGTCATGAGAGTGAACCGCGAAGAGGGAGTATACCCCTCTTACTACCCGTGCACAGATTTCATGAGAAGTGCAGGAATCTTGGGAGATGTTCAGAATCTAATTTCTCGTGCAGGGTTGAATGATTTTGTTGACGGAGAACCATGCAAATATGCAAAATTGACTATGTCTGTTGTGCAGGATTTTAAGTTCAATTGGTCGCAATCTAACCCCATGGTTCAGTATAAAATTTATAATAAAACTGTCAACTTGCCATTCAATGATTTTTGTACAGCAATTAGAGTACCGCAATGGGGATCATGCGAGAAGATAAGGGGATCGCCGCAATAGCTCTTAAACCTTTTCGAGAGGATTTGTCATGGAAGGAGCTTCTCAGAGGATGGTGGTAAAATCAGTAGCATTCAACTCCCAGCTATCCGCTACTTTGCTTATTTCATTACTAAATGCGTTCTTGCTAGAAAGAATGGTAGTAAACTATCTATCCAGGATTTAGCTTTTCTAGTTGCTGCACTGCAAGGTAGTAAGGCTTATAATTTGGGTGCGTTGATAGCTTATAGACTTGCTACTAACCGTGAGAAGGGCGGAATCTGTGGAGGTCTCATCACCTCTCGTTTACTAGCTTTGCATGGTGTAGAACCTCACCATCTTGATATTCAACTTCCCATAGAAAAACTTGACATAGTCTCCATGATTAAACATAAATTTGTTTCTGATTCATCTAATTTGGGTAACCTGTTTTACAAGATGACATTTTATAAGAAAGCTTGGAGAATAACTAAGAAAACTGAAAAACTAGTAAGATTGCCTGCGCCTGTTCTATTTAACCTTGATTCCAGGGAGGATTGGTCGGTCACAGAAGGTGCACTGAATGCACACATAGAGGGAGGAGGCCATCATGCAAGAGACAACACGGAGGAGGCCGAGGAACACCTCGACTCTTCATCCGATGCAGCAAGTTCTTCGCATCAACATTTTGGACATGTGGAGCCTCCACGCTTTTCTTCCGCACAGGGATCTCACTATGACTACGCCATGTATGATCCACCGGCGTGGAACAGCGACCCTCACTGGGGTTGAACTCCACTTAGACCAAAAGCCTAAGCTTGGAGGGAGGTATACCGGCATCACTCATTCTTTGCATATTATGGTTTCTGGATACTTGTATATACTTGTTTAGTTTCTTTGAGTGGTTTTCTAATGAGAGGGAGATGATATTTAGGGAAGTGCTGCCTAAAAACAGGTTCTGGACTGTTACCAAAAAAATTCTCAAAAATATCCAGAACGATACTTTGCGAAGACAATTTTTGTGCATGTTCCCCAGGTTGTTATCTAACTTTCATTAGTTGAACACTTTTCGATTTGAGCAGTGGAAGAATTTCTTAAAAATCGAGTACTGTACTGCTGTCAAGTTTGACGAATTTCTGCTGCTTTGTGTTTATGTGACTCTTCTAGTTTCCATTTTCTTGTTTTTGCTTTGTTTCTTTCCTAAAACACAAAAAGATCAAAAATATTTCTGTTGTTTCTCTTCACCATTTGCTTGTTTTGGTTTCTTGCATTTATTTTGCTTTATTTGCTATCGTTGGTTTGCTATAAGAAAATCCAAAAAGATTTTGCTTTGTTTGCTTGTTTTCTTTTGTTCTTGTTTCCAATTTGAAAACACCAAAAATATTTGTTGTTCTTATTTGGTTTGTAAAGTTCACTATGAGTTCAATGGTCTTCGGTGGCTGGAGCGTGGTTTTCATTTCATATTATCCAAGCTACACAAGTGAAAGGCAATAATGACGATCTACGACAATTCGGTTGTGGTGAGAGGCTGGTATGAACTCTATTTGTTTTCATTTTTGTACATATACTCATCCATGTGAGCATGCTTAGTTGGTTCATGTGAGGTATATGTCATTTAAGAAAGTCTAGTAGTTCATGATCTCTCATGTTTAGCTCCAATTTATTAATATGAGTAGCATGTCATGGATGTTTGCCTGCATTGCTTTATTCATAAGTAGGTATGACATTGTGGTATCCTCCTCTGAATAATTCATTTGTATCGACTTGGCACATGCTCACGCATGCATATGACTGAACAAAAGTCAATTAATCCTCGATGATTTACATTGCTTCAGAGTTCTTGTATCACTTTTATGCCTCCGTTAATTTATTTTGCCGCAAGCATAATTATGACAGTGACTGCTCTCTTGATTTGTCGCTCCCCAGTCTATTGCTAGCCTTCACTTGTACTGAGCGGGAACGCTGCTCGTGCTTCCAAACCCCTGAAAACCAAGTTGTTCCAAAGTGTCCACCATAAATACCTATGCATGGCATTTCAAACCATTCCAAGTAAATTCTCATGCGCTACCTTTAAAACCTTCAAAATGTTTCTCAATTTGTGTTAATGTTTTATAGCTCATGAGGAAGTATGTGGTGTTTATCTTTCAACCTTGTCATTTACTCTTGACGGACTTTCATAACGGACTAGTGGCACATCCGCTTATCCAATAATTTTGCAAAAAGAGCTGGCAACGGGGTGCCCAGCCCCAATTAATAACCTCATTAATAATTCTCTTCACATGTTTTGCTCTGATTCATCAGTAAGCAACTTAATTTTGCAAATAGACACTCCTCCATGGTATGAGATTGATGGAAGGAACCCGAGGATTCGGTTAGCCATGGCTAGTGTAAGCAAAGGTTGGGGGGAGTGTCACCCATAATAAAAACTAAAGTACATGTGTAAACAAAAGAGAAGAGGGATGATCTACCTTGCTGGTAGAAATAACGTCCTTCATGGGAGCCGCTCTTGAAAGTCTGGTTGGCGAGGTAGTTGGTGTACCCATTACCATTCGTTGACAACAACAAACACCTCTCAAAATGATTTTACTCCTGTTTTAAAAAAATGAAAAGCTCTAGCGCATGTTAATCCCTGCTTCCCTCTGCGAAGGGTCAATCTTTTACTTTTATGTTGTGTCTCCATCCTTTCTTTGAGCACTTTCTTGAGAGCACAACTGTCATTCTTAGTATAATATGCTTGTCCCAAAATATGATTGACTGTTGTATAACTTCGATGCTTTTATCTTTGACAATCTCTATTTCTAGTCTTTCTATGAACCTCAGAGGTGCCTGGGCATTTATGTTTTGCTGTTCAAATTCGGGCAAACGAGATACCACTTTATCATACTCTTTTATGAACATTGCAATCCTGCTTATAGACATGATTCATAATGCTTATTATTAATTGTTGGTACCTTTCCATGATTGATATATCTGTTGGATGATCTTATTTGCATGTACCTTATTATGAATTGCCTAAGTGTTATCCATATTATGAGAATATTTACATCATATGAGCAAATGTGTTCGTGAAAGTTCTTTTATCGCACTCAGTTGTTAACTGAATTGCTTGAGGACAAGCAATAAGCTAAGCTTGAGGAGAGTTGATACGTCCAAAACATATCTACTTTCCCGAACACTTTTGCCATTGTTTTGCCTCTAATTTGTGTATTTTGGATACAACTAACACGGACTAACGCTGTTTTCAGCAGAATTGCTCTGGTGTCTTGTTTTTGTGCAGAAATTCAACTTTCGGGAAAATCCTCGGAATTTATATCAATGGGCCTATTTTACCAGAAGACTCACGGAGCCAGAAGGGCAAGCCAGGTGGAGGCCCGAGGGCCCCACACACCAGGCCGGCGCGGCCTAGGGGGGGCCGCAGCCCTAGTGTGTGGCCCCCTCGGCTGGCCTCCGACGCCCCCCTCTGGACTACTTAAAGGGTTCGATCTAAAAATCGCGAGGCAGAAGTCGAAGTCGCCAGAAACCCTCCAGTACGCCACCACATCGCGAAACTCCGTCTCGGGGGCCAGAAGTCGCTGTTCTGGCACTCCGCCGGGACGGGGAATTGGAGGAGATCATCGCCATCATCACCGCCGACGCCTCTCCATCGACCAGACATGTTTCCCCCATCCATGTGTGAGTAATTCCCCCGCTGTAGGCTGAAGGGGATGGTAGGGATTGGATGAGATTGGTCATGTAATAGCATAAGATTGTTAGGGCATAGTGCCTAGTGTCCGTAATTGGTACTTTGATGATATTGTTGCAACTTGTTATGCTTAATGCTTGTCACTAGGGCCCGAGTGCCATGATCTCAGATCTGAACATGTTATTATTTCATCATGATATGAATTGTTTTATGATCTTACCTGCAAGTTGTATACACATGTCGCTGTCCGGAACCAAAGGCCCCGAAGTGACAGAAATCGGGACAACCGGAGGGGATGGTAGTGATGTGAGGATCACATGTGTTCTCGGAGTGTTAATGCTTTGCTCCGGTACTCTATTAAAAGGAGTACCTTAATATCCAGTAGATTCCCTAGAGGCCCGGCTGCTACCGGCTGGTAGGACAAAAGATGTTGTGCAAGTTTCTCATTGCGAGCACGTATGACTATATATGGAACATATGCCTATGGATTGCTTTGTACTTGGACACCGTTTTATTATTATCTGCAAATGCCCTGCTTTGATTGTTACATGAGTTTCTCTCATCCATGCAACGCCCGTCATCCATCCCTGTGCCTACAGTATTTTAATCCTGCTGTTTACTATAATTACTACTGGTGTCTTTGTTACTCTGCTGCTGTTATTTCACTACTGCTACTGCTATAAAACTGTTACTACTGATAAACTCTTGCGAGCAAGTCTGTTTCCAGGTGCAGCTGAATTGACAACTCCGCTGTTAAGGCTTTCAAGTATTCTTTGTCTCCCCTTGTGTCGAATCAATAAATTGAGTTTTACTTCCCTCGAAGACTGCCGCGATCCCCTATACTTGTGGGTTATCAACGTGCGTGGGACGGGCGACGGCGGAGGTGGCCCTCCTCCCGTCAGCTGTCCCCTGGCGGATCGGTCAGCGCGGGTGGGATGGGCGGCGCTGCGGTCTCCCTCTTCTCGTCGGCTTCCCGTAGTACTCCGGCAGGGGTTGGTGGTGGGCGGCGGCCAGACCCTCGGTCTGCGCCATGCCATCCACCCCCGCCTCTTGTTGGTGCGTGGAGGCGATGTCGGGCATCTTCCGCGACACGAGGGCACCCGGGGCAGCAGCCTTGGGTTTGACGGAGGAGGTGGCCTCTTCTTCGCCGGAGAGGGTCGGCCTGCGGTTGGTGCTGGTGGATTTTTGATCTATCATCGCCATCCGGCGGTGAGACGGATGTGCATGGAAGCCGGCGATGGTGTCGCCGGTGGAGGGTTGGGTTGGCCAGCCCGGGATGGTCGCCGACGTGGGGGTCCGGCCTGAATAAAGGCGGCGGTCCTAGGGCCTCTCTTGCGTGAAGAGGAGGACCTACCGGAGGCCTGGACTCGTAATCTGGCCGGAGGGTTGAGTTCCGGAAGGCTCCGCCGGCGAATGTAACAGTGCTTTGCCTGGAGTTTGCTGGATCGGAGGTATTCGGTCGTGCGCACCCATGCGTTTATTCCGACCGTTTGGTTCTGGAGGGAGTGGCGCAAAGCTCTTTTTCTGTATTGACATCAAGTGACTATGGATCCATGATGAAAGTCGGAAGAAGAGAATTTCATGAAAGCCAGAGGGGAGGACTAGCTAAGGGAGGTTCAAGTCTCCGCGCTGTTGAGGGGCTTGCTTGGTGTCTGGGCTTCACAACAGCGGTATGAAAGTGGGGGCGACAATACATGTGAAGCGCAGAGTCCTACCTTTCAGGGTGAAAACCCAAGGTCTGGCCTTAACTGGTTGTGCCTGGCAGTGACCTTAGTGGAGGCATTGTTTTGAGAGTGGGGACTATCTTCAGGGTGAAAACCTAAGATCTTTGATCGGGCGACGACGGTGTTGGAGCACTGTTTCCTTCTTGAAGGCGTCGTTTTTTGGAGAGTCTGCAATTCAGGTGTTGTCATGGTGGTGGTTGTATTGCTGTTGTTAGGTCGGTGATACTGTAGCGGGACTTTTGTTTCTTAGTTTTCTTTTCCTTTTTTTGGCTGTGTGCATCCGTAGTGCCATTAGGGTGGTGCGTTGTTGCAGAGGCTGGGTGTAATTGGTATCTCTCGATATTAATATATTCCCTTTATCGAAAAAAATTAGGACTGCGACGTCAATGAGGTTGATCAGCTCTGGACCATCTTCGGCGTTCTCGGGATGCCGGATGACGAGACCTGGCCGGGGTTCTCGTTCCTGCCGCTCGCCGACGTCACCATGCGGTGGCCTCTCTATGAGCAGAAGAAGCACAGCAGGCTGGGTGAGCTGTTCCTCGATGGGACGCTGTCCCATGGCGGCTTCGAGGTCTTGGAAGGCCTTCTCGCGTGCAACCCCGACAGGCGGCTGACGGCGGCCGCCGCGCTCGAACTACCGTGGTTCGCGCGTCTTGATGCCTACACTGCTGCTGAGCTCGTCGCGCTGGCGTTGCCCCGTGAGAAGACAATCCCACCGCCGACGACGCCGAAGAAGAAGAATATGCTGCATGGCACCTATAAACCAATAAATCTAGACCTACGGACTACTTTTGCTACGGAAAGTTTACGGATAAACGTGGACTCAATTGAGTGGCTGAACTTGCTTAATAATCGGGAGCAGTTTCTGTTTCAGCCCAACGTGATATGCCACGTTTGAGTCCGTAAGATTATTTTGTAAAACTTCCCCGTATGTGTAGCGTTACTCCCTATAAACGCCTCTCAAACCTGTAAAGCCTAATCACCTGTCTAGTGTAAAGGCCACACGAACGTGCTCTGCTAGCGTGTAAGTAGCTGAGCTTGTCTGACCAAGTTAGTGGATCTGTGGAAGTCCTTGTTTCAGATTTTGTGAAACATTTTTTTCTGATGATTAAATGGAGTTAACCTTGGCTTTAAACTGGTCATAGTGTGGAGTAGCATAGAATAGTGTCATACATATCACACTGAAGCAAACGAAATTGATCGACGATGATGGAAGCTCCCCTGGTTGTACTGAAAGAAATATAAACTATATTTTTAATAATATTATGCGTAGTTGTTTTGAAAAAAGTGACATGAAAATTTGTGTATACCAAATGTCGTGTGTACGATAAATATGGAGAATTCATAATATTTCTATGATGGTTGGCTATTAATACTGCATGCAATATATACAGTCCTTGTATTGTTGATTATTATTGAAAACTTCTAAGACACATCTGACCACGAAAAACTGGTAGACAGTCAAGCTAATGGTTCAATTTAGACTTTAGATTTTTCTATAAATTATCTTACATAACAAATGCACTAGATATCTATATATTAAGATATTTGCTAGGACATACTCAACAGATAAATATACACCAAACTATTATAGATAATTAAACATTAATGTAGATGCAAAAAATAAGGATGTGTACAATTTTTTCAATGTCTATACATTAGAAAAACATTTGTTTAGCATAATGTAATTGTAACTAATGTACATTGCAGCTAAAAAAGAATGATACATTTAATATTAGTAATATTTCATATTTGATTGACTATGCGAGAAGTTACGATTATTAAATTATTTAGGAGTATAAAAGTTTAGTGTAAATTTTATGTATTTTTTGACACAAGTAAATTTTATGTATTAACCCCGCCGTGCGTTCAAAATTTTATGTATTAACTATCCAAATCTCTTGATCTTTGGAGAATCAAAGGAGAAGAACCCGATCTACATCTTCACCCAAGCGATTTGCATTTTCCCCTCATATGATTGAGGGCCCCTTTGCTAGTGTTCCTCTTTGGAAACCCTAGTTGTTTGTGGTTGATTTGTTCTTGTTGTTGTGTTGTTATAGATATTGGGAGCCTCCAATTCGGTTGTGGATGTGTGCCCCAAGAACCTTGTAAAGGCCCGTTTTCTGCCTTGAGGAATTCCCTTAGTGGAAGTGGGCTAAGCCTTTGTGGCGTTGCTCACACGAGACCTGAGTGAGGGCTTTGTGGAGTTAGTCTGGCCTTCGTGGCGACCACACTCCTCCAAACGTAGACGTACTTCCCCTTAAAAGGAATAAACTACGGGAATCATCTCTGTGTCTCTGCATGCTCCACTCTCGGTTACCTCTATCCTTATTAGCTCTTCTATATCTTGCCTAGCTATATCTTGCATAGTTGTAGATCTTGTCATATAGGTAAATTCACATAGTTGCATATCTAGAGAATTTACCTTTTGTGTTAAGCCTAAATTGAAAAAGAAATAAAAAATGGTTAGGACCTAATCACGCCTCTCTAGGTGCGGCATACGATCCTTTCAGTAACCGAGGCACGCGGAGACGACGATGTATCTCGAAGTTCACTCTCTTGCATATGCTACTCTCAGTTGGAGCGGTGTGGAGGCACAAGGCACTCCATATGCCACAAAGGCCACCGTATTCTCCTCGAGTCTTTCCCACCAAAAGAGAAATCCTCGATTCACTAAGGGATCCTTAGGGGCCCCAATGGTTTGGACTTGAATCGGTTGAAAAAAGATATACAACGTTGGCAAGAACGACGTTCAGCAGAATATATGACCCACGCCCCTTTAGGCTCTTTAAATTCTGTGGGTAGCGTAGCTACCGAGATCAATGTAGTTAATTATGTCTCTCCTAGAAGTTAGTTATCAACTTCTCATTTTGTTCTAGTATTCTTCTTTTTTTGTGGGGCATTTGTGGCATGCAGGAAGAGCCCAAGCTGTTGCAACAGGTTTTGAAAAGGGAATCGATCGTGATTTGGAACATGTTCTTTACATCAATCCTCTTAACTAAGATTTTCTTATTTATACCTGTTCTAATGTTTTATTTTTTTCTGTTCTGGCTCAATTATTCCATCTAGCCGAGACCGAACCCATACAAGCTTGGGGCAATCACCCAAGTAACAAGCTTGAGGCAAACTCCACAACAACCGGAGGCTCTCAAGTACAAGGCCACCAAGGGTACAACACGCCACAAACGGCTACACGGCCACAACGGCTACAACGCGCCACAAAGACAACAACGCCACAAAGGCTACCACGCCACAAAGGCTACTATGCCACAAATCCAACAATGCCACAAAGGCTACCATGCCACGAAAGCTGCCATGCCACAAAGGCAACAAGACCACAAAGATCTACAAGCCATCTAGGGTTCCAAGAACCCAAGAGGTAATACTCACGAACTCTCACGAGACCAAATCTCCGTAGAGAATCCAAACCGATGCACCTAATGCAATGCAAGAACACCACTAGATGCCTAAGTCCTTCACTCCCAAATTTCAACAAAGCTACAAACACTATTGGGAGAATAAGGGAGGGAGAATAAAAAGTAGGAAGAACATCAAATTTCTCCAAGATCTAGATCTAGCAATTTCAACAAAAAGTAGGGGACTGGTTGCAAATTCAGTGGTAAAGAAGCTATTTGCTAACATTGATTTTTTTGTAGTTAGGTCTCCGTAGGACATTGAGTTTATTTCAAAATTATATTTAGAAATATAAATGAATGTCTATTTTTCTCAATTCTAGTGTTAGAGGAGCCTGTGAATCACAAGGAAATTGGATTATCAATTCTAGGGTACGATCTACACTCGATCTTGGTGCTTGGATAATATAGAAGGGCATCCATATTTCTAACTGTTGCCAAATGTCAGAAAAGTTAATACAGACTACGGAGTATTACCACAGCACAAGAGAAAACTAATATACAATTTAGTTAAAAGACAACTATACTGCTGCAACATATCCGGTTACTAGGATAGCCAGAACATGATCAGACCTCAGAACACAAATACACGGTGGCCAATTGGCCCATGGCTGCACTTGGCCAGTGTACATTCCACCATGCATCTGAAAACCCACAAGCAGATTCTGCTATTCTTTTAACTTAACTGAATCTATGCTCCCAAAACAGTACTATGGTTTGCAAGACCAAGCTAGCCATAACACCATATCAGTCACTGATCACATGCCGAAAAAACCAAGCTCGGTTGCCCTTTCCTTCTCGAATGTCTCAAAGTATTGGTATATGATGGTAACAGCGAGCAGTATACCGGTTCCTGAACCAATTGCACCCATGAAATCTGCTAGGACAGTCAATGCGCCAATGCAAACTCCTCCAAATGCAGCAGCGGTGGGGATGTATCTGTTCAACTCCCTCTCCAGGTTTGACTCACGATGGCCTGGCATCACCATTTGTTGTTCCTGTTCAATTTTCAAAATTAAAAGTTTATAGGTAGCTTCTGCACAGTGATAATTCATGTGGAAAACTACTAGAGGTGCATAAATAACCAGTATAGTTACAAATTGTAAATATATAAATGCCCATAACATTTTTTTCAATAAAGAGAATATATTAATATCGTTAAGATACCAATTACACCCAGCCTCTGCAACAACGTAGTACCCTAATAGCAATACTGATGCACACACATAAAAAAAAGAATTACACATTGAATGCCTCGTAAAATAAATCCAAATGATGCATTTCATACCAAGCAACATGTGTCCACTGTTCAGCCTTAAGAAGAAGACAGTGTAAAATCATCTATGAAAATATTTACGGACACAATTGTATAGAAACGAAAAATGACCGATACAGATCCAGCATCATAAAGGACTAAGGTCAACCTTGTCTATTTAATTTATTGTGGCATCCTATAGTTAAAACTACAAAATGGCACGAATCAGTAATCTTATTACTAAGGAACCACAGCCAGAAACAGTAGACAAGAAGAACTGGACTTCCACCTTGTTTGACAGGGAATAGGTATAATTAAGAAAATATGCAGCTAGATTAAGAAAATATGTACTATTATGTATAAAGTGCATTTACCCTGAGCTGCCTAGCAACATCCCTAGCTGATGAACCTGAAACTTCAATCCATGTCTTTGAGAACAGAGCACAAGCTGACAGCATGAAGACCACATAGAACAGCGCATGGAATGGATTTGCGACAATATCAGCCAAACTGCATGGTTTCCAACATGTTCAGATAAGTATCAAGACCACAAACTTCTGACGGAGTAACTAAAATAACACAAAAAACAGGTAGGTGTTAATGTAAAAAAACTAGTTATTCACCTCGATGGTGCAGTAACATAGTAAGCAAGACCACCAACCGGGATAGAATGGCCTGAATACTCAGATTCTTTCCATATTCCGATAAGATTAACTAGGAAATTGCCACTGAACTTCCTGTAAAGAAGCTGCGACAACAATAAAAACGTGTTAGCACTTTCACATACATACATAGATTTACTAATGTACTGGAATCGAAGTATGTACCTGAGATATGAAGTAGAGGTTGGTAATGAGTGCAGAGTGCAAAATAATGGGCATATTCGATGTGTAAAACAGTTTAATTGGATATGAACCTTGCTGCCCACGGGCATTCCTTGATCTAACTGGAAGCACAACACGGAAACCTTGGAAATAAATAACAATGAGGAAGACCAGGACAGTAGCAAGCAAGTTGGTCACGTTCGGAAGATTCTGGCGGTAGAAAGCCTCCCGTAGGGCACGGACTTTGTCAGTTCTAGTAATCAACATATGGAACAATGCAATGACAGCTCCTTCAAATTCAGCACCACGGCCACTGTTGATAGTTGTGGGGCTAAACGCTTTCCAGATGATATTCTCACTGTATTACACAAGTTCACCGTTAGTCAAGTTGTCACAGAACAATATATCAGCAACAGAAGGGAAATAAATTCTAGTATGCTTACCAGATGTTGGTAGCAATGAATAGAGAAATGCCAGAACCCAAACCATATCCTTTCTGGAGAAGTTCATCCAGACAGATGACAATGATTCCAGCAAAGAAAAGCTGAAGTATAATGAGAATAGCATTTCCTGTTCCTAACTGGCCTACACTGCCATACATCCCAGACAGAACATATGCCACAGCTTCCCCAATAGCAATCAGGATACCAAGCAACTTCTGTGCACCATTCCTGAATAAGATAGACAATGTATGCATCAGAAGACCATCATTGTATATAGGAAATAAAAGTCATGAGTTCTGAACTACTTCCATTGGTTATTCATTGAAACACCTCACAGACTTTTACTGATCAGACTATGGAAACAGAATCGAACGATATGTAGACAACTGAAAGTAGGAGAGTCTGCAATTCAAATACTTACAGAAGTGCACGATCCTCTCTCACACTGTTATCAACTTCAATGATCTTTGATCCAACCAGAAGTTGCATCACCATCCCAGATGTCACAATTGGAGTAATACCCAGCTCCATAACAGTACCACGGTTGGATGCAAGAATGGCACGCAACCAGTAGAAAGGATCAGATCCAGTAGTTGAATGGATTCCATAGAGCGGGAGCTGGCTGCACACTAGGAAAATGAAGAGAGAGATAACTGTGTAGATGAGTTTTTCTCTGAATGGAATTCTCCTATCAGCACTCTGCACTTCCGGCAAGAAACCCAGGAAGGGCCTGACGAGATGCAGCACTCTGAAACCGCCGGCACCCATGGTCCTGTGGTTGAGAAAATAAAATCAACGTTAACCGATGCAAAAATAATACTAGTATTTGTTAGATACAAAATAACCTAGGAAACTTTACGAAACCCACAACTTGGTACAACTAATATAGCATCACAGGCAAGCATTAATTTTTAGTTCAGAGGCATCCATATATTTGACTGGAACATAAGAGAAGCTGCCAAAATTGAAATAGCATGTTATATGTAGGCTACAGAAAGCTCTGAATTCCAGATAAAACACAGACAGAGACCAACATCAATCATCATGTGCGTGTTGCTTTGCAGACAGGGACTCGGTGTTTTTCAGTAAAATGCAGAGATGAAACACACCGCGATTTGTTGATCTTAGCAACTAATAATCACCTACGACATTCGCAAAATAATTAAAAAAAACACCTACGAGAAATAGTGAATCCTGACAACTTAGACTGCCATGATGAACGCTGTGTACGCAGTCATCATGGGTCAGCCAAGATCCTTACTTTCCAATTTGGAGGAAGAAGAAAAGCCTGAATCCCAGATAAATTTAGCTACTACTACCGTACGTACGCTTCGTTCTATGCGGCAGGAACAACAGAACATCGCGTCAAGCCGATTCCATTACTCGCACGTATCAAACAACAAACCAACGCGAAATCGCAACTCTGACGGATATAGCTAGTACTGAATCTGAATGCGTGAAACTCGTAGAGATCCAGGCGGGAGAGGGAGGACGAGGAAGCGTAAGCAAACGGCTGTACCTGTCCGGCGAAGGGAGCCACTACACCGAGGACAGCGGAAGCCTCTCCGCCGCCGCGGTTGACGAGGGCGAGAGACCCAAGGGCGGAGGAAGGAGAGAGGGGGCTGGTGGAAGTCGAGGAAGAGCGCGCGCGCGCGTGGGTTTTAGAGGGAGGGACGAAGCCGAACGCCGGGTCGTTGGTCCGCGCGCGTGGCCCAGGAGGCATATGGCGACGCAAGCGGGGAGCCTCCCCGCCGTCGGATCGGGAACGGACGCTCAGGATGAGACCCTGTGACGTGGAGCGGGTAGTAGTATAACAGAAAGGTCGTGGTCGCGTGGACCGCAAGGACAAGGTGAGGAAGGGCGCGCGCGCTTTCTGTTGGAGCGATGACATGGCGGGCTCCCTTCTCCGGATAGACTTTTCTGTCCGGACTCTCTTTTTCAAAAACGAAAACAGAGTTTTTTTTTATCTGGACTTTGTATTACTCGACGACGTGGTCAGCCGTATTTGTCTGCTCTGTTTTGATCTTCCAACAGGACTCGAGAATGGCGGCGATCAGGTCTCTAGCGTCCAAGATCGGCGGCAAGGCGGTACGGCGATCGCCGCCGGCGATGGAGGCAGAGCATGGGCTGCTGCTCCGTGGTCTTCCCCATGGCGGATTATTCACGCGACCAGGACAGCCGCCGGCAGTCAAACCTCGCATGTTCAGCTCCGAGGTGCCCAAGCCACCACAACGCGGGCCTGAAGCTTCCAAATTCACTTGGCCAATGAAGATCTTGACCTTTGTGGTTGCCGGAATTCCTGTGGCGACCGCTCTTGCCATTAATCGGATGAAGACGCGCCCCTTCCCCGTGGAGCTAGATGATTGAACTCGAGGCTAAATAATGTTTCGGCTCATGTGTTGTCGCTGCTTCGATCTTCACTGTAGCGTTGCGATCTTGGATCGACTTCTACTTCTCGAGCATGAAGTTGGTCCTCTAGTTTGTTAGTACTTTCTGTGTGATCCAATTGTGATCAAATGCGGTATCTCTTTCATCTCGCTTATCCCAGTCCGTGTAATGTGCTTGTTGCATGACATGTACAACTTAGAGCAACTCCAATAGTATAGCCGGTTGTTGGCTATAAGCAAGCTGTCATGTCATCTATAACCAATATGTAGCCAACAAGTACAATAGTTGGCTATTAGAATGTACTACTTTTTTCAATGGATGACCCACCTTTCATTCACACACCTTGTCTAGGAGCACGTGCTAGAGCTAGCTCTTGCATAAGAGCCCACTCACATTCTCTCTCCTCTTCTCTCTCCTCCAACTAGATACAAATATATTATTTTAATCCTTGTAGCCAGCTGACTAGATCTTATTATACTTGCTCTTACTTATCTGCGTAGCTTCAGTCCTACTGGAAACTTTGTGTAGCTGATGGCATGCTATTGTAAGTGCTGCAATGTACTACTAGGGGGCGGGGGATTTTTTCAGATTGATGCAACCAATCGTGCAACCACACATTTCATTATAAGTACTAAGACTGCTCATAGTGGGAGTAACATAGCTAGTAACATCACACATCTCAAGGCATTTTGATTACCTCATACATGTCAATGCACACATGACACAAAACAAAGATGGACATGCAAACAACATGAATGGATGGATGAGGTAATCTGGATCGCTTGTCTTACAGTTGAGTTAACTGAAACCAAAACATAATTGCATGCCAATAGTGCATCTTCTGATTATTGAAGTGGAATTAATTTGCTAACTAGCTATTAGCTAGATGGATGAAATTAAGCTCTGAGTATGCGTACTACTGATGTTTTTTTTTCGATAAAGGAGCATAGCCCTAGCCTCCGCATCAATAGATGCACACGGCTGCTTTATTAAAGAAGTATCAAGTCACAGCAGTTCAAACATCTCTTATTACACTCATGGAAAAGGTAGGGTCGATACATGAATCAACCAACTGAAAATATGGCAAATAGAAACGCTATGCATTTGCTATTCTATTAAGATGCTGCCACTCAGTAGCCTGGAAAAAGAAGTCCTAAGCAACCGCTAGCATCCGGTTGCATCCAAAAACCATAGCCTCCCGCTAGTTCACTGGGAGAAGTAAAACCCACTGTTGAATTGAATGAGCAGCTCGCCGGATAACCTGCAAAAAATTTGTTCCATTTTGTTTGTTAAAGATAATATCATTTCTAGTACTCCATACAGCCCAACAAAGGGCGGACACACCAATCCGAATTTTCTGTTTGTCCTCTTTTCTCACCCCATTTAGCCATCTACCAAACATATTAGTAATATTAGCTGGCGGGGGAATATTATAAGCAAGGTACATCATACGCCAAAGTATCTTCGTAAAAGGACATTCAATAAATAAATGATTAACGGTTTCAATGGAATCACAAAAACAACATTTTTGACAACCCTTCCACTTCCGTTTTGCTAAATTATCCTTAGTTAGAAGCACCTTATTACTAAGGAACCACATAAAAATTTTAATTTTCAAGGGAATCTTTAACTTCCATAGATACTTGCGAAGATAAACAGTATGATCATTCATCCAATCTAGATACATAGACTTAACTGAAAAAATGCCAGAATCCGTAAGTTTCCAAATAAACTTATCAGGTTCAGTAGTTAGATCAATTGTAATTAAACGCTGACATAGATGTAACCATTGCACCCACTTATTATCATTCAACCCTCGTCTAAAAGATATATTAATAGGCTCCGTAGCAAACACAGTCGATACCAACACATTCTTATTTTGAGTGATATTATATAGTGCCGGATATTGATGAGATAAAGGCGTGCCACCCAACCATACGTCCTCCCAAAACCTAACAGACGTACCATTCCCCAGTTTAAAATAACCTCTCTTAAAGAAGTCCTCTTTAACATGCATAAGACCCTTCCAGAAAGGTGAATCCGTCGGTTTTACTTCAACTTGTGATAGTGTTTTATTTTTAAGGTATTTGTTGCTTAATAGCTGCTGCCACATACCCTCATCTGAAAGAAGTTTAAACAGCCATTTACTTAGTAAGCATTTGTTCTTTAATTCCAACACCTCAATACCCAACCCTCCTTGATCCTTTGGTCTACATGATACGTCCAAAACGTATCTACTTTCCCGAACACTTTTGCTATTGTTTTGCCTCTAATTTGTGTGTTTTGGATGCAACTAACACGGACTAACGCTGTTTTCAGCAGAACTGCTCTGGTGTCTCGTTTTTGTGCAGAAATCCAACTTTCGGGAAAAACCTCGGAATTTATGCAGAAGGCCCTATTTTCCCAGGAAACTAACGGAGCCAGAAGGGCAATTGAAGTGGAGGCCCGAGGGCCCCACACCATAGGGCGGCGCGGCCCAGGGGGGGCCCGCGCGGCCCGTGGTGTGGCCCCCTCGGCCGGCCTCCGACGCCCTCCTTCGGACTATTTATCGGCCTCGACCTAAAAACGCACGGAGAGAAGTCGAAGTCGCCGAAACCCTCCGTAACGCCGCCACATCGCGAAACTCCGTCGCGGGAGCCGAAGTCTCCGTTACGGCACTCCGCCGGGACGGGGAATTGGAGGAGATCATCGCCGCCATCACCGCCAACGCCTCTACATCAACCAGCCATGTTTCCCCCATCCATGTGTGAGTAATTCCCCCGCTGTAGGCCGAAGGGGATGGTAGGGATTGGATGAGATTGGTAATGTAATAGCATAAGATTGTTAGGGCATAGTGCCTAGTGTCCGTAGTTGGTACTTTGATGATATTGTTGCAACTTGTTATGCTTAATGCTTGTCACTAGGGCCCGAGTGCCATGATCTCAGATCTGAACATGTTATTGTTTCATCATGATATTCATTGTTTATGGTCTTACCTATAAGTTGTATACACATGTCGTTGTCCGGAACCGATGGCCCCGAAGTGACAGAAATCGGGACAACCGGAGGGAATGGTAGCGATGTGAGGATCACATGTGTTCACGGAGTGTTAATGCTTTGCTCCGGTACTCTATTAAAAGGAGTACCTTAATATCCAGTAGTTTCCCTTGAGGCCTGGCTGCCACCGGCTGGTAGGACAAAAGATGTTGTGCAAGTTTCTCATTGCGAGCACGCACGACTATATATGGAACACATGCCTATTGATTGCTTTGTACTTGGACACCGTTTTATTATTATCTGCAAATGCCCTGCTATGATTGTTACATGAGTTTCTCTCATCCATGCAACGCCCGTCATCCGTCCCCGTGCCTACAGTATTTTAATCCTGCTGTTTACTAAAATCACTACTGCTGTCTCTCGTTACTCACCTTGTTATTTCACTATCGCTATCGCTATAAACCTGTTACATTATCGATAAACCCTTGCGAGCAAGTCTGTTTCCAGGTGCAACTGAATTGACAACTCCGTTGTTAAGGCTTCCAAGTGTTCTTTGTCTCCCCTTGTGTCGAATCAATAAATTGGGTTTTACTTCCCTCGAAGACTGTTGCGATCCCCTATACTTGTGGGTCATCAAGACTATTTTCTGGCGCCGTTGCCGGGGAGCATAGCTTTATTTGGAAGTTCACTTGGATTAATATTGTTCGCTGCAAATTCTCCATCATGGGTAAACCTCGCGATACTAAGATCGCCATATTACCATCCACTACAAGAAAAGGTACAATTCTGAATACCTCTGTTGCTCTTGATTCACCATCTGTGATTGATAAACTTGTTTCACCGCCACATGCTTCGCATGCGGGTACATCTGCTGAATCTGAACACTCTCATAATATTGATAATGTTTCTGCTGTGCTTGATGATAGTGGTTCATTGGGATCTTTTCTAGATGCTACAATTGCTAGGTCTAGACAAATTGAAAATACTGAAACTCCTAATGCTACTACACCTGTTAGTTCACCTGAACTTTGTTATTTTAGTGATGATCCTGAGGAAGATTATGTGGAGCTTAATGATGATTTTATTGAAAAATGCAATGCTACTACTGATGCAAGAAAAATTAAAAAGTTGCTTGCAGAACATGCTGTTAGATATAAATTGCCTCCTTATTCAAAGTATATGAAAGATATTGTTACTAACAAAAGGAAAATCCCCAATGAGGAAATTTCCACTATGCTTGCTAATTACTCTTTCAATGGCAAAGTTCCGAAGAAGTTGGGCGACCCAGGTATACCTACTATTCCTTGTTCTATCAAGAATAATTATGTTAAAACTGCTCTATGTGACTTGGGAGCCGGTGTTAGTGTTATGCCTTTTTCTCTTTATAAGAGACTTTACTTAGATAAGTTGATACCTACTGATATATCTTTGCAAATGGCTGATAAATCTACTGCTATTCCTGTTGGTATATGTGAGAATGTTCCTGTTCAAGTTACTACTAACTGCTTAATATTAACTGATTTTGTTGTGTTGGAAATGCCTGAAGATGATAATATGTCTATTATTCTTGGGAGACCTTTTCTTAACACCGCAGGGGCTGTTATTGATTGCAATAAAGGAAAGGTTACTTTCAATGTTGATGATAGGGAGCATACCGTTTATTTTCCTGAGAAGATTGAGAAAGCGTGTGGAGTTAATACTATTTCTAATGTGAGAACTATCAAAGTGGGAACTATTGATTGTCCTATATATGAGCCTAAGGAAGAATATCAAACTCTCGTGATTGGATCCATATCAATACAATTCAAGGTAACATGATTGATTTGAGGTTTATTTCTTCTTATGCTATGTAAAATTTATTTGGTGGCAAGACTTGATCAACCTTGTTAACAAATACTTTTTATATGCATAGAGGAGGTAAACAACATCTCTTTCTTCCTCCATTTGCTCTAGTTGCTGTAGCACTTTTGATTTGCAAAGTTCCTTAGTTATTTGAAGATTTCGAAATTTTTCCTGGCCAGTAATAATAAACTAAATACCCAGAAATGTGCGTTTTTCAAAGTTTTCAAAAATTCACAAAAATTATACCGTTGGTCCTATTTTTCGACGAGGCACCTGGGAACACCGAGAGGATGACTGTGGGGCACCAGAGGGCGCCAGACCACAGGCCGGGGCGGCCCACGAGGTGGCCGCCACCATGTGGTGTGGGCCCCCCTCTGCCCCACTTTGTCATCTCTTTCGCCCAGAACAGTCTCTCTCCCGAAAAAACTCGTACCAAGTTCCTCTCACTCGCGTTTTTGCTCCAGAGCTCCAGATTTTTCGATCTCTTTGCTCAGCCCAGATTTCTGTCTGAAATTTGGCACATTTGCTCTTCGGTATGTGACTCCTCCACCCATCCAAGTAGAATTTCGTTTGGTTGAGTATATCTTGAATATTTTGCTGCTGTAGGTAACATGTTTAGTGAGCTTGCATGCTTGTTCTAAGTGGTAGAAACTAGTTTTGATGCATGATTAGTACTCTAGCAAGTTCCTATGGTAGTTTCCCTCAATTATATGTCACCAAATCAAAATTCTTATGTCATTTGTTGAAAATTTCAGAGAAGCTATGAAGAAGTTTAGCTTTGGAGAGTTGTTCAAGAAGGGGACAACCAGCACCGGGAGGCCTTCTAGGGCCGCCACCCGGATTAGGCAATCATATAATGAAGACATCCTCGCGCCGAGCTTCGCGCCAGAAGAGGACAACGGTCCTCCTAATGCTTCTACTTTTCCATGTTATGATTTTCTAAGGAATGCAGGGATACTGGAGGATTTCTTAACCCTTGTCAACAGGGCAGGGTTAACCACTTATATGGGCGATGAACGGGAGCAATACTACTTGCTCACCAAAATCTTCGTCGAGAGTTTCCAGTTCAACAACAAACACTATGAGCCAACAGTTGCGTTCAGGATTTATGGTAATACTGTGACTATGCCATTGAAGGATTTTTGTTGTGCCTTGGATATTGCCCCTGTAGGTACATCAAGTAGGATTGATGACAACCCCCGGGACTTGCTGGAGCTCTACCGTGGGATCACCGACGATGATTGTCGCACCATTCAGCGGGGCAAGATAAGGAACATTCAACTCCCCGCCATTAAATATTTTGCATACTACATTGCTACTAGCATTCTTGGTAGGGAGAACACTAGTAATATCTCTAGCTACCATCTTGCTTTCCTGAATATTGCACTTACTGGTCAAACCTTCTATCACCTTGGTGCTCTTATTGCTCGCCGCGACTACCAGGGGGCCTATTTTTGGAGGAACCATTGCACTGCGCGTTTTAACATATCTTAATCTTCCTATTGATCCTAATGATGTGCCATTGGCCCCTAGGAGACTTGATATTATTGCTATGAAGAGTCATCATTTTGTTACTACTGACTCTACTTTAGATAGTATGGTGTATAGAATGTTGTTTTCTGACGGGGAGGAGAAGGAAATCCCTCTTCCCCAACCTAGTTTGTTGAGTATTGACAGGCAGTCATGGTCGTGCACTAAGGAAGAGGTGGATGAACATTTGAAGATAAGAGACTTCCACCAGCAACATGACTCCGAGGACGTCGGGACCTCCTACGACCACACCGTCACATATCCGGGTGCTTCTTCTAGCACATACCCGGAATACGACCCATCTTCATATTACGGAGACACTACTTCATGGGATCGATGGGATTGAACTCCACTTAGGCCAAAAGCCTAAGCTTGGGGGGAGGTATACCAGCATCACTCATTCTTTGCATACTATGGTTGCTGGATACTTGTACATACTTGTTTTGTTCGATTGAGTGGTTTTCTAATGAGAGAAAGATAATATTTGGGGAAGTGCTGCCTGAAAACAGATTCTGGAACGTTACCGTAAAAATTCTCAAAAATAGCCAGAGCGTCATTTTGAGCTGCCAATTTTTGTGCAGGTTCCCCAGGTTGTTATCTAACTTTCATTAGTTGAACACTTTTCGATCTGAGCAACGTAAGATTTTTGTTAAAATCGATTTCTGTACTGCTGTTAGGTTTTGGCAGATTTCTGCCATCTCGCTTTTCTGTGTTTCTTTCAGTTGGCTATTTCTTGATTTCGCTTTGTTTCCTTCCCAAAACACAAAAACACCAAAAATATTTGCTGTTCTTCTCTGGTTTGTAAAGTTCTTTATGAGTTCAATGGTCTTCGGTGGCTGGATCGTGGTTTTCATTTCATATTATCCAAGCTGCACAAGTGAAAAGGCAATAATGACGATCTACGACAATTGGATTGTGGTGAGAGGCTGGTATGAACTCTATTTGTTTTCATTTTTGTACATATACTCATCCATGTGAGCATGCTTAGTTGGTTCATGTGAGGTATATGTTATTTGAGGAAGTCTAGTAGTTTATGATCTCTCATGATTAGCTCCAATCTATTAATATGAGTAGCATGTCATGGATGTTTGCTTGCATTGTTTTATTCATAAGTAAGTATGGCATTGTGGTATCCTCCTCTGAATAATTCATTTATATCGACTTGGCACATGCTCACGCATGCATATGACTGAACAAAAAGTCAATTAAGCCTCGATGATTTATATTGCTTCAGAGTTCTTGTATCACTTTTATGCCTCCGTTAATTTATTTTGCCGCAAGCATGATTATGACAGTTACTGCTCTCTTGATTTGTCGCTCCCTAGTCTATTGCTAGCCTTCACTTGTACTGAGCGGGAACGCTGCTCGTACTTCCAAACACATGAAAACCAAGTTATTCCAGAGTGTCCACCATAAATACCTATGCATGGCATTTCAAACCATTCCAAGTAAATTCTCATGCGCTACCTTTAAAACCTTCAAAATGCTTCTCAATTTGTGTTTATGTTTCATAGCTCATGAGGAAGTATGTGGTGTTTAGCTTTCAACCTTGTCATTTACTTTTGACGGACTCTCATATGGACTAGTGGCACATCCGCTTATCCAATAATTTTGCAAAAAGAGCTGGCAATGGGATTCCAGTCCCGAATTAATTAACTTAAATAGACACTCCTCCATGGTTTGTGATTGTTGGACGGCACCCGAAGGATTCGGTTAGCCATGGCTTGTGTAAGCAAAGGTTGGGGGGAGTGTCATCATCATAATAAAACTAAAATAAAAAGGCACTCCTTCATGGTATGAGATTGTTGGCAGGCACCCGAGGATTCGGTTAGCCATGGTTTGTGCAAGAAAGGTTGGAAGGAGTGCCAAATAAATATGCAATAATTCATGGGAGCCGCTCTTGAAAGTCCGGTTGGCGAGGTAGTTAGTGTACCCATTACCATTTGTTGACAACAACAAACACCTCTCAAAATAATTTTACTCCTGTCTTTATAAAAATGAAAAGCTCTAGCGCATGTTAATCCCCTCGCTTCCCTCTGCGAAGGGTCAATCTTTTACTTTTATGTTGTGTCTCCATTATTTCTTTGAGCACTATCTTGAGAGCACAACTGTCATTCTTAGTATAATATGCTTGTCTCAAAATATGATTGATTGTGGTATAACTTTGATGCATTTATCTTTTGACAATCACTACTTCTAGTCTTTCTATGAACTCCAGAGGTGCCCGGGCATTTATGTTTTGCCAACCAAATACAGGCAAGCGAGATACCACTTTATCATACTCTCTTATGAACATTGCAATCCTGCTTATATACATGATTCATGATGCTTATTATTAATTGTTGGTACCTCTCCATGATTGACATAGCTGTTAGATGATCTTATTTACATGTATCTCATTATGAATTGCTTAAGTATTAGCCATATCATGAGAATATATACATCATATGAGCAAATGTGTTCGTGAAAGTTCTTTTATCGCTCAGTTGTTAACTGAATTGCTTGAGGACAAGCAATAAGCTAAGCTTGGGGGGAGTTGATACGTCCAAAACGTATCTACTTTCCCGAACACTTTTGCTATTGTTTTGCCTCTAATTTGTGTGTTTTGGATGCAACTAACACGGACTAACGCTGTTTTCAGCAGAACCGTCTCGTGTCTCGTTTTTGTGCAGAAATCCAACTTTCGGGAAAAACCTCGGAATTTATGCGAAGGCCCTATTTTCCCAGGAAACTAACGGAGCCGAAGGGCAATTGAAGTGGAGGCCCGAGGGCCCCACACCATAGGGCGGCGCGGCCCAGGGGGGGCCCGCGCGGCCCTGTGGTGTGGCCCCCTCGGCCGGCCTCCGACGCCCTCCTTCGGACTATTTATCGGCCTCGACCTAAAAACGCACGGAGAGAAGTCGAAGTCGCCGAAACCCTCCGTAACGCCGCCACATCGCGAAACTCCGTCGCGGGAGCCGAAGTCTCCGTTCGGCACTCCGCCGGACGGGGAATTGGAGGAGATCATCGCCGCCATCACCGCCAACGCCTCTACATCAACCAGCCATGTTTCCCCCATCCATGTGTGAGTAATTCCCCGCTGTAGGCCGAAGGGGATGGTAGGGATTGGATGAGATTGGTCATGTAATAGCATAAGATTGTTAGGGCATAGTGCCTAGTGTCCGTAGTTGGTACTTTGATGATATTGTTGCAACTTGTTATGCTTAATGCTTGTCACTAGGGCCCGAGTGCCATGATCTCAGATCTGAACATGTTATTGTTTCATCATGATATTCATTGTTTATGGTCTTACCTATAAGTTGTATACACATGTCGCTGTCCGGAACCGATGGCCCCGAAGTGACAGAAATCGGGACAACCGGAGGGAATGGTAGCGATGTGAGGATCACATGTGTTCACGGAGTGTTAATGCTTTGCTCCGGTACTCTATTAAAAGGAGTACCTTAATATCCAGTAGTTTCCCTTGAGGCCCGGCTGCCACCGGCTGGTAGGACAAAAGATGTTGTGCAAGTTTCTCATTGCGAGCACGCACGACTATATATGGAACACATGCCTATTGATTGCTTTGTACTTGGACACCGTTTTATTATTATCTGCAAATGCCCTGCTATGATTGTTACATGAGTTTCTCTCATCCATGCAACGCCCGTCATCCGTCCCCGTGCCTACAGTATTTTAATCCTGCTGTTTACTAAAATCACTACTGCTGTCTCTCGTTACTCGCATACGTTATTTCACTATCTTGCTATAAACCTGTTACTACTGATAAACCCTTGCGAGCAAGTCTGTTTCCAGGTGCAACTGAATTGACAACTCCGTTGTTAAGGCTTCCAAGTGTTCTTTGTCTCCCCTTGTGTCGAATCAATAAATTGGGTTTTACTTCCCTCGAAGACTGTTGCGATCCCCTATACTTGTGGGTCATCACTACACAACATATTCCATTTAGATAATCTATATTTCTTCTTATACTCATCAGATTGCCAGAAGAATTTTGATCTATAATAATCTAACCTATTCCTAACCTCAATTGGTATTTCCAAGAAAGAGAGCATAAACATAGGAATACTTGTAAGAACCGAATTAATCAGGACCAACCTATCACCATAAGACAACAATTTACTACGCCAGCATCCCAATTTGGAGGCAAACCGTGTTTCAATAGGGTTCCACTCCGCATTTCGCAAAGTCCTATAGTGGACCGGAGTTCCCAAGTACCTCAATGGAAGGGATCCAGACTCACACCCAAAAATATGTCTATACTGTTCTTCCATATCCTTTGCCTTACCAAAAGTAAAAAATTTCACACTTATGAAAGTTAATTTTTAAACTCGATAATTGCTCAAAGATGCATAAGACTAGCTTCATATTCACAGCCTTAGCAACATCATGTTCCAAAAAAAGAATTATGTCATCTGCATATTGTAAAATAGAGATACCACCATCAATCAAATGTGGTAGCAAGCTCCCCACTTTACCCTCGTCCTTAGCCCGAGCAATAAGAATCGCTAACATATCAACGACAATATTAAAAAGAATCGGGGATAAAGGATCTCCCTGGCGTAGTCCTTTTCTAGTTTGGAAATTATGTCCAATAACATCGTTAACTCTTATACCGACACTCCCCCTTGTACGAATTGCTTTATTCTATCACACCAAATAGGATCAAATCCCTTCATAGCGTAGGTCATTTGACCTTGTCATATGTTTTTTCAAAATCGATTTTAAAGATGACCCCATCAAGTTTTTTCCTATGTAACTCATGAATTGTCTCATGTAGAACTACCACTCCTTCCAGAATGTGCCTTCCAGGGATAAAAGCCGTTTGTGTAGGTCTAATTACTTTTTGAGCAACCTCAGAAATACGGTTCGTCGCAACTTTAGTAAAAATCTTAAAACTCGCATTGAGCAAACAAATGGGCCTATATTGTTGAATCCGAGTTGCATTTTATTTTTTAGGCAATAAGGTGATCACCCCAAAGTTCAACTTATATAATGTAACATCCCAAATTTTCAAACCAAGACAGAAAATGAATTTCCTATTTTCAAAATTTGGAACCAACAAAAACTTTTATTACATTAAGTTTGATGCATAGTGATCATGCTTATATGTTGTGACATTGCCATGTTTTTTGTTGAAATATTTTGAAAAGATCTAAAACCCTAAACCTTGCTCTCCTTTTTACCAACCAAGATAAAACAAAATAAAAAGAATATAAATTAAAGAGAAAAGCCTAGGTAAGTCTATGGCTATTTTTGCAAATAATCAACTATGCCATGTTCTACCTTGCTAGATGATTTGCAAAACCTCAAAAAACCTAACCTATCATTTACCCACTAAATTTAAGGTGAAATAAAAAGAAAACAAAAATATACATAGAGGCATATGTGGGCATTTAGCCAAAAATGCAATTCTTGTCTTATGCCACCCTTACCTTACCAAAATGGTTGGAAACCCTTAATAAACTTAAACTAACACACAAGGAATCCAAAACCATGCCCTTTGATCAAAGAAAAAGAAAATAAAATAAAAATAGGAAATACACATATGGGGCTATGGCCATTTTTGCAAATCTTTAAAATAAGCCATTTTGACTTGAACCATTAGTTGGAGATGGTTACTAAACACTTATAAACACTTTTGGAATCCAAGAAACTCAAATAAAATCAAATTTGAATTCAAAATGAGCTCACATGCACTAATGGTCAAATCTGCCATTTTTAGCATGATGCCCTCTTTGAGCCTCTGTTTTGAGAGATTCTTAAACCAAACAATTCTAAATCTTTGCACCTCATCCAAGACAACATCAAGGTGAACAACTTTGCTCAAAACAACCCCTGCAAATTCTTGCTCAAATTCAAATGGTGATCAAGCAAAGTTGCAACCATAAAGCAAAAACAAGATCATACCCATTTTGGCATTTTGCAAATCAACTCGAATTTGACCACCACCATCACCATTATACTTCAAATATTATATGATAACAACACACCAAAATTCAATCAAAAATTCGAAAATATTGTTCTTGCGGCCATATGGTCGAACAGGTTGTGTGCATTATGCTGCCAACCCTATACATTGCAAAAACCAGTGGACAAAAGACTAAACCATCGACCCTAGGTCAGCCTAAGTACTCTCATATACCTCTCCCCTCATGACAAGCACCAGAGACAAGCTGCCCTGCACAAAATCATCACAAACCAACCATGCCGTGGCATGCATGACACACACCCATGCCACCCTCCTCTCTGGTCCACTTCAGCGTGCACGACCATGTCCTGTCCCTTCCTCTCACCCTCCTGAACGTGCCAGACACGATGCTCGACGCATTGGTGCACCACACACGCCGGCACGAACGCGCCCAGACGCGCACGCGCACGCCAGAGCGTGCACAGACACGCGCCAGAACGCGCTCGGCCACGACGTCGCCCCGCTCGCCTGCGTCACCCCGTACCTCTCTCTCTGCGCCACCAGCTCCCCCACGTCACCCTCTACGCCGTGGACATGCTCGCTGACCCGCGGGAACGCTGTGCGCGACGCCACCATCGACGCCATCCGCCGGTACCCGCGACAGAGACCGCACGCGCTCGTCGTCGTTTTCGCCTTGTTTTCACCGCCTTCAAGCCCTGCGTCACCGCCGTGATGTCGCCGAGCCACCTGCGTCAGCGCCAGTGCCCCAGCTCCCCTGTAGCGACGTCGCCGCAGTTGACATCACCGTCGAGCCTCGGCCTCGCCCAGCTGCTATAAAAGGAGGGCTCCCCTCGCTCCATTCACCACACCAGTCGCCTCCCCTCTTCTCTCTAAGCTTTGTCGACCCCTTGCTTCTCCACATTCGCCACCACGTAGCTCCAATTTCACCGACGACCGCCGCGGCAGTAGCGAGACGGCGACGACGATTGGCGCCACCTCAGCTCCTCCCACGACCACCGCTGACCTCGCCGTCGTCGACAACCTCCTCCTACACCGACGCCCAGCCTCGCCGACCGCCGGTGAGCTCGCCGGACCAAACCCTCGCCGCCAGTGACTCTGGCTCTCGCCAGAGACGATGACACACGCGGGCCGTTGGATCCATTTCTAATCCAACGCCCCTCACTGAACCATACCGTTTCGCTGTTATAGAGACGCTGACAGGTGGGGCAATCCCTGTCAGACAGCCCATGGCGCACTAGCGCGTAGTTGGGCTGGCCCAACCTTTTTCCCCTCTCGCTGGCCCAATTCCTTTCCCGCCTAAGCCCAGTCGTTTAAATTCAAATTTTCGAATTATTCAAATTGCTCATAGATGCCATGTTCAAAATTAAATAGGGACAAATCTACTAGGCCAAATTTTATAAATTGTATATATTTGGAAATCTTAAAAAAAGATCTAAACAACTACACTGGCCTCAACCCTAGATTCATTATAGAAATAATGTGATAAAAATAACAAGGCAAGGACTTTTCAAACTTCAAACATTTATTAAAAATCAACCAAAAATGCTTTTGAGTTGATTCTAACTCTGAAAAATCACATTTCATAATGTCTATCCGAATATGTAAAAATATGATATAGTTGTTTGTATTATCATGGTCTAGATTAAATAATGGCTCTATGGCTATTTCTAGTCCATTTAAATTGTTCAAAATTATTTATTAAATAGTATGGGAGCTATTCTCTCATGTAAATCTTGTCTCAAGTAACTTAACATGAGGTAGTAATCATGGTCTACTTAATCTCATGTTGAATTATTTGATGACATTAAATCACTACCATGTTAGTATTAAATTGCATGAGGTATATCACCTCATTTAAATCATTTTTCCAAATGATGATTATGAAGTATTGACCTTGGTCAGACTAGGTTCATATATTATTATTTGAGGAGATTAAATCTTAACAAGATTCAATGAGAGTAAATTATTTCTTCCAAAGAATTTAATAAAAACCTTAATCAATATTTGTAATGATAGGAAATTATTTTTCTTAAGAAGAAAACTAAGTCAACCAACATAATAATAATGTTGTGATGCTAGCCTAGCTTGTATGAACCAATTGTGTGCTTAGTCTAGCTCTTAAACTTTGATTGGTGATTGTTACCTCGTATCCGTTTTTAGACGCTAGTACCGAGGAGTACCAGGAGGAGGAGGTCTACTTCTAGGAAGAAGAAGACCACTTTGATCAATACACCACTGAAGGCAAGCTAATATTCTTGCAAGTTGACCTAGTGCAAAGCTCTACCAGAGCAAGGCACCATTACATATTCCTTTATGCTTAATGATCCTATCCCAAGTTTTTACCGTACAAGTTTTTGACTTTGGTTTATCAAAGTTTACTTTTTGATTTATGATTCACTTGGTCTAGCTATGGAGTAGTACAAGAGCATCACACTTAGCCTAGAAAGCTATAAGCTAGTTAGCACCCCTCATGACTAGTTGCTAGTGCTAACAAATAAAATTGACTACTCTAGATGGGAACATGTGAAATGAAATGACTTTGAAAACCTTGGAATGATGAGTCATTCTATTGAAAGCTTTTGAAGGTGAATATGACTTGTGAATGACACGGTGAACTTTACAAAAACTGATGGTTGGGTTCGGATGCGATACCATTCCAATTTACAAGTACCCCCACAATACCTGATTATGGGTAGGGCTTAACTGGAAGTTTATGTGTCTTAGTATGGGTTCCCTCTAAACAAGCGTCATCGGGGTTATGCCGAAAGCTGCCTCCACAACAAAAGAAACGACGTTAAAGATGAGGTGAATGTCCGGCCCAAGCCCTGTGCAGTTTTCAGGCTGACGGTTTGTCTTCACTGGGAGGCCAAGCTCATGGGGAGAGGTGCATATACTAGGATATGTAAGTGAAAGGTTATGGTTGATGATCCGCGTACTGAGTTACGATTATTCAGGGTTATCTCTGACGGATGTAATCAAATGTTGTGGCACAAGTGTGCAACCTCTGCAGAGTGTAAAACTATTCGAATAGCCGCGTCCACGGTTAAGGACGATTGTAAAAGCCATACTATTCCGTCATCAGACCATTTTCAAAAATGTGACTGATGTCTACGGGTGCTTCTATTCTTGTAGATAGTGTTGGGCCTCCAAGAGCAGAGGTTTGTAGAACAGCAGCAAGTTTCCCTTAAGTGGATCACCCAAGGTTTATCGAACTCAGGGAGGAAGAGGTCAAAGATATCCCTCTCAAACAACCCTGCAATCACGATACAAGAAGTCTCTTGTGTCCCCAACACACCTAATACACTTGTCAGATGTATAGGTGCACTAGTTCGGCGAAGAGATAGTGAAATACAAGTGGTATGAATGAATATGAGCAGTAGTAACGGCGCCAGAAAAGTGCTTGCTGGCGTGCAGTTGATGGTAGTAATATTGCAGGAAGTAAAGATGCAGTAAAACAGTAAACAAGCGATGATTGCAGTATTTGGAAACAAGGCCTAGGGATCATACTTTCACTAGTGGACACTCTCAACATTGATCACATAAATAAATAAGTTCTCTTCCTTTGTGCTACATATACTCTTGTTTGATAATGAACACCATTCGTTGTGTAGGGCTACAAGAGCACCTCAATGCCGGAGTTAACAAGCTCCACAACATTCGGCATTCATATTTAAGTAACCTTAGAGCATAATAGATCTTTGCAACTTAAACCGAGTACTAACATATCATACACACTGTCACCTTTACACTATGAAGGGGGAATAAATCAGATCAATACTATCATAGTAATAATTAACTCCATAACCTACAAGAGATTATGATCATAACCTACGCCAAGTACTACACGATGCACACACTGTCACCATTACACCGTGAAGGAGGAATAGACTACTTTAATAACATCACAAGAGTAGCACATAGACTAATAGTGATACAAAGCTCATATGAATCTCAATCATGTAAGGCAGCTCATGAGATCATTGTATTGAAGTACATAGGAGAGAGATTAACCACATAGCTACCGGTACAGCCCTTAGCCTCGATGGAGAACTACTCGCTCCTCATGGGAGACAGCAGCGTTGATGAAGATGGCGGTGGTGTCGATGGAGATGCCTTCCGGGGGCACTTCCCCGTCCCGGCGGCGTGCCAGAACAGAGACTCCTGTCCCCCAGATCTTGGCTTCGCGATGGCGGCGGCTCTGGAAGGTTTCTCGTACCGTGGCTTTTTCGTATCGAAGATTTAGGTCAGGGACCTTTATATAGGCGAAGAGGCGGAGTCGGAGGGCTGACGAGGCGATGACACAATAGGGGCGCGCCCCCCCCCCTTGGGCCGCGCCGCCCTGGCGTCTGGTGGCCCTGTGGCCCCCCTCTGCTGGCTCTCGGGTGTTCTGGAAGCTTCGTGGAAAAATAGGATGTTGGGCATTGATTTCGTCCGATTCCGAGAATATTTCCTTACTAGGATTTCTGAAACCAAAAACAGCAGAAAACAGGAACTGGCACTTCGGCATCTCGTTAATAGGTTAGTTCCGGAAAATGCATCAAAACGATATAAAGTGTGCACAAAACATGTAGGTATTGTCATAAAACAAGCATGGAACATAAGAAATTATAGATACGTTTGAGACATATCAAGCATCCCCAAGCTTAGTTCCTACTCGCCCTCGAGTAGGTAAACGATAACAAGAATAATTTCTTAAGTGACATGCTACCAACATAATCTTGATCAACATTATTGTAAAGCATATGAGATGAATGCAGCGATTCAAAGCAATGATGAAGACAATGAGTAAACAACTGAATCATATAGCAAAGACTTTTCATGAATAATACTTTCAAGACAAGCATCAATAAGACTTGCATAACAGTTAACTCATAAGCAATAAATTCTTAGTAGAAATCATTGAAGCAACACAAAGGAAGATATAAGTTTCAGCAATTGCTTTCAACTTGTAACATGTATATCTCATGGATAGTTGTCAACATAAAGCAATATAACAAGTGCAATAAGTAAACATGTAAGAATCAATGCGCACAGTTGACACAAGTGTTTGCTTCTAAGATAGAAGGAATAGGTAAACTGACTCAACATAAAGTAAAAGAATGGCCCTTCGCGGAGGGAAGCATGGATTAAATCATGTAGTGCTAGAGCTTTTTAAGTTTTGAAATCATATAGAGAGCATAAAAGTAAAGTTTTGAGAGGTGTTTGTTGTTGTCAACGAATGGTAGCGGGTACTCTAACTACCTTATCAACCAGACTTTCAAGAGCGGCTCCCATGAAGGACGTTATTTCTACCAGCAAGGTAGATCATCCCTCTTCTCTTTTGTTTACACATGTATTTTAGTTTCATTATTTATGGATGACACTCCTCCCAACCTTTTGCTTACACAAGCCATGGCTAACCGAATCCTCGGGTGCCTTCCAACAATCACATACCATGAAGGAGTGTCTTATTTGCAAAATTAAGTTGCTTACTGATAGATCAGGGCAAAGCATGTGAAGAGAATTATTAATGCAAGTTAATTAATTGGGGCTGGGCACCCCATTGCCAGCTCTTTTTGCAAAATTATTGGATAAGCGGATATGCCACTAGTCCATTGGTGAAAGTCTGTCCGAAGTAAATGACAAGATCGAAAGATAAACACCACATACTTCCTCATGAGATATAAAACATTGACACAAATAAGAGATAATAGCTTTTGAATTGTTTAAAGGTAGCACATGAAGTATTTGCTTGGAATGGCAGAGAAATACCATGTAGTAGGTAGGTATGGTGGACACAAATGGCATAGTTTTTGGCTCAAGGATTTGGATGCACGAGAAGAATTCCTCTCAATACAAGGCTAGGCTAGCAAGGTTGTTTGAAGAAAACTCAAGTATAAAACGGTGCAGCAAGACTCACATATGAACATATTGTAAGCATTATAAGACTTTACATCGTCTCCTTGTTGTTCAAACACCTTAATCAGAAAATATCTAGACTTAGAGAGACCAATCATGCAAACCAAATTTTAACAAGCTCTATGTAGTTCTTCATTAATAGGTGCAAAGTACATGATGCAAGAGCTTAAACATGATCTATATGAGCACAACAATTGCCAAGTATCAAATTATTCAAGACAATATACCAATTACCACATGAAGCATTTTCTGTTTCCAACCATATAACAATGAACGAAGCAGTTTCAACCTTCGCCATGAACATTAAAGATAAAACTAAGAACACCAGTGTTCATATGAAACATCGGAGTGTGTCTCTCTCCCACACAAGCATGAACTTATTCAAACATAAACAAAAACAAACAGACGCTCCAAGTAAAGTACATAAGATGTGACCGAATAAAAATATAGTTTCAAGAGAAGTGACCTGATAAGTTGTCGATGAAGAAGGGGATGCCTTGGGCATCCCCAAGCTTAGATGCTTGAGTCTTCTTGAAATATGCAGGGGTGAACCACGGGGGCATCCCCAAGCTTAGACTTTTCACTCTTCTTGATCATAGTATATCATCCTCCTCTCTTGACCCTTGAAAACTTCCTCCACACCAAACTCGAAACAACTCATTAGAGGGTTAGTGCATAATCAAAAATTCACATGTTCAGAGGTGAAACAATCATTATTAACACTTCTGGACATTGCCCAAAGCTACTGGAAGTTAATGGAACAAAGAAATCCATCCAACATAGCAAAAGAGGCAATGCGAAATAAAAGGCAGAATCTGTCAAAACAGAACAATCCGTAAAGACGAATTTTCCAGAGGCACTTAACTTGCTCAGATGAAAAAGCTCAAATTGAATGAAAGTTGCGTACATATCCGAGGATCACGCACGTAAATTGGCAGATTTTTCTGAGTTACCTACAGAGAACCCTGCCCAAATTCGTGACAGACAGAAATCTGTTTCTGCGCAGTAATCCAAATCTAGTATCAACCTTGCTATCAAAGACTTTACTTGGCACAACAATGCAATAAAATAAGATAAGGAGAGGTTGCTACAGTAGTAAACAACTTCCAGGACTCAAATATAAAATAAAAGTACTGTAGTAAAATAAACACATGGGTTATCTCCCAAGAAGTTCTTTCTTTATAGCCATTAAGATGGGCTCAGCAATTTCAATGATGCACTCGCAAGAAATAAGAGTTGAAGCAAAAGAGAGCATAAAAAAGCAAATTCAAAACACATTTAAGTCTAACATGCTTCCTATGCATAGGAATCTTGTAAATAAACAAGTTCATGAAGAGCAAAGTAACAAGCATAGGAAGATAAAACCAGTGTAACTTCAAAAATTTCAGCATATAGAGAGGTGTTTTAGTAACATGAAAATTTCTACAACCATATTTTCCTCTCTCATAATAATTTTCAGAGGCATCATGAACAAACTCAACAATATAAGTATCACATAAAGCATTCTTAATCACATGCATAAAAGTATCATTACTCTCCACATAAGCACAATCAATTTTGTTAGTTGTAGTGGGAGCAAATTCAACAAAGTAGCTATCATTATTATTCTCATCATCAAATATAGGAGGCATATTGTAATCATAATAAAATTTACTCTCCATAGTAGGCGGCACCAAAAGACCACTATCATTATAATCATCATATATGGGAGGCATATCATAATGAACATAAACTTTCTCCTCAATACCCGGAGGGCTAAAGAGATCATTTTTATCAAAACCGACCTCCCCAAGCTTAAATTCTTCCATAGCATTAGCAACAATGGTGTTCAAAGCATTCATACTAATAACATTCCCATTAGCATGCATAAGTTCCATGGGTTTTTTAATTTTCTCTTCAAACACATCATGTCATAATTCAAGATAAAGTTCATAAAGATCTCTCATTTTGTTGTTGTCTTCCATTAAGCCTTACTAGTGTAAAACAAGAGACAAAAAGATGCAATTGCAGGATCTAAAGGAAATAGCTTCGAGCACACACACAACGGCAACAGAAAATAACTTAGTTACCTAGGACCGGAGTATGAGTGCCTTTTACCTTTCCTCCCCGGCAACGGCGCCAGAAAAGTGCTTGATGTCTACGGGTGCTTCTATTCTTGTAGACAGTGTTGGGCCTCCAAGAGCAGAGGTTTGTACAACAGCAACAAGTTTCCCTTAAGTGGATCACCCAAGGTTTATCGAACTTAGGGAGGAAGAGGTCAAAGATATCCCTCTCAAACAACCCTGCAATCACGATACAAGAAGTCTCTTGTGTCCCCAACACACCTAATACACTTGTCAGATGTATAGGTGCACTAGTTCGGCGAAGAGATAGTGAAATACAAGTGGTATGAATGAATATGAGCAGTAGTAACGGCGCCAGAAAAGTGCTTGCTGGCATGCAGTTGATGGTAGTAATATTGCAGGAAGTAAAGATGCAGTAAAACAGTAAACAAGCGATGATTGCAGTATTTGGAAACAAGGCCTAGGGATCATACTTTCACTAGTGGACACTCTCAACATTGATCACATAAATAAATAAGTTCTCTTCCTTTGTGCTAGATATACTCTTGTTTGATAATGAACACCATTCGTTGTGTAGGGCTACAAGAGCACCTCAATGCCGGAGTTAACAAGCTCCACAACATTCGGCATTCATATTTAAGTAACCTTAGAGCATAATAGATCTTTGCAACTTAAACCGAGTACTAACATAGCATACACACTGTCACCTTTACACTATGAAGGGGGAATAAATCACATCAATACTATCATAGTAATAATTAACTCCATAACCTACGCCAAGTACGTACTACACGATGCACACACTGTCACCATTACACCGTGAAGGAGGAATAGACTACTTTAATAACATCACAAGAGTAGCACATAGACTAATAGTGATACAAAGCTCATATGAATCTCAATCATGTAAGGCAGCTCATGAGATCATTGTATTGAAGTACATAGGAGAGATATTAACCACATAGCTACCGGTACAGCCCTTAGCCTCGATGGAGAACTACTCCCTCCTCATGGGAGACAGCAGCGTTGATGAAGATGGCGGTGGTGTCGATGGAGATGCCTTCCGGGGGCACTTCCCCGTCCCGGCGGCGTGCCGGAACAGAGACTCCTGTCCCCCAGATCTTGGCTTCGTGATGGCGGCGGCTCTGGAAGGTTTCTCGTACCGTGGCTTTTTCGTATCGAAGATTTAGGTCAGGGACCTTTATATAGGCGAAGAGGCGGAGTCGGAGGGCTGACGAGGCGATGACACAATAGGGGGGCGCGCCACCCCCCTTGGGCCGCGCCGCCCTGGCGTCTGGTGGCCCTGTGGCCCCCCTCTGCTGGCTCTCGGGTGTTCTGGAAGCTTCGTGGAAAAATAGGATGCTGGGCATTGATTTCGTCCGATTCCGAGAATATTTCCTTACTAGGATTTCTGAAACCAAAAACAGCAGAAAACAGGAACTGGCACTTCGGCATCTCGTTAATAGGTTAGTTCCGGAAAACGCATCAAAACGATATAAAGTGTGCACAAAACATGTAGGTATTGTCATAAAACAAGCATGGAACATAAGAAATTATAGATACGTTTGAGACGTATCAGTGACATATGACTTGTGACTTGAACTTGAAAGGTGAATGGTGAATTTGACTTGAATCACAACAGAGTTGTGGGAATGACACTAATGTTCCCACTTGAGTTAAGTTAGGCAAATGAAGAGTTGTTGATTTCTAAATGCTTACGAAATAAAACTGGCTTTATGCAAATGAACATAGAGCTTAGAATCCTCTTACTAAAATTGTTAGTACTTACACTAGTATTAGTTTGCGAGTACTTTAAAGTACTCATGGCTTTGTCCCTGGCTATTCAAATGGCCAGACTATGAAGAGGAGTACCAGAACCACGAAGAAGGTCAGCAGGACGTCTACGACAACTAGGACCACTCCTGACGTCAACAGTTGCATGTGGAACAGATGGACCATGACCGCTACTTCGCTTCCGCTATGTGTTTTGTAATTGGATCCTTAGATCCCCTATGTTGTATTAAGACTGGATCATGTGATCATTTGTTGTAAGATGATTATGTGTTGTAATGAATGATGTGTTGTGATATCAATCTATTATGTCTCGCAAAAACAATATTTCTGGGATTGCGATGAATGGCATAATAGGCATCTGGACTTAAAAATCCAGGTGTTGACATATAACGGCAGTTCCCCCTTCTGAAAACTCTCAAATAGAGCCATCAGATCATTTTTAATAACCCCCCAAAAATGTTGGTAGAACTCGGCGGGGAAGCCATCAGGTCCGGGTGATTTATTGTGTTCCATCTGAAAATAGCATCATGAACCTCCTCCATTGAGAAGTTTGCAATTAGTAGTGTATTATCCTCCGCCGACAATTGCGGAATATCTTCAATTCTGTCTTCATCCAACGAGACCGAGCTCGGCTCTAGATTACCAAATAACTTTTTATAATACTCCGAGATGTAAACCCTTAAATTATCATCCCCAACAATAGTACCTTCCTCTTGTTCAAGTTGATAAATTTTCTTTTTTCTATATTTACCATTCGCTATAAGGTGAAAATATTTGGTATTGTCACCCCCTTCCTGTATGTACTTTACCTTAGCCCATTGTGCCCACTTAATCTGTAGGGATTCGTTGCATAGAAAACAAAAATTTTCCTACCGCGAGAACGCAATCCAAGCCAAGATGCAATCTAGAATACGGGAGCAACGAGGAGATGATCGAGACTCACCCTTGAAGATTTCCAAAGCCTACAAGATGAGGCTCTTGTTTCTATGGTAGACGATCACTTGCCGCTTGCAAAAGCGCGTAGAAGATCTTGATCACGGTGCCACGATCGGGCAGCACCTCCGTACTCGGTCACACATTCGGTGTTGATGAAGATGACGTCCTTCTCCCCGTTCCAGCGGGCAGCGGAAGTAGTAGCTCCTCCTTGACTCCGGCAGCACGACGGCGTGGTGGCGGTGGCGATAGAGAACTCCGGCGGAGCTTCGCTAAGCGTGCGGGAGAGGTGGAGGAGGTGGGGCGGCTAGGGTTTGGGAGAGGGGGTGGCCGGCCTCCTTGGGGTGCGGCCAAGGTGGTGGTGTTGTGGTGGCCGGCCCCCTCCCCTATGCCCCTCATTATATAGGTGGAACCCCAAGTGTTGGACTACAAGTCTTCGAATAAGACCCGAACCCAAAACCTTCCATGTAGTAGGGAAACCTACCCAAGGTGGGACTCCCACCCAAGTGGGATTCCCACCCTTCCATGAAGGGGGTGGCCGGCCCCCTTGGTGGAGTCCACCTTGGACTCCCCCCTCTAGGGTTGGCCGGCCATGGGGAGGTGGAGTCCCTCCGGGACTCCTCCTTCCTTAGTGATTTCTTCCGGACTTTTCTAGAACCTTCTAGAACCTTTCATAAATGCACCGGATCATTTCCAAACTTGGAATATGACTTCCTATATATGAATCTTACTCTCCGGACCATTCCGGAACTTCTCGTGATGTCCGGGATCCTATCCGAGACTTCGAACAATACTTCGAACTCCATTCCATATTCAAGTTCTACTATTACAACATCAAACCTTAAGTGTGTCACCCTACGGTTCGCGAACTATGTAGACATGGTTGAGATTTCTCTCCGACCAATAACCAATAGCGGGATCTGGAGATCCATAATGGCTCCCACATATTCAACGATGACTTAGTGATCGAATGAACCATTCACATATGATACCAATTCCCTTTCTCACGCGATATTTTACTTGTCCGAGGTTTGATCATCGGTATCACTCTATACCTTGTTCAACCTCGTCTCCTGACAAGTACTCTTTACTCGTACCGTGGTATGTGGTCTCTTATGAACTTATTCATATGCTTGCAAGACATTAGACGACATTCCACCGAGAGGGCCCAGAGTATATCTATCCGTCATCGGGATGGACAAATCCCACTGTTGATCCATATGCCTCAACTCATACTTTCCGGATACTTAATCCCACCTTTATAACCACCCATTTACGCAGTGGCTTTTGATGTAATCAAAGTACCTTTCCAGCATAAGTGATTTACATGATCTCATGGTCATAAGGACTAGGTAACTATGTATCGAAAGTGATGTGGGCATTACCCTTCGGGTAACCAATGTTGCTCTACCTTGCACGGTTCGACTGGAGGCCCATGAAGGTACCCGATGGTAAGATGGGCCACTAGGGCGGTGCGGCGGAAGATTACTTGGAGTACAAGACACGGAAGAAGCCGAACAAGGAAAGATTGGAGATAGATCTACTGTAAACCTACTCGTACTCGATTAGACCTCTCGGGACCTAGCCACCTATATAAAGGCCAGGAGAGGGGCTATCAAGGGACACAATCAACCTTAGCAATACTAGCCAGCAGAAGCTTAGAACTAGGTTACCCTAGCAACTAGCGTCTCGACGAGATTACAGCCGAACTATTCGGCACCCCATTGTAACCTGTTTTCATCATAATCAAAGAACAGACAGGCAGGACGTAAGGGTTTTACCTCATCGAGGGCCCCGAACCTGGGTAAATCGCTCTCCCCGCTTGTCTGTGTACCGATGTCTCGTGTCAGCTTGCAGGATTCCATCAACCCTAAGCCCCTATCGGAGGGCATTGCCGAGGAGCACCCTCGACAATTGGCGCCGTCTGTGGGAACCCTGTCGGCACAAGGCAGGGCATCGGCAGATCCGATCATGACACCGGCGGCTTCGCTGACAACTTCATCGGCAACTTCATCAGCAACTTCATCAGCAACTTCGTCGACACCATCGTCACCAATCCTGGGAAGCCCGATTCGATTCGGTTCCTACGAGTTTACTCCACACAGCGATTCCTCCCGCTCGAACTTTTCAGATCTACAAGGGAACATGGAGATGACCTTCGGCAGCGTCTACTACAAAGTCAACGCAGAGGGAATTCTTCGACTGCTGGAATCCCCCACTTCCGGATCGATGAGTTCAAGCGCGTCATCGTCACTCGATTTGTCGGCTGGTCTGACGGGATCGACGTGCTCACCCGTGCCCTCGACTCCCCGCTCGGTGTCCTCCATGTCGGTAGGGTCGGATGATTCCTCATCTTCGAAACTAACTTCGTACTACTGCCTGAACTGCGACACCAGGCACGGGCTGGGATCTAGCGACACGCCGTTCATCTGCAACGCCCAGTATTCATCGGGAGAGGACAGTATCGACAGCACCATCCAGGGAACCACCCGAAGAACGGCACACCATCAGGTTTTGTCGCCAATAACACGGGAAACACAAGGCGCAGAGGAGACGAGGACCATACCCCCCGTTCCAGTAGGAGGGCGAGTTTTGAAAACAGCACCAGCAACCGCGACAGCGATTACACCATCGCGGATGAGGAATGGGCAGCAGCAAGGGCAGCAGTGCTCAACAACACGCCACTCCCCGCAGGAACTTCGATTGGAACCCTCAATGCTTATCGCTCCATACTAGAGAAAAACCGGGAGCACCTGTCGAAAGAGCAAGCCACCCTCGAGAGACGCCTATCTGCAGCGGATCGATCCAGCGAACGGCGAAGGGGCTCGCAAGGGAGTGCCTCCCGAAACACTCAGGGAACAGGCAAGCATCGGTCGAGACTATCCAGGCTTTCAGAAGATGACGCCAGAGAAATAACGTCGAATCTGACCAAATCCTTCATGACTATGGATACCGCCGGCATGCCACGGCCAAAAACCGTTGCAGGAGCAACGGCCAACCTCGCCGCTTACCTCATCAACCAGCGCCCCGAAGGATCCATGGCTCAAGCTCATCGAGGTGCCCTGGAAAGTCTCGCAATATTGGGGAACAACCTAGTCCCGCCAAAGGAAAAGACCACCGTCCAAGGCAGTGGGTCGAAACATCATGCGAGAGATGCTCGGGACGAAATCACCAGAGCAAGATCGACAAAGCAAGGCGGCGACGCGCCGCTAGGAAGGACGACGGCAACGATTCTTCGGATGAAGACCAGGAGTACGACGGCGAACTCAGGGGAGCCGACTGTCTAAGTTACAAGATCCGCGAAGCAATGCCGCCCAAAAAGTTTAAGCCTACCCCTACCGATGCTGCCAAGTACGATGGGCAGCAAGAACCAAGATCCTGGATAGACGACTACCTGCAGACTGTGATCCTGCACAAAGGAAACCAGATAGCAGCAATGCAATGCTTACAGCTTTACTTGAAGGATTCAGCACGGGCCTGGCTAAGGGGGCTGCCGAAAGGTTCTGTTAAATCATGGGACGACCTAGTAGATGCCTTCGTTGCCAACTTCCAAGCAACGTACAAGAGGCCCGTCGGGATCGAAGAGCTGCGGAATTGCCGGCAGAAGCAGAAGGAGTCGATGCGTTCATACATCGGGAGATTCACAAAGCTCCTGAACGCTGCCGAAGACGTATCTGTCGACAGAGCAATCGACGCTTTCAGCGACGGCGCTCAGCGGGAAAGCTACATAGAAGAACTTGGGCGCAAAAAGCCAAAAACCATAACCAAATTAATGGAAATCGCCAACAGTTGGGCTGATGGTGAGGACAACGTACGAAGGCCACGGCAGCGCAGTGATGACGAAGACGACGACCAGCCGAAACACGACTCGGGTGGCCGAAGGGATCGTCACAAGAGAAGAAAGAACCGCAACTACGATGATAATAATCTGGTAGCCGCAGGATATTCCGATCGGCAAGACGATCGAGATGATAGGCACGACGGTAACCGGAACAACTCTAGGAACCGTGGTAACTATAAACCACGACAGCAGAGGACTCCCGAATTACCCTACGCTGAGCAGATCAACGCCCCCTGTTACCTGCATTCGTATGTCGATTCCAAGGACGGCAAAACAAAGTCAAGTCACCTGCTCAGGGACTGTCGGCAGTTCCTTGACATGCACAAACTCATCCGGCAGTCAGGCCAGCAACAGCTACCACCACCACCCCCACCTCCACCGCAGCATCAAGTCCAGCAGGCTCAATCCCATCAACCCAACGAGGCGTTCCCACCACCACGTGGGCAGATGAGCATGATCCATAGGACAGGTATTTCGAAAAGGGAGATGAAGAAGCTCACCCGAGAGATCAACTTGGCAGAAAGCATCATGGCAAACATCCCCGAGTACGTCGAATGGTCTTCTCAGAACATTACGTTCAGTCGAGCAGATCACCCGATGACCATACCAAAACGAGGACACGCTGCCTTGGTAGTCGAAGCACAAATTGGGGGGTTCAAGATGAGCAAAGTCTTCATGGATGGTGGAAGCGGGATAAACCTGATATTTGTCGACACAATTAGAAGTATGGGGATCACCATGAGCATGCTGGAAGAAACAGACACCTGCTTCCACGGGATCCTTCCAACCGCACCGGGCCACTCTCTTGGCAAAGTCTACCTGAATGTTATCTTCGGCAGGGCCGACAATTTCAGGAAGGAAAAGATCGAGTTTGAAGTGGTGAACTGGGAGTCACAGTATCACGCCATACTCGGGAGACCAGCGTATGCCAAGTTCATGGCTGTGCCGCATTACACATACCTCAAGCTGAAAATGCCTGGGAACAACGGGACAAACATCACAGTCTATGGAAGTTTTTCACGCTCGGACAATTGTGATCGCGACTTTCAGAGGATTGCTGCAAAGTTTGGGCCACAACAAGAAATCGTCGACCCTCCGCCCAAGCTGTCTTTACGAGAGATCAAGGAAGAAAAAGATGGCAGGGAAACCAAGAAGAAGCCAGCCGCTCTCGCCCTTAAAGCTTCGGCAGCAGAAGCTTCGGCAGCAGAAGCCTTGGCAGCAGAAGCCTTGGCAGCAAAGGGTTCGGCAGTTGATGCCACAGAAGGCTTAGGAGATAGCAAGACGATGGCAACCACCGCTCAAACCCCTGATGAAACCAGCAATGCTGCAGCAATCACTAACGCGGTGAAGAAGCCAGAAGAAGAGAAGAACCCCTTCCTTGCCTAAGCAGTTTACTAGCCTTTATTTTCTTTTTCCTTTATTATAAACAGGGCCTTCCCTTTTTCGCCCTCTAGCATCGTGCTTACCTTATTAATAAGAACTTAAGCTTCGATTCTTTGTTAAGCATTGCAGTAACTACAAACTTCTAAGCCCCATCACTATGCAAACATAGTACAGGGCAGAAGATCGCGCTTCAAAAAAGCCTCTACGAGTGCTAAAAGACATTCACCTTTCCCTCCGCTATAGATGCCTCTACGAGTGCCGTAAATAGCAAGAGTTTGGAAATACATATAAACAACAACCCACGTTCGATATTTTACTTATGGAAATATCAAGAAACAACAGGCTCATCGGCAGAACCACTACACCCGAAATATTCGGGAGTGCCTGTCGAAATTTAAAATGGTTGAAAGCAAAGTTGCGCATACAACAGGTTTAGCAAAACCTGCAACACGAGCTGATCACTCAAAAGATTTGCTAACCAACCAATATACATACATTTAAACGAGCAACTAAGATTCGCTCAAAACTTGCCAACGGCAATAACATGGTAAAAGTACATACGCATGTATCTACCAAATGAGAAGGCATCATTACATAATCCAAACACTTGGATAAAGTAGCCAGATTATCTATTTACAAAACGGACATTAAATCCCTGAAATCACCCTTGCGGAGTTCCTCTTTCTTCAGGTACCCTTGAGTACTCCTCGAGTCTGTCGACAATTATGTTGGCAGGCAACAATACCCTCGGATACAGTGCCTCCAAGTCTCCAGTCGCATTGGCAATCGACAGCAAACTTGCCGAAGGATAACGGGCAAGTACAAGGGCAAGTGTAAACCTGGCCCCTGCAAAAACCCGCGCACGTACCAAGTCTCGAATCTTCTTGGCATTACCAAATTCAGACATCAAAGCAAGGAGCGTCGGGGGAACTGCGTTCAAAGGAAACATTGTCTTCCAAACCACCCTCATAGCCTTGTAGCACTTGTCAAAAAAATGGTGGACCTGCTGGACCCGATCCTGAAATTGTGCGACAGCCGAAGCCTTCGAGTGCTCCCGCCAGAAAATCTCTTCGGCTGAGGACAGCTGAGTTAATGCATTCACACGCTCGTGAATCCGTTTGTTCTCTTCTGCGCGGTTCAAAGCTATGACTGGCACGGAAATAAACAAAGGATCAGACAAGATACTATCGACAAAAAGGCGCAGAGATCAAGGAACTCACAGTTCAAGCTCTCGGTAGCTTTATGTAGCTCAGTAAGAGCGTACCGCTCCACGTCGGCTGCAATCTCGCTCTTCTTGTTGACAATCGCAGCTAAGGCATAAGTGCTGCGTAGGTCCTTTTCCATCTGGGTGATCCGATCCTTCATCCGTTGGATTCGATCACCTTCGGGAAGAACGCCCGAAGAGTCATCAACAAACGAGGGCACCGGGAAAACCTGCAGGCAACAGCGTTAAAAGGATGATAGATATGGACAAATTAAGCGTCCAACGTAACTCCCATCGGGAGAAGTACAAGAAATTCCTATCAGGAGAAGTATAAATGAAGATATTATGTTAAAAGTGTGTTGGCAACATTGCCACCACAGTGTTCATTACAAACTTAAGTTCTCACAATAGAATAATGTTTTGTACTAAGCCCAAGGATAAAATCGTTACAACAGTCAAGGAGCCTGAGTTTGAGTCGACAGGCTGGGGCCAGCCGATGTCTTTCCGGACAAAACTAGTTCAAGGAGCTGGCGAGCACAAGTACGGGCAGACGCTGTAAAGGCGCTCAAGTCAACAAATCGCCCATCCTTTTCTTTCGGCAGCTCCTTAGTCATTTCTTCGATGTCAGCCTTAAAGCCGTAACCCATCATAAGTTGGAAGGCAAGGAGGGCACCATAGGTACGCGAGGTACGCTTGAATACCTCAATAACTTCCTTGGTGTCGACGGCAAAGGCATCAATCAGCTGCCCCAGAGTCTTCTCCTGCTTGATCTTAGGGAATATCATCGAATGCATCCGCGCCAGAGCACCCTTTCCCTTGTCAAGAAGCTCCCGGGTAAGCTGGTGGGTGGCAAGAACCATCGACACACCATTCACCGGGGAGTTGCTCGGAACTTTGTCCAAAGCAGTAGCAGGGATGCTGGCGGCTTCTGCAAGAAATTCAATTGGAGGAAACCATTGATGAAGAAACGGATCCATAAAAAGTAATAATCTACAAGAGATGTGTGAAAAAGCTTACCAAGTAGAGCCAAGGCAGATTGACGAAGGAGCTCATCCTTCTCTGCTGCTCGAGCTTCCTCCTCCTTCAGCCTCTCTTTCAGCTTGCTCAGCTCATCTTTTAGGGAGTCGACCTCCTGGCGAGCTATGGCAGCCTTTTTGATGGCACCATCTAACTTTGAAGAGGAAGACTTAGCTTCCTCCTGCAGTCGAACCTTGTCCTCCTCCAGGGAGGTGAATTGAGAGACGAAGGCTTCTAAAGAGGATATCACACCTCGTAGATCCTTGAAGAAAGGGAATGTTTTACAAAGATCATTAGGCAAAGACACATTCCAAAAGATTCCTGTTAGACTCGATAAAGACTTACAGAAGGAGGAGCTGTGGCAGCGGCAGGAGCATCTTTCCCTTTGGAAAGGGAGGAGGCAGTCGATGCTTGCGCCGCGGGAGCCGCTTTAGGAGCCGAAGCTTCGGAAGCTGCGGCGGCTGGCGAGACAGCATCAGATCTGACCCTCTTAGGTGGAGGCTCAATGAAAGCATCGTCACTACAAGAAGGATTCGATCGACCAAGTTATGAAAAAAATGTGACAAGACCAAGAAGCTGAAAATAGTAAAAAGAAGAAAGACACTTACATATCAAGGAGATCATCTTCATCGGCAAAGCCGCCGATTGATCTCTTCGTAGGTGGAGCCCTGGACTCCTCCGCAGCTGCATTAACAAAGGCATCGTGATCAGCGTCATCATCGCGCACTGATCCCTCTGTGTCGCAAGTGTCATCGGCTGATGGGGGGAGATTGGTATGAGCGGTTTCAGAATCTATCAGGTCATCGTGATCGCTTGTTGGGTTTGTATGCTCAACAGTACGAGAGTCAACGGGTTCTGAAGAGCCTCTTCCTTCAGAAGTATCATTTGGCAAGTTATGTAAATCCCCGGAGGCCACGAGGGTCTGTCGAAGAAAAGACGAATGAGAACAACAGTAATTATGTCGATTAAGTAAATAGCAGCATAACAAGAATTTGAGGAGGGAAATTACCTCTGGTGGTGGATGATCGGCATCAAAAGGAGTATACGGAGACATCAATGGGATCGAGTCTTCTTGGCTGAAGAAAGTGAGGCGACGGACTTCATCGAGCAGTTCTTTTTCCGACAGTTCGGCAGCGTTAATTCTGGTCTCATCCTTTGGACCTGAATACAACCATATTGGGCGAATTCTAGCCATAACTGGTTGGACTCGACGTTTCAGAAACACTGCCGCTACCACAGTACCAACCATGGTTTGGCCATCAGCTTCTTTAATCCGAAGAAATCTGGCAAATAATTTGTCGGCTGCTACTTTTTCGTCGAGAGAAAGAATATTTTTCCAGGAATTCTTAGGTTTGGCTTCAAGGACGTAGACAAAGCGAGGAAGTTGAGATTCGGGTGACAAGGAATCCTTGGCATAAAACCACTTCAATCTCCACCCTTGCACAGACTCTCTCATTGGGAAATTGAAGTAGTTGACATCCGAACGGGCTACAAATCCCACTCCTCCGGTGACAAAAGACCTGTTACTGCTGTATCTCTTCACGTAGAAAATCTTTTTCCACAACCCAAAATGAGGCTCAACGCCCAAATATGCTTCGCAGAGGGTGATAAACACAGCAACATGGAGGATTGAGTTGGGAGGAATTCGTGAACGGGAAGCGAGAGACCTCGATATAAGAACGACAAGAACATCACGGTAAAACTAGCAGGGGGATTAGGTCGGGAAATCGCACCTGGAAAGATCACATTCCCCTCATCGGAGGAGATCAATCCCAGGCTTCGGGATCTCTTCTCGTCACGCCTGGTGACGGTCGAAGCTATCCAATCTCCGGGCCTGGCTACTGAGCCTGGCGGCGCCGGCGGCACCGGAGTTGGAGGAGGAGCGCTTGGAGCGCCCTCCTTCGGAGGAATCAAGGAAGATTTGGCGGCGGCGCCTCCGCTCGTAGAGTTGGCGGCGGCGCTAGGATTCTTCTTCTTCACCATCGCAAGATCCAGGAAAAGCTAGGAAGCAGTGGTGGCGGCGCGAGCAGTTGTGAATGGGAGAAGAGGAAGAACAGCGAAGGGATGAATGAAGGAAAAGATTAGGGATTTCTATCTCTTGGGAAACTTAAGGAAGGCCTCGTATTATCAGTGGGCCTTTTCTCCAGTTAATGGTTGCGGAAATTGAGGAGGTGCCTCGCTAACCGTGTAAGAGGAGCAGGAATTGCTCGAAAACAGGGCTGGCAGGTCGTGTCTTATCAGTCAAAATCAAGGGGACAGAAAAACATCATCAATGACATCATGAGGAATGATTGCATACGAAGAGATAAGAAAGTATCGGGTGATCAACTTGAGCCTACGCACGGATTGCGAGCATCCGCACCTAGGCACGGGGGCTACTCCCATCGGGAGCGCTGACGCGCACCCGATAGAATAAAGACTCGAAGGAAAAACTTGACTCGAGTCTGCGCCCAGACATAAGCGCCCGTGCCCAGACTCGGGGGCTACTCCCATCGGGAGCGCTGAACGCGCACCCGATAAAACTTTTTTCGCATTCCAGGATCATGCCCGGGGACTTGATTCTGTGTAGGGTAACGTTGTTTTGCCATCGGCAGTTAACCAACAAAAGTTGGGCACGTTATTCGTTATCCCTTGCATAAAGAAAATGTATCGGATGGACTACAAAGACTTGCAGGAAAAAGCTTCGGCAGAAGAAGGTGCTTGAGTGGTACAACTTGAGTCTACGCACGGATTGCAAGCATCCGTACCTAGACTCGGGGGCTACTCCCATCGGGAGCGCTGACGCGCACCCGATAGAAGATAAAAGATAGAAGAAAGGCAAGAATGATCAAGGAGAAGAACTTCGGAAGAGGACAAGCTCTAGTCTCTACCCGAACTATGTTCGGCTAGACACTCGGGGGCTACAGATGTGGGCATTACCCTTCGGGTAACCAATGTTGCTCTACCCTGCACGGTCCGACTGGAGGCCCATGAAGGTACTCGATGGTAAGATGGGCCACTAGGGCGGTGCGGCGGAAGATTACTTGGAGTACAAGACACGGAAGAAGCCGAACAAGGAAAGATTGGAGATAGATCTACTGTAAACCTACTCATACTCGATTAGACCTCTCGGGACCTGGCCACCTATATAAAGGCCAGGAGAGGGGCTATCAAGGGACACAATCAACCTTAGCAATACTAGCCAGCAGAACCTTAGAACTAGGTTACCCTAGCAACTAGCGTCTCGACGAGATTACAGCCGAACTATTCGGCACCCCATTGTAACCTGTTTTCATCATAATCAAAGAACAGACAGGCAGGACATAAGGGTTTTACCTCATCGAGGGCCCCGAACCTGGGTAAATCGCTCTCCCCGCTTGTCTGTGTACCGATGTCTCGTGTCAGCTTGCAGGATTCCATCAACCCTAAGCCCCTATCGGAGGGCATTGCCGAGGAGCACCCTCGACAGAAAGCTTATAGCAAATAACTTAATGATGTGATCTTATGCTACGCTTAATTGGGTGTGTCCATTACATCATTCATATAATAATATAACCTTGTTATTAATAACATCCAATGTTCATGATTATGAAACTAATCATCTATTAATCAACAAGCTAGTTAAGAGGCTTACTAGGGACTCATTGTTTGTTTACATAACACACATGTATCAATGTTTCGGTTAATACAATTATAGCATGGTATATAAACATTTATCATAAACATAAAGATATATAATAACCACTTTTATTATTGCCTCTTGGGCATATCTCCAACAGTCTCCCACTTGCACTAGAGTCAATAATCTAGATTACATTGTAAGGTACCTAACACCCATGGCATTCTGGTGTTGGTCATGCTTTGCCCTAGGGAGAGCTTTAGTCAACAGATCTACTACATTCAGATCAGTGTGTACTTTGCAAATCTTTACTTCTCCATCTTTGATGTACTCGCGAATCGAATGATAACGCAGCTTGATATGCTTCAGCCTCTTGTGTGACCTTGGTTCTTGTGCATTGGCGATGGCACCCATGTTGTCACAATAGATGACTAGTGGGTCCAATGCACTAGGAACCACACCGAGCTCTACAATGAACCTCTTCATCCATACCGCTTCTAATGAAGCCTCTGAAGCCGCTATGTACTCCGATTCTGTTGATGACTTCGCCACCGTGCACTGCTTTGAGCTTGCCCAGCTTACTGCAGCACCATTCAATATAAACACGTACCCAGACTGTGACTTAGAGTCATCAGGATCAGTGTTCCAACTTGCATCGGTGTAACTTGTTACAACGAGCTCTTGGTCACCTCCATAACAAAGAAACATATCCTTAGTTCTTTTCAAGTACTTCAGGATATTCTTGACCGCTGTCCAGTGTTCCATTCCTGGATCACTTTGATATCTGCTAGTCAAACTAACAGCATGTGCTATATCCGGTCTAGTACATAGCATGGCATACATGATAGAGCCTACTGCCGAGGCATAGGGGATCTGACTCATCCTTTCTCTTTCTTCTGCCGTAGCCGGACCTTGATTCTTATTCAAGACCTTGCCTGGTAACATAGGTAAGAATCCTTTCTTACTTTCGTCCATTCTAAACTTCTTTAGAATCTTGTCCAGGTATGTACTTTGTGATAGCCCTATTAGACGTCTTGATCTATCTCTATAAATCTTGATGCCTAATATATACGATGCTTCACCAAGGTCTTTCATTGAAAAACTATTATTCAAATAACCTTTTACACTGCTTAATAGTTCTATATCATTCCCAATCAATAATATGCCATCTACATATAATATCAGGAATGCTACAGAGCTCCCACTCACTTTCTTGTAAATACAGGCCTCTCCATGACACTGTATAAACCCGAAGTCTTTGATCACTTTATCAAAGCGTCGGTTCCAACTTCTCGATGCTTGCTTCAGTCCATAAATTGAACGCTGAAGTTTGCACACTTTGTCAGCATTTTTAGGATCGACAAAACCTTTGGGTTGTACCATATACAACTCTTCCTCAATGTCTCCATTAAGGAACGCCGTTTTGACATCCATCTGCCAAATCTCATAATCGAAAAATGCAGCTATTGCTAACAAAATCCTCACAGATTTTAGCTTCGCTACAGGTGAGAAAGTCTCATCGTAGTCAACACCTTGAATTTGTCGGAAACCCTTTGCGACAAGTCGAGCTTTATAGACAGTAATATTACCATCAGCATTTGTTTTTCTCTTGAAGATCCATTTATTCTCGACAGCCTTGCGGCTATCAGGTAAGTCTACCAAAGTCCACACTTTGTTATCATACATGGATCCCATTTCGGATTTCATGGCTTCTTGCCATTTGTTGGAATCTGGGCTCATCATCGCTTCTTCATACGTCGCAGGGTCTTCATCATTGTTGTCCACAATCATGACATTTAGACAAGGATCATACCAATCAGGAGTGGCACGTTCCCTTGTCGATCTGCGAGGTTCAGTAGCTATCTCATTTGAAGTTTCATGATCATTATCATTAGCTTCCTCTGTTGCCGGTGTAGGCGGCACAGGAACATCTTCCGGTACTGCACTACTCTGATCAACGAGCAAAGATTCTTCAATCTCATCGAGTTCTACTTTTCTTCCAGTCACTTCTTTAGTGAGAAATTCTTTCTCAAGAAACGTTCCGTTCTTAGCAACAAAGATTTTGCCTTCGGATTTGTGATAGAAAGTATACCCTATAGTTTCCTTAGGGTATCTTATGAAGACGCATTTCTCCGCTTTGGGTTCTAGCTTGTCCGGTTGTAACTTTTTTACATAGGCTTCGCAACCCCAAACTTTTAGGAACTACAGCTTAGGTTTCTTATTAAACCATAATTCATACGGTGTCGTTTCTACGGATTTTGATGGTGCTCTATTTAAAGTGAATGTGGCTGTCTCTAATGCATAACTCCAAAATGATAACGGTAAATCAGTAAGAGACATCATAGAACGAACCATATCTAAGAGAGTTCGATTACGACGTTCGGACACACCGTTTCGTTGTGGTGATCCCGGCGGTGTCAATTGTGAAAGTATTCCGCATTTCTTTAAATGCATGCCAAACTCATAACTCAGATATTCACCTCCGCGATCAGATCGTAGAAATTTAATCTTCTTGTTACGTTGATTTTCTACTTCACTTTGGAATTCCTTAAACTTCTCGAAAGTTTCGGATTTATGTTTCATTAAATAGATATACCCATATCTACTCAAATCATCTGTGAAGGTTAGAACATGATAACCACCGCGCGAGGCTACACTCATTGGTCCGCACACATCGGTATGTATGATTTCCAATAAGTCAGTAGCTCGCTCCATAATACCAGAGAATGGAGTCTTAGTCATTTTTCCCATTAGACATGCTTCGCATCTATCAAGTGACTCAAAGTCAAGTGATTCAAGTAATCCATCGGTATGGAGTTTTTTCATGTGTTTCACTCCAATATGACCAAGACAACAGTGCCACATATAAGTAGAATTATCATTCAATTTAATTCGCTTAGCATCAATGTTATGAATATGTGTATCACTACTATCGAGATCTAACAGAAATAAACCATTCTTTTCAGGTGCTCGACCATAAAAGATATTATTCATAAAAATAGAACAACCATTATTCTCAGACTTGAATGAATAACCGTCTTGCATTAAACAAGTTCCAGATATAATGTTCATGCTCAACGCGGGTACAAAATAATAATTATTGAGGTTTAAAACTAATCCCGAAGGTAGATGTAGAGGAAGTGTGCCGACAGCGATCACATCGACTTTGGATCCATTTCCAACGCGCATCGTCACTTCATCCTTTAATAGTCTTCGTTTATTCTTTAGTTCCTGTTTCGAGTTACAAATATGAGCAACCGAACCAGTATCAAATACCCAGGTACTAGTACGAGAACCAGTAAGATAAACATCTAGAACATGTATATCAGATATACCTTCTTTCTTCTTCTTGACAAGGCCGCTCTTCAGATTCGCCAAATACTTGGAGCAATTACGCTTCCAGTGTCCCTTCTCCTTGCAGTAATAGCACTCAGCATCAGGCTTAGGGCCAGTCTTAGGTTTCACAGGAGGCGTGGCAGCTTTCTTGCCACCCTTCTTGTTTCTGCCTTTAGACTTGCCCTGTTTCTTGAAACTGGTGGTCTTGTTGACCATCAACACTTGGTGCTCTTTCTTGATCTCAATCTCAGCAGATTTCAGCATGGAGAAGAGTTCAGGTAACTCTTTGTTCATGTTCTGCATATTGTAGTTCATCACAAAGTTCTTGTAACTAGGTGGCAGTGATTGAAGGACACGATTAATCCCCAGTCTGTTAGGAATCACTATTCCCAAATCACTGAGTTTCTTCGCATGCCCGGTCATGGCGAGCATGTGCTCACTAACGGAGCTGCCTTCTTCCATCATGCAACTGAAGAAGTGTTTCGATGCTTCATAGCACTCCACGGCCGCATGAGTTTCAAAGGTAGTTTTCAACTCATTGACTAACTCATGTGGATCGTGGTGCCCAAAACGTTTTTGAAGATCGGCTTCCAGACTGCATAGGATGGCACACTGAACTTGAGAGTACCGAGTTTTCCGAGTCGTGTAAACGTTCTTTACTTCATCGGTTTCAGTTTCTGCAGGAGGGTCACCTAGCGGTGCATCAAGCACATATTGCAGGTTTCCGCCATTGAGGAAGATCCTCACATGACGAAACCAGCCGGTGAAGTTGCTACCGTTGCTCTTAAGCTTTTCTTTCTCTAGGAACTGGTTAAAATTGATTGGGGACGCCATATCCACAACATATATTTGCAATAGTTTAGACTAATGTTTATGACAAATTGAGTTCAAATTTTAATTCAACATAATTAAAAACTAGGTGAACTCCCACTCAAAACAATATCCCTCGCATTGTCTTAGTGATCACACGAACCAAATCCACCACACCAAGTCCGATCATCACGAGACAAGATGTAACTTCAATGGCGAACACTCAAAGTGTTCATCATATCAATCATATGATTCATGCTCTACCTTTCGGTATCATGTGTTCCGAGACCATGTCTGCACATGCTAGGCTCGTCAAGGCCACCTTAGTATCCGCATGTGCAAAACTGTCTTGCACCCGTTGTATGCACTTGTTGAGTCTATCACACCCGATCATCACGAGATGCTTCGAAACGACAAGTCTTGGCAACAGTGCTACTAAGGATGAACACTTTATTATCTTGATATTTTAGTGAGAGGGATCATCTTATAATGCTACCGTCGCGATCTAAGCAAAATAAGATGCATAAAGGATTAACATCACATGCAGTTCATATGTGATATGATATGGCCCCTTTGTCTTTGCGCGTTTGATCTTCATCTCCAAAGCACGGGCATGATCTCCATCATCAACGGGCATGATCTCCATCATCGTCGGCGTAGCGTCAAGGTCAATGGCGTCGTCTTCATGATTGTTCTCCCATGTAGCAACTATTACAACGTCTTTGAAATACTACTCAACATGAAATTTAAAGACAACCATAAGGCTCCTGCCGGTTGCCACAATACAATAATGATCATCTCATACATAGTCATCATCACATTATGGCCATATCACATCACCAAACCCTGCAAAAACAAGTTAGACGTTCTCTAATTTGGTTTGCATATTTTACGTGGTTTAGGGTTTTCGAGAGAGATCTAATCTACCTACGAACATGAACCACAACGGTGATACTAGTGTTGTCAATAGAAGAGTAAATTGAATCTTCACTATAGTAGGAGAGACAGACACCCGCAAAGCCACTTATGCAATACAAGTTGCATGTCGAGCGTGGAGCAAATCTCATGAACGCGGTCATGTAAAGTTAGCCCGAGCCGCTTCATCCCACTATGCCACAAAGATGCAAAGTACTCAAACTAAAGACAACAAAAGCATCAACGCCCACAAAACCATTGTGTTCTACTCGTGCAACCATCTATGCACAGACACGGCTCTGATACCACTGTAGGGATTCGTTGCATAGAAAACAAAAAATTTCCTACCGCGAGAACGCAATCCAAGCCAAGATGCAATCTAGAAGACGGGAGCAACGAGGAGATGATCGAGACTCACCCTTGAAGATTTCCAAAGCCTACAAGATGAGGCTCTTGTTGCTGCGGTAGACGATCACTTGCCGCTTGCAAAAGCGCGTAGAAGATCTTGATCACGGTGCCACGATCGGGCAGCACCTCCGTACTCGGTCACACGTTCGGTGTTGATGAAGACGACGTCCTTCTCCCCGTTCCAGCGGGCAGCGGAAGTAGTAGCTCCTCCTTGACTCCGGCAGCACGACGGCGTGGTGGTGGTGGCGATGGAGAACTCCGGCGGAGCTTCGCTAAGCGTGCAGGAGAGGTGGAGGAGGTGGGGCGGCTAGGGTTTGGGAGAGGGGGTGGCCGGCCTCCTTGGGGTGCGGCCAAGGTGGTGGTATTGTGGTGGCCGGCCCCCTCCCCTATGCCCCTCATTATATAGGTGGAACCCCAAGTGTTGGACTACAAGTCTTCGAATAAGACCCGAACCCAAAACCTTCCATGTAGTAGGGAAACCTACCCAAGGTGGGACTCCCACCCAAGTGGGATTCCCACCCTTCCATGAAGGGGGGTGGCCGGCCCCCTTGGTGGAGTCCACCTTGGACTCCCCCCTCTAGGGTTGGCCGGCCATGGGGAGGTGGAGTCCCTCCGGGACTCCTCCTTCCTTAGTGATTTCTTCCGGACTTTTCTAGAACCTTCTAGAACCTTCCATAAATGCACCGGATCATTCCAAACTTGGAATATGACTTCCTATATATGAATCTTATTCTCCGGACCATTCCGGAACTCCTCGTGATGTCCGGGATCCTATCCGAGACTTCGAACAATACTTCGAACTCCATTCCATATTCAAGTTCTACTATTACAACATCAAACCTTAAGTGTGTCACCCTACGGTTCGCGAACTGTGTAGACATGGTTGAGATTTCTCTCCGACCAATAACCAATAGCGGGATCTGGAGATCCATAATGGCTCCCACATATTCAACGATGACTTAGTGATCGAATGAACCATTCACATATGATACCAATTCCCTTTGTCACGCGATATTTTACTTGTCCGAGGTTTGATCATCGGTATCACTCTATACCTTGTTCAACCTCGTCTCCTGACAAGTACTCTTTACTCGTACCGTGGTATGTGGTCTCTTATGAACTTATTCATATACTTGCAAGATATTAGACGATATTCCACTGAGAGGGCCCAGAGTATATCTATCCGTCATCGGGATGGACAAATCCCACTGTTGATCCATATGCCTCAACTCATACTTTCCGGATACTTAATCCCACCTTTATAATCACCCATTTACGCAGTGGCGTTTGATGTAATCAAAGTACCTTTCCAGCATAAGTGATTTACATGATCTCATGGTCATAAGGACTAGGTAACTATGTATCGAAAGCTTATAGCAAATAACTTAATGACGTGATCTTATGCTACGCTAAATTGGGTGTGTCCATTACATCATTCACATAATGATATAACCTTGTTATTAATAACATCCAATATTCATGATTATGAAACTAATCATCTATTAATCAACAAGCTAGTTAAGAGGCTTACTAGGGACTCATTGTTTGTTTACATAACACATGTATCAATGTTTCGGTTAATACAATTATAGCATGGTATATAAACATTTATCATAAACATAAAGATATATAATAACCACTTTTATTATTGCCTCTTGGGCATATCTCCAACATAATCTTTTCCTCTGGACGTAATTTATTCAAACTTTCATTGGCTTTTTTTAATTCATTTCGCTCACCTAATGATAACGGTATTGTTTCCGCTTTAATATCCAATGTGTCTATAATGTTCAAAAGCCGTTCTTTCTCCCTCTTATATTTTCCACTTAAGTTTTTTGCCCAGCCTCGTAAGAATCGGCGCAAATGACGTATTTTATTTTGCCACGTTTGAATTGAGGTCTTTCCAATGGGGCCGGCTGCCTATTCATTAGCAATAAGCTCATAAAACCCCTCTTGTTCTAACCAAGACAACTCAAACGAGAAGCGCGGTTTGTTACCTACATGTGCCTGGATTCCCGCATCAATCAAAAGCGGAGTATGATCCGATCCAGAGCGAGTCAAAGCCCGGACCGTGACCAAAGGGTATTTCTGTTCCCATTCAACACTTGCAAGTACCCTATCCAATTTTTCATATGTAGGATTCTCTCTTCTACTTGCCCAAGTAAATTGTCGCCCAGTCAAATCAATCTCTCTTAGATTAAGATTCTCAATAATCGCATTGAAAATAAAAGGCCATCGGGGATTGTAGTTATTATTACTTTTATCTTCTGGTTTTCTCAGAATATTAAAGTCCCCAGCTAAAAGCATTGGTATTGTTTCAGTTTCACACGTCCTCACTAATTCTGCAAGAAACTCATATTTATTTTTATCTTGTGCCGCACCATATACCGGCACAAGTAGCCATTGAAACCCATCTTTCTTAGACGTGATGGACAACTTCACACAGTAGTTCCCACTATCTACCCTATTGACCACCAAAGTAGCCGTGTTAATTCCTACAAGGATTCCTCCCGATCTCCCATGTGGCGGTAAGCAAAACCAAGCAAATTCCTTACCCGCTGCTAAATCTCGTAAAAAATGTACCGCAAAATTAGACCGTCCAGTTTCTAGCAAAGCGATAAAATCAAGGTCATACTCCCTTATAGACTCTTTAACAAATAAATGTTTCCCTGGATCTTTAAACCCTTCACTATTCCACGTCAGTCCTCTCAAATTTGTCATTGTAATTTTGATGATTTGATTCTAATCCTGTTACTGCGTCTAATTTTTTTTATCATATGATTTCTTTTTGCGTTGTTTTCTTTCCCTAGTACCCGCCTTAGGGATGAGGTCATCCTCATCCGTCATTAAATTCTCCTCTGCTTCCAAATCATCACACAAATCCGACGCACGTGAAACTGCTAGACAAAGAGAAGCTTTTCACCATTTTTCTCCAATTGATCATTGCATTTTAACATAGTGAGTGATCTCTGTATCTCAAAATCTTTTATTAACCTTACTGACTTAATGCACTCGGTATGAGAGACACCCAAAGACACACCCAGGGACTTAGCATTATCAATAATTTGATTCTCTGAGAAAGACGTAATATTGGTTATTTTGGATGCAGACATACCTATCACTGGCGTCTCCGCACGTTTCTTTGCAATCAACATCGCCCTCTCCATTTGCGTCATATCGGCATTAGGCTGGGTACGCAGTCTTCCACTCGACCGCACATCCCTCCTCGCCTCCTCTTGAATCCCACCAAAAGCCACAAGTTGTTCTTTAGTGTATTGCAAATTCCTGGGTACTTCTTTCATGAAATCAACCGGAGTAGATGCTGTACCCGGACCTCCCTGTATATCATGTTTTGTTTGCTTAAAATGAGAATCAGACATGCTTTGAGATAAACTTACAAACGGTGATTTTGTCACCTTGAAATTCTTGATCGACGTAAAATTCACCGGCGATGCACCAGGCATGTGCATGGTTCTGTCATTGCCATGCACAGCAGGCCAAGTTGCAGCCTGGTTGCCTCCCGCCTGCACTGGACTCAACACTGGGCTGCCGCCCATCGGCGCCAGACCGTGCGACGCAGCCGCAGGTGGTCGCTCAGTCACCACTGGGCCGCGCGGCGAGACAGCAGTCTGCCTCCCAGGCGGAGTGGCGCCGACCTGCCGGCCCAGCTATGCATGCTCCGGGGTGTGTGCTCCATGCACACGGGACGTGATCGACGTCCTCCCTACCAGATCGTTTCCGACGCTTAGAGAGACAGGCCCATACGCCGTATTGACCATCACCGCCGGTGCATGCAGTTGACTATTGGTAGGAGAAATCGGTACAAGCTCATGAACATCCTCTGCCGCCGAACTGAAGACAGAAAGTAATTGTTTAGCACTAACACAATCTCTATATGGACCAAAAAATACATCATCATACCTTGGCGTATTTTTAGACCCAAGCACAACTTTGCTCATACTTTCCGCAACACCCCCCTTATTACCCTTGGAGCCTTGCATACATACAGATTTTGTACTGACGTTTTGCTGAGAATTGGATGGTTCTTTTTCATCATTCTTCTCCCCGGTGTTCTTAGTCCTCTTAGCATCACGATCATTATCAGTACCCCCTGGCTTATCATGAAGATTAGAATGAGAGTCATCATCTCCCCCATCCCCAGGCGCCTCAGACATAGTGACATCATGATTATTATTTAATTGTTCTCCCTCCACTTCAAATCTCAGACGAAAAAAATTCATGCTTGATTTTGAGATCCCATGTTTCAGGTATAAGAGTGGAATCAAGACAAGTAATAAACATGTGCAGAACATTATTTTGCCTTGTGAAAGTGATATCAATATCCAAAGTCCTACCAAAAACATCACCAAGTGCCCATAGAGCTAGATAGTCATCAAGAGCAACAGGAGGCAGGCCATACACCCTTACCCACACATCTTCAGGTACCCAAGCAGGTTGAACCTCCTTCTTCCAAAAATCAAATAAGAGCACAATGTTTGAGTCAGGAACATGAAATCTCCCAAAATGCTGTACTCTGACCAAATCTACTTTACTTGGGAAATTCACTCTGAACACATTATCCTCCATCTTCTCAACCGCCCAACCTCCCACTGATAAAGAGGATCAGGGACAATCCACTGCAAATGAGTAATCAACTGATCAACCAGATAGCTCACCACCAGATACTTCCACTCTTCCCAATCTAGTATTCTCCACTCTTGGTCTAACTGAAGCAGACAAGGGTAACTCCCAAAAGGCTAAGTCTGGATGACCCATACCATACATAGCAAGACGAGGTCTAGGAGCACGAAGTAGAGGACTGTCCTTTGACGCATGCTCCGGTCTTTGGCAACATTCACATAAAACCGCCTCACAATCATTGAGGAAGTGCCCCACCTTTCGACATCGAAAACAACTAGGACCTTTCTTCTTAGTAGCCGCAACGAACTCAGCCTCTGTTAAACCCTCCAAATCCGTCCCATTGGTACATCCGGCCACTGCCAGTAGTACATCCTCAGCCCTTTTAACCCCACTTTGTTGTTGTCCTTGCCCATTAGCAGAATTCTGCACCGGCACATACACCGGCGGAGCTCTAGCCAAGCCAGGCTGGCGCACCACTGCTGTCCCCAAAGGAGCCGAAACCTCCCTTTGCTGCTGTTTGGCCGCTGGTTGTTGAGCCGCCGATGGTGAAGGATCCGGGTGACCAGCCAGTTGGCGAGCAAATGCCTCCGCTGCTTCTCCCACCATCTTTTGCTGCAAATCTGTCAAGCCCGGCGTTTGAGCAGCATACCTGCCCTGGCCATTGCCCACCCAACCATTGTTGAAACTATTAGGAGTAGAGCGGCAGACATTGTTACCATTGTATCCCACATTGCGACGGAAATCAGCACGGTTATTGTATCCCTGATAATTCCGCCCTCCATTCGCGAAACCTTGCCCAGCGCGGAAAACGCCATCCGCAAACACATTGGTGGCTTGATCACCGCCATGGCCAGAACCTGAACCATCTCCAGCGGCACCACTTGGGCCGCCCTCATGGTAGTTCCCGCCGCGGCCACCACGCCCGCCTCCATCATCTTGCCAACCCGAGCCTCCACGTCCACCATGCTGGCCACGGCCGCGGTTCGGAAATCCGCCCCGATTCGCCATGGACAACAGAGAGGAGGGAGCGATCGGTGGAACCACACGCGCTGGCGGCTTACAGTCAGGAAACCCTAAGCGATACGAATACCCACGAGCAAATTGGGGGATTCGATGCTTTCCTTGATCGTCAATGACCGGATCATGGCCCATACGACCTTGCTGATCCAAGTCATTAGTCAACGGTACCAACAACCGTGAGCCCACATGGCCCAAACTCTGAGATTTTGAAAAAACCAAATCAGCGTTCACCCGTTGCACGTTTGATGTGCGTGATCTGGCCGGCCGATGAGTTCGCCGGCGACGCCAGACAGATTGTCTCCTCCTCCTCCGCTGTACCTGGATCCATTCATCCGCGTCGAACGATTCGAGAAGAAACGTTGTCGGCGTCAACACCGGTGTAGTCTTGCATCTCCTCCCTTTCTTTTCTGCAAACGAACGAACGGCAGCAGTACTCGAAGATGAACCTGAAGACATACCTGATCGGAGGATCATGGCGGCCTCTCGCTGACGCTGCCGCTTCTGCTCTCTGCGGATGATGGCAGACAATGCCGACGGCAGCATAGTGCAGCTCTCCTCCGACGGCGTTCTGCACAACTCAATCGGAGATGAGGCAGCGGCCGCGGCCGGCGTCGATGGCGGATCCTCGTCGGAGTCATCGTCGGGAGAGATCGCCCAGAATCGCCCCGCTGTCGCCTCCAACGGTCCTCCGCAAAACGCGGTCATCGTTGGTCTGATATATTCTACAATTGTCCTCCAACGGTCCTCCGCAAAACGCGTACTACTGATGTGGTGCAGCAGCCAAATGAAGTCCCGTAGAAGGATAGCTAGAAGTCCAGAATTGAGTGTGACTGGAGGAGGTTCTTCTGCGCGGGCTGATCTGCTGCCTGTCGGTTGGTTGCTGGCTGCTGCTGCGTGAGTGCGGCCATCTCCGTTTTAAGCTGATTGAGATCGAGAATTAGAAGGAAAAGGAGATTAACTAAGCTAATCACAGAGAACCTCATCGCACCGTACCAAGTTAATTCTTGTGTGAATATTCGTGCTTTTACACTGTTTTTTTTGGACAAGGGCACCCTTACGCAGAGGAGGAGACAGGCTCTAGGCCACCCTAGCCATGGCCTATGGCGTATTGGTTTTTTGTTCATTGACTGTAGCAACAGTACCGTACTGTAGCATATTGTAGTGCACTGAAGGTGGTCTGGGGCGTCTTGAGATCCTGGCTACGCTAGTGCCCTTACGGACTGGTATGAGGTCTCATTCCTTTTTTATAATATCCGTGCAGTTAAATCTGCCGAGTTGGCTACTTTCCTATCGTGTTACTAGAAGAAAAAACCCGCACACAACAGTAAGTCACTATCAGAGTTGTTTTAGTCTGTGTGGTGTTAAGTTTTTAGGGTGCTTTCTTTATCATGCAAAAATACGCTTAACTGAAATATTCTTATTTATCTCATGTGTAAACGCCAAATCTCACTTGCAAGTGAGGTTACAACTCGAATTTTTTTTCGGTTGCAAGTAAAGTTGCAACAGATTTTTTCTCAGTTGTATTGTAACTGATTTTTTTTAGTTGCAAGTGGGGTTATAACTGAGATTTTTGCCAGTTGCAAGTGAGGTTGCAACAGAGCTTTTTATCAGTTGCAAGTGCGGTTGTAACCATGAATTTTGTAAGTTGCAACTTAGATTTATTTCGGTTGTTGGTGTGGTTGCAACTAAGATTTTCTTTACAGTTAAAAATTTGTTGCAACTGAAATTTTTGCCAGTTGAAAGTGAGGTTACAATTAAACTTTTCATCAGTTGCAAGTGTGGTTGCAACTGAGATTTTTTTAAAGTTTCATGTTGATTTGCAATTGAGATTTCTTTTCACGGTTGAAAATTGGTTGCAACCGGGTTTTTTGTCAGTTGCAAGTGAGGATGCAACTGAGATTTTTATCCGTTAAAAGTGTGTTTGCAACTGAGATTTTTTAGTTGCAAGTGAAATTGTAACCGAGATATTTTTCAACTAACAATAAGTTGCAACTTATTGTTACTTTTACCATTTCTACTCTGTTGGCCATCGAAACATCCGTGCGAAATGTCCCAAAAATAAACGACAAATATTTAACACGAATACAACAATTTAAAGAGAAATAACCTTGTGTATTGCACTCCTAGAGCCCAGGCAATGGGATGACAGAAAATGTTCTCACGCTATGTTACGGTCGTACCAGCAATGTGCATGAGAAGAAAAAAAGCAAGAGTAGGTGGACTACAAGACTCAAGAGATAGAGCCGTACATGAAGAGGCCTATTTCACGTGTACATAAATTACTATGTTACGCCAATCAATCAGTTCGGATCCAATAAACAGCAAAATAATGTACGCCTAGCTGAGAACTAATTAATTCTCAGTTGGCTGAGACTTAGTCGGGCCTATTTGGTTTCTAACCATAATTTTTCAAGTCAAAGTTTGGTTAGCTACAAAATTATGGCTAGCCTGGCTTAAAATATCGAAGCCAATTTTGGTAAAACTTGGTAAAAAAAAGTTAAGTGTATGATAAATAGACCATACATGCAATAAAATGTGACAAAAACCAAACACATGACAAATAAACTATGGCAGCTAAATTTTGACTTGGCAAAGGAACCAAACATGCCCTAAATTTTTTCTAACCATACATACACGTCATGCATGATAGTGCTAGCTTAGTCAGGTCGGCAACATCCTGAGAAAACGTAGCAACATTCGCGTGCATCATTCCCTAACAATTTTTTTTGTTCTCCACTTTTAAACTATACCGAAGTAGAAGTTCCTTCTATAAATGTGTTTATCTAATCACACTAAAATTCTATTGAGATATTTCTTAGACTATGTGCTTTATGGATATCTACTATAAATAAAATGCATGCATATGTAAAAAATCAATCTATAAGTGAACTTATAATACAAAATATAATGTACACTGTAGCATGACACAAGTGCACTTTTCAATGTTGCACATTAAAAATGTATAACAAAGGATTCTGTAATCACGGTAGATAACTTTGTTATGTGGTTAACAATGCCAAACAAGTAACAAAAAACCGTACCTAGATATATACTATATCATGCTAAAAATAAATTCTATAAAAGCATAAAAGTCTATTATAAATTATAGCGTCAATATATATTTAGCCGCGGACAATCCAAATAGCTCTAATGGCACATGAGTTGAGTGAACCTGCCAGCTGTAGCTACTCTCGTTCTGTCAATCTGTCCATCTATTTGTCTGTATACTTTCAGTACAAACACATATTTTTTAGTGTACATAATCATGTGCCATAGTTGTGCCGTTGCACAGTGATGCGACCAAGCAAGGATATATACAAGCAACACCTGTCTTCGTCGCTCCATCCCCTTGACACTCGTTCTCTTCCTGCTCTAGTTCCATCTCCTTCACACTCGTTGAGCTAGTATTTAATCTGGTAATTGTGCTTGTGTTTTGTTGTATGGTCTGTGTTTCTTCTCTGGCTGTAAGCTTGGGCATTAGTACTTGTCTATGTATGCAAGACCTCTATGTCAAATAAGTTTGGTGTTTCTTCCCTGGCTGATAATATATACTGGCGTTTTGTTTTTGTATGAAGGGGTCTTTGTGTAAATGTTAGACCTCCTCAGCTATTCTCACTCCATCCAACCGACCAAACAACACCAGGCCTCAACATGTCTCTGTTGGCCCGATCCACCAAACACACTACAAAATCTGAACTCAACTAAGCTATGGTCAGCTTGTGTGAGGGGAGATTACAATTCTCAGTTGACCCAGGCTACCAAACACACCCTAAGGGAACAACACCGCCCACATACGAATTGTATTCCAATATGGAACACCTCGTATCTTGTCTTTCTGAGCGTTAGTATTTCTTGTCGAATACTTCTGGCACGGAGAGAGCGTGAGTGGGAGGCGTCCGGCGTTCCTCCACGCGCCGGCCGCCAGCCCCCCACCCCCCCCCCCCCCCCGCGGCGGCTGCCCCTCCTCTTCGGCGGCCGTCCCTGGCATCCGCCATCCTTCCCCTCTCTCCACCCTCCGCACTTCCCCCATGGCGGCGTCCGCGACCAAATCGTGGCGGTGGTCCGATCTGGTGGATGAGGAGGACGACGACCTCCTCGAGTCGGAGGGTTCCTCGTCGCGCCGCTCCTACTCCGATGTGGTGAGGGATGGGACGCCCAGCCCGGTGCGCGCGGGGTCTCCTTCCTCGCCGCTGGCGTCTCCGATGGTTGCACGCGCACCACCTGTTCGACAGATGGCCTCTGTGATGGTTCGTCCTTGATACGTCTCAAACGTATCTATAATTTCTTATGTTCCATGCTACTTTTATGATGATACACACATGTTTTATACACACTTTATGACGATTTTATGCATTTTCCGGAACTAACCCATTGACGAGATGCCGAAGTGCCAGTTCCTGTTTTCTGCTGTTTTTGGTTTCAGAAATCCTAGTAAGAAAATATTCTCGGAATTGGACGAAATCAACGCCCAACATCTTAGAATTCCACGAAGCTTCCAGAACACCCGAGAGCCGCCAGAGGGGAGCCCTGGGGGGCCCACACATGTGGCCGGCGCGGCCCAGGCCCTGGCCGCGCCGCCCTACTGTGTGGTGGCTCCGTACCCCCTCCGACTCCGCCTCTTCGCCTATATAAAGGTCCCTGACCTAAATCTTCGAGACGGAAAAGCCACGGTACGAGAAACCTTCCAGAGCCGCCGCCATCGCGAAGCCAAGATCTGGGGGACATGAGTCTCTGTTCCGGCACGCCGCCGGGACGGGGAAGTGCCCCCGGAAGGCTTCTCCATCGACACCACCGCCATCTTCATCACCGCTGTTGTCTCCCATTAGGAGGGAGTAGTTCTCCCTCGAGGCTAAGGGCTGTACCGGTAGCTATGTGGTTAATCTCTCTCCTATGTACTTCAATACAATGATCTCATGAGCTGCCTTACATGATTGAGATTCATATGAGTTTTGTATCACTATTAGTCTATGTGCTACTCTTGTGATGTTATTAAAGTAGTCTATTCCTCCTTCACGGTGTAATGGTGACAGTGTGTGCATTGTGTAGTACTTTGCGTAGGCTATGATCATAATCTCTTGTAGGTTATGGAGTTAATTATTACTATGATAGTATTGATGTGATTTATTCCCCCTTCATAGTGTAAAGGTGACAGTGTGTATGCTATGTTAGTACTCGGTTTAAATTGCAAAGATCTATTATGCTCTAAAGGTTACTTAAATATGAATGCCGAATGTTGTGGAGCTTGTTAGCTCCGGCATTGAGGTGCTCTTGTAGCCCTACACAACGAATGGTGTTCATTATCAAACAAGAGTATATGTAGCACAAAGGAAGAGAACTTATTTATTATGTGATCAATGTTGAGAGTGTCCACTAGTGAAAGTATGATCCCTAGGCCTTGTTTCCAAATACTGCAATCATCGCTTGTTTACTGTTTTACTGCAACTTTACTTCCTGCAATATTACTACCATCAACTGCACGCCAGCAAGCACTTTTCTGGCGCCGTTACTACTGCTCATATTTATTCATACCACTTGTATTTCACTATCTCTTCGCCGAACTAGTGCACCTATACATCTGACAAGCGTATTAGGTGTGTTGGGGACACAAGAGACTACTTGTATCGTGATTGCAGGGTTGCTTGAGAGGGATATCTTTGACCTCTTCCTCCCTGAGTTCGATAAACCTTGGGTGATCCACTTAAGGGAAACTTGCTGCTGTTCTACAAACCTCTGCTCTTGGAGGCCCAACACTGTCTACAAGAATAGAAGCACCCGTAGACATCAGTCCTACGCAGTAGCGAGCGGACGGTGGCTTGGCCTCGCGTGGTGATGGTGGTAGGAGTGGGCCGCAGCCAAAGCGCCAGCGGTGTTGCGAGCCTCTTCCATTCTTCTTCGTGCCGGCTGGAGTTCCGGCGGGCCTCGCCGGCCTCTGCTTCAACTGTGCGGAGCCGGGCCATGTGGCTGGTAGGTGCGAGGGTCCGCGGCGGTGCCTCAACTGCAAGAGCGAAAACCACATCGCGCGGCAGTGCACGGCGCCGGGGACTGTTGCGGTTGGCGCTTCGCCACCTCCGCCCCCTCTAGCGGCTCCCATTGCGCCGCCTCCGCCTGGTGTTGTAGTGTCCGCCGCTGCTTGCCCTGCGGCGCCGCGAGTGCTACCCTACCGGGTTCCGGCCCGGCAGTGCCTGGGCCTTGGGGAGGCTCCCGGGCAGCGGGCGCCGGTCAAGGAGAGGCTGGGCCTGCTTGCTCAGCATGTGCCGGTGCAGGAGGCTCACGTCTACGAGCCGGTGGAGGCAGAGACGCCCTACGAGCATGGTCTAAGGAGGGATCGTGCGATCCGCGAGTCCTCGCGGCTCCGCCAAGAGGAGGCTGCACGTGGGGAGACCCTCCTTGGCCGTGCGCTGAGGAGGGAGCAGTAGCTAAGGGATGCGATGCTGGTGTCCGTGGCGTGCCATCCATCGCTCGCTGCGGTGCGCTTGGATGAAGAGGTGGTGGCGGAGTTTGAGGCGGCGCGGCCTCCACGTGAAAGGTGGGTCATTTACCGGACGTCGGAGGTTGATGATGCCGAGCATGCTCTGCGGTGGGGTGTGGTGTCCTTCGTTTCAGGGACGCGTCGCTCGGTCTCCAGCGAGGCGGCGGTGGCTGCCGTTCTTGCTCAGTTCCCGTCTCACGAGGGGCACTTCTCCGTCCATCGCTTCTGGACGGCGGAGTTCCTCTTCGTGTTTGACTCAAGAGCCAGCCGCGACACCTTGCTGACGGCTAACCCTCTCGACGCCCACGATTTCTCCCTCAGGTCCGGCTTGTGGAACAGGCAGCGTCAGGCGTCGCACCGCGTCTTCCGCTACCGCGTCCATTTGGAGGTGGTCGGCGTGCCGCCGGTGGCATGGAGCATGGCCACGGCCAAGTCCATCTTGGGCTCCTCGGCGTGGGTCAAACGTATCGGCGCCACGACGGTGAGCCGTGCTGACATGGGTTGCTTCAGGATTACAGCCTGGACAGACAATCCCTCCTCCATCCCGCGGTCCAAGGAAATTTGGCTCACCGAGCCCCTCTCCTTCGACAATGATGACGATGATCTACTCCTACCCCTCGACGCGCTCATCCCGGACGAGGTGGCCCTCCTCCACTATGAGGAGATCGTGCACATCGTGCGCGTGGAGGACTTGGTGGCGCGGCCCTCGCCGGCCTCCGGTGCTGGCGGTGGTGGCAGGGACCGGGACCCGCCCAGTGGAGGCAATGCCAATTGTGGCAATGCGACCAGATGCTGTGTGGGGCCGAGCTCTGACCCGCGTGGCTCGCGTGATCCTGGCCATGGCGCTGCAGCTGGCTCTGGCCATGACCCGTCCCGACGGTGGCGCGGCGGTGTTGAGCGGCGGGTGGTGTTGGTGCCGGCCACCTCGGTGGCGCCGTGAGACCCTCCAGCAGGGGACGTGGACGTCGTGGAGCCGGTGGGGCTGCCTGCAGCTGCGGTCCAACCTGCTAAAGAGGCCGCCCAGGTCAGCTCGCCCGCGTCCAAAGCAGGTGGGGTCGGGGCGCCGAGCCTCCTTTCCCCAGCTGGGCTCGGTCAAAGGTTGCGGCCTTCGTCATCTTCTCCTCCGTTGGCGGCGAGCGGAGACTTTGCTGGAGACAGCGGAGGCAACAGCGGCTCGTCCTACTCTCCAACACCTTTTGACCATGAGCCGTTGCATGTGGAGGTAGACACGAATGTGGTTTGTTCGCGGGAGAGTTCCCGCGCTCAGGGCTCTCTTTCGATCCATGAGCTGGGCCGGCCCAGGTGGCCTCCAGCCAACCCTGTTCTCTGGCCGGCTGATGGGCCGTGGTCGCGTACTGGGCCGCTGTCTCCCGCCAGATCAGTGGATTCGGTTGATTCTGATGTGGAGAAGACCAGGAACTCCTTCGGCAAGCACATGTCTATGTTCACTATCGTCCTATCCTCCCCGGATCACGAGGAGGGTGAGATCATGGAGCTCCCTGAGGAGGGGGAGATCGTTGAGCAGCCTCCTCCGGCCTGCAGCCTCCCACCGATCGCTAACACCCTTGTTGCGACGCCGATGTCCTCGTCCTTCGGTGACATGATGTTGCACCTCGCCTCCTTCCGTGATCGATGTAGGGCACGTCGCCAGGCCCTCCTGCCCAGGCCGGTCCCCAAACTGCCACGGAAGCGCCGTGCCCTGCTGTCCGTGGTTCGCCGCAGTCGTAGAGTGGCGTGGTGTTCGCGACTTGCACCCAAATCAAGCAACAACAGAAGACCATCTGGTCTAGTTGGGCATCGCTCATGAGGGAGAGATCATCGATGATGCGACGTTGGACGCCTACCTCCGCTTCTTCGACAAGCCGGTGACCGAGAGGGACCTGGTTGCTTGCCTCACCTTTTTGGTTGGTTGCCCTCTGCCCTTTCGCCGGCCTTCGACGATGTAGAGGGGTCGTTTGTGTAGGTCCCTGCGTGGCGTTTCCTGAGGCGCCCGTCTCTGGGGTGTCCTCCGTGTACCAATGTCGAACTTGATATCTTGGCTTATCTAGAATATACGTGGTTTGAACTCGTTGTCTCGCTGTGACGCTATCTATCAGGTGGTTTCACTTTCTGGTGCTTCCGTGGTTTGCTTCCAAGAAACTAAGTTGGAAGTGGTGTCCCGTGAGGTGGTGGATAGGTGACTGGGTAGGGTCTTTGACCAGTTCTTCTACCTCCAGGCCGTTGGCACCTGAGGTGGTATCCTCCTTGCGTGGAAGTCGGTGGAGGTGACCATCTCCAACCCTCACTTCTCGCCCAATGCCATCACGACCCGGGTGGGAGGGGCTGGTGATGATGGGTGGTGGTTCACGGGCGTCTACGGACCCCAAATAGATGCGGACAAGCTCTTATTTCTGAGGGAGATCCAGGATGTGCGTGACCTCCATCCTGGACTGTGGGCAGTGGCTGGTGACTTCAACCTCATTGTGGAGGCCTAGGACAAAAACAACCTGAACCAACCGCCGTATGATGGGCAAGTTCTGTAGGCTCCTCAATGACCTAGAGCTCAAGGATCTCTACTTCAATGGGAGGCACTACACGTGGTCTAATGAACGGGAGCAAGCCACCCTTGAGAGACTCGACCGCGTCTTCTCCATGATGGATTGGGAGATGATCTTCCCGGCCTTGCTCCTCTCCGCTCTCAGCTCCGCGACGTCGGACCACTGTCCGCTCCTTCTCAACTTGGAGCCCCCCTACCGACGGGGAGGAGGTTCCGCATTGAGGCCTTTTGGCCCAAGGCGAAGGGTTTCTCCGATACCGTGTGGGGGGCGTGGTCCTCTACCCCGGCGGAGGAAAACCCCTTCAAAGGGTTGGCGGCCAAGCTCGCTGCGACGGCAAAGGCTTTGACAAGCTGGAGCGATTGGTTCATCGGAAACGTCAAGCTTCAGATCCTCGTGGCGAATGACCTCATCTTGCGGCTTGATGCGTGCAGTTAACACACGTCCGTTGGAACCCCAAGGAAGGTGTGATGCGTACAGTAGCAAGTTTTCCCTCAGAAAGAAACCAAGGTTATCGAACCAGTAGGAGCCAAGAAGCACGTTGAAGGTTGATGGCGGCGAAATGTAGTTGGGCGCAACACCAGGGATTCCGGCGCCAACGTGGAACCTGCACAACACAATCAAAGTACTTTGCCCCAACGTAACAGTGAGGTTGTCAATCTCACCGGCTTGCTGTAAACAAAGGATTAGATGTATAGTGTGGATGATGATGATTGTTTGCGAAGAACAGTAAGAACAATTGCAGTAGATTGTATTTCAGATGTAAAGAATAGGACCGGGGTCCACAGCTCACTAGTGGTGTCTCTCCCATAAGATAAACAGATGTTGGGTGAACAAATTACAGTTGGGCAATTGACAAATAAAGAAGGCATAACAATGCACATACATATATCATGATGAGTACTATGAGATTTAATCAGGGCATTACGACAAAGTACATAGACCGCTATCCAGCATGCATCTATGCCTAAAAATTCCACTTTCAGGTTATCATCCGAACCCCTTCCGGTATTAAGTTGCAAGCAACAGACAATTGCATTAAGTATGGTGCGTAATGTAATCAACACAAATATCCTTAGACAAAGCATCGATGTTTTATCCCTAGTAGCAACAGCACATCCACAACCTTAGAACTTTTTGTCACTGTCCCAGATTTAATGGAGGCATGAACCCACTATCGAGCATAAATACTCCCTCTTGGAGTCACAAGTATCAACTTGGCCAGAGCCTCTACTAGCAACGGAGAGCATGCAAGAACATAAATAACATATATGATAGATTGATAATCAACTTGACATAGTATTCAATATTCATCGGATCCCAACAAACACAACATGTAGCATTACAAATAGATGATCTTGATCATGATAGGCAGCTCACAAGATCTAACATGATAGCACAATGAGGAGAAGACAACCATCTAGCTACTGCTATGGACCCATAGTCCAGGGGTGGACTACTCACACATCGATCCGGAGGCGATCATGGCGATGAAGAGACCTCCGGGAGATGATTCCCCTCTCCGGCAGGGTGCCGGAGGCGATCTCCTGAATTCCCCGAGATGGGATTGGCGGCGGCGGCGTCTCTGGAAGGTTTTCCGTATCGTTGCTCTCGGTACTGGGGGTTTCGCGACGAAGGCTTTAAGTAGGCGGAAGGGCAGGTCAGAGGGCGTCACGAGGGACCAACACGCTAGGGCCGCGTGGCCAGGACCTGGGCCGCGCCGCCCTAGTGTGGCGTCGCCTCGTGGCCCCACTTTGTATCTCCCTCGGTCTTCTGGAAGCTTCGTGGAAAAATAAGCCCCTGGGCGTTGATTTCGTCCAATTCCGAGAATATTTCCTTACTAGGATTTCTGAAACCAAAAACAGCAGAAAACAAAGAATCGGCTCTTCGGCATCTCGTCAATAGGTTAGTGCCGGAAAATGCATAATAATGACATATAATGTGTATAAAACATGTGAGTATCATCATAAAAGTAGCATGGAACATAAGAAATTATAGATACGTTTGGGACGTATCAAGCATCCCCAAGCTTAGTTTCTACTCGCCCTCGAGTAGGTAAACGATAACAAAGATAATTTCTGAAGTGACATGCTATCATAATCTTGATCATATTATTGTAAAGCATATGAGATGAATGCAGCGACTCAAAGCAATGATGAAGATAATGAGTAAACAAACGAATCATATAGCAAAGACTTTTCATGAATAATACTTTCAAGACAAGCATCAATAAGACTTGCATAAGAGTTACTCATAAAGCAATAAATTCTTAGTAAAGGTATTGAAGCAACACAAAGGAAGATATAAGTTTCAGCGGTTGCTTTCAACTTCAACATATATATCTCATGGATAATTGTCAACACAAAGTAATATAACAGGTGCAATAGGTAAACATGTAAGAATCAATGCACACAGTTTACAAGTGTTTGTTTCTGGGATAGAAAGAATAGGTAAACTGACTCAACAATAAAGTAGAAGATAGGCCCTTCGCAGAGGAAAGCATGGATTACTATATTTGTGCTAGAGCTTTTCATTTTGAAAACAAGAAACAATTTTGTCAACGGTAGTAATAAATCATATGTGTTATGTATAAGATATCCTATAAGTTGCAAGCCTCATGCATAGTATACCAATAGTGCTCGCACCTTGTCCTAATTAGCTTGGATTAACACGGATTATCATTGCATAGCATATGTTTCAACCAAGTGTCACAAAGGGGTACCTCTATGCCGCCTGTACAGAGGTCTAAGGAGAAAGTTCACATTGGATTTCTCGCTTTTGATTATTCTCAACTTAGACATCCATACCGGGACAACATAGACAACATATAATGGACTCCTCTTTAATGCATAAGCATTCAACAACAGTTAATATTCTCATAAGAGATTGAGGATTTGTGTCCAAACTGAAACTTCCACCATGATTCATGGCTTTAGTTAGCGGCCCAATGTTCTTCTCTAACATTGTGCATACTCAAACCATTTGATCATGAAAATCTCCCTTACTTCAGACAAGACGAACATGCATAGCAACTCACATGATATTCAACAAAGGGTAAAAGAGTTGATGGCGTCCCCAGAAACATGGTTACCGCTCAACAAGCAACTTATTAAGAAATAAGACACATAAGTACATATTCTTCACCACAATAGTTTTTAAGGCTATTTTCCCATGAGCTATATATTGTAAAGACAAAGAATAGAAGTTTAAAGGTAGCACTCAAGTAATGTACTTTGGAATGGCAGAGAAATACCATGTGGTAGGTAGGTATGGTGGACACAAATGGCATAGTTTTTGGCTCAAGGATTTGGATGCACGAGAAGAATTCCTCTCAATACAAGGCTAGGCTAGCAAGGTTGTTTGAAGCAAACTCAAGTATAAAAGGTGCAGCAAAGCTCACATATGAACATATTGTAACTATTATAAGACTTTACATTGTCTCCTTGTTGTTCAAACACCTCAACCAGAAAATATCTAGACTCTAGAGACCAATCATGCAAACCAAATTTTAACAAGTTCTATGTAATTCTTCATTAATGGGTACAAGGTACACGATGCAAGAGCTTAAACATGATCTATATGAGCACAACAATTGCCAAGTACCACATTATTGAAGACATTATACCATTTACCACATGCGGCATTTTCCGTTTCCAACCATATAGCAATGAATGAAATAGTCCAACTTTCGCAATGAACATTAAAGATAAAGCTAAGAACACATGTGTTCATACGAAACAGCGGAGCGTGTCTCTCTCCCAAACAAAGAATGCTAGGATCCGATTTTATTCAAACAAAAACAAAAACAAAAACAAACAGACGCTCCAAGTAAAGCACATAAGATGTGACGGAATAAAAATATAGTTTCACTAGAGGTGACCTGATAAGTTGTCGATGAAGAAGGGATGCCTTGGGCATCCCCAAGCTTAGACGCTTGAGTCTTCATAAAATATGCAGGGATGAACCACGGGGGCATCCCCAAGCTTTGACTTTTCACTCTTCTTAATCATATTGTATCATCCTCCTCTCTTGACCCTTGAAAACTTCCTCCACACCAAACTCAAAACAAACTCATTAGAGGGTCAGTGCATAATTCATATATTCAGAGGTGACATAATCATTCTTAACACTTCTGGACATTGCACAAAGCTACTGAAAGTTAATGGAACAAAGAAATCCATCAAACATAGCAAAACAGGCAATGCGAAATAAAAGGCAGAATCTGTCAAAACAGAACAGTCCGTAAAGACAAAAATTTTAGAGGCACCAGAATTGCTCAGATGAAAATTCCCAAATTGAATGAAAGTTGCGTACATATCTGAGGATCACGCACATAAATTGGCAGATTTTTCTGAGTTACCTACAGAGAACCATACCCAAATTCGTGACAGCAAGAAATCTGTTTTTGCGCAGTAATCCAAATCTAGTACTGACTTTACTATCAAAGACTTTACTTGGCACAAAAATGCAATAAAATAAAGATAAGGAGAGGTTGCTACAGTAATAACAACTTCCAAGACTCAAATATAAAACAAAGTGCAGAAGTAAAATAATGGGTTGTCTCCCATAAGCGCTTTTCTTTAACGCCTTTCAGCTAGGCGCAGAAAGTGTGAATCAAGTGTTATCAAGAGATGAAGCATCAACAGAGGGATTTGGAGTTTTCTCAACTATGCATTGTATCTTATTGATGTCTACGGGTGCTTCTATTCTTGTAGACAATGTTGGGCCTCCAAGAGCAGAGGTTTGTAGAACAGCAGCAAGTTTCCCTTAAGTGGATCACCCAAGGTTTATCGAACTCAGGGAGGAAGATGTCAAAGATATCCCTCTCATGCAACCCTGCAACCACAAAGCAAGAAGTCTCTTGTGTCCCCAACACACCTAATAGGTGCACTAGTTCGGCGAAGAGATAGTGAAATACAAGTGGTATGAATGAATATGAGCAGTAGTAACGGCGCCAGAAAAGTGCTTGCTGGCGTGCAGTTGATGGTAGTAATATTGCAGGAAGTAAAGATGCAGTAAAACAGTAAACAAGCAGCGATAGCAGTATTTAGGAACAAGGCCTAGGGATCATACTTTCACTAGTGGACACTCTCAACATTGATCACATAACAGAATAAATAGATAGATGCTAGACTCTACACCCTCTTGTTGGATGATGAACACCACTAACTGTGTAGGATTACACGAACCCTCAATGCCGGAGTTAACAAGCTCCACAATATTCAATGTTCATATTTAAATAACCTTAGAGTGCATGACAGATCAACATAACCAAACCAAGTACTAACATAGCATGCACACTGTCACCTTCACACTACGAAAGGAGGAATAGATCACATCAATACTATCATAGCAATAGTTAACTTCATAATCTACAAGAGATCACAATCATAGCCTACGCCAAGTACTACACGATGCACACACTGTCACCATTACACCGTGCAGGAGGAATAAACTACTTTAATAACATCACTAGAGTAGCACGCAGATAAATTGTGATACAAAACACATTGCAATCATAAAGAGATATAAATAAGCACTTCACTATGCTACTCTGAATTACTCTCTGGCAAGATAACGAACACTAATTCATCATGTAGGCAAACCTTAAAGATGCATTCCCAAGTACTAATGAACACCCCACGCTGTCACTTTGAGCATTCACAGGAGGTACTAACACACCACAATTTCATAGAGACGTCCAACTCAAATCATAACTCAGTGAATAAGTATTCTGTGAAATATAGCCTAAGAGACCCACACGGTGCACACACTGTCACCTTTACACACGTGGGACAAGGAGTCTCCGGAGATCACATAAGTAAAATCCACTTGACTAGCATAATGACATCTAGATTACAAGCATCATCATATGAATCTCAATCATGTAAGGCAGCTCATGAGATTATTGTATTGAAGCACATAGGAGAGAGATGAACCACATAGCTACCGGTACAGCCCCGAACCTCGATGGAGAACTACTCCCTCCTCATGGGAGACAGCAGCGTTGATGAAGATGGCGGTGGTGTTGATGGAGAAGCCTTCCGGTGCACTTCCCCGTCCCGGCGGCGTGCCGGAACAGAGACTCCTGTCCCCCAGATCTTGGCTTCGCGATGGCGGCGGCTCTGGAAGGTTTTCTCTGGTTTCGTCAAACGTGGTAGGGTTTTCGCGACGGAGACCTTAAGTAGGCGGAAGGGCAGCCTCGGAGGGGGCCTGGTGGGCCCACACACTAGGGCGGCGCGGCCCCCCCTTTGGTCGCGCCAGGGTGGCGTGTGGGGCCCCCAGGGCTTCCCTCTGACGTCTCTCGGGTGTTCTGGAAGCTTCGTCCAATTATAAGACTCTGGGCGTTGATTTCGTCCAATTCCGAGAATATTTCCTTACTAGGATTTCTGAAACCAAAAATAGCAGAAAACAGGAACTGGCACTTCAGCATCTCGTCAATAGGTTAGTTCCGGAAAACGCATAATAATGACATATAATGTGTATAAAACATGTAGGTATCATCAATAAAATAGCATGGAACATAAGAAATTATCGATACGTCGGAGACGTATCAGCATCCCCAGCTTAGTTCCTGCTCGTCCCGAGCAGGTAAATGATAACAAAGATAATTTCTTAAGTGACATGCCATCATAACCTTGATCATACTATTGTAAGCATATGTAATGAATGCAACGATCAAAACAATGGTAATGACATGAGTAAACAAATGAATCATAAAGCAAAGACTTTTCATGAATAGTACTTCAAGACAAGCATCAATAAGTCTTGCATAAGAGTTAACTCATAAAGCAATAAATCAAAGTAAAGGTATTGAAGCAACACAAAGGAATATTAAGTTTCAGCGGTTGCTTTCAACTTATAACATGTATATCTCATGGATAGTTGTCAATGCAAAGTAATATAACAAGTGCAATATGCAAGTATGTAGGAATCAATGCACAGTTCACACAAGTGTTTGCTTCTTGAGGTGGAGAGAGATAGGTGAACTGACTCAACATAAAAGTAAAAGAAAGGCCCTTCGCGGAGGGAAGCATTGATTGCTATATTTGTGCTAGAGCTTTGGTTTTGAAAACATAAAGAGAGCATAAAAGTAAAATTTTGAGAGGTGTTTGTTGTTGTCAACGAATGGTAGTGGGCACTCTAACCCCCTTGCCAGACAAACCTTCAAAGAGCGGCTCCCATGAATTATTTTTATTTTTGGGTGGCACTCCTTCCAACCTTTCTTTCACAAACCATGGCTAACCGAATCCTCGGGTGCCTGCCAACAATCTCATACCATGAAGGAGTGCCTTTTTATTTTAGTTTTATTATGATGACACTCCTCCCCACCTTTGCTTTCTCAAGCCATGGCTAACCGAATCCTTCGGGTGCCGTCCAACAATCACATACCATGGAGGAGTGTCTATTTAGGTTAATTAATTTGGGACTGGGAATCCCATTGCCAGCTCTTTTTGCAAAATTATTGGATAAGCGGATGAAGCCACTAGTCCATTGGTGAAAGTTGCCCAACAAGAATGAAAGATAAACACCACATACTTCCTCATGAGCTATAAAACATTGACACAAATCAGAGGTGATAGATTTTGAATTATTTAAAGGTAGCACTCAAGCAATTTACTTTGGAATGGCGGAGAAATACCATGTAGTAGGTAGGTATGGTGGACACAAATGGCATAGTGGTTGGCTCAAGGATTTTGGATGCATGAGAAGTATTCCCTCTCGATACAAGGCTTAGGCTAGCAAGGTTTATTTGAAACAAACACAAGGATGAACCGGTGCAGCAAAACTCACATAAAAGACATATTGTAAGCATTATAAGACTCTACACCGTCTTCCTTGTTGTTCAAACTCAATACTAGAAATTATCTAGACTTTAGAGAGACCAATTATGCAAACCAAATTTTAGCAAGCTCTATGTATTTCTTCATTAATAGGTGCAAAGTATATGATGCAAGAGCTTAAACATGAACACAACAATTGCCAAGTATCACATTATCCAAGACATTTTACCAATTACTACATGTAGCATTTTCCGTTTCCAACCATATAACAATTAACGAAGCAGTTTCAACCTTCGCCATGAACATTAAGATAGAACTAAGAACACATGTGTTCATATGCAACAGCGGAGCGTGTCTCTCTCCCACACAAGCATGATGGATCAGATCTTATTCAAACACAAAACAAAAATAAAAGCACACAGACGCTCCAAGTAAAGTACATAAGATGTGACTGAATAAAAATATAGTTTCAAGAAAAGAAACCTGATAAGTTGTCGATGAAGAAGGGGATGCCTTGGGCATCCCCAAGCTTAGATGCTTGGGTCTTCTTGAAATATGCAGGGATGAACCACGGGGGCATCCCCAAGCTTAGACTTTTCACTCTTCTTGATCATAGTATATCATCCTCCTCTCTTGACCCTTGAATACTTCCTCCACACCAAACTTAAAACAAACTCATTAGAGGGTTAGTGCATAATCAAAAATTCACATGTTCAGAGATAACACAATCATTCTTAACACTTCTGGACATTGCACAAAGCTTCTGAAAGTTAATGGAACAAATAAATCCATCCAACACAGAAAAAGAGGCAATGCGAAATAAAAGGCAGAATCTGTCAAAACAGAACAGTCCGTAAAGACGAATTTTAAAATGGCACCAGACTTGTTCAGATGAAAATGCTCAAATTGAATTAAAGTTGCGTACATATCTGAGGATCACTCCCGTAAATTGGCATAATTTTCTGAGTTACCTACAGAGAATTAGGCCCAGATTAGTGACAGCAAGAAATCTGTTTCTGCGCAGTAATCCAAATCTAGTATGAACCTTACTATCAAAGACTTTACTTGGCACAACAATGCAACAAAACTAAGATAAGGAGAGGTTGCTACAGTAGTAACAACTTCCAAGACACACATATAAAACAAAGGTACTGTAGCAAAATAAACACATGGGTTATCTCCCAAGAAGTGCTTTCTTTATAGCCATTAAGATGGGCTCAGCAATTACAATGATGCACTCGCAAGAAATAGGAGTTTAAGCAAAAGAGAGCATCAAAAAGCAAATTCAAAACACATTTAAGTCTAACATGTTCCCTATGCATAGGAATCTTGTAAATAAACAAGTTCATGAAGAGCAAAGTAACAAGCATAGGAAGATAAAACCAGTGTAGCTTCAAAAATTCCAGCATATAGAGAGGTGTTTTAGTAACATGAAAATTTCTACAACCATATTTTCCTCTCTCATAATAACTTTCAGAGGCATCATGAACAAACTCAAAAATATAAGTATCACATAAAGCATTCTTATTATGAGTCTCATGCATAAAATTATTACTCTCCACATAGGCATAATCAATTTTATTAGTTGTAGTGGGAGCAAATTCAACAAAGTAGCTATCATTATTATTCTCATCATCAAATATAGGAGGCAAATCATAATCAAATTTATCCTCCATGACAGGTGGTACTAAAAGACCAATATCATTATAATCATCATAAATAGGAGGCAAAGTATCATCAAAGTAAATTTTCTCCTCAATGCTTGGGGGACTAAAAATATCATGCTCATCAAAGCCAGCTTCCCCAAGCTTAGAATTTTCCATATCATTAGCAACAATGGTGTTCAAAGCGTTCATACTAATATGTTCCATAGGTTTTTTAATTTTCGCATCAAACCATCCATGTCTTAAATCAGGAAATAGAATAAGAAGCTCACTGTTGTCCATTATGCCAAACTAGTGTAAAACAAGAAACAAAAAGATGCAATTGCAGGATCTAAAGGAAATAGCTTCGAGCACACACACAACGGCAACAGAAAAGTACTTTACCTGGGACCGGAGTATGAGTGCCTTTTACCTTCCCTCCCCGGCAACGGCGCCAGAAAATAGCTTGCTGTCCACAACTGGCGCGTGGTTGACGTGGGAGGTTTGATGGCGGTTGACGGGCTTGATGGAGTGTCTTGATTCGTCCCCGGCAACGGCGCCAGAAAATATGCTTGATGTCTACGGGTGCTTCTATTCTTGTAGACAGTGTTGGGCCTCCAAGAGCAGAGGTTTGTAGAACAGCAGCAAGTTTCCCTTAAGTGGATCACCCAAGGTTTATCGAACTCAGGGAGGAAGAGGTCAAAGATATCCCTCTCATGCAACCCTGCAACCACAAAGCAAGAAGTCTCTTGTGTCCCCAACACACCTAATAGGTGCACTAGTTCGGCGAAGAGATAGTGAAATACAAGTGGTATGAATGAATATGAGCAGTAGTAACGACGCCAGAAAAGTGCTTGCTGGCGTGCAGTTGATGGTAGTAATATTGCAGGAAGTAAAGATGCAAGAAACAAGAAACAAGCAAATGATACCTATTTAGGAACAAGGCCTAGGGATCATACTTTCACTAGTGGACACTCTCAACATTGATCACATAACAGAATAAATAGATAGATGCTAGACTCTACACCCTCTTGTTGGATGATGAACACCACTAACTGTGTAGGATTACACGAACCCTCAATGCCGGAGTTAACAAGCTCCACAATATTCAATGTTCATATTTAAATAACCTTAGAGTGCATGACAGATCAACATAACCAAACCAAGTACTAACATAGCATGCACACTGTCACCTTCACACTACGAAAGGAGGACTAGATCACATCAATACTATCATAGCAATAGTTAACTTCATAATCTACAAGAGATCACAATCATAGCCTACGCCAAGTACTACACGATGCACACACTGTCACCATTACACCGTGCAGGAGGAATAAACTACTTTAATAACATCACTAGAGTAGCACGCAGATAAATTGTGATACAAAACACATTGCAATCATAAAGAGATATAAATAAGCACTTCACTATGCTACTCTGAATTACTCTCTGGCAAGATAACGAACACTAATTCATCATGTAGGCAAACCTTAAAGATGCATTCCCAAGTACTAATGAACACCCCACGCTGTCACTTTGAGCATTCACAGGAGGTACTAAGACACCACAATTTCATAGAGACATCCAACTCAAATCATAACTCAGTGAATAAGTATTCTGTGAAATATAGCCTAAGAGACCCACACGGTGCACACACTGTCACCTTTACACACGTGGGACAAGGAGTCTCCGGAGATCACATAAGTAAAATCCACTTGACTAGCATAATGACATCTAGATTACAAGCATCATCATATGAATCTCAATCATGTAAGGCAGCTCATGAGATTATTGTATTGAAGCACATAGGAGAGAGATGAACCACATAGCTACCGGTACAGCCCCGAACCTCGATGGAGAACTACTCCCTCCTCATGGGAGACAGCAGCGTTGATGAAGATGGCGGTGGTGTTGATGGAGAAGCCTTCCGGTGCACTTCCCCGTCCCGGCGGCGTGCCGAACAGACTCTGTCCCCCGCATCTTGGCTTCGCGATGGCGGCGGCTCTGGAAGGTTTTCTCTGGTTTCGTCGAACGTGGTAGGGTTTTCGCGACGGAGACCTTAAGTAGGCGGAAGGGCAGCCTCGGAGGGGGCCTGGTGGGCCCACACACTAGGGCGGCGCGGCCCCCCCTCTGGTCGCGCCAGGGTGGCGTGTGGGGCCCCCAGGGCTTCCCTCTGACGTCTCTCGGGTGTTCTGGAAGCTTCGTCCAATTATAAGACTCTGGGCGTTGATTTCGTCCAATTCCGAGAATATTTCCTTACTAGGATTTCTGAAACCAAAAACAGCAGAAAACAGGAACTGGCACTTCGGCATCTCGTCAATAGGTTAGTTCCGGAAAACGCATAATAATGACATATAATGTGTATAAAACATGTAGGTATCATCAATAAAGTAGCATGGAACATAAGAAATTATCGATACGTCGGAGACGTATCACTTATCTATGTAAGTTTCAGAGGCTCCTTTTTCATTATTCTTAGGCTTGCTATTCTCATCAAACAAATTTTCAGGAACAAGCCAACCGTAGTTATTTTCTAGAGCTTCATGCATTCCTAGGAGCTTACAAGGTATTGTTGTCTTAATCTCCCCACCATCATTAACATTATTAGTGTACCTTATTCTATCCATGTCCATCTTTTCGAGGGTACTAGCAAAGTTGGTATAAGAGCCAAGCATCTTATATTTAATAAAGACTTTTCTAGCCTCTCTTGCTACACCACCAAATTCTTAAAGAATGGTTTCTAGGACAAAATCTTTCTTTTCTCCTTCCTCCATATCAGAGAGTGTAAGAAACATATGCTGAATTATAGGATTGAGATTAACAAATTTAGTTTCCAACATGTGTACTAAAGAGGCAGCAGCAATTTCATAAGTAGGGGCAAGTTCTACCAAGTGTCTATCTTAAAAATCTTCAGATGTACTAACATGAGTGAAAAAATCTTCTATATTATCTCTTCCAATTATAGACCCTCGTCCTACCGGTATGTTTTTTAGAGTGTACTCAGGAGGAAACATGATGAAATAAACAAAAGGTAAATAAAGTAAATGCAAGTAACTAATTTTTTTGTGTTTTTAATATGGAGATCAAGACAGTAAATAAAGTAAAGCTAGCAACTAATTTTTTTGTATTTTTGATATAAAGAACAAACAAAGCAGTAAATAAAGTAAAGCTAGCAACTAATTTTTTTGTGTTTTGTTTTAGTGCAGCAAACAAAGTAGTAAATAAAATAAAGCAAGACAAAAACAAAGTAAAGAGATTGGAAGTGGAGACTCCACTTGCAGCGTGTCTTGATCTCCCCGGCAACGGCGCTAGAAAATGTGCTTGATGCGTGCAGTTAACACACGTCCGTTGGGAACCCCAAGAGGAAGGTGTGATGCGTACAGTAGCAAGTTTTCCCTCAGAAAGAAACCAAGGTTTATCGAACCAGTAGGAGCCAAGAAGCACGTTGAAGGTTGATGGTGGCGAAATGTAGTGCGGCGCAACACCAGGGATTCCGGCGCCAACGTGGAACATGCACAACACAATCAAAGTACTTTGCCCCAACATAACAGTGAGGTTGTCAATCTCACCGGCTTGCTGTAAACAAAGGATTAGATGTATAGTGTGGATGATGATGATTGTTTGCGAAGAACAGTAAGAACAATTGCAGTAGATTGTATTTCAGATGTAAAGAATAGGACCGGGGTTCACAGTTCACTAGTGGTGTCTCTCCCATAAGATAAACAGATGTTGGGTGAACAAATTACAATTGGGCAATTGACAAATAAAGAAGGCATAACAATGCACATACATATATCATGATGAGTACTATGAGATTTAATCAGGGCATTACGACAAAGTACATAGACCGCTATCCAGCATGCATCTATGCCTAAAAAGTCCACTTTCAGGTTATCATCCGAACCCCTTCCGGTATTAAGTTGCAAGCAACAGACAATTGCATTAAGTATGGTGCGTAATGTAATCAACACAAATATCCTTAGACAAAGCATCGATGTTTTATCCCTAGTAGCAACAGCACATCCACAACCTTAGAACTTTCTGTCACTGTCCCAGATTTAATGGAGGCATGAACCCACTATCGAGCATAAATACTCCCTCTTGGCGTCACAAGTATCAACTTGGCCAGAGCCTCTACTAGCAACGGAGAGCATGCAAGAACATAAATAACATATATGATAAATTGATAATCAACTTGACATAGTATTCAATATTCATCGGATCCCAACAAACACAACATGTAGCATTACAAATAGATGATCTTGATCATGATAGGCAGCTCACAAGATCTAACATGATAGCACAATGAGGAGAAGACAACCATCTAGCTACTGCTATGGACCCATAGTCCAGGGGTGGACTACTCACACATCGATCCGGAGGCGATCATGGCGATGAAGAGACCTCCGGGAGATGATTCCCCTCTCCGGCAGGGTGCCGGGGGCGATCTCCTGAATCCCCCGAGATGGGATTGGCGGCGGCGGCGTCTCTGGAAGGTTTTCCGTATCGTGGCTCTCGGTACTGGGGGGTTTCGCGACGAAGGCTTTAAGTAGGCGGAAGGGCAGGTCAGAGGGCGTCACGAGGGACCCACACGCTAGGGCCGCGCGGCCAGGACCTGGGCCGCGCCGCCCTAGTGTGGCGTCGCCTCGTGGCCCCACTTCGTATCTCCCTCGGTCTTCTGGAAGCTTCGTGGAAAAATAAGCCCCTCGTCGTTGATTTCGTCCAATTCCGAGAATATTTCCTTACTAGGATTTCTGAAACCAAAAACAGCAGAAAACATCAACTGGCTCTTCGGCATCTCGTCAATAGGTTAGTGCCGGAAAATGCATAATAATGACATATAATGTGTATAAAACATGTGAGTATCATCATAAAAGTAGCATGGAACATAAGAAATTATATATACGTTTGGGACGTATCACGGCTCGATGTGGCTATGGAGAAACGACCCCTGTCTTAGGGTGAGCGTGGGATGCGTAAGCTCCTTAAGCGCAAGTTGTTGGGCCTGGCCTCTCTTGAGAGGACGATTGCGTGCCATCGCTCCCGTGTTACGTGGTTGAGTGAATGCGATGCTTGCACCAAGTTCTTCCATATCCACGCCAATCACTGTCGCCGGAAGAACTTCAATGCCCACCTCAAGGTGGATGGGTCTTTGGTAGCCGGCCAGGAGGAGAGGGCAAGGCGGTGGATTCCTTCTTTCAGCACCTTCTTGGCTCCTATCCGGATCGCTCCTTCTCTGTTGACTTGGACTTCCTTGGCATGCCTGAGCATGGCTTGTCCGAGCTCGAGAGCCCTTTCTGTTGGAGATATGCCCAAGAGGCAATAATAAAGTGGTTATTATATATCTTTATGTTTATGATAAATGTTTACATACATGCTATAATTTTATTAACCGAAACATTGATACATGTGTGTTATGTGAACAACAAGGAGTCCCTAGTAAGCCTCTTGTATAACTAGCTTGTTGATTAATAGATGATCATCGTTTCATGATCATGAACATTGGATGTTATTAATAACAAGGTTATGTCATTGATGAATGATGTAATGGACACACCCAATTAAGCGTAGCATAAGATCACGTCATTAAGTTCATTTGCTATAAGCTTTCGATACATAGTTACCTAGTCCTTCGACCATGAGATCATGTAAATCACTTATGCCGGAAGGGTACTTTGATTAGATCAAACGCCACTGCGTAAATGGGTGGTTATAAAGGTGGGATTAAGTATTCGGAAAGTATGAGTTGAGGCATATGGATCAAGAGTGGGATATTGTCCATCCCGATGACGGATAGACATACTCTGGGCCCTCTCGGTGGAATGTCGTCTGATTAGCTTGCAAGCATATGAATGGTTCATAAGAGACCACATTACCACGGTACGAGTAAAGAGTACTTGTCGGAGACGAGGTTGAACGAGGTATAGAGATACCGATGATCAAATCTCAGACAAGTAAAATATCGCGCGACAAAAGGAATCGGTATCGTATGTAAATGGCTCAATCGATCACTAAAGTCATCGTTGAATATGTGGGAGCCATTATGGATCTCCAGATCCCTCTATTGGTTATTGGTCGGAGAGAGGTCTCAACCATGTCTGCATAGTTCGCGAACCGTAGGGTGACACACTTAAGGTTTGATGTCGTTTAAGTAGTGTTGTCGTCAGAAACCCACCGGCGGGCAGCGACGGGCAACACCGTAGAGCCGGGAACAACCTAGAGCTGCGGCTGGCTGAGGTCCCTCCGAGCGACGGCCCGCAAAGCGTTCTGGTCACACGTCCGATGCTGATGCAAGGGCGTGCCACCTGACCGATACGGGGGCTGGTGGGGGATGGAGATGCCTTGCTTAGTTTCCTGCATGGCATACACGTAAACATTAAATACGAGCCTCGATCGGCTCTCAGGTTATCCTGTGAATCGGCTCAGGGAGCCGATCCACCCATGATTCGTACGAGGTGCACGAATATATGGTGGTCCTGCTTGATCAAGATAAAGCTAATGAGATCTACGACGATTTAGGGTTTTCACCGCATAATCGGATCATCCTACTCACGGTTGGGCCTCGCGGCCACGCACGGTGATCGTAAGCCGATCCTAAACAAGGCCTAAAAACCAACACAAGGTTGATCCCCGGAACATCCTGTTTAGGGCCAGCGAACGACACCCTACGTGCCGCTGGATCCTCCACCCCTTTGTAAGACCTAACTATTGCAGATATTAAACTAATCCTTGTAGAACAAGGAGCAATCGTAACGGATCAGATCTACTAAATAATGATCAAGCGGGGTGCCGCCCCCACACCTAAGATAGGTGTGAGGGCGGCTAGACATGCAAGGGTTGCACTACGATAGCATGTTACACGAAGAACTATGCTAACCCTAACACATCTATGATAACTACGCTGCTCGCCATCAACAAGGCTTCAGTACGAGCAACGCATGAACAACGTGGAGCTTGTGCTGCCTAGATCGCAAGATGCGATCTAGGCAGCATGTTGCTTACCGGTAGAAACCCTCGAGACGAAGGAGTTGGCGATGCGCCGAGATTGATTTGTTGGTTGAACGTTGGTTGTTGTCTTATTCCATAAACCCTAGATACATATTTATAGTCCAGGGGACTTTCTAATTTAGGCGTGCACCTAACCGTGCACGGGTAAAATTCTATCTTCTAATCTAAAATGCAATCTACTATAATTAAAGATACACGGGCAATCTAGCCCAAACTCTTCGTGCGAGGCCGCTTCAAAGATCTCCCACGTGTAATCTTCTAAACCCATCTCTCTTACGGCCCACCTCCTGATTTGACCAAAATCTGGAGATAACACATGCCCCCCTGGTTTTGGCAATGATAATTTCAAAACCACTCTGTTTTTCCTTCGAAGGGTCATGTCATGGCAGAGCAGACCTGTCGCAGTATTCCTCATCATGATGCCTTGTCTTTCCAGCTGCTCTGCAAAATTTGATAACCTTGGCATCATTTCCTCGAAAACTGCAATGACATTAAATTTCCACCAGGCCTCCCATTATTTAACTGTGCCGATTAATTAGCTCTCTTCATCCCCTTCCTCTGTTCCGTCCATCGGCACCAAAAAACCCTCTTCTCTCTCAGCCATGTCTTCTTCTTCCTCCTCTTTCGTCTCTCTCCAATCCTTCTCTTCAAGCGAGCCGGAGTGGAACTCCGATCACGCGCCAGAGAGCGACCTGCCTCTGACCGATGGGGAAGAGGACCTCAAGTTCCTCATCGATGGGGAGCTGATGAGCGAAAGTGAAGACGATCTCCATCCTTGGGTGAAACCCACCTCCCCCGACGGGAAGGGGGAAGAAGTAGAGGAAGAAGAAGAAAAAGAGGAGGGCGGCCCCTCTTCCCCCGCTAAGCTTCTGCCGGCCAAGCGATTCCGCGCTTGGGCGGACAGCGAAGACGATGATGATGACGAGGAGGAAGAGGAGGAGGATGAATCCTCCTCCTCCATCGGGTATCCGCCGACCAAGCGCTTCCGCTCCTGGGCGGACAGCGAGGATGATGATGATGACGAGGAGGGCGAGTCTCCAGCCAAGGGCTGGGGCAGCAGCGACGAGGAGCTTCCTGGGAGCAGCGCCGACGACATCGACGGCGGTGACGACGAGGACAGCGACAACTAGTAGAATAGGACTAGTAGTAGCAGTGCACTAGGCACCAGATCCCTCTTTTGAGAGCCATCGGCTCTTTCTTGTAAAGCCGCTCCTTTGAATTAATGAAAATTGTTCTTTCAATTCATCTTTCAATTAATCCAATTTCATTCCTTCCGCCTGTCATGCCAAGACCGATAGCAACGTATCGGATTTCTTTTCTTTTGGACGCCCGTGAAGCCGGACTCACATGCCGATTAGCCCATCGGTCAAGCACTTCTCAATCCTTTAGCCGATGACTACTCATCGGCTATTTTGAGAATCCAGTCCTTTTCCTTCTCTTGCAGTGACAGGACGGTCCAAAACCTGTAAAAGCCGACGGCCTCCTTTCCCGATTCCTCTCCATAGCTTCAGTAGTCTTCTTTTGCAACACCTTACTACTTCAGAGAAGATCACAATGCAAGGCCAGTCGATGTGACTCCAATCGGCTCCCAAAACAGGACATCTACCAAGTTAACTGCCCCCCGAGCCTTAATCAAGGCAAGAATACAGGCAAGGATGCACAGGTCGCTGATCAGCTTTCTTCTACTGAACGTCGATGTTGATGTAAACTTTGAGCATACAGCAAGTAGGTCTTGGTCTTGTGTAACCGTACTAGGGTCGATGGCTACGCATCGGCTTCCAACGTTGGTTGTTCACACGTAGGGTCGACCATCACCTTAGGCCTCCATCACAGTAGGTCTTAATTCTAAAGTCGATGCCCTTGCATCGGCTGTAAAAAAAAATTTTACTGGCCGATTTTCCCTAATCGGCCCTTAATGTTTATCTGCACATGTACATATTCATCTGACTATATGCCCCCCGAGCTGAATCTGCCAGATGACTGCAGATATCGGCTTTTATGGTTAGCCAGGGCACTGCACTTGTACGTCGGCTTCGCGAGGATTCATGCTGACTTTCATCCGCCGACGTGGCTGCTGCCCAATAGATTGATGTTAAACACAAGCAGCAATACGTGGTGAAGATAATTTTGGCCGATTGCTGGAATCGGCCTCCATATCCATTGAAGCGTTGACTGAAGGTTTTATAATGCTCCTTCATAATTTTTGGGGCCGATCACAAAGATCAGCCTCGCCCCGTTTGCTCATCGGTTTAATCTTGCTACTCGGTCAGGCTGGTGGATAAAACCAGCCCAACCTCTGACTTGATGCGCCTGCTGTCGTCCACCTTGAGTGCATCGTAGAATCGTGGAGCACTAAGCTCCGTCGGAAGGACGAGCACCATGTTTGTGCCAGCCGATGTTTCATCATCGGCTTTCCTTTGCTTGGGGCGCCACTCCATTTTCCGTGGACGACCCTCTTCGTCCAGGGTTCGCTGAACTTTCGCAGCCAGATCAGGTCGTGCCTTCCTTAACGTATGCAAGTATAACCTTTCGGCTTCCTCCAGGCCGCGCAATCGCTGAACCCTGCGCTTTTGTGAACGGCTGAGTCCATCAGGGCACCACCTTGGACGGTGGTACCTGTCTTCTTCCTCTTCTTGTCCCTCGTCTTCTGAATCCTCGAGATCTGCCCAGCGAGGGGACTCAGCGCGTTTGCTTTGTGGCGGGAGAGGCCCTAAGCGCTTGAACACAGACACGTTGGCTGCCTCCTTCTTCTTCTGGTTGCATTCTGGGCAATTGCCGATTGTGGGCAATCGGCTCATTCCTGAATCCCAGCAGTTGTACGAAGAAGGGGCAGTCCCAAGGCTACTGTCGTTGTCGTCTTGCTCCCTTGATTTTTTCGTGGCACGGCGCTCGTGCTCCTCCTCATCGCGATCGTGCCGACGATGTCTTCTCGGCTTCTCTAGCCGTACGATCTCTCTCATCATCATCGCTGGATCGTCGGCGTTGGTCATACCGACTCACATACTTGTTGAGGAGGTGATCGAGAGAGGGTCTTTGATATCTCATGTTCTTCACTTCTCCTCTCGTGACGTAGCGCTTGCCATCATGACGGAGCCGATCGCGTGGAGCGGCCTCTTACGTGTCCTTGCTATGAGAGCAGCTGCCCTCGTCTCCATCTTTGCCGAGTGGTTCCCAGGTCCTACCATGTTGATGCCGAACGAGGATCCCGGCTGGCAACCTTCGTGGTAAGTGCACTCTACCATGTTAACGGCGGGGAAGGGCTGGGTGTCGACCTTCATGGCGTATTGGTTGAAAATTAGACGCCTTTTTCTATCGCCGCTTGGATGTGCCGACGCCATACCCTGCAATCGTTGGTGGCATGGGAGAGCGAGTTGTGCCATTTGCAGTATGGCTTTCCGTTCAGCTCTTGCACCGTGGGGAATTTGAGACCTTCCGGAATCGTCAACTGTTTCTCCTTGAGCAGGAGGTCGAACATTTGCTCAGTCTTGGTTACGTCAAAATCAAATCCCCTGGGCGGGCCTGGTGGCTTTACCCATTTGCAGGATACAGGGGTTCCTCCCCGAGTCCATTCAGCCACTGCTACCTCTTGGTCTCCCGCAGAACTTCGTCTTCCTCTCGCATCGACCAGGACTATCGCACGCTTGAACTTGTCTTGGTACAGGTCCGGTGGCGCTGTTCATATGCCGATAGTTTCTGAACCATGTGCGCTGAGGGATAATCTCGCTTGGGAGGCCATGTCCTTGAGCTGTGTTGCAAGGCCTCGCTACCGCCAACTCGACCGTTTCTTTTTCGCTTTATACGAACCGAATAACATCGGTTCCTAAGATTCTGAAGCGCCGGATGTATTCTCGTCACGCTTTCTCCGCGCTTCGACGTAGTTGTGCTAGATCGGCAATGCCGCACTCGGAAGCCTCTCGAATGGTACCGCATATGGAATCGCTTCTTCCAATCGCTTCCAAGTCCGGATGGAGTCTGGTGGCAAAGAGGTGTACCATCCGAAAGCCGATCCCGTGAGGGACTGTGAGAAGAGCCTCACGCGTAGTTGATCCGACACTGAAGCTGGTCCTAGTTGCGCCAAATATCGGCCCACGTGCTCGATGGAGCTGGAACCATCTGATCCACTGAATTTGGAGGAGTCAGGGAGCCGATATTTAGGTGGTAGCGGGATCATCTCGTAGTCGTCGGGTACGGCTTGGAATAGCCGATGGCCCTTCTTTTCGGCACCATGCCGAACTGGTCTCTCGCATGGTACCGATCTGATCCGCCGTGGCCGGCTGCAGGAGTTGAATTACGAAGATTCGCCGGGGTGGCGTATTTAGCCAGCCATGTTTGCTTTTCCAGCTCTGAGCCAACCGCAGGAGCTGAGCTCGGAGGTTCATCGGGGTGGCGTACTTAGTTAGCCACGTCGCTTCTCAAGCTCGTCGCCGACGTCCCTCTGTTTTCCCGTGTCCCCGATGTTGTGGCCTGGTTTGTGAGTGCCCAGCTGTTACGGTCCGGCACATACGTGCACGTGTACCCGTGAGGGACCTCCTTAGGCGCCTCGGGCAAAACTGGTAGTCACTAGGGTCACCACCGATCTTGTAGACGACGAATGCCGGTGTAGCCGGCACTTCTGGTGCTGCCAACGCATATGGCAGCGGTGGACGGGACTGGAGTGGCAACTCTCCTTGATGCGTCCCGAGAGCTGGTCCTGACGGCGAGCATCGGTGCCTCATGATCTCCTGGATCACGCGAAGAGCGACACGCTCCAACGTGTTGACCAGGTTCTCAGAGTGGCGGTGTAGCGAGTGAGCCACTAAGTAGTTGATCTCCTGCCGCAGGGACCTGGTGCGTTCTTCCGACGGGGCAGAGAGGTCTATCCCATCCAGTGCACCATTAGGTGAGAACCCCTTCCACCTGATGCCATGTGAACGGGTTCTGTGGAAAGAGCCGATGAGGTCGGCTTCGAGGATGACTTTGATCTCGTCATACTTCTTCTTGAGCTCATCCGTCAGATCCTCGTACGTGACTGGCGTGCCGTCCGCCATCTCAGATGTAGATGGCGATGTGGTTGATGTAGAAGCTTGTCCCACCGGGCGTGCTAGAATGTGTTGTCGTCAGAAACCCACCGGCGGGCAGCGACGGGCAACACCGTAGAGCCGGGAACAACCTAGAGCTGCGGCTGGCTGAGGTCCCTCCGAGCGACGGCCCGCAAAGCGTTACGGTCACACGTCCGATGCTGATGCAGGCGTGCCACCTGACCTATACCTGGTCAGGAAGGTGATGGAGATGCCTCGCTTAGTTTCCTGCATGGCATACACGTAAACATTAAATACGAGCCTCGATCGGCTCTCAGGTTATCCTGTGAATCGGCTCAGGGAGCCGATCCACCCATGATTCGTACGAGGTGCACGAATATATGGTGGTCCTGCTTGATCAAGATAAAGCTAATGAGATCTACGACGATTTAGGGTTTTCACCGCATAATCGGATCATCCTACTCACGGTTGGGCCTCGCGGCCACGCACGGTGATCGTAAGCCGATCCTAAACAAGGCCTAAAAACCAACACAAGGTTGATCCCCGGAACATCCTGTTTAGGGCCAGCGAACGACACCCTACGTGCCGCTGGATCCTCCACCCCTTTGTAAGGCCTAACTATTGCAGATATTAAACTAATCCTTGTAGAACAAGGAGCAATCGTAACGGATCAGATCTACTAAATAATGATCAAGCGGGGTGCCGCCCCCACACCTAAGATAGGTGTGAGGGCGGCTAGACATGCAAGGGTTGCACTACGATAGCATGTTACACGAAGAACTATGCTAACCCTAACACATCTATGATAACTACGCTGCTCGCCATCAACAAGGCTTCAGTACGAGCAACGCATGAACAGCGTGGAGCTTGTGTTGCCTAGATCGCAAGATGCGATCTAGGCAGCATGTTGCTTACCGGTAGAAACCCTCGAGACGAAGGAGTTGGCGATGCGCCGAGATTGATTTGTTGGTTGAACGTTGGTTGTTGTCTTATTCCATAAACCCTAGATACATATTTATAGTCCAGGGGACTTTCTAATTTAGGCGTGCACCTAACCGTGCACGGGTAAAATTCTATCTTCTAATCTAAGATGCAATCTACTATAATTAAAGATACACGGGCAATCTAGCCCAAACTCTTCGTGCGAGGCCGCTTCAAAGATCTCCCACGTGTAATCTTCTAAGCCCATCTCTCTTACGGCCCACCTCCTGATTTGACCAAAATCTGGTGATAACAAGTAGATATGGAATATGGAATGGAGTTCGAAGTTTTGTTCGGAGTCTCGGATTGGATCCAGGACATCACGAGGAGTTCCGGAATGGTCCAGAGAATAAGATTCATGTATAGGAAGTCTTTTTTCCAAGTTTGAAAATGATCCGGTGCATTTATGGAAGGTTCTAGAAGGTTCTAAAAAAGTCCGGTAGAAATCACCATGGAAGGTGGAGTCCCAGGTGGACTCCACCTGGCATGGCCGGCCAACCCTAAGGGGGAGGAGTCCCAGGTGGACTCCACCATGGTGGCCGGCCACCCCCCCCCCCAAGGAAAGGTGGGAGTCCCACCTTGAGTAGGACTCCCATCTTGAGTAGGTTTCGTGCTTATGGCAAGTTTTGGTTTCGGGTCTTATTCGAAGACTTGTAATCTAACTCTTGGGGGTTTCCACCTATAAAAAGAGGAGCAAGGGGAGGGGGCCGGCCACTCAAGCCTTCACCTTGGCCGCACCCCTTTGAGGCCGGCGCCCAAGACCCCCCTCTCCCCAAACCCTAGCGCACCTCCTGCACATATCTCTCCCGCAGCGCATAGGCGAAGCCCTGCCGGAGATCTCCACCACCACCGCCACCATGCCATCATGCTGCCGGGATTCCGAGGAGGATCTACTACTTCCGCTGCCCACTGGAATGGGGAGAAGGACGTCGTCTTCATCAACACCGAACGTGTGACCGAGTACGAAGGTGCTGCCCGACTGTGGCACCGTCAAGATCTTCTACGCGCTTTTGAAAGAGGCAAGTGATCATCTTCTGCAACAACGAGATCTAATCTCGTAGGCTTTGGAAATCTTCAAGGGTTAGTCTCGTGATCCCCTCGTTGCTACCATCTTCTAGATTGCATCTTGGCTTGGTTTTCGTTCTTGCGGTAGGAAATTTTTTGTTTTCTATGCTACGAATCCCATCAGTGGTATCAGAGCCGTGTCTATGCATAGATTGGTTGCACGAGTAGAACACAATGGTTTTGTGGGCGTTGATGCTTTGTTGTCTTTAGTTCGTGTACTTTGCATCTTGCGGCATGGTGGGATGAAGCGGCTCGGGCTAACTTTATGATACGTCTAAAACGTATCTACTTTCCCGAACACTTTTGCTATTGTTTTGCCTCTAATTTGTGTATTTTGGATGCAACTAACACGGACTAACGCTGTTTTCAGCAGAACTGCTCTGGTGTCTCGTTTTTGTGCAGAAATCCAACTTTCGGGAAAATCCTCGGAATTTATGCAGAAGGCCCTATTTTTCCAGAATAATGACGGAGCCAGAAGGACAATTAAGGTGGAGGCCCGAGGGCCCCACACCATAGGGCGGCGCGGCCCAGGGGGGCCCGCGCGGCCCTGTGGTGTGGCCCCCTCGGCCGGCCTCCGACACCCTCCTTCGGACTATTTATCGGCCTCGACCTAAAAACGCACGGGAGGAAGTCGAAGTCGCCAGAAACCCTCAAGAACGCCGCCACATCGCGAAACTCCGTCGCGGGAGCCAGAAGTCTCCGTTCTGGCACTCCGCCGGGACGGGGAATTGGAGGAGATCATCGCCGCCATCACCGCCAACGCCTCTACATCAACCAGCCATGTTTCCCCCATCCATGTGTGAGTAATTCCCCCGCTGTAGGCCGAAGGGGATGGTAGGGATTGGATGAGATTGGTCATGTAATAGCATAAGATTGTTAGGGCATAGTGCCTAGTGTCCGTAATTGGTACTTTGATGATATTGTTGCAACTTGTTATGCTTAATGCTTGTCACTAGGGCCCGAGTGCCATGATCTCAGATCTGAACATGTTATTGTTTCATCAAGATAATCATTGTTTATGGTCTTACCTATAAGTTGTATACACATGTCGCTGTCCGGAACCAATGGCCCCAAAGTGACAAGAATTGGGACAACCGGAGGGGATGGTAGCGATGTGAGGATCACATGTGTTCACGGAGTGTTAATGCTTTGCTCCGGTACTCTATTAAAAGGAGTACCTTAATATCCAGTAGTTTCCCTTGAGGCCCGGCTGCCACCGGCTGGTAGGACAAAAGATGTTGTGCAAATTTCTCATTGCGAGCACGCACGACTATATATGGAACACATGCCTATTGATTGCTTTGTACTTGGACACCGTTTTATTATTATCTGCAAGTGCCCTGCTATGATTGTTACATGAGTTTCTCTCATCCATGCAACGCCCGTCATCCGTCCCCGTGCCTACAGTATTTTAATCCTGCTGTTTACTATAATCACTACTGTTGTCTTTGTTACTCTGCTGCTATTATTTCACTATCACATCGCTATAAAAATCACATTATCGATAAACTCTTGCGAGCAAGTCTGTTTCCAGGTGCAGCTGAATTGACAACTCCGCTGTTAAGGCTTCCAAGTGTTCTTTGTCTCCCCTTGTGTCGAATCAATAAACTGGGTTTTACTTCCCTCGAAGACTGTTGCGATCCCCTATACTTGTGGGTCATCAAGACTATTTTCTGGCGCCGTTGCCGGGGAGCATTGCTTTATTTGGAAGTTCACTTGGATTAATATTGTTCGCTGCAAATTCTCCATCATGGGTAAACCTCGCGATACTAAGATCGCCATATTACCATCCACTACAAGAAAAGGTACAATTCTGAATACCTCTGCTGCTATTGATTCGCCATCTGTGATTGATAAACTTGTTTCACCGCCGCATGTTTCAAATGCGGGTACTTCTGCTGAATCTGAAAACTCTCATAATATTGATAATATTTCTGCTGTGCTTGATGATAGTGGTTCATTGGGATCCTTTCTAGATGCTACAATTGCTAGGTCTAGACAAATTGAAAATACTGAAACTCCTAATGCTACTACACCTATTAGTTCACCTGAACTTGATTATTTTAGTGATGATCCTGAGGAAGATTATGTGGAGCTTAATGATGATTTTATTGAAAAATGCAATGCTACTACTGATGCAAGAAAAATTAAAAAGTTGCTTGCGGAACATGCTGTTAGATATAAACTGTCTCCTGATCCTAAGTTTGCCACATCTCCTATAAACATTAAGGATAAAGATTATGATTTTTCTCTTGATCTATCTCATATAGCTATTGTTGAGTAAACACCCTTTTGTGGTACTGAAAAAGAAAGTGCTGTTGAACACATGACTGAGTTATCTACTTTGAGTAGCTTGTTTTCTGATGATGTCAAGATGCGCACTTACTTTGTTGCTAAAATCTTTCCATTCTCATTAAAGGATGACGCTAAAACTTGGTATAATAATTTGCCACCTAATTCTATTAGAAGTCCAAAAGAATTGCTTGATGTTTTCTTCCGCAAATACTTTCCTGCTAGTGCTCAACATATTGCTTTGCAGAGAATTTATAATTTTGACCAGGGAGATGAAGAGAAATTGCCTGAGGCTTGGGCGAGATTTTGCTCTCTTATTAGAGCTCGGCCTGAGCATGATCTGGAAAAGCATGATTTACTTGATATATTTTATAGTGGACTAACCATTGAGTCTAGGGCATACCTGGATAGTTGTGCTGGTTGTGTTTTCAGGAAAAGAACTCCAGACGACGCTGAAGAATTATTGGCTAAAATAAGCCGGAATCATGATGATTGGACTACGCCTGAGCCAACTCCAACGCCAATATTGAAGAAGAGGGGTTTAATTAAATTGAATGATGAAGATATGAGGGAAGCCAAGAAGTCTCTCAAGGAGAAAGGTATTAAATCTGAAGATGTGAAGAACCTTCCTCCCATAGAAGATATATGTGAGATAATTCCCCCTTCATCCATGATTGATGTAAACTCCCTTCAGCGCTTTACTAGGGAAGATATTCCATATTCGAAGCCTCCTGCACAATGCTTAGATGAGTTTGATAATTATATTGTTAAGCAAGAAAATTTTAATATGAGAGTAGAGAATCATTTAATGGAAAATTCTCGAGCTATTAGTGAATTGCATGATATTGTGGAGAGAACCTCCAATGATGTTAAGATGCTTGTTAAACATTTCCATATGATTCAAACTCAAATTGATCAACTCACTAAAGTGCAAAATGACTTGTTGGGGAATAATTCTAAAGAAAAACATGCTTATGAAGTAACAACTAGAGGTGGTGTTTCTACCCAGGATCCTTTATATCCTGAAGGGCATCCCAAAAGAATTGAACAAGATTCTCAACGCATTGAACCTAGTGCTCATTCTAAGAAGAAAAAGAAGAAGAAACATAAAAATGTTGTAGAATCCTCTGAACCTGCTAATGATCCTAATAGTATTTCTATTTCTGATGCTGAAACTGAAAGTGGTAATGAACATGATAATGACAATGATAAGAATGATATTCCTGATAAAGAAGAGGTTGAAGAAGAACCTGAAAAGCATGCTAAAAATAAAAAGTACACTAAAGAAGACTTTATTGCTGAGAAACATGGTAATGAAAGAGAACCTTGGGTGCAAAAGCAAATGCCTTTTCCTGCTAAGAAACTAAAATCAAAGGAAGAAGAACACTATAATAAATTTTGTGATTGGATGAAACCTTTATTCTTGCAAATCCCTTTGACTGATGCTATTAAATTGCCACCTTATTCGAAGTATATGAAAGCTATTGTTACTAACAAAAGGAAAATCCCCAATGAGGAAATTTCCACTATGCTTGCTAATTACTCTTTCAATGGCAAAATTCCAAAGAAGTTGGGCGACCCAGGTATACCTACTATTCCTTGTTCTATTAAGAATAATTATGTTAAAACTGCTCTATGTGATTTGGGAGCCGGTGTTAGTGTTATGCCTTTTTCTCTTTATAAGAGACTTTACTTAGATAAGTTGATACCTACTGATATATCTTTGCAAATGGCTGATAAATCTACTGCTATTCCTGTTGGTATATGTGAGGATGTTCCTGTTCAAGTTACTACTAACTGCTTGATATTAACTGATTTTGTTGTGTTGGAAATGCCTGAAGATGACAATATGTCTATTATTCTTGGGAGACCCTTTCTTAACACCGCAGGGGCTGTTATTGATTGCAATAAAGGAAAGGTTACTTTCAATGTTGATGATAGGGAGCATACCGTTTATTTTCCCAAGAGGATTGAGAAAGCGTGTGGAGTTAATACTATTTCTAATGTGAGAACTATCAAAGTGGGAACTATTGATTGTCCTATATATGAGCCTAAGGAAGAATATCAAACTCTTGTGATTGGATCCATATCAATACAATTCAAGGTAACATGATTGATTTGGGGTTTATTTCTTCTTATGCTATGTAAAATTTATTTGGTGACAAGACTTGATCAACCTTGTTGACAAATACTTTTTATATGCATAGAGGAGGTAAACAACATCTCTTTCTTCCTCCATTTGCTCTAGTTGCTGTAGCATTTTTAATTTGCAAAGTTCCTTAGTTAATTGGAGATTTCAAAATTTTTCCTGGCCAGTAATAATAAATTAAATACCCAGAAATGTGTATTTTTCAAAGTTTTCAAAAATTCACAAAAATTATACCGTTGGTCCTATTTTTCGACGAGGCACCTGGGAGCACCAGAGGATGACCTGTGGGGCACCAGAGGGCGCCAAACCACAGGCCGGCGCGGCCAAGGAGGTGGCCGCGCCACCCTGTGGTGTGGGCCCCTCCTTGCCCCACTTTGCCATCTCTTTCTCCCAGCACCTTCTCTCTCCCGAAAAAACTCGTACCAAGTTCCTCTCTCTCGCGTTTTTGCTCCAGAGCTCCAGATTTCTCGATCTCTTTGCTCAGCCCAGATTTCCTGCTGAAATTTGGCACATTTGCTCCTTGGTATGTGACTCCTCCACCCATCCAAGTAGAATTTTGTTTGGTTGAGTATATCTTGAATATTTTGCTGCTGTAGGTAACATGTTTAGTGAGCTTGCATGCTTGTTCTAAGTGGTAGAAACTAGTTTTGATGCATGATTAGTACTCTAGCAAGTTCCTATGGTAGTTTCCCTTGATTATATGTCACCAAACCAAATTTTATATCACTTGTTGAAAATTTCAGAGAAGCTATGAAGAAGTTCAACTTTGGAGAGTTGTTCAAGAAAGGAACAACCAGCACCGGGAGGCCTTCTAGGGCCGCCACCTGGATTAGGCGATCATACAATGAAGATATCATCGCGCCTAGCTTCGCGCCCGAAGAGGACAACGGGGCTCCTAATGCTTCGTCTTTTCCATGCTATGATTTTTTGAGGAATGTAGGAATATTGGAGGATTTCTCTACCCTTGTCAACAGGGCGGGCTTAACCACCTATGTGGGAGATGAAAGGGAGCAATACTACATGCTCACCAAAATCTTCGTTGAAAGCTTCAAGTTCAACAACAAGCAATATGAGCCGACAGTGGCATTCAAGATCTATGGTAATCCTGTTACTATGACATTAGAGGATTTTTGTCGTGCATTGGATATTGCCCCTGTAGGTACAGCAAGTAGGATTGATGACAACCCCCGGGACTTGTTGGAGCTCTACCGAGGGATCACCGATGATGATTGTCGCACCATTCAGCGGGGCAAGATAAGGAACATCCAACTCCCCGCCATTAAGTATTTTGCATATTACATTGCTACTAGCATTCTTGGTAGGGAGAACACTAGTAATATTTCTAGCTACCATCTTGCTTTCTTGAATATTGCACTTACTGGTCAGACATCCTATCACCTTGGTGCTCATATTGCTCGCCGCCTGACTAACAGGGGGCCTATTTTTGGAGGAACTATTGCGCTGCGTGTTTTAACTTATCTAAGGCTTCCTATTGATCCTAATGATGTGCCATTGGCCCCTAGGAGACTCGATATTGCTGCTATGAAGAGTCATCATTTTGTTACCGCTGATTCTACTTTAGATAATATGATGTATAGAATGTTGTTTTCTGACGGGGAGGAGAAGGAAATCCCTCTTCCCCAACCAGGTTTGTTCAGTATTGACAGGCACTCATGGTCGTGCACTAAGGAGGAGGTGGATGAACATATGAAGATACAAGATTTCCACCAGCAGCATGACTCCGAGGACGTCGAGCCCTCCTATGATTACACCGTCACATATCCCGGTGCTTCTTCTAGCACATACCCGGAATACGATCCATCTTCGTCATACTACGGAGATACTACCTCATGGGATCGATGGGATTGAACTCCACTTAGGCCAAAAGCCTAAGCTTGGGGGGAGGTATACCGGCATCACTCATTCTTTGCATATTATGATTGCTGGATACTTGTACATACTTGTTTAGTCTCTTTGAGTGGTTTTCTAATGAGAGGAAGATGATATTTGGGGAAGTGCTGCCTGAAAACAGATTCTGGACTGTTACTAGAAAAATTCGTGCGCACAGCCAGAGCATTATTTTGAGCTGCCAATTTTTCTGCAGGTTCCCCAGGTTGTTATCTAACTTTCATTAGTTGAACACTTTTCGATCTGAGCAACGTAAGATTTTTGTAAAAATCGATTTCTGTACTGCTGTCAGGTTTTGGCAGATTTCTGCCATCTCGTTTTTCTGTGTTTCTTTTAGTTTGCTATTTCTTATTTTTGCTTTGTTTCCTTTCCAAAACATAAAAAGACCAAAAATATTTCTGTTGTTTCTCTTCATAATTTGTTTGCTTTGGTTTCTTGCATTTGTTTCGCTTTATTTGCTATTGCTAGTTTGCTATAAGAAAACCCAAAAAGATTTTGCTTTGTTTGCTTGTTTCCTCTTGTTCTTGTTTGCAATTTGAAAACACCAAAAATATTTGCTGTTCTTCTTTGGTTTTGTAAAGTTCATCTTGAGTTCAATGGTGTTCAGTGGCTGGAGCGTGGTTTTCATTTCATATTATCCAAGCTACACAAGTGAAAAGGCAATAATGACGATCTACGACAATCTGATTGTGGTGAGAGGCTGGTATGAACTCTATTTGTTTTCATTTTTGTACATATACTCATCCATGTGAGCATGCTTAGTTGGTTCATGTGAGGTATATGTTATTTGAGAAAGTCTAGTAGTTTATGATCTCTCATGTTTAGCTCCAATCTATTAATATGAGTAGTATGTCATGGATGTTTGTTTGCATTGTTTTATTCATAAGTAAGTATGGCATTGTGGTATCCTCCTCTGAATAATTCATTTATATCGACTTGGCACATGCTCACGCATGCATATGACTGAACAAAAAGTCAATTAAGCCTTGATGATCTATATTGCTTCAGAGTTCTTGTATCACCTTTATGCTTCCGTTAATTTATTTTGCCGCAAGCATGATTATGACAGTTACTGCTCTCTTGATTTGTCGCTCCCCAGTCTATTGCTAGCCTTCACTTGTACTGAGCGGGAACGCTGCTCGTGCTTCCAAACACATGAAAACCAAGTTATTCCAGAGTGTTCACCATAAATACCTATGCATGGCATTTCAAACCATTCCAAGTAAATTTTCATGCGCTACCTTTAAAACCTTCAAAATGCTTCTCAATTTGTGTTTATGTTTCATAGCTCATGAGGAAGTATGTGGTGTTTAGCTTTCAACCTTGTCATTTACTTTTGACGGACTCTCATATGGACTAGTGGCACATCCGCTTATCCAATAACTTTGCAAAAAGAGCTGGCAATGGGATTCCAAATTCCCAAATTAATTAACTTAAATAGACACTCCTCCATGGTTTGTGATTGTTGGACGGCACCCGAAGGATTCGGTTAGCCATGGCTTGTGTAAGCAAAGGTTGGGGGGAGTGTCATCATCATAATAAAAATAAAATAAAAAGGCACTCCTTCATGGTATGAGATTGTTGGCAGGCACCCGAGGATTCGGTTAGCCATGGTTTGTGTAAGAAAGGTTGGAAGGAGTGCCACATAAATATGCAATAATTCATGGGAGCCGCTCTTGAAAGTCCGGTTGGCGAGGTAGTTAGTGTACCCATTACCATTCTTTGACAACAACAAACACCTCTCAAAATAATTTTACTCCTGTCTTTATAAAAATGAAAAGCTCTAACGCATGTTAATCCCTGCTTCCCTCTGCGAAGGGTCAATCTTTTACTTTTATGTTGTGTCTCCATTATTTCTTTGAGCACTATCTTGAGAGCACAACTGTCATTCTTAGTATAATATGCTTGTCTCAAAATATGATTGATTATGGTATAACTTTGATGCATTTATCTTTTGACAATCACTACTTCTAGTCTTTCTATGAACTCCAGAGGTGCCCGGGCATTTATGTTTTGCCAATCAAATACAGGCAAGCGAGATACCACTTTATCATACTCTCTTATGAACATTGCAATCCTACTTATATACATGATTCATGATGCTTATTATTAATTGTTGGTACCTCTCCATGATTGACATAGTTGTTAGATGATCTTATTTGCATGTATCTCATTATGAATTGCTTAAGTATTAGCCATAGCATGAGAATATATACATCCTATGAGCAAATGTGTTCGTGAAAGTTCTTTTATCGCTCAGTTGTTAACTGAATTGCTTGATGACAAGCAATAAGCTAAGCTTGGGGGGAGTTGATACGTCTAAAACGTATCTACTTTCCCGAACACTTTTGCTATTGTTTTGCCTCTAATTTGTGTATTTTGGATGCAACTAACACGGACTAACGCTGTTTTCAGCAGAACTGCTCTGGTGTCTCGTTTTTGTGCAGAAATCCAACTTTCGGGAAAATCCTCGGAATTTATGCAGAAGGTCCTATTTTTCCAGAATAATGACGGAGCCAGAAGGACAATTAAGGTGGAGGCCCGAGGGCCCCACACCATAGGGCGGCGCGGCCCAGGGGGGCCCGCGTGGCCCTGTGGTGTGGCCCCCTCGGCCGGCCTCCGACGCCCTCCTTCGGACTATTTATCGGCCTCGACCTAAAAACGCACGGGAGGAAGTCGAAGTCGCCAGAAACCCTCCAGAACGCCGCCACATCGCGAAACTCCGTCGCGGGAGCCAGAAGTCTCCGTTCTGGCACTCCGCCGGGACGGGGAATTGGAGGAGATCATCGCCGCCATCACCGCCAACGCCTCTACATCAACCAGCCATGTTTCCCCCATCCATGTGTGAGTAATTCCCCCGCTGTAGGCCGAAGGGGATGGTTGGGATTGATCATGTAATAGCATAAGATTGTTAGGGCATAGTGCCTAGTGTCCGTAATTGGTACTTTGATGATATTGTTGCAACTTGTTATGCTTAATGCTTTTCACTAGGGCCCGAGTGCCATGATCTCAGATCTGAACATGTTATTGTTTCATCAAGATAATCATTGTTTATGGTCTTACCTATAAGTTGTATACACATGTCGCTGTCCGGAACCAATGGCCCCGAAGTGACAAGAATTGGGACAACCGGAGGGGATGGTAGCGATGTGAGGATCACATGTGTTCACAGAGTGTTAATGCTTTGCTCCGGTACTCTATTAAAAGGAGTACCTTAATATCCAGTAGTTTCCCTTGAGGCCCGGCTGCCACCGGCTGGTAGGACAAAAGATGTTGTGCAAGTTTCTCATTGCGAGCACGCACGACTATATATGGAACACATGCCTATTGATTGCTTTGTACTTGGACACCGTTTTATTATTATCTGCAAGTGCCCTGCTATGATTGTTACATGAGTTTCTCTCATCCATGTAATGCCCGTCATCCGTCCCCGTGCCTACAGTATTTTAATCCTGCTGTTTACTATAATCACTACTGCTGTCTTTGTTACTCTGCTGTTGTTATTTCACTACTGCTACTGCTATAAAACTGTTACTACTGATAAACTCTTGCGAGCAAGTCTGTTTCCAGGTGCAGCTGAATTGACAACTCCGCTGTTAAGGCTTCCAAGTGTTCTTTGTCTCCCCTTGTGTCGAATCAATAAATTGGGTTTTACTTCCCTCGAAGACTGTTGCGATCCCCTATACTTGTGGGTCATCACTTTACATGACCGCGTTCATGAGATTTGCTCCACGCTCGACATGCAACTTGTATTGCATAAGTGGCTTTGCGGGTGTCTGTCTCTCCCACCATAGTGAAGATTCAATTTACTCTTTCTATTGATTGGATCTTACTCGAAAACCCTAAACCACGTAAAATATGCAAACCAAATTAGAGAGGCGTCTAACTTGTTTTTGCAGGGTTTGGTGATGTGATATGGCCATGATGTGATGATGAATATGTATGAGATGATCATTATTGTATTGTGGCAACCGGCAGGAGCCTTATGGTTGTCTTTATATTTCATGTTGTAGTATTATTTCAAAGTAGTCGTAATAGTTGCTACACACGGTGAACAACCATGAAGACGGCGTCATGGACCTTGACGCTACGCCGACGATGATGGAGATCATGCCCGTTGATGATGAAGATCATGTACGTGCTTTGGAGATGAAGATCAAAGGCGCAAAGACTAAAGGGCCATATCATATCACATTATGAATTGCATGTGATGTTAATCCTTTATGCATCTTATCTTGCTTAGATCGCGACGGTAGCATTATAAGATGATCCCTCACATTAATATCAAGATAATAAAGTGTTCTCCCCTCGTATGCACCGTTGCTACAGTTTGTCGTTTTGAAGCATCTCGTGATGATCAGATGTGATAGATTCTATGTTCACATACAACGGGTGTAAGCCATGTTTGCACACGCGGAATACTTAGGTTTGCTTGACGATCCTAGCATGTACAAACATAGCCTCGGAACACAGGAAACCGAAAGGTTGAACACGAGTCATATGGATGATATGATCAACATGTTGATGTTCACCATTGAAGCTACATCATCTCACGTGATGATCAGTTTTGGTGTAGTGGATATGGATCGTGTACCACTAAACAACTATGAGGGATGTTGTATTAAGTGGGAGTTCATTAGTAATTAGATTAAAACATGAACTAATTATCATGAACATAGTCTGAATAGTATTTTGAATTAAATTTGTAGAATTAGCATCCGTTATCTACCATGCGCTAGTCTTGTTATTGAGATAGAAATACTGTTAAATCTGACAAGAAACTTTACGGACTGGTACCGTATTGTTAAAGAATCAAGAAATGATTAAGTCCTATTGCAAACTTTTAGTAAACCTCACATTGCTGATTTAAAGAACAATGGTTTCAATTAGTACCTAAAATCATCTTGTCTCCGTGAAACTTGAAGTTCAAATCTGTTTGAAAAGTAAGGAGCTGAAAATTTTCTTTTTAGAAATAAGCGAGGTATGAGATATATGTGATATCTAAGACCTTATTGCAAGGTGATAGAATATAATTTGGTGAGACTACATAAACTCATAAGTTTTATGGGAATGTACGAAGGTTGAAGACGCCAGGCGTCCCAATCCTCCAACTAGTTGGGCACTAACGATATTCGCATATCCATGAATTGATCGTCCTTAGTATGCACCGTTGCTAAGACTCGTCGTTTCGAAGCATCACGTGCTGATCAGGTGTTATAGATTCTACGTGTGCATACAACGGGTGCAAGCCAGATTTGCACATGCGAATACTGAGGTTAAACTTTACGAGCCTAGCATGTACAAACATGGTCTCAGAAAGTGATCATGATATGATGGATAAAATTATGAGTGAAATTGTTCATCATATTACAAAGTTACTAATAGTGAAATCTGGAAAACTTGTCATATGATGATCAACTTCAAAGTAAGAACCTCAAGGTTATTGGTATTTGACCAATGGACCTAGAAGTTTTTGAAGGTGAAGTGTTTTCTGAGAATGAGGAAAGCTAAAAGAGAAACTACAAAAGATATTTTGGCAAAAAGAAAGAAAAGACTAGAAAGTCTAGCTCAGGTGTATATAAATAATATACATGTTATGGATGTATTCCTTGTTTGGTCACATAATGAAATTCTTGGGTATTTGTACCAGATTGGTTGGTATGAGATGTCATACAATACAACGCAATGCAAGAATACGATGGCCTAAGTGACTGATAAGAAAGATGGTAATAATGCACGTCTGGAACATAATAAAGTGTTATTATGTTGTCGTTGGCATTCTACCTAGCCCTTAGAATTTATTGTTGCTCTGGTCAAATGAAAATAATGAGTTGTTCAAATTATGACATACTCCATGTATGATGGATAAGTTATTATAATCTTAATGGTGAAACACACATACATAACACTGACGCTAAAATGCCATAAGGCAAATGATTTGAAATCCACTTATTTGTGAAACCGCCATTTAGGTCATGTTAGAAAGGAACGCATGAAGGAACTCCATGCAAATGGATTTTTGGAGTCATTTGATTTTTGAATCATTTGGCGCTTGCAAATCTTTTCTAAAGAAAATGACTAAAATACTGTTCATAGGCCAAGAGTTGAACGGGCAACTAACTTAGTGGAAAAATACATGATGATGTATGTGGTTCACTGGGCATAATTGTGTGCGGGAGATTCTTTTACTTCATGAAAACTTCCAACAATGAATTGAGTATATATATGTGGATATATTCGATAAGTAAGAAGTTTGAAACATTTGAATGGATTCAAATAAATTTCAGCATGAAGTGGAAATCATCGTAATAGAAAAGTCAAATATCTATGATTGGATCATGGTGAAAATATTTGAATTACGAGTTTTAGCGAACATCTAAGAGAGTTATGAAATTGTTCTACAACTCACGTGTCATGGAGTATCATAGTGATGATAGAGAATCCGAGAGACGTATCCAAACCTTGTTGGATTAATGATGAGATAAAATAAAATGAAACCATTATATTTTTGTGGATTATGCTTTAGAGACTATCACTTTTACACTGAATAGAGCATCATCATGATCCGTTGAAATGACACCATACGAGTTGTGGCATGGTTATAAACCCTAATAGTCCTTTCTTAAAATTTGGTATAAGTAAATAAGTTTACAACCAAAACCGGATGAATGTCTTTGTTGTTATCCCAGAATTGAGAATTCTTTCCACTGTGAAGTAAAAGACAAAAGTGTTTGTTAATGTTACTTGCTTATTTCCAAGAAATTGTTTTCTAGCTAAGTATTTAAGTGGGAGGACAATAGAACTTGATAAGATTTATGAACCTGAGCATAATGATCAGAGTAGCGCAACATCGGAAATGGTTCCGGAAGCGGCCACGACGATCATGGCTCCCATGACTACAAAGTGTTTTAGCCATGGAGATCAAAGTACTTATTGAACCTTATAGGTATGGTTTACTTTGTGATCAAATAAATGATTTGTGGACAAAGGATTGATTTTGAACAATGATAAACCAACTACAAACAAAGAAGTTATGATGGGCCCTAACTCCGTTAAAATGGCTATACGCCATGAAATCCAAGATAGATGAATACTTTTTGAAAGTAAATGGATCTATAAAATTGATGGACTTGGATGAAATATCCTTGAAGAAGCTCGACTTGTTGAAAAGTTGTTTACGACAAAGTTCAAAGAGTTGACTACGGTAAGATTAGATCTTCCGTAGCAATGCTTATAGTCTATGTGGATTATTCTAGTAATCACTACATATTTCTTTTATGAGATATGTTAGTAGGATGGCAAAATACATTACTTAACAGAAGTGTGTATTAAAGTTGTATACAAGATACAACCAAGAGTTTTGCTAGTCCGTGGAATACTAGATAGGTATACGAACTTCAATTGGATGAAGTGAGTATCACGGAGTTGGAATCTTCACCAGATGAAATAGTCAAAGAGTTTTTTGATTTCATCAGAGACGATGAAGAGGCTTGCATTTGCAAGAAATTAAGTGGGAGCGCTGAGACATATTTATAATACTTTATGTAGATGACATATAGTTGGTTATAAATGATGTAATTATATACTTGATGTGAATAAAAGGTTTCATTGAGAATTAACTTCAATGAAAGGATATGAACTGAAACATATTTAGTGTCAAGATCTATGAAGATAGATTGAAACACATAATAAGTTTAAGTCAAAGTACATAGAATGGACATTGAAGTAGTTCAATCTAGAAATATTAAGAAGGTGTTCTTTTCATGTGAAGGTTTAACAAGACTTGAGTGTATTTGACACTCGACGAGTAAAAACACATGAGTGATTATAGATCACGAATAATATGTACACAATCAGATGTCATGTGCTCTAAAGTGTTATGAGCATATACCAGAATGATTCATGTGATGATCATTGGACGACAATAAGAATATCCTTGAGTACTTTAGAAGAACCAAGGATATATATATATAGTTTTGTATGGAGAAATGACAAACAAATCGCTGTAAGGTGTTGCACCGATATTAGTTTTGTCACATATAAAACTAAAATTTCAATCTCAAAGGCTAAGTGTTGTTTAAAAGGTAGCACAATGAGCTAGAAGTTGTCTATGCTAGATTTAGATGAGTTCTAAATATTGTGACGGATTCTACAAACGAAGGCAGAGTATGTCATTGTTTTGACAATGACTGAGAATGTTTAAGTCGAAGAGTTCTTTGAGAACTTGGTGTAGTTCCGATAGTGTCAGAACTTTGAGGCTATATTGTGTATGACAATATTAGTGACATATTTCAGACCGCGGAATTAAGATTCCACCAGAAGACTGAACATATATGATTATGCCGACTCATTTGGAAAATGAGTGATGCGTTGAGACGCAAATGAATTGCAAAATACATGCGTTTCTGAGCGTGTCAGATCTGTTGACTAAAACCTCTCCCGTGAGCAAAACATGATAAAGCACCGGAAGGCCAAGGTGTTATATCTTTACAAATGTAAACTAGATTATTGACTCTAGTGCAAGTGGGAGACTGTTAGAGATATGCCCAAGAGGCAATAATAAAGTGGTTATTATATATCTTTATGTTTATGATAAATGTTTACATACCATGCTATAATTGTATTAACCGAAACATTGATACATGTGTGTTATGTGAACAACAAGGAGTCCCTAGTAAGCCTCTTGTATAACTAGCTTGTTGATTAATAGATGATCATCGTTACATGATCATGAACATTGGATGTTATTAATAACAAGGTTATGTCATTGATGAATGATGTAATGGACACACCCAATTAAGCGTAGCATAATATCACGTCATTAAGTTCATTTGCAATAAGCTTTCGATACATAGTTACCTAGTCCTTCGACCATGAGATCATGTAAATCACTTATGCCGGAAGGGTACTTTGATTACATCAAACGCCACTGCGTAAATGGGTGGTTATAAAGGTGGGATTAAGTTTTCGGAAAGTATGAGTTGAGGCATATGGATCAAGAGTGGGAAATTGTCCATCCCGATGACGAATAGATATACTCTGGGCCCTCTCGGTGGAATGTCGTCTGATTAGCTTGCAAGCATATGAATGGTTCATAAGAGACCACATACCACGGTACGAGTAAACAGTACTTGTCGGAGACGAGGTTGAACGAGGTATAGAGATACCGATGATCAAACCTCGGACAAGTAAAATATCGCGTGACAAAAGGAATCGGTATCGTATGTAAATGGTTCAATCGATCACTAAAGTCATCGTTGAATATGTGGGAGCCATTATGGATCTCCAGATCCCGCTATTGGTTATTGGTCGGAGAGAGGTCTCAACCATGTCTGCATAGTTCGCGAACCGTAGGGTGACACACTTAAGGTTTGATGTCGTTTAAGTAGATATGGAATATGGAATGGAGTTCAAAGTTTTGTTCGGAGTCTTGGATTGGATCCAGGACATCACGAGGAGTTCCGGAATGGTCCGGAGAATAAGATTCATGTATAGGAAGTCATTTTCCAAGTTTGAAAATGATCCGGTGCATTTATGGAAGGTTCTAGAAGGTTCTAGAAAAGTCCGGAAGAAATCACCATGGAAGGTGGAGTCCCAGGTGGACTCCACCTGGCATGGCCGGCCAACCCTAAGGGGGAGGAGTCCCAGGTGGACTCCACCATGGTGGCCGGCCAACCCCCCCCCCCCCAAGGAAAGGTGGGAGCCCCACCTTGAGTAGGACTCCCATCTTGAGTAGGTTTCGTGCTTATGGCAAGTTTTGGTTTCGGGTCTTATTCGAAGACTTGTAGTCTAACTCTTGGGGGTTTCCACCTATAAAAAGAGGAGCAAGGGGAGGGGGCCGGCCACTCAAGCCTTCACCTTGGCTGCACCCCTTTGAGGCCGGCGCCCAAGACCCCCCTCTCCCTAAACCCTAGCGCCCCTCCTCCACATATCACTAAAGCTTTCGACACGGTGGATTGGTCCTTCCTCCTTGTGGTCCTGACCAAGTTGGGATTTGGCCCTAAGTGGATCTCGATGGAGGTGGGGCTGCTCAGCACGGTCACTACCAGGGTCCTAGTGAATGGTGTAGCGGGGGACCTTATCTACAACAGGCGTGGGCTACGGCAGGGGGACCCTCTCCCCCCTCTGCTCTTTGACTCGGTCATGGAGGTTTTGTACCTCATGCTCCAGAAGGCTGCTGCGGAGGGTGACTTGGGCATAACCCTTCGGGTACTCGATATTGCCATACCCGGTGCAAACTATGAAGCTGGACCAGCACAAGGACTCGACAAGCAGGACCTGCACGCGCCTCAACTTGGACTACAAGGAAAGAAGACTCCAATACGAATCCTACTGGGACTCTTGTAAACCCTAGCTTGGCTGATATATAAAGCCAGGCAGGGGCACCCCTTAGGGACACATAATCAGAAACATAATTTTAGAGGCAACACGCCTAGACACCGCAACCCGCGGATTAGAACTAGACTAGATCTAACAACTCCGCCTATGGCGGCCCCCTGTATACATATATTCATATAGTGGATTGCTAGCAGGACGTAGCGACCCTCCACCGCGGGGGCGTGAACCTGGGTACGTCGTGTACCGCCTCGCTCCCGGAACTTCCGTCGTCGCCTTTCTCTAAAACCCAAGCCCCTCATGGTGGGCATTGCTGAGGAACCGCCTCGTCAATTGGCGCCGTCTGTGGGAAACGCGGCGACTGGATTTCGTCATCCGGGCGGGATCTGTCGAGTACGTCATCAACAAGATTAGAAGATCAGAAAATTTGGATTTTATCCGAAAAGTTACGCGGGCGGAAATCTACATCTACATCAACAGCTAGGTCACATCTGGCTGACTCGTATTCGCCCGGCGAGTTCAATTCCATTGACAACTTCGTTTGGAGGCTGCTATGTCCTGTATTTACGCACGCAGGATGGTTCACTTCGATTGCGAAGATCGCGGCCGCAGCAGTCAGCTTTTCTGGTTCACATCATCTATGGAAATAGTATCGGGTACAGACTCAAGTGGCTATGTGTCAGAAAGCAAAGTGCAACCCACGCTTGTCCATTGGGAGTAATTGGCGAAGTTTCCAAAACATCATCTATCGTTGCATGGTGCAAAGATCAGAAAAACAAGAAGAGAAGAGAACGGGTGGCTGTCAAAAGTCAGCGTGATTTTACCTACACGGCAGGAGCACCCGCAAGGAACAATCAAACTACCGCACAGCCGAATTAGGTCTCGAGAAGCAGTGCAAGCTGTACATCACCAAGCCCAATCGCAGCTACAATTTCTGAAGTTCCAAAGGAAAATTCAAAGAGTCGATCAAATTGCTTGCTAGTAGAGCTAGCTCGCATACATAAAAATTTCCAGTGGAAACAACGACATCACGGATCCACCAGATTCATCATCCGACACAAGGATCATCAGTCTTTGCGCCCCAATATAACTGCAGTTTGGAACAAAATTTTGGGTACCTTGCTCGGATGACCGCGCCCGCTGTCGCGCACCAGCCGTACTCGGGGGCTCGCCTACCGCGGACCCGACATTACGGACCCGATATATTCGGATGCTCACCCGCCGCGGATCGGCCATGTCAACCGCGTCCTCTTCATCGGCGACGTCAGCTAGGCGCCGCGTGGATTATCTTGGATGGCGCAATTATTTCGGCTGCGCCCGCTGTATGGATTAACTTGGATGGTGCAATTACTTCAGTCGCGCCCGCCGCATGGAGTATCTTGGATGGCGCCATTATTTCGGCTGCGCCCGCCGCACGGTCCCTTGAAGATTCGACTGTGCTCACGGTCCCTTGAAGATTCGACTGTGCTCACGGTCCCTGGAAGATTCGACTGTGCTCACGGCCCCTCGAAGATTCGACTGTGCTCACGGTCCCTCGAAGATTCGACTGTGCTCACGGTCCCTCGAAGATTCGACTGTGCTCACGGTCCCTCGAAGATTCGACTGTGCTCACGGTCCCTTGAAGATTCGACTGTGCTCACGGTCCCTTGAAGATTCGACTATGCTCACGGTCCCTTGAAGATTCGACTGTGCTCCCGGTCCCCTGAAGACTATTACTCCCATCGGGAGCACCGGATCGCTGGGCGTTGGTTCGTTGGAATCCACGCCGGAATTATAGAAGATATGAAGACTATTACTCCCATCGGGAGCACCGGATCGCTGGGCGCTGGTTCGCTAGAATCCATGCCGGAATTATAGAAGATATGAAGACTATTACTCCCATCGGGAGCGCCGACTCGCTGGAACCCAAGAAGATTTGAAGCAAATTACTCCCATCGGGAGCGCCGGTTCGAAGGGCGTCGCTTCGCTGGGCGCTGGTTCGCTGGAATCCACACCGGAATACAAGAAGATTTGAAGATTATTACTCCCATCGGGAGCGCCGGTTCGCTGGAACCCAAGAAGATTTGAAGACTCAAGTTTTGAAGAATTGCAGTAATTCGGGACACCCGAACTAAATCGTCAGTAGCCTTGTTCGTATATTTCAACGAACATCGGTGCGATGGAAAATACGCCCAGAGATTGCACTCTAAAAAAGCCTCTGAAACTACGAGTGCTATGATGCATAATCAACGGGGACATTGCTCTTTTCCTTTGCTATAGATGCCTCAAAGAGTGCCGCAGATAGCAAGGATAATGAAAAAGCCTCTGAAATTATGAGTGCTATGATGCAAAATCAACGGAGACCTTGTTCTTTTCCTTTGCTATAGATGCCTCAAAGAGTGCCGCAAATAGCAAGGATCATGAAGCAACGGGGACCTTGCTCTTTTTCTTTGCTATAAGATGCCTCAAAGAGTGCCGCAGATAGCAAGGATCATGAAACACGTACGAAAACGACCCACGGTCAAAACATACATCGGTTGAAAGCAAAGTTGCACATACAACGGGTTTAGCAAGACCTGCAACATGAGCTGATCACTCAAACAATTTGCTGACCAACGAATACACTTACGCTTAAACGGGCAATTAAGATTTGCTCCTTCAAAATTTGCCAACGGCATTGACATGGTAAAAGTGCATATACATGTACCTACCAAAAAACTTACAAACAATGGCATCAACGATGCTCAAGGTGCGTTTTGCCCTTTGAAATAAACAACAATGTGTCAACGGCACCTGAAGAAAACTGTAAACATCGGGTTGCTCGACTTGAGTCTACTCACGGTTGCAAGCATCAGTGCCCAAACTCGGGGGCTACTTCCATCGGGAGTGCTGGATGCGCACCCGATAAAATTATCGGCTTCTGTGGGCCATCACCCCAATCATCGGCTCCTCTGGGCCATCATCTAAATCATCGGCTCCTCAGGGCCATCATCCGAATCATCGGCTCCTCTGGGCCATCATCCCAATCATCGGCTCCTCGGGGCCATCATCTCAATCATCGTCTCCTCAGGGCCATCATCTCAATCATCGGCTCCTCTGGGATATCATCTGAATCATCAACTCCTCTATCTATGGCATCACCAGAGTCATCGGCATCAAGTTCTCGGAACTTGAAAAAGTCTACGGTGTTTGACTTAGCATTTTTTACACCCTATACATAACTATTTCATATTTATCTACAGGCTCGGGGGCTACTCCCATCGGGAGCGCTAGTCGCGCACCCGATAAAAAATATGGCAACCTCGCCAACAAAGAAGAATAAAGTTGAAGACATCGGCATCAACAATCAAGATCTTCGAGTAGTATAACTTGAGTCTATGCGTGGCTGCAAGCACCCGCCCATAGACTCGGGGGCTACTCCCATCGGGAGCGCTTCGCGCACCCGACCAAAAGCAACTTCGACTCTACATCAAGCACAAGATTCAACAGATGATCAAGACATTCGGCAATGACAACTTTAGTCTCTGCCCGAAGCTTCACTTCGGCCAGACACTCGGGGGCTACTGACGTGGGCATAACCCTTCGGGTACTCGACATTGCCATACCCGGTGCAAACTATGAAGCTGGACCAGCACAAGGACTCGACAAGCAGGACCTGCACGCGCCTCAACTTGGACTACAAGGAAAGAAGACTCCAATACGAATCCTACTGGGACTCTTGTAAACCCTAGCTTGGCTGATATATAAAGCCAGGCAGGGGCACCCCTTAGGGACACATAATCAGAAACATAATTTTAGAGGCAACACGCCTAGACACCGCAACCCGCGGATTAGAACTAGACTAGATCTAACAACTCCGCCTATGGCGGCCCCCTGTATACATATATTCATATAGTGGATTGCTAGCAGGACGTAGCGACCCTCCACCGCGGGGGCGTGAACCTGGGTACGTCGTGTACCGCCTCGCTCCCGGAACTTCCGTCGTCGCCTTTCTCTAAAACCCAAGCCCCTCATGGTGGGCATTGCCGAGGAACCGCCTCGTCAGAGGGTTTGCTCTCCGACCTTGCTCCGCATGGCCTCCGGTAGCGCACCTCCATGTACGCCGACGACATAGTCATCTTCCAAAAACCCACGCGGCTTGACCTTGACACCTGCGCGGCGGTGGTTTGAGAACTTCGGGGAAGCCTTTGGCCTCCACACTAACCGAGCTAAGAGCTCGGTTCACCCCATCCGATGTAGCCCGGACCAAGTGGAGCTGGAGTGCTCTATTCTTCGTTGTGCCGTGGCGGACTAGCCTTGCAAGTACCTTGGCTTGCGGGTTAGGTCTGCGCAAACCTTCGGCAGCCCAGCTTCAGTTGGTGGTGGCGAGCGTGGCCAAGCGGTTGCCCCAGTGGGGTGCCTGGCTGCTGAACCGCGGTGGGAGGACCACCCTCGTGCAGACCACGCTCAGCACTTTGACTATCCATGCCATGATGTCCCTAGACTTCCCCCCTAAGACCCTGCAAGCTCTCGCTAAGCTTTGTCGCGGTTTCATGTGGAAGGGGAGGGCGGACGTCAGTGGTGGGCACTGTCTAGTGGCTTGGGATAAGGTGACCTCTCCAAAGAGGTGTGGCGGTTTAGGCATCCCTAACCTTCGTCTCCTCAATGTGGCGCTGCGGTGTCGGTGGGCTTGGCTACAGCGAACGGACTCGATGAAGGCATGGGCGGAGCTTGACTTGAAGGTACCCCTTCTGGCTCGGGCCCTGGTCGATTCTGCCATGGCTGTCTCTTTGGGCAACGGGGAGAGCGCCCTGTTCTGGAAGGACCGCTGGATTGATGTTGCGCGGGTGGCGTACCTTGCGCTAACTTGGCGGCCTTGGTTAGCAAGCGTCACGCCAACTCCCGCTCCGTCAAGGATTGGCTCGGTGGAGAGTGGTTGCGGGACTGCGGCCCTAACTTGGGAATGGCCGCGGTTCCGGAGTTTTTCCTCTTGTGGAATGCCATCTCCAACATCCTGCTTTCGCCTGATCAGGAGGACGCCTTTCGTTGGCGGTGGACGACTGATGGCGTCTACTCCGCCAAATCATCCTACGACGCCTTCTTCGCCGGGACCACTGTGGCGCCGGTAGCTTCCCAGATTTGGCGGTCCCGGGCCCCCTACAGTTGCAAGTTCTTTGCTTGGCTTGCTTCCCGGAACAGGTGCTGGGCGGTAGATAGACTGCAGCGTTGTGGTCTTCCCCACCCTGCAGCCTGCCCCTTGTGCGACCAGGAGCCGGAGTCCATCCAGCACCTTCTGCTAGGTTGCGTGGTCGCTCCCGAGGTCTGGGCCTGGGCCTTAGCCCGGTGGGGGAAGATGGAGTGGCTTCCTTCCGTTGACACCGACCTCCTGCAGTGGTGGTCCTCGTTGACCTGCCCTCCGGGCTCTAGGCGGGACCTCTGGACGGCGGTTATCCTTGTCTTCTGGTGTATTTGGAGGCACCAGAACGATGTGGTGTTCAACGGCGCGACGCCGGAGGCTTGAGCGATTAGGGGTAGGATAAAGGAAGAGTCCCAAAGTTGGCGTCTAGCTAGGTTGTTTCGCTTCGAGTCTTTTGATTGTCCCGACCCCTTTCCTTTCTCGTGGAAGGACGGAGATTAGGCTTTTCTCTGGGAGTTGTCACCCTTGTTGACAGCATGTACGATGTGGTGTGAGCCTTCTGGCTTTTCTTCTATGTGATCAATACACCTCCCAGGGTGTATTCTCGAAAAAAGAATACTTCTGGCACAGCGACAAACATTGAAGGGAAACGCTTGTAATCACCCGGGGGAAAAGCGATTTGATCGTCCGCCTCGCTGGCACGCGGAGCGACCGGGTGAGACAGCGCAAAGCGGTGATTGGGCCCCACCACGAGCATCGTTATCCTTCCCCCGAGCGATCTCCTCCACATGTTCGTCTCCACCTCCTTTTCTCCCCCGGCCGTACATCCTTCGTCTCCACCGCTCTGCTCCCCGCTCGGTCCTGTCCACCTTCCCCCAAATCTCTCTCTCCGCTTCTCTCCGGCGAGCGTTGGGTGCGCTATTTTTCTCTTCTCTATCCGGCGAAGCAGCCACAAAGGGGGCAGTCGGCGCCGGCTGACGCGGCCAACTGGTAGCGCCAGCCTCGGGCGGTGGATGCGAGAGAAGTATCCGGCCGAACGGCAGCGCGAGCCTCAGGCTGGGGAGCGGTCGGCCGTGCCGGCGACCATGTAATTTTTTCGCCCCGCCGGTAGTGCTACAAGCAGTACCAGAGTCTGCTACAAGCATGGTCGGCGTCTGCTACAAGCGACGGTAGCGTATGCTTACGTTCGGCCGGCGGCGCTGCTACTAGCGACGACAACGGTGGCTACGTCCGTCCGGCGGTGCTGCTACACAAGGCAGGCGGCGCTGCTACTAGCGATGGTGGCTTCTGCTACCAAAGGCTGGCGGTGCTGCTACTAGTGAAGGTGGCGTCTGCTACATCCGGCCGGCGGCGCTGCTACAAGCGGCAGCGCCTGCTACCAAAGGCTGACGGCGCTGCTACTAGCGACAACGGCGTCCGCTACGTCTGGACGGCGCTGCTACAAGCGGCGGCAGCAGCTACAACGGTCTCCGTCTGCTACAAGGGGGTGTCTATGTCTGCTACGTGTGGCGCCAGCGTTTGCTACAATAGGCAGCGGAGGATGCTACAAGGGCTCCGGCGGCGCTAAAGCGGCGGAGCGAATGCCGGCGACGGTTGCTTCAATCGGCGACGGCGGTTACTTGGAACGCCGGCGGTGGTTGCTGCGAACCGGACGCAGCCGTGCTGCAAGGAGACCCGCAAACCCCAAGGCGCCGGTGTGATGCTACATGCGAGAGGCGGCGGGGCTGCCGGTGCCGGCGGCGGGGCTGCAAGCCGGACTCAACTCCGCGGGCGTTGCTGCAGGGTGCGTGAGTGTCAGGAGGAAAGGGGAATTTGTGTTTGATGGCTTGTTTTCTTATTCTTTGCGTGCGGGAGTGACCCGAATCATACGGCCAGTAACTCAATATCACGCGCATCGTACGGCTGAGGACCCGGGGGATCGGGGATTTGATCCCCCAGGGGACGCTCAGCGCGCCCCAACATTGAAACGGGCGAATCAAAGAGCAACAGCTGGCAGGTGCACTGGAGCTCGTGTGCACAAAATCCCTCTCCGTAAACTTTGCTTTTCTTGGCTTTCTCTTATAATATATTTCACATGCACTTCTCCTGCATGGTTCGGAAAAAAAAGATCGAAGATTAGAAGGAAATGGAGATTAAGTAAGTTAAGTAGAGAGAACCTGATTAGATAGGTAGGTGCAGCTCAGCAGCTGCAAGAAGAAGAAGATAAATACATGGGGCATACTTGCTTGCACTGCCTCTTGAGTTTGAGGTTGTCGTCGACGAGCCGGCGGACCTCCTTCTCGAGCTCCTGCACGTAGGCCTTCTTCCTGGCCCTGGACCGCAGGGCCGACTCCCTGTTGTTCATCATCCAGACACGGGCGGTGGCGTCATGGTCACTGCTGCTGACGACCTGACCCTCCTCCCCGTCGGTGCCGATGCTGAGGGAGAGAGAGGGCAGGTCGAGGTGGTGGTGAGGATGTGGAGGTGGACGAGGGGCGTGGTTGGTGCTGGAGATGGAGAAGAGGGAGCTGAAGCCGCTCAGGCTCAGCTGCGAGCTGCCCGGGGCTTCATCCTTCGACATGCTTGCTTGTCGATCGGTGCCTCGCCGATGCCTTTCTTCTGTGTGGTGGAACACGAGAAGACCAGAAAGCAGGTACCTTCTTCTGTGAGTGGATTAAAGACGATGCAGGAAAGTTGGGCAATCTGCCAAGAATCGCACCACCCACACGAGTTGAATTCGCTCGCTGCAAATGCTAATGCTCCGTGCGGAGCAGGAGTAGAAGACGCACCGTCCAGCTTGATTAGATGAACTGGGTCCATCATCCAGCAAGAACTACAGCCTGCAGGTCCTCTGAACCAAGAATGCACGACACGCCCACAGAATTAGCTGGCTTTGCTTCCGTGACAATGCGGCAGACACGTACGTACGGCGATCGTCGCCTCCCCGCCACTCAGGCACTCACTACCGCAAGGTCGACCATCCATCCATACGAGAAGCTTTAAGAGATGCTGGTGAACGGAAAACCTCAAATGGAGGTCGAGCTACACATAGCTCGCCATCCGAGTCACCCATGTGCCATGAGATTGGTGAAAATGAGGTATCGCTGGCTAGACGAAACATAGGCATAGCAACACAGGAAGCAAGGCAGCAGCCAGCAGAGATGTCAGGAAAACTAGAATATATCAAGCAACGAACCTGACTCTTTTATTCTTCTTTTCTTTCAGAGAATACACTTCCCAATAAAAAATACTTCTAGGATGAAATCACACTGAATAGATTGAGATTCAATAATATGGTATAGCTAGCTCATGGCCTCACATCTCATAATCCACTTTTCGGAGACATGAAACAATAAGAGGAATTTAAAGTGGATAGGCTAGAACTGATGTATCAAATCTGGTCAAGATTCCACATTCTCACACACATGGTTCTGACTCCTGAGCAAGTACTGAAACTACAGGATATGTTTGACAAGTTAAGTTCTTGTGTTGTAACAAGAAAGCTATCAGAAACTAAATTAGGGCCTGAGCAAGTCCAACAGCACCCTTATAACCACCCCTATACCAAACATAGGGAAGAAACAAGAAAAATATGGCTCCAACAGCTCCCCTATAGCCTCCCCTAAATATTGGTGTCCCCAACTCAACCCCCCTCTCTCCCCTATGCATTGGGGTTGTAGAGGTGCCCCCTATACATGCCCCAACCCATGTTTATGTCTTGTTATAAATTTTACATGTGGGCTCTACATTATTAAAATACATGTGAATATGACATTGGGGAGGAATTATAGGGGAGCTGTTGGAAAGAAGAAAAATATAGGGGAGGAATCTTTTTAGGGGTGTCCCCTACATGAAGATATAGGGAAGAAAATGTAGGGGTGCTGTTGGACTTGCTCATGGGTTGGTAGCCTCTACATGAGAAGCGGCCGTTCATTCACTCCCCCGGTTGCAGGACCTGCACATTGTAAAATATAGCAAGATGTTATCAGCGTCAGACAATGGGGGCAGTACAACATAGAATTACAAGATGCAGGCCTTGATATAAGAACAAAACATGCGAAATTTAGGAAGCAAATTTGGTGCACATGAGCACCAGTGCTCTCAGTTTTTAAAATATTTAAAAACTGTATTTCTGCGTTGCAAAAAATTATCACATTTATTCCATGAATACATACACATGTTCTGAATATTCATGCAAAGTTTCGGTAGAAATTACATTGTATTTTGAGCTATAGGAAAAAAACAAATTTGTGGCTACGTATAGAGGTATATATTTGTCAGAAATTTGTCTTTTTTATGTAGCTTAAAATATAATATATTTTCTCCAATTTTTTTTACCGTACCTTCAGAATGTTTGTATGTATGTGGGTATTTAATGTCATATTTTTTGAAATCCAAATAATATGATTTTTAGAAATCAGGAGCACTGGTGCTCATGTACCAAATACACTTTTCGCGAAATTTACTACTGTAGTTGAATAATATGGTCTGGGATTTCGCAATGTGCACTGCCATGTCACAACATTTCAAACCAAGCAAGGAAAATAAGTAAAATGTTTGCATAAAGATATGCAGCATACCACATACTACTCCTCCACCACCTTCACTTGAGTAAATTACGTCAAAGTCCAATTCCTCAGTATCAGCCACAAGGCTGACTGGTAGCGGAAATATAACTGAGTGTCCCATGTAATACTTGCGCGACTGTGGATGGATGATGACACTCGAATCATTCTCGCAAACAACACAACGACCTGTTTTGAAAATAAAAAATGAACAAGATAAAGATCAGGCAGTAATTCATTACATTCTTGTTGACATGATAATTGATTTGTAAGTAAGGGTCGAGCCTCAAGTTGTCAAGTTCCAATTACTTCATGTTGTCCATATCATAGTTGATATATACAAGAGTTGAATAACTCGGAGCTGATAAGAGCTTACCGGGATATTTGTGGTCATCCGGTATAGGGCAGCAGAAGGACTTTTTTGGTTCTTCAATTCTATTATCTGGTTGGTTCCTCCAGAATTCAGCGAAAAACAGCTTCCATGATAATCCACCATCCGAGCTAGCCAAAAAATTGGCATGGAAAACAGACGTGTATCTATAGTTTGTTTCACTTGTCACTCCACAGATGACACCCAGCTTGTATAGTGGTGCCTACAAAAAGCATGAAGACAATGAACAAACAATGCATCTACTGATTTCATATTTAGATTAGCAAAATATTTGTTTGCAAAGAGAGGGACTTTTTCTTGCATAGATCAGGTGCAAGCCTTCTGTGTGCTAGGAAGTACAACAGCTAGCAATAAGCAAGATGTTCTAGCGATCTTACCAACGTCCGTACTTTATATCAGATGCATAGAACCAAGTTAATCAGAATATTGGTTGTCATGCATTCTTGCTTGTTGAATGAGAACCAGCAAGACCAACATTTTCTTGGCAGAAGATTGAAAAGAGATGGCATGGTATGGCTTCAGCGGTGCACTTCTTGGATTGAGTTACCAAGGTGACAATACTTAGTATAAGTAAATTCAGTTTAGTTCTAAAAATTATCTGAAGCCTGGCGCGAAAAGATTATTGCATGTACTCACATATGAGTGTGCTTATTATGGATGAAGCCTGACCAACTGAAGTTTGTCACCACTGTCTATATTTTTTCTTGCAGATTTTCAAACAAATATGCTTTGTATATAATTATGGTGTGCTTTTTTTTACAGAAAAATCGTCATTTACAGATTCATTCCTCAAACATATGTTCCCTCCAATCATTTATTTATGGTCTTGTTTTCGCTTTCTTAGTTCGTACAAATTGTACCCATGATGCTACTAACTGGAATCCCTGGAGATACTAAGTCTGGTATGAATAATCTAGCTGTACAGATTAGGGCCTGAAAGCAAAGGAATGGTTTTAAACTATCAGATTTATCATGGTTCTGATATCCTTAACTAAATGTTTCATATAACACTATATGGTAAAAAAAAATTCAATAAGCATATTTAGGTGGTAGTAACTAGCACACCAACAGAATTGTAAACAACAGTCATGTGGTCTAATTTGCAGTACTAAAATAGATGTTTTTTTCTGGAAATAACAATCATGTGGTCTAATTTCAGGTCCTAATAAGCAGCCATCAATCTTAGAAAGGTTCATACATATGCGTCCTTGAATCTAACAATGCAATTTCTCCACTTTATCACCTATTCAGAAAAGTTTGAGTATATTCCGGTCTCTTACCTAATTCGTGTTCTGTTCTTACGTAAAACAGCTACCATAATTTATTTGTTCTCTATCAGTTGGCCAATTTACACTTCTAATATTCGTTGTATGTTGTAAAGCTACAGCTACATTGTGCCTACTAGAGCTGTTGATAATCAGTGCATTACAAAGATGGTGTGATACTGTGATGTTTCTAAACAGATGGTTTAAAAAATAGACAAGATTGCTGAATTCATAAACTATTTGTTCTTAAGTGATGATGATGCACAGAGGCATGTAACGACCTAGGATCAGTGGCATGCTCAGGCGCATTATAATTCACAAAATTATTTAGAAGCGTAAAGAAAGGTAAAATATCCTAAAAGTGCTGGTGGTTTCTATGTACTCGTAAGTTTACATTGAAAAAGGAAGTATTTAGCCTTGACAAATAAATTGGTGCTTTAAACAGGAATATAGTAAGCACTTTATAAAGTTCATTTATTCATTAATAAATGCGCTTAGTAATGAGAACAAATTCAGTTTGTCAAAATCCATCCAATGAGTAGCATTTGCCATTGCTGAATAACCAAATTTAAGATGGGATAATATGGTCGATAGTTCGATACCACCAGCCGCGGAAGCCAGCGGCAAGCTCAATCTCCCTAATGATTGTTTCAGCCTAACAGCTACTCCAGTGCTTCCCCTCACATCTGTTTTTCCTCCTCTCTCCTGCGATCTGCAGATCCCCCTAATGACTATTTCAGCCTAACAGCTAACCCCGGTGCCCCCTCCCATGCTCCAACATTTACGTTTGCTGTTGCCAGAAACTTGGAAACTGGAACCTTCTTTTATGATCACATTGCAGATTCAGTAATAGAAGTCCAGAAAAAGAGAAAACTACAAAGCAACAGAATTTCCCAAAAAAAAAAAAGCAAATGCAAGTCCTACTCAATTCACGTTTCAAATCTATAACTGGGGTAATTAAATGCAGGACAAGTATATGTACTTACCAGGGGATCATGGTCGCCGTAGCCAATCAGCAAACTTTCCAACGCTCCACGGAAAGAAGCTTGTTTAGACATGAAGAACGACCTCCTTGCTGACAGTGTCTCCAAGGCCGGTGCGTTGTTTATATTTAGCCGCTCCAAAGCAGCTGATGCACTGTCCATGTCCCGAGCACATCTTTGCACCGGTGCAACACGTGTTGACTGGACTAGAGCCATCTTTATCCGCTCGAAAGCGCTATCCGGATCTCCATGAACCCTAGCATGGCAGTACAGTTGGTATAGCTCTGGAACAGACCCGCGTTCGAGGAATTCCCCGAAGGCGGCAGGCTGGGGGTGTTTCGCGGCCTGCGCCACATCACACATATTGGTTAGTTCCAAGATCGGGATGTCCGAGCGAGCTCTGCAGAGGAGCGTCACAGCAGCTTGCTCACCTAATGTTGAGGGGGGTCTGCAGAGGTAGGCAACCAGACCGTCGATCGAACGTGATTCGATACGGTGCATGGATCGGGCGTCGAGAATATCCGCTGCTCCAAGCTTGGAAGCGACGTCCTTGGAGAGCGGGAAGAGAGCGTCATACCAGATCGTGTTGATGACAACATTGGCCACAGGGTCCAGCGGCCCGTAGCAGTGACCGGCTGTTACTAGCGAGTGGAGGAGGTGGCCGTCGCGTAGAGCACGGACCGGTAGCATGGCGATGGCTTTCAGATACACCCCATGGACCATGTCAAGCAGCTGCAGCCTGAGAAACGGCAGGAAATCTGGGCTCTCTAATAAGGTCGCCGAGCAAAAGTCTGCGTGGCTGGCTAGTCTCCTCCCTGGGTGGATGGGGAACATGCCAAGTAAATTGGTTGCCTCTTCAGAGAAACCAGCAGCATCAGTCGGAGGAGGAGATGCGGTGAAGGTGGCTGTGGCGACGCCATCCTTTGAGAGGCGAGTCGTGACGAAAGAACCATTTCCGAAGCAGACGACATGGGTGAGGCCGCCGCCGCTGTCCCGACAAGTGCCAGGAGTAGGAGGTGGGGGTCCTGACTGCGGCGGCGACCATCACTAGTGGAGAAGAGGCCTTTGGTCCCAAGCAAATGACCCACTGCTGAACTAGCATTGGACCCGGTTCGTTTCTGCCCAGGACGACCCCACCCGCTGGCGCCTGTCCTGTAGCGGCCTTTGGACCCGGTTTGTCATACAAACCGGGTCCAAAGGGTCCACCCGCAGGGCGCGCCAGGCCGTGTCAGCCTAGGGAACCCTTTAGTCCCGGTTTGTATGACAAACCGGGTCCAAAGGCCCCCCTCTGGCTATATAACCTTGCCCCTGCCCAAGTGCGAGCCACACTTAGCCATTTTTTCACTATCTTCACAAGAGGGTGTATTGCTCTCCTCTCTTCTTCACATGCACAAGAGGTGTTTGATGAAATGCTTAAGAGGATTTGCCACTTGAGTTTACACAAATCAAGCCACACTTAACTTGCTTTTTTCTTCTTCATCGAGGTTAACAACTTTATCCTTTTCATCTGCAATTGATAAAATGCATGTGTATATATACATCGTGATGTTCTGTAATGGTTTTGATCAGCTTAATTATATCATGCAGATGAATCGGCAATGGATGTACATTGACCGACGGTTTGACGAGTTCACTGCAGGCCTGGATAATTTTATGGCCGTGGCGGAGGCAAACAAACATGGTGGCTTCATGTATTGTCCATGTGTGGACTGCAAGAATACCGTAAATTACGCTCGCTCGAGTCTCATTCACAGCCACCTTCTGCGATCCGGTTTCATGCCCAGTTACTATTGTTGGACCAAGCACGGAGAAAGAGGGGTTATGATGGAAGACAATGACGAAGAGGAAGAGGATGATGACGGTTATCCCAATTTCCCTGAATACGATGATACTGCAGAAGGCAATGAAGACAATGAAGTAGAAGATCAAGAGGCACCAGATGAGCCTGCTGATGATGATCTTGGCCGGGCCATTGCTGATGCAAGGAGAGAATGTGAAACTGAAAAGGAAAGGTTGGCCTTCGACAAGATGATAGAAGATCACAACAAATTGTTATACCCAACTTGCGAAGATGGCCATAAAAAGCTAGGCAAAGACACTTGGAATTGTTGCAATGGAAGGCGCAGAACGGTGTCACCGACTCAGGATTTGGAAAGTTCTTGACAATAATTAAGAGGAAGCTTCCAAGGGGTAACGAATTGCCCGCCAAAGTACGCATTTAAGCGAAGAAGATTGTCTGCCCTCTAGGATTAGATGTGCAAAAGATACATGCATGCATTAATGATCGCATCCTCTACCGCGATGAGTACGAGAATTTGGATGCATGTCCGGTGTGCACCGCATTGCGGTATAAGATCAGACGAGATGACCCTGGTGATGTTGAGGCGAGCGCCCCAGGAAGAGGGTTCTGCCAAGGTTATGTGGTATGCTCCTATAATACCACGGCTGAAACGCTTGTTCAGAAATAAAGAGCATGCTAGGTTGTTGCGATGGCACAAAGAAGACCGTAAGAAAGACGTGATGTTGAGGCACCCTGCTGATGGCTCCCAATGGAGAAAAATCGATAGAGAGTTCCCAACCTTTGCACAGGATGCAAGGAACTTACGGTTTGGTCTCGGTCTGAGATGGCATGAATCCTTTTGGAGAGCAGAGCTGCAGCCATAGCACCTGGCCTGTGACTCTTTGTATATATAACCTTCCTCCTTGGTTGTGCATGAAGCGGAAGTTCATTATGATGCCAGTGCTCATACAAGGCCCGAAGCAACCCGGGAACGACATTGATGTGTACCTGAAGCCATTAGTCGAAGAACTTCTACAGCTGTGGTCCCTAGCAGGTGTACGTGTGTGGGACGAGCACAAGCAGGAGGAATTTGACCTAAGAGCAATGCTTTTCGTAACCATCAATGACTGGCCTGCTCTTGGTAACATTTCAGGACAGTCAAACAAGGGATACAATGCATGCACACACTATTTACATGAGCTCGAAGGTGATTATTTGGAAAAAGGTCAGAAGGTCGTGTACCTGGGGCATCGTCGATTTCTTAGGCTTACCCATCCCGTAAGAAAGAAAGGCAAGCATTACAACGGTGAGGCTGATCACCGGAGGAAGCCTCCCCATCGTGATGGTGTTGATATATTTGGTATGGTCAAGGATCTAGATGTAATATTTGGAAAGGGTCTGGCGGACGGTGCTTCCGAATGACGATGCCGGACACGCGCCCATGTGGAAGAAGAAATCTATATTTTGGGATCTACCCTATTGGGAAGTCTTAGAGGTCCGCTCTTCAATCGATGTGATGCACGTGACGAAGAATCTTTGCGTGAATCTGCTAGGCTTTCTGGGTGTGTACGGGAAGACAAAAGATACACCAGAAGCACGGGAGGACCAGCAACGTTGGAAAGACCCCAAAAAGCTGCATGAGAGAGTTAAAGGACGTCATTTATCCAGCTACGCTCTTACAAAAGCAGAGAAGGAAATATTTTTTGAATGTCTTAGCAGTATCAAGGTCCCGTCTAGCTTCTCCTCCAATATAAAGGGAATAATAAATATGGAGAAGAAAACATTCCAGAACTTGAAGTCTCATGACTGTCACGTGATAATGACACAGTTGCTTCCGATTGCATTGAGGGGGCTTCTACCGGAAAATGTTCGACTGCCCATTGTGAAGCTATGTGCATTCCTCAATGCAATTTCTCAGAAGGTAATAAATCCAGAAATTCTACCGAGGTTGCAGAATGATGTGGTCCAATGTCTCGTTAGTTTTGAGCTGGTGTTCCCACCATCCTTCTTCAATATTATGACACATCTCCTCGTTCACCTGGTCGATGAGATTTCCATTCTCGGTCCTGTGTTTCTACACAATATGTTCCCCTTCGAGAGGTTCATGAGAGTCTTGAAGAAATATGTTCATAACCATGCTAGGCCAGAAGGAAGCATCTCCAAGGGCTATGGAACAGAGGAGGTCATTGAATTCTGTGTTGACTTTATTCCTGACCTTAAGCCGATTGGTGTTCCTGAATCGCGGCATGAAGGGAGACTAAGTGGAAAAGGCACGCTAGGAAGGAAATCAATGATATGTAGGGACGGGATTTCTTTGACTCAAGCACACTACACAGTCCTACAAAGTTCCACCTTGGTGGCTCCGTATATCGGTGACCACAAGAACTTTCTACGCTCCCAGAACCCGGCGATCGAACGATTGGATTAGACGTGAACACATGTCGACTTTCGGCGGTTGGTTGCAAAAACATCTCCTGAATAACAAACATACTGAAGATCAGTTGTACTTGCTGGCCCAGACACCATCTTCGACTGTAGTGACTTTCCAAGGGTACGAGATAAATGGGAATACATTTTACACGATCGCCCAAGATAAAAAGAGCACCAACCAAAACAGTGGTGTCCGCTTTGATGCAATAATGAATGAAGGCCCAAATGACACATATTATGGTTACATAGAGGATATATGGGAACTTGAGTATGGACCTTCTTTTAAGGTCCCTTTGTTTAGGTGCAAATGGGTCAACAAAACAGGAGGCGGGGTTCAGGTAGACAAGTTGTATGGAATGACAACAGTGGATCTCAACAATCTTGGGTATAGAGACGAACCATTCGTCCTAGCCAAGGATGTGGCCCAGGTTTTCTATGTGAAGGATATGTCTACCAAACCAAGAAAAAGGAAACATAAGGAAACAAATACATCAAACGATGAGCCAAAGCGCCACATAGTTCTTTCTGGAAAAAGAAACATCGTGGGAGTGGAGGACAAGACAGACATGTCAGAAGATTATAATCAGTTTGATGAAATTCCACCCTTCAGAGTGAACATTGATCCAAGCATCAAGTTAAATGATGAAGATGCTCCATGGTTACGGCCGAAGAAGATTAATTAAATGATGAAGATGCTCCATCATCAAGTTAATTGAAGAATGTTCATGGCACAAATGAGTATCTCAACATGGCAATCAATTTCCCATTTATTTTTGTGTAATCATGTAACTGTATGTAAGATATTAAAAGTGGAGATGCGCCACGGGAGATTTCCCAACCCTTTCCCCAACACTGTTAGATGAGATGTAGTCGTTCAGGGGCTTGGCAAGGCGTATCGATGCTCCTTTTATAGGCACGGCACCTCTTCTACTTTGTCTTGTTCATTCGACAGTTGATCGAGAGCTACATGCTTTAGCTCATCGACGGTGCGTCCACCCATGCGTTCTTATCCTGCCGACATCTTTAGTCCGGTTGTACCCACCAGCCGGGACTAAAGGTTACCCACACGTCCTTATCCCACCGACAGTTTTGTTAGATGACACAAAAAAGGATCTTTAGTCCCGGTTGTACCCACCAGCCGGGACTAAAGGTTACCCACACGTCCTTATCCCACCGACAGTTTTTGGCGCCACTGCGTTCCCGCCTATTTTTCTTCCCGCGCTTTCCACTGCTTCCCGCCTCCGTCCTCCCGCCATTTTTTCACTATATATATGTTGGCTTGGCCTCCATTTACATATCACATCTAGACTCATATCTGCAAACCTCATCACCAGGTCACATGGCTTCCATCGTATCTCTAACCCTCCGGGAGGCGGAGGCGCTTTGCGCGTCGAACTACCCCTGCCCGCCGGGCTACCGCGTCCCTACCGGCTGGTTGCTAAGCGTCGGAGGGGTACCGGTCCCTCCTGTCCCTCTAGGTGTGGCGCGCGAGATGGCCATCACGAACCACTACTACTTCGAGCTCACGCCAGAGCAGCGGAGGAATCCCCAGTGGCATCCCGACTACAGCCCGACTTGGGAGAGCTTCTTCATCAATCGGCATGAGAGGGCGCTCGCCAGGCACGAGGAGGGCGGCCCGCCTCCTTCGAACTTCAACGAGGCCGGCCGTCGGCTGTGGTGGCGCGACCGAACTCTCCAGGGCGTCATGGCCCACCGTGGCCCCCGCCTGCGCTACCCTCAGTCCCAGCCCACGCGTGCTCTCCCGCCGAGGTTTGACTACCGCGACCCCGATGCCAGCGACGATGATGACGGCGACTACGACGACTACAGTGGCGAGTACTATAGGGCTAGGCACGAGTATGACTGAATGACTCGAACAGTCGAATCTGGCCATGTATCTTAATTAATTTTCAGTTGAGCTAGGCACGAGTACTATAGGGCTAGGCACGAGTACTATCTGGCCATGTATCTTAATTAATTTTCAGTTGAGTTCTGTACTTTAATTCCACATGTAATCTGGCGGGAAACTTTTCTCATCATCAGCGTCTGCCACAACGACTTTATTGAAAATACAATAAAATAGATAAACAACTAGTCTAGTCGATCTACTCGTCGTCGGAGGTTGTCTCGGTCCAAATGTCATCCCACCGAGGGTCGTTGTACGGCGGCGACACGTGGCACGGGGAAGGGACACGTGTGGCGGTGGCGGTGGTGGGCAGTACACGGCGGTGGCCCGTACATGGCGGTGACGGTGGTGGCCAGGCGGTGGCGGTGGCGGTGGTGGGCAGTACACGGCGGTGCCGACGGTGGCCAGTACACGGCGGTGGCGGTGGTGGGCAGTACACGGCGGTGGCCCGTACATGGCGGTGGCGGCGGGGCGAGGCACGTGGAAGCGGCGGCGACACGTGGCACGGGGAAGGGACACGTGTGGCGGTGGCGGTGGTGGGCAGTACACGGCGGTGGCGGTGGTGGGCAGTACATGGCGGTGGCGGTGGTGGGCAGTACACGGCGGTGGCCCGTACATGGCGGTGACGGTGGTGGCCAGGCGGTGGCGGTGGCGGTGGTGGGCAGTACACGGCGGTGGCGGCGGTGGACACGTGTGGCAGTGCGGTGGCTTTTTTTCATTTGAAATAAGGCGGGAATGAAATTTTCTAAAACCAGTGGCCTTTGGACCCGGTTTGTATTACAAACCGGGACCAAAGGCCTTTTGCGCGCAGCGAAAAACGCAGCAAAAATGGCCTTTTGACCCGGTTTGTATTACAAACCGGGTCCAAAGGGGGGCCTTTGGACCCGGTTTGTAACACGCACCGGGTCCAAAGGGGAGGGGTATAAAAGAAAACACTTCGTCTCCGCGGAGATCAATCCCGCGGAGACGAAGCCGCAGACGCGCAGGCGAAGCCGCCGGGCTGCTGCTCCGCCGCGCGCCCACGCCGCCGCCGCCCTCCCGCGCCCGCGCCGTCGCCGCCCTCCCGCGCCCACGCCGCCGCCGCGCCGCGCCGCCGCCGCCCTCCCGCGCCCACGCCGCCGCCGCCCTCCCGCGCCCACGCCGCCGCCGCCCTCCCGCGCCCGGCCTCGTCCGCGTCGCCCGCCGCCGCCCGTCGTCTTCCTCCGCGCCGCCGTCGCCGCCCGCGCCCGTCTCCTTCCTCTCCACCGCGCCGCCGTCGACGTCCTCGATCTCCGCCGGCGCCAAGCAAGGTGAGCGCCCCCGGCCACACCCTTTTTTTTAGTTTTTTTAGAAATTGTTAGATTTTTAGAAATTGTTAGATTATTGTTAGTACTAGCAGGGGCTGGCGCGGCGGCACGCCGCGCCCTTATCAAGCCATGGGATGGAGAGCCAAAACAAATATTTCTACTGGAAGCTAATATGGGGAGGTGAAGGTGTGCTAGAGACCAGAGGATGAGCATCTAAGATAGCTCACCTTTTTATTACTGAGATTTTTTATTTGTGCACATCTGTGCTGATAAGCAAAGAGTTTAAAACACTGAGTGATATATGTTCCCCTGAAGAGAAGTGTGTGAGATATAATATTTAAATATTACATGATTCAAGGCAAGGAGAAATGAAACAGGAATGGCCGGTTTTGATAGCCCTCCGTGGAACTTGACATTCCTCAGTCTGAATTTGATCTTGCATGCGTGCACCAGGCTGTGCATCTCTCAATCTAATTTAACCTCACTTGGTACCTTAAACAAAGAGACAAATGTAATAGTATATATTATGATCTGAAAAACAATAAAACCGAAACCAAACTATGCAAACTAACCAACAGAAAAATAGTTGGCCCACTTTGATATCAATACATTACCATCAAATAACCATGGAATTCCATCGAAATTGATAAAGATATATAGTGTACATCAACAACTGTGGCATACAATGAGAAAAAGGTATATATCCCAACTTTGTACACCTAAAGCTCAAATTCTTTACACCCTAGGAGCACTCAAATTGCCTTCCTTAAGAAGAGCATCAAGTAACTTTTGGTTCAGCAATCTCATCATCTAGTCATCTCACCTAACTTATTTTAAAACAACCATCATATTTGTTGTAGAATTTACACAAACTTATCCAATCTATTTTTGCATGTCTCAACTTCTTTTAGTTTTATCTAGTACTTTGGTTTAGTCTTTGTTCCCACAACCGGCAGCCTAAAATTACGAAGCTATGAATAACTAACAATACCAAGACATTGGTGGAACAGAGGAAAACCGACCAATCTTCTGGTCTTCTTAATTTCAAATTACTTCATGTGGAGCTCATCCACATCCCTTATGTGTATCATCACTTACTAAAATGTAAAATGCACAAATTATGTCAACTGAAATGTGGATATGATGTTAAAGGGCCAGAATGTATCAAGTCTTCAAATGCTGACAGGACATGGTGATAACAGCAGTGCCTCAAAACTTATCAACTGGTTGCAACATCCTAAAAGCTAGCTTAGTACAGAATATATGTATGCATCACCGACTCATCCCAGTTAATCTACTTCATGTGAGTGCATATATCTCAACTTGTATGTTCTCTATACGCAAAAGAAAAAGAGCACTACAGTAGTATTTGAACATGTTCTCAAGTTTAAGTAAATGTGAAACCCGTTCTTTAAACATATATAGCTTACTTGCACAAGGAATTAGAAGAAAAGTGATGGAATGACCATTGTACACCTAATATATAATTGCCCAATCTATCAAAGATTCACCACAACACCTCTAGATTTCATACTGGAAAATCTTGCAGTACATAAACAATCAACTATAGACATACACTTATGTCTTGCAGATATAACTGACATGTACTACGTTAACCAAATTTTGTAATTAGTGTAGAAGAAGCAACACACTTTGCAACAAATCTTGTAGATCTTGTAGTACAGGGTGTTGTTATGTAAAACATGAATCCGAGTGGTGACATTTCACTCAAGAAAACATGTGAGATTACAAGTTAATACTGAATCGCCAATGATTGGATATGACAACTTTATTACAGCAAATATGTACTTAGGCATCCTTCCCTGCTCTATTTCAAGACCATCTGAAGAAAACACACTCATTTTGCATGCTCATGTATAGGATTCAGAGGTGGTGCAGACATAGATAGAGGAACATAATTCAAAGCACATGTGACTGGGTAAGTAAGGGAATGGGTGAGGAAATCTCACCGATGGAAGGATCTTATGATCAAATGGTGGTTGCCGTTGGGCTTTCATGCCATGGTTGCCTATATTGGCTACCTAGGCTTTCTATGACTCAACCAATGCTGCACGACCAGGGGGTTGGGGTGAGGATAGGCCAAACCTGAATTGCTGCAAAAGAGTTCACAAACAGGACTATGATGTTAGGTTTTGTGCGATATAGTAACATTGGAAATAGATTTCTTACTGATATCTTTCCTTGTGTACTCCCTAACAATTTTTTATGCCAATAATCCCAGCGTTGTTCGATTTTAGATAGAATGATCAGTGTCGACTACTGCCATTCAGGGGAACAACTCATGAATTCGTAAATCTTCTTTGCAATCAAATGTATACATTACTACCATGATAAAAAAAATGTAACTTCTGAGCAGAAATGCTTGTAGGGCAGAGCAAGACAAAATGAACCAACCAGTGAACTTTTAACAGCCTACATAATCAAATCTGATTCTCAATTGACTTATATCATCATTCCTCATTGTTGGCCTCTTAGATGAGCTAAGTCATTTGCGAAAACTACTCCTCGATGTCGAATTCTGGAAGTGGGTGATCATCTCTGTGGTTACCGATTTTTTCCATGCCATGCTAACAAAGCAAAAGCACACATACCTCTTATTTGTATTGGCTCTCTACATGGTGAATGTAAATATTATATGCACCATACATTAAATTGGAATGATGTGATATGATATTTCAATGCGCTATTTAAGGCAAGTAAAGAAAACGTTACAATGTACTACGCGGGGAAGCTTCCTATATAGCTATGTCATCTAAAAGAAATCATTGGACCAATTTTTGCCCTTGTAAACTGTACCAAAGACTTGCAAGAAAATCAGAAAAACAAAATGAACAAATGAGCAAAAGTTAACCGCTTAATATCTAAGGTCTCCCAAAGAACTTTCTAACTGCACAAGAGCGGCATGATGTGATGGCTTCACAACAAAAGGTGGATACTGAATGCATTTAGGATTTCAAATTCTTGCACAATTAATATATGATGGAAACTTTTGAGTAAATTCAGTACAGACTAATTAGTTAAACAAAATTTTATATTACTACTTGAGCATGTCTCACATGCAGAGATGTAGTTCAGTCAAACAACACAAAGAAGGCTGCTGTATTTCTTTATCCTTACCGTCAGACTTATATCCCCCGACACAAGGTGGAAGAGGAGAAAAGATGGCTGAAAACTCAGTTCTAGCACATGGAGCACATTAGAATATCTGAAAATGGGAACCAACTAACCAGTAACCAATTGCAGAGAGATATAACCTCTGCGCTAGCAAGATTAAAATATGCAACGTCCCATGGAAAATGTTAGACAGGGGAAATAATTGAAAGTTCATAGTTGATCATGGCATTCCTTACCTTAATTGTATGTGGTCATCCATGTTGCCGCTGCTTGGTAGCATCGACAGATAGCCGCAACAGCATTTCGATGAGGTCAGACAGTGCAAACATACGGTTGGCAAACCACCCTGCAACCAAAACAAAGCATGAGGCAATAATTGAATGAACAGATGCAACCGTTGTCTACTCAACGATGACAAACATGAGCATGGTACTTACGGCAATACGGCATCATCGGCGCCAGGGCATGCCTCACAGGGAGTGGGCGCGATGTCCTCGTTGGCCGCTGCGAGCACCTGATGCATCCCCCAGTCCGTCTGAACCCCCCTCGCTCTGTCTCTGCCGGTTTCAGCGAGCTGCGCGGAGATGGCGTGGCCCAGACCAGACAGAACGGCACCCAGGATGCAACTCCCCGATGGCCGTCGTGAACCAATCCCGCTTCGTTTGCGCTGGTCGCGGCAAGCTGCACAGAGTTGGCGTGGCCCAGACCGAACACGGCACCCCAAACAGAGCAAGCTCCAGCCATAGCGCGTCGATGGTGGCACATGGCCTCGCCGCCGCCGAGCTCGGCCAGCGGGCCGTGCAGCCAATCCCTATTCCGCTCCAACTCCGCGAGCGCCTCAGCGAGCCGCGCCCGCGCCACCGCCAGCCGCGCGTTCGCCGCAACCTCCCTCCTCCACAGCTCCGCCGCCACCGCCCACGCCAGCCGGACCGCATCGCCCAGCCGCCGGTTCGCGTCGCGTCCCGGCCTCTCGGGGGTAGCGAGGAGGAGGAGGCACCGTCGTCGCTCGTTGAGCGACAATCCATCGGGGCTAGGGGCCGCTTCCAGGTGAGGAGCTGGATCAGGTGAGCCGGAGCGTCGCTGCACCATCGGAGCAGGACCCGAGCCTCACAACGGCCGCCCGCCATGGAGGAGCTCGGCCAGGGGGATCTCGCGGATGGGGAGGGCTCGCTCTGGGGAAAAATCTATGGACAACCTTCAATTCATGTCGCTCTCAGATGATCCTCACGGTGTAGCATCTCCATCACCGCCGATCAAGGAGCATGTTGCTTGAATCTGCCGCCTCCTCTCCGAGCAGAACCTCTCCACCTGCTCCTATCGTGCGCCAGTCTCGGCCGGAGCAGCCCGGCCAAGCACACGAAGCACTCGTGGCAGGGAGGGGAGAAGATCAAGCAGGAGAGGATGGTCAAAATCAGTAAAAAAATAATGATGAAAAGAGAGGACAAGAAGAAGATACGGGAGATGAAGCACGTGTCCGGCCACAAAACAGCCCACGCGTGGCATGGGGACATGGTCACATGGACACCAGCGCCGCTTTGACCGTACCTAGCAGCTACACTCACACAAGCGGTGCAAAAATATCACAGCACCATAGATATAGTAGGAATCAATTGCACAACACCGAACAGCTGCAGGAAAATGCAAGGGAGCACCAACTGCGTACACAGTAAAGAAACTTCAGAAACCAGATAGAAGAGATAACACGTGTCACCACCAGAAGGTCTAAAAAGTAACCTCAAAATTTTGTGAAAAATCGAAGCTGTTCATCTTTAGTATAGTAGATATTAGGTGTGTTAGTAAAATTAGTTAATGTGTTAGGTGTTAGTAAAATTAGTGTGTTAGTAAAATTAGTTAATGTGTTAGGTGTTAGTAAAATTAGTTAGTGTGTTAGGAAAATTAGTGTTAGTAAAATTAGTTAGAGAAAAGTTAGAAAAATTAGTTAGTTAGTGTTAGTAAAATTAGTTAGAAAAAAGTTAGTAAAATTAGTTAGAAAAAAGTTAGAAAATTAAGTTACAAAATAGATTCATTTGTGTCGGCGCCGCCCCGCGTGTGACAACTTAGACCGTGGCGGTGCCGAGTCCGTAGCGATGCCGCCGCGACATAGACTTAGGGTCGCGAAATAGAGAAAGAGCGAGCGAGGAGGAGCGCCGAGTCCGTGGCGGTGCCGGTACTGCCGGCGCCCCTGCCGACGCACCCATAACAGGGTCATTCAATTCCCGCTACCGCTCCCGCTGTCGTTCCCGACCCCCGATCCGGATCGATCGATCCGGGGTCGTGGAACGCGGCGTTAGTACAAAAGTAGTGAAGTTTTTTATTTAGCACAAGATCATATTTTTTATTTATATTAGTACATATATGATTTGTTTTCGTAGCTACGATGCCGCGACAGCGACAGCCGGCGGGCCGTGGTCTGACTCTCACCGAGGAGATGGAGCAGATGGGGGAGGTCCGGGACTGGGCTCCGCCGGGGTGGCACTGGGAGGTCTTAGCTTCCGGGTCGCGCACCTTGGTGCGGAATCCGGGTCCCGTTGTCGACCCGGATATTCTTTGGTGGAGGTCTTATGGGCCACGGTCGTTTCGAGAGGAGCCGGCCCCGCCGAGGAGGTAGCTCAGCGCATTGAAGCGGAGGACCAGCACGTTCGCCGTTACATGTACGCGTTAGACAACATGTATAGGACCGGATGGAGCGTTATGCGGGGATCTCATGTTAGCTATGCTCCCGTTGTTGTTCCGTGGCTTTGGGGGCACACCCAGCGGCTCAGGACCCGGTCGGCGCCCTCTAGGACCCGGTCTGCGCGGTTGAGTGGTTGTAGTAGTGATTGATATGTATTAGGGTTAAATAAACATGAACCCGATCTATGTATGCATGTAACTGCAGTATCTGCTTTCAGCACTATATTATCGATCCTTAGTTAAGAACTACACATATGTAACTCCATTTTCAGTTTTCTGCATTATCCTTAATTTGATCATATGATGGTTCCTATGTATAGCTTGCAGGTCGTTGTAGAAAGCATGGAGAGAGATGAAATTCAAGAAAATTTCATGGAGGAACTCATAGCAAACGGTACTCTGGATGATCGCGACGACGACGTTATTCCAGGATGATGGCGGTGACGATGTCACCGCAACTTATTTGAATGACTCCGGTGAGGGAGCGGAGGATATTGAGGAAGAAGATCCTAGTGGCGCCGGTGAGGAACAAGATCATCATAATGGCTCCCGAACTGTAGTTATCACCGAGGTATATAAATTAATTAAGCCGCTGTTGATCGACTAGATGCATTAACTAATGTAATTGTACTGACTATGAACTATTTCTTTTTTAGCCCTCCGGATCGAGCACTTCTTCTGTAAAGTCGAGGAAGCGAGGCCCGGCCAAAAAGTTGGATGACGGTGTTAGGCACGACATCACCCACATCGAGAAGGATGGTAAACCGATTGCTCCAGAGAAAGGTGCAAAGTCATTTATAGCTCAATGCGGAGTGCTTGTTAGGGACCACGTCCCGATCACCGTTCGAGAATGGCACAAGCCGAAGGGACTAGTGCTGTCTGCAGAGGAAGAAGCTCAAGGTCTTTATATCGATGATGTAGCCAAAAACAGCATTATGAACAAGCTCATGTCACATTTCAACATAGTACCCGAAGAGGGGGGTGACGCTGAGAAGGCCAAGATGGAGCAGGCCCTCCGCGAGTTTGGCAAGAAGAAGATGGCCGAACTATTCAAGAGCCACAAGAAAAGATTGCGCCACCTTATCAAGTTAAAGAAGACTCCGGACAGTGAGAAGGTAAAAAATCACTGGGACGAATTCGTGAAGTACAAAGACGGAGTCGAAGAATTTAAGAGAAGGTCGGAAATAAATAAGGCAAATGCTGCGTTGAAGCTATATCACCAAATTCTCGGGTCCAGGTGGATACGGGGCTAACCGTCCTAAGTGGCAGGCAGCTGAGGCGGAACTGACCGATAAAGGGATCAGATTAGGGACACACGGTTGGATCGAACGGTGCAAGGAGTGGTTCTACGGGATTGGGGGAACGTTGGATCCAGAAACAGGGAAGTGCATCTATAAGAAAGCTCATCTGAAGGTTCCCATTGATGCCCTGGAAAAAGCACATAGGGACGTGGAGGCGGGGTTGTTCCAGCCCGAAAGAGAGAACGATGAGCTGACACGCGCCCTTGGGAACAAAGAACACGGCGGACGAACACGAGGCACAGCAGGCTCCGTTCCGTGGAAGTATGGCTTTCCTGCGGAAAGGAAGAGATTTCCTGATAAAAGCCATGAGAGGAGGAAGGCAAGGGAAACAGACCGCCTGGCTAACTTAGAGGAGGGTATGAGCACCATGCAAGCCCAATTAACCATGGTAACCCAAGTACTTACATCTCGATGGCTCGGGGGCAGGCTGTAGATCTGCACTGCTCAATGCCATCGCCCGCCGCAATCTCAACCAAACCGGAAAAGCAGCGTGGCTTCCTCTCGGCGGGTGGATAATGATGATCATGATGACCAGGTGGTCGAGCCTCCTCGCTACCCCCCCGTGGATGATCTCACTGAGAGCCGTCCTTGTGAGCTGCATGTTAAAGTTTTCAACCTATCCTTCAAGGCGGCGGTCGGCATCCTCTTACCTACAAGGTCTTACCATTGCCGTTCGGTCCAAGACGACTTTCTTGTTGTGATGGTGGATGAAGTGTTGAGAGAGTATGAGGGGTTGGTGCTTGAGCACCCCGGGTGAAGATGGGGAAATCAAAGAACTGGGAGAAGCCCGTAGAACCACCGTGCAATGGCGGAAGGAGAACATTGTGTTTCCAGGTGAGAAGCCAACAAGCAGGCCACCTCCGCCTCCTCCGCCACCTGTGCAGTCTCCTCCGCGTGATGATTCTCCTCTGCGCGATGATGATTCCCCTATCCATGACCAGTCTCCTCCGCGTGAAAATACTCCGCCGCCTCCTCCTCCTCGTCAGGAGACTCCGCCGCTTCCACCTAAGCAAAAGAGGAAGCGGTCCGCGGCACCTCCTACAGCTCCGAAGAGATCATCAACTCCAATGAGGGAACAGACTCCAGAGTTGTTGCCACATGAGCAGACTGAAGAGCAAAAGGCGTTTCTTGCAACTGCGCCGAAGAAGATGTTTATTCCACCGCAGACAGTGAAGCACTTTGCCGAGACGAGAATGAAGAGACCTGAGCTGAGAGCTGATTATGACCGCTCTCTTGGACAGTCCTCTAGAGCGATGAAAGAAGCAAAAAGTCGCCCGGCCTTGGACAGCAGGACATTCAGGCCGCACCCCACTTCATCGTGGAGCCATATCATGATCCAGAGACGGCATCGATGATCGAACGGGCGGCTAGAGCTCAGGGAGCATCAGTTGAGTACGAAGATTACTATCCAACGGCTCAAGTGGTAAACAAGTATAGATACGGATCTGATCTCGTCAAACCTGGCGAGCTCGCGCGTCTAGGGACTCGGATGCGAAGGTTGCATGACTGGTACACAAAGCCTGTCGAAGATGTGAAACCTACATCACGGTGTATCTTAGAGATGAGCATTACTTCCGGGGGAAGACGAGATAAACATTGAGTTAGAAGAACTGTTTGATTATTCAATCAAGACGCCCTCGACAAAGCTGTCATCGGTTGCTACGCCTATAAGTGATTTATTTGTGTAATTAAGTTTGTAGCTCATTCATTTGCACTAACAATTATCCTCATTATATTCTTTGTGTACGCTATACATTTAATTATGCAGAATGAAGAAGCTGGAATACAAAAGAGGCAAGCTCCTACCGCTGGGGTTCATAGACCCAAACACAGTTCATGAAGTTACGGTTCGAGACTTCGCCAAGGACACAGAGGACAACATCGTAATGTTTTTAGAGAAGCAAGCAGACAAAGAGGATATATTCTTTCCCTACAACTTCAAGTGAGTGTTATATATAACATACATTATGCTTGTGCACCTTCCACTTTATTCTCGTAATCATTGAGCTATGCTTGTGCAGTTTCCATTTTATTCTCCTAATCATTGATCTTCACCTTGGAGTCGTAAACGTCATGGACTCGAAACGTAAAGAATATGCGGAATGGGCGGACATGGCTGCCATCCTCCAGAGGTAGTTTCAATCAATTTCGTATTGGCATCTTCATCTGCTCTAATTCGAAGATATCATCAACTAATCAATTACTCATTTACTCATTATTTTTTGCCGGGCAGGGCTTGGAAACGGTTCATCAATACTGTTCCGGGTGAATGGAAACCGGAGCTTACATTTAGAGATTACCCTGTAAGTAGTACTATATATATAGCTATGTCCGTGAAACTTTATATATGATATTTACTTTCAATACGATGCTTGATTATTAGTTTGATCGAACTATTTTTTCGTAAAGTGTATGAGGCAGGAAAAAGGGAATAACTTATGTGGATACTACGTCTGCACCTTCATGCGTGACATGTCCTGTCCCAAGGGTGGGGATGCCCAAATACACCACACTCGTGTACGATAACAAATTTTCACAATTAATCTTAATTAGTACCATCTATTGTATTGAGTTCCATTCATATATTGATCTCCTTTTTTAAATATAGATGACACGCCTGCGGGACACTCTCATAACAGCGGATCAAATAAAAGCAATTCAAGAGGAAATCGCGGGATTCTTTATTACCGAGGTCCTTACCCCAGGTGGAGAGCACTATCGGAAGATCGTGACGGCGGAGGATATTCGTTCAGGAAAAGTTGTATTGTAAATATGCATGCATTACGTGTACTGTGTTGACTATGTCGTGTACTGTTGACGATGTCTATATATATTCATGACGATTTTTTGTGGTTTCTTGAATGATATATATGCATTGCTGAAACTCTGCCGCGGCAGAGAAACGCCCTGTTTCTCTGCCGCGGCAGAGAAACGCTGGTACAGCCTAAATCTGTGCCGCGGCAGAGAAATAGCAATTCTCTGCCGCGGCAGAGAAACATAGGCCCGGTTCGTACCACGAACCGGGACCAAAGCCCTTCCAGCGCGAGCTCCCTGGTCGCACCACGTGTTGAGGCCTTTAGGCCCGGTTTATCTTTGAACCGGGACTAAAGGGTACCCCCTTTAGTCCCGCCTAGTTGGTCCCGGTTCAGGAACCGGGTCTAAAGGCCCAAATGGACCGGGCCTATTGCCCCGTTTTCCACTAGTGCACGTCCGCGTGCATCACTCCCTAACTATTTTTTTATTCTTCACATTTAACTATACAACTCATTAATTTGCGGTAAGATTTTACCTTGTTTTCAGCTAATTAACCGAACAACTCTATCTTCTGATCTAACAAGAAGGCTATCGGAAACTAAATTAGGGATTTAAGGGCATGGGTCGGTAGCCTCTACAGGAGAAGCGGGCCGTTCATTCACTCCACCGGTTGCAGGACCTGCACATTGTAAAAGATAGCAAGAGGTCATCAGACAATGGGGCAATACTAGCTAGGAACATAGAACTACAGATGCAAGCCTTGATATAAGAACAAAACATGCAAACTTTCAATGAAACTGGAACATCAGGCAACAAACCTGTCTGTTCTTTTCCTTCTTTTCTTTCAGAGAATACACTTTCCAATGAAAAATACTGTAGTACTTCCTAGATGAAATCACACTGAAAAGACAGGAATTCAATAATATGGTACAGCTAGTTCACGGCCTCAGATCTCATAATTCATTTTCCAGAGACATGAAACAAATAGAGGAATTCAAAGTGGATAGCTAGAACTGGTATATCAAATCTGGTCAAGATTCCACACGCTCACACACATGTTTCTGAGCAAGTACTGAACTACAAGATATGTTAAACAAGTTAAGTTCTTGTGATCTAACAAGAAGGCTATCAGATTAGGTCCATCTCTACAGGAGAAGCGGGCCGTTCATTCACTCCAGCGGTTGCAGGACCTGCACATTGTAAAACATAGCAAGATATTATCAGCTGTTGTCAGACAATGGGGGCAATACACCATAGAATTACAGATGGAAGTCTTGATATAAGAACAAAACATGCAAATTTTACTGGTTGCATAATAAGGTCTGGGTTTTTGCAATGTGCACTGCCATGTCACAACATTTCAAGTCAAACAAGGGAAATAAGTAAAATGTTTGCATAAAGGTATGAAGCATGCCACATGCTCCTCCTCCACCATCTTCACTTGAGTAAATTACGTCAAAGTCCAATTTCTCAGTATCAGCCCCAAGGTGGACTAGTAGAGGAAATGGAAGTGAGTTTCCCATGTAATACTTGCGCGACTGTGGATGGATGATGACACTCGAATCATTCTCACAAACAACACAACGACCTGTTTTGAAAAATAAAAAATAGACACGATAAAGATCAGGCTGTAATTGACTACATTTTTGTTGACATGATAATTGTCAAGTTCCAAATTACTTCATGTTGCCCACATCATAGTTGATATATACAAGTTGAATAACTCAGTGCTGATAAAGAGCTTACCGGGATATTTGTGGTCATACGGTATAGGGCAGCAGAAAGACTTTTCTGATTCTTCAATTCTATTATCTGGTTGGTTCCAGAATTCAGCGAAAAACAGCTTCCACGATGATCCACCATCCGAGCTAGCCAAAAAATTGGCATGGAAAACATCCGTGTATCTGTAGTTTCTTTGTCTTGTCACTCCACAGATGACACCCAGCTTGTATAGTGGTGCCTAAAAATAGCATAAAGACAATGAACAACAAAAATGCATCTTCTGATTTCATAGTTTGCTTAGCAAAACAGCTGTTTGCAGAGAGAAATGACTTTTTTTGCACAGACCAGGTGCAAGGCCTTCTATGTGCTAGGGCAATAAGCAAGATGTTCTAGTGATGTTACCAACATCCATACTTCATAGAACCAAGTTAATCAGAACATTGGTTGTCATGCATTCTTGCTTGTTAAATGAGAACCAGCAAGACCAACATTTTCTTGGCAGAAGATTGAAAATAGATGGCAATGTATGGTTTTCAGCTGTGCACTTCTTTGATTGAGTTACCATGATTACAATACTTATATAAGTGAATTCAGTTTAGTTCTAAAAATTATCTGAAGCTTGGTGACAATATTATGGATGAAGCCTCACCAAGTGAAGTTCGTCCCCACCGTCTATATTTTATCTTGCAGATTTTCAAACAAATATACCTTGTAAACAATTATGATGTGCTTTTTTATATAGAAAATCATAATTTACAGATTCATTGCTCAAATATATGTCTCCTCCAATCATGTCTTTGTGGTCTTGTTTTCACTTTCTCAGGTCCTACTAATTTTCCCATGATGCTAACTGGAACCCCTGGAGATACAGATTAGGGCCTGAAAGCAATGGAATGATTTAAACTATCAGGTTTATCATGGTTCTGACATTCTTAACTAAATGGCTCAGATTATTGTGATTAGTGGTCCTTCTACAAGACCATGTTGCCACTTCAGTGAGTTCACCAAATGAGCATGTGAATTTCCTAAATGTTTGATATAAACACTATATGGTAAAAAAAATCAATAAAAATCTTTAGGCAGTAGTAACTAGCACGCCAAAACAGAATTGTAAAAAAACGGATCTTAAACATCAGCCACGCTTGTGTAGTTGTCGTAACCGTAACCTGATGGTTTCATGGGTCCTTGTTCTACTGCCTGGACCAGAGGATATGCTAGTTCCACTAAACATGCTTCTCTGAAATTAATGGACAAGTTAGATAAGAGTTCAACAGTTCCTTTTGTTTTCCTTAAAATAATGGTCACGTTATTTTTAAAGGGTAATATAACCCCGGGCTCTACCTACATAATAATGGTCAAGTGTAAGCTAATTTGCAGTACTAAAGGACATGTTCTTTTCCTGGAAACAACAGTCATGTGGTCTAATTTCAGGTCCTAATAAGCAGTCATCTATCTTAGAAAGGTTCATACATATGCCTCCTTGAATATAACAATGCAATGGCTCCGTTTTATCCCCTATTCAGAAAAGTTTGAGTATATTCCGGTCTCTTACCTAATTCATGTTCGGTTCTTACATAAAACAGCTATACCATAATTCATTTGTTCTCCATCCATTGGCCAACTTAGACTTCTACTAACTAATATTTGTTGTATGTTGTACAGGTACAACTACATGGTGCCTACTGTAGCTGTTGATAATCAGTGCACTACAAAGATGGTGTGATGTTGCTAAACAGATTGTTTAAAAAATGGACAAGACAGATAAATTCATAAACTATTTGTTCTTAAGTGATGATAATGCATAAAGGCATGCAACAACCCAGGATCAGTGGCATGCTACCAGGCACATTATAATTCATAAAATTATTTAGAAGCGTAAAGAAAGGTAAAATATCTGAAAAGTACTCGTGGCTTCTATGTGCTCGTAAGTTAGATTGAAAAAGGAAGTGTTTACCCTGGACAAACAAATTGGGGTTTTAAACAGGAATATATTAAGCACTTTATCAGGTTCACATTAACAAATGGTAAATGCGCTTAGTAATGAACTGGTGCTCTAAAAGGGAATATGAATACAACATGCGAACATGCAAGTTAGTTTAGTAGTGAACAAATTCAGTTTGTCAAAATGAGCACATTTATGTTTGCCGTTGCCAGAAACTTGGAAGCTGGAACCTTCTTTTGTGATCATATTGCAGATTCAGTATAGAAGTCCAGAAAAAGAGAAAACTACATAGCAACAGACTTTCCTAAATAAACAAAGAAAAATGCAAGTCCTACTCGATTCACATTTGAAACTATAACTGCGGTAATTAAATGGGCAGGACAAGTGTATGTACTTACCAGAGGATCATTGTAGCCATAGCAAATCAGCAAATGTTCCAACACTCCACGTCTATGAGCTTGTTTAGACATGAAGGACGACCTCCTTGCGGACAGCATCTCCAAGGCTGGCGTGTCGTTTATGCTTAGCCGCTCCAAAGCAGCTGATGTGTCTATGTCCTGAGCACTTCTTTGTACTGGTGCAACACGTGTTGACTGGACTAGCGCCATCTTTATCCGCTCAAAAGCGCTATCTGGATCTTCATGTGCCCTAGCATGGCAGTACAGTTGGTATAACCCTGGAATGGACTGACGTTCGAGAAATTCCCCAAATGCAGCAGGCTGGGGATGTTTCGCGGCCTGTGCCACATCACACATATTGGTTAGGTCCAAGATTGGTATGTCCGAGCGAGCTCTGCAGAGGAGCGTCACAGCAGCTTGCTCACCTACTATTGAGGGGGATCTGCAGAGGTAGGCAACCAGACCGTCGATTGAACGTGATTCAATACGGTGCATGGATCTGGCGTCGAGAATATCCGCTGCTGCAAGCTTGGAAGCAACATCCTTGGAGAGCGGGAACAGAGCATCGTACCAAATTGTGTTGATGACAACATTGGCCACAGGGTCCAACGGTCCGTAGCAGTGACCGGCTGTTACTAGCGAGTGGAGGAGGTGGCCCTCGCGTAGAGCACGAACCGGTAGCATGGCGATGGCTTTCAGATATACCAAATGGACCATGTCAAGCAGCTGCAATCTGAGAAAAGGCAGGAAATCTGGGCTCTCTAAGGTCACCGAGCAAAAGTCTCTGTGGCTGACTAGTAGTCTTCCAGGGTGGATTGGGAACATGCTTAGCAAATTGGTTGCGTCTTTTGAGAAATCAGGGGCATAAGTAGGAGGAGATGCAGTGAAGGTGGCTGTGGCGACACCGTCCTTTGAGATGCGGGTCGTGACGAAAGAACCATTTCCGAAGCAGACAATGTGGCTGAGGGCGCCGCTACTGTCCCGAAAAGTTCCAGGAGTAGGAGGTGGGGGGCCTGACTGCGGCGGCGGCGACCATGGATTGCGCAGCAGCTCACAGAGCTTGTAGATGCATGCAGCTGTGAGCTTCTCCCCTCGGCGCAAATCTTCTAGGACAGGCTCGACCATGCAACATGGGTAACTCGATGTCATTAGACGCAAGAGGTGGGGCGCAGAACACCGTGGGTAAGCGGCATACTCAAATGCTGCCTTGGTTCTGGCCGAGTCTGGGACAAGCGTCTCAGAATGATTATAGGCACCATCAAGATGGAGCTGAACGGCTTCAATGGCAACGCGAAGGTCAAAGCCCGCATTGTGGAGTAGAATGTCGGCTTCAGGAGCGTCGAGGTACCGAAAATAGCAGAGCATGAATCTTTGTAGAGCTACCCAGGAGCTGCGAGCGGCGGCAGCGAAGCTAATCTTGTTCCTGGTTTGCTCAATGTCCGCCGGATACATCATCCTGTAGGGCTCGGTGTGGGCGAAGGCGTCGATGGTGGTGAGGAGGATGTTGGTGACGGGGTCGGCGAGGCCGATGGCGAGAGACCTGTGTGTAAAGCAGTAGGCCAGGTAGGGGATCTCAGCGAGGGGGAGGCGCCGGGCCGCCTCGACAAAGTAGCCGGCCAGCTTGTCGAAATACTCCGGTTTGAAATGGTCTACTGGAAAGGAGGAGTCTTCCCCCGGCCGAGCGTCGCTGTCGGAGGCAAAGAAGGGCCACCCATGACGGGGAGGGTGGCCGGCGGCGTCTCTCCCCGGAGCGAGGGAATCCGCGGGCACGGGAGACCGAGGCCCCTGGTCCCAGGCGGAGGAGGAGTCTCCCCCGGGCGGAGCGTTGCTGTCGGAGGCAGTGGTCCACTCACCGGCGGCAGGAGAAGGCATGATCAGGGACAATCACCGGCGGCGGCGGCTTGGGGTTGGCAATTTGGGGATTTTCTACCGCTCGATTCGACGAAACTAGGGGTTCGGCGCCTTTTTTTTTTTTGTATTTCTTCTTGAGCAGAGGCGCTCCCTCTCTCGCGCGGCTGGCCCACGAAGAGCAGGGAAATAGGCCCATATATGTGCCGGTGTCGGTACTATTATGGTTTTTTTGAGGGACGGTATTATTCGGTGTCGAAGCTGATTCCAGTTAACTTGAGAAAAAATAATACTCTAGCAACAAATTGATTCCAGATTTCAGGCTACCAACAAGCATTCCATGATACGTACTGTAGCTCCAGGAGTTAGTTGAAAATTAGCAATTTCCGTAAAGAAAACACTTCGTTCACACCTTTGTCATGAACTATTGCGATCGACTAGACATGATGCATGTGCAGCCGAACCGATAGCTGCCGTCCACAGTTTCACGTTGCTAACACTGATGATACGGTGTCGGTGGGAGCTACAGTGCCATGCAATGAGATCTTGTCATCATGCTGATAAGGAACGTCTGAAATGGGAGAGGGAGGGGTCATCCGCGTTGCATGTCGACATGCAGAATGGAGGAATGGAGGAAAGAAAGGATGGTTTCTAGCTCTCATGGACGGAGCCAGAAAACTAATACAACAAGGGCCAATTGCATGTACAAATTATTGGAGGGGGCCATAGAGGTAATTTTAGGCAAACTACAGGTCAAATATACATATTAATCAACTTTCTTCTTACAAACTTTTTCACCATAGGGGGGCCATGGCCCCTACCAGCCCCCTGGTAGCTCGGTCTCTGCTAGCTCTGCCGAGGGATGGCCAAACTGCCTGCTTAAGATGGCTAGTAAATTGCACCGTAAAAGACCTCTGCTTGTCGGAGGACAAACAACAACAAAAACTTTTATCACCAAGATACTCCACATCGCCCCATGACACAACACATTTGATTTTGCACTCTAATGATGTGTCTTGTTATCTACTATCTACGTTAGGGATTACAAGACCTCTCAAAAATTAAGTCAACTTTATCTATAAAATTAACTAATGAAATATATTATTTGTCACAAAATAATATATGTTGAATTTATAAAATATGAATCCAATGATATAATTTATGTATATATAATTTGTATTTTATATGTTAAATTCGCAGTAAGCACAAATTTCGAAAAGACCTTATAATCCTAACGGAGATAATACTCATGTGTGGATCCAGAGTATTTAGTGTGGCTTGGTGGAGGATCAAATGCACCACCATAACTTACTTTGTTTGTTGTGCTCCCTTCCTCCCTCTTCACTAAACACATTTTTATCTAATTTACTACGGAACCTCGTTCTGTTTGGTTTTAGACTCACCGACATATACTTGTCGAATCTCTATGTAAAAATTCCTATTTACAACCAATGACAATCACGCTAGTATACTAAATGTGCTAGTTCTACTAGTACTATCAGGTGTGATCATACATTTAATTGCAACTACCCGTGTCATCTAAGCATGTGCCATTGTGGCTCTTCTCACCACGATATTTGAATGGGCTACTCTTCCTCATCAAAGCCGATTCAATTAATTTTGGACCCACAGAGAGAGTTCAATAAATAAACTTTACACTAAATTTTATACTTCTAGATAATTTAATAACCGTATCTTCCCGTATAGCTAATAAAAATGAAATGCTACCAATATTAAGGTATCATACTTTTTTATTGTAATGTACATTAATTATTACACCTACCTCGTGTTAAACAAATATATTTTTGTAATAAATTAGATTATTTTATCAGGTGTAGACATTGAAAAAAGTGTATGCATCCTCATTTCTTTGCATCTACATTAATATATTAAATATCTTTAATAGTTTGATATATATATATGTCTATTGGGTTTGTCCTAAAAAATATCTTAATAGGACATTTCTAGTATAACCATAATGCAATAAAGTTTATAGAAACTTTTATTGCAAAAATTAGACAGTTAGCTTGACTGTCTACCGATTTTTTCGTGGTTAGATGTTTCTTAGAAGTTTTTAGTAATAATCTAACAATGCAAGCATTATATATATTAGATCTTGAAAATTAATAAACACCAAATTTCATAAAAATATTATGAATTCTCCAAATTTTCTCCGTGCCACTCACGTCTCACAAAGTCAACAAACGATCAAGCAACGACGTCGGTTGGCCACAAAAAAGATAGATGTGCGGCAAGGTTGTGGTGCTGATCGGAAGGAAACAACTAACGAGAAAGCATCATCCGTGATAAGCACCAAAGTCTAAAGATGCACTATCTTTTCCTTAATTGTTCTAGGTTATTTAGGTTATAGGTCGATTTGTGTTGAGAAGAACACATCAGATGTTAATGTAGGCAACTCTAGGCAGTCTGAGTTTGCAACTAGGAATGGTAATAACATTTGCTGGTATCGATCCTAAGAGAAATTAATAGAATGGTGTTCACAAGGAGAGGGGGCACCTTGATCATCAAGGTAGAAAAACTAATCAGCCCAGCAACTGATAGGTGGGATACTCGTCTGCTTGAGGAAAACTTCCACCCTGTCGATATGTGCAGAATATAAGCTATACCCTTGTCCCCTTGGGGCATGAGTGATTATATTGCATGTCACGATCCATGGAATGGAGTGTTTTCTGTTAGACCGGCTTATGATATGGAGTGGTAGCACCAATATGGAAGCCGATTGAGGAGAAGGGATGAAGCTAGAAAATCTCAGATGAATCGGGTCTAGAGTGAATGCTGGAAATTATTGGTGCCAACAAAATTTAAAAAATCACATGGAGAGCCTTGCATGGAATTATTCCTTGCACGTGTACTCTTGCAAATAGGCACATTGGTGGTTCTAGGCAATGTCCCGTATGTTTATGGGGTGCTGAAGATATAGCTCATATGTTACTCAAATGTGATCGGACACGTGAGATATGGGAAGCACTTGTTCTGGATCAGTACATACAAAGTGCTATCTTGGAAGATCGATCTGGAAGTGTCATATTGGAACAACTTCTTAGATCGAAGAAATCGGTCATTTTATTGATGGGTGGACTTGCGGTGAAGGAGGTAATAGCCACAACAGTTTGGTTCATCTCATGGCATTGCAGAGAAATAAAGCATAATGGCTTAGCCCCAACCCCAAGCAGACTTGCATTATCTATAAAAGCTATGGTATCAGATGGTATGAAAGCTCGGAAAAAACATAAGTGGTATGTTGAAGAAGGGTTGGTACAGACCTCTGAAAGGCAAGATAAAATTGAATACTAGTGTGGATGTAAACCTTGATACTAGGAAGGCGTCGACTGGGTGTATTATCCGAGACTCCCAAGGTCAAATTCTCGCAATGTGCCGAGTGGATATCAAAGGTGTCATTGATGATGCAATGGCTAAAGCTCAAGCTCTTCATGACGTGGGGTAACCATGGAATGCCATGGTTAATGGATTTGGGTTTCGGTGGAAGAAGGTGCGATGGCGAATTTGCCAGCTGACAAGCAAAGGGGAGGCACGATTTACCTAGGTTCATCCCCCCGGATTGGCTTGATGATGATGACAATTGCAAAGTCGTTTGTGATGGCTATGGTGTCATAGATTGGTGTTATATATTCTAGATTGATTCTCCTCCCCGGCATCCCCTCCTAGCCTTTATATAGGAGGTCAGGTCTTAGACTCTTAGATATGTTGTCCGATTCGGTTACAATTTGGAGGTGAACTCTAGGGTTCTCTATCTTGGGCATGTCTTTGTTGGCGTCTTGATGCGCGTGAGACACACGTCCGTTGGGAACCCCAAGAGGAAGGTGTGATGTGCACAGCAGTAAGTTTTCCCTCAGAAAGAAACCAAGGTTTATCGAACCAGTAGGAGCCAAGAAGCACGTTGAAGGTTGTTGGTGGCGGAGTGTAGTGCGGCGCAACACCAGGGATTCCGGCGCCAACGTGGAACCTGCACAACACAATCACAGTACTTTGCCCCAACGTAACAGTGAGGTTGTCAATCTCACCGGCTTGCTGTAAACAAAGGATTAGATGTATAGTGTCGATGATGATGATTGTTTGCGAAGAACAGTAAAGAACAATTGCAGTAGATTGTATTTCAGATGTAAAGAATAGGATCGGGGTCCACAGTTCACTAGTAGTGTCTCTCCCATAAGATAAACAGATGTTGGGTGAACAAATTACAGTTGGGCAATTGACAAATAAAGAAGGCATAACAATGCACATACATATATCATGATGAGTACTATGAGATTTAATCAGGGCATTACGACAAAGTACATAGACCGCTATCCAGCATGCATCTATGCCTAAAAAGTCCACTTTCAGGTTATCATCCGAACCCCTTCCGGTATTAAGTTGCAAGCAACAGACAATTGCATTAAGTATGGTGCGTAATGTAATCAACACAAATATCCTTAGACAAAGCATCGATGTTTTATCCCTAGTGGCAACAGCACATCCACAACCTTAGAACTTTCTGTCACTGTCCCAGATTTAATGGAGGCATGAACCCACTATCGAGCATAAATACTGTAGGGATTCGTTGCATAGAAAACAAAAAAATTCCTACCGCGAGAACGCAATCCAAGCCAAGATGCAATCTAGAAGACGGGAGCAACGAGGGGATGATCAAGACTCACCCTTGAAGATTTCCAAAGCCTATAAGAGTAGGCTCTTATTGCTGCGGTAGACGATCACTTGCCGCTTGCAAAAGCGCGTAGAAGATCTTGATCACGGTGCCACGATCGGGCAGCACCTCCGTACTCGATCACACGTTCGGTGTTGATGACGACGTCCTTCTCCCCGTTCCAGCGGGCAGCGGAAGTAGTAGATCCTCCTCGGAATCCCGGCAGCACGACGGCGTGGTGGCGGTGGTGGTGGAGAACTCCGGCAGGGCTTCGCCTAAGCGTATGCGGGAGTTGTATGTGGAGGAGAGGTAGCTAGGGTTTGGGGAGAGGGGGCTTGGGCGCCGGCCACTTGGGGGCTGCGGCCAAGAGTGGCTTGGTGTGGCCGGCCCCTCCCCTATGCCCCTCATTATATAGGTGGAAGCCCCAAGAGTTGTATCCCAAGTCTTCGAATAAGACCCCAACACCAAAACCTACCTTTGGTGGGAAATCTACTCAAGATGGGAGTCCCACTCTAGGTGGGATTCCCACCTTTCCTTGAGGGAGGGTGGCCGGCCACCTCAGGTGGAGCCCACCTAGGACTCCTCCCTTAGGGTTTGGCCGGCCAAGCTTGTGGAGTCCCTCCGGGACTCCACCTTCCATAGTGCCTTTCTTCCGGACTTTTCTAGAACCTTCTAGAACCTGCCATAAATGCACCGGATCATTTCCAAACTTGGAATATGACTTCCTATATATGAATCTTATTCTCCGGACCATTCTGGAACTCCTCATGATATCCTGGATCCCATCCGAGACTCCGAACAAAACTTCGAACTCCATTCCATATTCCATATCTACTTAAATGACATCAAACCTTAAGTGTGTCACCCTACGGTTCGTGAACTATGCAGACATGGTTGAGACTTCTCTCCGACCAATAACCAATAGCGGGATCTGGAGATCCATAATGGCTCCCACATATTCAATGATGACTTAGTGATCGAATGAACCATTCACATATGATACCGATTCCCTTTGTCACGCGATATTTTACTTGTCCGGGGTTTGATCATCGTTATCTCTATACCTTGTTCAACCTCGTCTCATGGCAAGTACTCTTTACTCGTACCGTGGTATGTGGTCTCTTATGAACCATTCATATGCTTGCAAGCTATTAGACGACATTCCACCGAGAGGGCCCAGAGTATATCTATCCGTCATCGGGATGGACAAATCCCACTGTTGATCCATATGCCTCAACTCATACTTTCCGGATACTTAATCCCACCTTTATAACCGCCCATTTACGTAGTGGCGTTTGATGTAATCAAAGTACCTTTCCGGTATAAGTGATTTACATGATCTCATGGTCGAAAGGACTAGGTAACTATGTATCGAAAGCTTATAGCAAATAACTCAATGACGTGATCTTATGCTACGCTTAATTGGGTGTGTCCATTACATCATTCATATAATGACATAACCTTGTTATTAATAACATCCAATGTTCATGATCACGAAACCATGATCATCTATTAATCAACAAGCTAGTTATACAAGAGGCTTACTAGGGACTCCTTGTTGTTCACATAACACACATGTATCAATGTTTCGGTTAATACAATTTTAGCATGGTATGTAAACATTATCATAAACACAAAGATATATTATAATAACCATTTTATTATTGCCTCTTGGGCATATATCCAACAGTCTCCCACTTGCACTAGAGTCAATAATCTAGTTTATATATGTAAAGATATAACACCTTGGCCTTCCGGTGCTTTATCATGTTTTGCTCACGGGAGAAGTTTTAGTCAACGGATCTGACATGCTCAGAAACGTATGTATTTTGCAATTCATTTGCGTCTCAACGCATCACTCATTTTCCAATGAGTCGGCATTAAATATGTTTGGTCTTCTGGTGGAACCTTAATTTCGCGGTCTGAAATATGTCACTAATATTGTCATACACAATATAGCTTCAAAGTTCTGACACTATCGGAACTACACCAAGTTCTCAAAGAACCTCTTGACTTAACATCCTCAGTCATTGTCAAAACAACGACATATTCTGCCTTCGTTTGTAGAATCCGTCACAACATTTAGAACTCTTCTAAATCTAGCATTGTGCTACCTTTTAAACAACACTTAGCCTAATTTTGAGATTGAAATTTTATTTTTATATGTGACAAAACCAATATCGGTGCAACACCTTACAGCGATTTGTTTATCATTTCTCCATACAAAACTATTTATATATCCTTGGTTCTTCTAAAGTACACAGGGATATTCTTACTGTTTGTCCAATGATTATCACATGAATCATTCTGGTATATGCTCCTAACATTTTAGAGCACAGGACATCTGATTGTGTACATATTAATTGTGATCTAAATCACTCATGTGTTTTTACTCATTGAGTGTCAGATACACTCAAGTTTTGTTAAAAACTTCACATGACAAGAACATTTTCTTAATATTTCTATATTGAACTACTTCAATATCCTTTCTATGTATTTTGACTTAAACTTATTATGTGTTTCAATCTATCTTCATAGATCTTGACACTAAATATGTTTCAGTCCATATCCTTTCATTGAAGTTAATTCTCAATGAAACCTTTTATAATCAAGTATATAATTACATCATTTATAACCAACTATATGTATCTACATAAAGTATTATAAATATGTCTCAGTGCTCCCACTTAATTTCTTGCAAATGCAAGCCTCTTCATCGTTTTTGATGAAATCAAAAACTCTTTGACTATTTCATCCGGTGAAGATTCCAACTCCGTGATACTCACTTCATCCAATTGAAGTTCGTTTACCTATCTAGTATTCCACGGACTAGCAAAACAATTGGTTGTATCTTGTATACACCTTTAATACACACATTAAGTAATGTATTTTGCCATCCTACTATCATATCTCATGAAAGAAATATGTAGCAATTACTAGAATAATCCACATAGACTATAAGCATTGCTACGGAAGATCTAATCTTATCGTAGTCAACTCTTTGAACTTTGTCGTAAACAACTTTTCGACAAGTCGAGCTTATTCAAGGATATTCCATCCAAGTCCATCAATTTTATAGATCCGTTTACTTTTAAAAAGTATTCATCTATCTTGGATTTCATGACGTATAGCCATTTTAATGGAGTCAGGGCCTATCATAACTTCTTTGTATGTAGTTGGTTTATCATTGTTCAAAAACAATCCTTTGTTCACAAATCATTTATTTGATCACAAAGTAAACCATACCTACAAGGTTCAATAAGTACTTCGATCTCCATGACTATAACATTTTGTAGACATGGGAGCCATGATCGTCGTGGCCGCTTCCGGAACCAATTCCGATGCTGCGCTACTACGATCATTATGCTCGTGTTCATAAACCTTATCAAGTTTTATTGTCCTCCCACTCAAATACTTCGCTAAAAACAATTTCTTGGAAATAAGTAAGAAACATCGACAAACACTTTTGTCTTTGTCTCCATAGTGGAAAGAATTCCCAATCAATTCTGTGGGATAACCAACAAAGACATTCATCCGATTTTGGTTGTAAACTTATTTACTTTATGCTATGCATTCCAAAATTTAAGAAATGACTATTAGGGTTCATACCCATGCCATAACTCGTATGGTGTCATTTCAACGGATCATGATGATGCTCTATTTAGTGTAAAAGCGGTAATCACTAAAGCATAATCCACAAAAATATAATAGCATCAATATTTTATCTCATCATTGACCCAACAAGGTTTGGATACATCTCTCAGATACTCCATCATCACTATGATACTCCAAGAAACGTGAGTTGTAGAACAATTTCATAACTCTCTTAGATGTTCGCTAAAACTCGTAATTCAAATATTTCCACTATGATCCAATCATAGATATTTGACTTTTCTGTTACGATGATTTCCACCTCATGCTGAAATTTATTTGAATCCATTCAAATGTTTCAAACTTCTTCCTTATCGAATATATCCACATATATATACTCAATTCATTGTTGGAAGTTTTCATGAAGTAGAAGAATCTCCCGCACAACCTATGCCCAGTGAACCACATACATCATCATGTATTTTTCCACTAAGTTAGTTGCCCGTTCAACTCTTGGCCTATGAACGGTATTTCAGTCATTCTCTTTAGAAAAAATTTGCAAGCGTCAAACGATTCAAAAATCGAATAACTCCAAAAATCCATTTGCATGGAGTTCCTTCATGCGTTCCTTTCTAATATGACATAAATTGCGGTTCCACAAATAAGTGGAATTCAAATCATTTTCCTTATGGCATTTTAGCGTCAGTATTATGTATGTGTGTTTCACCATTAAGATTTATAATAACTTATCCATCGTACATGGAGTAATGTCATAATTTGAACAACTCATTGTTTTCATTTGACCAGAGCAAAATAACAATTATTAAGTTCTTTATTATAAATTCTAAGGACTAGATAGGATGCCAACGACGAACATAATAACACTTTATTTTTGTTCCAGAAGTGCATTCCTATCATATTCCTTGTCAGTCACTTAGGCCATTGTATTATTGTATTGCGTTGTTTTGTATGACATTTCATACCAACCAATATGGTACTAATACCCAAGAATTTCATTGTGTGACCAAACTAGGAATACAACCATAACATGTATATCATGTATATACACCTGAGCTAGACTTTCTAGTCTTCTCTTTTCTTTCTGCCAAAATATCTTTTGTAGTTTCTCTTTTAGCTTTCCTCATTATTCAGAAAATACTTCACCTTCAACAACTTCTAGGTTTGTTGGTCAAATACCAATAACCTTGAGGTTCTTACTTTGAAGTTGATCATCATATGAAAAGTGTTTTAGATTTCACTATTAGTAACTTTGTAATATGATGAACAATTTCACTCATAATTTTATCCATCATATCATGACGACTTTTCCGAGACCATGTCTGTACATGCTAGGCTCGTAAAGTTTAACCTCAGTATTCGCATGTGCAAATCTGGCTTGCACCCGTTGTATGCACACATGGAATCTATAACACCCGATCATCACGTGATGCTACGAAACGACGAGTCTTAGCAACGGTGCATACTAAGGACGATCACTTCATGGATATGCGAATATCGTTAGTGCCCCAAAAGTTGGAGGATTGGGACGCCTTGCGTCTTCAACCTTCCTACATTCCCATAAAACTTATGAGTTTATGTAGTCTCACCAAATTATATTCTATCATCTTGCAATAAGGTCTTAGATATCACATATATCTCATACCTTGATTATTTCTGAAAACTAAATTTTCAGCTCCTTACTTTTCAAATAGATTTGAATTTCAAGTTTCACGGAGACAAGATAACTTTAGGTACTAATTGAAACCATAGCTCTCTGAATCAACAATGTGAGGTTTACTAAAAGTTTGCAATAGGACTTAATCATTTCTTGATTCTTTAACAATACGGTACCAATCCGTAAAGTTTCTTGTCAGATTTTAACAGTATTTCTATCTCAATAACAAGACTAGCGCATGGTAGAAAAACAGATGCCAATACTACAAATTAATTCAAAATACTACTCAGACTATGTTTATGATAATTAGTTCATGTTTTAATCTAATTACTAATGAACTCCCACTTAATACAACATCCCTCATAGTTGTTAAGTGGTACACGATCCACATCCACTACACCAAAACCGATCATCACGTGAGATGATGTAGCTTCAATGGTGAACATCAACATGTTGATCATATCATCCATATGACTCGTGTTCAACCTTTCGGTTTCCGTTGTCCCGAGGCCATGTTTGTGCATGCTAGGCTCGTCAAGCAAACCCAAGTATTCCGCGTGTGCAACATGGTTTACACCCGTTGTATGTGAACGTTGAGTCTATCACATCCGATCATCACGAGATGCTTCGAAACGGCGAACTGTGCAACGGTGCATACGAGGGGAGAACACTTTATTATCTTGATATTAATGGGAGGGATCATCTTATAATGCTACCGTCGCGTTCTAAGCAAAATAAGATGCATAAAGGATTAACGTCACATGCAATTCATATGTGATATGATATGGCCCTTTAGTCTTTGTGCCTTCGATCTTCATCTCCAAAGCACGAACATGATCTCCATCATCAACGGGCATGATCTCCATCATCGTCGGTGTAGCGTCAAGGTTCATGGCGCCGTCTTCATGATTGTTCACCTCGTGTAGCAACTATTACAACTACTTTGAAATACTACTCAACATGAAATTTAAAGACAACCATAAGGCTCCTGCCGGTTGCCACAATACAATAATGATCATCTCATACATATTCATCATCACATCATGGCCATATCACATCACCAAACCCTGCAAAAACAAGTTAGACGTCTCTAATTTGGTTTGCATATTTTACGTGGTTTAGGGTTTTCGAGTGAGATCTAATCTACCTACGAACATGAACCACAACGGTGATACTAGTGTTGTCAATAGAAGAGTAAATTGAATCTTCACTATAGTAGGAGAGACAGACACCCGCAAAGCCACTTATGCAATACAAGTTGCATGTCGAGCGTGGAGCAAATCTCATGAACGCGGTCATGTAAAGTTAGCCCGAGCCGCTTCATCCTACTATGCCACAAAGATGCAAAGTACTCAAACTAAAGATAACAAAAGCATCAACGCCCACAAAACCATTGTGTTCTACTCGTGCAACCATCTATGCATAGACACGGCTCTGATACCACTGTAGGGATTCGTTGCATAGAAAACAAAAAAATTCCTACCGCGAGAACGCAATCCAAGCCAAGATGCAATCTAGAAGACGGGAGCAACGAGGGGATGATCAAGACTCACCCTTGAAGATTTCCAAAGCCTATAAGAGTAGGCTCTTATTGCTGCGGTAGACGATCACTTGCCGCTTGCAAAAGCGCGTAGAAGATCTTGATCACGGTGCCACGATCGGGCAGCACCTCCGTACTCGGTCACACGTTCGGTGTTGATGACGACGTCCTTCTCCCCGTTCCAGCGGGCAGCGGAAGTAGTAGATCCTCCTCGGAATCCCGGCAGCACAACGGCGTGGTGGCGGTGGTGGTGGAGAACTCCGGCAGGGCTTCGCCTAAGCGTATGCAGGAGTTGTATGTGGAGGAGAGGTAGCTAGGGTTTGGGGAGAGGGGGCTTGGGCGCCGGCCACTTGGGGGCTGCGGCCAAGAGTGGCTTGGTGTGGCCGGCCCCTCCCCTATGCCCCTCATTATATAGGTGGAAGCCCCAAGAGTTGTATCCCAAGTCTTCGAATAAGACCCCAACACCCAAACCTACCTTTGGTGGGAAACCTACTCAAGATGGTAGTCCCACTCTAGGTGGGATTCCCACCTTTCCTTGAGGGAGGGTGGCCGGCCACCTCAGGTGGAGCCCACCTGGGACTCCTCCCTTAGGGTTTGGCCGGCCAAGCTTGTGGAGTCCCTCCGGGACTCCACCTTCCATAGTGCCTTTCTTCCGGACTTTTCTAGAACCTTCTAGAACCTGCCATAAATGCACCGGATCATTTCCAAACTTGGAATATGACTTCCTATATATGAATCTTATTCTCCGGACCATTCCGGAACTCCTCATGATGTCCTGGATCCCATCCGAGACTCCGAACAAAACTTCGAACTCCATTCCATATTCCATATCTACTTAAACGACATCAAACCTTAAGTGTGTCACCCTACGGTTCGTAAACTATGCAGACATGGTTGAGACTTCTCTCCGACCAATAACCAATAGCGGGATCTGGAGATCCATAATGGCTCCCACATATTCAACGATGACTTAACCATTCACATATGATACCGATTCCCTTTGTCACGCGATATTTTACTTGTCCGAGGTTTGAACATCGGTATCTCTATACCTTGTTCAACCTCGTCTCATGACAAGTACTCTTTACTCGTACCGTGGTATGTGGTCTCTTATGAACCATTCATATGCTTGCAAGCTATTAGACGACATTCCACCGAGAAGGCCCAGAGTATATCTATCCGTCATCGGGATGGACAAATCCCACTGTTGATCCATATGCCTCAACTCATACTTTCCGGATACTTAATCCCACCTTTATAACCACCCATTTACGTAGTGGCGTTTGATGTAATCAAAGTACCTTTCCGGTATAAGTGATTTACATGATCTCATGGTCGAAAGGACTAGGTAACTACGTATCGAAAGCTTATAGCAAATAACTTAATGACGTGATCTTATGCTACGCTTAATTGGGTGTGTCCATTACATCATTCATATAATGACATAACCTTGTTATTAATAACATCCAATGTTCATGATCACGAAACCATGATCATCTATTAATCAACAAGCTAGTTATACAAGAGGCTTACTAGGGACTCCTTGTTGTTCACATAACACACATGTATCAATGTTTCGGTTAATACAATTTTAGCATGGTATGTAAACATTATCATAAACACAAAGATATATTATAATAACCATTTTATTATTGCCTCTTGGGCATATCTCCAACAAATACTCCCTCTTAGAGTCACAAGTATCAACTTGGCCAGAGCCTCTACTAGCAACGGAGAGCATGCAAGAACATAAACAACATATATGATAGATTGATAATCAACTTGACATAGTATTCAATATTCATCGGATCCCATCAAACACAACATGTAGCATTACAGATAGATGATCTTGATCATGATAGGCAGCTCACAAGATCTAACATGATAGCACAATGAGGAGAAGACAACCATCTAGCTACTGCTATGGACCCATAGTCCAGGGGTGGACTACTCACACATCGATCCGGAGGCGATCATGGCGATGAAGAGACCTCCGGGAGATGATTCCCCTCTCCGGCAGGGTGCCGGAGGCGATCTCCAGAATCCCCTGAGGTGGGATTGGCGGCGGCGGCGTCTCTGTAAGGTTTTCCGTATCGTGGCTCTCGGTACTGGGGGTTTCGCGACGAAGACTATATGTAGGCGGAAGGGCAGGTCAGGAGGCGTCACGAGGGGCCCACACAGTAGGCCGGCGCGGCCAGGGCTTGGGCCGCGCCGCCCTATTGTGTCGCCACCTCGTGGCCCCACTTCGTTTCCCCTTCGGACTTCTGGAAGCTTCGTGGTAAAATAGGACCCTGGGCGTTGATTTCGTCCAATTCCGAGAATATTTCCTTACTAGGATTTCTGAAACCAAAAACAGCAGAAAACAGCAACTGGCTCTTCGGCATCTCGTCAATAGGTTAGTGCTGGAAAATGCATAATAATGACATATAATGTGTGTAAAACATGTGAGTATCATCATAAAAGTAGCATGGAACATAAGAAATTATAGATACGTTTGGGACGTATCAAGCATCCCCAAGCTTAGTTCCTACTCCCCCTCGAGTAGGTAAACAATAACAAGGATAATTTCTGAAGTGACATGCTATCATAATCTTGATCAATACTATTGTAAAGCACATGAGATGAATGCAGCGATTCGAAGCAATGATGAAGATAATGAGTAAACAAATGAATCATATAGCAAAGACTTTTCATGAATAATACTTTCAAGACAAGCATCAATAAGACTTGCATAACAGTTACTCATAAAGCAATACATTCTTAGTAGAGGCATTGAAGCAACACAAGGAAGATATAAGTTTCAGCGGTTGCTTTCAACTTCAACATGTATATCTCATGGATAATTGTCAACACAAAGTAATATAACAAGTGCAATAGGTAAACATGTAAGAATCAATGCACACAGTTGATACAAGTGTTTGCTTCTGGAATAGAAAGAATAGGTAAACTGACTCAACAATAAAGTAGAAGAATGGGCCCTTCGTAGAGGGAAGCATGGATTACTATTTTTGTGCTAGAGCTTTTCATTTTGAAAACATAGAAACAATTTTGTCAACGGTAGTAATAAATCATATGTGTTATGTATAAGACATCCTATAAGTTGCAAGCCTCATGCGTAGTATACCAATAGTGCTCGCACCTTGTCCTAATTAGCTTGGATTAACATGGATTATCATTGCATAACATATGTTTCAACCAAGTGTCACAAAGGGGTACCTCTATACCGCCTGTACAAGGGTCTAAGGAGAAGGTTCGCATTGGATTTCTCGCTTTTGATCATTCTCTACTTAGACACCCATACCGGGACAACATAGACAACAGATAATGGACTCCTCTTTTAATGCTTAAGCATTCAACAACAGTTAATAGTCTCATAAGAGATTGAGGTTTTGTGTCCAAACTGAAACTTCCACCATGATTCATGGCTTTAGTTAGCGGCCCAATGTTCTTCTCTAACAATATGCATACTCAAACCATTTGATCATGAAAATCACCCTTACTTCAGACAAGACGAACATGCATAGCAACTCACATGATATTCAACAAAGGTAAAAGTTGATGGCGTCCCCAGAAACATGGTTACCGCTCAACAAGCAACTTATTAAGAAATAAGACACATAAGTACATATTCTTCACCACAATAGTTTTTAAGGCTACTTTCCCATGAGCTATATATTGTAAAGGTAAAGAATAGAATTTTAAAGGTAGCACTCAAGTAATGTACTTTGGAATGGCGGAGAAATACCATGTGGTAGGTAGGTATGGTGGACACAAATGGCATAGTATTTGGCTCAAGGATTTGGATGCACAAGAAGAATTCCTCTCAATACAAGGCTAGGCTAGCAAGGTTGTTTGAAGAAAACTCAAGTATAAAAGGTGCAGCAAAGCTCACATATGAACATATTGTAACTATTATAAGACTTTACATTGTCTCCTTGTTGTTCAAACACCTTAACCAGAAAATATCTAGACTCTAGAGAAACTAATCATGCAAACCAGATTTTAACAAGCTCTATGTAGTTATTCATTAATGGGTACAAGGTACATGATGCAAGAGCTTAAACATGATCTATATGAGCACAACAATTGCCAAGTATCACATTATTCAAGGCATTATACCATTTACCACATGCGGCATTTTCCGTTTCCAACCATATAGCAATGAATGAAATAGTCCAACTTTCGCAATGAACATTAAGATAAAGCTAAGAACACATGTGTTCATACGAAACAGCGGAGCGTGTCTCTCTCCCAAATAAAGAATGCTAGGATCCGACTTTATTCAAACAAAACAAAAATAAAAACAAACAGACGCTCCAAGCAAAGCACATATGATGTGACGGAATAAAAATATAGTTTCACTAGAGGTGACCTGATAAGTTGTCGATGAAGAAGGGATGCCTTGGGCATCCCAAGCTTAGATGCTTGAGTCTTCTTAAAATATGCAGGGATGAACCACGGGGGCATCCCCAAGCTTTGACTTTTCACTCTTCTTGATCATATTGTATCATCCTCCTCTCTTGACCCTTGAAAACTTCCTCCACACCAAACTCAAAACAAACTCATTAGAGGGTCAGTGCATAATTCATATATTCAGAGGTGACATAATCATTCTTTAACACTTCTGGAAATTGCACAAAGCTACTGAAAGTTAATGGAACAAAGAAATCCATCAAACATAGCAAAATAGGCAATGTGAAATAAAAGGCAGAATCTGTCAAAACAGAACAGTCCGTAAAGACGAATTTGTTTGAGGCGCCAGACTTGCTCAGATGAAAAGGCCCAAATTGAATGAAAGTTGCGTACATATCTGAGGATCACGCACGTAAATTGGCAGATTTTTCTGAGTTACCTACAGAGAACCATACCCAAATTAGTGACAGCAAGAAATCTGTTTCTGCGCAGTAATCCAAATCTAGTATTGATTTTACTATCAAAGACTTTACTTGGCACAACAATGCAATAAAATAAAGATAAGGAGAGGTTGCTACAGTAATAACAACTTCCAAGACTCAAATATAAAACAAAAGTACAGAAGTAAAATAATGGGTTGTCTCCCATAAGCGCTTTTCTTTAACGCCTTTCAACTAGGCGCAGAAAGTGTGAGTCAAGTGTTATCAAGAGATGAAGCATCAACATTATAATTTGTTCTAATAATAGAATCATAAGGTAACTTCATTTTATTTCTAGGGAAGTGTTCCATACCTTTCTTGAGAGGAAATTGATATTTAATATTACCTTCCTTCATATCAATGGTAGCACCAACAGTTCGAAGAAAAGGTCTTCCCAAAACAACGGGACAAGATGCATTGCATTCAATATCCAAGACAACAAAATCAACGGGGACAAGGTTATTGTTAACCATAATGCGAACATTATCAATCCTCCCCAAAGGTTTCTTTATAGCATTATCAGCAAGATTAACATCCAAATAACAATTTTTCAATGGTGGCAAGTCAAGCATATCATAGATTTTCTTAGGCATAACAGAAATACTTGCACCAAGATCACATAAAGCATTACAATCAAAATCATTGACCCTCATCTTAATCATGGGCTCCCAACCATCTTCTAACTTCCTAGGAATAGAAGTTTCAAGTTTTAGTTTCTCTTCTCTAGCTTTTATGAGAGCATTTGTAATATGTTTTGTAAAGGCCAAATTTATAGCACTAGCATTGGGACTTTTAGCAAGTTTTTGTAAGAACTTTATAACTTCAGAGATGTGACAATCATCAAAATATAAACTATTATGATCTACAGCAATGGGATCATTGTCCCCAATGTTGGAAAAAATTTCAGCAGTTTTATCACAAGCAGTTTCAGCAGTTTCAACAATTTCAGGTAATTTTGCACGCTTTGCACTAGGAGTAGAAACATTGCCAACACCAATTATTTTACCATTGATAGTAGAAGGTTTAGAAACATGTGAATCATTATCATTACTAGTGGTGGTAATAGTCCAAACTTTAGCTACATTACTCTCTTTAGCAAGTTTTTCGTTTTCTTCTCTTTCCCACCTAGCATGCAATTCAGCCATCAATCTTATATTCTCATTAATTCTAACTTGGATGGCATTTGCTGTAGTAACAATCTTATTATCATTATCCTTATTAGGCATAACTTTCAATTTTAAAAGATCAACATCAGAGACAAGTCTATCAACCTTAGAAGCAAGAATATCAATTTTATCGAGCTTTTCCTCAACAGATTTGTTAAAAGCAGTTTGTGTACTAATAAATTCTTTAAGCATGGCTTAAAGACCAGGGGGTACACTCCTATTATTGTTGTAAGAATTACCATAAGAATTACCATAACCATTACTATTAGCAGAAGGATATGGCCTATAGTTGTTACCAGAATTATTCCTATAAGCATTGTTGTTGAAATTATTATTTTTAATGAAGTTCACATTTTCTTCTTGAGCAACCAATGAAGCTAAAGGAACATTATTAGGATCAACATTAGATCTACCATTCACAAGCATAGACATAATCACATCAATCTTATCACTCAAGGAGGAGGTTTCTTCAACAGAATTTACCTTCTTACCTTGTGGAGCCCTTTCCGTGTGCCATTCAGAGTAATTTATCATCATATCATCAAGAAGCTTTGTTGCCGCCCCCAAAGTGATGGACATAAAGGTACCTCCAGCAGCTGAATCCAATAGGTTCCGCGAAGAAAAATTTAATCCTGCATAGAAGGTTTGGATGATCATCCAAGTAGTCAGTCCATGGGTTGGGCAATTCTTTACCAAAGATTTCATTCTCTCCCATGCTTGAGCAACATGTTCATTATCTAATTGCTTAAAATTCATTATGCTACTTCTCAAAGATATAATTTTAGCAGGAGGATAATATCTACCAATAAAAGCATCTTTACATTTAGTCCATGAATCAATACTATTCTTAGGCAAAGATAGCAACCAATCTTTAGCTCTTCCTCTTAATGAGAAAGGAAACAATTTTAATTTTATAATGTCACCATCTACATCCTTATACTTTTGCATCTCACATAGTTCAACAAAATTGTTAAGATGGGCAGCAGCATCATCAGAACTAACACCAGAAAATTGCTCTCTCATAACAAGATTCAGTAAACCAGGTTTAATTTCAAAGAATTCTGCTGTAGTAGCAGGTGGAGCAATAGGTGTGCATAGGAAATCATTATTATTAGTGTTTGTGAAGTCACACAACTTAGTGTTTTCAGGAGTATTCATTTTAGCAATAGTAAATAAAGCAAACTAGATAAAGTAAATGCAAGTAGCTAATTTTTGTGTGTTTTTAATATAGAGAACAAGACAGTAAATAATGTAAAGCTAGCAACTAATTTTTTTGTGTTTTTGTTTTAGTGCAGCAAACAAAGTAGTAAATAAAATAAAGCAAGACAAAAACAAAGTAAAGAGATTGGAAGTGGGAGACTCCCCTTGCAGCGTGTCTTGATCTCCCCGGCAACGGCGCCAGAAAACAGTCTTGATGCGCGTGAGACACACGTCCGTTGGGAACCCCAAGAGGAAGGTGTGATGTGCACAACAGTAAGTTTTCCCTCAGAAAGAAACCAAGGTTTATCGAACCAGTAGGAGCCAAGAAGCACGTTGAAGGTTGTTGGTGGCGGAGTGTAGTGCGGCGCAACACCAGGGATTCCGGCGCCAACGTGGAACCTGCACAACACAATCACAGTACTTTGCCCCAACGTAACAGTGAGGTTGTCAATCTCACCAAGCTTCTGTAAACAAAGGATTAGATGTATAGTGTGGATGATGATGATTGTTTGCGAAGAACAGTAAAGAACAATTGCAGTAGATTGTATTTCAGATGTAAAGAATAGGACCGGGGTCCACAGTTCACTAGTGGTGTCTCTCCCATAAGATAAACAGATGTTGGGTGAACAAATTACAGTTGGGCAATTACAAATAAAGAAGGCATAACAATGCACATACATATATCATGATGAGTACTATGAGATTTAATCAGGGCACTACGACAAAGTACATAGACCGCTATCCAGCATGCATCTATGCCTAAAAAGTCCACTTTCAGGTTATCATCCGAACCCCTTCCGGTATTAAGTTGCAAGCAACAGACAATTGCATTAAGTATGGTGCGTAATGTAATCAACACAAATATCCTTAGACAAAGCATCGATGTTTTATCCCTAGTGGCAATAGCACATCCACAACCTTAGAACTTTCTGTCACTGTCCCAGATTTAATGGAGGCATGAACCCACTATCGAGCATAAATACTCCCTCTTGGAGTCACAAGTATCAACTCGGCCATAACCTCTACTAGCAACGGAGAGCATGCAAGAACATAAACAACATATATGATAGATTGATAATCAACTTGACATAGTATTCAATATTCATCGGATCCCATCAAACACAACATGTAGCATTACAGATAGATGATCTTGATCATGATAGGCAGCTCACAAGATCTAACATGATAGCACAATGAGGAGAAGACAACCATCTAGCTACTGCTATGGACCCATAGTCCAGGGGTGGACTAGTCACACATCGATCCGGAGGCGATCATGGCGATGAAGAGACCTCCGGGAGATGATTCCCCTCTCCGGCAGGGTACCGGAGGCGATCTCCTGAATCCCCCGAGATGGGATTGGTGGCGGCGGCGTCTCTGTAAGGTTTTCCGTATCGTGACTCTCGGTACTGGGGGTTTCGCGACGAAGACTATATGTAGGCGGAAGGGCAGGTCAGGAGGCATCACGAGGGGCCCACACAGTAGGCTGGCGCGGCCAGGACTTGGGCCGCGCCGCCCTATTGTGTCGCCACCTCGTGGCCCCACTTCATTTCCCCTTCGGACTTCTGGAAGCTTCGTGGTAAAATAGGACCCTGGGCGTTGATTTCGTCCAATTCCGAGAATATTTCCTTACTAGGATTTCTGAAACCAAAAATAGCAGAAAATAGCAACTGGCTCTTCGGCATCTCGTCAATAGGTTAGTGCTGGAAAATGCATAATAATGACATATAATGTGTGTAAAACATGTGAGTATCATCATAAAAGTAGCATGGAACATAAGAAATTATAGATACGTTTGGGACGTATCACGTCTCTGCCGTGTGGACTCGATGGGAGGGGAAGACCGGCCCCTTAATATAATAATAGGTTTGATACTAGTCTTTGCATGTTTGCAGAGTGGCGTTATCGCGTCTCATGTTTCCCTTTGCCAGGTGTGGCTGCTTTGATCGGGAGACATGGTCTGCAAAAGCTTTCTCTCAACGATATTCCATGGTGGATGGCGTGGTGGGGCGGTGGATCTAAGGGTGTCTGCTTGAATAAGCTCGACAGAGCATCTTCTCGTGAAGATCTTGTGTTTCCTCCTCTCCTTAGTGGGCGAGGGGCCTAGGGCTGGAGGGGGAGAGCGGTGATGGATGCTTTTGGTGGGAGCGCTCTACAGGATGGTGCCGCGCACCTCAGATGCTGGGAAGTTAACGGACGAAGTTTCTCCATAGTGGCAATACCATGTCGGCGTTATCTGGGCCAGGTTTGCGTCTCCGCGGACGCTCGGCGGTCGCGCGGAGCGTCCTCCATTTCTTACCCGGTCCCGCATGTCAGGGACATCGAAATCGACCGCTTCGATTTGCTTCTTTTTCCCCATTTTTGTTGCCCTAGTGCGACGCCACCACCCCAACCCCACCCACCGCCTTTCGGCCGCAGCGCCGCAGTAGTCGCCGTCGGCTCCGTTCTTGCCGCGCGGGAGAGCAGGAGGGTACTCGAGCTTGGCTCCGACGCGTACATACCGGCTTTCGGGCGAAACGCTCCCGGTTGCGCCGCCCTTCCGCGCCGCCCACGACCTGTTCGGTCAATTGCGTCGGTATGTTTCTTACTCGTGTTTTCGGCGCTATTGTGCGCGGCCATTGATCCGCAGTTTGTACCCACGCAGATGGACATGTGGCAGATGTTCGACAAGTTCCGCGCGGAGGTCGTCGACTCCTCTTCCGACGAGGAGTCCGATCAGTCGACGCAGACATTGGCAACTACTGTGGCCTCCATGATCCACGAGTTCACCTCTAACCCGGGGCCGCAGCACCGGGGCTCTGTTAAAGGGCGCTCCAAAAACATGCCGCGCAACAGAGTGGAAGGGCAGGCCCGTCTCCACAAGGACGACTTCCACCTCACCAATCCGATCTTCCCGAAAAAACTGTTCCGGCGGCGATACAGGATGTCAAGGGACCTGTTCTTGGTCATTCTACGGGGCGTTAGAAACTACGACCCCTACTTCCAATGCAGGCCCGATGCAACAGGTGCGTTAGGATTCACCTCCTACCAAAAATGCTCCACGGCTATTCGCATGCTCTCATATGGAATGGTTGCGGATATATTCGATGAGTATCTTCGAATGGGTGAGAGTGTTATCATCAGAATTTGACCAAGTCAGAGGTGGGCCGCGATCAAGATGAGCTTGAAGAATATACATGGAAGAAGTACGTGAATCGGCCTGTTATGCAAAGTTTGGGCTAGTTGGCTCGTGTATCTGTAATATAGTAGATTACGTGTCGGTTAGTTAGAGTTTGCCTCGTGCACGGTTGGGATTATTCCCATGTTAGAAAGTCCCCTGGACTATAAATATGTATCTAGGGTTTATGAAATAAACAACAACCAACGTTCACTCCCAAATCAATCTCGGCGCATCGCCAACTCCTTCGTCTCGAGGGTTTCTACCGGTAAGCATCATGCTGCCTAGATCACATCTTGCGATCTAGGCAGCACAAGCTTATTTCGTTGTTCATGCGTTGCTCGTACTGAAGCCTTTTTGATGGCGAGCAACGTAGTTATCTTAGATGTGTTAGGGTTAGCATTGTTCTTCATATCATATGCTATCGTCGTGCAACCCTTATACATCTAGCCGCCCTTACACCTATCTTAGGTGTAGGGGCGGCACCCCGCTTGATCATTATTTAGTAGATCCGATCCGTTACGGTTGCTCCTTGTTCTTCAAGGATTAGTTTAATATCTGCAATAGTTAGGCCTTACAAAGGGTTGGAGGATCCAGCGGCGCGTAGGGTGGCGTTTGCTAGTCCTAGACAGGATGTTCCGAGGATCAACCTCGTGTTGGTTTTTAGGCCTTGTCTAGGATGGAAACTACGATCACCGTGCGTGGCCGCGAGGCCCAATCGTGAGTAGGATGATCCGATTATGCGGTGAAAACCCCAAATCGTCGTAGATCGTTTTAGCTTTATCTTGATCAAGCAGGACCACCATATATTTGTGCACCTCGTACGAATCATGGGTGGATCGGCTCCTTGAGCCGATTCACAGGATAACCTGAGAGCCGATCGAGGCTCGTATTTAATGTTTACGTGTATGCCATGCAGGAAACTAAGCGAGGCATCTCCATCACCTTCCTGGCCAGGTATAGGTCAGGTGGCACGCCCTTGCACCAGCATCGGACGTGCGTGCCGGAGGCTTTGCGGGCCGTCGCTCGGAGGGACCAGGGCCAGCCGCAGCCCTAAGTTGTTCCCGGCTCTACTGTGTTGCCCGTCGCTGCTCGCCAGTGGGTTTCTGACCGCAACACATTCTGGCACGCCCGGTGGGACCATCTTCTACATCAACCACATCGCCATCTACATCTGAGATGGCGGACGGCACCCCAGTCACGTACGAGGATCTGACCGACGAGCTCAAGAAGAAGTATGACGAGGTCAAAGCTATCCTCGAGGCCGATCTCATCGGCTCTTTTCACAGAACCCGTTCACATGGCATCCGGTGGAAAGGGTTCTCGCCTGATGGTGCGCTCGATGGAATAGACCTGTCTGCCCCGTCAGAAGAGCGCACCAGGTCCCTACGTCAGGAGATCAACTACATGGTGGCTCACTCGCTGCACCGCCACTCTGAGAACCTGGTGAACACTTTGGAGCGTGTCGCTCTCCGGGTGATCCAGGAGATCATGAGGCACCAGTACTCTCCGAAAGGACCAGCTCTCGGGACACATCAAGGAGAGATGCCACTCCAGTCCCGTCCACCGCTGCCATTTGCGTTGGCAGCACCAGAAGTGCCGAATTCACCGGCATTCGTCGTCTACAAGATCGGCGGTGACCCTAGTGACTGCCAGTTCTTGCATGAGGCGCCTAAGGAGATCCCTCACGGGTACATGTGCACATACGTGCCAGACTGCGGTAACTGGGCGCTCACAAACCAGGCCGCTGCATCAGGGACTTCTGGGAAAACGGGAGGAACGTCAGCGACAGATCTTGAGAAGCAGACGTGGCTAACTAAGTACGCCACTCCGACGAACCTCCAGAGCCCAGCTCCTGCAGTTGGCTCAGAGCTGGAAAAGCAAGCATGGCTGGCTAAGTACGCCACCCCGGCGAATCTTCAGAGTTCAACTCCTGCGGCCAGCACTGCGGATCAAATCAGCACGATCCTGAGAGACCAGTTCGGCATGGTGCCGAAAAGGAGGACAATCGGCTATTCCAAGCCGTACCCCGACGAGTACGAATTGGTCCCGCTACCACCCAAATATCGGCTCCCTGACTTCTCTAAATTCAGTGGATCAGATGGTTCCAGCTCCATCGAGCATGTGAGCCGATATTTGGCACAGCTAGGAACGGCCTCAGCGTCGGATCCACTACGCGTGAGGTTCTTCGCACAGTCCCTCACGGGATCGGCTTTCGGGTGGTACACTTCGTTGCCACCGGACTCGATCCGGACTTGGAAGCAGTTGGAAGAACAGTTCCACATGCAGTTTCACTCAGAAGCTTCCGAGGCCGGCATTGCCGATCTGGCACAGATACGTCAGAAGCGTGGAGAAACCGTGGCAGAATACATCCAGCGCTTCAGAAATCTAAGGAACCGATGTTATTCGGCTCGTGTAACTGAAAAGGAAGCAGTCGAGTTGGCAGTGGTGGGCCTTGCATCGCCGCTCAAGGACATGGCCTCCCAAGCAGACTACCCTTCACTGGCGCACATGGTTCAGAAACTGTCGGCATATGAACAGCGCCACCCGGACTTGTACCAGGATAAATTCAAGCGTGCAGTAGTCCTGGTCGAGGCAGATGAAGACGAAGGCTCTGCGGGAGATCAAGAGGTAGCAGTGGCTGAATGGACTCGGGGGGGCAACCCCCGTGTCCTGCAAATGGGTTAAGCCACCTGGCCCGCCCAGAGGGTTTGATTTTGACGTGACCAAAACTGAGCAAATCTTCGACCTCCTACTCAAGGAAAAGCAGTTGAAGATACCCGAAGGCCTCAAAATCCCCACGGTACAGGAGCTGAACGGAAAGCCATACTGCAAATGGCATAACTCGGTCTCCCATGCCACCAACGACTGCAGGGTGTGGCGTCAGCAGATCCAAATGGCGATAGAACAAGGACGTCTGATTTTCAACCAGTACGCCATGAAGGTCGACACCCACCCCTTCCCCGCCGTTAACATGGTGGAGTGCACTTACCCTGAAGGTTGCCAGCCAGGATCCTCGTTCAGCATCAACATGGTAGGACTTGGACACCACGCTGGCAAGGATGGAGACGAGGGCAGCTGCTCTCGTAGCAAGGACACAGAGGAGGCCGCTCCACGCGATCGGCTCCGTCACGATGGCAAGCGCTACGTCACAGAGGGAGAAGTGAAGAACATAAGATATCAGCGACCTCTCTCTGATCACCTCCTCAACAAGTATGTGAGTCAGTATGACCAACGCCGACGATCCAGCGATGATGATGAAAGAGATCGTCTGGCCAGAGAAGCCAGAAGACATCGTCGGCATGATCGCGATGAGGAGGAGTACGAGCGCCGTGCCAAGGAAAAGTCAAGGGAGCGAGACAACGAGGATAGGCACTGGGACTGTCCCTTCTTCAGACACTGCTGGGATTCAGGAATGAGCCGATTGCCTACAATCGGCAATTACCCAGAATGTAACCAGAAGAAGAGGGAGGCAGCCAACATGTCCGTGTTCCAACGCTTAGGGCCTCTCCCGCCTCGAAGCAAACACACTGAGTCCCCTCGGTTGGAAGATCTCGAGGATTTGGAAGACGAGGGAGAAGAAGAAGAAGAAGACAGGTACCACCGGCCAAGGTGGTGCCCTGATGGACTCAGCCGCTCCCAAAAGCGTAGGGTTCAGCGACTGCGTGGCTTGGAGGAAGCCGAAAGGTTATACCTGCACACGCTAAGGAAGGCGCGGCCTGATCTGGCTGCGAAAATTCAGCGAACCCTGGATGAAGAGGGTCGACCACAAAAAATGGAGTGGCGCCCCAAGCAAAGGAAAGCCGATGATGAAACATCGGCTGGCACAAACGTAGTGCTCATCTTTCCAACGGAGTTTAGTGCTCCAGGATTAAACGATGCACTCAAGGTGGACGACGGCGAGCGCATCGACATGGCAAAGGATGAGGTTAGGCTGGTCCTATCCACCGGCCTGACCGTGTAGCAAGAACAAACCGATGAGCAAACATGGCGAGGCCGATCTTTGGGATCGGCCCCAAAGATCTACGAAGGGACATTATAAAACCTTCATTGAGCGTTTCGATCAATATGGAGGCCGATTCCAGCAATCGGCCAAAAAATTATCTTCACCACATGTTCTGCTTGTATTCAATATCGATCTGCTGAGCAGCGGTTTACGTCGGCTGATGAGTCAGGGAAAATCAACATTGGTCCTACCAGAGCCGACGTGCAAATACAATGCCTTGGCTAACCACAAAGCCGATATCTGCAGTCACCTGGCAGATTCGGCTCGGGGGGCATCTAATCAGATGAACATGCGCAGATGAACATGTGTGCAGTGAAACATTGGGGGCCGATAAGAAAAATCAGCCAGTAAAAAAAAATTCTCATGATTGGTATACAGCCGATGCAAGGACATCGACTTTAGAACTACACAAGACCTACCGGCTACGTGCTCAAGGCTCAGATTTTCGCCAAGATGGTTTTCAGTTCGGCTTCAAGAACTTCTGTTTCCTTGGAGGGAATGTACAATGAGAGCAGCCTCGGCTGCAATGAGCCGATAACACTTTGCGCCAGTTCAGCGGTAACATCAATTTGGCATGCAAGGCAGCCTCTTTCTCATTAAGCTGTTGGTGTGTCATCTACAACATCGGCGTTCAGCGGAAGAAAGCTGATCAATGGGGGCAAGTTTGGCTGACTTTTCCTGGTGGCTGTCTCAGATTACCAGGTTACCTGAGGTCAAGGCCTTTTTGTTTGATCTGTGCATCCTCGCTGATATTCTCGCCTTGATTAAGGCTCGGGGGGCAACTAACTTGGTAGATGCTCTATCTTTGGGAGCCGATTGGAGTTGCATCGGCTGACCCTGCATCATGACCTTCTCCGAAAAGCGGTGAGCTGAAGAAGAAGACTGCTAAAACTACGGAGAGGAGCCGGAAAGGGAAGCCGTCGGCTTTTACAGGGTTTGGACCGTCCTGTTGCTGCAAGAAAAGGAAGGATACTGGATTCTCAAAATAGCCGTTGAACAGTCATCGGCTATAGGATTGCGAAATATCATGGTCAGGTATCAAATCACAGTCTGAATTTGAGAAGTGCTTGACTGACGGTCTAATCGATATCTGAGTCCGGCTTCATGGGCGTCTAAGGAAGAAAAATTCGATACGTTGCTATCGGTCTTGGTGTGGCAAGCGGAAGGATTGAAATTGGATTAATTGAAAGATAAATTGGAAGAACAATTCTCATTAATTCAAAGGAGCGGCTTTACAGGAAAGAGCCGATGGCTCTCAAAAGGGGGATCTGGTGCCTAGTGCACTGCTACTACTAGTTCTACTCTACTAGTTGTCGCTGTCCTCATCGTCGCCGTCGTCGATGTCATCGGCGCTGCTCCCAGGAAGTTCCTCGTCGCTGCTGCCCCAGCCCTCGGCCGGAGCTTCGTCTTCCTCGTCATCATCATCATCCTCGATGTTCGCCCAAGAGCGGAAGCGCTTCGTCAGCGGGTATCCGATGGAGGAGGAGGATTCATCCTCCTCCTCTTCCTCCTCGTCATCATCATCGTCTTCGCTGTCCGCCCAAGCGCGGAATCGCTTTGCCGGTAGAAGCTTAGCGGGGGAGGAGGGGTCACCCTCCTCCTTTTCCTCTTCTTCCCCTACTTCTTCTTCTTCCTCCTTCCCGTCGGAGGAGGTGGGTTTCACCCAGGGATGGAGGTCGTCTTCGCTTTCGCTTATCAGCTTCCCTTCGATGAGGAACTTGAGGTCGTCTTCCCCATCGGTCAGAGGCAGGTCGCCGTCTGGCACATGATCGGAGTTCCACTCCGGCTCGCTCGAGGAGAAGGACTGGAGGGAGAGGCCGGAGGAGACGGAGGAAGAGGAAGACATTGCTACAGGAAAAGAGGGTTTTTTCGGTGCCGATAGCTAGAACAGAGGAAGGGGATGAAGAGGGCTGATCAATCGGCGCAGCTAAATAAAGAAGGAGCCTAGTGGAGATTTAATGCCATTGCAGTTTCCGAGGGAGTGATGCTAAAGCTATCAAATTTTGCAGAGAAGTTAAGAGGACAAGGCATCATGATGAAGGATACTGCAACGTTTCTGCTCTGCCATGACATGACCCGACGAAGGAAAAGCAGAGTGATTTTGGAATTATCAATTCCAAAACCAGGGGGGCATGTGTTATCACCAGAATTTGACCAAGTCAGAGGTGGGCCGCGATCAAGATGAGCTTGAAGAATATACATGGAAGAAGTACGTGAATCGGCCTGTTATGCAAAGTTTGGGCTAGTTGGCTCGTGTATCTGTAATATAGTAGATTACGTGTCGGTTAGTTAGAGTTTGCCTCGTGCACGGTTGGGATTATTCCCACGTTAGAAAGTCCCCTGGACTATAAATATGTATCTAGGGTTTATGAAATAAACAACAACCAACGTTCACTCCCAAATCAATCTCGGCGCATCGCCAACTCCTTCGTCTCGAGGGTTTCTACCGGTAAGCATCATGCTGCCTAGATCGCATCTTGCGATCTAGGCAGCACAAGCTTATTTCGTTGTTCATGCGTTGCTCGTACTGAAGCCTTTTTGATGGCGAGCAACGTAATTATCTTAGATGTGTTAGGGTTAGCATTGTTCTTCATATCATATGCTATCGTCGTGCAACCCTTATACATCTAGCCGCCCTTACACCTATCTTAGGTGTAGGGGCGGCACCCCGCTTGATCATTATTTAGTAGATCCGATCCGTTACGGTTGCTCCTTGTTCTTCAAGGATTAGTTTAATATCTGCAATAGTTAGGCCTTACAAAGGGTTGGAGGATCCAGCGGCGCGTAGGGTGGCGTTTGCTAGTCCTAGACAGGATGTTCCGAGGATCAACCTCGTGTTGGTTTTTAGGCCTTGTCTAGGATGGAAACTACGATCACCGTGCGTGGCCGCGAGGCCCAATCGTGAGTAGGATGATCCGATTATGCGGTGAAAACCCCAAATCGTCGTAGATCGTTTTAGCTTTATCTTGATCAAGCAGGACCACCATATATTCGTGCACCTTGTACGAATCATGGGTGGATCGGCTCCTTGAGCCGATTCACAGGATAACCTGAGAGCCGATCGAGGCTCGTATTTAATGTTTACGTGTATGCCATGCAGGAAACTAAGCGAGGAATCTCCATCACCTTCCTGGCCAGGTATAGGTCAGGTGGCACGCCCTTGCACCAGCATCGGACGTGCGTGCCGGAGGCTTTGCGGGCCGTCGCTCGGAGGGACCAGGGCCAGCCGCAGCCCTAAGTTGTTCCCGGCTCTACTGTGTTGCCCGTCGCTGCTCGCCAGTGGGTTTCTGACCGCAACAGAGAGCACCTGTCTTGAGGCCATGTACAGGTTTTGCCGAGCCGTGATTGCCGTGTTCCGGGAGTATTACTGTAGGGAGCCAACTGTTGAGGATACAAGGCGGATCCTGTCTATCAACGAGTCTAGAGGATTCCCAGGAATGATTGGCAGCATAGATTGCATGCACTGACAGTGGAAAAACTGTCCATTTGGATGGCAGGGTGCGTACAACGGGCATGAGGAGGGAAAAACTGTCATTCTTGAAGCTGTCATATCTCAAGATTTATGGATTTGGCATTCATTCTTTGGCATGGCCGGTTCCAACAATGACATCAATGTGTTGCACCGATCACCGGTTTTCAACCGGCTCATGCAAGGCAAAGCTCCCCGGGTGAGCTATGAGATCAATGAAAATGCATATGACAACCCATATTATCTTGTTGATGGCATCTACCCTGACTGGGCCATATTGGTGAAGATTGTCCGTAATCCAAACTCCGAGAAGATGAGGAGGTTTGCCAAAATGCAAGAGGCTTGCAGGAAAGATGCGGAGCGCGGATTTGGTGTGCTCCAAGCTCGGTGGGCAATTGTCCGTCACCCGGCAAGAACATGGTCGCTAAAGACCATGCATGAGGTGATGACATGTTGCATGATCATGCACAACATGATCGTTGAGAACGAGCGTCTTGATGGCCGCAATGAGAACCACTGGGAATTCCAAGGTGAGCTGGTTGCGCAACTTCCTGGAGCATCATCTTGGCAGGACTATCTACATAGGAATGTAGAAGTCACTGACGAGAACGTCTCCAAACAGCTGCAAACGGATCTGATTGAGCATCAGTGGACATTGGCTGGCCATGAAGATCATGCCTAGAGAAATACTATCTTATTTTCATGTCGACTTTTAAAAATTTAAATGTAATAACTATGACTTTGTTGATTTCCTTATTTTGTTGTTTGGAAGCTTCGTAAAATTGATGCAAACGCGGAAATGCGGCGGCTCGCTGGAGCCACCCCTAGGTGTAAACGGACGCGCGGATAAAAACGGTCTGTCGAACGTCCGCCGCGCGACGCAAACGGACATTTCGAACGTTCGAAATGCGTCACGCCGCTTGAGATGCCCTAACCCCACGATTGCTGCTGATGAGGTGAGTTCTGCGTTTCAGACCAGCTGAATCACAGACCTGCAGCTATGGCAGTCCCTACTCACTGTCGCCATCCGCCGCGCCGACATGAATAAATGGCATCGGAAGGGCTGAACTGGTTCAGACCCACAAACCGCGCCGGATTGAGCGTTTGGGGGACGTGTTTCGTTCGTGCCGCGTTTGGGGGACGTCGCTCCCCAGTCGCGTCCCCCAAACAAAATTTCGCAAATTTTAAACTTAACTAGATTCGATTAGATTCATCCAAACTTACATAGATTCGAACGAAATTTGACTAACTTTAAAACTAAACCTAATCTAGAACCACTTGCGGCGGCCGGAGGCGTCGTAGTACTGCTGGAAGTTGTACATCTCGTCGGTGACGACCTCCTGCTTGACGCGCTCCTCGACGGGCTCGTCCACGGGCTCGTCCTTCACCAAGCCGCTTGGTCCTGCCTCGCCGTCGTCGGTGAGGTCCACCAGCGGCTTGCCGGAGTCGCGGATGGACATGGCGATCGCCGCGTCCAGGTCGCCCCTCCAGGCGTCCTTGTCGTCCATGGATGCCAAGAACGCCGCCCGCAGCCCTGGGCAGTCCTCGGGGTCGTCGCTGCTGGCGATGAGCCGCTGCTGCCGCTCGTACTCCGCCAGCAGCGCCGCCTGCGACGCTTCCTCCGGCTCCTCCTTCACCTCCGGCTTCGGGATGAGGAGGGCGCCGCCGCGCCTCCCTTGCTGCCGCCCGCTGCCGCTACCGCCACGCCTCGCGTTGACGGGTGTCGCCGGCTCCTCCTTGACCTCCCGTTTGGGGACGGTGTAGGGCGCCGACCGGTACGACGAGGACGGCGTCGATCGTGCCGGTCCCGAGGAAGAAGAGTGCGAGGAGGACGAGTACGTCGTCCTCCTCGGCTGCCATTGAGGAGACGGCGGCGGCGACGACGGCATCTCCAGCCTTGGAGCGCCGTTGCGGAGGCCGCGGATGACGTTCTCGAGGGTGCGCCCCGGAACGCCCCAGAACAGGGCGCGGCCTTCCCTGTTCCAGCTATTGGGGCCGCCGACGAGCCCGTCGGTGCTGTGCATCTCGACGTCGTACTTCGTCTGGAAGTACGACGTCCACCAGGCGTCGTTGTTGTCGACCGCCCACGTCGGATCCAACCGCTCCTGGGCGGTGAGTTGAGCCCGACGGGCCTTGACGGCGTCCCACCATTGGTCCGTGCGCGGCTTCGGCGGCGGCGGAACGCCAATGCCGTTCACGGCCATCTTCCAGCCGCGCGCGGCAGCCGCATGTCCGGCGGGACTGGATACCGGGCGTGGTACAGCGCCCACGCCTCCGCCACGGTGAGGCTGCCGCGTCCGAAGCCGTTCGCCGCGGCGATCTTGCGGGAGGACGAGCTCGACATTTTTTGAGCGGCGAGGAGAGGATCTGGGAGGGGGGAGGCGGCGGCGACGAGAAGGATTATGAGCGGCGATAACTGCAGGGCGTCTTAAAACAGCGGCGGCAGCGGGTGGTTGCACGCAATAACTCCGGCGCGGACGGCCACACGGCCATGCACGACGAGACACGTCCCTGCGTCGCCTGGGAAAACAGGGACGCCATTAACGTCGCTTGACCAAAGGTAGGCGACGGGGTTTTAGCCTTCCGTGCCGCTGACGGGTCGGCCCCGCGTCGGTTGGCCTCGCTTTTCGTTGTGTCCGGCGTCCCCGGAGCGTCCCCTGTGGGACGGGGACGGGCTCGGGGCGCCGGACACCGTATCGGGCCGCGCCGGACAAAAATGGGCTTTGGGGGACGCGGCTGGAACGTTTTTTTTGTCCGGCGCGCCCCAAATCCCTTTGGGGGACGCTTTGGGGGACGCTTTGGGGGACGCGACTGGAGATGCTCTAATCCGTGCCCTTGTTTTTCTTAATGTTCGTATAGCGGTATAGGGGTATTATTCTTTGTATTGTATTGCTTGCGTCACGGACAGAACAGAAGCAACCAGCTAGTACTACGTTCTTGATTCTGTGACTGTCCGTGCAAGGGACGCTATCGTCAAGTGCACATTTGTTTAGGGCAAAAATGCCCCGTGATTACAGTTGAATGAAATGACCAAGAGTACACACTTGATCGTTCTGCTCGATGGCCGTACTACCATGGGACGCAATTAGAACAGCAATTTCAAAAGAAAAAAAAAACAGCAACACGCATGGGGTCAAGCGATATGGTCATAGTAACTTCGTCTCAAAGATTAAGGTTTACATTATTTTTAGAAATTTAAACTATGTCAAATTTAGCTAAGTTTTTACCAAAAAATATTAACATGCAAAATACAAAATTAAATAGATAATAAAATATATTTTAATATGATATCTACAAAATATTATATATATTAACAGACTGTGTCTACCGTACAGCCGGAGGACATCCCCATATGTATAGCCGGAGGACAGCCGTAACTGCTTTGATCCCGTGTCTTCCGTACAGCCGAAGGACAGCCCCACGCGACTGAAAGCCCCCAATCTTAACTTCTTAAGCAAACATTAGGGCTGCAGAGGGCCGCCTGATCCACCCTATTTTATAATTAAAATTTGTTAGGTTAGTTTTATTTTTTTCTAGCAAATTTGTCTAGTTTACACTAGTTTTTTGCTTTTGCTCATGCGGGTTGTCCGCTTGCAACCCTAGCAAACATGCACATGCAGGTGTCTATGCTCGGAAAATATTATAGTAGGTAGTTGGTTAATGAGGGTATAGGTTTGGTTAGATATGTCATCATCGTTTGAGCTTCGATGGAGGTAAGGGAGACTCCAACATTTCCCATGACCGAAGAAACTACATAACAGAGAAACCTACATTGCAATTTGCAAGCCAGTGAAACGGGCCACAACGTAACCTGAAACATAGTGGATTTTCATCTAAGGTTCTTCTACATTCTCGCCGACCCATGGCTCTACCATCCTCATACGAATACGTCGAAGATTAGACTCGATGACACCTTCATGTACCCACCGTTCTTGTGCCAAACATGTTGTCTTCCAGATCAGGTCGTCACCATCGTGCTCGATGGAGACAACACCAACACGAACCCTTCCGCATCCGACGCAGGGCATACAACTCCCACCCCACGTTGGAGCAAACATCGTCGCAACCGTGGGATCGAAGCAAAAAAGGAAAATGCGGGACAATCACAGTTACCCAGCAACCTCGCTTGATTACGTCCAAATCACAAAAGTAAACCGCAAAACCTTTGCCATCGTCGCGACGGCCTCTGTAACCAGATCACCCACCTTATATGTAGTCAACACAAGGTCGGACCGTTGTGTAGGGGAGACTTGAAGGCATTTTTCCACTCCCAACATTGCGACAACGGATCAAAGTCTATGGCCAACTGAAAACTAAGCAAGCTGCCCTAAAACTACCGCCATACACACCGCGCACGGGAGCCGGGCACCCCCTCCTACTAATGATCTGGAGGTTCTTACGGGAGGAGGGATGATGGGGGCAACATCGGTGGATCAAGGTCGATACAAATGAGCTACCTACCGTTTATGGTGCGCGGGGAAGGGGGTAGGGTTGCAGGGATATCCACTAAACCAGACACACCCTTAGATATTTATGCGCACGTTATTGTCGCAATCGAAGTCCAATTTCTCCGGAGAAAGGAGAAATCTCTGGTGCAAATCTTTTCGTCTATCACTTTCAAAAAAATATTAATCCCGGATTTAGAAGTAAGTAAATAAATGGGAAAAAATAATAAAGAGCCCTAGCCGGCCGGCACCGGCACGCATGCCATGATATGTACTGTAACCTGTATGATTCCCCAATGACAAGCTCGATCAATCATGGGGCTGGAACTTATCCTCGCCAGCCAGCTAGGTCCCCATGCGAGATCTCTTGCCATTCACACTTCCGTTCCCGGCCGCGCGCGGCGTCTCGAACCACCATCTCTCTTCACACTTCCATCTCTTAAAGCAATCGCTCACAAGTTCAAAAAAAAAAAAAAAAAGCAATCGCTCACTGCCAGTACTGTACCGATGGCTGATCCCGGTGAATTGGTTATCGGTGGAGCCTTCTCAATTTTCTCTCGCCTTTATATAACTATAAGTAGTCCAGCACATCACACATCGGCCGGTAGACACACGCAGTGGGCGTTTTCTTTGAGCTCTATCCGTGCTCTTCGGAGCCCACATCCCACGACGTACACCTCCTTCCCGCTTTTTCTTTCTCATCTCATTCCTGCCGCAATGGGGATAAAGAGGCCGGCGCAATGCGATTGCGCGGTGGCGGCGACGGTGGCTCTGCTGCTTCTCCTCCACCTTCAGGGCTGCGTCGCGCAAGGGCTCACAAGGGGGAGCTTCCCCAAGGGGTTTGTCTTCGGCACCGCCTCCGCCGCCTACCAGGTAATATAATTCTGGCTGCTGGGTTCTTGATTTCTTCCTCTGCTCCGCGCGCTTTCCAAGCTAGATTTCGGCAAAACGGGCAGCGGCGCCATTGATTCTTTAGTTCTCGATGCCAAACTGCTTGTTAGTAGAGTTGTAGTGCCATGTTAGCATTTCGCTGTTGCTCGCAAAACATAGTTAGTTACCCGAGGTCACCGCCGCGCGCATACTGCTCGGTTAATGGCGTCCAACGCGATGAGCTCGAAGAGAGTGCGTAGTAGGACTGTAGGAGGAAGAGGGCCATACCTACCACAGACCATCACCATGAGATGGGAGTCTCAGCTCGAGGCCAAGTGGGGACAAAAAGGCCTGTGATGATTTCTTTCCTCTCTTTCCCTTGGAACGAACAAAGTCGTATTCTTGTCTTGTGCCCTTGGGTCTGCTTTTCGACGGTGGCATTTTGGATCCTTCTTCTCGCCTGCCTACTATCTCTGCATTACTCTATCCTCGTACGTACCCGATGTCCATCCACCTCAAGCGTCTGTAGCTTTCTCTGTGAAAGCGCGTCCACGGCAAAACTGCACAGTGAGATAAAAAAAAGAATTTCTTCTTATCTGAGGACTGAAAAAGACAGCCTTCTAAAAATACTCATAGTCTACATTTGTGAATTGAGGCCATGCCCAATGCACTGCCCTAGAGGTAATGCGTCACACCTTAGCTATGTTTGGGTGGTCCAAAATAGGTTCGAATGAGGAGGCAACCTTCTCTTCAGAAAGTGGGATTTTAAACTTTAAAAACATGATTTTTGGAGAGAAAAAGAGATATATAGTGTCATATTTGCGGGTCCCTTCTCTCTTTTTCCTGACTAAAGCTGTAACTTTTATTGGAGAGATAAAATTCACCATGTTGCTTTTAACAACTTTTTTGCATGAATTAAGAAACTAGTTGTGTATGCCACCATTGCGCATGCCCTTAGGCGCCAATAATTGGATATGGGATTAGATTACTCTAGAAGTGGAATTTGTTTAGTGCTCTTTTAAGTAGTACTCCACTAGCACTTCATCTTAAAAAAAAAGGCAGTACTTCCTTCCTATCTAAAAATGCTGCTTAACTTTGTGTAGATACGAAGGTATACAGACATATTATAGTTATATATAAATTTATGTTAAAAAAAAAGTTGAGAATTTTTTTTACGACGGAGATGGACTAGTGCTACCTATGTGGCACTGTCGCTGTGTGTGAACAGTAATCGCTTTCACTTACTCCAGAACAGCTTGATGGTCTCAGTCAAGGAGCAGGCACGCATGCTCTACATTATCTATCCCGATCCATGGGACAATGTACTCTCCCCTGCCTCTGCCCCTGCCCAAGACCGTGGTCGCGGTAGCTGGTTTGGCCGGCTGTGTGTGAACCCTGCCGAAATCAAACCGACCGGAATTCTCAAGGTTCACATGCCGCTGCCGAAGCCAAACTCGCATTCCATTGCCCGCGCGTCCCGCCGGACAGCCACCACATGCCTACACGGCTACACCACGAGCACAGGCTAGCTGGGGCACATGCTGCGCGCGGCTGCCAATGCCATGCCGCACTGCTCGTGTGAACCTTCCTTGCTTCAGAGGCAGCAGCAGTACGTACCTCCTTCAACCCAAGTTAATCGATCCAACTTAAAAATACATTTGTAATGGTCATAGTGACTATAGCTGCGCCAATCAGTTTATACCGCTACATCCATCTCAAAGCAGGGTCACGTACATGGCATATGCGAAGCGAGAGGTTTCGATCTTACTGTAAAATCTTTAGATGTTAGAGCATCTCTAAAAGATGATGTAAAATACGTAGGACACAAAATTACAACTTCAAGGCACCTCTTTTATGGGCACCAAATTTCTTTTTTCAGGTGACGTAAAATATGGCACTTGTGCAATTCCGGGTGATGTAAAATACGGCACCACACCTAGTGCCCTATATTTCACAATTGCAATCATATATGTGAAACTCCTATCTAAATGATTTAAAACACAAATAAGATCCAAATATACTTCATATTACATCACACAAATAGTTCAATATCAAGTTCCACACAAATCATTAACGCACGAAGACTCAAAGTTCACCACTAACAACATCAAAGCTAACGCCTTTATTGGCCAAACCATGACCACCACTGCTTGGTGAGATCCCGGGGATCATCATGGATATGGAAATCGCGAATCTCATGATAGCACTCAACCAAGTGGGAAATGCGGTCTTGCCTCCGCAGCAGCCGCACTTGTTGGCCTATCAACTCATAGAACCTGTAGTCCATGGTATACCAAAGGATATCTTGATAACAAAACCTCGATGGACCTCTCACAATAGAAGATTAGGCTTGGAAAATCTCGAATGCTCTCTCATAGTGAAACTCAAGTTCTTTCTTATCTTGGGGTTTGGCGAGAGGCTTCACGAATGTAGCCCACCTCGGATAGGTGCCATCCGTAAGGTAGTAACCTTTGTTGTAGGTGTGGTCCTTTGCTATGAGTCATCGGGCATCCCAAAAAAGCATGTGAAATCCACGTCTTCGGATCAGCCACGGCTTCAAGAATAAAGGAGTAATTTTCATGTCCTTTGGATTATCCATGCAATCAATGGAGCCAAGTGCACATGGAAAACCACGGGATTTGCGGATCGACCAAAAGTTTAGCCATGTCTTGAGCATTGGGTGCTCTCAAGTACTATGGATCAAACACCTCAATCATAGCAACAACGGAGCGCTTGACATAGTTGATGGCTTGGCTCTCACCCATTGCCAAGTTGTCATCAGCAAGATTTGCCGGAATTCCATATGCCATCATGCGCAATGTGGTGGTTACCTTCATGTAGGTACTATGTTCATGCTCGAAGAAAATGCCATGCAACTTCACACACTCCACAATGTGCTTGAGCAAATCCGTTTCCAACTGAGGCTGGTGACGAGAGAATCGCTCGGGGTACGCCGGTGAATCCGCAAAATAGTTGAGCAACAACCAGTTTTGTCCATCAAGCCTAGCCCGCCACAACCTATCACGACCAAAAATAGAACCACCGTGGTTCGGTCGCTTGTTCTTGTGCAATGCAAGAATCATGGCAATGTCTTCTTTCTCCTCAATGTCAAACTCTTCTTCGGACGTCGAATAATCATACAAGCCCGAACTCTTGCTCGAACTCATCTACAATTCAATAATACTTGTGTCAAATTACTGTTGGATAATTAGGCACAATTTCCATGATTAATTCCAGAATATAAAACATGATGGCAGCAACTAGCAACATGTGAAACTCAAACATACTAGATGCATTAATCAACATGAGTAGCAGCAGCGCAAACGGTAAAGCATCCATCGCTAAACAGATCGAGATATGTCGCACGTACCGATCTGGTGGAGGTGGCGGTGGAGGTGTAGCAGATGATGTCGCGGCAGTAACGTTGTTGATGACAACGTTGTTGACGACGGGGAAGACGGGTCGAAGTAGACGGCGTTGAAGACGACGGTAGGCAGCACCGCCCGACTTGGACGGAAGGCGACCCGTGATGAAGAGCTTGAGCAGTCGCGCAGAGCGCTTCCCAAAAACCTAATTCGCCCTCTCCCGTACAGGATCGCAAGGACGAGCGGTTCCGGAGACCTGCTCTCCCGTTCGCCGATGCACGTCGGCTCACGGGATGGAGTAGGCTACGATGGCGGCGCAAGCAGAGAGAGGTGGAAACCCTAACTCGTGTATTGGATGTATTTCTGCGGTAGCCGGGCAGGAGATTATATAGGCTCGGGAAACCCTAGGCAACGTGGACCACACCCACGTCGCACGAACGTTTGGAGTCGGTTACAGATAGCCCACGATCTGGGAGCTACCCGAACCGACTAACTGCGACGCGTCCGTCTAGGACTCTGTTCGTTTTTCCTGAGCTACAAAAAGTAAGGAAAGTCTCGGCTCGAGGCTCAATCCACTCACCACGAGCGCGGCGCGCGCGTCGTGACGTGTCGTGTCGTGTCGTGTCGTGTCGAGACGAGCGAGCGAGGAGGAGGAGGAGCGCGCGCGTGTAGCACTCCTATTCTCACTCACTTACTAGTGGTGGAACAACCCACCTTATAAGGTGGTCTAACTTCCTCTCAACTTTCCATGTGGGACTAAACTTCCCACCTCTTGCCACTCCCTAGTGAGCTGCCACCAACTTGGGCTCAAACTCACAAGGCTGCCACTATGTGGGCTTTGAGATTTATAGGAAAAACTGAAATCTAATTTGGGCCACTAAAAATGAGCCCAATATTTCAACAATCCCCCACCAGATCTCAAATCCCCATTTAGAGATTTACCAATACTCACTGCTTGTTTATATACCAGTGTTTCAGCGGAGACTGTTAAGTTGAACTTCCGCCTAGAACCTTAAGCTACATCCATTCACACTTGAACAATGGACTAAGCCTTGAATTGCAAGTTTTGCGTGAACAGGGTTTCACTCAAAGTCATGACCAGTACATGGCTGCCAGTAGCCTACCCCGCGGGTGAAGCATATGCGTCATACTTCGTGGTCTCTTCATGAGTTTACTAGAGATCACCCAAATCTCATAGATTGCGACGTTTAACAATCAGACTCATATAGGTGTGTTATTTCAAGAATGCTTTGTAGGACAGCATCTTTGCTAATATAGCCAACAAAAACACATTAAGACTTGTTGCCAACCTGCCTTACAACAATTGAGAGTTGTGCATCTTCACATAGAGAGGGTTACATAATACTCTCCTCAATTAAACCACTAGTTTGTTCTTCCCAGGTCCTAATTCACGGGATCTCCGATCACAAAGGTTGGGTTACCACTATGGTGTAACATCAACGGGTCTCAAACCCATCTCCCTCGATGCACTTTCTATCACATTACGTGATAGTCCCTTTGTAAAGGGATCTGCCAGGTTTTTGTCTGTTTGAATATATGTAACAGTTATTACTCCGGAGTTTCGCAATTTCCTGACAGACTTCAAACGTCTCTTGACGTGTCTTGATGACTTCGCGTTATCCTTAGAATTGTTCACTTTGACAATTACAGTTTGATTGTCACAATTCAAAAGGATTGCCGGAACAGGTTTTTCAACCACAGGCAAGTCCATCAAGAGCTCACGCAACCATTCTGATTCAACAGTGGTTGTGTCCAAAGCAGTAAGTTCTGCTTCCATAGTTGACCTCGTCAATATGGTTTGCTTACAAGATCTCCATGACACTGCGCCACCTCCAAAGGTAAATACATACCCGCTAGTGGCGTAGAGATCAGCTACATCAGAGATCCAATTTGAATCACTATATCCTTCAAGCACAGCTGGGTGCCCTAAATAGTGAATGTGTTGACTGCCAAAACTCACCGGCGGGCAGCGGCTGTCAACACTGTAGAGCCGGGAACAACCTAGAGCTGCGGCTGGCTGAGGTCCCTCCGAGCGACGGCCCGCAAAGCACTTCTGGTCACACGTTCGATGCTGGGTGCAAGGGCGTGCCACCTGACCTATGCAGTCGGGAAGGTGATGGAGATGCCTCGCTTAGTTTCCTGCATGGCATACACGTAAACATTAAATACGAGCCTCGATCGGCTCTCAGGTTATCCTGTGAATCGGCTCAAAGAGCCGATCCACCCATGATCCGTACGGGGTGCACGAATATATGGTGGTCCTGCTTGATCAAGATAAAGCTAATGAGATCTACGACGATTTAGGGTTTTCACCGCATAATCGGATCATCCTACTCCAGGTTGGGCCTCGCGGCCACGCACGGTGATCGTAAGCCGATCCTAAACAAGGCCTAAAAACCAACACGAAGTTGATCCCCGGAACATCCTGTTTAGGACTTGCGAACGACACCCTACGTGCCGCTGGATCCTCCACCCCTTTGTAAGGCCTAACTATTGCAGATATTAAACTAATCCTTGCAGAACAAGGAGCAATCGTAACGGATCAGATCTACTAAATAATGATCAAGCGGGGTGCCGCCCCCACACCTAAGATAGGTGTGAGGGCGGCTAGATATGCAAGGGTTGCACTACGCTGGCATGTTACGCGAAGAACTATGCTAACCCTAACAAATCTATGATAACTACGTTGCTCGCCATCAACAAGGCTTCAGTACGAGCAACGCATGAACAACGTGGAGCTTGTGCTGCCTAGATCGCAAGATGCGATCTAGGCAGCATGTCACTTACCGGATAGAAACCCTCGAGACGAAGGAGTTGGCGATGCGCCGAGATTGGTTTGTTTGGGTTGAACGTGTGTTGTTGTTTATTCCATAAACCCTAGATACATATTTATAGTCCAGGGGACTTTCTAATTTAGGCGTGCACCTAACCGTGCACGGGTAAAACTCTATCTTCTAATCTAAGATGCGATCTACTATAATACAGATACACGGGCCACCTAGCCCAAACTCTCCGTGCAAGGCCGCTTCAGAGATCTTTCACGTGTAATCCTCCGAGCCCATCTCCCTTACGGCCCACCTCCTGATTTGGCCAAAATCTGGTGATAACACATGCCCCCCTGGTTTTGGAATTGATAATTCCAAAATCACTCTGTTCTTCTTCGTCGGGTCATGTCGTGGCAGAGCAGAACCGTTGCAGTATTCTTCATTATGATAACTTGCCTTCTCAACTTCTCTGCACGATTTGACAATTCTGGCCCCACCTCCTCGGAAACTGCTCGAGCAATAAATCTTTGCTCTATCCCCTTTATCTGCAGCATCGAACAGTCCATCTCTTCATCCTCCAGTTCCAAACTAGCCGTCAGCCAAAAAACCCTCTCCTTTCCGAGCCATGTCGTCCTCTTCCTCCTCTTCCGTTTCTCTCCAATCCTCTTCCTCAAGCGAGTTGATTCCAGAGCACGACCAGATGGAGGCGTACAACCGGCGCGCTCCCAAGCATTGGGACAAGCGGGAATGGGACTTCGACTTCGTACCAGAGGGCGAAGACCTCGTCTGGTCAGACGGGGCCATGCCCCTAACTGACGGGGAAGATGACCTCCGGTTCCTGGTTGACGGAGCACTGGAGGCGGAGAGCGATGACAACGACCCCCTCTTCCGGGGTAAATTCACTTCCGTCACCAAAGAAGAAGAAGAAGAGGATGATGAAGACGAAGACGTCTCCTCCGACATGAAGAAAGAACAGGAGGACGACACCTCTTCCGACGAACCGCCGCCAAAGCGCATCCGTGGCTGGGCCTGGTCAGATGAGGACGATGATGATGACGAAAACGAAGCCCCGGCGAAGGTCACGATGGCGACCGAGGGATTCGTCGACAGCAACAATGAGGGCAGCCACCCCAGCGACGGCGAAGACAGCAACAGCCCTTAGAATAGGGACCTACTAGTATAAGATTAGCAGTAGCAATCTGTCCCTTTTGCTAAATAATCGGCTTCTCTTTGTAAGAAATCTTATAATCAATGAAAAATTTCCGTTGACTTTGCCGATGTTCTTTATGCTGATTTAGCCGATTTTTCCTCATCTGACTTTGCCGATCGTTAGCCTAACCAATGCTTAATGACCAGATGAGGCCACGCCTTGGTCTCTCACGATAATCTGCGAGACAGGCCAACTCAGTCGCCCTTCCAAGCTAACCAACTCTGCCGATGACGATAGCACTGGGTGAAGCCGATCGCAGCAGACCGGCGATTTGATCTTGAGCGGGCGTTTTTAAGAGAGCCCCGGAACTGTTGCTGAATCAGCTGGATGCTGAAACTGATAACTCTGTAACAAAAGCATCATTCTTCAGAACAGTTGCGGTGTAGAGCCAGCTGATTCCAACAAAATCGGCTCCCAAAGCCAAGAAACTCTCGGGCGAGTTGCCCCCCGAGCCTCATCCAAAGCAAACCAAATGCGTCGCCATCGGCCTCCAAGTTATAATGCAGAACCAGCCGATTCCAACCAAATCGGCTCTCCAGAGCAAAGATATTTCAGGGCGAGCTGCCCCCCGGGCCTCTTGATTTCCGGAAGAGGCTTCCCAACTCCTCCTGCGCCTTGCTGACCAGACCAGCTCATCATCTTTGGCTGACTAATGCAACTTCCGGTGAGGATGTTTTTGAATCCCTGATACCCTCCTATACTCTGGGCGTAACAACCTCTGGAAGTGACCTTGATCAAGCCGCCACCTTGGTCCTGCCAGGCAAAACGCCATAGCCGCTCGACTCGGAATCGGCTATGCTCATGCTCCTAGGATAGGCTACTTCATCGGGCTTCTGCTTATATCAGCTGTACCTCTTTAGTCGATAGCCATGCTCCTAGGATGTTTTTTTTTACTGGCCGATTTTTTCCTATCGGCCCAGAATGTTTTACTGCACACCTGTTCACCTGTTCTGTGATTAGATGCCCCCCGAGCCGAATCTGTCAGGTAACTGCAGATATCGGCTCTGTAGTTTAGTCAAGGCATTGTATTTGCACGTCGGCTTTGGTAGGACCAATGTTGATTTTCCCTGACTCAATCAGCCGACGTAAACCGCTGCCCAGTAGATCGACATTGCATGCCATCAGAACATGTGGTGAAGATAATTTTGGCCGATTGCTGGAATCGGCCTCCATATTTGATTGAAGCGTTCGATGAAGGCATTGTGCTTTTCCTTCATATACCTTTGGGGGCCGATCCCAAGGACCGGCCTCGCCATACTTGCTCATTGGTTTGTTCTTGCTACTCGGTCAGGCCGGTGGATAAAACCAGCCCAACCTCTGACTTTATCATGTTGATGCGCTTGCTGCCGTCCACCTCGAGTGCATCGTGTAATCGTGGAGCACTAAGCTCCGTCGGAAGGATGAGCACCATGTTTGTGCCAGCCGATGTTTCATCATCGGCTTTCCTTTGCTTGGGGCGCCACTCCATTTTCCGTGGACGACCCTCTTCGTCCAGGGTTCGCTGAACTTTCGCAGCCAGATCAGGTCGCGCCTTCCTTAGCGTGTGCAGATATAACCTTTCGGCTTCTTCCAAGCTGCGCAATTGCTGAACCCTGCGCTTTTGGGAACGGCTGAGTCCATCAGGGCACCACCTTGGCCTGTGGTACCTGTCTTCTTCTTCTTCTCCCTCGTCTTCTGAATCATCGAGATCTTCCATCCGAGGGGACTCAGCTTGTTTGCTTCGAGGCGGGAGAGGTCCTAAGCGTTGGAACACGGACACATTGGCTGCCTCCTTCTTCTTCTGGTTGCATTCTGGGCAATTGCCGATTGTAGGCAATCGGCTCATTCCTGAATCCCAGCAGTGTCTGAAGAAGGGACAGTCCCAGTGCCTGTCCTTGTCGTCTCGCTCCCTTGCCTTTTCCTTGGCACGGCGCTCGTGCTCCTCCTCATCGCGATCGTGCCGACGATGGCTTCTGGCTTCTCTAGCCAGACGATCTCCTTCATCATCATAGTTGGACCGTCGGCGTTGGTCATACTGACTCACATATTTGTTGAGGAGGTGATCAGAGAGGGGTCGCTGATATCTTATGTTCTTCACCCCTCCCTCTGTGACGTAGCGCTTGCCATCATGACGGAGCCGATCGCGTGGAGCGGCCTCCTCTGTGTCCTTGCTACGAGAGCAGCTGCCCTCGTCTCCATCTTTGCCAGAGTGGTTCCCAGGTCCTACCATGTTGATGCTGAACAAGGATCCTGGCTGGCAACCTTCAGGGTAAGTGCACTCCACCATGTTAACGGCGGGAAAGGGCTGGGTGTCGACCTTCATGGCGTACTGGTTGAAAATTAGACGCCCCTTTTCTATCGCCGCTTGGATGTCTTGACGCCATACCTGCGGTCGTTGGTGGCATGGGAGAGCGAGTTGTGCCATTTGCAGTATGGCTTTCCGTTCAGCTCTTGCACCGTGGGGAATTTGAGACCTTCAGGAATCGTCAACTGCTTCTCCTTGAGCAGGAGGTCGAAGATTTGCTCAGTCTTGGTCACGTCAAAATCAAATCCCCTAGGTGGGCCTGGTGGCTTTACCCATTTGCAGGGCACGGGGGTTCCTCCCCGAGTCCATTCAGCCACTGCTACCTCTTGGTCTCCCGCAGGAACTTCGTCTCCCTCTCGCATCGACCGGGACCACTGCACGCTTGAACTTGTCTTGGTACAGGTCCGGGTGGCGCTGTTCATATGCCGATAGTTTACGAACCATATGCGCCGGTGAGGGATAATCTGCTTGGGAGGCCATGTCCTTGAGCTGTGATGCAAGGCACTGCTATCGCCAACTCGATTGCTTCCTTTTCAGTTATACGAACCGAATAACATCGGTTCCTAAGATTCTGAAGCGCTGGATGTATTCTGTCACGGTTTCTCCGCGCTTCGACGTAGTTGTGCTAGATCGGCAATGCCGGACTCGGAAGCCTACGAATGGTACCGCATATGGAACTGCTCTTCCAACTGCTTCCAAGTCCGGATGGAGTCTGGTGGCAAAGAGGTGTACCACCCGAAAGCCGATCCCGTGAGGGACTGTGAGAAGAGCCTCACGCGTAGCTGATCCGACACTGAAGCCGGTCCTAGTTGCGCCAAATATCGGCCGACGTGCTCGATGGAGCTGGAGCCATCCGATCCACCGAATTTGGAGAAATCGGGGAGCCGATATTTGGGTGGTAGCGGGATCATCTCGTATTCGTCGGGTACGGCTTGGAATAGCCGATTGCCCTCCTTTTCGGCACCATGCCGAATCGGTCTCTCGCATGGTATCGATCCGATCCGTCGTGTCGGCTGCGGGAGTTGAACTGCGAAGATTCGCCGGGGTGGCGTACTTAGCCAGCCATGCTTGCTTTTCCAGCTACGAGCCAAGCTGCAGGGAGCTGGGCTGCGGAGGTTCGTCGGGGTGGCGTACTTAGTTAGCCACGTACGCTTCTCAAGCTCTGTCGGCGACGTTCCTCCTGTTTTCCCGTAAGTCCCACGATGTTATGGCCTGGTTTGTGAGTGCCCAGTTGCCACAATCCGGCACATACGTGCACGCGTACCCGTGAGGGATCTCCTTAGGCGCCTCGGTCAAGAACTGGTAGTCACTAGGGTCACCACCGATCTTGTAGACGACGAATGCCGGTGTAGCCGGCACTTCGGTGCCGCCAACGCATATGGCAGCGGTGGACGGATCGGAGTGGCAACTCTCCTTGATGTGTCCCGAGAGCTGGTCCTGACGGCGAGTACTGGTGCCTCATGATCTCCTGGATCACGCGAAGAGCGACACGCTCCAACGTGTTGACCAGGTTCTCAGAGTGGCGGTGTAGCGAGTGAGCCACCAAGTAGTTGATCTCCTGCCGCAGGCCCCTGGTGCGTTCCTCCGACGGGGCAGAGAGGTCTATCCCATCGAGTGCACCTTCCGGTGAGAACCCCTTCCATCTGATGCCATGGGAACGGGTTCTCTGGAAAGAGCCGATGAGGTTGGCTTCGAGGGTGACTTTGATCTCGTCATACCTCTTCTTGAGCTCGTCGGGCAGCTCCTCGTACGTGACTGGCGTGCCGTCCGCCATCTCAGATGTAGATGGCGATGTGGTTGATGTAGAAGATAGTCCCACCGGGCGTGCCAGAATGTGTTGACTGCCAAAACCCACCGGCGGGCAGCGGCTGTCAACACTGTAGAGCCGGGAACAACCTAGAGCTGCGGCTGGCTAAGGTCCCTCCGAGCGACGGCCCGCAAAGCACTTCTGGTCACACGTCTGATGCTGGGTGCAAGGGCGTGCCACCTGACCTATACCTGGTCAGGAAGGTGATGGAGATGCCTCGCTTAGTTTCCTGCATGGCATACACGTAAACATTAAATACGAGCCTCGATCGGCTCTCAGGTTATCCTGTGAATCGGCTCAAAGAGCCGATCCACCCATGATTCGTACGGGGTGCACGAATATATGGTGGTCCTGCTTGATCAAGATAAAGCTAATGAGATCTACGACGATTTAGGGTTTACACCGCATAATCGGATCATCCTACTCCAGGTTGGGCCTCGCGGCCACGCACGGTGATCGTAAGCCGATCCTAAACAAGGCCTAAAAACCAACACGAAGTTGATCCCCGGAACATCCTGTTTAGGACTTGCGAACGACACCCTACGTGCCGCTGGATCCTCCACCCCTTTGTAAGGCCTAACTATTGCAGATATTAAACTAATCCTTGCAGAACAAGGAGCAATCGTAACGGATCAGATCTACTAAATAATGATCAAGCGGGGTGCCGCCCCCACACCTAAGATAGGTGTGAGGGCGGCTAGATATGCAAGGGTTGCACTACGCTGGCATGTTACGCGAAGAACTATGCTAACCCTAACAAATCTATGATAACTACGTTGCTCGCCATCAACAAGGCTTCAGTACGAGCAACGCATGAACAACGTGGAGCTTGTGCTGCCTAGATCGCAAGATGCGATCTAGGCAGCATGTCGCTTACCGGATAGAAACCCTCGAGACGAAGGAGTTGGCGATGCGCCGAGATTGGTTTGTTTGGGTTGAACGTGTGTTGTTGTTTATTCCATAAACCCTAGATACATATTTATAGTCCAGGGGACTTTCTAATTTAGGCGTGCACCTAACCGTGCACGGGTAAAACTCTATCTTCTAATCTAAGATGCGATCTACTATAATACAGATACACGGGCCACCTAGCCCAAACTCTCCGTGCAAGGCCGCTTCAGAGATCTTTCACGTGTAATCCTCCGAGCCCATCTCCCTTACGGCCCACCTCCTGATTTGGCCAAAATCTGGTGATAACAGAATCCCATAACTCATTGTACCACATAGGTAGCGCATGACCCTATCAAGTGCATGCCAATGATCAGTACCCGGGTTTGACATGAACCTACTCAACTTGCTAACAGCAAAAGAGATGTCGGGTCTAGTCGCGCTCGCTAAGTACATGAGTGAGCCGACAATCTGAGAGTATCTCAGTTGATCTACGGCAATCCTCCGGTTCTTGCGTAATGTCACACTGGGATCATAAGGTGTTGGAGAAGACTTGCTATCAATATAGCCGAACCGGCTCAAGATCTTCTCAACATAATGGGATTGCGTTAGAGTAATCCCACTCTCATTCTTAATAAGCTTGATGTTCAGAATCACATCAGCTTCTCCCAGATCTTTCATATCAAAGCACTTTGACAAGAAAGACTTGACCTCGTGTATTACTTTCATGTTTGTACCAAATATCAGAATATCATCCACATACAAACACAGTATAACACCTTCACCCCCACCATGGCGATAGTAAACGCACTTGTCAGCCTCATTGACAACAAAGCCTACAGAAGTCAAAGTTCTGTCAAACTTCTCATGCCATTGCTTAGGTGCTTGTTTCAGGCCATATAAAGATTTCAGCAACTTGCACACCTTTCTTTCTTCACCTTTTACTACAAACCCATCAGGCTGATCCATATAGATTTCCTCTTCCAACTCTCCATTAAGGAAAGCTGTCTTTACGTCCATTTCATGAACGATAAGACCATAGGAGGCAGCCATGGATAGTAGTACTCGAATGATGGTAAGTCTAGCGATAGGTGAATAGGTGTCGAAGTAATCTTCGCCTTCTCTCTGTGTGTAGCCTTTCGCTACAAGCCGCGCCTTGTACTTTTCAATAGTACCATCAGGTCTTAGCTTCTTCTTGAACACCCATTTGCAGCCCACAGGCTTGCATCCATGGGGTCGTTCTGATAGCTCCCAAGTTCCATTAGAAAGGATCGAGTCCATCTCGTTATGGACAGCTTCTTTCCAGTCATCTGCATCTGGAGATGCATATGCCTCTGCAATGGAGTTGGGAGTATCATCCACAAGGTACACAATGAAATCATCACCAAAGGATTTTTCAATCCTTCGTCTCTTGCTCCGTTTAGGAGCTTCATTGTCATCCTTCTCAGTAACATTCTCATGTGACTGTTCAAAATACTCATTAGATGTACTGGACTCAGGAATTATCTCAGTAGAAATTCTAGCAATGCTATGCATATCTTTCATAGGAAACATATTCTCAAAAAATGTTGCATCACGAGATTCCATAATAGTATCAACATGCATATCAGGTACCTCGGATTGAACTACTAAAAATCTATATCCTACACTCCGAGGAGCATAACCTAGAAAGATACAATCCACTGTCTTTGGTCCAAGTTTGCGCTTCTTAGTAATTGGAATATTGACTTTCGCCAAACATCCCCATGTGCGCAAATACGAAAGTGATGGTTTTCTCCCAGCCCACTCCTCGTAAGGGATTTTATCTTTATTCTTGTTAGGAACTCTATTCAGGACATGACATGAAGTCAACAAAGCCTCCCCCCACCATGCCTTTGATAAACCAGCAGTGGCTAACATGGAATTCACCAAGTCAGTCAGCGTGCGATTTTTCCTCTCGGCAACCCCGTTTGATTGGGGTGAATAGGGAGGCGTCCTCTCATGAATAATGCCATGTTCCTCACAGAATTCATCAAAGATTTTAGGAAAATATTCGCCACCACGATCCGACCTAAGACGCTTGATCTTTCTCTCTAGTTGATTTTTAACTTCAGCCTTATAAATTTTAAAGTAGTCTAAAGCTTCATCTTTAGTTCGCAACAAATAAACATAGCAAAATCTAGTCGCATCATCAATCAATGTCATGAAATATCTCTTTCCACCTTTTGTCAACACACCATTCATCTCGCATAGATCAGAATGTATGAGTTCTAGAGGTGCCAAGTTTCTCTCCTCGGCCGCCTTGTGAGGCTTCCGAGGTTGCTTTGATTGCACACAACTATGGCACTTAGAACCTTTGGCAATGGTGAAATTCGGAATTAAACTTAAACTGGATAGCCGAGACATTAAACCAAAATTAATGTGACATAAACGAGAATGCCAAACACTGGTATCATCACTAACATTGCCACATATATGGTTCACAGACTTATTCTGAAATCGAAAGCGAAAAGCGGAACAAGCCTCCGCACTCATAGCCTTTACCAATAAATTGTCCAAACTTGGAAACAACTACTTTATTCGACTCTAAAACAACCTTAAACCCATCTCTGCATAGAAGGGAGCCGCTAACGAGATTCTTGTTCATAGTAGGGACATGCTGCACGTTCCTCACCGCACGATCTTCCCGAAGTGAACTTCAGATCTACCGTGCCAACACCACGAACGAAGCATGTGACCCATTCCCCATCAAGACGGAAGAATCCCGGGCGACCTGGTAAGAAGTGAACATGGATATGTCGGCACACACATGAACATTAGCACCTGTATCAATCCACCAACATGGAGATTGAAATACCGAAAGAACAAGAAAGAGATTACCGTACCCATCGGCATTGCTAGCGGTCACGGTGTTGACTTGCCTCCCCTTTTTCTTGCGGTCTGCCCTCTCTGGACAGTCCTTAGAAAAGTGGCCAGCCTCTCCACAGGTAAAGCAGCTCAGATCTGCTTTGTTTATCATCATCTTCTTCTTGAAGGTTGTAGTCTTCATAGGCTTATTGAAGGCGGGCTTGTTATTCCCTTTGTTCTTGCTGTAGGGTTTCTTCTGCACCATGTTGGCGCTAGACTGACCCTCTCCTTTCTCAGTATTATCCTTAGCCCGAGCTTTCTCCTCAACATCAAGAGATGCTATCAAATTTTCAACTGATATCTCCTGTCTCTTGTGTTTGAGAGTTGTGGCAAAGTTCCTCCATGAAGGGGGCAACTTAGCGATGATGCACCCAGCCACAAACTTGTCAGGTAAGGCACACTTAAGGAGTTCGAGCTCTTTCGCAATGCACTGTATCTCATGAGCTTGTTCGACTACAGAACGGTTGTTTACCATCCTGATGTCATGGAAGCTCTCCATGATGTACGAGTTCATCGCCTGCATCGGTTGCACCGAATTTAGCATTCGGTGCATCCCGAGCTCTTTACCATCCGTTATGTGCATGTACACATCACACGTACGATCAGCAAGAATACTCAGAACGCATCCGACGAAGAGAGTATTGTTTTCCTTGAACTTGTTCTGATCTTGGTCAGATATAGTTCCTTCAGGTAAACCATCACTAACTTCGAACACTTTCAGATGAGTAAGCCAGAGCGTGGCCTTAACTTGCCACCTCTTAAAGTGCACACCGGTAAACTTATCCGGCCTCAGTGCATCAGCAAAACCAGCCATTGTTAACTCAGGAAATTGCCTACAATTAGGTTTTTGGATTGTTGGATAATTAGGCACAATTTCCATGATTAATTCCAGAATATAAAACATGATGGCAGCAACTAGCAACATGTGAAACTCAAACATACTAGATGCATTAATCAACATGAGTAGCAGCAGCGCAAATGGTAAAGCATCCATCGCTAAACAGATCGAGATATGTCGCACGTACCGATCTGGTGGAGGTGGCGGTGGAGGTGTAGCAGATGATGTCGCGGCAGTAACGTTGTTGATGACAACGTTGTTGACGACAGGGAAGACGGGTCGAAGTAGACGGCGTTGAAGACGACGGTAGGCAGCACCGCCCGACTTGGACGGAAGGCGACCCGTGATGAAGAGCTTGAGCAGTCGCGCAGAGCGCTTCCCAAAAACCTAATTCGCCCTCTCCCGTACAGGATCGCAAGGACGAGCGGTTCCGGAAACCTGCTCTCCCGTTCGCCGATGCACGTCGGCTCACGGGATGGAGTAGGCTACGATGGCGGCGCAAGCAGAGAGAGGTGGAAACCCTAACTCGTGTATTGGAAAAGTCTCGGCTCGAGGCTCAATCCACTCACCACGAGCGCGGCGCGCGCGTCGTGTCGTAACGTGACGTGACGTGACGTGACGTGACGTGACGAGGCGAGCGAGCGAGGAGGAGGAGCGCGCGCGTGTAGCACTCCTATTCTCACTCACTTACTAGTGGTGGAACAACCCACCTTATAAGGTGGTCTAACTTCCTCCCAACTTTCCATGTGAGACTAAACTTCCCACCTCTTGCCACTCCCTAGTGAGCTGCCACCAACCTGGGCTCAAACTCACAAGGCTGCCACTATGTGGGCTTTGAGATTTATAGGAAAAACTGAAATCTAATTTGGGCCACTAAAAATGAGCCCAATATTTCAACAATTACAACTACAAGAACACAACAAAATTTGGTAAAAAGGAAAAAATCAAATTACCTTTGAGGCGGGGCTTAGGCTACCGAAGGAGGTGGGAGAGGCGGGGCTGGTCCGGAGCGTGATGGTAGAGCGACGGCGGGTCAATCCCCAGTGTCGGCGGGGACGATCGCACGTGGGAGGGACGAGGAAAAAGATAAATCGGCGGTTGGTACGTCGGTTGGTGCCGAAATTTGTTTTGCAGCAGCCCCTGGTGTTGTATATTTACAGCTCCATACATAAATTTTAGGGCGCGTTCAAAAGAAATGTCCCAGTTTTTTTTTGTTGGGGCTCTTTTTGCCTAATATATGACAACAGGTTTTCTTTTTGTTTACATCAAGTGTTGTCGATGCTCTTAGCGTTAAACTCGTCTCATGTCGGTTCCTTTCATTTCTGCAGCTTCTTTCATATAAAATGGAAAATGTAAACTTACAATTTTTGTCTTGTGTAGTACGAGGGGGCGGTGAAGGCTGACGGGCGAGGGCAGACCATCTGGGACAAGTTCGCGCACACCTTTGGTAAGTTCAGTCATTTGGATCTCACACTCATATCACGGCACTAGTAGCAAGTTTGCGAGTAAGCATTTGGTGCACATGGGTACCAGTGCTCTCAGTTTTTTAAATATTAAAAAAATTATATATCCGTGTTTTAAAAAATCATCACATTTATTCTACGAATACATATATATGTTCCGAATACTCGTGAGAAGTTTTGGTAGAAATTGCATTGTATTTTGAGCTACAGGAAAAAAATAAATTTATGGCTACGTATAGAGACGTATATTTGTCAGAAATTTGTCTTTTTTATATAGCTCAAAATATAACATATTTTTCTTCGAAATTTCTACCGTATCTTCGGAATGTTTATATGTATGTAGGTATTTAATTTCAATTTTTTTGGAATAAAAATAATATGACTTTATAGCACCAGGAGCACTGGTGCTCATGTGCTAAAGATACTTTTCGCAAGTTTGCCTTCATGACGCGTCTCTGACCATGCCCATGTACCACTCCTAGTTAGTGTTTCTTGTTTGTTGCAAATGCTTTCTTATCCTAAATCGTGGATACCTAGTGGCGCAAACACAAGACCGCAAATGCATATTGTGCACGCGCGCACGGTTGATGCATATCTCCCACCTACCCTCAGCACCCAGCACATACGCATTTCAAGTTTTCAACTAAAGAAGAAACTAGTTCTAGTTAAGAAGAAAGAAATCAGCGCTAATCTAGCCATACCGGATTTAATTTAGTTTGCTCGTCTACCTATCCTGAAATAGTGGAACCTGTAGTTGAGACTTCAGAGTTATGAATCCTGTCTGAAACAAGTCACAGCCGTAACGTAACGCAGAGGTATTGCCATTTTCTGCTCTCTCTTTTTTGCAGGAAAGATCAGTGACTTCAGCAATGCCGATGTGGCCGTGGATCAGTACCACCGTTTCGAGGTGAGCACCGTGCTCTCTTCTCAAGATCGAGTACTGACATGTTCATACAGTATTGGGACATTTTCGAAAAAATACAGTATTGGGAGTGACGCTTTGGGATGGCCGTTTTTGTCAGGAGGACATACAGCTCATGGCAGACATGGGGATGGACGCGTATCGCTTCTCCATCGCGTGGGCGAGGATTCTCCCAAGTAGGTGATCTCCAGCTGAAAGCAGCATATTTGTCCATGATTGCTTTCTCTCACAAAATATGCATATAAACGTGTGTATATTTTCAATATTTTAGATGGCGTTGGTCAAGTCAACCAGGCCGGCATCGACCACTACAATAAGCTGATCAATGCGCTGCTCGCTAAAGGTGAACGGGTGGAATTGCAAACTTTTCTGAATACATAATCCTATCTGCATTTGCAGTTCTGCTTAATTCTGGATAAGCTCATGAATTGGTAGTAGCACTGACTGCACGTCAAAATCATCCAGGGATTCAGCCGTATGTGACCCTCTACCACTGGGACCTCCCTCAGGCCCTGGAAGACAAGTACATCGGGTGGCTAGACAGGCAGATTGTGTGAGTAGAGCACACACAACTCTTAACCTACACTTTCTACATCTTAATATGATCGGCAGATTCATCAGTCACAGTGCATTAGCCATGCATTTCCATGATGATCTAATGGACTCTCTTTTGATGCAGCAACGACTTCGCGGCCTACGCCGAGACGTGTTTCAAGGCGTTCGGCGACCGGGTGAAGCACTGGATCACGGTGAACGAGCCGCACACCATGGCGGTGCAGGGCTACGACGCCGGCCTGCAGGCTCCCGGTCGCTGCTCCGTGCTGTTCCACCTCTACTGCACGCAGGGGAACTCCGGCACCGAGCCCTACATCGTCGCCCACAACATCATCCTCGCCCACGCCGCCGCCTCCAGCATCTACCGGAGCAAGTACAAGGTGATCACCCATGAAACTGCTCTTTCTTACTAAAGCTTTCAGAAATGTATGCTGATTATGTCCATGTCAACTGTGGAAACTGCAGGCGGCGCAGAACGGGCAGCTCGGAATGGCCTTCGACGTGATGTGGTTCGAGCCGATGACGAACGCCACGGTGGACATCGAGGCGGCGAAGCGGGGGCAGGAGTTCCAGCTCGGGTGGTTCGCCGACCCCTTCTTCTTCGGCGACTACCCGGCGACAATGAGGAGGCGGGTCGGGGAGCGGCTGCCGAGGTTCACCCCGCAGGAGTCGGCGCTCGTCAAGGGGGCGCTCGACTTCGTGGGCATCAACCACTACACCACCTACTACACCAGGCACAATGACACCAACATCATCGGTCGGCTGTTCAACGACACGTTGGCCGACACCGGGACCCTCAGCCTGCGTGAGTCAAGCTCTCTGAATCTCTTGAGGTTCCTTTGTTTTCCATCCGTGTTACAAAGATACTGATGTCTTTAGCAATTTGCAGCATTCAGAAACGGGAAAGCGATTGGAGATAGGGTGAGTTTTGCATACACATTCTTACCAAGATGACTTTTTTTTTCTTTTTCGAAATGGTTCCCGACATAACATTAGAAGTTTAGCCTGATGTAATGCTCCTACCACACAGGCGAACTCGATATGGCTGTACATTGTGCCGAGAGGTATGAGAAGCCTGATGAACTATGTAAAGGACAGGTACAACAGTCCGCCGGTCTACATCACCGAGAATGGTAAGAGCATCATGTGCCTGGATTCTTATCCTGCTAACTAAACCTCCAGATTCTCGCAAAAAAAAAAAAAAAAAACTAAACCTCCAGATTTGCACATGAAATCAGTGCTCGGTTGGCTACATTACTTCAGACAGAGTCGTGACAGCGTCTATGCGCAATTGCTGATGCAGGGATGGACGACAGCAACAGCCCATTCATTTCCCTCAAGGACGCCCTCAAGGACGCCAAGCGGATCAAGTACCACAACGACTACCTCACCAATCTAGCTGCCTCTATAAAGTACTGTGCTATGCTATCGCTACCATTTCTGAATCTGTGCAAAATGTACAAGGCTACATTTTGCAACAAAAAGTGTATGATCTGTGCAATGCTTCAGTAAGAATCATCTCACGCGTTTTGCTATGCGGATTGATGCAGGGAGGACGGGTGCGACGTGCGCGGGTACTTCGCGTGGTCTCTGCTGGACAACTGGGAGTGGGCGGCCGGGTACACGTCGAGGTTCGGGCTCTACTTCGTGGACTACAACGATAATCTCAAGCGATACCCCAAGAACTCGGTGCAGTGGTTCAAGAGCCTCCTCAGCTCCAGTTGAGACGGGAGATCAAGGAAGCAATTGTTTGGGTATTATTTTCTTCTCGTGCAGTGCCACGGCATGTCTTTGCTGTCGTCCAGTGTGTAATGTTCGTAACATTGGGTTAAGATGCAACAGGCGTCAGGTGTTTCAGAATTAGAAGGTGTTCTCTTTCTGAATTGTATAGCTTCTTCTACCTGTGGTGATTTGTGAACGTTCTCTTTATAAATATATAGGCACAAAGGCAGACTTGTACCAAGGCCCTAGCAAGGATTTTGGAGGCAAACGCGTTGATGTTGGTCCTAGCCACCTTCAGCTAACGTATATTGTTTTGAAGCTTCCGTCAGTAGTGTTCGTTGGCTAGGCAGTTTGGATGTTCTTTTGGTGTAAGTCTTTCTCTGGAGGCGACTGTTAAAACTTGAATGCTGTAAGTTTGAATGGTTTCAGAAACGGAACCGGTGCTGGGCACTTTTCTTCTACTCCGTAAAAGACTTGTACCAAGGTATAGAAATATTATTCTGCGACTACAAAACTAACATGCTGAAACCATTTCGCACCAAACATCTATAAGCACACACCTGCAACCAACCTGAGACTGTTGTTCACAATCTTTGCAAGAAAGGCTCAATGCAATAGAGATGTCTAACAAATTATTGCAGGCAAATAAGGATACCACCGCCAGCCAACTCAATGCAATAGAGATGTCTAACAAATTATTGCACTTGTCAGAGGCAATAAGGATACCACCGCCAGCCAACACAATTGAGGTGCACCGCAAACCACAATACCTCACGGAGATGTGCACAGGTTGCATCACCTTGACCAGTGCCAACTGGTCATCTCCCACAACATGTTAATACATGATTGCAGAAATGTACAATACAAACTGAGAATATAAATAAAGCTTCGGCTAACAAATCATCAGGACAAGTACATTGCAAAGTTGCCAGAAGATAACATCCAAGCTAACAGCTACCATCTTTACATAAGCAGCTTTCATTTAATTATTTGCCGAAAGAGAATAATACCGTAACACAAGATGGAAGAGTGAGTCATGACAGATTCATCATCATCACAAAACAACGGATGGTCACCCAAGTATGCCACGTCAGTCGAATTTGCCTATCATTATTGACAGCTTTGTGGGTTTTGGAAAAGAAGGGCAAGGAAAACAAAGACTCAAAAAATCCCTCCACTTCTGCACACAATATGTGCGTGGATGTGGCCTTGACATACTGGTGCCAAAAAAGCAATTATCTTGCCTTTAGAGACTGTAAACATGGTACACCGCTAGATGTATCTAGTAACGGAGCATGTAGGTCCTGCGCCTGAACCAGTTGTAGTCTGGCAGAGACTGAATTGGTCCCATGGCAGCGATGGCAACATCCTGAAAGAAAACAGGCAGTAAGACCATGAACATTGGTTTAATGCCTTGCCCATATGACCGCCCATATATATTCAGGCAACAAAACAAAATATACAGAATGTGTCTTCTCAAGTTCTTTACACCCCAATGAGAGGGTTATTGGTATAGACTATAGACACAAAATGAAAACAATATACTACTATGATTAGAGGTCAGACAGTAACAAGACAGGCATGAAGATTATTATCACTTTGGCATCTTTTAGTGTTTTACAGCACATTCTGCCATAACAAAACACCAGAAAATAGTCGAAATTATACCAAATAAGATAAGGCAAGCTGGCAGAACACGGTACCTGGTCAAAGATGAAGCGGTTTGCAACACGCCTGATAGTGCTGGGATCAACTGCATCTATTCTTGCGAAAAGCTCAGGAATAGGAATTCTACGGCCGTAGATGAGTAGCTGCCAAAACAGAAGAACAAAGATAAGTTCCAGAGGACTAGTGTAACAGAATATAACGTGGCATTACACAATATATGGCTCCAATACCTGGCGTCCAATATCCTCAACAACAGCAGTGGAACCATCAAGATGGAGTTGGATGGAGGATTTCAGCTGAAAGTTTGACCAAAGCAATGACGTCGTCAGAAAACAGATGGTGAAGTTCATAGGCAGATACATATGTTCAAATACAATCATCCAGCAACAGAATATGCTAACTAAGTACACGAAAGGCACAAAAAAAAAGGAAATATGCTACAATACTATTAAGCCTTAGTAAGCCATAGGAAACACTACAACACGCAACCAAAATAAAATTTGTTGAGAGAAAAACCTGATTGCGTGCACGAATAACATCATCTTCAGTAACCCTGTATGATAATTTGCTCATCTCTTGCATAATTGCAAAAGCCAAATCATCCAAGCAATCAGCCTACAAAGCAAGGTCAAAGAACAGCATGAGGCAAAGAAAAGCACAACCCATCCTTTATACCACGAGAACTTGTTCACAAAATAATGGTCAGCATTCAAAATTTAATATACAGTAAAATCAACGGATGCATACTATTTGCTCGCATTTAACTGACAATGGTAGGCCTATTCACGTGGAGTTTCCATCAAATTAACGACCTCGTCCAGATTTGAACCTTGAGAGTTTACATTTCCACTTAAAAATAGATTACATTTCTGTGTGGGGACAAAATAAAAATACACAATGTACTTTTTTTAACAGCATAAAGGCAAAGTCAGCAGAAATGAATTTCATTACATCACATCTGAGAGAAAATACAGAATCAAATTTCACTTTTTTCTCTGGGTGCAACTATATTTCGTTTGAGTGTAAAAACGGACCCCTTCATACAACTACAAATAGACCAAATTGCCAAAACGTAAAATGTGAAAGGAAGTCACAAACAAGCAGAAGTTGGATTGTTACAGAAGCAAAACAGCAATATGGCACATGACAACTCCCAAAATAATCCATTACTAGAACTTAGGCATGTTCACATCCTTTTGTAGGTACTGTACAGCTATTGTAGTCATGGGTACAGGTTCGCATCACTGAGGGTTTACATCTGAGGCGTATGTCACTATGAAAAATAGATACAGTGAAGAAATTTTGCACTTTAATTAGAAAAGATAAAATACAAGACTGACCTTAGCAACAGCATAGACACCAAACAGGCCCGTTTCCTTGTAGTTTGTGTTGAATGCCATTATACTCTCAGCTATTTCATTGATCGCTACTCTCTGTACAAGCTCCGAACTATACCAATCAAGCAGGATAACAGAATGAAAAAATGATCAGTGGATTGCCTTTAAAATCATATTTGGCAAAAGGGGCTTGGTATACATAACGAAAATGACAAGATAGAAGAAGGTAAAAAAGGGAAGGAACCCACCCCATGTGCTTCCCTCCTCCAGCACTCTTGTTCCACGAACCAAGCATAGTTTGCATAACCATGAGTGCAATAGAATCGGGATCTGTCCAGGATGCCCCATTGAAAGCAACAGCAAATTGAGCGAGGGGCATGTCATCATCAATGATTCGAACCTATTGAGTAAAATAAAATAATCAATGATTTGAACAGCACAGGTAAATCTAGTGTATGGGGATGTCATCATCAATGATTTGAACCTATACAGTAGCATAAAATAGTCAACGATTTGAACAGCACAGGTAAATCTAGAGCGAAGTGCAAACCTCAGAACCGGTAAAAGTGGCTGGCTCCTTAGCAACCAACATGCCAGTTGTTGTAGGGTCAGTTGGCAGCTTGTTAAACAACTCCTTTGCCTGTTGTACAATATCCTCATGCTTAACATTACCTGCAGCAGTAATAACCTGAAAACACGCAAGAGTATGTGTTATTTACAAATAGTAGACTCCATCATGCTGCAGTACTAGCAATAAGATGAAGAGAAAAAAAATCCAGGTGCATGACAGTTGCAGATTTGTAATGTCCCATACCACTCTAGAAGCCGTGTAATGCTTTTTAATGTATGCTTCGAGACTCTCTTTGGTGATAGACTTGACATCATCAGCAGAACCTAAGATTGTTCTGCCAAGAGAAGTATACTGGAAGGCGGTTGCATGAAGATGATCGAATATAACTTCCTCTGATTGTCCCTCAACCTGCATAGCATAGGAACAGTCAGAAAATCATGTTGGTTCAAGATAGCACAAGATACAAATTAGTAGCATCTCCAAAATGTTGCAGTTGAGGTTCACAGCTTGAAATATGAAAACATAAGTTTGTAAAAGTCACAGCAGCACATAAAACGTGTATGGCCATAAACCCAAGGATTAAGTGAAGTTATGTGCAACCATTCAGTACTTCTCTTGTTAAATGTACAGCTTGGTCCAATTTAAATTTCTTGTGATCATGCATCATTCTACTCTACTTTAATAACCTTGCAGCAGAATTTAATAGATCATTTTCACACGCATACAAATACTGTATTCATTTTTGCTTAAAAAAACACTTCTTATCCAGAACAGTTTGATATTCATATGCAATTTTTTTTCCTGCAGTTCCAAGTTCTAAGTCTTGACCAGCCTTGATACAGCTAGAACAATGCCTAATACTAGGAGAATTAGGCCTCTGTAAATTGGGTCTTATTTTCTGAGAGAACATATTTGGCGAATTTAAGAAAACGGTTGTTCCCTAAAAGCATCCAGTATTCGTCTTCTCCTAAAGAGTTATCAAAACTTTCTAATACTCAATTTGCCTAGACTTTCTCTAGGTACCGATCTGCAGCTGTCTTCTAAAAAATAGCCGTTCATAACAATTCCAAACACTAAGAGAACAAGTCTTGTTAATTAATTCTTACAGTCTAAGAGAACTCTATGGATTAGTTATTAAGAGCATAACAAAAAATAAGAAATAGCTATGATGCATCACATCTAAGGGAGGATAAGCAAATGCACATCTAATCAGATCCTTACTGCAGTGGAGAAGTGATTAAATCAAGCAGACATGTAGGTGCATCAGGGAACTAACCTCCTGCATCTCACGGAGGATTACACTCCGCTCTCTCTTGATGCATTCATCATCAAGTTTAGAGTTCTGCAGAATGTCGGCGAGGATACTCATCGCGCGCGGGACGTCCTTGTCGAGCACCTTGGCGTAGTAGGTGGTCTGCTCCCGCGAGGTGTAGGCGTTGAGGTGGCCGCCGATATCCTCGATCTCCTTCTCGAGCTGGCCCGCGCTGCGCGTGCCGGTGCCCTTGAAGAGCATGTGCTCGACGAAATGGGCGACCCCGGCCGCCTCGTCCGCCTCGTACCTGCTGCCGGCGTCGATCCAGACGCCGACGGTGGCGGTGCGCGCGGCGAGGTTGGACTCGGTGGCGACGCGCAGGCCGTTCTCGAGCGTGGTGACGCGGGTCGCGGGCGCCGCGAGGATGGCCGAGTGGTCGGCGTGGGCCGGCACGGGGCTGGCGTAGCGGAGGAAGCGCGGGTCCGGGTGCTCGAGGCGGCGGAGGCGCGCGTTGACGGCCTCGGAGATCCGGTCGTACGGCATCACCGGGGCGCGGTCGGGCGCGATGGCGCCGGGGGGCGCCGCGGCGACGGCCGTGGAGGCCCCGCGCGTGGTCCCGGCCGCGGAGGCCGCCGCGGCGGAGCGGCGGCGCAGCGCGGCCGAGAGGATTCGGCGGAACGCCATCGGGGAGATCTGTGGCGGTGGTCTCGCCGGCGGCGGCGGGGGTGGAGATCTGGCAGGGCTAGGGTTTGTGGTGGGATGGGGACGGGTCGGGGAGGAAGAGATGGGGGGTGGGAGAAATAGAGAAGGGCGTGGACGACGCCTGCCAAGTGGGGAGAGGCGCTGGGTGCTCGTAGCTTAGCTTGCGGAGGGCCCACAAGCCAGTGACACAGAGGGGTTTTTTTTCAGAGAAGGTAGTTGGAAATCGGATTTTTTTTTTTGAGAGAGAGGGGATGTGAGATTACTGGTTCAGCATTTTCTTTTTCTTCCAAAGGGCAGTGGAATGTGCACGAGCATTTGAAAAAAATATTCCCAACTTCTAGAAAAATGTAGATTTATCTAAATTTAAATGCATTACTATGGATTAGTTTCAGAACATCACGCCATGAGACGATGGTAGCTTACGGCCACCCGTGGGCACGTTTGAAATTCCGACAGCCCACGACTGTCGTTCGGTGGTGTGTCGGGCCGAGAGGAGGGTGGAGAGGGAGAGATCGATTATGCGTGAGAGGAGAAAGACGGCTATCACCTTGCCCGTCTTCTTCCCCACCTCCGGCTCTAGCGTGCCCTGCTTCTTCCTGCCTTCAGCGGCTTCACCATGCAGTGCCTCTTCCCAACTCTGGCGAACCGCCCCCTAGCACCGGCCTAACCGACACCCACGTGCCGCACCGCCCTGCCCTAGCCGCCTCCTCCGTCGGTTCGCCGCCCCCAATCCAACCATTCCTCTAAGCCCCCCACATCTCCTTCTTTGGCTCTAGTGACTTGTACCCATTCAACCCTAAGCTCGGCGCACCCCTGCATCCCCCTCCCTAAGTTCTAGGCTTGCCATCGGCGGCACCATCGCGGCCATCCGCATCGGCTCTGACTCCGGCTCGGTGTCGGTCACTCCATCGAAGGGAGGGGAGGGACGAGAGGAGGGGAATCGGCATGAAGAGGGAAGGTTGCGGAGGAGCGAGTCAGCCAAGCGGAGCAAGACGTTCGATCTATGTGGAGGAGAGAAGATAAGAAGAGATATGGGCTTATTGTTGGGGGTCCTACATGGCTTACGCGTTGTCGAGATGGACCGTGTCCACGACATAGTTTTAAAAACTGGACCGGACCGGGGGTTCAACCGGGAAAAAACGGAACCAGTGCCTCTGTTGGTTTTTTAAGCGCAATGGACCGCATGCGCTGGTGGGCCCGAATAAACCGGCGAAACCGCGGTCCAACCTCCGGGTTCACGCACTAAAGATGCCGCTGACCAGCTGGACTGACGTTACTTGTTGCTTTAGATAGAGATACACATGTTTTTTACTATGACCCACAAGGCATCAATGAAAGTCCAACGTAATTACAGATACACTTCTTTTCTACATCTACATCTACTAGACATCAATGAAAATTTAACGCTCCAGTGGGTTTTCTTCCAGCTTGCATTGCATGCAAAATTCATATACGCATATAGGCAGCGTCGGAATTTGGTTGCTGTAGCGCTTTTAGTTGGCCGCCTGGTAGCATGTTAGCCTTGGACACAGCAAAAGTTAACATGTTGTTGGTCAATAGGTCACTACTCTTTTATGTCATTATGTGGATTATTATGCGAATTGCAAGTCTAAATTGTTTTGCACAAATAATTATTTAATTAATTCATCATTTGTAAGTAAAGTATATTACTTTATATCTAAAAAATCGGACAGTGAACCGGTGGTCCAACCGGTGAAAACCTGAACCGACGAAAACCTGAACCGACGACCTCACCGGTTCGATCACCGGTCCGGTTTTTAAAACTATGTCCACGGTCACCTTTGTATGAGCCGATTCGCACGTCATGAGTGTTTCCTAGTTCCTACTACATACAGTTGTAAGACGTTACGCGCACACTATTACTACTCCCTCCGTCTATACAATATAAAAAGATGTACAAGATTTGTCTAAATTCAAATTTATGTATATAGTAAAGAGTGTCTAGATATATCTAAGTTTAGACAAAATTTATACTCCCTCCATCACACCAAAAGTGTCTCAACTTTGTTAAAATTTGGATTTATTCGTCCATCACACCACACTTTTGGCGTGATGGAGGGAGTACATCCTTTTATGACAGATGTAGATGTAATCGGAGGTTTGCTAATTTAAAGTTAGCTTCAATCTGATGCACAGGAGGTTTGCTAATTTAAAGTTAGCTTCAATCTGATGCACAGGAGTTCCCCGGGCACAACTTGAGTACACACTTTAGTTTACCACTGAATATTTTCAGTTCGGTGCAATTCAGTTAGACAAAGCTAAAAACCGGAACATACACAGCATTTATCCAAAATTCAGATAATTCAGATATATATATATATCAACACATTGGTATTTCGAGTTTCTTGAGAACCAACTTAGGAATACAAGATTGTCACAGAAATTCATCCTTGAATTTCACGCCTATGGTCTCTTGACAACAGTTGCTTCAACCCTGGTGCGGATGCATCTGAAGTACAGAGCATAATAACGAATGTACAGAAGAGAAGTTGGAGATCACCCAAGCTACAAAAACTGAGTATCATCTCGTTGCACCTGGAAACATTAAGAAGAAGCTACTTGAAAGAATGGGAGGCATCTGAATCATGCGTGTTGATGCTCTTCGGTGCTTCGTAAATGCGGTTGATGTTCATGTCGCTTACGGGCTGTAGTCTTCAGCTTTCCGTTGACCATGCATCGCTGTCGATAGTAACTGTCAGCATTCATTCACATAACCAAGCATGGTGAGCATGCTTTGTATAGAGATTATTAAGAACAATGAAATTCGCCATGCATTCCAGTCAATCTTTTTCCATGGTGAAAGATGAATTCTTTGGCGGTAATTTGGGCCACAAACTATGAGCACATTTAATTACAGGATATACTATAAGGCCATAATATAATACATGGAACATGAAAATAGTTAACGATGAATGATATGGAAGTGCAATACAGAACGGAACCATAAACTTCATATCACATGTAATTACTTTTTATATTTTGTGGACATCTCTATTATAGTGTCTGTTTAGTCAGCCTTGGACCATAAAACTCACCATGATAACCTTTCAGCCTTGGATATCTATATGGCCATTCAATATATGGAACACGAAAACAGTTAACGATGAATGATACAGAAGTGCAATACAGAATGGAACCATAAACTTCATAACACATGTAATTACTTTTTATATTTGGTGCACATCTCTATTATAGTGTCTGTTTAGTCAGCCTTGGACCATAAAACTCACCATGATAACCTTTCAGGCCGGAGATGAAAGTTAGGCTCCTTTGGAATTGTTATGCCCTTTGTGGACCTTTAAACAAGCAGAGGTAAAATTAAGAGTTAGTTACTTTGTAACAGGTCAACTCTGAACTACAGAAATCTAGACAGATAATATCGAATCAGTGGTGCAATGGTTGAGTTAAAATTGAAATATTTCATCTATGAGTTTCACAAAAGACCAGGATTCACCTTTTTGGGACGAATGGCCGATCAAAATATGGCATTGGCTGTGCTTTGGGAACAAGCTCTTTCCTCAACTGCCTGATCATTTCTTCCTCCTCCAGCTTCTCTTGTTGCTCCCGCTCCAGCCTTAGTTGCTCAGCGTACTTGGTCCTCTCGGACACCTATATTCTCAAACAGCCATAGTTAATATAATGATAAAGGTAACACACCAGTTCTATCGAAATTAAGACTTCACACATATGCAATGTATAGTTAACTTGTAAGGAGGCTTACATATTGATCGAATCCAGCACGTTCAACTGCTCGGACATCACTATGGAGAACGAGGTCAACTGGCTCAGTCCTTTCCTTGACCGGTGGCTTTATCAAGCACTAATGAAAATAGAGATACAATGTTATGACAATATCACTTGTTACGCTCTGAACTACAGAAAGCTACCATCATAGTGCTTCCACAGAAAGCACGGTATAAATATTATGCAAAAATCTGTTATCAAACAAAGATCCATTGGTAATCGATCTTCCTTCATAGCTAGTATGTGCTAAGGATCAAATTCTGTAAATCTGACATTATGCCAATTTTGCTAACTCCAAGAACTACCCTGTTGCTAAAAGAAGAGTCAAAACATGCACAAGAAACAACCTTCAATCTGGTGTCTGGTATTAGAACAGATTTATCATCCTTCCAAGGTATTGAACAAAATGCTAATGCAGGTGTGTGTTCAAGAAAATTAGGATATACAAAGAACTAGCCTGTTTCCATAATAACAATTGTACACAAACAACAATCTTGAATCTAGTTTTACAACAAACTTATCTTCCTTCCAAGGTATAGGACAGAATGCTACTGCAGGGCGGGCAGTATTCAAGAAAATTAAGCAATACAACATTACAAAGTAACAAACCTCAGGCTCATCTGTTGTCCATGGAAGTCCTTGAGCGATATGTATACGCTTCTTTTCATCCTCAACGAGCATTTCCTGCACTTTCTGAATGAACTGCTGCTTTTTTGCCATTCCTCGTTGCTGTTTATAAAACAATTCACGCGCGATCCAATATTAGTATAGATCATTTTAACTACTGAATCCACTACTATGGACTTGCCCACTAACAAACAGAACCACCAGCCAAAATGCCTCGTTACTCACCTCTGTTCTGAGCTTGAAAGGATGCTGGCTAGTGACCTTGAGCTTCCTGTTCCAGCTGCTCCTTAGCGACTCAGATGACTGCCGAATCACAGAGCACAAAATGGACACTGGATTTAGAGGGCACAGATAGTAAAACATGATCTACTCTAGAGCACAACAAAAGGTATTTCATCCTTACGTTCCGCCGGCTCCTGCGGCCTCCGGTGGTTGCCTGGCTGTCCCAGCTGGATCTGAAAAGATGAAACGAACTCTGATCAACACCTTGCATCAGCAACAGCCTAAATACAATCGGTTGTCCTGCTGGTTGGTCGGTACCAACTGACCTGTTGCTCTTGCCGTCGAGTGAGCTGCAGAGCCTGGTCGGCCCCAGGTCCAGGAAATCGGCCGAGGAGAACACCGCGTCAGCCCCCTCCTTCCACGGCTGCAGCCCGGGCAGCGCCCACGCCTCCTCGCCGGCCCGCTCGGCGTCGGCGGTGGCGCCGGAGATGGAGAGCAGGCTCTCGAATGCGTCCACCAGGTGCCTGACGCGGCCGGACCCGGAGTCCGGCACGCTGTTCAGCGCCTTGGCCATCACCCTGCTCCGGATCGCCCTCACCTTGCTGCTCCCCTCCAGTCCGGCCGCGTCCCCTTCCTCTGCTCCCTCGGCGGCGGCGGTGTGTGCCTCCTCCTCCTCCTTTTTGGGTTGGTCATCGGTGACGGCGGCGGCGGCGGACGCCTGGCGCTCCTTGAGGAAGAACTCCTGGTGCGACGCGCGCAGCGCCTCGCGCGCGGCCTCGCGGCACTTGTCGAAGTCGAACGCGCCCGCGTCGCCGGTGTTGTTGTTGTTGTGGCGACGCCGATGCGCGCCCTTCTTCGCGACGAGGAACCGGCGCTGCGGGGCCGGCGGCGGCGGGACGGGGGCGAGGGTGCGGCGCCTCCGCCTGACGGAGGCGGTGGCGGTGGCGGTGGTCGGGGCCCTGGAGGGCGGCGGGGGAGGGGAGGCGAGGGCGTTGGGGTCGGAGTTGTCGGAGGCCTGCGAGGGGCGCGCGCGGGAGACGGACCTGGACGGGGTCTTCGCCGTGGCGGCGGTGGCCGGGGTCTTGGACGGCGGCGGGGGAGGGGAGGCGAGGATGTTGGGGTCGGAGTTCTCGGAGTTCAGCAAGTTCCGCGCTCTGGAGACGGACTTGGACGGGGTCTTGGCCGTGGCGGCGGCGGCTGAGGACGCGGGCTTGGCCGGGGTCTTGGGCGCAGACGGGGCCGGGTGCTTGGCGGGGGTCTTCGCCGTCGCCGGCAGGGTCGATGGCTTGGTCGGAGTCTTCGCCGCCGCCCCGGTCGCCATGGCTAGGGTTTGGAATCGTGGTGTGAGTTTGGGGAGTTTTGCTTGTTTGGGTGGGGAGATCGGAAATGGAAGGGAGAGGAAGAGAAGGAAAAAGAAAAAGGGGATGGTTGGGGGCCGAGGAGCCTAACGGCTAGTTTTGGTTCTAATCCAACACGCTCCGCTCGATTGAGTCGTTTCCGCACTCGATCCGGGTGTTGCCTTGCTCCCGTGGCAATGACCTGGGCCCGCTGTCAGTGAAGGTGGAAATATAAAGAGCAAGCCGATGTGGATTTTTGAAAAACAATGAATTTCTCTTTTTTTGAAGTAAGAAACACGTATATTAGCAAACAGGCCGCCTCATTAAAAAACTTCCAGTCCCCTTAGGTACCCTGGTAAGGAAAAGAGTGCGAAAGAAACCTGTTGCGACAACATTACAAAGCGTTCTTACAATCGTTTTGGAGAGCCGCCAACACATCCGTTGGGACAGATCCACTAAGAGAGTCTCTAGAACCACCTCTCCCTAGCTGCGCTAAGCTATGAGCAACACCATTACACTCCCGAGCTACAACCCCTTAGCATCCAGGATGATACTCCAGAATTGTGATATGTTCCGCTCATCACTTGTCAGCGCTTGCACCACACGCAGACAATCACTTTCTAACAATGCCCTTTCACAGTAATGTAGCTGAATGGTTTGAAGGCCCTCCAGGCATGCCAACATTTTGGCTCTGCTCTAAGCCACTTGAAAGATGAACTTGGCTATTTTAGCGTCACTTAACCAAGCCAACGTCGACGCATCTCACATTTGTACCATTTCAATCTTGCACTGATATTTTCTAAGGGGGACCTTTTTTTTGTTACACTGGTTTTTGCCCTTTTTGCGAATAGAACCTAAGAGAAACATCGAACAATATAAAGCACCTCAGTACAAACAAAAATTATAAGAAAAATCCTGAGATGCTTCTCATCTTCAACCAACCTTGTCGACACCGCGTCGCCGCTGCCGCTCCTTCCTGAGATGGCTTGGCGTTGTTGGTTGGGACTAACCACAGATGAAGCTTCATGAAGATCCAGAGATCCCCCCATCTAGAAGAGGTGAAATATGCCTTACACAAAAAGTATATACATAAGAGAATGTGGGGCCGGTGCACGGGACATACCGATTTCTCATTTTCTATGTATGGCTTGCTTGCTTGGACTCTTCTTGCTTTCTGCTCTCGGGGCGGTGTGAATGTTTTGGTTTAACGTATGCCTCTGGCAGGGACGGTTTCGTGTTAATATATAGGGGCATAGAGATATACATCAGAGATTACAAACGGTAGAGAGAAAAGGGGAGATCGATCTGATCTTTATCATAGATCAGTCGATGGTTACAACAACCTCCATTCTATCTCTATCTACCGAACTCATCTAAAGAACCAACGTGCCAACAATGTTGTACACGTTAACACCCCTCCTCAATCACAACCCTTTCCTAGGTTGAGATTGTGTTTGAATTCTTCAAGCTGTCGAACTGGTAAGGCTTTAGTAAAGCCATCTGCCACTTGATCCTTGGATGAAATGAATCTAATCTCCAGCTGTTTACTTGCTACTCTTTCTCTTACAAAGTGGAAATCAATTTCTATGTGCTTAGTTCTAGCATGAAAAATGGGATTAGCTGATAGATAAGTAGCTCCCATATTATCACACCATAAGCAAGACACATGTCTCTTTTTCACACCAAGTTCCTTCAAAAGAGATTCAACCCAAATAACTTCAGCAGTGGCATTTGCTAGAGATTTGTATTCAGCTTCAGTGCTTGACCTGGACACTGTAGCCTGTTTTCTGGCACTCCAAGAGATCAAGTTGGGTCCAAAATATACTGCAAAACCTCCAGTAGATTTCCTGTCATCCACACATCCTGCCCAATCTGCATCTGAAAATGCACTCACCAATGTAGAGGATGATCGCCTGAAGGTTAGTCCAAGACTTACTGTTCCACTAACATATCTCAAAATTCTTTTGACAGCTGACCAGTGTACAGTTGTGGGAGCATGCAAAAACTGACATACTTTATTAACTGAGAAAGCAATATCTGGTCTTGTGAGAGTTAAGTATTGTAAAGCTCAAACAATGCTTCTATACCTTGTACCATCATCTGGCCCAAGAGGATCTCCTTCAGATATTGAAAGCTTTTCTGATGCTGAGAGCGGCGTGGGCAACGTCTTGCATCCCTTTAACCCTACTCTATTAAGCAATTCCAAAGCATATTTTTCTTGTGTTAGCACAATGCCATGATTCATGCGCTTAACCTCTATTCCCAAGAAATAATGGAGATCACCAAGGTCCTTCAATGCAAACGCCGAACCAAGGTCTTGAAGGAGAGCTGTTATTGCTTTGTTGGAGGAACTAGTGACAATAATATCATCAACATATACCAACACATAAATTGTAATACCTGACTTGTTGTAAATAAACAATGAGGTATCTGCCTTTGATGCCAGGAAACCAAGTTCTTGCAATTTTGTGCTCAGCTTGAAGAACCACGCTCTCGGAGCTTGTTTAAGTCCATATAGTGACTTGTCAAGTTTGCACACATGAAATGGTGCCTTTGGATTCTCATAGCCAGGCGGCTGCTTCATATAGACATCTTCTTCCAGAACGCCATGAAGGAACGCATTCTTCACATCTAACTGTCTTAGACTCCATCCTTGTGAGACTGAAATGGCTAAAACAAGTCTAATAGTAGCAGCTTTAACAACAGGACTAAAAGTGTCCTCATAATCTATACCATATCTTTGTTTGAAGCCCTTTGCTACTAACCTAGCCTTGTATCTATCTATAGTTCCATCAGCTTTTCTTTTTATTCTATATACCCATTTACAATCTATAAGGTTACTACCTTGTTGTTTGGGAACTAGATGCCATGTTTTATTATCTATTAGTGCCTTATATTCTTCATCCATTGCATTTTTCCATTCTTTGTTGTTAAGAGCTACTTGTAAACTTTCAGGCTCTTCACTAGTTGAACAGGAAAGACCATACCGAATTGTTCCATCTGTATACTTTTTCGGTTTTGAATTACCTGTCCTTGATCTTGTTTGGTAAACAGGTTTCGATGGCACACCAGAGACTGCAGGTGCACCATCCGCACCTGATCTGCCTGCTCCTGACGCCTGCTCGGATCCCGACGAGGATCCTGTCGGGGCTGGCGATGCGCTTTCCCGCGCTGGCGACGCGGCACCGCGTGGTTCGTCGGCGTCGCTTCTCGAGGTGACGCTCGTGGGCGACACACGCCCTGCTGCTGCTGGCTGGCGCGATGTTGGCGGGGACCGCAGACCAGAAGAGGACCCGCGACGTGACGTGGCGCCGTCTGGTTGGTAACGCGCGGCACGGGATGGATGTGCCGCCGATCCCAAGGAGGATTCACTGCTGTCCGAGGTTTCCGTGATTCGAGGCAAATCTACCTCGTGTCCAGCGCCACCATGCGATGACAAGCTGATTTCTTCACCGTTTGGCACCAGATTTTCGATTTCTTCACTGTTTTGCGCCGGATTGTCTCCTGCACCTCGCTGTGCCTGCAAGGGACTTAGATCACCAGGTACAATAGAGTCATTAGGTGTTAGATCAATGCATTGTTTTTCCCCCTTTTGATTTGACACCGATGGAAGTTGGAGATGCTCCGGTAGAAGAAGGATTTCTCGGCGTAGAAGGGAACCAGCATTGGGATGAAGTTTGGAGAAAGGGAAAACCGTTTCATCAAAAACGACGTCCCTTGAGATATAGACTCGACCAGAAGTGACATCTAGACACTTGACCCCCTTGTGCATGTTACTATAGCCGATAAACACACATTGTTTGGATCTAAAGGCCAACTTGCGTGTGTTGTATGGTCGGAGGTTTGGCCAGCAGGCACAACCAAAAACGCGAAGAGAGGCATAATCAGGTGATTTTTGGAATAGACGCTCTAATGGTGTATCGTCATCAATTACTTTGGATGGCAACATGTTAATAAGATATGTGGCGGTTAAGAATGCCTCATCCCAAAATTTTAGAGGCATAGATGCATGAGCTAAAAGAGCAAGCCCTACTTCCACAATATGGCGGTGCTTGCGTTCGGCCGACCCATTTTGTTGATGGGTGTGAGGGCAAGACACATGGTGTTCAATGCCAATGTTTTGAAAGAAGGAGTTTAGTTTCTCATATTCACCACCCCAATCTGATTGCATAGCAAGGATTTTTGTGTCAAATTGTCGTTCAACAAGGCTTTGAAATCTACGAAAGACTTCAAAAACTTCAGATTTCTTTTTAAGCAAATAAATCCACACATATTTGCTAAAGTCATCAATAAAACTGACATAGTAGGTGTATTTTCCTACTGAACTAGGGGCAGGGCCCCATACATCAGAGAACACAAGTTGCAGGGGTTTGATGGAAACACTAGTTGATCTTGCATAAGGTAATTGATGACTTTTTGCTCTTTGACAAGAATCACAGACAGATTCAGTGTCAGATTTATTTAGACTAGGAATACCATAATGACTAAGAATTTGTTGAACAACTCGAAAAGAAGGGTGCCCTAATCGATCATGCCATCTAGATGCTGGAAGCTTGATGGCACTAAGCACTTGATTATTCCTGAATGATGATGAAGAAACCAACGGGTAGAGACCTCTTGTGCATCTACCTCTAAGAAGAACCTTCTTCGTTGCCTGATCCTTGACATAAAAATACCAGGGGTGAAACTCAATGAATACATGATTGTCTAAAGTAAGACGATGAATAGAGGCAAGATTTTTTGTGGCATTAGGAACATGAAGGACTTTGTTGAGATGTAAATTTTTAGATGGGGTTTTAACAATTGCATGACCAACATGACTAATGCTCATACCTTGTCCATTGGCCGCATGGATTTGATCACGGCCCTTGTATTTCTCCTTCATGGTGAGCTTGTCAAGCTCACCGGTGATGTGGTCGGTGGCACCAGAGTCGCCATACCAGTTGGTGTCCACCCCGTAGGAAGCAGCATTTGCTCCCTTCTCCTCCTCTTCTTCTTCATCGTCGGAGTAGCGATGCCAGCATCTCCACGCCGGGTGTCCCGGCTTGTCGCAGATCTGGCAGATGAGATCGCGGTCTTTGCCGCCCTTGTTGCCGCCACCATGGCGACCACCACCACGACCTCCTTGATCTTGGTGACGTCCTTGTCCTCGGCCATAGCCACGGCCACCTCTTCGGCCACGGTGTGTGCCACGGTCACCACGGCGGCCACCACCATTACGTCCACGAGATGCGGCGTTGGCGGAGGATTTGCCGACGTCGCCGTCGGTTCCGATGAGCAGGCGCATGTGGTTGTCGTAGGAGTCGAGCTGAGCGTAGAGCTCAGCCACGGTGACCTTGTGATCGGGGTTGGCCCCGATGGCGGCGAAGAGTGGATTGTAGGGGTCGTCTAGCCCGGCGAGGAGGTACTCCACCACCTCGTCTTCCTCCATGGGACGGCCCGCGGCGGCGAGCTCGTCGGTGATCGCCTTCACGGCAGCAAAGTACTGCGCCGTGGTCTTCCCCTCCTTCTTGGTGTTGGCGAGCCGCACACGCAGATTGGCGATGCGGGTGCGAGACTTGGCGGCGAACATGGATTTGATGGCGAGCCAAACCGTTGACGCCGTCCTCATCCCGATGCACGAGACAAGGATCTCCTTGGACAATGATGCCAACAAATAGTGGAGGACTTGTTGGTCAGTCTGAACCCAATTTTCATAATCGGGATTGCTCACCTCAATTTGACCTTTGCCGTCGCTGCTGTCGACGGTGATCTTCTCCGATGGCGCCTTGTTGGTTCCATCGAGGAACCCCATCAGGCGAGCGCCGCGTACGGCGGGGAGAACTTGTGTCTCCCATAGCAGGAAGTTCTCCCGCGTGAGCTTCTCGGCGGTGCCCTGCGTTGGGAGCGGGCTGACCATGCCGACGGAGGATGAAGAGCTCATAGCTAAGGTTTTAGATGTGTTTAGGAAGAAGTGGCTCTGATACCATGTGAATGTTTTGGTTTAACGTATGCCTCTGGCAGGGACGGTTTCGTGTTAATATATAGGGGCATAGAGATATACATCAGAGATTACAAACGGTAGAGAGAAAAGGGGAGATCGATCTGATCTTTATCATAGATCAGTCGATGGTTACAACAACCTCCATTCTATCTCTATCTACCGAACTCATCTAAAGAACCAATCTAAAGAACCAACGTGCCAACAATGTTGTACACGTTAACAGGCGGCTCCTCCTGGGAGTCGACGCCTCGCAACGTCAAAACCCACGCCAGCTCGTTCCTTGTGATCGGCACCCGGCGCCTGCACACGCGCGAGCCAACAGGCAAAAAGAGCTCTTCCGGCCGGCCTCGTCGCAAGCACGGCTCGCGCGGCCGGGCATGTTCCCGGACGAACCGTGGCGCGCTGCCGCTGATGGGCGCGGCGTTGCGCCGATGGCGGCGCCCGCGAGCACCGGTGTTCGGGACGGCCCCAGCGTCGGCGTCGGGCGGAGCGTGGTGCAGCAGCGGAGCACGCTGTACGACTCGTTCGAGCTCAACGCGATGGTGGCGCGGCTGAACCGGCTGCTGCTGCACGGTGGGGACGGCGCGAGGCGGCCGGCGGCGCCACGGAGCCCGGCCGGGGGCTGGCTCGCCGTGCCGAAGGTGCTCATCGGGAAGATCAAGCGCGCGTTTCTTGGCGGCCCCCGGCGAGGAGGCAGCTAGAGACGATGTGTGCCGCGCGCACCCTGCAGCGTGCGATGATCGATGGTCTTTCCCTATCGCCGTGTTACTGAACTCGTAGTGGCCGAACTACATGGCTGATGGCTCGATGCTTCTATGCCTGTTCGTTAGCAGCCCAGCTGAATGCCATATATTGTGATACGACCAGTCAGAGTGATCGAGCGTTTGACAAAGTTGAGTGCCGGAATTAATACCGTTCTATTTTGCTCACAAGAAGTTTAAATTTTAATTGATGATTTATATATGACAATGCATATTTAAACGTGCGTAGGTTCCACTTTATTCTTATCGTCATTAAAATGTACGAAAAAGAGGGGAAATGCTGATCTGATCCCGGGCTGAGATGAGCCCGTTTCGTGGACCATTCGTTTTTGTTAAGGTTTTGACAGCCATTGGTGCTATGTCTGTTGCCAAAATATTTCAGCATGTTTCCCATAGCGTAGACTCCAAAGTCCAAACATTGCCCAGACGTCCGTCAGCACGTGGCCTAGCTATTTACTAGGCTGGCACCTCAGAGTTGAACTAGCGCAGATTTTAAGACAAAACGTGTGGCGCAAAAAAAGAGCTCATTTGAGCCCGAGAGCAAAAACACCCCCTCCGAAAAAGAGGTTGAAGTCTCACAAAATAAAGAGGCTATACTATACAAGACGGTTTTTTATGCTCAAAAAGTAATTTTAATTCCCATCAGTCTTTTCGTTAATTTCCTGATATCAACTAATTGATAACTCTTTTTTGCATTTTCTTTTGTCGGACAGTGTATGGGAAATATTTATCAAGAAAGATCGGTCCCATGAATAGAAACCGAAACTGATATGACGTGCGAACAAAGTAAGTAGTACTACCTACGGCCACACACCTTTATCATACTTGATTATTATTTTATTGAATTATATTCTTGTACAGAAATGGCCGCAACAACCAGAGGGGACTAATCTATGTGGATACTATGTTTGCGAGTACATCCACAGAATTGTCAGCGAGAGAACGAATAATCAAAGAAATAAAGAGGTACGAAAACAATATTCACAAATTTATTTTGTTACCTACCGATGATCAAATCCCGGACAAGTAAAATATCTCGCGACAAAGGGAATCGGTATCGTATGTTAATGGTTCAAACGATCACTAAGTTATCGCTGAATGTGTGGGAGCCATTATGGATATCCAAGTCCCGCTATTAGTTATTGATCGGAGAGGAGTCTCGATCATGTCTGCATAGTTCACGAACCGTAGGGTGACGCGGTTAAGGTTCGATGTCGTACAAGTAGATTCAGAATATGAGATGGAGAGCGAATGTTGTTCGGAGTCTCGGATGGGATCCAGGACATCATGAGGAGGTCTTGGCGTGGGGCGTTGGGAGCCACGACGGCCAGTCCAAGGCTTGGACGCCTCGCGACCGATCGGCCGGCCAGTTTTTTCTGTCCGTTGCGCGTTTGCGTGCGCGCCACTTTACCTGTTCTTTAGTCCCACATTGCTAAGCCAAGCGAATTGGGGCATCCCTTGAGCCTATATATAGAGGACCCCATGGAGAGGAATAAACACATTAAGGCTGCTCTTGGCTGCACCTTTCCTTCCCACCCTAGCCGCACTCTCTCTTCCTCCACCATATTCCTGCACCGGCTTGGTGAAGCCTTGCAGGATCTTCTCCTCCTCCACCACCACCACGACGTTGTTCTGCTGGGATTCCGAGGGGATCTACCACCTCCGCTGCCCGCTGGAACGGGGAGAGGAAGTACTTCATCAACACCGTACGTGCGACCGAGTACGAAAGTGTTATCGGATTGCAGCACCAGAACGATCGTCTACATCAACCACGAGATGATCTCGTTAAGGTTTGGATCTACGAGGGTTAGTTCTCATCTATCTCGTTGCTCCGAAATCACTTTAAGCGGTCTGTTTGGACTGTATCGCTTAAGGGTAGACCATATGGGCCGGGCCCATTAATCTCGTACGAGCTACCTCATCCTGGATGGAAACCAACGCTAGTTCGTTATGTTCGTTAGTATGTACATACGTACATGGTATCTGTTGTTGTTTTTCTGATGGTTTTTATTTCGAAAATTATTCAAGTTTTAAATAAATGTTTGAATTTGAAAACTGTTTAGATTTGAAAACTGTTCAAATTTGAAAATTGTTCAAACAAAAAATTGTTCAAATTTAAAAATGTTCAAATTTAAAAAATATTCAAATTTAAAAATTGTTTAGTTTAAAAAACAAAGAATTTTAAATCGAACAAAATTCATATTTGAACAAAAATCATATTTAAACAAATTTCGAATTTAAACAAATTTATAATATAATTTTTTAAATCAGAGCAAAAAACAAATCTGAATAAATTTCGAAATCAGCAAACCAACACAGCAAAAACCAAAAAGAAACCAGCAAAAAACCAAAAAACCTGAGAAACCGGAAAACAAAGGAAGAAACCATATCTGCTAGGCGCTAATGGGCCGGCCCACACCGTCTGTCGCTTGAGCGGGAGCGAATCGCTCCCGCATTGAGCGGCGAATAGGGACGGGGCACGCCGCTGCCGGGGGGAGTTGAAGGGGAAGAAGCAGTCCAGCAGGCGTCCCGTACAGAGCTACTCGGCCCAATAGAGCCAGTTTAACGACAAGACGTCGAGATCTATTTTCGGAGTAGCGGGCCAGAAACGTTGGGCCGGCCGTGAAGTACGGGTCCCGGGTGAAAAATGGCCCCGGGATCCAGCGGAACGACCAAGCAATCTGGTACGTCCGTTCATGGAATCCGATGGCTGACGACATCAATTCGCTGTGGTGATTCTTAGGTAGTTCGATTTTACTGTAACTTAATGATGCGATCATAAAGATACATTTGATGTGTTGGTCTAAAGGAGCAACGCCAATCATAGGATTAGTAGAGACATAGTACATCATCATACCACTCCACTAACATTGGGAGTACATTACTAGGCGGTACATTACGAACACTCAAACTAATTAATGGAGTACATGCATTATTAGGAGATCAAGCATACGAGCGATTGAACTATTTCGGATGTGCTGGGTACAGTGGGTACCTCATAATGCCGCAGAGGCCACCATCAGCCTCATGACCGCGCTCGATACGCATGTAGCCCCTCTCTCCCCACGACACCCCCCACGAGTTCTTCACCACCCAATACTTGACGCCGGGATCGTTGGCATCATCACTTGGCATCGTGCCGTAGCCCACGAGTAGGGCTTGGTGCCGTTTCTCGGTGTCGCAGGGCCCTCTGAAGATGCCGCCACTGTAGCGCATGAACTCGCTGGAGTTGGTTCCCCGAATAGAAACAACGATGGGCGCGAGGGCCACAGCGTCCATGAGCTTCTTCTCATTATGTCGATGCACGAATATAAACCTCCCGATGGACATGACGGGAGGTCCTGCGGGAGTGGTGCAGTGCGACCCATTTCCCACATACGGGTACTGCTCCGAAGAATGGATGCCATGCTTGTTTATGACATATTGAAAGGCCCTGGAAGCACGACCGCCTTTACAACCGTTATTCCCGTTGGTGCAGTCAACCATTTCCTGACTAGAGACGTTGACGCGCTTCTTGTTCTTGAGGAAGTGGACACTCTCCATCGCCTGTGCAGCAGCAATAGCCCAGCAGCTTCCGCAATTCCCCTGGTGCTTCACGCTGGTGAGAACACCATCCACAGTCCGCCAGTCAACGGTGAGTGGCAGCTTGTCGGGGTAGTACTCGCTAGGCTGGTGAAGGTTGAGCTTTCTCTCGTTGCGGGATCGGACCTCGAGGGGGGAGCAATTGGCAAATGATTCAGCGTACTCATCTTGGGTCATGTCCGCAAACCAGTTTAGATTATGTTTCACGCGTGCGCCGCCCTCGTTCAGCTTGTGCACAGCATGGGCCTCTGCCTTGAAGATGGCGAAGCGCTTCTCCTTGTCAATGGGGTCGCCATCGCGCCTGTAGAGCATGTACCAACGCTCGTACAGGCCACGCATGCTCTCCTCCGAAGCAACATTCTCCGAGCTAACGTAGATTATGTCTTCCACCGGCGTGCTCGCCATCGGCGTGATCGCCGCTAGAGCCATGGCCGTCAGTGCGACGACCATGGTGATTACAGGGAGCATGCCTCTCGCCATTGAAACGGTATAATATGTAGTTGTGTGGGTGGATTCTTATGAAGTGAGTGTTCTATGGTCCCACCTCCTTATATAGGAGATCAAGATACAACTGCACATGGTTGGGCGTGTCCTCTGTTCTGCCACAGCCTCAGGCCGGGACGGTTCAACCGTAGACCAAACTATCTTTCACTATCCACAATAGATGTATCATATGTAGTATCATGCATTATATGCATTTCTAAAAGCTCATATGTCACTAAAATTAATGATGAGAGAAATCATATTGGTATCAGAGGTAGATACCGTATAATAGTACATAGAACTAGAAAAATAAATGTTAAATAGATCTTGTACACGTATTTGCATTGATATTTTACAAATCAATAAATATAAGAAGACTATAATAGTATAATATCATACCATGCATTGTAGAGGTAGTATCATGCATTACTATCATATATGCATGATACTATATGATTTCCCCATTGTGACTAATATCAAAATGCATATTTATGTCACCACATCTGCGCACGGAAGATATGTGATGGAACATTATAATAATTGTATGTTGCTATGGGTGAATTAAGTGTTTAGCCTATGCATTTAATAAAAATAATATTTGGTTATCATTGAAAACTAGCACGGGGCGATCGCAAATGCGAGGACATCATCCATCTTCTTTAACTATTTTATATCTTTACTCTTTAATTGTTTTATCTTTTCTCTTTAATTATTTATAATCATGTATATTCATAATATATCAACAGATAATATTTTTCATAACCACCAAAGAAATTATAGAAATAAATATCATAGTTGCAGATACCATCTTTTATCTATTTTAATTTTCATGAAAGTGATATTTGTGCTATTTACACAATAATGATCATTTGCCTCATTTATACGTGATAATTTAATTCCACATTGAATTCAAGTTAGGTCACTACCTATCTCATAGTGTTCAAATGATCCATTTATGAAGCAGAGTAGGTTTTCGTTCCAAATTAGGTGTAATCTGGAGAATATTTTGTAATATCATATTTTAGCCACATTGATGAAACATTAATCCTTACTTCTTATTTTTTTGTTGTAAAAAACATGTTTTTTCTGTGTGTTGAGTTTTAATAATATTATACACTTTTCTCGTGTGCGGATTACTATGTATCTGCCGTCGAGACTCCTTTTTGCACCGCTCAACCTATCTCTTTCATTTGCAATAACTATGCTGATAGGTAATGGACCACAACTAAATTGCAAAACACTCATCTAGTTTACCATTTGAAAAAAGTAACATGTAAAATTACAGCGAAAAATAATGCACGTCCAATCACATCATGTCTGCCAAAATATCATTGTGATTAGTTGTTCAGAGTTATGATGAACTATTGGTTGTGGCCTCATTTGGGCGTGCATATGAAATCATTGTGGTTTATTAATAAAGTGGGTCCACATGATTAATGTTCCTACTCTATATTTTTGTGATAAATTTAGAATATGGATTCTTGCAATATAATTCAGTTTCGATGATACTTAATTATTAGAACTAGAAGGATACCCCGCGCGTTGCAGCGGGAATTTCTCCGATAAATCTATTTTGTAAAAAAACAAAGGGTATAAGTTGATTGGAATAGGATATTATTTGTAGGAACATGCAGGATGCATAAATATTCAAGAGGCTAACTTAAAAAAAACTGACTTGAAATGGTTATATAGTTGGCGGCTAAAAGTTGATGATGTGGATAACTGGATGGCTTAAAAAATAGATGATGTGGCTTGCATGTAGAGTATTAATGAATGTTAGTGGGAGATGACATGGACAATTGCATGGCTAATAGAATAGATGATGTGGATAGCTTGCAAGTTGAGATAGACAACTTAAATGACCTTCTAGTGGAGTTTTGCTTTATAAGAGATATAGATTGTTTAATTATGATTTGATATATATACACACACAGATAGCTCATGTATTCATTTGTATCTCATTCTTTTACGGTTGGCAAGAAAGCGGGACAGGATGTCAATCGAGGAACGCTTCAAAGCAATTGGCGATGAATTGGCGGGATTTTTCCTTCGGGACGTCATACCGCCATTCAGAGAGTTCCAATATGAATGAAGATGTACATGTAACATATAGTTTGACTCGGAGAGTACCACCATGCTACATGTAATAGATAGTATATGATGAGGACATCCCTACCAGGGCCGGCTCTATGATATCCAAGGCCCCAGGGCGAACTCTATCAATGGGCCCAACAAAAAAATCGATGGTGTGAAGGGATAAAATTATTGTGCACTCATTAATACCGATAATTTTTCGGTACCATCAAATATCTGTTATATTTTTCTTACATTTGCTTTAAACCAAGTATCATAGGTCATAAATATCAAAAGAAGAAGCTTCCTAATCTATGTTTTTAGGATTCTTATGGTCACTGAACTTTTCGGTGTTCTGAATGGCATCATGATCAACATCATTTTGCAATTGACCTATAACAGCTTGATTTTCCATGTCTCATAATCTGACTATATTCACGAACAAACCAAGTGAACTGACAGCTAACGAGTAATGAACGGAGCTATGAAAGCAGTTGCAAGTGTTGTAAAAAGAAAGAAAACAATCGTCACGTATTCAGAACACGAAATATAGAGTAGGTCTATAAAAGGTTTCACAGAATATATGATCCAAGATTCCGAAAATTACCGAGCCGAATTGCGATTTGCCCAAGGCCGTAGCAGAAGCCGCTCCCAGTGATTCTCCGGTATTGTGTCATGCTTGATTAGGGAATAGGTAATTAGGGATTCTAGCAGCTTATCTGATTCGATTGAAAGACTCCAGAGAAAAGGAATCAACAAGAGTAAACCGCATGGGCGGTCCCAATTCTTTGCCCGGTGTCTTCACTTTAGTCCCTATTCTTTAAAATTGAAAATCTCAGTCCTAAATCTTTGGTTAGTTGCTCACCCGAGGTCCTATTTTTGGTTTGACCCATGTTGACCTGCCTGCGTGGCGTTTGACCAGTGCCACGTCAACAGTGAGGCAAAGGAGACTACCGGTTGGACTTGCAAATTCGCAAACCAGCCCCCTTTTTTATATTTCTTCCCAAGCCACAGTCCATTTCCCCTTTTCTCCAAATCTTGGGCGGCCCTAGATCTCTGATTCGCGTGACGGAGCAAGCTGGACCCCCTCACGAGCTTGCTCCTACCTCCTCTAGTCATTGCACCGCGTCAGCCAAGGCGAGGACGAGCCGGTGCGCATGGTCGCCGGTGATGGAGCTTCTCTGCGGGTGGACTGGAGGCTGCCCTTGCGCGCGATGAGGACAACCGCGACGCCCAGGTCTGCTGCGACACCCAGGTCTGCTGTGACGCCCATGCGCAAGCAACCATCTCCGGGCCAGTCGATCCCCTCGATGAACTCTTTGGCTAGGAGCGCAGCAATCGCTGCCGAGGTGTGCACGCAAAACCTCACTGTGTGGCCTACGCCCTAGTCGAGCATGAATCCGGCGAGCTCGTCGTCGTGTCCGTGCACCAATGAAGGTAGGGACCACATGTACGCCAGCCTCGCGGAATCGAACGGCCTCGAGTTGTGTGAGGGAGTGACCGTGGCATAAAGGGGTGCAGACAGAAACATGGACCGTATTTTGGAAGAAATACAACCCCAGGGGCCTATTAGCAAATATGTAGGGTGAGCTGTCTGTCTCATAGGCCCTAGTGTCGATGTGCCAGGGGTCAACGCTGGTCAGACGGATTTAGGACCTCACATGAACCATTTATGAAAGATTTAGGACTAATATGTTCAATTTTAAAGAATAGGGACTAAAGTGAAGGCATGGACAAAGAATTGGGACCGCCCGTGCGGTTTACTCAATCGACAACTTCCTGGGCGTTCTCCTGATTGGATCGAGAGGAAGGCCTTTGCGTGCGTGTGAATTTGTTTGACTTGGACGCGCTTGGCCTGGCTAGATGGGCCTAATTTTTTTTCCTCTACTCTTCCCTATATACACTCTACTAGAAATAATGGGCCCCTGTTTTGGTCAGGCCCCGGGCCGTCGCACCTCTTGCCCTGGGCCAGAGCCGGCCCTGATCCCTACTACACCACTACCTCCGTCATTGATAGATGAAGATGAACCTGCTGTGAAGCTCAAGTCCAATGAAGTTCGGATTGGACCAATTACAAGGGCTCGTGCGAAGCTACTTAAACAACAGGTGAACTTGTTTCTAAACGGTACTTTGATTGATGAGAACTTTATACTGCCTAAGTGAACGGATCGTATGCCGCACCTAGAGGGGGGGGTGAATAGGTGCTAACCAATTTTTAGTTCTTTTTCAATTTAGGCTTGACTCAAAGGTAAATTCTCTAGATATGCAACTAAGTGAATTTACCTATATGACAAGGTTATCAACTACGCAAGATATAGCTACGCAATATATAGAAGATAGAATGGGATAGAGGTAACCGAGAGTGAAGCACGCGATGACACGGAGATGATTCCCGTAGTTCCCTTCCTTTGCAAGAAGGTACGTCTACGTTTGGAGGAGTGTGGTTGCTACGCAAGCCAAACCAACAGCCACAAAGGCTTCACTCAGATCTCCTGTGAGCAACGCCACGAAGGCCTAGCCCACTTCCACTAAGGGATTTCCTCGAGGCGGAAACCGGGCCTTTACAAGGTTCTTGGGGCACACATCCACAACTGAATTGGAGGCTCCCAAATCTGTAACAATACAACAATCAACAACAACACATCAACACAAATCAACTAGGGAACCAAATAGGAACACTAGCATGAGATCCCTCAAACAAATGAGGGGGAAATGAAAACGCTTCGGTGAGGATGTAGATCGGTGTCTTCTCCTTCGAATCTCCAAAGATCAAGAGCTTTGGTTGGGGGAGGAAGGAGATCTTGCAAAACTTGTGTTCTTGAGGTGGCTCTAATGGTGATGAAGCTTGGCAGATTTTTCTTGCAATGATTGAGCAGCTTGTCCCTTTGGAGGAGAAAGCTATTTATATGGGTGGAGCTTTCAGATCTGACCGTTGGGACGAATTTCACTTACACCGGAAGTTCCGGCCAGGATGGCCGGAAGTTCCGGCTTCCACCGGAAGTACCGGCCACACGGGCCGGAACTTCCGCCTTCGATAAAATACTTGCAAGACAAAAGAAGGGGCGGAACTTGGGCGGAACTTCCGGTGACCGGAAGTTCCGCCCAAGTTCCGGCCAAGTTCCGGAAATTCGAGGAAACGTTACGGGACTATACTGAGCCACAAATACCGATTTCCGGAACTTGCCCGGAAGTTGGGCGGAAGTTCCGCTGGGCGGAACTTCCGGCCAACTCCACCGGAACTTCCGGTCAGGAATAGAAGAGCGAGCGAGCTGCGCTGAGAAGCATCTGCTGAGCAAGCCAGGGCGGAACTTCCGCCTGATAGGGCCGGAACTTCCGTCCGACAAAGAAAACCTGCAGAACTTCAGAACAGCAATACCAATTCACCGATCCAACATGATTTTTGATAGCTTGTACCTGTCTACATCAACATACATAAATATATACCTAGTGTTGACATCAAACACACAAAACCCAAAAGGGAGGGAAATGTTCTTTCAATCTCCCCCTTTTTGGTGTTTGATGACAACACATGTATTTGCAAGGAATGAATCATGTAAACCAACAAATTGCAAGATGTATAGGAGCTCCCCCTAGATATGAGCATTGGTACATAAGAAGCTCCCCCTATATCTTGCAACCATCTTCCATGGGTTAGCAATAAGAACATGCACAATACAATATAGTGATAGGCATATGGATAAAAGGATCATGCACACAAAAATAACCATGGAAGACTCCCATACGGAGTTTACCATACAAATAGATAAGGTTCCAAACACATAGATAGAGTTTACAAGCCAAATAAACTAGAACAAAGTTCAACATCACAATAGAATCACAAGCGATAAAAATCAAAGCTAACACGAGCTTGTGACTCCCCCATGCAAATACCCAACGGAGAGCAACCTAATATGGTCTCACTCTCCCCCTTTGGCACCAAGGCACCAAAAAGGGAAAGGAGAAACTACACGTCCCAAGGGTCGGCGTTAGCCCAGCCGGGAGGGAGGTTCGATGTAGCGCCGGGGTAGGGAGGAGTGCGAGGAGGAGACTCGATCTCAAGACCATCCGGAGGGAGAGGCATGCCATGCTGAGAGACCCACTCAGCTTCCGGAGTAATGCTTTCCTCGGAACCGGGAGGAGAAACTTCCACCGCAAGAGCCCTCATGATGCTCTTCTGACGAACCCGAGACTTCTTGGCTTCTGCATGCTGCTGATACTGGCGGTGATTGACTGCAGAGGTGAGGCAAAAAATCTGTCTCATGCGGCGTGCAAGCTTAGAAGCCCAGCTAGGTGGCTTCTCATCCGTGGGGATAACATCTTCAATAGGGGAGTTGTGGCGCTTGGTCCTCAAAACCTTCACTTCATGGGATGTGATATTGAGAGGAATAGAGTGAATGAGGGTGCTCTCAAAAGTATCAACCCAAGTATCCTCAATGAGCTTCATAATGTACGGAGCAAACGCGGGAAGCTTCTTCTCATACACACATGACCACATCTCATGGTAGATGTAGTCCATCACATCAAGCTTCTCACCGGTGCCCTTCTTAGCAAAAGAGTTTGCCATAAGATCCACTTCATAAAGATGTATCTCATCAAGATTGCCACCCTTTGGTCCAATGGTTTCCCGGTAGACCCTAAGTATAATGTCCCAAGTAGGGAGAAGATCCGCACTCTTGCCGGGAATACCCCAACCTTTGATGTAAAGGGGCTCCAAGACTTCCCTTGTTTGAGCCCATGAACTATCATGGCACCTCCAACCATTTGCATCAACCCCCGGGAAGCGAGGGTAACCAAGGGCGGCTCCAAACTTTGCCAAGTTAGACTCAAGGAGCCTCTCATGAGACATCCACCGGAATGTTCTAGCTTCATCTTGCTCAAAGTGGACGGTGGCATAGAATTGGTGAACCAATCCGACATCATAATCCTTGTTGAGCCCCATAATGGGATAGAGCCCAAACTCTCCACACAAAGCATAGGCTTCTCGAAAGTAGCTAGCACCGGCCATCTTGCCGATGTCAATGGCATGTTGAGGGGCTACCCCCTTCTTGAATGGCACATACACCTCATAGAATATCTCCTCTTGGGTCTTGTTGTGGAACCGCTTATCCCCAACCCTATTGCTCCGAGGGGTGAGGTAAGGGTTAACGTCACGGAGCTCCTTGTAGTCAAGATATTGCATGGACTTCACGGATACATGGATGTTCTTGCCTCTCACTGCGGGTGTCTTTTGCCTTTGAGCGGATTGCTGACGAGCGGTGAGCTTGGATGGTCTAGTTTGCTCAAACTCTTCCTCGATCTCATCCACATGACCCTTGCCTCTCTTCTTGGAACCACCTGGAGAAGGAATCAATATGATAGGAATGATGAATGAGTGCACATAAGCAAGGAAGCCAAAAACCAGAGCATGCACAGGATATCGGGTAACAGCAGAAAAAATCGCCAGGCCGGAAGTTCCGGTGAGAACCGGCGGAAGTTCCGCCCCTGGGCGGAAGTTCCGGCGAGTTGGGCCGGAACTTCCGGCTGTTCGAAAACAGCGGCAGTTTCTCACCAGATCTGAGGCAATGGCTAAGTGAACCGCAGTACCACGACATCCTAAGCACAATCTAGTAGAGAGAGGGCATCTAGAGGATTTCAAACATGGCTTTTCCTAGAGTATGCCCTATATTTCATCTAGTGAGGTCTACCCACACATAGAGAGGGAGAGGGCACAAACCGGGGGGAGCCATGGAGGAGAAGATGGAGAGGATGCCGATCCACGGAGACGATCCGGTGGGGGACGCCGGAGAAGGGAGATCCGGCCGGAGGGGCAGCAGCCGTCACAGGGGAGGAGCACCACCAAATAGATCTAGGAAAGGGGAAAAGTGGGGAGGATGGGGCTGCACAGCCGTTCGGCCCGGTTATATAGTGGTCACTTAAGGACGGAAGTTCCACTCGTTGGAGCCGGAACTTCCGGTCTCGCAGAAAACACACAGACTAGACCCAGCAGCGGCTGATTAGGCGGAAAAGATACCGGCCGGAAGTACCGGTCGAAACGACCGGAACTTCCGGCGGAACAAGAAACTGTGCCAAAAAATAGGATTTTGGCACGAACAAATGTGCACTCGAAGAAGGTGAAGGATGAGTCTTAGATAAGATAGGCTTAGGACAGATACGCCAAACTGTGAGATGGTACATGATCACTCATTTTTGCAAATAATGCAAATGAAGGCCAAAAATGAGTGATTTCCCATAAACAAGAAGATGTCAATAAAATCCAATGAAGATCCAAACAACTCCAACTCTTCACGAAGAAGAGTGTGGTGGCTTAGGCCACCATATATGAGTGTTATGGTATGGCACCGCGAAGATATATCTTGGGCCCAAACCAATACTCATCATTTAAGCTCACATATCAACATATGATATAACGAGAATGAAATCTTTAATGTTGGCATTATGGGGGGAGGGATAGCTCAATAATTTAAACCGCACTCCCCCTATTTCCATGCCCACATCTAAACCAAATAGAGTTTTGAGACGAAGGTGTGTTTGCAAGATGGTCAAGCTATACTCCTTGAATCAATGATATTTAGCTCATTCCTCAAATAAGTGAACCTTGCTTCATCAAGAGGCTTCGTGAATATATCGGCAAGTTGATCTTTGGTAGGAACATAGATAAGCTCAATATCACCCCGGGCAACATGATCCCTAATGAAATGATTCCGGATCTCAATATGCTTCGTTCTTGAATGTTGCACCGGATTATAGGCAATCTTGATAGCACTTTCATTGTCACATAATAGAGGCACTTTGTCACAAATGACACCGTATTCCTTTAAAGTTTGCCTCATCCATAACAATTGAGTGCATCCACTTGCGGCGGCAACATATTCGGCTTCGGCGGTGGAGAGAGATATACAATTTTGCTTCTTAGATGACCAACACACCAAGGACCTACCAAGGAATTGGCAAGCCCCGGAAGTTGATTTCCTATCATCCTTGTCACCCGCCCAATCCGCATCGGTATAACCATTGAGAATAAAACTTGAGCCTTTGGGGTACCAAATACCATATCTTGGGGTATCAACCAAATACCGAAAGATTCTTTTGAGAGCCATCATATGGCTCTCCTTAGGAGAAGCTTGATACCTTGCACACACACCAACACTCAACACTATGTCCGGTCTAGATGCACAAAGGTAAAGCAAGGATCCAATCATGGAGCGATATACCTTTTGATCCACCTCTTTACCATTGGGATCTAGTGCAAGATGACATTTAGTAACCATAGGAGTGGCCACACCCTTCATCTCGGTCATCTTGAACCTCTTGAGCATGTCTTGGAGATATTTTGCTTGATTGATGAAGGTTCCTTCCCTCAATTGCTTGATCTCAAAACCAAGGAAGAACTTCATCTCTCCCATCATAGACATCTCAAACCTATCGGTCATAAGCTTTGAGAATTCATCATTGAAAGCTTTGTTAGTAGAGCCAAATATAATATCATCAACATATAATTGGCAAACGAAAAGCTCCCCATTGACTCTCTTAGTAAAAAGAGTGGGATCGATTAACCCAACATCAAATCCACGGTCTACCAATAATTCCTTAAGGTGCTCATACCAAGCTCTAGGAGCTTGTTTGAGACCATAAAGAGCTTTATCAAGTTTGTAGACATGGTTAGGAAAGTTGAGATCCTCGAACCCCGGGGGTTGCTTAACATAAACCTCTTCATGTAAAGGACCATTAAGAAATGCACTTTTCACATCCATTTGTTGTAACTTAAAGTTATGATGCGATGCATAAGCAAGAAGGATACGAATGGACTCAAGACGAGCCACGGGAGCATAGGTTTCTCCAAAGTCAATTCCCTCAACTTGAGAGAACCCTTGAGCCACCAATCTTGCCTTGTTCCTCACAACATTTCCAAACTCATCTTGCTTGTTCTTGAAAATCCATTTAGTGCCTATAACATTGCGGCACTCCTTTGGCTTCTTTACTAAGGTCCATACTTTGTTGCGCTTGAAGTTGTTGAATTCTTCGTGCATAGCTTCCAACCAATCCGAATCTTCAAGGGCTTCAAATACTTTCTTGGGTTCCACTAAGGAGATATAAGCATGATGATTGCTAAAGTTAGCCAATTGCCTTCTAGTGGAAACCTTTGCCCTTACATCACCAAGAACCTTGTCATGAGTGTGTCCACGAAGCTCAAGGTTCCTATCTCTTCTTGCTAGACGATGGGCCTCGATCTCCTCCTTGGTTCTTCTTGGCCTTGGAGGTATCACTTGATCAACTTGATCTTTTGGGTCCCCGTCTTGACCTTCAACTTGAGCAACTTCAATTTCTTGAGTGTGCTCAACCTCATGTGCTTGATCTTGGACATCATTTGGTGCGGAGCAAATATCAAATGGATACTCGTCGGAGCCATCATGAATTCTTGGTTGATCTTGATCTTGATCTTGTCCTTGATCTCGTCCTTGATCTTGCACACAAGAGGGAGGATTTTGTTCTTGTTCTTGGGTTGGTGCATCATTTGCTTCACTTGATGGGGTTTGTTGAAGATGAGAAGATGAGGGCTCCACCGTGGTAGAGCATAGTCCTTCCCGAGACGCCACACCGTGTCCCTCAATGGGGCGGAAAAATCCCACACCCATTCTTACTATGGCATCTTGAGGTATTTCATCACCTGCACATACATCAACTTGCCCCACTTGGGAGCCATCATTTTCTTCGAACTTCACACTACTAGATTCGATGATAATCCCGGAGGCAATATCAAAGATTCTATAAGTGTGAGATTCGGCACCGTAACCAACAAATATACCCTCCAAAGCTTTAGGAGCAAATTTAGATAAACGAACCCCTTTGATTTGGTAGAAACACTTACACCCGAACACCTTGAAGTATGAGATATTAGGCTTGTTGAAAGGACACGGATGTCGCCTAGAGGGGGGGGGGGGTGAATAGGCGATTTAAAACTTTTACGAGATGGGCTTAACAAATGCGGAATAAAACTAGCGTTTACTTTGTCAAGCCCAAAGCCTATATACTATGGTTCACCTATGTGCACCAACAACTTATGCTAAGCAATACAAGCAAGTATGTGATAGCAAGATATATATAACTTCAAGCACGATGGCTATCACAAGGTAAAGTGCATAAGTAAAGAGCTCGGGTATAGAGATAACCGAGGCACGCGGGAGACGATGATTTATCCCGGAGTTCACACTCTTGCGAGTGCTAATCTCCGGTGGAGAGGTGCGGTTGCTTAGTGCTCCCGAACGCCACAAGAGGCTCACCTTGAGGTGTGGTTGCTCGATGCACACCAACGCCACAAAGGCCTCACCCCAAGATGCGGTACTCACACCACACACCGAACGCCACGAAGGCGCCTCACCTAAATCTCCGGTGACCCTCGCCACAAAGGCCTAGGTCACGGTTCCACTAAGGGATTTCCTTCGAGGCGGAAACCGGGCCTTACACAAAGATTGGGGCACACATCCACAACTTAATTGGAGGCTCCCAACAAACCGCCACAAAGGCCTAGAGTCCGTCTAGGGTTCCAAGAACCCAAGAGTAACAACCTTCTTGCTTTCACCACCACGAATCACCGTGGAGAACTCAAACCGATGCACCAAATGCAATGGCAAGAACACCACAAAGATGCTCAAGTCCTTTTCTCTCAAATTCCAACAAAGCTACAAAAGCTATTGGGGGAATAAGAGAGGAAGAACAAAGGAATTCACAAAGAACACCAAGATCAAGATCTAGAGAGTTCCACTCACAAAGAGATGGATTTGATTGGTAGAAATGTAGATCTAGATCTCCTCTCTCTTTTCCCTCAAATGGGGGCAAGAATCATGGAGGGATTGAGAGATGGAGCAAGCTTCTCTAGTTCAACAATGGAGGGGAGAGAGAGTGAGAGAAGCACAGCCCAAGGAGGAAGAAGGGGGGTATTTATACCCCCCAAGAAAATCGAGCCGTTTGGGCAAAAACAGGGCCGGATATTCCGGCCCAAGTTGGGGCCGGATTATCCGGGGGCCGGATAATCCGGCCTCAGGGACAAAACCTGGACAAAATCCGGCCAAAAATCCGGCCCCTATCCAGAGCTGCTTTTCTTCCGGTCCTTAGACGATTTCGGGGGGGCCGGATATTTCCGAAATATCCGGCCCGGATAATCCGGCCCGGATATTTCCAAAATATCCGGCCTAAGAAAACTGCGAAACACCAAAACTAAAACGGGCATAACTTTTGCATCCGGACTCCGATTTCGATGATCTTGGGCTCGTTGAAATCACAACAATGAGCTCTACAACAATATGCATAGAAACATCATAGTCCAGCAAAGGAGGATAGAAACAAATGAAGAAAGGTTTGACCTATCTCAAAAAGACATACCGGTAAAACCTCCAATCTTGAAAATGCAACAAGTTGCCCATGGAAAAACCATTCTCAATGAACTAGAGCTTGTCATGAGAATAAGCACAAGCTCTAAAACATCACATGGATAAGATCCAAATAAAACCAAGAAAGATGATGAACCAAACTCGAAAACGCAACAAGTGATCTATGCGAAATCCGTTTTCGATGAACTAGAGCTTGTCATGAGAATAAGCACAAGCTCTAAAACATCACATGGATAAGGTCCAAATAACAACCAAGAAAGATGATGAACCAAACTCGAAAACGCAACAAGTGATCTATGCGAAATCCGTTTCGATGAACTAGAGCTTGTCATGAGAATAAGCACAAGCTCTAAAACATCACATGGATAAGGTCCAAATAACAACCAAGAAAGATGATGCAAGGATGCAAAGGTTTGAGCTCTCTCCGAACGATACGATCGAGTTACTCACTCGAGAGCCCTCTTGATAGTACGGCAACTAAACTATAAACCGGTCTCCAACTACACTATGAGACCGGTGAGAAACAAACCCTATCAAGAGCAAACCTTATACTTGCGCATTCCACTTGAGCTCGATGACGACGATCTTGACCTCAACAAGATGGAACGCCTTTCTTGCTTGTGCTTGCTTGACGAAGTCTTGTGGATTGCTCCCCCATAATCCACCATGGGAGAGCTTCTTCTTCGGCGCATCTTCACATATCCATGATCACCATATGGATGGCAAGACTCAAGCAAAGGATCTCTTCGAGATGGCTCATCTTGAACTTGCACTTCATTTCTTCATTCTTCATCATGTTGATGTCTTGAAGTAGCTTGAGAGCTCACTTCATCTTCATCTTCAAGACATACTTGACACTTGATATCCTTCATCAATTTCTTCTTATTGCAACCTTGAAGCCAACATATGGTTCAAGAATTGCCTATGGACAACTCCTACAAATATAACTCAATGCAAACATTAGTCCATAGGGATTGTCATTAATTACCAAAACCACACATGGGGGCTCCATGCACTTTCAATCTCCCCATTTTGGTAATTGATGACAATCTCTTTGAGAGGGTTTATATAAGGAATTTAAGTAACAAATAAGTTGAATATATAGAGCAAACTCCCCCATAATATATGCATGTGTGAATGATCTTGACTTTCATTGCATATATTGGCATTCAAAGCCTAGTGGAGTTTCCTCTAAATATTCAACTATGCAAAGCAACAAGATGCAATGCAATAAAGGCACATGCTTAAGCACAAAGCAAAGACATAACCAAATTCCCTTAAACCCTCCAAACTTCTCCCCCATTGGCACCAATTGCCGAAATGGGTGAAAAATTTAAAAGGCTAATATAGTGAGAGTTCCTCCATAGCGTGTGCATTTCTCATAATTTGAGTGGAATCAAATGCACATATCCAATGGCGAATATTCGGAAGGAATCACACTATAGATAGGATCAAAGATTGCAAAAAGATAACAAAGTCAAGAAGCTTCAACAAATGAAGCAAGCAACCAAATGAGTCACAAAGAGGATACCAAAAGAAAGATAGATATTATGATAAGATCAAGAAGATTGCTCTAAATAATATGAGGAAGCTCCCAAGGTTTGTGCACAAAACTAGACAATTTGCATTGGAGTATAAAGTGCACAAACATGGAATCATCACTCCCATAATATCATTCAAAAACAAAAGATACCAAGTGAATCAAACTCTAATGATCACCACAAGATAGTGCTCTAAATCAAATGAGGAAGCTCCCCAAGGTACATGCATAAATTAAAATGTTGTATTTGAATACAATATGCATAACATGGAATCCTCACTCCCTCATTACCATTTAAAACACAAACATTTGGAATAGATCATAGATAGAGAAATAAGCTTAACACTTGCAACAAACAAATAGTTGAGCAAAAAGTAAGAGGCACCATAATAAAAGGCTCAACCAAGAAGATATGTGAAAGGCATGATAAAGCATATTATAAGACTATTATATGGATGAGCAAAAAGCATCATCATAGTCTTCAATGAATTATATTTCTTAGCATGACCAATCAACATGCAACAAATAAAAAAGATATCAAATGGAGATGTATCATCTCTTATGTGTATAAGTTTCTCTAAGTGGACAATATCACAAAGATATTTATCCACAAAGAAACATGCACACACCAAATAGATACACAAGAAAAATAGCATGATATCCAAGACGAAGTCATGCAATATACCAATAAGATTTTTGCTTAATAGCATGGCCAAAGGCTCAATATTATCTTATTGTACATTCATGAACTTCAACCACAAACAACTAAAATACATCACAAATATCAACAAGGGATAGAAGATAGTTGGGATGCATTTGAGAAAGGCAACAAGTATCACAAACGGGGATACCAAAAGAAGTAACTAAATTTGCACTTTCATCTATATTGCACATGTGAGAGCCTTGAGGAATTGATATGCAACAAAATTGCTAGATAGGCATAGTTGGGATGGATGAATCATGAGCATGATTTAAAATACTTCCCAACACATGCACTCATCTCAAATTACTCACATTCACAATAAAGAGGTTTCATTAAGACTTTTGCAAGAAGCACAACATTTGCAAATCAAGAGATTCATGCCAAGATGCAACCATAAGGTTGGATACAAGAAAAGTATGCATGAGAAGATACTTGTTACCAAGATAGCATTGGTGTGGATGTAGTAGATATGTGTTCGTTGATCATCCTAGCTTGCCTCACGTTACCATTGAGTCACCACTTCTTTCCAAGAGTGAGACAAGCATTCAATGCATATCCATTGTACCTAACACAAAGGTAAGTACAAAATGGTCCCCAAACTAATTGGGTCCGAAGTAGTTAGACACACTACAACATATAGGACAAACTCCACAATTCTATGTGCATATAGATATGAAATTGAATTTCATGCACATCTTAGCCAAATTAGGATTTGATGGAGTTTACCCTATATATTGGATCAAAGAAAGTGACACATGCCATAAGATATACATATATTAAATATGCATGCACAATACTTTCAAGAACCAAAGGAAGATACAATTTGGACAAAACACCAAATAAACCAAGAGACAATGGTTGTCCAAATTATATCAAAGAATCAAATCAACACAAGATTGACTCCAAAGACTTATCTCATTATAAGAAGCTAATTAAACCTAAGCACAAAGGAATGAGATAACCAACTCCCAAGAGAGCAAGGTTCCAACAAATAAACCAAACCCTCGACACTTTTTATGATGGCACACAGTACCAAAAAGAAAATTTATGACTCCCAAAACCAAATTTTTGATAAAGATCAAGAGAAGTTTATATAACAAATATAGGAGAGCTCCCCCAAGATTAGTGCATTATCTAGGATTTAGAATATGGATACAAAATGCACACAACTAGGATCATCACACTACCTATATCTACAAAAAAAAGCTAAGAAAGTTTGAATAGAAAAAAGAACACATGGGAGTCAAAGCACAACAAATTCATGGCAATAAATAAGGCAATTTAAACACAAGATCCATAAGATGCAAGGAAGACACATGGGAGTCAAAGCACAACAAATTCATGGCAATAAATAAGGCAATTTAAACACAAGAGCCAATGTAGATATGATCAATAAATATCTACCTCATAATTGATTACCAATTGTCCTAGGACAAGAGGTATTAGGAAATATTTCCCGGTGGTAGTTTGTAAGTATACATAAGATCATATTTACAACGAACAAAGCATATGGTAAAAGATAAGAGTTAACCATCATGCAAAGAAAGTTTCTTGATAGCTTCATTTAGTCATACCAACATGCAAGGCAATTAATAGTATTCATACCAACATGCAAAGCAATTAATAGTATTCATACCAACATGCAAAGCAATTAATAGTATTCATACCAACATGCAAAGCAATTAATAGTATGACTTGAAGCACATGGTTTTCCAAAAATGTATTGAGGGACACGTTGTGAAAAACCATGCCAAGAAAAACTTACACAAATAAGATCCACAAAGATATTAGCAATGAAGCCATTTAAGCAAATTGGAGCTTGTTTGAGCAAACATGCCACATAGGAGAGATAATCTACAATATCAATTCTATGTGACACAACCTCAAATGTTCACATTTCCTAGGCTTGTAATATGCACAAAGCTTATTACTCCCCCATAATGTGATAAGGAATTTATTTTCACAAGAGGCAAATAAGATCCAACTAGAGATATTAATGAACATTAGAATTTGAATTTCTCATGAAGATGACATACCACATAGAGACTAGATAATCTTGCAATATCAATTCTAAGTGATATTCCTCATGTACACACATTGTTAGGATTGTGAAATTCCTAAAGGCATATCACTCCCCCAAAATGTTATAGTCCAATAATCTCTCATAAGAGCCATATAAGATACAACAAGATGCAAAGAGGCTCCAACACAAGCACAAATACATGGTGTGCAACCTAACATACATAGCCTTGATTTCTCAAGAAAAACACGTAGGATGCACAACATATACAAACACATGTTAGGAACAAAACTAACACATGCAAAGGGGCGAGTAACTTTCAATATAAATGAGTTGAGCACATGTTACCGCAAGGAGGAACATTGGGTGTATGATAGAAGTAAGATAACCAAAAGACTTGGCTTGAGATAGTATAAATGATGAAGATCCCTTAACTCTTCATGATGTAGCCAAGTCTCCAATGCCCTCCAACAAGCACCTATTGATCAAGTTTTGGATTGTTGGTCCCCAACTAAGTTGGGTCCTAAGAGGTTAGTCACAATAGGCCTGGCAACCCAAATGGTTCTTTTCTTGACACCACTTTGAGCACCAACAAATTTGGCAAACACATTGCCACCCTCATCCTTACGAAGAGAATAAACATCATCAATGGTGATAGAGTTGGATGAGGTACCAATAGTGCAAAAGGAGGAGATGTGACCCTTCTCACGGCATATGTAGCAAGTTCTTTTCTTCTCCTTCTTCTCACTAGATTTCTCCACAATGGGAGCATTGGCTTGATTCTTCTTGGGAAGTGGCATTTCTTCAACTTGAGGTTGAATATGAGTTTGAGCTTGAGGCCGCTTCCCTTTTTGCTTCTTCTTCAAAGGGCAAGATCTAACATGGTGCCCTTCAATTTTGCACTTGAAGCAAACGATCTTGGCCGGGTCTTTGACTTGTACTTTGCCCTTCTTCTTCTTGTTGTTCTTGGACTTGATCTTGTTGTTGGAGTTGAATCCAAGTCCACTCTTGTCATTGGGGGATTGTTGCACACTTAACATCTTATCAAGTTTGCATTTCCCTTCATGACCCTTTACCAAGTCGTTCTTCAAAGAAGAGACTTGGGCCTTGAGCTCTTTGATTTCCTCTACATGGTTAGTAACAACACAAGTACTAGTGGAAGTAGAACCTTCATTGTTAGAGCAACAAGGCAATGAAGATAATTCATCACAAGATTTAGCAATATTATGAGTGGATGAATTACTAGGACTAGCACATGGCAATATAACATTTTGAGTAGTAGTGCTAGTACCCACATGAGGCTCACAAGGTGTTGCCTTAGATATTATAGCCTCATGAGCTAACTTTAGCCTATCATGAGAGGCTAGAAGATCCTCATAGGAGCTAGAAAGCTTTCCATGAATTTCTCCCAATTTCCCATAATTGCTAGTTAGCAAATCAAGTTGAGCCCTTAGCTCAACATTCTCCTTCAAGGTAGATGCTTCACAAGAAGTAGAGTTAGTAGCACAAGCATCATTATCAATAGCAATAGGAGAAGGCAAGTTGGCATGCACTTTTAGATAAGAAGCTTTAAGTTGCTCATGCGACTCGGTGAGTTTGGTGAGCGCACTCTCAATGACCCTTGAGCCCTTTTTGAGTTGCTCAAAATCCTCAAGGAGTTTAGCATTAACAAACACAAGCTTATCATTTTTTAGCTTTAGTTCATTTGCCATCTCAAGAGCTCTATCATGGTTTTCCTTTTCTCTAGACAATTCTAGAGCAAAGGTCTCCTCAAGAGCTTCCTTGATGGTTTGTTCTTCTTCAAGTTCATTCTTTAAAGATGCTACATCATCGGCATACTCTCGTTCAAGAGCACCCTTTTTATCAATGGTGTTCTCATGCATCCAAATAAGTTTTTGGCTCTCAATAGCGGTAGTCAAGATTTCAAAGAAGTGAGTGCTAGCAATTTTATCTTTGCAAATAATCTTGAATACACTCTTACCCTTATCGCGTAGAGAGACAACCCAATCCTCTTCTTCATAAACATCCTCATCCTTATCACCACGAGAAGTATGAGGTTCCATGGTAGGAGATACCGTGGAACCCTTGGCCATAAGGCACATATGAGAACCGTGAGATAAAGATGAGGAGTTACTTGAGGCTCCTTTCAAGATCTTGTCTTGACCAATAGAATCTTTGGTTTCCTCTACAATGTTAGTCACACAACAACTAGAGGAAATAGAAGCATTTTTATCATGGCCACAAGACAAAGCAAGCATATCATCATTAGATTTATTCAAGCAACTTACACATGATATGCAAGGACTATCAACACAAGCATGTAAATCATTTCTAGTGCTAGATGTGTTTGAGTCCGTAGATGAAACATTGCATTGAGATAGAGATGAAGAATCATCAATAGAAAGCTTAATATCAACATTGCAATTTTCATCACCACTCACCATATCATTACCTTGTGTCTTGACACACTTTGGTGAAGTGGATGAAGATGAGAACTCATCACGGCCGGAAGTGGAAGCAATGCAATCATCCTTAATAATATTGGACACATCATATTTATCTTGAATTTTTGTCCATAACTCATGAGCGCTCCCAAAAGGCATGATTGAAGAAGTAACTACATTGCTCACAACAATGGAAAACACATGAGAAGCAAGAGCATCGAGGCAAGAGTTTTTCTCCTCCTCAAGAGATAAATTTTGAGGATCCTTAGGAGAAGAAAAACCCATGCCAAGAAATCGCTCCATGTCCGGAGACATACGCCGCAAAATATTAAGCACATAAATTTTCCATAGATCATAATTTGTGCCATCAAATATAACCAAGTTATTGTGCGCTAATCCCCTAACCGACATCTTTACTCTCAAGGCGGTGAAGCCTAAGAATGAGAGACCTTGCTCTGATACCAATTGAAAGGACACGGATGTCGCCTAGAGGGGGGGGTGAATAGGCGATTTAAAACTTTTACGAGATGGGCTTAACAAATGCGGAATAAAACTAGCGTTTACTTTGTCAAGCCCAAAGCCTATATACTATGGTTCACCTATGTGCACCAACAACTTATGCTAAGCAATACAAGCAAGTATGTGATAGCAAGATATATATAACTTCAAGCACGATGGCTATCACAAGGTAAAGTGCATAAGTAAAGAGCTCGGGTATAGAGATAACCGAGGCACGCGGGAGACGATGATTTATCCCGGAGTTCACACTCTTGCGAGTGCTAATCTCCGGTGGAGAGGTGCGGTTGCTTAGTGCTCCCGAACGCCACAAGAGGCTCACCTTGAGGTGTGGTTGCTCGATGCACACCAACGCCACAAAGGCCTCACCCCAAGATGCGGTACTCACACCACACACCGAACGCCACGAAGGCGCCTCACCTAAATCTCCGGTGACCCTCGCCACAAAGGCCTAGGTCACGGTTCCACTAAGGGATTTCCTTCGAGGCGGAAACCGGGCCTTACACAAAGATTGGGGCACACATCCACAACTTAATTGGAGGCTCCCAACAAACCGCCACAAAGGCCTAGAGTCCGTCTAGGGTTCCAAGAACCCAAGAGTAACAACCTTCTTGCTTTCACCACCACGAATCACCGTGGAGAACTCAAACCGATGCACCAAATGCAATGGCAAGAACACCACAAAGATGCTCAAGTCCTTTTCTCTCAAATTCCAACAAAGCTACAAAAGATATTGGGGGAATAAGAGAGGAAGAACAAAGGAATTCACAAAGAACACCAAGATCAAGATCTAGAGAGTTCCACTCACAAAGAGATGGATTTGATTGGTAGAAATGTAGATCTAGATCTCCTCTCTCTTTTCCCTCAAATGGGGGCAAGAATCATGGAGGGATTGAGAGATGGAGCAAGCTTCTCTAGTTCAACAATGGAGGGAGAGAGAGTGAGAGAAGCACAGCCCAAGGAGGAAGAAGGGGGTATTTATACCCCCAAGAAAATCGAGCCGTTTGGGCAAAAACAGGGCCGGATATTCCGGCCCAAGTTGGGGCCGGATTATCCGGGGCCGGATAATCCGGCCTCGGGGACAAAACCTGGACAAAATCCGGCCAAAAATCCGGCCCCTATCCAGAGCTGCTTTTCTTCCGGTCCTTAGACGATTTCGGGGGCCGGATATTTCCGAAATATCCGGCCCGGATAATCCGGCCCGGATATTTCCAAAATATCCGGCCTAAGAAAACTGCAGAAACACCAAAACTAAAACGGGCATAACTTTTGCATCCGGACTCCGATTTCGATGATCTTGGGCTCGTTGAAATCACAACAATGAGCTCTACAACAATATGCATAGAAACATCATAGTCCAGCAAAGGAGGATAGAAACAAATGAAGAAAGGTTTGACCTATCTCAAAAAGACATACCGGTAAAACCTCCAATCTTGAAAATGCAACAAGTTGCCCATGGAAAAACCATTCTCAATGAACTAGAGCTTGTCATGAGAATAAGCACAAGCTCTAAAACATCACATGGATAAGATCCAAATAAAACCAAGAAAGATGATGAACCAAACTCGAAAACGCAACAAGTGATCTATGCGAAATCCGATTACGATGAACTAGAGCTTGTCCTGAGAATAAGCACAAGCACTAAAACATCACATGGATAAGGTCCAAATAACAACCAAGAAAGATGATGAACCAAACTCGAAAACGCAACAAGTGATCTATGCGAAATCCGTTTTCGATGAACTAGAGCTTGTCATGAGAATAAGCACAAGCTCTAAAACATCACATGGATAAGGTCCAAATAACAACCAAGAAAGATGATGCAAGGATGCAAAGGTTTGAGCTCTCTCCGAACGATACGATCGAGTTACTCACTCGAGAGCCCTCTTGATAGTACGGCAACTAAACTATAAACCGGTCTCCAACTACACTATGAGACCGGTGAGAAACAAACCCTATCAAGAGCAAACCTTATACTTGCGCATTCCACTTGAGCTCGATGACGACGATCTTGACCTCAACAAGATGGAACGCCTTTCTTGCTTGTGCTTGCTTGACGAAGTCTTGTGGATTGCTCCCCCATAATCCACCATGGGAGAGCTTCTTCTTCGGCGCATCTTCACATATCCATGATCACCATATGGATGGCAAGACTCAAGCAAAGGATCTCTTCGAGATGGCTCATCTTGAACTTGCACTTCATTTCTTCATTCTTCATCATGTTGATGTCTTGAAGTAGCTTGAGAGCTCACTTCATCTTCATCTTCAAGACATACTTGACACTTGATATCCTTCATCAATTTCTTCTTATTGCAACCTTGAAGCCAACATATGGTTCAAGAATTGCCTATGGACAACTCCTACAAATATAACTCAATGCAAACATTAGTCCATAGGGATTGTCATTAATTACCAAAACCACACATGGGGGCTCCATGCACTTTCACTTGTTCCCGGTGAGTATTTCATATGGAATCTTGTTCAAGCCCTTACGGAGATAGAGCCGGTTAGAGGAGTGACAAGCGGTGGAGATGGCTTCGGCCCAAAAGTTATAGCGGGATTTATACTCCGCCATCATAGATCTTGCCATATCCATAAGAGTCCGGTTCTTCCTCTCCGCAACACCATTTTGTTGAGGGGTGTAAGCAGCGGAATATTGATGTCGAATCCCCTCATCACTAAGAAAACCATTGAGTGTGTAGTTCTTGAACTCGGAGCCGTTGTCACTTCTTATTGCCATAATGAGGGGGTTGTGTTGGCGTTGCACCTCGGTAGCAAAGTCAATGAATATTTGTTGAGTCTCATCTTTCGTCTTGAGAAAGTAGACCCAGGTGTATCTTGAGTAGTCATCAACAATCACCAAGCAATGTTTCTTCGCACCAAGACTTGCATGAGTAACGGGACCAAAGAGATCCACATGAAGGAGCTCCAAGATCCTCTTGGAAGAGATGATGGTCTTGCTTGGATGCGGAGAGTCATGCATTTTGCCTTCAACACAAGCCCTACAAACACGATCTTTGGCAAAAGACACATTTTCCATTAGTCCCACAATATGGTTCCCCTTGTGAAGACTTTGCAAAGTTCTCATGTTGACATGGGCTAGGCGGCGATGCCACAACCAACCCACGTCCGCCTTTCCGAATAGGCACATCGCACTTGTCGTGGTGGTCCCCGAAAAGTCCACCACATACAAGTTGTGTTCGCGATACCCAACGAATGCGACTTTTAGAGTCTTGCTCCACAAGAGGACCACAATATCATTATCAATAAAGACGGCGAAACCCATCTTGCCAAGGGTGGAAACAGAAAGTAAATTGTAACCAAGGGTTTTGACAAGCATGACATCCACAAGAGTAATGTTGTGTGCAACCACAACCTTGCCAAAACCCAATACCTCGGATGTATAATTATCGCCAAAGGAGACGGTGATATCATTTATGTTAGGCCTCAACTCCTTGACGAGGTTCTTGCCGCCGGTCATATGACTTGTACATCCACTATCAAGTACCCATTTTGAACCTCCGGCGGCATAGTCCTACATGAGATCAATTCTTGGATTTAGGTACCCATTTCTCAATGGGTCCTCTTTTGTTAGCAACAAGGGTCTTTGGGACCCAAATAGACCAAGCAATATAACCATCATAAGGTCCAACATATTTTGCATAAACATCACCATAATAATCTTTAAATAAAACATAGTGAGGGTTAGCAATTCCCGCATCATCATCATTTATGGTGTTGCCCTTGGAGGCTTCACCATTAGTGATGGCTTTCTTCTTCTCTTGTGTGGGCTTGGCCTTTTGCTTGTTTGCCTTCTTCGCCTTGGCACCGAAACCAAGGCCCTCCTTCCCATTGTTTGATCTTTGCTTACTCAAAAGATCATCCAACGAAAGTTTACTTTGGGGAGAGGAGGCCTTAGCAAGTTCATCCTTCAACCTAGCATTTTCCTCAATAACATTTGTGTGATCACATGAAGGAGTAGAGGTACTAGGTATGTCATATGAATCGAGCCTAATTTGAAGTTGCTCATAAGACTTGGAGAGGAGAGAGTATTCACTCTTCAAGGCTTTGTGTGCCTTGTCTAGATCATCTAGATCTCTCACAAGTTTCTCATGATCAACACCAAATTTGGCCTTTTCCTTTGAAAGCACTTTAGACTTAGCTCTAGCAAGATCCCTAGCTTTAGTGAGCTTGTTAATTTTATCTTGAGGATCTTCAAGAGTTTCTAGCCTCTCCTCAAGAGAAGCTATAGTTTCTTGACTTTCCTCAAGAGCATTTTTAAGAACATGGATTTCAAGAGAGTCTTCTCTTTCTATTTGACCCTTTTTCTCAAGAAGATCATTTTGTTGAGCAATACGAACCATGAGGTTTGAAACATGCTTTTTAGTGTTACCTTGTAGGTTGAGAATGAAATCATCAAACTCTAGCATTTCTTGTTTCACTTTTAGACTAGCATCATCAACCCCTAGATCACTAGATATGTTAGGCATAGAGGGGTTAGGGGATGATACCTCGGAAGATTTAGCCATGAGGCAACTTTCTTCCTCCACATGAATGACCTCATTGGGGGATTCACTTGGTGATGAAGGATTAGTGGAGAGGGAGGCAAGAGCGACCAATCCATTAGAGGTTGCATCTTCTTCATCATCAACATCATCATCTCCGGAGGTATACTCTTCTTGAGTTGATAGCACAATAGATGTGTCCAAGGAGGACCTTGCCATGAAGCAATATGCATTCTTGATATGAGGATTCTCATTGGGAGAGTCAAAGAGAGATGAAGAGGGAATGTTGGTGGTGACGATGGCGGCCAATTCCTTTGAGCTTTCTTCATCTTCCTCACTACTAGAGCTTCCCACTTCATCGGAAGAATATTCTTCCCTTGTTACTAGCACAACTCTTGAGGGCCTCTTGCCCTTCTTGGTCTTGTTGTTGTAGAATTTCTTATTGGGGGCTTTTGAATATTTGCCCTTTGTGTCTTTGCTCTTGTCCTTGGGAATGAGCCTCCCATTATGAAGCTCTCTATTCTCATAGGGGCATTCGGCAATGAAGTGGCGCTTGTCATCACAATTGTAGCATGATCTTGTCTTTGGACCAAAGCTAGTGAACCCACTTTTGTTGTTTCTCTTGATGTTGTCTTCCTTGGCCTTGGATGGATCAACCCAAAAAGACTTTGCATGGAAGGCCATGTGATCATGGTAGTGGCATTGCAAATCTTCCGGATAGGACATACTCCAAGATGCTCTATAAGATTCTTGAGGAATCACTTCTTCAATGGAGTTGACCGCCAAGGCAAGGTTGGAACCTTTTGTCATCCCAAGAGCTCGATTGCGAGAATCATGAGAGGTTTCCTCAAGCACCTTGAGAGCTTGCATCTCGTGCACGACTTGTTGAGAGGTGAGAGAGGAATAGCATTCCCTCCCCACAAGAGTCTTGACATCAATGGGTACAAATGGCATCATGCATTCAATGTAGTTCTCCTTGATCCAAGAGTCATTGATGTGGGTGGCACCAATAAGCCGGAAGGCATCGGCAACGGTGAGAAGTCTTCCATACATGACTTCATGATCCTCATCCGGTAGCCTCATGAACCCTTCGGCTTTATTCTTAAGAGCATTGTACTTGTTCCTCCTTGTGCTCTCACTTCCAATGCAACTAGCGGCCAATCCATCCCAAGCTTCCTTGGCGGTGGTGTAGTTCCGAACACGATGCAAGTCCTTTGTCCCCACACTAGTTTGAATCATGTGCAAGGCGGTGTTGTTGAGTTGACTATCAACCGCTTCTCTTCTAGTCAACTTGTCGGGGTTGTATGGCTTGAAGCCTTCCAAGATGATTCTCCAAAGTTCATTGGAGGCACTGCAAACATGAGAGCGGAACTCAAATTGCCAAGTATCGAAATTATCAATAGAAAACTTAGGTGGGTCGCCCCGAATGTTCAAATGGGGATGGGGAACCGGTATATCGGGAGATAGAAAAGGTGGAGGTACTCGATTGTAGCTCTCACCCCCACTAGTTCCCCTAGGAGATGCAATGGGAGATTTGATAGTGTTTAAGTTATCACCTTCCACGGGTTTGGTAGATGGGGGTAATACCGACGCATCTCCCTCATCTAACGTACCCGTGTCCTTTACCTCTACAATGGGAGCCTTGGGAAGGACCGGAGCCAAAAGCTCGGCAATCATCTTTTTCATGCTTTCCATTTGGGCTTCCTTGGAGGACTTCAACGAATTGAAGTCTTCCATGGAGACCGTCTTGGCGGCCCCTTCCGAGGGCTCCTCGTCCGGCATACTCTTAGGCGGTTAAGCCCGAAATAAGAGCCGAGGCTCTGATACCAATTGAACGGATCGTATGCCGCACCTAGAGAGGGGGGGGGGGTGAATAGGTGCTAACCAATTTTTAGTTCTTTTTCAATTTAGGCTTGACTCAAAGGTAAATTCTCTAGATATGCAACTAAGTGAATTTACCTATATGACAAGGTTATCAACTACGCAAGATATAGCTACGCAATATATAGAAGATAGAATGGGATAGAGGTAACCGAGAGTGAAGCACGCGATGACACGGAGATGATTCCCGTAGTTCCCTTCCTTTGCAAGAAGGTACGTCTACGTTTGGAGGAGTGTGGTTGCTATGCAAGCCAAACCAACAGCCACAAAGGCTTCACTCAGATCTCCTGTGAGCAACGCCACGAAGGCCTAGCCCACTTCCACTAAGGGATTTCCTCGAGGCGGAAACCGGGCCTTTACAAGGTTCTTGGGGCACACATCCACAACTGAATTGGAGGCTCCCAAATCTGTAACAATACAACAATCAACAACAACACATCAACACAAATCAACTAGGGAACCAAATAGGAACACTAGCATGAGATCCCTCAAACAAATGAGGGGGAAATGAAAACGCTTCGGTGAGGATGTAGATCGGTGTCTTCTCCTTCGAATCTCCAAAGATCAAGAGCTTTGGTTGGGGGAGGAAGGAGATCTTGCAAAACTTGTGTTCTTGAGGTGGCTCTAATGGTGATGAAGCTTGGCAGATTTTTCTTGCAATGATTGAGCAGCTTGTCCCTTTGGAGGAGAAAGCTATTTATATGGGTGGAGCTTTCAGATCTGACCGTTGGGACGAATTTCACTTACACCGGAAGTTCCGGCCAGGATGGCCGGAAGTTCCGGCTTCCACCGGAAGTACCGGCCACACGGGCCGGAACTTCCGCCTTCGATAAAATACCTGCAAGACAAAAGAAGGGGCGGAACTTGGGCGGAACTTCCGTTCCGGAAATTCGAGGAAACGTTACGGGACTATACTGAGCCACAAATACCGATTTCCGGAACTTGCCCGGAAGTTGGGCGGAAGTTCCGCTGGGCGGAACTTCCGGCCAACTCCACCGGAACTTCCGGTCAGGAATAGAAGAGCAGAGCCAGAACTGCGCTGAGAAGCATCTGCTGAGCAAGCCAGGGCGGAACTTCCGCCTGATAGGGCCGGAACTTCCGTCCGACAAAGAAAACCTGCAGAACTTCAGAACAGCAATACCAATTCACCGATCCAACATGATTTTTGATAGCTTGTACCTGTCTACATCAACATACATAAATATATACCTAGTGTTGACATCAAACACACAAAACCCAAAAGGGCGGGAAATGTTCTTTCACTAAGTCCTATTACTTATGTATCATCAGGTATCAAGAGGAGACGAGCATCGCACGAGGAGGAGAGGAGCAGCTGGACATGAAGACGGACGTCAAGATGGACGTGAAGCTGGACATGGAGCTGGACATGAAGATATCTCATGGACGCGCGAGGGAGGAGCGGGAGGCATGCGCGAGAAGAGAAGAAGACGTCCAGGCCGGTCCAACACCCGGTTAGACCGGCCGCCAGACCGGCCAACCCGGTCCCTGGCCCGGTTGACCAGGCGCCAACCGGATGCGATACTCGTACCGGAGCAAAACCGGAAAACCTCGCAGTTTCCCGGTTGCCGCCCGGTTGCCACCCGGTTGCCACCCGGTTGCCACCCGGTTGACCGGACGCCAGACCGGCCGACCCGGTCCCTGGCCGGTTGACCGGATTCCACACCGGATTCGTCCGAGTCTGTCTCGACCAGATCTATTCTGGGTCGGTTATTTTTGTATCTTTTCGACCTGGAGTCGTCCCGGACGCCTATATAAGTGCCCAGGACGCCCCCTAGCTGCTTTAGACCACGTTTAAGATAAACCCTAGTTCTTAGTTGTTTGCTTATGCAAAACTATTGAATCCCTACACCATATTGCTTGATATTGTGTAGATCCTGAAAAAGTCTTGTGTGATCTGCTGTTCCATTGGGAATTAGAAGGTTGCAACTTACCGCTTCGTGGTCGGCGGCTACGTGCGCAAGTGTGTGGAGTTGCGAATATCTTGCAGGGTTGAGAGCTGTTGCATTGGCGACAGATACCAATCGAGAGATCTCGTTGCGTCATACAAGTTATCATCCACTTCATCGTCGTGTTTCTCCGCTGCCATCACCCCGTGATCATCATCACCACCGTTGCTTACTGAGAAGATCGGGCCACCCCTTATCATCTTGGTATCAGATTTCCAGTTTTCCTCGGTAAGCCATCCACAATCCACCCCATAGTTGAGTTGTGAGTGTTTTCCTATCCAGAAAAAGCCAAAAAAATTTAGGGTTAGGGTTTGCCATAGCCTTAGATTGCACTAATTTCGAGTTTTAGTTGCTGTTCGTAGTTGTTTTTGCGTATCTTTTCTTTCCATCTAGTTTTTAGGGTTTCAGTTTACTCTATCAGCTTGTGTTTACATTATCAAGTGGTGTCAGTTTTTGTTACTCCGAGTCCACATAGCGTACAGTGTGCTTGTTCCCAACCATAGACACAGCCCTTCGATATAAAGTAACTAGGAACTTCCTCAGAAGAGACTAGTTTTACCGCTCGACAGGCTGCTCGTTAGGTTATCGGTGCTTTGCATATTTCTGTTGGCCGTGTTATCAAGGAGTTGTGTCATATATAAAAAAAAAAGAGAAAATAGAAAAGAAGCAAAAAAAAGCTACATAGCTGCGTGTTATACAAAAAGAAAAATCCAAAAAAAGAAGAAGTGAAGTGCTAGTTACATCAAGTGAAGGCCTAAGTTTACTTTTCTGCACCCGTAGTTGAGCAATCTTGTGCCTGTCTCGTTGAGCTTTGCTAGCGTCTCTCGTGTGCATTGCAACCTTTCCCACATATAGTTGCATTGCCCCATTATATCGCCTTGTGTGAGTATCATTGGTTGTCTACGGTCAGCGCTAGAGCTTGTTATTGGTGCAAATAGGTAGCCTACCTACAGCCCCACATATATCCTGCTTTGTCGTGTGATTTATTCTTATACCCTTGATATTCGCTTCACTACATCCGTGCACTAGTTGTTACTACAAGTGGTAAGCAACACTAATTTACTTTGGAACGGTAAGATCTCCTTTTCTTATCAGTTGTTGAGTGAGTTGTGAGATTACCACCATATATTTTTGATTTAGTGCACTAATCTACTAACGATGTCTGCTAGTGATCATAAACTTGTTAACCAGGAAAACAAGAGTGCTGCAGATATCATCACATGGAGGGAGTATGAGGCTCTTCGTAATGAGATGCGACGTGAATTCCGCGCTCAGGATGAGGAGCTTAAGGGGACGGTCCAAGCGATCTCCCAAAAGTTGGATGCTACTCATGTGACCGTCACTACAATGCAAGATCAAATGACGGATGTACAACGCAGTCTTGCTGATTTGCGCCTAGCTGTTGAGAATTTGACCGCGCAACAACAACAAGACGATGATGACGATCCAGAGCTTCAAGATGACGCACACAATCCTCGTGGTGCGCCACGTGGTTATCGTCCTCGCGGTTGGGCTCCACTTGGCCGCAATGGTCGTGTACAAGATGAGGAAGATGGATTGGGTAAGCCCAAGTTTTCTATACCCAAGTTTGAAGGAGGAGCTGATGTTGAAGAATACCTCACTTGGGAGCTCAAGATTGAGAAGTTGTGGAGCTTACATCCACATTATACTGAAGATCGGAAGATCAAGCTTGCTTCTTCCGAATTTGATGGCTATGCTTTGCGTTGGTGGGATGCTTTTGTTCGTAATCGTGAAGAGGATGGTGAGCAACCTATACGCACATGGCGTGCCATGAAGGAGGCGATGACTTCTCGCTTTGTGCCTACAAATTACTTACGGAATATATATGATAACCTGACTCTATTGAGACAAGGTGTGAAGACTGTCGATGAATACTACATGGAGATGGAGATGCTTATGCAGCGTGGCCGTGTCCGTGAGTCTCTCGAGATGACAATGCAGTGTTTCCTCAATGGTTTGAAGTATGATATCAAAGGCATTGTTCGTCACTACAGCTACACCAATATGAATCAATTGTTACATCATGCAAGAGAAGCTGAATCACAGTTGGCTGACGAAGCAAAGATCAAAGGACGAGCTACAGGAGCTGGACGTTTCACACCTCGCGCGGCCCCATCTACGGCGCCGGCGCCTTCGACGCGCTCCGCCCCTTACTCTACTACGCCTAGTAAGCCGGTCTCCAATGTGTCTAACACAAAGAAGTCCGAATCTGCTGCAAGTACGAGTGGCTCTAATGTGTCTACTGCGCGTAACCGTGATATGGCTTGTCACACATGTGGTGGCAAAGGTCACTTCAAGAGATATTGTCCTAACCGCAAAGTTATGATTATCAATGAGGACAATGAGTATGAGACTGGAGATGATGTTGATCCTAATGCTCCAGAAGATGATGACTATGACTCTGATGGTGAAGATGCATATCCGTCTGATGCTCGCACCATTGTTGTGTCGCATCGTGATCTTAATGTGTTTCCTAGTACATCTACTCAGCGCTGCAATTTGTTCCAAACAAAAGCTTAAGTTGGTCCTGACAAGGCTTGCAAGGTCATTATTGATGGCGGGAGTTGCCGCAATTTAGCAAGCAAGGAGTTGTGTACCAAGCTGAAGTTGAAGTATCTACCGCACCCGCATCCATACTATATTCAGTGGTTGAGCGACAATGGTGAGATGAAGGTAAACCACATGGTGCGTGTTGAATTTGCTATTGGACCGTATAAGGATTGCATTGACTTTGATGTCGTTCCTATGACGGTGTGTCACCTACTATTGGGTCGGCCTTGGCTCTATGACCGTTTTGTGCAACACAATGGCCGTGCCAATACATATCACTTGGAGTTCAAGGGCAAGAAAATCAACTTACAGCCTATGACACCACAGCAAATTGTCAATGAGTCTCGTCAAAAGGTTGAAGTCAACTTGGAGGATGCATCTATAGATAGGCGAGAGAATTGTAATGTTGTGAGTGATATAACAAAAAGTGAGAGAGTGAATTCCTTAGTCTCATTAGCCACCAAAGAAGACATGAGAGAATTTAGTGAGGATCCTACAGCTATGCCTCTTGTGCTCTTGTACAGGGGTACGGTTTGGTTTCTAACGACATGACCCCTCTTCCTCTTGGTGTTTCTAATGTTTTGCAGGAATTTGGCGACGTGTTTCCGGATGAGGTACCCGCAGGACTTCCACCGTTGCGAGGTATTGAGCATCAAATCGACTTGATTCCCGGAGCTTCGCTACCCAATCGGGCACCATATAGAACGAACCCCGAAGAAACGAAGGAGATACATAAGCAAGTACAAGCGCTACTCGACAAAGGTTATATCCGCATAAGCCTTAGTCCTTGTGTTGTTCCTGTTATTCTAGTTCCTAAGAAAGATGGTACATGGCGTATGTGCGTAGATTGTAGAGCTATAAACAATATCACTATTCGATATCGTCACCCTATTCCTCGTTTAGAGGATATGCTAGATGAATTGAGTGGTGCTGCTGTGTTCTCTAAAATTGATTTGCGTAGTGGTTATCATCAAATTAGGATGGAAGAAGGGGATGAGTGGAAAACAACCTTTAAAACAAAATTTGGTTTGTATGAGTGGTTAGTAATGCCTTTTTGTTTGACTAATGCACCTAGCACTTTCATGAGACTGATGAACCATGTTTTGCGTGATTTTATTGGCAAGTTTGTGGTTGTGTATTTTGATGACATATTAATCTACAGCCGCAATGAATCGGATCATACTATACATATTCGACATGTTTTGCAAGTGTTGCGTGATAATAAACTCTATGGTAATCTTGAGAAGTGCACATTTTGCAAAGATAAGGTCATATTTCTGGGTTATGTTGTCTCTAAGCATGGAGTAGAAGTAGATGTGTCTAAAATTGAAGCTATTCAAAATTGGCCTACTCCCATGAATGTGAGTCAAGTTAGAAGTTTTCATGGTCTAGCTGGGTTTTATAGAAGATTTGTGCCCAACTTTAGTACTATTGGTGCACCTTTGAATGACTTGACTAAAAAGGGTGTTGTTTTTGAGTGGGGCGCAGCCCAAGATCATGCTTTTGATGAACTTAAGAGATTATTAACTTCTGCACCGTTGCTTGCACTTCCTGATTTCAATAAGCAATTTGAGATTGAATGTGATGCTAGTGGTATTGGAATTGGTGGTGTGTTGATGCAAGAGGGTCGCCCAATTGCATATTTTTCTGAGAAACTGTCTGGTGCTAAGTTGAACTATCATATATATGATAAAGAATTGTATGCTTTAATTAGAGTTCTTGAGGTTTGGCAACATTATTTGTGGCCAAAAGAATTTATCATACATTCTGATCATGAAGCTTTGAAATATCTGAAAGCCCAAACTACTTTGCATAAGCGTCTTGCTAAGTGGATTGAGTTCATTGAGTCTTTTCCATACATTATTAAGCATAAGAAGGGAAAAGATAATATTGTTGCTGATGCTCTATCTAGGAAGAATATGCTATTAACTCAACTTGATGTTAAAATTCCTGGATTAGAAGTACTATGTGATTTGTATGCTACTGATCATGATTTTGCTGAACCATATCGCTTATGTACTCTTGGTAAAGCATGGGAAAAATATCACATACATGATGGGTTCTTGTTTAGAGCTAACAAATTATGTGTTCTAGAATCGTCTGTGCATTTGCTCTTATTGCAGGAATCACATGCTGGAGGTTTGATGGGTCACTTTGGGCGTGAGAAGACGCTACTCATGGTAGCTGACCACTTTTATTGGCCAAAGATGAGGCGGGACGTGGACCGGTATGTGAAGAGGTTGAAAGTGCATGGAGCCCCCATGTGTGGTTTTGGTAATTAATGACAATCCCTATGGACTAATGTTTGCTTTGAGTTATATTTGTAGGAGTTGTCCATAGACAATTCTTGAACCATATGTTGGCTTCAAGGTTGCAATAAGAAGAAATTGATGAAGTATATCAAGTGTCAAGTATGTCTTGAAGATGAAGAATGAAGTGCAAGTTCAAGATGAGCCAACTCGAAGAATTCATAAGCTTGAAGCTTGCCATGGAGAAATTGAAGTGCTAGTTCAAGATGAGCCATCTCGAAGAGATCCTTTGATTAACTCTTGCCATCCATATGGTGTTCATGGATATGTGAAGATGCACCGAAGAAGAAGCTCTCCCATGGTGGATTATGGGGGAGCAATCCACAAGACTTCGTCAAGCAAGCACAAGCAAGGAAGGCGTTCCATCTTGTTGCGGTCAAGATCGTCATCATCGAGATCAAGTGGAATGCGCAAGTTTAAGGTTTGCTCTTGATAGGGTTTCTTTCTCACCGGTCTCATGGTGTAGTTGGAGACCGGTTTATAGTTTAGTTGCCGTACTATCAAGAGGGCTCTCGAGTGAGTAACTCGATCGTATCGTTCGGAGAGAGCTCAAACCTTTGCATCCTTGCATCATCTTTCTTGGTTGTTATTTAGATCTTATCCATGTGATGTTTTAGAGCTTGTGCTTATTCTCATGACAAGCTCTAGTTCATCGAAAACGGATTTTGCATAGATCACTTGTTGCGTTTTCGAGTTTGGTGATTTTCTCGGTTTCTCATGTTGAGGGGCTGCCGCCGGAGGCACGGGCGGTACCACCGGCCTCACCATGGCCGGAGCCTCCGGGCTCGGTACCGCCCAAGGTACCGGTTATGCGCCCGCGGCTCAGTATGGTGGCCAGGGGGGTTGGAGCCCCGGCGGTACCACGGCCGGTACCCCGGCCGGAGGCTCCGGCCTCCCCCTTCGGCCCGACCCTCTGCTGGCCACGTGGCCGCTCCTCTACGGGCCTGCGTGCTCGACCTTGGCCGGTAGTACCGGCCCAACCTGGCCGGTACCTCCGGCCTCCCCCTCCCGGCCTGCAGCTGCCTCCAACGGGCAGAAAATTTGGGGCCTCCTTTTTAAGCTCCCTCTCTCTCTTGTTTTACCAACTCTTGCTTCTTCTTCTTCCTCCTCTCTTCTCAAGCTTTGCTCCACCATTGTTGTTCATACTTGAGCTTGAGATCTTTCTCCCCAACCAATGTTTCTTGCATCTACTTGAGAGAAAGTTTGAGGGGATCTAGATCCACACTTTGACCAAACCAAATCACCTCTTTGTGAGTGAATCTTTGGGATCTAGATCTTGGAGAATTTTGTGTTCTCCTCTTTGTTCTTCCTCTCTTATTCCCCCAATAGCTTTTGTAGCTTTGTTGGAATTTGAGAGAGAAGAACTTGAGCATCTTTGTGGTGTTCTTGCCATTGCATTTGGTGCATCGGTTTGAGTTCTCCACGGTGATTCGTGGTGGTGAAAGCAAGAAGGTTGTTACTCTTGGGTTCTTGGAACCCTAGACGGATTCTAGGCCTTTGTGGCGGTTTGTTGGGAGCCTCCAATTAAGTTGTGGATGTGTGCCCCAATCTTTGTGTAAGGCCCGGTTTCCGCCTCGAAGGAAATCCCTTAGTGGAACCGTGACCTAGGCCTTTGTGGCGAGGGTCACCGGAGATTTAGGTGAGGCGCCTTCGTGGCGTTCGGTGTGTGGTGTGAGTACCGCATCTTGAGGTGAGGCCTTTGTGGCGTTGGTGTGCATCGAGCAACCACACCTCAAGGTGAGCCTCTTGTGGCGTTCGGGAGCACTAAGCAACCGCACCTCTCCACCGGAGATTAGCACTCGCAAGAGTGTGAACTCCGGGATAAATCATCGTCTCCCGCGTGCCTCGGTTATCTCTATACCCGAGCTCTTTACTTATGCACTTTACCTTGTGATAGCCATCGTGCTTGAAGTTATATATCTTGCTATCACATGCTTGCTTGTATTGCTTAGCATAAGTTGTTGGTGCACATAGGTGAACCATAGTATATAGGCTTTGGGCTTGACAAAGTAAACGCTAGTTTTATTCCGCATTTGTTAAGCCCATCTCGTAAAAGTTTTAAATCGCCTATTCACCCCCCCCCTCTAGGCGACATCCGTGTCCTTTCAATTGGTATCAGAGCAAGGTCTCTCATTTTAGGCTTCACCGCCTTGAGAGTAAAGATGTCGGCTAGAGGATTAGTGCACGATAACACTCTTATATTAGATGGCACAAATTATGATGTTTGGAAAATTTGCATGCTTAGTCATTTTCGGGACATTGACCCTCATATGGAGAAAATTGTAGATATAGGTTTTTCTCCTCCTATGGATTCACAAAATCTATCTTTAGAGGATGAGAAAAATTTATATCTCAATTCTCAAGCTTCTTATGTTCTTATGAATGCTTTGCGAGATGTAGGTCTTTTTCCATACTTGCCTTTTTGGAGCGCTCATGAGTTATGGACAAAAATTCAAGATAAATATGATGTGTCCAATATTATTAAGGATGATTGCATTGCTTCCACTTCCGGCCGTGATGAGTTCTCATCTTCATCCACTTCACCAAAGTGTGTCAAGACACAAGGTAATGATATGGTGAGTGGTGATGAAAATTGCAATGTTGATATTGAGCTTTCTATTGATGATTCTTCATCTCTATCTCATTGCAATGTTTCATCTATGGACTCAAACACATCTAGCACTAGAAATGATTTACATGCTTGTGTTGATAGTCCTTGCATATCATGTGTAAGTTGCTTGAATAAATCTAATGATGATATGCTTGCTTTGTCTTGTGGCCATGATAAAAATGCTTATATTTCCTCTAGTTGTTGTGTGTCTAACAATGTAGAGGAAACCAAAGATTCTATTGGTCAAGACAAGATCTTGAAAGGAGCCTCAAGTAACTCCTCATCTTTATCTCACGGTCCTCATATATGCCTTATGGCCAAGGGTACCACGATATCTCCTACCATGGAACCTAACATGTCTCGTGGTGATAAGGATGAGGATGAATATGAAGAAGAGGATTGGGTTGTCTCTCTACGCGATAAGGGTAAGAGCGTATTCAAGGTTATTTGCAAAGATAAAATTGCTAGCACTCACTTCTTTGAAATCTTGACTACCGCTATTGAGAGCCAAAAACTTATTTGGATGCATGAGAACACCATTGATAAAAAGGGTGCTCTTGAACGAGAGTATGCCGATGATGTAGCATCTTTAAAGAATGATCTTGAAGAAGAACAAGAGACCGTAGCCTCTCTTGAGGAGCAACTTCAAACCCTTGAAGTGTCTCAAAATGAAATAGTTTCTAAACTCACTAAGGAAAGAGACCATGCTAAAGCTCAAGTAAAAATGCTTAAAAAGGAAAATTCCAAAGTTGGTGTTGGTCATGATAAACTTGTTAAGGATCTAGATGATCTAGACAAGGCCCACAAGGTCTTGGAGAGCGAACACTCTATCCTCACCAAGTCCCATGAGCAACTTCAAGCTTCCTATTTAAAAGAGCATGCCAACTTGCCTTCTCCCATTGCTATTAATAATGATGCTTGTGCTACTAACTCTACTTCTTGTGAAGCATCTATCTTGAAGGAGAATGTTGAGCTAAGGGCTCAACTTGAATTGCTAACTAGCAATTATGGGAAGTTGGAAGAAAATCATGGAAAGCTTTCTAGCTCCCATGAGGATCTTCTAGCCTCCCATGATAGGCTAAAGTTAGCTCATGAGGCTATAATATCTAAGGCAACACCGTGTGAGCCTCATGTGGGTGCTAGCACTACTACTCAAAATGTTACATTGCCATGTGCTAGTCCTTGTAATTCATCCACTCATAATATTGCTAAATCTTGTGATGAATTATCTTCCTTGCCTTGTTGCTCTAACAATGAAGGTTCTACTTCCTCTAGTACTTGTGTTGTTACTAACCATGTAGAGGAAATCAAAGAGCTCAAGGCCCAAGTCTCTTCTTTGAAGAACGACTTGGTAAAGGGTCATGAAGGGAAATGCAAACTTGACAAGATGTTGAGTGTGCAACAATCCCCCAATGACAAGAGTGGACTTGGATTCAACTCCAACAACAAGAACAAGTCCAAGAACAATAAGATTAAGAAGGGCCAATTACAAGTCAAAGACCCGGCCAAGATTGTTTGCTTCAAGTGCAAAATTGAAGGGCATCATGTTAGATCTTGCCCTTTGAAGAAGAAGCAAAAAGGGAAGCGGCCTCAAGCTCAAACTCATATTCAACCTCAAGTTGAAGAAATGCCACTTCCCAAGAAGAATCAAGCCAATGCTCCCATTGTGGATAAATCTAGTGAGAAGAAGGAGAGGAAAAGAACTTGCTACATATGCCGTGAGAAGGGCCACATCTCCTCCTTTTGCACTATTGGTACCTCATCCAACTCTATCACCATTGATGATGTTTATTCTCTTCGTAAGGATGAGGGTGGCAATGTGTTTGCCAAATATGTTGGTGCTCAAAGTGGTGTCAAGAAAAGAACCATTTGGGTTGCCAAGCCTATTGTGACTAACCTCTTAGGACCCAACTTAGTTGGGGACCAACAATCCAAAACTTGATCAATAGGTGCTTGTTGGAGGGCATTGGAGACTTGGCTACATCATGAAGAATTAAGGGATCTTCATCATTTATATTATATCAAGCCAAGTCTTTTGATTATCTTGCTTCTATCTTATACCAATGTTCCTCCTTGCGGTAACATGTGCTCAACTCATTTATATTGAAAGTTACTCGCCCCTTTGCATGTGTTAGTTTTTGTTCCTAACATGTGTTTGTATATGTTGTGCTTCCTACTTGCTTTTCTTGAGAAATCAAGTCTATGCATGTTGGGTTGCACACCATGTATTTGTGTTTGTGTTGGAGCCACTTTGCATCTTGTTGTATCCTATATGGCTCTTATGAGCGATTAGTGGACTATCCCATTTTGGGGGAGTGATATTCCTTTGGGAATTTCATGATCCTAACAATGTGTGTACATGAGGAATATCACTTAGAATTGATATTGCAAGATTATCTAGTCTCTATGTGGTATGTCATCTTCATGAGAAATTCAAATTCTAATGTCCATTAATATCTCTAGTTGGATCTTATTTGCCTCTTGTGAAAATAAATTCCTTATCACATTATGGGGGAGTAATAAGATTTGTGCATATTACAAGCCTAGAAAATGTGAACAATTGAGGTTGTGTCACATAGAATTGATACCGTAAATTATCTCTCTCCTATGTGGCATGTTTGCTCAAACAAGCTCCAATTTGCTTAAATGGCTTCATTGCTAATACCTTTGTGGATCTTATTTGTGAAAGTTGTTCTTGGCATGGTTTTTCACAACTTGTCCCTCAATACATTTTTGGAAAACCATGTGCTTCAAGTCATACTTTTAATTGCTTTGCATGTTGGTATGAATACTATTAATTGCTTTGCATGTTGGTATGAATACTATTAATTGCTTTGCATGTTGGTATGAATACTATTAATTGCTTTGCATGTTGGTATGACTAAATGAAGCTATCAAGAAACTATCTTTGCATGATGGTTAACTCTTATCTTTTACCATATGCTTTATTTGTTGTAAATTTGATCTTTCGTATACCTACAAACTACCACCGGGAAATATTTCCTAATACCTCTTGTCCTAGGACAATTGGTAATCTATTATGAGGTAGATTTTTATTGATCATATTTACATTGGCTCTTGTGTTCAAATTGCCTTATTTATTGCCATGAATTTGTTTTGCTTTGACTCCCATGTGTCTTCCTTGCATCTTATGGATCTAATTTGTCTATTCAAACTTTCTTAGCATTTTTAGTAGATATAGGTAGTGTGATGATCCTAGTTTTGTGCATTTTGTATCCATATTCTAAATCCTAGACAATGCACTAATCTTGGGGGAGCTCTCCTATATTTGTTATAATGCTTAAACTTCTCTTGATCATTATCAAAAATTTGGTTTTGGGAGACATAAATTTTCTTTTTGGTACTTTGTGCCATCATAAAAAGTGTTGAGGGTTTGGTTTATTTTTTTGGAACCTTGCTCTCTTGGGAGTTGGTTATCTCATTCATTTGTGTTTAGTCTTAATTAGCTTCTTATAATGAGATAAGTCTTTGGAGTCAATCTTGTGTTGATTTGATTCATTGATATAATTTGGACAACCTTTGTCTCTTGATTTATTTGGTGTTTTGTCCAAATTGTATCTTTCTTTGGTTCTTGAAAGTATTATGCATGCATATTTAATATATGTATATCTTATGGCATGGGTTACTTTCTTTGATCCAATATATAGGGTAAACTCCATCAAATCCTAATTTGATTAAGATGTGCATGAAATTCATTTTCATACCTATATGCACATAGAATTGTGGAGTTTGTCCTATATGTTGTAGTGTGTCTAACTACTTCGGACCCAATTAGTTTGGGGACCATTTTGTAATTACCTTTGTGTTAGGTACAATGGATATGCATTGGATGCTTGTCTCACTCTTGGAAAGAAGTGGTGACTCAATGGTAACTTGAGGCAAGCTAGGATGGTCAACGAACACATATCTACTACATCCACACCAATGCTATCGTGGTAACAAGTATCTTCTCATGCATACTTTTCTTGTATCAAACCTTATGGTTGCATCTTGGCATGAATCTCTTGATTTGCAAATATTGTGCTTTTTGCAAAAGTCTTAATAAAACCTCTTTATTGTGAATGTGAGTAATTTGAGATGAGTGCATTTGTTGGAAAGTATACTAAATCATGCTCATGATTCATCCATCCCAACTATGCCTATCTAGCAATTTTATTGCATATCAATTCCTCAAGGCTCACGCATGTGCAATATAGATGAAAGTGCAAATTGAGTTATTTGTTGTGGTAGTCTTTCTTTGTGATACTTGTTGCTCCTCTCAAAGTATCTCAACTATCTTCTTTCTCTTGTTGATATTTGTGATATCTTTGATGTGTTTGTGATTGAAGTTCATGTATGTACAATAAGATAAAATTGAGCCTTTAGCCATGCTATTAAGCAAAAATTCTTATTGGTATATTGCATGACTTTGTCTTGGATATCATGCTATATTTCTTGCGTATCTATTTTGTGTGTGCATGTTTCTTTGTGGATAAATATCTTTGTGATATTGCCCACTTAGAGAAACTTATACACATAAGAGATGATACATCTCCTTTTGATATATTATCTATTTATTGCGTGTTGATTGGTCATGCTAAGCAATATAAATCATTGAAGACTATGATGATGCTTTTTGCTCATCCTTGTAATAGTCTTATAATATGCTTTATCATGCCTTTCACATATCCTCTTGGTTGAGCCTTTTATTATGGTTGCCTCTTACTTGTTGCTCAACTATTTGTTTGTTGCAAGTGTTAAGCTTATTTTTCTATCTATGATCTATTACAAATGTGTGTGTTTTAAATGAGGGAGTGAGGATTCCATGTTATGCATATTGTATTCAAATGCAACATTTTAATTTAAGCATGTACCTTGGGGAGCTTCCTCATTTGATTTAGAACACTATCTTGTGGTGATCATTAGAGTTTGATTCACTTGGTATCTTTTGTTTTTGAATGATATTATGGGAGTGATGATTCCATGTTTGTGCACTTTATACTCCAATGCAAATTTTCTAGTTTTGTGCACAAACCTTGGGGAGCTTCCTCATATTATTTAGAGCAATCTTCTTGATCTTATCATAATATCTATCTTTTCTTTTGGTATCTTCTTTGTGGTTCATTTGGTTGCTTGCTTCATTTGTTGAAGCTTCTAGACTTTGTTATCTTTTTGCAATCTTTGATCTTATCTATAGTGTGATTCCTTCCGAATATTCGTCATTGGATACGTGCATTTGATTCCACTCAAATTATAAGAAATGCACACGCTATGGAGGAACTCTCACTATATTGACCTTCTAAATTTTTCACCCATTTCGACAATTGGTGCCAATGGGGGAGAAGTTTGGAGGGTTTAAGGGAATTTGGTTATGTCTTTGCTTTGTGCATAAGCATGTGCCTTTCTTGCATTGCATCTTGTTGCTTTGCATAGTTGAATTGTTAGAGGAAACTCCACTAGGCTTTGAATGCCAATATATGCAATGAAAGTCAAGATCATTCACACATGCATATATTATGGGGGAGTTTGCTCTATATATTCAACTTGTTTGTTACTTAAATTCCATATATAAACCCTCTCAAAGAGATTGTCATCAATTACCAAAATGGGGGAGATTGAAAGTGCATGGAGCCCCCATGTGTGGTTTTGGTAATTAATGACAATCCCTATGGACTAATGTTTGCTTTGAGTTATATTTGTAGGAGTTGTCCATAGACAATTCTTGAACCATATGTTGGCTTCAAGGTTGCAATAAGAAGAAATTGATGAAGTATATCAAGTGTCAAGTATGTCTTGAAGATGAAGAATGAAGTGCAAGTTCAAGATGAGCCAACTCGAAGAATTCATAAGCTTGAAGCTTGCCATGGAGAAATTGAAGTGCTAGTTCAAGATGAGCCATCTCGAAGAGATCCTTTGATTAACTCTTGCCATCCATATGGTGTTCATGGATATGTGAAGATGCGCCGAAGAAGAAGCTCTCCCATGGTGGATTATGGGGGAGCAATCCACAAGACTTCGTCAAGCAAGCACAAGCAAGGAAGGCGTTCCATCTTGTTGCGGTCAAGATCGTCATCATCGAGATCAAGTGGAATGCGCAAGGTTAAGGTTTGCTCTTGATAGGGTTTCTTTCTCACCGGTCTCATGGTGTAGTTGGAGACCGGTTTATAGTTTAGTTGCCGTACTATCAAGAGGGCTCTCGAGTGAGTAACTCGATCGTATCGTTCGGAGAGAGCTCAAACCTTTGCATCCTTGCATCATCTTTCTTGGTTGTTATTTAGATCTTATCCATGTGATGTTTTAGAGCTTGTGCTTATTCTCATGACAAGCTCTAGTTCACCGAAAACGGATTTTGCATAGATCACTTGTTGCGTTTTCGAGTTTGGTGATTTTCTCGGTTTCTCATGTTGAGGTATTGCACCTCTAAAAACCATAGAAAATCACCCCCCACTGATTTCCATATTTCCACTTTTTGTTGGGTAGCTCTTGTCGTCCTCTTTCCAACAAAATTGGTTTCATCTCGTTTGGATTCTCCAATCTCAAGATATTTGCATTTCCATTTTTGGGTTTAAAAGAAAGAAAAGTAAAAGAAAGGAAAAAGGGGAGGAGGGGCTGCCGCCGGAGGCACGGGCGGTACCACCGGCCTCACCATGGCCGGAGCCTCCGGGCTCGGTACCGCCCAAGGTACCGGTTATGCGCCCGCGGCTCAGTATGGTGGCCAGGGGGGTTGGAGCCCCGGCGGTACCACGGCCGGTACCCCGGCCGGAGGCTCCGGCCTCCCCCTTCGGCCCGGCCCTCTGCTGGCCACGTGGCCGCTCCTCTACGGGCCTGCGTGCTCGACCTTGGCCGGTAGTACCGGCCCAACCTGGCCGGTACCTCCGGCCTCCCCCTCCCGGCCTGCAGCTGCCTCCAACGGGCAGAAAATTTGGGGCCTCCTTTTTAAGCTCCCTCTCTCTCTTGTTTTACCAACTCTTGCTTCTTCTTCTTCCTCCTCTCTTCTCAAGCTTTGCTCCACCATTGTTGTTCATACTTGAGCTTGAGATCTTTCTCCCCAACCAATGTTTCTTGCATCTACTTGAGAGAAAGTTTGAGGGGATCTAGATCCACACTTTGACCAAACCAAATCACCTCTTTGTGAGTGAATCTTTGGGATCTAGATCTTGGAGAATTTTGTGTTCTCCTCTTTGTTCTTCCTCTCTTATTCCCCCAATAGCTTTTGTAGCTTTGTTGGAATTTGAGAGAGAAGAACTTGAGCATCTTTGTGGTGTTCTTGCCATTGCATTTGGTGCATCGGTTTGAGTTCTCCACGGTGATTCGTGGTGGTGAAAGCAAGAAGGTTGTTACTCTTGGGTTCTTGGAACCCTAGACGGATTCTAGGCCTTTGTGGCGGTTTGTTGGGAGCCTCCAATTAAGTTGTGGATGTGTGCCCCAATCTTTGTGTAAGGCCCGGTTTCCGCCTCGAAGGAAATCCCTTAGTGGAACCGTGACCTAGGCCTTTGTGGCGAGGGTCACCGGAGATTTAGGTGAGGCGCCTTCGTGGCGTTCGGTGTGTGGTGTGAGTACCGCATCTTGAGGTGAGGACTTTGTGGCGTTGGTGTGCATCGAGCAACCACACCTCAAGGTGAGCCTCTTGTGGCGTTCGGGAGCACTAAGCAACCGCACCTCTCCACCGGAGATTAGCACTCGCAAGAGTGTGAACTCCGGGATAAATCATCGTCTCCCGCGTGCCTCGGTTATCTCTATACCCGAGCTCTTTACTTATGCACTTTACCTTGTGATAGCCATCGTGCTTGAAGTTATATATCTTGCTATCACATGCTTGCTTGTATTGCTTAGCATAAGTTGTTGGTGCACATAGGTGAACCATAGTATATAGGCTTTGGGCTTGACAAAGTAAACGCTAGTTTTATTCCGCATTTGTTAAGCCCATCTCGTAAAAGTTTTAAATCGCCTATTCACCCCCCTCTAGGCGACATCCGTGTCCTTTCAGAGGTGCATTACTTGCAACAAGTCCAAGTCCAAGCTGAAGCCTCACGGTTTGTATACTCCATTACCGGCACCTACTACACCTTGGGAGGATATTAGTATGGATTTTGTGTTAGGTTTGCCGCGAACTAAGAGAGGCCATGATTCTATATTTGTGGTAGTAGACAGATTTTCTAAGATGTCACACTTTATTGCCTGCCACAAAAGCGATGATGCGTCGCATATTGCTAACCTGTTTTTTAGGGAGGTTGTGCGACTACATGGAGTCCCGAAGTCTATTGTTTCTGATCGTGACGTGAAATTTATGAGCTACTTCTGGAAGACGTTGTGGAGAAAGCTGGGGACGAAGCTGCTTTTCAACACTACTTGTCATCCTCAAACTGATGGTCAAACTGAAGTGGTGAATAGAACATTGTCACAATTGTTGAGATCCATGATCAAGAAGAACCTGAAGGAGTGGGAAGAGTGTTTGCCACATGTGGAGTTTGCTTACAACCGGGCGGTACACTCTACCACGGAGCTGTGTCCTTTTGAGGTGGTGTATGGTTTCAAACCCATTACTCCACTTGACTTGTTGCCTTTGCCCATACATGAGAGAGTTAATATGGAGGCATCCAAGAGGGCAGATTTTGTGCGAAAGATCCATGTGAAGACTAAAGAGTTGATAGAGAAGAAAGGCATGAGCAATGCTGCAAGGATGAACAAGAAGCGTAAGGAGATGTTGTTCAAGCCTGGTGATATGGTCTGGGTACATTTTCGCAAGGATAGGTTCCCGAAGCTGCGGAAGTCTAAGTTGAAGCCTCGTGGTGCTGGTCCTTACAAAGTGCTTGCCAAGATCAATGATAATGCATACTCGATAGATCTTCCGGTTGATGAGTTTGGTGTCAGTAATTCTTTCAATGTTGCTGATTTGACACCATATGACGGAGAAGACCTTGGAGCGTCGGGGTCGACGCCTTTTGAAGGGAGGGGGGGAGATGATGAGGACATCCCTACTACACCACTACCTCCGTCATTGATAGATGAAGATGAACCTGCTGTGAAGCTCAAGTCCAATGAAGTTTGGATTGGACCAATTACAAGGGCTAGTGCGAAGTTACTTAAACAACATGTGAACTTGTTTCTAAACGGTACTTTGATTGATGAGAACTTTATACTTCCTAAGTCCTATTACTTATGTATCATCAGGTATCAAGAGGAGACGAGCATCGCACGAGGAGGAGAGGAGCAGCTGGACATGAAGACGGACGTCAAGATGGACGTGAAGCTGGACATGGAGCTGGACATGAAGATATCTCATGGACGCGCGAGGGAGGAGCGGGAGGCATGCGCGAGAAGAGAAGAAGACGTCCAGGCCGGTCCAGCACCTGGTTAGACTGATACGTCTCCGACGTATCGATAATTTCTTATGTTCCATGCCACATTATTGATGTTATCTACATGTTTTATGCACACTTTATGTCATATTCGTGCATTTTCTGGAACTAACCTATTAACAAGATGCCGAAGTGCCAGTTGCTGTTTTCTGCTGTTTTTGGTTTCAGAAATCCTAGTAACGAAATATTCTCGGAATTGGACGAAATCAACGCCCAGGGTCCTATTTTTCCACGAAGCTTCCAGAAGTCCGAAGGAGAGACGAAGTGGGGCCACGAGGCGCCCAAACCCTAGGGCGGCGCGGCCTGCCCCTTGGCCGCGCCGACCTGTGGTGTGGGGCCCTCGTGTGGCCCCCTGACCTGCCCTTCCGCCTACTTAAAGCCTCCGTGACGAAACCCCCAGTACCGAGAGCCACGATACGAGAAAACATACTGAGACGCCGCCGCCGCCGATCCCATCTCGGGGGATCCAGGAGATCGCCTCCGGCACCCTGCCGGAGAGGGGAATCATCTCCCGGAGGACTCTACACCGCCATGGTCGCCTCCGGAGTGATGAGTGAGTAGTCTACCCCTGGACTATGGGTCCATAGCAGTAGCTAGATGGTTGTCTTCTCCCCATTGTGCTATCATTGTTGGATCTTGTGAGCTGCCTAACATGATCAAGATCATCTATCTGTAATTCTATATGTTGCGTTTGTTGGGATCCGATGAATAGAGAATACTTGTTATGTTGATTATCAAAGTTATATCTACGTGTTGTTTATGATCTTGCATGCTTTCCGTTACTAGTAGATGCTCTGGCCAAGTAGATGCTTGTAACTCCAAGAGGGAGTACTTATGCTCGATAGTGGGTTCATGCCTGCATTGACACCTGAGACAGTGACAGAAAGTTCTAAGGTTGTGTTGTGCTGTTGCCACTAGGGATAAAACATTGATGCTATGTCTAAGGATGTAGTTGTTGATTACATTACGCACCATACTTAATGCAATTGTCTGTTGCTTTGCAACTTAATACTGGAGGGGTTCGGATGATAACACGAAGGTGGACTTTTTTGGCATAGATGCAGTTGGATTGCGGTCAAAGTACTTTGCAGTAATGCCCAAATAAAACTCAATATAATCATCATGATATGTATGTGCATGGTCATGCTCTCTTTATTTGTCAATTGCCCAAGCTGTAATTTGTTCACCCAACATGCTGTTCGTCTTATGGGAGAGACACCTCTAGTGAACTGTGGACCCCGGTCCAATTCTCTTTACCGAAATACAATCTACTGCAATACTTGTTCTCTCGTTTTCTGCAAACAATCATCTTCCACACAATACGGTTAACCCTTTGTTACAGCAAGCCGGTGAGATTGACAACCTCACTGTTTCGTTGGGGCAAAGTACTTTGGTTGTGTTGTGCAGGTTCCACGTTGGCGCCGGAATCTCTGGTGTTGCGCCGCACTACATCCCGCCGCCATCAACCTTCAACGTGCTTCTTGGCTCCTACTGGTTCGATAAACCTTGGTTTCTTACTGAGGGAAAACCTGCTGCTATACGACATCATACCTTCCTCTTGGGGTTCCCAACGAACGTGTGAGTTACACGCCATCAAGCAGTTTTTCTGGCGCCGTTGCCGGGGAGATCAAGACACGCTGCAAGGGGAGTCTCCACTTCTCAATCTCTTTACTTTGTTTTTGTCTTGCTTTATTTTATTTACTACTTTGTTTGCTGCACTAAATCAAAATACAAAAAAATTAGTTGCTAGTTTTACTTTATTTGCTATCTTGTTTGCTATATCAAAAACACAAAAAAATTAGTTTACTTGCATTTACTTTATCTAGTTTGCTTTATTTACTGTTGCTAAAATGGCCAACACTGAAAATACTAAGTTGTGTGACTTCACAACCACAAATAATAATGATTTCTTATGCACACCTATTGCTCCACCTGCTACTACAGCAGAATTCTTTGAAATTAAACCTGCTTTACTGAATCTTGTTATGCGAGAGCAATTTTCTGGTGTTAGTTCTGATGATGCTGCTGCCCATCTTAATAATTTTGTTGAACTATGTGAAATGCAAAAATATAAAGATGTAGATGGTGATATTATTAAACTAAAATTGTTCCCTTTCTCATTAAGAGGAAGAGCTAAAGATTGGTTGCTATCTCTGCCTAAGAATAGTATTGATTCATGGACTAAATGCAAGGATGCTTTTATTGGTAGATATTATCCCCTGCTAAAATTATATCTTTGAGGAGTAGCATAATGAATTTTAAACAATTAGATACTGAACATGTTGCTCAAGCTTGGGAAAGAATGAAATCTCTGGTTAAAAATTGCCCAACTCATGGACTGACTACTTGGATGATCATCCAAACCTTCTATGCAGGACTAAATTTTTCTTCACGGAATTTATTGGATTCAGCTGCTGGAGGTACCTTTATGTCCATCACTCTTGGTGAAGCAACAAAGCTTCTTGATAATATGATGATCAACTACTCTGAATGGCACACGGAAAGAGCTCCCCAAGGTAAGAAGGTAAATTCTGTCGAAGAAACCTCTTCCTTGAGTGATAAGATTGATGCTATTATGTCTATGCTTGTGAATGATAGGACTAATATTGATCCTAATAATGTTCCATTAGCTTCATTGGTTGCACAAGAAGAACATGTTGATGTAAACTTCATTAAAAATAATAATTTCAACAACAATGCTTACCGGAACAATTCTAGTAACAACTATAGGCCATATCCTTATAATAATGGCAACAGCTATGGTAATTCTTATGGGAATTCTTACAACAATAATAGGAGTTCACCCCCTGGACTTGAAGCCATGCTTAAAGAATTTATTAGTACGCAAACTGCTTTTAACAAATCTGTTGAAGAAAAGCTTGGGAAAATTGATATACTTGCTTCTAAAGTCGATAGTCTTGCTGCTGATGTTGATCTTTTGAAATCAAAAGTCACGCCTAATGAGAATCATCATAATAAAATTGTTACTACAGCAAATGCCATTCAAGTTAGAATTAATGAGAATATAAGATTAATGGCTGAACTGCGTGCTAGGTGGGATAGAGAAGAAAATGAAAAACTAGCTAAAGAGAAGAATATAGCTAAAGTTTGGACTATTACCACCACTAGTAATGTTAATGCTACACATGTTGCTGCACCCCCTACTAATACTAATAAAAGAATTGGTGTTAGCAATGTTTCCACTTCTAATGCAAAGCGTGAGAAACTGCCTGAAACTGCTAAAACTGCTGAAACTGCCTGTGATAAAGCTGCTGAAATTTTTTCCAACATTGGGGATGATGATCCCATTGCTTTAGATTATAATGGTTTGAATTTTGATGATTGCCACATCTCTGAAGTTATAAAGTTCTTGCAAAAACTTGCTAAAAGTCCTAATGCTAGTGCTATAAATTTGGCTTTCACGCATCATATTACAAATGCTCTCATAAAAGCTAGAGAAGAGAAATTAGAGCGTGAAGCCTCTATTCCTAGAAAGCTAGAGGATGGTTGGGAGCCCATCATTAAGATAAAGGTTAAAGATTTTGATTGTAATTCTTTATGTGATCTTGGTGCAAGTATTTCTGTTATGCCTAAGAAAATTTATGATATGCTTGACTTGCCACCGCTGAAAAACTGTTATCTGGATGTTAATCTTGCTGATCATTCTACAAAGAAACCTTTGGGTAAAGTTGATAATGTTCGCATTACCGTTAACAATAACCTTGTTCCCGTTGATTTTGTTGTCTTGGATATTGAATGCAATGCATCTTGTCCCATTATATTGGGAAGACCTTTTCTTCGAACTGTTGGTGCTATCATTGATATGAAGGAAGGTAATATAAAATATCAATTTCCTCTCAAGAAAGGTATGGAACACTTCCCTAGAAAGAGAATGAAGTACCCTTTTGATTTTATTATGAGAACAAATTATGATGTTGACACTTCGTCTCTTGATAATACTTGATACACACTTTCTGCGCCTAGCTGAAAGGCGTTAAAGAAAAGCGCTTATGGGAGACAACCCATGTTTTTACCTACAGTACTTTGTTTTTATTTTGTGTCTTGGAAGTTGTTTACTACTGTAGCAACCTCTTCTTATCTTAGTTTTGTGTTTTGTTGTGCCAAGTTAAGCCGTTGATAGAAAAGTAAGTACTAGATTTGGATTACTGCGCAGTTCCAGATTTCTTTGCTGTCACGAATCTGGGTCCACCTCTCTGTAGGTAACTCAGAAAATTATGCCAATTTACGTGAGTGATCCTCAGATATGTACGCAACTTTCATTCAATTTGAGCATTTTCATTTGAGCAATTCTGGTGCCATTTTAAAATTCGTCAATACGAACTGTTCTGTTTTGACAGATTCTGCCTTTTATTTCGCATTGCCTCTTTTGCTATGTTGGATGAATTTCTTTGATCCACTAATGTCCAGTAGCATTATGCAATGTACAGAAGTGTTAAGAATGATTGTGTCACCTCTGAATATGTTAATTTATATTGTGCACTAACCCTCTAATGAGTTGTTTCGAGTTTGGTGTGGAGGAAGTTTTCAAGGATCAAGAGAGGAGTATGATGCAACATGATCAAGGAGAGTGAAAGCTCTAAGCTTGGGGATGCCCCGGTGGTTCACCCCTGCATATATTAAGAAGACTCAAGCGTCTAAGCTTGGGGATGCCCAAGGCATCCCCTTCTTCATCGACAACATTATCAGGTTCCTCCCCTGAAACTATATTTTTATTCCATCACATCTTATGTGCTTTTTCTTGGAGCGTCGGTTTGTTTTTTTTTTGTTTTGTTTGAATAAAATGGATCCTAGCATTCACTTTATGGGAGAGAGACACGCTCCGCTGTAGCATATGGACAAGTATGTCCTTGGTTTCTACTCATAGTATTCATGGCGAAGTTTCTCCTTCGTTAAATTGTTATATGGTTGGAATTGGAAAATGATACATGTAGTAATTACTATAAATGTCTTGGGTAATGTGATACTTGGCAATTGTTGTGCTCATGTTTAAGCTCTTGCATCATATGCTTTGCACCCATTAATGAAGAAATACATAGAGCATGCTAAAATCTGGTTTGCATATTTGGTTTCTCTAAGGTCTAGATAATTTCTAGTATTGAGTTTGAACAACAAGGAAGACGATGTAGATTCTTATAATGTTTTCAATATGTCTTTTATGTGAGTTTTGCTGCACCGGTTCATCCTTGTGTTTGTTTCAAATAAACCTTGCTAGCCTAAACCTTGTATCGAGAGGGAATACTTCTCATGCATCCAAAATCCTTGAGCCAACCACTATGCCATTTGTGTCCACCATACCTACCTACTACATGGTATTTTCCGCCATTCCAAAGTAAATTGCTTGAGTGCTACCTTTAAAATTCCATTCTTCACCTTTGCAATATATAGCTCATGGGACAAATAGCTTAAAAAACTATTGTGGTATTGAATATGTAATTATGCACTTTATCTCTTATTAAGTTGCTTGTTGTGCGATAACCATGTTCACTGGGGACGCCATCAACTATTCATTGTTGAATTTCATGTGAGTTGCTATGCATGTCCGTCTTGTCTGAAGTAATAGAGATCTACCACCTTATGGTTAAGCATGCATATGTTAGAGAAGAACATTGGGCCGCTAACTAAAGCCATGATCCATGGTGGAAGTTTCAGTTTTGGACATATATCCTCAATCTCAAATGAGAAAATTATTAATTGTTGTTACATGCTTATGCATAAAAGAGGAGTCCATTATCTGTTGTCTATGTTGTCCCGGTATGGATGTCTAAGTTGAAGAATAATCAATAGCGAGAAATCCAATGCGAGCTTTCTCCTTAGACCTTTGTACAGGCGGCATAGAGGTACCCCTTTGTGACACTTGGTAAAAACAAGTGCATTGTGATGATCCGGTAGTCCAAGCTAATTAGGACAAGGTGCGGGCACTATTGGTACACTATGCATGAGGCTTGCAACTTATAAGATATAATTTACATGATGCATATGCTTTATTACTACCGTTGACAAAATTGTTTCATGTTTTCAAAATCAAAGCTCTAGCACAAATATAGCAATCGATGCTTTTCCTCTATGAGGACCATTCTTTTAATTTCAATGTTGAGTCAGTTCACCTATTTCTCTCCATCTCAAGAAGCAAACACTTGTGTGAACTATGCATTGATTCCTACATACTTGCTTATTGCACTTATTATATTACTCTATGTTGACAATATCCATGAGATATACATGTTACAAGTTGAAAGCAACCGCTGAAACTTAATCTTCTTTTGTGTTGCTTCAATGCTTTTACTTTGAATTATTGCTTTATGAGTTAACTCTTATGCAAGACTTATTGATGCTTGTCTTGAAGTGCTATTCATGAAAAGTCTTTGCTTTATGATTCACTTGTTTACTCATGTCATATACATTGTTTTGATCGCTGCATTCACTACATATGCTTTACAAATAGTATGATCAAGATTATGATGGCATGTCACTCCAGAAATTATACGTGTTATCGTTTTACCTGCTCGGGACGAGCAGAACTAAGCTTGGGGATGCTGATACGTCTCCGACGTATCGATAATTTCTTATGTTCCATGCCACATTATTGATGTTATCTACATGTTTTATGCACACTTTATGTCATATTCGTGCATTTTCTGGAACTAACCTATTAACAAGATGCCGAAGTGCCGATTCTTTGTCATTGCTGTTTTTGGTTTCAGAAATCCTAGTAACGAAATATTCTCGGAATTGGACGAAATCAACGCCCAGGGTCCTATTTTTCCACGAAGCTTCCGTAAGTCCGAAGGAGAGACGAAGTGGGGCCACGAGGCGCCCAAACCCTAGGGCGGCGCGGCCTGCCCCTTGGCCGCGCCGACCTGTGGTGTGGGGCCCTCGTGTGGCCCCCGACCCGCCCTTCCGCCTCTACTTAAAGCCTCCGTGACGAAACCCCGCACCGAGAGCCACGATACGAGAAAACATGCGAGACGCCGCCGCCGCCGATCCCATCTCGGGGGATCCAGGAGATCGCCTCCGGCACCCTGCCGGAGAGGGGAATCATCTCCCGGAGGACTCTACACCGCCATGGTCGCCTCCGGAGTGATGAGTGAGTAGTCTACCCCTGGACTATGGGTCCATAGCAGTAGCTAGATGGTTGTCTTCTCCCCATTGTGCTATCATTGTTGGATCTTGTGAGCTGCCTAACATGATCAAGATCATCTATCTGTAATTCTATATGTTGCGTTTGTTGGGATCCGATGAATAGAGAATACTTGTTATGTTGATTATCAAAGTTATATCTACGTGTTGTTTATGATCTTGCATGCTTTCCGTTACTAGTAGATGCTCTGGCCAAGTAGATGCTTGTAACTCCAAGAGGGAGTACTTATGCTCGATAGTGAGTTCATGCCTGCATTGACACCTGGGACAAAGGATGAGAAAGTTCTAAGGTTGTGTTGTGCTGTTGCCACTAGGGATAAAACATTGATGCTATGTCTAAGGATGTAGTTGTTGATTACATTGCGCACCATACTTAATGCAATTGTCTGTTGCTTTGCAACTTAATACTGGAGGGGGGTCGGATGATAACCTGAAGGTGGACTTTTTAGGCATAGATGCAGTTGGATGGCGGTCTATGTACTTTGTCATAATGCCCAATTAAATCTCACTATAATCATCATGATATGTATGTCCATGGTCATGCTCTCTTTATTTGTCAATTGCCCAACTGTAATTTGTTCACCCAACATGCTGTTCGTCTTATGGGAGAGACACCTCTAGTGAACTGTGGACCCCGGTCCAATTCTCTTTACTGAAATACAATCTACTGCAATACTTGTTCTACTGTTTTCTGCAAACAATCATCTTCCACACAATACGGTTAACCCTTTGTTACAGCAAGCCGGTGAGATTGACAACCTCACTGTTTCGTTGGGGCAAAGTACTTTGGTTGTTTTGTGCAGGTTCCACGTTGGCGCCGGAATCTCTGGTGTTGCGCCGCACTACATCCCGCCGCCATCAACCTTCAACGTGCTTCTTGGCTCCTACTGGTTCGATAAACCTTGGTTTCTTACTGAGGGAAAACCTGCTGCTATACGACATCATACCTTCCTCTTGGGGTTCCCAACGAACGTGTGAGTTACACGCCATCATAGACCGGCTGCCAGACCGGCCAGCCCGGTCCCTGGCCCGGTTGACCGGGCGCCAGCCGGATGCGATACTCGTACCGGAGCAAAACCGGAAAACCTCGCAGTTTCCCGGTTGCCGCCCGGTTGACCGGACGCCAGACCGGCCGACCCGGTCCCTGGCCCGGTTGACCGGATTCCAGACCGGATTCGTCCGAGTCTGTCTCGACCAGATCTATTCTGGGTCGGTTATTTTTGTATCTTTTCGACCTGGAGTCGTCCCGGACGCCTATATAAGTGCCCATGACGCCCCCCGTAGCTGCGTTAGACCACGTTTAAGATAAACCCTAGTTCTTAGTTGTTTGCTTATGCAAAACTATTGAATCCCTACACCATATTGGTTGATATTGTGTAGATCCTGAAAAAGTCTTGTGTGATCTGCTGTTCCATTGGGAATTAGAAGGTTGCAACTTACCGCTTCGTGGTCGGCGCCTACGTGCGCAAGTGTGTGGAGTTGCGAATATCTTGCAGGGTTGAGAGCTGTTGCATTGGCGACAGGGACCAATCGAGAGATCTCGTTGCGTCATACAAGTTATCATCCACTTCATCGTTGTGTTTCTCCGCTGCCATCACCCCGTGATCATCATCACCACCGTTGCTTACTGAGAAGATCGGGCCACCCCTTATCAGTATATGCCTCGGAGAGTACCACTATATATGCATGAAGACCGATCTTCATGCATGTACTACTTAATTTACGATCTTATGCAATTACATGTGTTATATTATATGCACCAAGTTACTATGCATCACCTTTATCTTCATGTACTACCTAAACCCAAACACGTAGTAGACGCATTGACGCGATATGAAACGGTCTGATACCCCGAAACCCCTCCTAAAACCCTAAACCCTGAATTCTCTGCCGCGGCAGAGATTTCTGCATTTCTCTGCCGCGGCAGACAATCTTTGGTACCGGTTGCGCTCTCCTGGGTGCCCACGTGGAGGCCCCTTTAATACCGGTTCGTAAGGAACCGGTACCAAATGGGGGGGGGGGGGGGGCTTTTGTACCGAACCTTTTGTTCCGGTTGCTTAACCGTACAAAAGGCCCTCTGGAACCGGTATTGTTGCCCTTTTTGTACTAGTGCGTTTGATTTGACCCTTTGTTACACATTTGTCGGTCTATTTTTGCCTTGTTAATTGGGCGGGTGCTCCTCAAACTACGTATGCACCATATGCGTCGGGACTTGATCGTTGTTAACTAGCTCTCCACACGAAAACAAAAGCTCGCATGTGCAGAACGGATCACGGTCCATTTCTTGGACTATGCTTTTCCCTCGTGCAATCCCGCTTCATGCACCAACCGTTGTGTGTGAGCTTACACGACTCCCCGCAACCTAACTTTCCTTGGATTCTGTCAAAAAAAAATCCCATGGATTAATGCAGGATATCGCCAATTCTAATTATATTCACGCGTATATCCATACCCTACTCATTTATTTTCAATTTTTCATGTGATACATCTACTCTTATTAATTTATATGTTAGAACATGTGATGGTAATTTTAACATTTTGATAATTGTTATGTATTCAACTACCCATTACTAAATCGGGATAATTCATTTTTATTACTAAATTTGCTATCAACAAACGTAAAATTATGAATAACTCGTGTACTATTTGATCTACCCACTAGGTACCCAATGTGTATGAGTACCCGACGGGCATGAGTATGGTTAAACGTTTGATACCCTTGAGAACTGGTATGGGTAGAAATTTGTATTAATTAACTATACATGAATGAATACGGCCACTGCTATCCTTAAAAACACCTGGTCCCATCGTCGTTCGTTTCCTTGGTAATTGGGAAAACAACACATTCCACCGGCTTTTCTTCCTTGTTTTGCATAAACCAGTAGTTGCACATTCTTTTTGCACACTTTGGTCCAATCTGTTGCAACTTTCACCAGTTTGTCATCTAATCAACATTGTTTCCAGTTGACCGCAAAACTAGCAGGTGGGCTCGAAATGTCAATGTTCTAATAATTGTTCATGCAAAGATTATGTCTTTTTTTTGTGATGTGCTCTAGGCTATAGACTTATTTTTTTATAAGAAACATTAATACTTAGTAAAAAATGGTACGACTATTTGCAAAACAAATACGCATGACACACTAAGAAAAACATAAGAAAATAATTGTCCATCCAAAACAATAATAAACGACCAAACATTTTTGAGCAATTATTGATTTTTATACAAAATGGATCAGTTACATGTAGAGTGCATCTACAATTTTTTGTGCAATTGTTGGATGCAAAATTATTTTTCTACTATTTTTTAAGCATTCTACAATCTTTGCGTATAAATTAGATAATTGGCACTCGAAGCCCACCTGTTAGTTTTGGTGTTAAATCATCGCTGATTAAATGAACAACTGGCGGAACCTGCATTGGACTACACCAACAACGGGTGAAATGTGCAAACAATATGTCAAACAAGTGGTTTGTGCAAAATATAAATGAAAAACTAGTGAAATGTACAATTTCAGTTGCATCCAACAATTAAATCGACCAACTCAACGGCTAGACAGATACACGCAGCGCTGCACATAGCCGCCATGGCCGCCAGTGATCACGTAATAATATTCACGACGTTTCGGGGGTCCTCTCGGCGAAGAAAGTGGTCAGCGATCCAGCGGCCAGATGCATGCTTTGTTCGCACCATCATGAGCTCCAGCGATTCAGCACTGCGCAGGATGTACAAGGCCAGCGCGATCAAGTCCTTGTTGAATATAAACCCTTGGAATGAGGCCGTCTTGAGGTGGTCATGTGGCTGGCTGGGAACCGAGTCAACCGACGGTAACAATTCGTCGCAATCATGACAAGACATCACGAGTACACCGATCTGAACCAACGAGAACAGGAAAAGTTATCTCAAAGGGGAGAAAAAGTTCCGGAAAATGAGCAAAAGTACAGCAGGCGAAAAGCCGATGCCAAGAAATATATCCCACATAACTTACATTTAGCTCAAAGTGTTCCAGAACTGGAGCAGCCTCTAGCACGTGAACAAGTCGGAGAATATCGAATTTGCCATAGAAGCCGAGGTCGATGCTCAAGGTTAGGTGCCGTAGATGCATGAATCTGCTCGCACATTTTGGTACTCCTGATGTCTGCTCTGAATCAATGGTTGCGGTAGATGTAGTTAGCCGGAAAAAAAAGCAATACATAATCACCGGTTGCGAGAAACTAATGCAGAGTTAGCCAAGATCAAGGGCAATGCCCCCCTACAACAGAAGAGGAAGAAATGCAAGACCAGAAACGCTACATTGCTTGAACAAACCTGTATGTTTTCGTAGATACGCAATGATAGCTTCTCTAGACAGGGCAAAGCACTGGGAAGGCCAGTAAATATATACTGTAGTGTGTCTTTATAACCAATGCATATGCGGAACCCAGGTACGGTATTCATGTTTGCAATAACCTCAGTGATTTTAGAATCTTTTCTCACAACTATTTTCCGGATGTTGTAACCATGTGAAATTGTCTTCAGGTTGATGGCATTGATCTGTAGGTTCTCCACCAAAGTACTACTGCCAAGAGATAAATGCTCCAGCCGATGGAGCTGATGGCCAATCCGCAAGGAAACGAATCGTCCGCATGTGTTAAGTGCTAGCCGCTCAAGAGCAGGGCATTTGCAGAGCAACGATTCGAGATCATCCGCTGCAACATGCACACGTTGCAGCTCAAGCATTGTAAGGTTCAGAAACCCTCTGAAATCACCGAGTGGCTTCACAGATAGATTTCTTAGTTGAAGAACGTGGAGATGCTTTACTGGGCCGATCTCACCTAGAAGCTGCAAAGCGAATGCATAATTCTCCAGGTCAGCGTCGAAGTCCCGCGGCAGTACGCTCAAGTCGATGACAAGTCGTTTCAATCTCATAGAGGCAGCATGGGTTATCCAACTGTCAATATGATGTGCATCCTTCTCGTTGAGCCCAAACTCCAGCACAAACTCCTCCACCCCAAAACCCTGGTGGTGTCGCATCAGAGCATGGACATTTTCGATGAATTTCTCCCTGTATTTTTGTGCTTTTACTTTGGGAGCATAGTAAATATCCCCCCTTTTAGTGCCAAGCATTGTCTCGGAGTTCAGGGTTAGCTTGGGGTACCTCTCCCATCCTTGTCTCCACTCACTCGAGATCACGCTTGTTCTCGCAGCATCCCTCATTGGCAAAAATGAGATCACCACATCCACAATTTCCTGCAAAATTGATTTTTGTTCACCACAAAATAACATCATATCACACCAGAAGATTTTAAAGCAGTACATCATGCATCTTAAACTGCAGATTTTTTTAAGCAGTAAAACCAAACATCGATCGGGACAAAGATTTGGTGCACATGGGCACCAGTGATCTCATTTTTTTAAAAAAATAATTTTTTTTATTTTTGAGTTTTAAAAATTCTAGAAAAAAATCCACACATAGTCAATGATGTATCCCACAAATGTGCAAAAAATCAATTTCAAATACTTAATATTTTGAGCTACACAAAAATGACAAAATTATAGATCTGAGTAGTCATTTTCAAATCTCAAAAACATATTAGATTTTGTCATTTTTCTCTAGCGCAAAATAAAAAGAATTTCGGATTGGGATTTTGCATGATTGTGGGATGTATCAATAACATTCTTCAGAATTATTTTCATGATTTTTATAACTTGTAAAATTATTTTTAATATTTTTTTAACATAGCGAGAGCACTGGGAGCTAAAAGCATTTTTCGCATCGATTGTGCCTATTAAATAATAATATTATTTCCTTTACGTGATGTTAACAGTACTAGGTACACAGCAAACTGTGAAGTATAATTCTTTGGTCGGCCCGCCCTTCAGGATACTATTGCTGGACCATCGACCGGCTGCAGCATGTGGGTGCCAAAATCACCACCATTGTGTGTTGCACAAGTGAGAAGCTGAGACCATTGATCATCAACTACTAGAATGTTGCTTTGCATGGAAATTTCGCATCAGGTCTTGTGATGTATATGGAAGCAAGTGCTAAATAAGTAGGGCCAGTTGGCTGCATTCTCGATGCTCTCAGATCCTTTCGTAAAATTCTTAGTGCATGACCAATCTATTAGACTGTTGCTGGCATTTTGGGAACCCCCTGTTGTAAACAAGTTTGCAGTAATCAGTGATGTCTTTTCCCTGTTACTTGCGACCAGTTATTTCTATAAAAAAGTACATGCAGTTTCTAGACAGGAGGATGTACTAGCGCAAACTAATTTTACTAGAACCTGGACTGTGTTTGCGCACCTGAGGGAGACGGCTAATCTGTATCTCGGGCTTCTGCTTCCTCTTGAAAGCGCTAAGAAGTTTGCGCCGCCACCAACTAGCGCAAAGCTTCAGACCTGTAGATGCAAATGGGACCAAAATTCACGTGGTCAGTTAGCAGGAGAGGGTAGGCAATGAGATCAAATCGGTTCAATGCTGTGTTACTTACGGAGCAAGAACGGCGGCATATCTCAGGTGACTTCTCCTTCAAAGAAACGGCGGATTGGTAGTCTGAAACTATTCCAGAAACAAGTTTAGGCAGGCTGCCAAAGGGAATCAGCTAGCCTTTTTTTGTTTGACTGGATGGTTGTCTGAGTTGCAGTTGGAGGCAGAATGATGAACAATAATCTTGTAAGCTGGATTATGAGTTCAAGCTTAAATGCAGATCTAGAAAAAAATATACCAATGCAAAAGAATACTCATTAACCGATGGTATGCATTATACACAATTAAAATCCACAATCGGTTCAATGAATATTGGTACCATTGAACAGATCCTACATGTCTGTGCAGGAATGAAGAACTAGACCGCCTGAATCAGTTGGCGAGCTAAATCTCCACAAGACACTTTTGGTTTACTCATTACCACACATGTTCTTACATCACACCAATCAACACTATTTGTGCCAAGAGCAGCACCGCAACCCGGCCAATAGATAAACCTAGTCACCTAGCATCATAATTCACCCTTCTTTGATTATTTCTAATTTCCCAGTACTTACGAAAACTCCCCCCGTTAAATAAAAACAATGAGCTAGTAACTTCATCATCTTCATAACCATACATGGGAAACAACAAAAAAGAATGTCTATCCCAGAACATCATAGAAACATCTCTTGCCTGCCTTCCAAGCACTATGTTACAGCTTATGCCAACGAGTGATGTCAGCAGAGTCCTCACAAGCTTACCTCAACAACTAGTGTACCTGAATATCTGTCCAACCTGAAAACCTTACCCATTATTAGGGATGAGCAAACAATCATATCCCTGAACAGTCAACCATTAACTAGCAATGTTGGCCATTCGACAACCATCGTGAATTAGCCTCCTCGTTGACCAATACAAATCGCAACGTTCGCACAGATTCACCACAAAGGCACGGCCAATTAACAGTCTACTCTGACCACGTCAGGGATTAAGAAACCCGATTTTCTTATTAGGTTACGAGAAGGGACATTGCAGACGAAAATCAAATTTAGCTCTAGGCCATCTCACGATCAAATTCTAGAAGACCATAACCGCTCACAAGTCATGAGGCTAACCTCTTCCGGTGTTGTACGGCAGGAGGGCAGTCGGCGGTGGCGGTGGCGGCGGGAGGCCGCTGCAAGTCAGGGAGGACGCGGGGGTGGGCCGTCCGGCGCCGAGGGGGAAGGGGTGTCATTACCGTGGCCACAGTCCACAGAGAATCCAGTGGGCAAAGTCATGACATGGGCTGGGTCGACACTGGGATTGTGCTCGCTGGAGCGGTTGGTGGGCTTTACCGAATGGACTCGTCTAGCTCTTGTTGTGTTCCTCACCTCCTGCTACTACTGCATTCCAAATTCCCATTGTTGCTCGTTTTCACGCCAGTTGCATCCAACAATTAATCGATCAACTCAACGGCAGGACAGACACACGCAGTGCTGCTGATAGCCGCTATTATTACAGTATACGTTTGAGCTTTTTCTCAAAAAATGCATGTATTAACCTAGACACATTTCAATGCGCATTAACCTAGACACGTTTCATGCGCACGCTCATTTATTTCGGCCTGTATCTACCAGTCCACATCGTTGAAATATCTAACACAACCAACGGAGGGAGCAATATCCACCACATTCCGGGATCCTCTCGGCGAGGCGGCCGGATTCATACCTTGTCAGCACCGGGGAATCCACAACCCGGATGCTTCCGGACCACTTTTGCTCACCTAAGGTTTTCAAGGAACCCTAGAGAGCAAGCTTCTTGATGAATATAAGGGGGAATGAGATTTGGCTTGGTAGAACAGTAGATCGGGTTCTCCTCTATTGTTTCCCTGAAGGGATTTGAGTTTGGGTGGAGGAGGAGGAAGATCTAAGGCTTTTGGTGTTTCTAGCAATGAAGTATGAGAAAGAGAGCTCAAAAACAGCTTGTAGTGTAGTGCCTACCCATTCAGAGGTAGAAGAAGGAGTATTTATAGTGTCACTTGAATTCTGGCCGTTGCTCACTTGCCACGTCATCATTTGCCCGAGAAACCCGGTCAACCGGGTGAGGGACCGGACCGGCCGGCGCATGGCCCGGTCAGACCGGGCCAGGGACCAGACCAGCCGGTCCAAACCGGATCTCGACCGGGCGGGCTCTCGATGCATACTGGACTCCTCCCGGCTGGCACCGGCGTGGGGTCCGGTTGGACGCTGGGGCGCCCGGTCCACCACCCGGTCGACCGGGCCTGTGACCGGATCGGCCGGTTCGAAACCGGGCTGGCGACCAGACGATTCTTCTGAGGGTACTGGACCCTATCCGGTTGGCACCGGTCCTGGGGCCGGTCGGCGCCGGGCTGGCCGGTGCCAGGGCCGGTCTGACCGGGCCATAGACCGGCCAAGGCTGAAAACACCCTTGTTGATTTTTCATCGAAGTGGGGGTCTCCCATTGCCTTCTTGTTCCATTGACACACCATTATACCTCTTTGGCTAATACCTAGGGATCATCTAGTAGACATGTATTAGACCAAATACTCTAGCACAATGTCATAGTTACCAAAATAATGGATGAGGGTAAAATACTCTTACATGGTATATTTCAATTGCATAAAAAGCCACCAGATCTACAAAAATTCCCAAAATTTTAGGAAAAAGGGGCAATAACTACATCCAGATAGTGAAATCCACATCATGCTAAGGCAAAACGAAAATTCAGCTCGCACCCTCTGAAAAACATAAATAATATGCATCCTATGAGCACAATAATACATCCATATTCACATTTTAATCATGCAAAATACATCCTCTGTAGCAAAAAGTTCAGACAACCATACTGACTAAAAGTAATGAAAATATTCCATTAAATACATCCTATGAGTACAATAATACATCCGTATTCATATTTTCACCATGAAAATACATCTGCGTAGATTAAAAAAACAGAGTGGCTAAACTTGTCAAAGATTTCAACATAACCTACATCCTATGAACATAATAAAATGCATTCTTATGCATGGTTCCTTGAACATAACCATAATGTCTAATGTCCAGCACAAGATTGTGTATAAATGTACATCGTACCACTGTGGAATACAAGCACATGCATGTAGTAATTGACCCAAACCTACATTATGGGATCCAAAAAATAATCTAAATAGGCAAGTGAACAAAATCAGGGATGTATATATGTAACTAATCACCATTACATCAGAATAAGTGATGTTATAGAATACCACATATCAGATCAAAAAAGAAGCAATAGTTAGAGGTACAGATAGAGTACATACAGATAGAGTACCACCAACCAACAACACTCACCAGATCAGATAGGAACGGATGTGGGTAACTCACCAGGTTAAAATCGTCAGTGGTGATCCACGAGCGTAGGGATCCAGCAACACTCACCAGGTCAAAAATCAACAGAAGTGCGACGCTGCGCGGAGCCGTCGATGCTCCTCCGCCGTACCCAATCTCCACGGCCACGCTCGCACATCGGACTCGCCGGATCTGCTGGGTCGTGCCGCCAATGCTCCTCCGACGAGACCTCTCACCCACGGCGAACCCCGCACCCGGAACGCGTCGATCCGTGCGCCTGCGCCATCGACGCTGCCCCACCGCTTCTCCCACAACCCAAATCAACCGCTCCGGCAGCTAGATGCATCTACCCCGTCGGACCGCTCGCCTACGACCAATGGGATTTTGCGCTGGAGGACGGGGATGAGAGCGATGTGCGGGAGACGAGAGAGGAATGGGGGCAAGTTTGTTGCGATATGTTTTTGGACTCAAGCTCCGCTCGGTCTGAGCCGCCCGATCATGATCGAACGCTCGCGAGAGGGGAGCACCGTGTAAAACCAGACGGTGCCCAGGCACAGAATATATTTTAGTTTACGGGGTCTGTTCTGCGCCAGCAGATTTGTATCCGTAAACACGTTTTCGGAAGAATGAACTCAAGTTTTTCAGTTTACAATTTTGCGTGGGGGTGGTACTGCTAGAGATGCTCTCGATACGTTTCCTTTGCTGGTTGCAGCTTCTCCACCGTCCCCAATCCCCCACCCTCCGAAGCCCGGCATCTCTCGTTCCCCCCTCCCACAGTCCCACCCCCACGCAAAATTAGATCTAGGTTTACCCATCTTCCTCTTTTAGATAAAAAGCATCGATCTGCCCGACTTTAAATTAATAAATCCCTCAAGTTCGAAACACAGAGACACAGTTATTACATGCTGCGGCATACAGCTTAGCCGAGAAACCAAACATAGAAGAAGCAAGACAAAGATGGTCTTCCTCTTCCGTCCTCGACCCGAATCCCCCGGCGACCCTTCCTCCATCTTATCTCGACGCAACCCTAGCTGCCATGGTCCCTGCTTGGGTCTTGCTCAAGCGCAGAATTTACATCGAGCACGACGCGACAGCTTCCGGTTGCGCGAGCGAAGCAGGAGAAGAGCAGATGGGAGGCGAGACCGCGGGCGGAGCAGGAGAAGAGGCGATGGGCGGCGAGAGCGCGGGCGGATCAGCAAAAGATTCGATGGGCGCGGGCGAACCAGGAAAGAAGTCGATGGGCGGCGCGATCTCGGCCGAACCAGGAAAGAAGTCGATGGGCGGCGCGATCTCGGCCGAACCAGGAAAGAAGTCGATGGGCGGCGCGAGCGCGTGCGGATCAGGAAAAGAGTCGATGGGAAGAGCGGGCGGAATTGTAGAGCGCCGCCAAGACATAACTGACGCCATCCTCCACTACCTGCAGAGCCTGAAACCAGATCCACATTTCGCCAATCCACTGGAAGTATCTGCCCTTCGCTTACTGCGACCGACAGAATCCATCCCGCGGCTATGCGGAGGTATCACGTCCGCCTTCATCGTGAGCGCAGATAAGAACCTGGTCGCCCTCTATGCCGGCCCTTATCGTGCCGGCACCGATTTGAAAGGAGGCTATCTGATCTACGACGCCAGCAAGAACTCCCTCTCGACCATCCCCAAGCCTCCATATGACTACTCCCGTAATGAGCTTGGGCTCGGAGCCGTCGTCGTGACCCTTGTGGGCGAGGAGGACACCTACTGTCTTTGCGAACTCACCAAGATAAGAGACTCTGACCCTCCTGAAGCTGCACTCTGCACCTGGCGGCCGTCCTCACAAGAATGGATGGTCGAGGTTGCGAGCTTCCCTACCGAGCTGTCCCCGCCCAACTACTTTTTCATGGCTGACATGTGCTTCTCATATCAAGGCTCCATCCTCTGCTGGGTGGATTTGTTCAAAGGAATGGTGGTTTGTCGCTCGATGCTTCAGATTGGTGGCCGCCCAGAGCTCAGCTTTATCCCGTTGCCTCGAGAGTGTGCTACCTATGACTGCAGTGGCGAAGGGTCTGAACCTCCACGGCGGGCAGAGGAGTTCCGTTCCATTGCCTGTGTCGGTGGAAGCATCAAGCTCGTCACCATGAATGGCTATGGTCAGCGGCCTGGACATGAATTATCGCTGACCATCTGGACTCTGTCGATGGACCTCGGTGGTTGGAATAAAGGTAAGGAGTACCGTGTGAGAGACATCTGGGCGAGCGAGGCCTACCTCTCGTTGGGCTTGCCAAACATCTTGCCATCGTTCCCCGTGCTGAGCATGGACAAGGATGATGTCGTCTGCCTAGTCGTCACTCACTGGAACAGGGCAGTCGATGGTAAAGTGGAGTACAGAGGCCAGTATTTGCTTTGTGTTGACATGCAGCATAACAAGGTCTTCCTCCGTTCAACAAATACAGAGCAACTACGTTCCCAACTCTTTGCCAGTGAGTGTAGTGCATACCCACACTGCTTAGAGGACCACCAGGTAATACACTAATACTACTTACTACCCTTAACATGTATGTCTCATCTGCATACTACTGTTATTATACACGGGTTCACCAATGATTAAAATTCGAATGCATAACTTTTTGGTTTTGAAAATTATCATGTTAGGCTGACTGTCCAGATACTGGCGTTCATTAGCAACCATGAATGTGAATTAATGCCAAATGACCATAACCCTGTCTTCTAACACTAGTACTCAATTTCGTCCATCTCAGGTACACATATTTTGCATGTTTCGTGGCATTTTCGTATATAATTGGCTAAAATTGCTAGTTCTACTTCTCCACTTTTAAGCTGGGAATGACATGCCCATTCAGTTGACATAGCAGGGTATATGTTGAACTTCAGTAGCATAAGTGCATTGAAAGATGTCTCCTGTGGAAGGAAGGATAAATTCAAACTAAAACTGGACTCCAGCAATGGATCTGAAGTTAAATATGTGAAAAGTACAAGCATTACCCTTGGCACATGTAGCTGTTGGAGTAAGCTATTTAAATCCAGTGCCTCTTTGAATAGATCTTAGGCAGCATGCCATTGTATTGCATTGGTGGTGGTGCTCATTAATCAATTTGGTAACTACAGTGACTGTCGTTGCCTATTCGACGGTACCTCGGAGGAGGGATCCTCACGAGAGGGAGAAGAAGTAGGGGCCATAGGGCGGAGAGCACTCGGGACGGTGGTACGCGATTTACCCAGCTTCGGAACACCTGCTCGATGACAGGGCCTACTGCTGCTTGTCTGGTATTATTTGGGCGCTTTCGCGTTGTTACAATGAGTTGTTGTTCTGCCTCTAGGGCTCCCAGGATCCGGCTTATAAAGACGCACGGATCTAGGGTTTACACGGAGAGTCCTAGCCGGAATACAAGTCGCCTAACTACGGTACAAAGTCTTGCCGTGTACGTCAAGGATCCGCCTTCCTCCCTAGTAAGTGCTGGATCCGGATACTTAATGGGCCTTCACGGATCCGGCCTCCTTCGTAGGTCGGTTGGGATCCGGCTTCCTGTTCCTGGGCTGGACTTCATCCTTCAGGATCTACAGCAACTGGGCCGCCCGATGGGCCACATGCCACGTCACCTACTATGGGCCACCCGGGCTTGCCGGATCTAGGCCATGCCGTTGATATACCCATAAAGTATACCCACAACAGTAGCCCCCGAAGTTCTCCGAGATTCATCATTCCTCCGACTCTTTTCAGCTCGGAACCGAAGAGAATCTTGAAGAGCTTCAAAACCTTACTTGTTTCCGGCTTCATCGATCCGGAAATCTTCTTTTCTTATAATTTGGTAATGCAACGGAGATTCCATTTTTCCCGCGCACAACTTCCTCTTTTCCCGCGCTAAATTTTCAGAGATGCGAATCTTTAGCCGGAAATTTCGGGAGCGCATGGTTAAGTTACCTCCACGTCGTTTTACCGCACTTGACCTAAGACACGTGTCAACCATCTGACGGTGTGACCGTTCCGTTTCCACCGTTGGATCCGAATCCCGAATCTCCGCGCGTGGTCTATAAATACCCCGCGGCTCGGTAATTCTTCATTCTTTCACCGCACCCTCACCACTTCATCTTCCTCCTCGCGCCGCGCCGCCCGACAGATCTCAACTCCGGCGAACCTTTCTCACGGGAGCTTCGCGCGCCGCCGTTCCAAGCCCCTCTTCGAGCCGAAATCGCCACAGTTGATCGGGAAATCGACTCCGCCGCCGATTCGTGGTCATCGGAGGCTCGAAACCACTAGTTCAGCGACCTCTACCTCGCCGGAGCTTCACCGGACCGCCGCGCCATTGACGGTACGTGCACCGGCCTCGTAGAAGAAGTAGTCGTAGTGTAGATTCCGGTTACTCAAACTAGCTTGCATGGGTGCAGCCGGAAGCATGTCTCATGGTTCTCCACTGTGCACTGGTAGTTCTCCGAGTAGCCCGGAACCCAGCACCGTGGAGCCAATCTGTCCGGATCCCATTGCATTCCTACCACCATTCGTTTCCGACATTAGGCTCGCTCAACCTTTCTCCGCCTCTTCCAGTACCTTATTAGGCCGGATCCCAACTGCTCAAGAGCTCCAAGAAGAACTCCAAGGCCAAGCCAGAATGGCAGCTAAAGTCCAGGAGGCGGAAAACAAGAAGACTTCCAAGGCCCGGAGCCGCGAGGGAGTGAGAGGCCAATGGTGGCCCTGCGAGACTACCGATGCGGAGCTGAGAGAGCTCCAGAATGAGGGCATGATCTCCGAACATTGGAGTTTCATGCGCGACTCCGACATCCCCAAGCCTGATACGGATGAACGAGTCATGACCAAGGCATGGGTCGAGCGCGGTCTATCGCTCCCCTGTTCGGAATTCTTTCTCTCCGTCCTCAACACATACGGGCTCCAGCCCCACAACATCTGCCCCAACTCATACCTCCTGCTCTCCAACTTCGCAACTCTCTGCGAAGGGCATCTTGGGATCCGGCCAGATGTCAGATTGTGGCAATTTTTCTTCGGAGTGAAGAAAGAAACAAAGGACAAGGCTATGCTGAACTGCGGGAGCATGACCTTTATGCTCCGACGTGGCCGTATGTATCCGCCTCACGACTCCCACGAGTCCGTCCGGTACTGGAATGCCGGATGGTTCTACGTGAAGAATGCTTCAGTTCCGAATGTCCATGACGGACTCCCCCCCCTTCAACAACATCGCTCCGGAAGAACTTGCTAGCTGGAGCTTTATCCCCTCGCTCGCCCAAACCCCTATCTTGGAGAAGGCGGCCCGGAGGATTTCCTGATTGGTCCACGACGGACTAACCGGAGCCCAGCTAACCTTGAGCTGGTTTTCCCGGAGGATCCAACCTCTCCGCTACAACGCACGCAAGATGTGCGAGTACACGGGGGTGGACGATCCTCTCCGGGTAACGCGTCATGATCTTCCGGCTGATTCCCTAAAAAGGAGATTCAAGACGCTGGTTAAGGTAGGCCGGGGCCAGCCGGTCCCGGAACTGATCAAAGACATCAACACCAACGACAAATGTCCTCCGGTAAGCCCTTGTTCCTTCGACGTTCTTCAGCTTCCTTCTTTTTTAGCATATTTGAACTTGTTCTCCTAACCTTCCTCGCAGCTCGATACTTTGGCGGAGGAAGATCTACGCGCAATACTCCGAGTACCCGTCAGCGGTGACGCGGCGGAGGAGGATCCGGAAGACCCTGAAGAGGAAGAGGTGCCTGTGCCCCGAAAGGCTGCCCCTCGACCTTCGAAGCGTCCCCGCGCTAAAGTTTCCGGCCCTGAAGCCGGAGGCAGCAACGAGGCCTCCGCCAAGAAACCCAAAGTGACCAAGCCTCCTCCGCTCGATTCCAAGAAGGCGGAACGCGAGCGCCTTAAGCTGCTGACAACAGCAGGGAAGCGCTCTCGTCCCCTCATTCCAGGAGCGGCGTAAGTTTCCGGGTATCGTGCGTTTTTCATCTTGGTGAACTTCGTTACTTATGTGTTTCCTTCGCATGCTTGCAGGATTCCGAGTTCCACCACCGCGCGGACCAGCGCCCAAGAGCCTATCACCAAATATATGACAAAGAAGTCACCCGTCGTTGGTCCCGCGACGCCAGCTCCGCCCAGCGTCCCCTTACCTACTCCACAACCATCTCCCCCTCCCGCAGATCAATCTCCAGCTCCTGTTGCAGCCACTCCACCGGAAATAATTCCGGTTAGTAGCGACAGAGCGGGCGGAGAAAGTTCCGGCGACAAGGGCCCTGCCCCTAAAGAAACTGAAGCAGAAGTTCGTGAAGAGGCAGAAGTCGCTTTTTCCGGCAAAGCTGCAGCTGCAACTAGTGATATGGTCGTCTTCCCCAAGAATTTTGGAGATCCGGCTGATCTTACCTCCACCCCAAAGGCCTACGCCACAAAGTTTTTCAACAAACTAACTGAGGCGGAAAAGTGGGAGCTGGAGCAAGATCTGCTCAACTCGATGCTGAACAGTGCCTGGGGCAAACCCGACGCCGAGACATCGGAAATCCAAAACTTCAAGAAGGAGACATGCCAATTCCTTGACAAGCTCATCTGCAAACGAAAGGTACTTCCCCAGTAGCCCCCTAGTATGTAGGCGGAAACTCACTTAGTTAGCGTCTAGATACTTAGAGAAAATCAATATGAGGAAAAATTAAAATGTCGTGGTAGCCCCAAGCATTATGGCGGAAATTTTCCGGCAACAATGCTTCAGAAAGACTTAACCAAAAATGTGGAATTTACTCCTGCACTGGCTGGTTTTTCAGGAACAGGAGGCTTTGCATTATGAATTGCACAAGAATATTGCTCTTCAGCGCCGCGTCACCCTCAGCCAGGCGGAAAAAAATTCAAAACTTCAAAGAAGAGAATGCGGATCTGAAGAAGCAGCTATCGGAAGCTCAAGGTTAGTTTCCGACGCTCTTTTGGCCTGCAAGTTGTCTTCTGCATTCCTAATTTATGTTTACATATCTTTTTAGCAGGTGCATCCTCATCTCTTGCTGCTGCCTCCTCCGAGCTGGAAACCCTGCGCGCCTCCCAGAAAACTCTTGAAGCAAGGCTTGCCGAGGCGGAGAAATCGCTCGCTGAGAAGAACTCGGAGCTTATCCGCAAAGAGGGCGAATTCCAGCTCAAGAGGATAACTGACAGTGAAACCATCAAGGCGCAGCAGAAAGAGCTAGGGGGACTCCGGAAATACATGGAGACAGCGGAAAGTTGCTGGGACCTACTGAACTCTGACTTTATGGGTATGTCCTCCAAGCTTATAGAGTAATGCATGTATTGTGCTGATTGCTACTATACTTATCCAACATTGCACCCTTCAGATCCGCTTGGATATAATGAAGAACGCCGGAGCCAATTCCCGCGCGACGATCTGCTTCAGTTGGCCGGGGAGGACTGCAAAGACCTCATCTCCGCTTCCAGGAAGATATGCCACAACCTCAATATCAAAGAAAGCCGAACATGCGATGTTCGCGGATTAATTGAGAGGATGGACGTGCTCCCGGAATTGGTAGTGGATCTGCAAGCTTCCTCGGCACGGGGCGCTGCTGCCATGTCCTTGGCCATGTGCTTGGCACACCATCCGGAGATGGATCTTGAGCGAGTGAGTGCTGGTGTCCCTCCGGGTGCGGACGTCAACGCGCTTCTGGATTCAGTTGCCGGTTATGACACGCGCATTGTCCGGAGAATTCGCCATAATGAATTTTATGATAAGGCGGTTCTTCCAGCCGACGAATCCCTTGAAGCGGAGCTTCTTCAGGAGCGTGAGGCGGAGTCTAGACCTGCCGAATCCGGAAGTCAGTACACTTGGACAAGCTCGAAGGACCAAAGTGGCGCTGCGACTCCGGCTGCAGATGAGGAAGAAGATGACGAAGACGCCTCCTCTCCCGCAAAGAACGCTGAAGAAGAAGTCCCCGAGGCTGAAGTCAATGTTGAAGCTTCTCCGGCTAAGGAGAAGTAGAGAACTTATTCCTGCGGAAAAACAATGCATCATTTTGGCCCCAAGAGGGTTTGTAACATAACTTAAATTCTTAAGTAGCTAGGGGCGAAACATAGCATGCATGGGCGGAAACAACTTATCCTGCTATCCTTTAATATTATTTGCATGTTTCTTTTTTGTCGGAAAGCAAGTGCTGACTTTATTGTTTTCCGGCTTGCTCACTTGACCTTCCACGAGCCGGAAGACCCGTAGCCGGAAACACTCGCCAGCGGCGACGAAGCCCAATGGCAATCCGTCAATAACCGCGGAAACAAGCCCCCAGCTTAGGTGCCGGAAGTTGCTACTAGGAATCCATGAGTTCGCAACAAAAAACATTTCCATCAGAAAACTTAAGCTTACGTCCTAAAGGACGATTTTTGAAAATCACAACTTTCATACACGCCTAGGCGGAAACATCCAACTCTGCGGTTTTAGTTAGAAAACATACACGATCTAAAAATGAACAAGTAAAGGAGGTAAAAGACTCAAGGAGTGAACCATAAGCTTTATTTCATTTGATCATGTATAAGCATTACAGAGTATGATACTCGGAAAAGTATGCTAGGTGTGGAAAGGACGTAGCTGTGAAATATTCCAGGGTCGATCTGTTTCGTCGTATATGTCACCCGGATCCTCTCGTTTGCGTTTCCGGTGCCAATTTGCAGGTCTGTCTTTTAACTCCCGGAAATCGACGAGGTAGTACGATCCATTGTGGAGCACTTTGCTAACGACAAAAGGTCCTTCCCATGGAGACTGTAGCTTATGGTCTTTCACCTGTCGAAGGCGGAGGACCAGGTCTCCGACCATAAACGAGCGATTCCGGACTCGACGACTATGGTAGCGTCGGAGCTTCTGCTGGTATATGGTGGAGCGTTGGTCAGCCAAATTCCGAGCTTCTTCGACCAGGTCCACAGATAGCTGTCTGGCCTCGTCAGCAGTTTCTTCATCGTAGGCGGAAACTCGCGGTGAATCATGGATGATGTCGGAGGGGAGTACAGCCTCGGATCCGTATACCAGGAAGAAAGGTGTAAATCCAGTTAACCTGTTAGGGGTAGTTCGTAAACTCCACAGGACTGAATCTAACTCATCAGCCCAAGCTCCAGCTGCGCGGCGCAGCGGTTCTTCAAGGCGTGGTTTAATTCCTGATAATATGAGGCCATTGGCCCTTTCAACCTGTCCATTGGACTGTGGATGAGCCACAGAGGCGATGTCCAACCATATCCCTACAGTGTCACAATAATCCCTTAATTCTCCCTGTGCGAAGTTAGTGCCATTATCTGTGATTATGCTGTGCGGGATGCCGAATCTCATCACGAGGCTGCAGACGAATTTTAGTGCTGTAGCACCGTCGGCCTTTCTCACTGGCTTTGCCTCGATCCACTTACTGAACTTGTCAACAGCGACCAGGAGGTACTCAAAACCGCCAGGAGATGATTTCTTGAGTTTACCAACCATATCGAGCCCCTAGACCGCAAATGGCCAGGTGATAGGGATGGTCTTCAGCTCTTGAGCTGGAGCGTTTGGTTGAGTAGCATAGTACTGACAACCTCGGCATGTCTTAACTAGCTTGTCAGCATCTTCTTTAGCTGTGAGCCAGTAGAATCCTAGCCGGAAGGCTTTAGCAACGAGTGACCTGGGGGCGGCATGATGCCCGCAGTCCCCTGCGTGGATCTCTCTGAGGATCTCAATGCCGTCTTGATTTGAGACGCATTTAAGAAACACCCCTGTTGCGCTTCGTTTATAGAGCTGTCCATCGACAATTGTGTAGGATTTTGCTCGTCTGATGATCTGTCGTGCGAGGACCTCGTCCTCTGGCAACTTTTGATCGATGAGGTAGTCCAGGAAAGGCTTTGTCCAAGCCGGAGTGATAACCATCACTTCTCTAGCCGGAGAAACTGCCACTTCTGGGTTTTCCGGGTTAGCGCCCTTCACCGAGGGTATCCGTAGATGCTCCAGGAAAATGCCAGGCGGAATTGGTTTCCTGCCGGATCCGAGCTTGGATAGCATATCTGCCGCTGCGTTGTCGTCTCTTTTGACGTACTTGACTTCGTATCCGAGGAAGCTTTTGGCGATCTCATCAACTTCGTCTCTGTAGGCCGCCATGACGGAGTTTCTGGCATTCCAGGTTCCGGCTACCTGCTGTGCCACCAAGTCGGAATCGCCGCAGCAAATGATGTGCTTGATCCCTATCTCCTTAGCGATTCGCAGTCCATGTAGTAGAGCCTCGTATTCCGCCATATTGTTTGTAGTTTGGAAGTGGATCTGCAGAACGTACTGCAGTTCTTCTCCGGTAGGGGACTTCAGGGTGACTCCGGCTCCTGAGCCTTGATGCTGGTTGGATCCGTCGAAGTGCATAACCCATGTCTCTGGTTCCGGCTCCAAGCTTATGTCCGGAGCTTCTGTCCAATCTGCGACCAAATCCGCCAAGACCTGGGACTTGATCGCAGTCCTGGCTTTGTAGTTGATGTCGAAGGCTGATAATTCGATGCCCCATTTTGCTGTGCGTCCTGTTTCGTCAGCGTTATTGAGAATTGTTGCCAGCGGAGCTTTGCTCACGACTGTTATTGGGTGCTCCTGGAAGTAGTGTCTCAGCTTCCTGCTACCTAGGAACACTCCATAGGCTAGCTTTTGAAAGTGAGGGTATCTCTGTTTGGATTCCGTAAGCAATTCGCTAATGTAGTAGACTGGCCTTTGGACTCCATACTCGTGTCCTTCTTCCTGTCGCTCCACAACGATGACGAGGCTGACGACTCTGTTGGTGGCTGCCAAGTAAAGGAGCATAGACTCTGACTCTCCTGGAGCTGCTAGGATAGGTGGGGAGGTAAGTATTTCCTTCAACCCTTGAAGTGTTGCGTCAGCTGCCTCGTCCCAGACAAACTTGTCTGTCTTCTTCAATAGCTTGTACAGGGGTAGCGCCTTCTCGCCAAGACGGCTGACAAACCTGCTGATTGCTGCAACACAACCAGTTAGTCGCTGCACGTCTTTGAGGCAAGTTGGCCTTTTGATGCACAGGATTGCCTTGATTTTCTCTGGGTTCACCTCAATTCCCCTATTTGAGACAATGAAGCCAAGGAGTTTTCCAGCTGGAACGCCAAAGACCCACTTGAGCGGATTCAACATCATGTTGTACTGACGGAGGTTCTCAAAGGTTTCTGTGAGATCGCTGATCAAGTCGGATCCTTTCCTGGTCATGACCGCGATGTCGTCGACGTAGGTGTGCACATTCCGGCCAATTTGGTCCTTCAAGCACCGCTGCATCGTACGTTGGTAGGTGGCACCTGCGTTTTTCAAGCCAAAAGGCATGGTAACATAGCAGTAAGTGCCAAATGGGGTGATGAACGAGGTCGCATTTTGGTCGGACTCCTTCATCCGGATCTGATGATACCCGGAATATGCGTCAAGAAAACATAGAAGTTCCGCCCCCGCCGTCGAATCAATGACCTGGTCAATGCGCGGCAGGGGAAACGGATCCTTCGGGCAATGCTTGTTCAAGCCAGAGTAATCGATGCACATTCTTAGTATTTCAGTATTCTTTTTGGGTACAAGGACAGGGTTTGCGACCCAATCAGTATGGATAACTTCTATTACAAATCCTGCCTCTAGTAACTTTGCTAATTCCATCCCTATGGCGCGGCGCTTCTTATCTCCAAAACATCGCATAGCTTGCTTCACCGGTTTAGCCCCCGGATTTATGTTAAGGTAGTGCTCGGCGAGTTCCCTTGGTATTCCGGACATGTCAGAAGGCTGCCATGCGAAGATATCCATGTTAGCGCGGAGGAACTCGACGAGCGCGTCTTCCTATTTGGGGTCCATGTTGGCTCCGATCGAGACCTGCTTAGATGCATCTCCCTTCTTGAGGTCGATGTTTTTGGTCTCTATCGCGGCCTTGAACGAGTTTTTCTGTTCGGAGATTTGCCTCTTGGTGGTTTGCATCTCAGTCGGATCCACCGCGGCTCTGTAGCCTTTCAGCTCTTCTCCGGAAATTACAGATTCTGCGAAGGCGGCTTCGCCCAGCTCGCACTCGTGAGCTTTCTTGTAGTCTCCGGATATGGTGATCATACCATTGGGACCCGGAATTTTGAGCTTGTTGTAGATGTAGCACGCTCTTGCGTGGAACTTGTGGTAGGTGGGCCTGCCGAGGATGACGTGGTAGGAGCTCTTGAAAGGCACGACCTCAAACGTGATCATCTCTTCGCGGAAATTTTTAACATCGCCGAAGGCCACGGGAAGTCTGATGCTGCCGAGGGAATTTGCCTTTTTACCCGGAACTACATCATGGAATTCAGTGGTGCTGTGTTTAAGCTGTTCCTTGGTAAGGTTCATCCGCTCCAGAGTCTCCAGGTACATGATGTTCAAGCTGGCTCCGCCATCCATGAGGCACTTGGAGAAGTCATATCCGTCTATGCGGGGACTTACAACCAATGCATAGCACTCCTTCGGAACGACGGTAGGGTGGTCCTTCCTATCGAACGTACACGGAGTTTCCGACCACCTGACATACTGCGGCACAGCTGGGACTGTGGCGTTCAGGATCCGGAGAGCTGATTTGCTGTGACGGACTGTTGGGGTTCCGTGGAAGGTGTGGTACGCGCCTACACTCTTTTTGCCAAAGGGGTTGGATTTAGCTGCGGTTCCTTCCTTGGGATCCGGCGAGCCTTCATCTTCGTCCATTGCCTCGGAGCAGTCTTCCTCCTTGTCCTTGTTCTTACCCTTGCCTCCTTTGCCGCGTGGGCGGTGCTTCCGGGCTCGCTTGTAGCCTGCTTCCGGGTCAGATTTTAGATCGTTGACCCACTTGCAGTTGCGATTGGTGTGAGAGCCGGATCCAAGTGGGCCAGGCAGGGCATGTCTCTGTACTCTTCATAGGTTTGGGGAGCGCGGGTTCCGGCAGCAGTGACCTCGTCACGCTGCTGGTCCCTGCCGGCTCCGCCTCCGCGGCCGCGTCCTCTTCCGCCTCCTTGACCTCCGTGCTGGAACGCCATGGCGACCATCTCGGATCCGCCACTCTTCTGGTCATCAGGGGGATTTTTCCGCTTGCTGCCGCTGCTGTTACCGTTGTCACGGTTCTTCTTCTGCTGGTGCAGGGGGATTGCTGTGGCTGCTAGATCTCCGCCAGCGTCGTCATCGGCGGCAGTATGGTCACTGGCAATGGATATCATATCATCCAGAGTCAGTTTATTTGCGTTAGCCAAGCATGTGAGCTTGTGCCGCAGCAGTCCTCCTCGCTGCAGTCCTCCTATAAAGGCGTGCATAGCCGTGGTGTGATCGACGTTCTCACACTCGTTTCTGCATGCCAGCCATCGGGTGAGGAAGTTTCTTGATGTTTCTCCCTTCTTCTGGATACATGCCTGTAAGTCGCTTGTCGTGGCAGGCCTTTTGTAGGTGCCCCTGAAGTGCTTATCGAAGGCGTTCTTCAGGTCGAACCAGCAAAAGATAGAGTTCTTCTCGAGGTCGCTGAGCCAGATCCGGGCTGGACCTACAAGGTACAACTGAAGCATGCGGCATGCGATATTAGGGGTTCCTCCGGCGAAGGTTACAGCATTGTAGTAATCCTCAATCCAGGTATCCGGCCTTTCAGTGCCATCATATGTCTTCAGGTTTCCGGGTAGCTTGAGGTTCATCCTTGGCATTGGTTCCTCTCGAATCATCCTGCCAAAGCACTTTGGGCCGATGTAGTCAGATCTGTATTCGTTGAGACGTTCCCGTGCGTCGCGTGGGCCGTTGCGGGGAGACTTTGAGCGAGAGCGAGATTTCCGACCGCCGCCTCCGCCTCCACCTCCGCCTCCACCGCTAGGTGGTGGGGAGGGAGACCTGCGAGGGGGTTGGTTTGACCTTTTGCTTCCGCCTTCTGATTCTCCACGCCCCTCGCGGTGCTGGCTCCGGCTTCGGTGGCTGCCTTCGCCGTGGTGCTGGCTGCCGCCATCATTCCGTCTTCGGCGGGGCTCCGGCTCGCGGTTGTCGTTCCGGCTCCTCCTTGGCTCGGGCTCACGATCGTTATTCCGGCTGCGACGGGGTTCCGGCGTGCGCTCCCTGCTCCTGTTCCTCTCAGGTGCCACGTTGTCGCGGATATTGATTCCACCTGGCCCATGGGGTCTGGTGTTTCCGGCTGGACTACGACGGCGAGGGGGCGGAGGACGCGGGTATCCCCTAGGTGGAGGTGACGGATTCCGGTACTTGTTCTTACCAGAGTACATCGCATCCTTTCCCTTGTTTGGATCTGACGGAGGTGTCTTTGATGTTACAGGGATTGGATTTGGATGCTTTCTGGTTCTCCTCCTGCGCTCCGAAGATCCGGTGCGCGATTCATCATCAATATGGCGATTGTCGTAGGCGTTCTTCTGCGCAGTAGAGACGCAATGCTCCGGGTTGGATTCCAACCTGCGCGAAGTGTCTGCCTTGCTCTGCTGCTTCATTGCTGAGGCAACCAGCGTTCGGACGTAGTCGATATCAATCTCCTCGTCCTTCTTCTTTAAGATCTCCGCAGCCTTCTTCATGATATCCTTTGGAGTTGCGAGTGGCTGTTGCTCAGTGGGGGTCGCAAAGGTAATCTTGCGGGGAGGTATAGCTTCCCGCCTGATTTTGTCGGCCTCCTGCTGAAGCTCGGTGACCTTGTCTTTCCAGTGTTGCTGGAGCTCCTTGACTTTTACCAGTTGTTCGTCGACCTCCAACTCTCGTTGGCGAAAATTTTCCACGAAGTGCGTGGCTTCTTTCCTCTCGTCCAGCATTGCTGCTGCGGTTCTGGCGAATTTCTGGGCTATTGCCAACATCTCCTGTCTTTTGGCTTCTAGAGCTTCTAGATCTGCGGCATCGTCAGGAGTTATAGGTTTGTTGAGAATATCCGAGTGTGCGATTTCCTCCATGCCTGCTTGTTCGATCATCTCTTCTGGAGATAGCACTTCCTTGTGCGGACGTACCCGTGAGAGCGGAGATCCAGCATGGGATGGCTGCGGGTCGGAATAAGTATTGTCGTCAGAATGTCCCTGGTCCAGCGCCGCCAAGGTTGCAAGAACCTATTTAGGCTGGGCGGATTCAACTTCAGACTGTTCACCATACCCGAGTTCCGACACCTTGCGATCAAACTCTTCAGTGTTCATGGAGGGGGCATCCTCGGAGATTGGGCTCAGGTTACCCAGAATTGACTCTTCGCCCGGAGCGCCGTTTTCTCCGACAGCCTCCTGCTGATCCGGAGCGATGCTATTTTCCGGTGCCTCGACCTGCTCGGGACCAGCTCCGGCTTCTTGAGGGGCGGTTCCGGCGGTATGGGCCAAGAAGTGTACGAAGTGACACCTTTGTTTTTCTAACACCTGGGAGACCCAGGCGGATCTGCATTGGTCTTCCACCTTTGTTTCCTGCTCAGGGGCGGATTGGGTGGGCTTTGATTTTTCCAGATCTAAGGCGGAATCTTCCTTGGGAAGCTCCGGCGTCTCAGATCGGATCTTCGCGACTGCGTTCCGCTCAGCGGCGGTCGCGTCAGCGTTACTTACCAGAGCGTTTCCGTCGGAATCGACAGTTTCACCGATGAAGATGTGTATGCCGCCGACTGGGACGATGGAGAGCTTGACGGGGTTTGTCTTGGCCGGAATCCAGCACTCATCCGGAGGGACGATCGGAAGATTTTCGGCGTAAAGAACGCGCCCCACAGCGATGGTGTCGTCGTAGCTTCCCATGGCGGAACCCTCCCGGTTCCGGCCTCCAGACGCTGCAGGCCCCACGGTGGGCGCCAACTGTCGTTGCCTATTCGACGGTATCTCGGAGGAGGGATCCTCACGAGAGGGAGAAGAAGTAGGGGCCATAGGGCGGAGAGCACTCGGGACGGTAGTACGCGATTTACCCAGCTTCGGAACACCTGCTCGATGACAGGGCCTACTGCTGCTTGTCTGGTATTATTTGGGCGCTTTCGCGTTGTTACAATGAGTTGTTGTTCTGACTCTAGGGCTCCCAGGATCCGGCTTATAAAGACGCACGGATCTAGGGTTTACACGGAGAGTCCTAGCCGGAATACAAGTCGTCTAACTACGGTACAAAGTCTTGCCGTGTACGTCAAGGATCCGCCTTCCTCCCTAGTACGTGCTGGATCCGGATACTTCATGGGCCTTCACGGATCCGGCCTCCTTCGTAGGTCGGTTGGGATCCGGCTTCCTGTTCCTGGGCTGGACTTCATCCTTCAGGATCTACAGCAACTGGACCGCCCGACGGGCCACATGGCACGTCACCTACTATGGGCCACCCGGGCTTGCCGGATCTAGGCCATGCCGTTGATATACCCATAAAGTATACCCACAACAGTGACAGATCAAACTATGCAGTAGCCTTGGCACATGTAGCTGTTGGAGTAAGCTATTTAAATCCAGTGCCTCTTTGAATAGATCTCAGGCAGCATGCCATTGTATTGCATTGGTGGTGGTGCTCATTAATCAATTTGGTAACTACAGTGACAGATCAAACTATGCAGTCATACCCGTATTCCTTCCATGCGTACACTCTTTTTTCAAGAGAAAGCAACAGAATTGCAGTTGTACTGCCCCTTGCTTTTTTTTCCCCCGAAAACATTTTAAGCATTTCGAGCCTTGTGATCACTTTCAAACTACTCTGTTGGAAATATATTCTATGAATGTTGTATCAGTAATTAGAACCTGGCTTTGAAACTATTATGTTTGACTTACATTCTATTTGTATTCTAGGGTAAGTTCAAAGCAAGAAAGGTGGGGTCAAGTGGAAAGATGGGGATGCTTTGAGATCTTCGCAATGTGTCTTGTCGAAATTTGGACCAAGGCCGTCACATGCTGTTACAAGAATGTGCAAGTGATTTAGCTATAAGTTCGATCTTATAGTCATCTTTTAGTAGGAAAAACTTAATGAACTTCGAGATATCTGTCATATGTCATGTGGATTTCTACTAAAGTCATCACACAGTGACCTTTACTTATATTGTAGCGTGAGTAGTATGGTATCAATGGGGTAGATTTATCTTGCTACGTGGCTACTTCTGGATTTGAATTCTCACAGATTTGCTTTTCTGTTTTGAATTATCACAATGGATAGTTTTAGAATGAGGTGGCATACTAAGCAGTAAGTGGAGCCATAAGATAACATACCAGATTTTGATGCGTGCCTTGCCCGGGTCTCCGTTTACTTTCTTGTTCTATTGATACACCATTATACTTGATAGACTAATACCTGATAATAATCTTATAGGCATATATTAGTCTGATTACTCTAGCTATGGTGTCATTGTTACCAAAATAATGGATAAGAATAAAATACCCTTACAATAACCATCATATAAATATTATCACAAATATATTACATAACTTAAGTGGTGAAGTTCCTATTTACATTGTACGCACAAATTTTAACCAAGGTATAATATTATTGTCCTATAGAAAACAACATTGCAGGAAACAACTTATTGTGCCCTGGCGCAAAGATCGAAGACAGCCATATCAAAACCGTAAGCTTTATGTTAGAAGTTGCGGGAGTGGTGTTTTGTAACATGGGAGCATATGCTCCCTATATTTTGAAATGCATTTTACACATATTTTAAATATTAAAAAATTGAAACAAAAAATTTGCACGTACATCTTCACGTGCTACACGCTTACAAAGTTGTTTCATAAAAAATAAACTTATCATGTGACGTGTGTAAAAAAGACAAAATTCAGTGCTAAAAATAATGCTTTTCACATGATAAGTTTTCTCTTTTTTTCATAGACCACATAAAAAATTATTTTTTCGTCAAGTTTGACGAACACACATATATTATGGAAATGTACATGTAGAATTTTTTGTCAAAAATTTTCCACACTTAAAAATATGTTTTGTTGGTAGAGGGAGCATACGCACCCGGGAGCCGAATTGAATTTCCGAGAAGTTGCAGCGTATTAACCTACACTATGTATATAGATAACCTTATTGACTACTTTCTCCTAGTGGATTTAATTTCTATTTGTTTGATTGTATGAATAATTTAATTTTTATTTGTTTGATTGTAAGAATAATTTAATTTATATTTGTTTGATTGTAAAAATAATTTAATTTACATTTTTTGACTATATGAATAATTTAAGTACTATTTGTGTGATTGTATGAATAATTAAACATAGTATGAATAAAATGTGATTGATATGTTGTTCCAGAGTATTGTAAAAAGTAATAAAAGTTTCAGGGGCCGCCATATGGGAGACGCCGGTGTGGGAACATCGTCCCTAAATAGAGGATGCACTACCGACGCCTCATACAGCAGTACCAGCGCTCCTACCGGTGACTATTTATGACGTGCCGGTGGAGATGCTCTAAGAAACCTGATTTTCTTATCAGGTTACGAGCAGGGGCATTGCAGACGAAAATCAAATTTAGCACTAGGCCATCTCAAGATCAAAGTTCTAGAAGATCATAACCACTCACAACTCACAAGTCATGAGGCTAACCTCTTCCGGTGTTGTACGTCAGGAGGGAAGTCTGCGGTGGCGGCAGGGGGTGATGCTGTCCACCGACCTGATCGGCGCGCAAACAGTTGCCGCACACCCCCTCCACCTTCCGGTAGTTCGTGGGCTTGGCCCATTAAGTTTGCCGGATCGTTTTCCCTAAACGGGCCGCAGCCCAACATCAGGTAAGTCCTTATTTTCTTTTTCGTTTCTTTTTGTACATTTCTGAATTTGAATAAATTTTATATTTGAACAATTTTCAAATCTGAACGGTTTCCATATTAGAACAATTTTTGAATTTGAACAATTTTCATATTTGAACAAATTTCGAATATGAACGATTTTCATATTTGAACAATTTTTGAATTTGAACAGTTTTCATATTGAACCATTTTAGTAATTCTCAAATTTAAACATTTTTCGAATTTAAACATTTTTCGAATATAGACTTTTTCAATTTGAACAAAAGAAAAAATAAACAGAAAGAAAAAGAAAATAAAATAGAAAACGGAAAAAATAAAAAAATAAAAAAGAGAGAAAACGAAGGCGAAATCGAAAAAACGCTAAATGGGCCAGGCCCAATACCCGACCAGGGGTGTGCGGCAATCCGCAACGGCGCTGACCTGGTTGGTGTATAGGACTGGCCGGCGGCAGGACTATGGACCTAATTTCAAGGTCCCTTTGTTCCGGTGCAAATGGTTCAACCTGAAAGACGGAGTACAGGTAGACCCGCGGTACGGAATGACTACAGTGGATCTCAAGAATCTAGGGTACGACACCGAACCATTCGTCCTAGCCAGTGAGGTGGCTCAGGTTTTTTATGTGAAGGACATGTCTAGCAAACCGAAAAAAAGGCAAGAGGACACATCATACGTTGAGCCAAAGCGGCACATAGTTCTTTCAGGAAAAAGAAACATCGTGGGAGTAGAGGACAAGACAGACATGTCAGAAGATTATAATAAGTTTGATGATATTCCACCCTTCAAGGTAAAAATTGACCCAACCACCATCTTAAATAATGAAGATTGTCCATGGTTGCGTCGCAGTCAGAAGAAAGGGAAACAGACGAAGAAAACTCAGAAGACTAGCTAGATATAGGGATCATAACTTGTGTATCTCAATATGGAAATCACTTGCGAGCGGTAAAGTGGAAATTCACTGTATGTAAGATATTAACAATGGAGATGGTTGGCTTGCAGGAAAAAAATTCCGAGGCTTCCGAGCGGGACTTGCGGGAAGAGTTACTCGGGCGGAGCTTCCGAAGATGTCTAAGACGGCCGTCCATCTAAGACATCTTTGAGAAACTCCGCCGGAGAGGCTCTTTCCTTCGAGGTCGCCGTCGTCGGGTTATATACCAGCTCCCTGGAGCTTCTGTTTGTTGGGTGTATACTAGCAGCTTGCGAGCGGGACTCCTAGCTTGCTTGCGGGAAGAGTTACTCGGGCGGAGCTTCCGAAGATGTCTAAGACGGCCGTCCATCTAAGACATCTTCGAGAAACTCCGCCGGAGAGGCTGTTTCCTTCGAGGTCGCCATCGTCGGGTTATATACCAGCTCCCTGGAGCTTCTGTTTGTTGGGTGTATACTAGCAGCTTGCGAGCGGGACTCCTAACTTGCTTGCGGGAAGAGTTACTTGGGCGGAGCTTCCGAAGATGTCTAAGACGGCCGTCCATCTAAGACATCTTCGAGAAACTCCGCCGGAGAGGCTCTTTCCTTCGAGGTCGCCGTCGTCGGGTTATATACCAGCTCCCTGGAGCTTCTGTTTGTTGGGTGTATACTAGCAGCTTGCTTGCGGGACTCCTAACTTGCTTGCGGGAAGAGTTACTCGGGCGGAGCTTCCGAAGATGTCTAAGACGGCCGTCCATCTAAGACATCTTCGAGAAACTCCGCCGGAGAGGCTCTTTCCTTCTTGGTCGTTGCATCTTCTCTCTTTGTTCTCTCTACTCTCACTGGAGGGGCTATATATAGCGGTGTGTGTCTCCAGATAATCCCCTCCCCCCAGATGAAACCACCCCAGATAAGGCAAACACCAGATAAGCCTCCCCCAGATTTAGCCCCCCCCATCTTTAGCACCGGTTCGAGCAGGGCGTCCTTATCCTGCCGACAGCTTTAGTACCGGTTGCACCCACCAGCCGGTACTAAATGTTTCCCACGCGTCCTTATCCCACCGACAGGGCGTCATGCGCTACACACTTTAGCTCATCGAGCAGGGCGTCATTATCCCGCCGACAGCTTTAGTACCGGTTGCACCCACCAGCCGATACTAAATGTTTCCCACGCGTCCTTATCCCACCGACAGGGCGTCGTGCGCTACACACTTTAGCTCATCGAGCAGGGCGTCCTTATCCCGCCGACAGCTTTAGTACCGGTTGCACCCACCAGCCGGTACTAAATGTTTCCCACGCGTCCTTATCCCACCGATAGGGCGTCGTGCGCTACACACTTTAGCTCATCGAGCAGGGCGTCATTATCCTGCCGACAGCTTTAGTACCGGTTGCACCCACCAACCGGTACTAAAGGTTTGCCTCTGTCTTCCCGCCTATTTTCTTCCCGCGCTTTCCACCGGTTCCCGCCTCTGTCTTCCCGCCATTTTTTCACTATATATATGTAGACTTGGCCACCATTTACATATCACATCTAGACTCATATCTGCAAACCTCATCATTCTCTCCCATGGCTTCCATCGTATCTCTCACCCCCCGGGAGGCGGAGGCGCTTTGCGCCTCGAACTACCCCTGCCCGCCGGGCTACCGCGTCCCGACCGGCTGGTTGCTAAGCGTCGGAGGCGTACCGGTCCCTCCAGTCCCTCTAGGTGTGGCGCGCGAGATGGCCATCACGAACCACTACTACTTCGAGCTCACGCCAGAGCAGCGGAGGAATCCCCAGTGGCATCCCGACTACAGCCCGACTTGGGAAAGCTTCTTCATCAATCGGCGTGAGAGGGCGCTTGCCAGGCACGAGGAGGGCGGCCCGCCTCCTTCGAACTTCAACGAGGCCGGCCGTCGGCTGTGGTGGCGCGACCGGACTCTCCAGGGCATCATGGCCCACCGTGGCCCCCGCCTGCGCTACCCTCAGTCCCAGCCCACGCGTGCTCACCCGCCGACGTTCGAGTACCGCGACCCCGATGCCAGCGACGATGATGACGGCGACTACGACGACTACAGTGGCGACGTTTATAGGGCTAGACACGACTATGACTGAATGACTCCAAGATTCGAATCTAGCCATGTATCTTAATTTTCAGTTGATCTATGTACTTTTAATTCGAGTTCAATCGTAATAAAATTTTATTGCCGCCCTTTCTTTCCCGCCTTTTTTCTCCCGCGCGGCGTCGTGGCGGGAGTAAAGAAAAGAAATAGAAAAAATAGATAGAAAAGAAATAGAAAAAAAGAAAAAGAAAAGAAAAGGAACATAAAGAAAAAGAAACAGAAAAGAAAAAACAGAAATAGAAAAGGAGAAATAGAAAAGAAAAGAAACATAAAAGAAAAAGAAAAAGAAAAGAAACAGAAACAGAAAAGAAACCTAAAATAAAAAAGAAATAGAAAAAAAGCAAAAGAAAACAAAAGGAACATAAAAGAAAAAGAAAAAGAAAAGAAAAAGAAACAGAAAAGAAAAAAACAGAAATAGAAAAAGAGAAATAGAAAACAAAAGAAACAACAAAAGAAAAAGAAAAACAGAAAAACCCTTTGGTACCGGTTGGTACCACCAACCGGTACGAAAGACCTTTCGTACCGGTTGGTGGTACCAACCGGTACCAAAGGCCCTCTCTCTGTGTTATCACTTAGGCGCGTGGCAAGCGTGCCAAATTCAACACCGCCGCCGCGCGCACGCAGGCCCGAGCTCGCCGTCACCCGCGCCGTCGCCCGCAGCCACTGCCGTAGCCGCCGCCGTCGCCATTGCCGAAGCTCCACGCGCCGCAGCCGTCGTCGTTGCCCGCAGCAGCAGGTCACCGTTGCGCGGCGACGGGCCGGGTCGTCGTCGTCGCCGGCGCGTCGCCCGCCGCTCCACCTCTCCCCGCGCCGGCAACCGAGGTGACCACCGGCCTCCTCTCCCTCCTCGCCTCGCCTCCCTCGCCTCGCCTCCCTCGCCTCGCCTCCCTGGCCGCCGCGCGCCTCGCCGGGAGGAGCCCGCGCGCGCGTCGGCTGCCGCGCCGCGGTCGACGCCGGCCTCCCCTCACGCACGCCCGCAGCGTGTTCGACGAAATGCCGCGCCGCCGCCTCCTCCCCTGCCGCCTGCGCTGGCGCGGTGAGACGGCGGCCATCCCCTCCTTCGCTGCTGGCCTGCTTGAAACCATGGCGCCGGCGTCGAGGACGACGACGCCCAGCCCAACTCCATGGACGCGGCCGTGAGCGCCAGATGGGGCGCGTCCATGACCTGCAGGAGCTCGCCCCACAACCACGCTAGCCGCCGTCCATCCAGGACCACCTCTCGCCACCCAAAGGTTGAAAATTTCCCCCTTTTTCGCGCGCTAGAATGTACCCGATGCTCGCCATCCCTTGAGCAGCGACACCAGCGACACCACCGAGAACACCGCCGCCGTGGCCGCGAACCACGCCAGCCTGGCGCCACTCTCCGCCTGCGATAGGAGCCCGACGCCGCGGTGGGGAGGGTGGTGCGGTGGTGGACAGAGGAGCCCGACGCCCGACGCCACCGTGTTGGGCTGCTGCTAGCTCGGCTGAGGGAAAAGAGAAGAGAGAAGAATGGGCTGGGCTGCTGCTAGCTTGTGCTTCTCTTTTCTTTTTCAAAACTGTTTTGCAAAGATGATTTGAAACCAGTTCAAACTAAATTTGAATTTTGAGTTCAGAGGTGGGAAGAGATAAAACAAGATAGTTTTTATTTGAAAACTGTTTGTTAGTTTTGGTTTTAGGGTTTTGTTGAAAGAAAAGGAGAGGTAAGGTTCTCATTTTATAACCATATGAGAGGGAAGCACAAGATAGTTTTTATTTAAATAATTTTATTTGATAAAATCTTGTGGATGAGATGATGCACTTTGATGCATATGCCAAGATGATGCACAAAAGAAAAACAACAAACAGGGGGAGAGAGGTGAACTATCGGGTCTTCAGGCGTCGCTCTTCATCAGATCTTTCTACCCACAGTAGCATTAGGCGATGTGTCGAGCGGGATGAAACCGTTTGAGAATGAGGGGCGCGCCGCCGAGTAGTTTTAGGGTCGAGAAAAAGAGAGAAGAGCGAGAGGAAGAGCGCCAAGTGTTAGGGTTAGGGTTGAGAAAAAGAGAGAAGAGCGAGAGGAGGAGTCCGTGGTGGTGCCGCCGCGAAATAGAGAGAAGAGCGAGAGGAGGAGCGCCGAGTGTTAGGGTTAGGGTTTTTTTTTTTGCTTTCTTCATTTCAATTGTTATTCATCTAGCAATTTGTTATATGATCATTACATGATGAATGAAATATAATTGCTTTCTTAATTTTGCAGTGACATTGAGGTATGGAGGACGGCACCTTCGTCCGAGATGAGGAGGGGGAAGAAGCGGTGCAGAAATTGATCTATGAGAGTGCCCGTGGTCCGGAACCCGACAATGGAGATGACAACGAGTACCAAGACTTTCTGAATGATTTCGGCGAGGGACTTGAGTCTGAACAAATTAGAAGAGACAACGAAGTGTCCATCACAAACTCTGGCGAGGTGTATATCTATGTTTCAATTAGTCTATATGTTCATCCCTAGATGCATTCATTTATTTGTATTGCACTTATTAACGAATAATTTTTTCTTTTAGCCTTCTGGATCATTGAGCAAGTCTGTTAGAACAAAACGAGGCCCGACGCGGGTGCTAAAGGGCGAGGGCAGGTTAGCCCTCACGGCATTCAAGGCTAATGGTGAACCAGAGCATCCCAAAGAGTTTTGCCGCAAATTTACAAGTCAAGCCGGAGTTCTTGTTAGGGATCATGTACCGATCAGCATTCAAGAGTGGCATAAGCCGAAGAACGCGGAGAGTGGTGCTAGTTATGTCAACGAGACGATGAAAACATTTCTTTGGGACACGCTACTGACAAAGTTCAGCCTACCGGAAGACATGACGGAAGGCCAGAAGAAAAAAGTCAAGGAATGGACATTGAAGAAGATGGCCATACAATTCCAGACCTGGAAGAAAAATCTATGGGACAAATATAAGAATGAAGATCCAGTATTCGATGATAATCTAGTGAAGATAAAAGATCACTGGGCCGCATTTAAGGAGTATAAGAAATCGTCTACTTTTGTGTCCCGATCGAAGAAAAATACCGAAAATGCTGCAAAGAAGAAACTTCCGCATCATTTGGGGTCAGGTGGCTACAAGAGTGCCATTCCGAAGTGGACAGCGTTTGAGAATAAACTGATTGATCATGGAATCACTCCACAGACATGGGACTGGCCCGAACGGTCCAAGTTCTGGTTGTTCGCTCATGGGGCAGGGTTGGACCCAAAGACAGGGCTGATCGTTGCGAAGGGAAAATGGAAGGAAAAAATTGAGGCAATTGTACCGAAGCTTGTAGATGCAATTGAAAAGGTCAGAAAGGGAGAGTACATTCCCGATCGAGAGAATGACGAGCTGACACTCGCTCTGGGGAACCCTGAACATGTTGGACGGGTACAAGCTCGCCCAGGTGTCACCATGAAGGAAGCGTGGCCGGACAGCGCTGACACTTATAGAAGCCGTTCGCGAAAGAAGAAGAAGGACGCCGACATTGTAATGGAATTGTTAACTAGGGTGGAGGCTCTTGAGTGAAATCAGAGGGCACCTGATCAGCCGCTGTTTCTACAGGATCCACAAGCCGATGCTGCCCCATCTCAGCGAAGAAGCAGTGTCGGTTCCTCGCATATTGACGGATGTGGAGGAAGCTACCCCGTGGATTATGTCACGGAGAAGACATATTGCGAGCTACATATGTTATTCAAGACCGCGCCCGTTAAGGTGGCGGTCGGCTATGTGTACCCAAGTGAAGATGGAGCAATGCACCATCATATGCCCATTCCACCTGGCTGTGTTCGTGTCGGGGTGGATGAAGTTGTTCCGGGTTTAGAAACAGTGGAGCTTGATATTCCTAGAGGTGAAGATGAGAGGATACTGGCCGATGTCAAGCACGGTTTCGCCCTATGGCCGAAGAAGTACGTCGTCCTTTTGCAAAGGCCACCGACTCCTACACATGAGCAGCAAATGCCATCGACTCCTCCTGGTGGCAGTCCTGGTGAGCAGCCAAGTCCACACCTACCTGAGAGGGACCCCAGCGTGAGTCCACCATCTCGAGATCCTCCGCGACGTAAGACAGCGTCCGTTAAGCGGAACGGTACGCCGCCTAGGAAGAAAGCTAGAAAGGAGAAACAACTGCCGCCTACTGAGAAGTTACCTTGGGAAAAAACTCCAGAGGAAAACGCGGAGGCCGTTCAGGCCGAGTTGAAGAAATGGTTTGCACCGAAAGTGCCAGAGATACCTTTCGAGAAGACACTAGATCCGGTGAAAGTTGTGCGTACCGTTGACAATCTATATGACCTTGTACCATCGCCGCCATCTGACTATGCGCGTTCTATTGAAAGGTCGTATGACAAGATGATTGAGGCGACAAAACCCGTTCAATCGGGTATCAGGGAGATAAAAGGGATACACAGTGTCTACCAGCTCGGACAACAACCCGTTCAATCGGTCGCCACTCTCAAGGTGTTTGACGGGAAGACCGTTCAAAGTTCTCGACAAGACGCAACTGATTACGCCTTCGCTGAACGAGCATATTAGTTTGTTCAAGGGAAAGATTTGGTCGAGAATCTCAGGAAGGTACCAACATGTATGCGTAACTTGCATTCGTGGTACCTTAAGGCCTCAAAGGAAGGGATCCAGACTATCATGGTGTAAGTTAGGGAAGAGCACTACTTCCAGGAGTACTGTGTGAACGTTGACTTCGCCGAAGTCTTTCAGTTATACAATCTCCGGGCCCTCGACAAATCAATCATCAGTTGCTATTGTCTGTAAGTGATTTATTTATTTAATTTGAGAAGTCTTTAGCTCAGCTCGTTCATTGTCTGCAGATTATAATCTTTTGTGCGCTATATTATGCAGATCGAAGATGCTCGAATGCAAAAGGGACGATATCACAGACATTGGGTTCATTGACCCGCACACAATGCATGTTAAAACCATAGAAGATCCCCTCTATAACAAGGATACACCGGAGACTTTGCTAAGGTTTTTGAAGCGACAACGTGACAAAAAGCTAATAATTTGGCCTTACAACTTCGAGTGAGTCTTACTGTCTTATAACACATTATATTTTGCTCACCGTATGTCAAAATTTTAACTAATGACTTATATATATGACACTACATATTGAAACGTGCGTAGGTTTCACTTTATTCTTCTCGTCATCAATTTGGAAATTGGAGAAGTTGAAGTCTATGACTCACTAAGCAAAAAATCGGAACTATACTTGTCTTGTTATTTAATGCTCAGAAGGTAATTTTAATTCTTATCGGTTTGTTTCGTTAATTTCCTGCTATGAACTAATTGATGACTCTTTTATGCATTTTCTTTTGTCGAGCAGCGTATGGGAAACTTTCATCAAGGAAGATACGTCCCGTGAATGGACACCGAAGCTGCGATGGAAGGCGAAAGTAAGTAGTACTACCTAGGTCCACACACCTTTAATTATCATACTTGACTATTGTTTGATTGAATTATATTCTTGTAAAGAAATGCCCGCAACAACCACAAGGGACCGATCTCTGTGGATTCTTCGTTTGCGAGTACATCCGCAGAATTGTCAGCGAGAGAACGAATAATGAAAGAAATAAAGAGGTACAAAAACAATCTTCACAAATTTGTTTTCTTATCATAAGTTGTGCTGAGTTTCGGTAATAGTTGTTTCATGTATTCATTTGTATCTTATTCTTTTATAGTTGGTAAGAAAGCGGAACAAGCTCTCAATCGATGACCGCTTCATAGCAATAGGCGAGGAATTGGTGGGATTTTTCCTTCGAGACGTCATACCACCATTCGCAGAGTACCACTATGAATGAAGATGTACATGTTACATATATAGTTGACTCGAAGAGTACCACTATGCTACATGTAATAGACATATATAGAGTACGCCTCGGAGAGTACCACTATGCATGAAGATCGATCTTCATGCATAGTGCTACTTAATTTGCGATCTTATGCAATTACATGTGTGTTATATTATATGCACCAACTTGCTATGCATCATCTTGATCTTCATTTACTACCTAAACCCAAACGCGTTTCTGGTGCATCGACGCGATATGAAACAAACCGATATCCCTAAACCCCTCCAAAAACCCTAAAAATCCAATTCTCTGCCGCGGCAGAGATTTGGGCAATTTCCCTGCCGCGGGTGGGAACCTTTGGTACCGGTTCGTATTACCAACCGGTACCAAAGCTCCTTGGCCCTGAGCTCTCCTGGTGGCCCACGTGGAGGGACCTTTTATACCGGTTCGTAAGCAACCGGTACGAAAGGGGGGGGGGGGGCCTTTAGTGCCGGATAATTTGTACCGGTTGCCCAACCGGTACGAATGCCCCTCTAGAACCGGTACTGATGAGAGATTTTCTACTAGTGTACTGCCTACTTACTGCATCCCATATTCCCATTGTTGCTCGTTTTCACGGCAGTTGCATCCAACAATTAATCGATCAACTCAACGGCAGGACAGACACACGCAGTGCTGCTGATAGCCGCTATTATTACAGTATACGTTTGAGGTTTTTCTCAAAAAAATGCATGTATTGACCTAGACACGTTTCAGTGCGCATTAACCTAGACACGTTTCAATGCGCACGCTCATTTATTTCGGTCTGTATCTACCAGTCCACATCGTTGAAATATCTAACACAATCAACGGAGGGAGCAATATCCACCACATTCCGGGGGTCCTCTTGGCGAAGAAAGTGGTCAGCCATCCGGCGGCCAGATTCATACCTTGTCCGCACCGCCATGAGCTCCAGCGAATCGGCGCAGCGCAGGATGTACAAGGCCAGCGCGATCAAGTCCTCGTTGAATGCGAACCCTTGGAATGAGGCCGTCTTGAGGTGGTCATGTGGATAGATAGGAACCGACGGTAACGATTCGTCGCCGTAAAGAAAAGGACTCATGAATTCCTCAACCTGAACCAATATATGAGATCCAAGAGGAAAAGTTATCAACCAATGCACATGGAAAGGGAAGAAAAAATTTGAGCAAATATAATATATTCACGAGAAGGAACGATCCGATCCTAGGTAGCTAAAAAGATGAGGAAATGTACAAGAGGCGAAAAGCCAAAGCATAGAATTTTGTTTGTTCCACATTACTTACATTTAGCTCAAAGTGTTCCAGAACTGGCGCGGCTTCTAGCACGTGAACAAGTCGGAGAATATCCAATTTGCAAAATCTGTTCACGTGCATGCTCAAGGTTAGCTGCCTTAGATGCATGAAGCTGCTCCTGCATTTTGGTACCTCCGACGTCTGCTCAAAATCAATGGCAGTTAGACAAAATAAGAATGCATACAGAATCAATGGCAAATATCAGTGGGTGCAAGTGATTCATGCAGTTAGCCTAGATGCAAGACCAGAAACGCCACATTGCTCGAACAAACCTGTATGTTTTCCCAGATATCCAACGATAGCTTCTCTAGACAGGGCGAAGCACTGGGAAGGCCGGTAAATATATACTGCAGTGTGTCTTTATAACCGACGCATGTGTGGACATTAGGTATGGTTTTCATGTCAGCTATGACCTCGGTGATTCGAGAATCTTTTCTCGTGACTATTTCGCAGATGTTATCACTATGTGAAACTGTCTTCAGATTGATGGCATCAATCTGTAGCTTCTCCACCAAGGTACCATCACCAAGAGACAAATGCTCCAGCCGACGGAGCTGATGGCCAATCTGCAAGGACACGAATCGCCCCATAAGTTAAGTGCTAGCCGCTCAAGAGCAGGGCATTTGCAGAGCATCGATTCGAGATCATCCTTTGCGACACGCACATGTTGCAGCTCAAGCATTGTAAGGTTCAGGAACCCTCTGAAATCACCGATCGGCTTCAGAGATAGATTTCTCAGTTCTAGAATGCAGAGGTGCTCTACTGTGCTGATCTCATCTAGAAGCTGCAAAGCAAATGCATATTGCTTTAGGTCATACCTGCAGTCCAGCCGGATCTCACTCAAGTCGATGGCAAGTCGTTTCAATCTCATGGATGCAGCACGGGTGACCCAACTGTCAATATGATGTGCATCTATCTCATGGAAGCCGTACTCCAGCACAAACTCTTCCAACCAAAAACCCTGGCGTTGTCGCATGACATCATGTACATTCTCGATGAATTTCCCCCTGTACTTTTCTGCTTTTTCTTTGGAAGCATAGTAAATATCCCCCCTTCTAATGCCAAGCATTGTTTCGGAGTTCAGCGTTAGCTTGGGGTAGCTAACCCATCCTTGTCTCCATTCACTCGACAGCACGCTCATTCTCGCAGCATCCTTCATTGGCAAAAATGAGACCACCAAATCCACAATTTCCTGCAAGTTTGATTTTTGTTCACGACATAACATTGTATCACACATTCATACCAGAAGATTTTAAAGCAGTAAAATCACACATTCTATACTCAAGATTTTAAAGAAAATTATTAATTCCTTTACGTGATGCTAACAGCAGTAGGTTCACAGAAACTGCGAGGTATAAGTTCTTTGATTGGCTCGCCCTTCAGGATACTACTGCTGGACAGCTTGGACCACCGACAGGCTACAGGATGTGGCTGCCTAAATCACCAGCATTGTGTGTTGTGCAAATGAGAAGCTGAAACTATTGATCGTCAACTACTACATTGTTGCTTTGGATGGCAGATTTCGCATCAGATCTTTTTATGGCTACGGAAGCAAGCGCTAAATAAGTATGGGCAGTTGGGTGCAGTCTTGGTGGTCTCAGATAAAGAACAGCATAGGATCAGAGAAGAGAAAATGCTAAAATTCGATCATAAAGTTCATGAACGCATGACCAATCTATTAGGTTGTTGTAATGAAGTTTGCAGTAATCAGGGGTAGAGTTGGCTTGTCCATGTTAGTTTGACCAATTGTTCCTATAAAAAGTATAGGCAGTTTTTAGGGAGCAGGGTGTACTACAGTACTAGCACAAAACTAATTTTATGAGAACCTGGACTGTGTTTGCGCACCTGTGGGAGATGGCGAATCTGTAACTTGGGCTTCCGCTTCCTCTTGAAAGTGCTACGACTTCGCCGCCACCAGCTACCGCAAAGCTGCCGACCTGTAGATGCAAGGGGGACCCAGATTCAGGTAGTCTGTTAGCAGGAGAGGGGACGCAGTGAGAACAAATCAATTCAATGGTGTGCTACTTACGGGACAAGAACGACAGCATATCTCAGGTGACTTCTCCGATGAAGCAACGGTGGATTGGCAGCCTGAAACTTGTCCAAAAACAACTTTAGACAGGCTACCAAGGCCCAAGGGAACCAGCTGGGATTTTTATACAGATCTAAACAAAAGAAAAAAAAATACCAATGCTAGAAAAATACTCATTAACCGATGTAATATTTATACACAATAAAAAATCACAATCGGTTAAATGTATATTTCTACCATTGAACAGATCATATATGTCTATGCAGGAATGAGGAACTGGATCAGTTGTTAGCAAACTAAATCTCCACGACTCCACCAGTCGCTTTTGGTTTGCTCATTACCACACACGCGCTGACATCACGTCAATCAACACTATTTGTGCCAAAAGCAGAACTGCAACATAACTCACAGTTTTGCCCAATGCTTTGCCGCCATCCTTTGCCAATGCACACACATAGTCACCTAGCATCATAATTCACTCTTGTCCTATTATTTTGAAATTTCCACTACTTACGAAATTTCAGCCTGTTGGCGGCACTGAATAAAAGCAATGAGCTAGCAACTTCATCACTTCATGACCATATATGCCGAGCAACAAACAAGAATGTTGATCCCAGTACAGAATTTCGAAAGCAGCATCTCTTGATATGGGTTTCTTGTTCCATAAACATTACAAGCTCACCCTATGACCAGTCCTCTCGAGTTGGTGGGTGCAAGCAATGCTAGAACAAATCCACTCCAATTTGAATCCAACTACCTTGTCTGCCTTCCAAGCACTAAGCTACAGCTTGCGATAACTGTTGATTTCAAATAGAGTCCTTGGAAGCTCATCTAAACAACTACAGTACTGAACATGAATCTGAGAATCGAACCCATTAGGAATTCTAAGGGCAATCGCATCCGTGAGCAACCAACCATTGAGCAATGGTAGCCATTCGGTTCGACAGCCGTCTTGAATTAACAAACCCAAATCAAATTTTGTTCTAGGCTATCTCAAAATCGAAGTTGTGGAAGATCATAACCACTCACATGTACGAACCGGGCTCACCTCTTCCTTTGTTGTACGGCAGGGGCCAGGGGGATACGGGGAGGAGGTCGGCGGCGGCGTGGTTGGCTGCGAGGGTGTGGCGTCGAGAGGGAAAGGGGGCTGCGCCGGGAGGGACTGGTGTGGCGCCGCCGACCTACTGCACGCAGCACGCTAATTTTGAGCCATCGATTTATGCACGTCCTGGACGGTGTGGATTCCGGCTCCGGCTGGCTACGAGTTGGAACTGTACATTGCGCACGCTAGGCACGATACTATTCTAGGGCGAGTTTGCTAGGTTGCATGTCCATTGGCTCGTATCGGGCTAGCAATTTTCGACTCGTTTGGATGTCTGGGTCGAGCTGTGTTCTTGCATCGCATGGTTCTCAAAGCACCTTTGGAACATGAAACGCTCGGAATGGCAGTTTCTCCGGGACCAGGCCCGTTGTGGCCAAAAGGCTGCACGCGTGGGGAAGGGAGGTGGAAACGTTGCGTCACTTCGGAAACACGTGACATAATTAGCCTCATCGCTCCCCTCTCCTCCTCTCACTTGCGACCGCATTCTCACCTCCCCCAAACTGTCACATCACCCGGCGGTTCCCTCCCGCCGACCAATCCGCCGGACCGCCGCACGGAGGAGCACCGGTACCAGAGGAGGAGACGTCGACGAGCAGCACCGCGATATCGGCCGGAACCTGCTCCGCAGTCTTCATCGGCATCTCGAGTTCGGCCGTGACCTCGAGCTCGTCCTCGGTCGGAACAATGACACGGTAACGACCTCTCCTTCTCACCTTCGTACTCGTTCTGCCAAAACATGCCATTCTCAGGCATTTGCGACAGCATGCACATTAGATCTGCTAGGGTTTCCATTAGGATAGGGTTCGGATTGATGTTTGCAATGTGTTCCTCACCATTTCTTGTTGTTCTTGTCCAGTTTTTGCTGTTCACGGTCTCGATTTGCTTAGATCTGTTACTCCAATCTTCAATCGCGGTAGATCCTTCATAGACTGGGCTTTGGATTGGTGAAACTGGCAGATTTTACTGTGCATGCATATAGGGGAAGGGTTTTTGTGTTCGGGTTTAGCATGTTGTGATTGTTGTGTGAAAGATTAAGCTGAGTCGCGCTAGTTTGTTCAGATGCAAGAGGAGTGGGAGGACTTGAAGAACGAGGTTGCTATGCTGAAGAATCTGCAGAGAACACAAGCACAGGTGATGAGGGCTAAGAAACAGGAATGGGAGGCAGAAAAAAGGCTTTAGAGGCTGAGAAGACAAAGCTAGAGTATAACATATACGATCTGCTTCAAGTGAACTTTGCAATCAAGGACAAGATCAAGAGGATCAGGGCTACTTGTGACCAGTGATGAATGTGTTCTAGATGTACTGTATGAGAATTTGTAATGTGGTCCTAGTAGAATTTGTAATGCACCCTAAGTACCACTCGTAATGTACTCAATTTGAACTACTACTTGTGTTGTTTCTTAATTGAACTAGGCCAATGATTATAACCTGGGATCATAGTATGAGGAGATGATTGATCAGAATCTATGGCATGACTTAACATGACCATGCCATTGGTTCTAGTCAAACATCTCCTACATATATCCTCATTGTATGAGGTCTCTGATACCCTGCTTTGCATGTTTCTGCTTCTTCAGTTTATTGGCCAATGATTCAACTGTGGCACAACGGAAGGTAGGGTGCTGCCCTCAAACTTAGTCATGTGTGCCATATTCGTTGCACACTAGACTTAGTTTGGGAATAGTCCCTCTACCTGCCATGTGACCAAATGTATGTGGCCTCATTTGCGTTGGCCAATGATTCAACAAAGGCACAATGGAATGCTAGGTGGTGGCCTCAAACTTAGTCATGTGTGCCACAGTCGTTACACACTACACTTAGTTTGTGGCCACTCCTTATGCCTGCCGTGTGAGCAAATGTATGAGGGCTTACTAATGTTATCAACGTCAGTTTTCATCTAAACTACTTGTGAGCAGGCACACCTCTAATGGCGTGTGTTCTTCTGGCAGACTGAGAAGATCATACTTGGGTCACCTGCTCAGGTTCCCGGTGAGGGACCGGCGAAGAAGCATCATGGAAGGCCGGCTAAGGTCGGCCACTTACACGAGGAGGCAGGGCCGGACCACTTCCTCCGCATCATCTTCAAGCCCACCTTCGGCCGGCTCATGATCCCAAAATCTTTCGTCAAGTGGTTCGGAGAAATTCCTTCCAACACCATCGTCACCACCAACACCGGATGCAACTGGAGGATGACTACGAAGAGAGAAGGCAATTAAGCATTCATCGACCAGGGATGGACGGCTTTCGTCGTTGCCCATCAGCTCAAGGTAGGCCAGTCCCTTACCATTAGGAAGTTGTCCTCCTTCGAGTACAGAGTGGTCATCTTAGATCACACCTGCACTGAGGTGGTGAGCAGGTGCCCGTACCATGGCGATGACACCAGGTGTGTCGTCTCCGAGCATCATGTATGAAGCTAACCTGGTACCATGTCGTGTCTAGTTCCTGTTCGTGTCTAGTGTGTTGAACTATGATCATGTCTTCCGTGTCCAGAACTATGATCGTGTCTGTAAAATGTTGCGTCGTGAATTTGTGTCGTCTATGATCACCGCGTCTATGATTGTGTTCTTACTTGTGTTGTTGATCGCTGGTAACCTCACAACTGAAGGGAAGAGGTAATCATAACCGGATTATGGGTTGCAACCAAACAGTAATGACGATGTTCTGGACTGCTACAAGACCTGAAAACCGATCTACCAAACGGCCAGAGCCCAAATCTCCATGGGCAGAAAAATCTCTATGCAGTCCACCAAACAAAGTCGCTTTTATAGCCAACGCGCAGGACTCCTTCCCACTGCAGGAATTAGTTGCATGCAACCAAATGCGCCCCTAGTGCAAGTGTACAACTCGATCTGTCGATGAAGGCTTGACCATCCAGCGTGCTGCCTTGAGAACTCCACTGCTAGCTGCACTACAGCAAGATGTGCAAGGCCATCGTGTTTCTTTTCTGCTGGCTTATGAACCTGAAATACTTTGCTACTGAACGAATGGGTAACACAATGCACCCCATCTTTTATGCAGTATCTAGTTTACAAACTCGGTTACAATTTTAGGTCCCTTTCGTACATGTCCAAAAATAGCTTTTGAGCCGATACTCTCTCACAGGAAGGAAAATATTACAGCAGCAGTACATGTCTGAAGGTGCCTACTGACTCACTTAGTTGTCATACAACACAAGAATCTGGTCCAGAAAAATATCAGGAACAACAGCATAATACAATCGGCTCTAATACAATACAAGAATATCCAGCGCACCAGGATTTGTTAAAAAAGGACAACAGCTTCCTTAGTCCTTTGAAGTAGGCATGGATTCAGAAACACACTTTTAATCTCCACAGCATAGTCAAAACTGTCAGACATGGACACAGTGGTTCTACAACCTGACTCCGACTTGCATATCACTTTCCAAGCAGCCGACGTCCCCGTTGATTCGCCCCTTTGACTCGGAAGTTCAGCTCATCGACGTCGTCATTGAAAGCATCCAGTGATTTGTTTTGCCTGCAGCAAGAGAAGGATCTCCATCAAATCGAATATTATAAAAATGGACAGTATAGCTATACAGGTGAAATAAGGCATCCCTATTGATGATAACTTCAAGCGGTAGTATTACCTATCGATTTCTGTACCCATATCCAGTGCCATGTCCTTCATGCTTCCCAATATGTTAGTCAAGTCTGCAAATGCATCATCCTGCTTTGCTTTCTCATCCTAATGAAAAGAAAATACTGTTAACTTTCAGAACCTATTAGTCCACTGTCCATTCTATGGTACTAAGCGAACTGACAAGACAGACCTCAACTTTCTCCATCGCGGTTGCAGGTGAACGATGTACAGAACTGGGAGATTGTTGAGGTGTTGAGACAATTCCTAGCTTCTGCCTCTGCTCCATGTGGTTTGATGTAGTATTGAAATAATTATCTGCAATAACCACAAAAGATCAGATAATGCAAAATAACAGTACCATGAAATTACTCAGAATCTGCAAAGCCATACTCTGTGAAACTGGTCCTTTTATTTGTTGATTTCTCTTTGGCATCCATGTCCTTGACCTTGAGAATAATCCACCTAGACTTCCCAAAAGCTTCTCACCCTGAACAGACCATAAATTAGACACTTTTCAGTTAATTCTCAGAAAAGGCAAAACCAATATAACCTGAAAATAAAAAACACTAGTAACATAAATGTATTTACATGTAGAATTCACTAAAATAGGTTAAAACGACACCAATTACTCTGAATCTGACAAAACATTATTATCTGCAGAAGGAAAAACAAAATGCTATAATGATGCACATGTCCATCCATAAATGTTTGGCATAACCCGCTTGGAGAGGTGCATACAGATTATCCAAATACGTCCTTGTGTAGGTGGATTATAAAGGACTAATTTCTGATGAGGTTATGACAGAAATTAGGATCAACATATATGGAAATTCTATCAAACTTGACTCCATTTCACGAGTTGTAATGAGAAGAATCTAAAGCATACTTTTTCAGAAAGCTAAGTAAAGTATACTCAGGTTACTCAGTACGTCTCTAAAAAATGGTTAGCCAATATCGCACAAAGTGCAGAACTTACCACAGTAAGGTCCTGCTCTATGTCAGCTGCTACTCGATGAGTCTGAGTGATCTGTTCACCTTGTCGATGCAAAGTCAGCAGAATTTGTGTAGCATCTTCTCGAATAGCTTCAGCGGCCCTAACACACTCCTTTACTTTGCATGAGGTTTCCTTTGCTTTATGTAGGGTGTATTCTTCCAATTCTTGCAAGGATTGGTTGGTGCGCTGCACTGGGGCAGATTGTGTCCTTGATGGTCTTGAGGGCACGTCAGAATCAGAGTCGGAATCGAAGGGGTTCGTTCTACAGATTGGAGTGGCGAATGCATTTTGCTTCCTATCCATTGATACTGGCATCTCAGTTTATTCACTTCACGTACTGGAGCAACGAGCAGAGCTCTGGTAGGAAAAGGGAAGCATCAGCAAGCGTTGCAGTTGTACAGGTGACAATGAATTATACTAGTCTCAAGACAAGAAAACTAATTGCTACAAAAAAAATGGTTCCATATAGAGAATAACAAATGAAGGCAGATGGTAAGGCCACCATGTAAAAGCATGTACAATGTTGTAAAAATGAATTGAAAACAATAGTAGTATCATACTCTACATGAGTTCATCCAACGCCTTGTTACCCACCAAGATGTATTTGCAAAGAATTTAGGCTCACAGATACAACCATTTTAAAACTAAATGGTGAAACAAACAGATAAGTGGGAATAAGTAAAGCCTGACTTCTTGTACTACACTTTATGATGCAAGGTCAATGAATACCACCACAAAAGCCAGAACAAGAAATTAGGACTAGAATGTTGCTTAAGATATCCCTGCATCATGATTACCGACTCAAAAAACATAAGTCCTTCCTATAGTGGCTAGTACCAAAACTCCAACTGCGATTTACTGACAAGCTACACAACAAGCCAGGTCAGATCAGGTGCCAATCTGTAGGGAAGGGCATGCCAACCTCAGAAGCACATACATGGTATTTTCGAACAGAACATCGGTACAGATACACTGTGACATAAAGTTCCTGGGATTCTTGCATTCATACAGCTAAGACAATGTTGCCATCACTTGTCAAACGGTTCATATAAACCAGATAAAATGACGGCCTTAATCATTGCATCAGATGCACAGCATCTGCAAGTGTCGAATCGATCAAAAATTTAAGCACACGCATGAACTGCAAGTATTCACATTCAGCATCCCGCACGCTACTCACCAGTGCATCTCATCACTACCCGATTCTGTAAATAAACATACCCAATTCGTAAGTTATAAAACAATAACCCATATTTCTAGAAGAAGCATCACCACAGTGGTGCCCCCTCTCGCTCCCCACAGAAATCATGACAGAGCTAAATCCACCACAGAAAAAAAAACTGGATCACAGATCCACCGGAAGCAGATGGGTACCACAGATTGAAGAGAGGGAAGGGGGATGAGGAGGACGGAGGTTCCTCACCTTGCTGGGTCGGGTCGTTGGAGCGGAGCAGGATGGGGGCAGAGTAGGAGAGTTCGCCGGGACCTGCTCTCGGAACCCTAGCTCCGCCTCGTCTCCGGGGGGCGGACAAACGTTGCGCCGCCGGGGGGATGGGAAGAAGGGGGGACGATGGGGATCCGGGCCGTGGTAGGGGAGGCCGCCGGCGAGATATCCGGTACGGGGCTAGGGTCAGGCCGCCGACAGTAGCGCGGGAGACGAGGAGGGGCTGGGCTTGGGCGGTGGATCGGAGACGTGAAGAGCGGAAGGGGGGAGTTGAGGTTGAGGCGGATGAGATTGGGACGAGAGGAATATGACCGTTGGGCTGGGACTGGGAGACAGAGCCACGGCCTGCTTTCAACGTGTCACAACACCATCTCCACCGCACTCATAGGACGTCAAGCAAAGCTTCTCATCGCCACATTTAAATATGGTGGTGACCTTACCGTCGCACAGGAGCTCAAGCACAGGCATAAGCACAACACACAGTTATACACAACGAACAGAGTACTTAGTACCTAATCCTAGCTTTAGAGTGGTGAGACGCCTACTTAAACCTGGAGTCAGACTACCCAGGTCCAAAAGCAACAGCCTCTACATGCCAACATTACTGTCACATATGCATAAAAGCAGGTGTTTAACAGCCTCCTAGAGGCCAGCACAACTACTAACGACGACGATCAGACAGCAGCAGAGACAGGGATCAAGCACAAGCACCTTAACGACGAGGATCAGCATAAGGGCCCTCGCGATGCCTCTTGCAGCTGAAGATGCTGGAGCACGAAGTCTGAAGGCGTCAACCTTGAAGCCGTCGTCCTTAGGGGTGAAGATGATCGTGTCGTCGACGCGGAGGCCAAGCCTGGCGGAGAACTCGCTCCAGGACTTGATGAAGCCGACGCTCTGGGCCGTCCACTGGAGCTGCACCTTCCCCTCCCGACGCTCGCCCATGTACAAGCACACCTTCACCGGCGGGCCATTGTTCTTCAACTTGTACTTGCTGATCAGATGCTGCTCCATGTATGGCGGCACGACGAGGGTGTGGTGACACGACATACCACTGGATGGTGTAGTATGCAAGTCGCTGACATAACACCAATGAAACACCGTTCCACTAGTGGGTGCAACAGAAACATATGTGGGTACAAGGCATGTCTATAAAATTACAACACAGACTCTTTACAGAAGATCAACACAGCCTCCTACTTTATAGTGAGGTAAAACTGCAAATAAAATTCAGAAGAACAACTCGTAGTCTAACTTATTACTAACTCTACTGCTAATCTAGTTATAGAGGCTATGATTGGATTCTAGCTAATTAGGAGCTAGGATTAGGAAGCTAGTTTCCTTCTACTGCTAATCAAGTTTTTCTCCAAGGTGGATGTGGTGTTTGACTCCTCTTGGTAGGATCCTGTCTATTGAAGTACTTGTTGACTCTTCAGTCTTTGAGTTGCACTGTAGATCTTCTTTTAATGTCTTCAGATCTAAGCAGGGGATTCAAAGAGGGATGAGTACGAGCATACTCAACAAGTTCATTATAGGAAAGAGGTGTTTAATGCACTAGCTACAACCATGGACCAGAAAGTCATAGGCAATGCATGTTTTTTTGTAAACATTCCTTCAAAAGGTTGCTTTTATTCTGAAGAACTATGTCCGTCAGCCTTCACCGGGTGTTTAGAACTTCATGAAGTTCCTTTCCGGCCGCGTTCGCAGTTCCAAACCCGGAACAGGGAGTGACAAGACACAATTTTATACACTCTGCAACGGTGTGTTGCTTTACCCATAAGAGAACTTATCCTTGTTGCCAACCGGGCGATCTTTCCCGTCCACACTTCCTTGGTGTGAGGCCCGGTATAAGGTCCTAGCCAATCATTGCATTTCTCCGTGACCCCACACACCCACCCTTGTTATAGTTCCAACCTTGGGTCCTTGCCAGTCTGTTCCGACCTCGACTAATACCCCCGCCGGTCAGCATACCCCATTGGGTGTCATCCGACCTCAGTACCTTCGCCGGTCTTCTGCAACCCATCATAGACCACATTACCGTGAGGACTTAAAGGTTCCCCACCCATCCGGTTGTTCCCTCGGGACACAACTACTACGGTAACGCATCCGTTGATGTGCGAAAGAAAGAAATACAACTGACTACTCCGTCCAACTCTAGATCTTATGGTTAACACGGGTATTACGGCACAAGAATCACTGGACGACATTTGTTGTTAATCCTAGATGGATATAAACCCATTGGAATGGAACTTCCACCATATATACTCATACCATGGTTCCATTGCCACCACATAGTCATATTCATAGTTGTGAAAATAATATGTTGCTTTTAATGCAAGAGTGATAAGTATAGTACTTAATTTGGTAAAAATACTCAAAGTGACATGAGCAGGCGATGAACTTGCCTTTCTCGACTGCAAGATTATGCAGACAAGGTCTTCGATACGCAATAACTCCAAGTTCTGAAATAGCATCATCTTCCGGTAAGGACGATGTTTAAAGGATTGGCAAGGATGCAATAATGCATAAGGATGAGATGCAATCGTTCTAAACGTGTTCTAACCCCGATGATTTAGGTTTAGTGAGTTGGAATGATTTGTTTAGGGTGTGTTGCACTTTTAGAGATGGTTCACAAGCAAGGTTCTTATTAAGGTTCTGATTAACTTGTAGCATAAACAAGTAGTGTAATACATCACAACAATAACATTACTAGCACACAACAATAAAATTTGGTATAATTCTAACATGTAATGAACAATTGTTGGTTTTAGTACTATATGGCATGGTTAATGATTACTTAGCATGTACTTCAAAAGAATAACTTTTCAAGAACATGTTCCTTAATAAAGAACAAGTATGATAATTAGGGTTGTGGATTTCTGTGGTTTATTATGGGTTCCAAATTAGTTTCTTGAGTAAGTAGTAGATGGATCACAACAAAGTTGGATTCATCAGCATATTGAGCTTATATGGTTTTAGTTAAGCAGAAGCAAATAAGGTTACTACTTTAGGTTTAATCACAATGGTGTTATACTAATTAGTGATCATTAAAGGTGATGCCATGAATTAATAGGTTAGAGTTTGCTTCTATTTCATACTACTACATCACTTAGGGTTTATTAGAAAGATCACATGAATTGAACAACTTTGCTTTCATTTGGAACTAGTGTTGTTTTGGTAAAACATGAGCATATTAAGCAACTAATTATACATGGTTAATATCATGGTTGGTTATATCTTACTGGTGATAGACAGCTATAGTCCATATGTTCTATTAGGCAGGGTTGATGACTACTTTCTATTTACTTAAAAAGAATAACTTTTGAAGAACATATTACTTAAGTTATAATAATTATTTCAATTAAGGCTTGTGGTGCCTAGTTTCTGCTATTGGATACCCTAAGTAAAGAATAGTTGGTTCCTAAATAGGATGGTTCATAAATATCTAATACTAGTAGGGTTTAGTGGGCATGGGTAGGTAATGCAAAATATTGGACATGATTGCTATTGGAGTTCATCACAATGGTGTGATGCTAAATATGGATAATTATGGGTGATGACTTTGAGCATAGGAGCTAGGGTTTACATTTTTAAGTGGTTCTACTTGATCATTTAGGTTTTATTAGTATGAAGACATGAAATACCAATTTATTAGTAATAAGGATTCTATTATTTTATGAGGACATGAACATGTATTTAGTTGCTAATTATGGATCTATAAGTCAAAGGAAAATAACATGATCATATTTTATCATTCTTAGGGTTTAGGGTTAGAAGCAATTTAGGTTCTCATAAAATAATAGAGTTAGGGTTTGTTCACAAAGGAATTAGGGTTTTAGGGTTTCACATGAAATTATGAGGTTATAGTTTTATTTATAATGGAACTAGGGTTTCCTATTTGTGATACAATTCTTAAGGTAATAACTTGGTGATGAAGTTGAAGTTACTAATACCTTTGAATTAAGGAAATAATAATGTACTTAGCATTTTATTATTTTTAGAGGATTAATAATCAGGGTAAATATTATTCAGGGTTTAAATCCCTCTAATAAGGATTTAATAAGATAATGATAAAAGAAAATTAGTTTTAGTTTTTTATTTATTTACTTAATGGTTTTATTTATTTTAGAATTTTTTCATAATTATTGAATTTTAATTGAATTTAGGAGGTCCAAGGCGAGCTACAAGGTTTATGTAATGGCAGACTTGGTCCCCCTATTTCCCATTTACTGTTGGAAGATGATAGTATATTCTTCGCCCGCAGCGATGAAAGAAGTGTGGACACTTTGCAGCAAACTTTGAAGAGCTATTGTGAGGGCTCCGGCCAGAAAAGTAACCTTGATAAGTCGTCAATTTTCTTTGGAGTTTGCTATCCTGCTGCTGTCAAGGCCCGAGTGATGCTGAAACTGGGTGTCCAAGATGAAGACTTGCAAGAGTTCTACCTTGGTATGCCAGCGGAGGTGGGCAGGTCTCCTGTCCGCACTTTCAAGTTCCTTATCACACGTATGTGGCAACATATGAGTGGTTTCTCTGATCGTCCCCTCTCCCGCGTCGGGGCTGAGACGTTTCTGAAAGCGGTAATTCAGGCAATACCTACTTATATATATGATGAGTTGTTTTCAATTGCCAGTTTCCACCTGTGATTCCATGCGACGTTCGATTGCAAACCAATGGTGGGGAACAGAGAACGGCAACAAGAAAATCCACTGGAGATCTTGGGAATGGCTCTCAACACCGAAGATCATGGGAGGCTTGGGTTTCCGTGACTTGGGTCTGTTCAATCAAGCCATGTTGGGTCGTTAGTATTGGCGTTTATTGATGGAACCATCCTCTCTATGTGCAAGGGTGCTGAGAGGCCGTTATTTCCCTAATTGTGACTTCTGGGATGCTCCAAAGCCCCGCTCCTCTTCATATTCTTGGAGAAGTGATACGTCTCCGACGTATCGATAATTTCTTATGTTCCATGCCACATTATTGATGTTATCTACATGTTTTATGTACACTTTATGTCATATTCGTGCATTTTCTGGAACTAACCTATTAACAAGATGCCGAAGTGCCGATTCTTTGTTTCTGCTGTTTTTGGTTTCAGAAATCCTAGTAAGGAAATATTCTCGGAATTGGACGAAATCAACGCCCAGGGGCCTATTTTGCCACGAAGCTTCCAGAAGTCCGAAGACGAAACGAAGTGGGGCCACGGGGTGCCCAAACCCTAGGGCGGCGCGGCCCCCCCCTTGGCCGCGCCGGCCTATGGTGTGGGGCCCCTGTGCCCCCTCCTGACTTGCCCTTCCGCCTACTTAAAGCCTCCGTGACGAAACCCCCAGTACCGAGAGCCACGATACGGAAAACCTTCCAGAGACGCCGCCAACGCCGATCCCATCTCGGGGGATCCAGGAGATCGCCTCCGGCACCCTGCCGGAGAGGGGAATCATCTCCCGGAGGACTCTACGCCGCCATGGTCGCCTCCGGAGTGATGTGTGAGTAGTCTACCCCTGGACTATGGGTCCATAGCAGTAGCTAGATGGTTGTCTTCTCCCCATTGTGCTATCATTGTCGGATCTTGTGAGCTGCCTAACATGATCAAGATCATCTATCTGTAATTCTATATGTTGCGTTTGTTGGGATCCGATGAATAGAGAATACTTGTTATGTTGATTATCAAAGTTATATCTATGTGTTGTTTATGATCTTGCATGCTCTCCGTTACTAGTAGATGCTCTGGCCAAGTAGATGCTTGTAACTCCAAGAGGGAGTATTTATGCTCGATCTTTGGGTTCATGCCCGCATTGACACCGGGACAAAGGATGTGAAAGTTCTAAGGTTGTGTTGTGCTGTTGCCACTAGGGACAAAACATTGATGCTATGTCTAAGGATGTAGTTGTTGATTACATTACGCACCATACTTAATGCAATTGTCTGTTGCTTTGCAACTTAATACTGGAAGGGGTTCGGATGATAACCTGAAGGTGGACTTTTTAGGCATAGATGCAGTTGGATGGCGGTCTATGTACTTTGTCGTAATGCCCAATTAAATCTCACTATACTCATCGTGATATGTATGTGCATGGTCATGCTCTCTTTATTTGTCAATTGCCCAACTGTAATTTGTTCACCCAACATGTTGTTTGTCTTATGGGAGAGACACCTCTAGTGAACTGTGGACCCCGGTCCAATTCTCTTTACTGAAATACAATCTACTGCAATACTGTTTTACTGTTTTCTGCAAACAATCATCTTCCACACAATACGGTTAATCCTTTGTTACAGCAAGCCGGTGAGATTGACAACCTCACTGTTTCGTTGGGGTAAAGTACTTTGGTTGTGTTGTGCAGGTTCCACGTTGGCGCCGGAATCCCTGGTGTTGCGCCGCACTACATCCCGCCGCCATCAACCTTCAACGTGCTTCTTGGCTCCTCCTGGTTCGATAAACCTTGGTTTCTTTCTGAGGGAAAACTTGCTGCTGTGCGCATCATACCTTCCTCTTGGGGTTCCCAACGAACGTGTGAGTTACACGCCATCAAGAAGCATCCAGTTTGGTATGAAACTACTGAAGGAGGGTGTTCGATGGGGCATCGGTGATGGGAAGAAAACCAAAATTCTCACAGACAAGTGGATACCGGAGGTGCCTCCTTGTACCCTACACCCTCGGATTCCTCTGATGCCCGATAAGACAGTAGATACGCTGATGTTGGATGGAACATTCACATGGGATTCGGAGCTCATCCGAACCATCATTGGTGCTGATGTTGCAACCAAGATTCTGCAGGTACTGATTAGCCGTCACGGTGGCGAGGATTTCGCCTCCTGGCCCTGGAATCGGTTTGGAAGCCATTCGGTGCGGTCAGCATATCACCTTGCTAGGTCGGAACGGGTGGCTACTGATCGCAACAAACATGGGCAGGGTTCATCTTCAGCTGTGTCTGATAATTCCAGTATTTGGAAGAAGTTATGGACGAGCAAGGCGCCGGGAAAGATGAAGATCACACTCTGGAGGTTTGCTCATGACTGCCTCCCCTGCGGTCATCAACTCCAGAAGCGGCAATCCCTGTTTCCTCGACAAATATTACTGCAACAAACATGAGATAGTCGAGCATGCTTTGCTGTTCTGCCCCTATGTCGACGAGGTGGCGAGAAGTGAAATCTGATTTCAATATCCATCTTAACAGGAAGGCTTTCATTTCTCCTAGAGTCTGGGCTCTTGATTTTATTGAGCGCTGCTCCGATCTAGAAGCTACAACTCTGATGGTATCTTTCTGGCACATTTGGGATGCTAGAAATAAGTACCGTGAGGGTGAAGGTATGATGCATCCTAAGTCTATTGATGCTAAGATCAAGGCATACATTGATATGATATAAGGCGTGAACCTTCTTCATCAACACCCCTGCCGGTATGGTGCTTGTTAATGTGGATGCAGCGACTTTTGCTACCACGAGACAGATGGGTATTGGTGTCGTTGCTTGTGATCAGCATGGGACCTTCCTTGCTGCTTGTGGTGAGCGCCGAGACGAGGTGATCAATGCGGAACTGGCAGAAGCCTTGGCGTTGTGGCGTGCCCTTTGCATGCGATGAAGGTTACTCCAAGGTCATTTTTGCTTCAGATTGCCGGTCAGTGATCAATCGCGTCAATGCTGAGATGATGGATCGGTCTTCCTATGGACCGGTGATTGAGGATGTAAAGCGTATAGCAAGATCCTTCGTTCTTTGTTCTTTCAAACATGTTTACCGTGTGGTCAATGTTGTTGCACACAATTTAGCTAGAAGGTGTGAGTTTTCAGTAGATGTCGTGTGGTGTGGTTCTCCTCCGGTGTCGTGTGGTGTGGTTCTCCTCCGGAGTGTATCCGTGAGGATATTTGTAATGACATTATGGTTATTTGATCAATAAAGCTCACGGTTTTCTGTCAAAAAAAAAAAAGATTGAGTACCCACTTGATTTTACCGCACAAGAGCTATCTCAGATGTAAATTTTCCTGTAAAACACTTCAACATCCCCGCGCTGGCTAAACATCTGAACATTGGTTTCAAGGACGATCTTGTTTTTAAGGTTACCAAGGCATTGCTATGCAATTGTGGATCATACACTTGTACAATCGACTTTCAAATATTGATGTTGGTCAATATCTTCGCATCTATGCGTTACCTCAAATGGGGATCACATATCTGTACCATTAGCTTTGATGCATACTTACATTAGTAGAAGAATACCTACTTGTCGAGACATAACATTCTCAAACCACACACCAAATTTAATGATCCGATACATGCACATCATGTATGTTTTTTTTGTAAATGTTGTCTAAATCAATCAAAGAGACATATATTGTTCACAAAAGACACTGTTTGAACCAGATGACTGAAGTGGGCAAACCACTAGGTCAGCAAATGTTATGATAGCAGGCCGCCATATACATGTGTATATCATGCTACTATCGTCTATGTTTAATTCCAACAACACAACAGTATTGTTTATTCATTAATTTGGACACCAAGGACATCTTTTCCCAAAAGATAGATGATTAGGCTAAATTAGAGCTCAACCGAAAATCTAGGATCTACGTTCGTGCTGCAAAGTCTGATATTACCAACGAGGTTCGTCGGCGCGTTCTTCACGTCCGTGCAACCCCCAGAGCGAGGATCATATATTTGCAGTTCCGGCCTTGACGTCTTGTTGTAGAAATAGCAGAAGAGCAACTTCCCACTAGGATGTATCATTCTCAAAGGCGTCAGAAGGTGGATGGGCTTATACCCCATCCTTATCGAGTAAATCTTGATCCAGGTCTCTTTGCTAGGATCAGTTAAGAGCCACAAACATATCATAAACCCCATGTTTTGAACCAAGCACACGGATCCATTGAGCTCAGCTATGCTGATCTTCTCCATTGCCGCGTGACTCAAAACTCCAGATGGTCCTTGGATCACCTTCCACTCCTCGCTTTCGAGGTCGAAGCTGATCAAAAGTACACTTTCCTCGTCTAGAGACAGGAAGTTAACGCAGCCATTCAACGTGACCCCTTCACTATAGTCGTCATACACCGCTGAGATTGAGTATGGTGGCGGTCGCGTCGGCCGCCATTTGGCACCCTTTCCTAGGCTAAGAACCTCGCACCGGTAGATACCGGTTATCACTGACTGTAGGACGACGCCGAAGATCTTGCGCACGTCGGACTTGGCTGTGCGTCCGAAGCCAAAGCATCTTTCTATGCGCGTGCTTCTGCTGGCGACAACATCGCGCTCTTTCTTGGCCGGTTTCTGGCAGGTCCTGAATTTTTTCCCGGTGTCTAGATCGATCATTCGGATGTTGGAAAATTTATGGCCGAAATTTGGATCGACGAGGCGACCGATGCTTAGACAGAAACTCTGAACGCAGCCAGGGTATTTTACAACTTTCACCACGTTGCCCTGCACGTCCATCATCTGCAGGAAACTTGGGCCGTCACCTGAGCATGACATGGCGACGAGGAGCGGCTCGGCGCGGAACCTGTGCACGGTAACAAAGGCTGGGTTGCAGATGAGAGCGCGCCAGTTTTTGGACACGCACCGATATCTGCACAGGGACTTTGCAGGCAGCCAGGAGAGAATCTCGAAGATGACGTCCTCCAATAACGAGACATTGTCATCGCCTCCGGCGGTCGGTGTAGTCATGCTGGTTGCGGCGGCGGCTAAGCCAAGATCAAGGCGGCATCGTTTAGGCGCGGATGGAACCTGAAACTCCATCGACGCCATGGCATGCACCGGACTCCTCGGACGAGCCACGGAGAGGCCTTCTCGATCGGCTGGATCTGAGATTGCTGAAGAGCTGCTCGATCTATGTTGCTGCAACATCAGCGGACAAGACGCTCATGGCCAAGATATTTAAGATCGGTGTTTAGGTGTCATAATTGTGTACAAGTCGGTTAGTATCCTTGGTTAGTACTAGTTTCCAATTTTGCGTCGATACGTGCGTCCGTGGGGTGTGTGGTGGTCCGTCCGTGGAACCAGGTCGGTGGACAGGACCTCCCCCTATCCTACCTATCCACCGTCCTTTGCCTATTTTCGATCTCGATCGCTGTCCCTTCCCTTGTCGGTCCTTTCCTTGATGACGAGTTGCCGTCTCTCTTTCTCGCGTTCCTTCCCCTCTCAAACTTAGATAGATTCACACTTCGCCAAATCAACTCCATCCTTGTCCTTGTCCTTCCTCGACCCGAATCGCCAGTGACCCTCCCACCCTGTTTTCTCGACGCAACCCTAGCTGCCATGGTCCCTGCTTGGGTCTTGCTCAAGCGCGAGATTCTCTTCGAGCACGACGCGTCAGCTTTCGGCGGCAAGAGCCAAGCAGCACAAGACTCCATGGGCGGCCCGAGCGACTCGATGCGCCGCCCTAGATCCAGCGAAGAAGGAGAAACGGTAAAGGTACCAAGCCGCCAAGACATCAAAGATGCCATCCTCGTCTACCTGCAGAGTGTCAAACCAGATGCACACTTCGCCAATCCACCACAACTATCCTCCCTGCGCTTACTGCGGCCGACGAAATCCATCCCGCAGCTATGCGAAGACATCTTCTCTGTTGTCATCGCAAGCGCAGACAAGAATCTGGTCGCCTTGTACGCTGGCCCTTACCGCCCCGGCAACAATTTGAAAGGAGGCTATCTGATCTATGACACCAGCAAGAACTCCCTCTCGGCGGTCCCCCAGCCCCCTTATGACTACTCCCGTGCAGACCTTGGGCTTGGATCTGTCGTCCTTTCCCTCAAGGAGGACAACTACCTTCTTGCTGAACTCACCAAGAAAAGAGGCTGCACCCCCCCTAAAGCTGCACTCTCCATTTGGCGGCCGTCCGCCGCAGAGTGGGTCATGTATCCCGCCAGCTTCCCTCCTGAGCTTTGCCTGCCTAACTGTGTCTTCCAGGCCGACATGTGCTTCTCGTATCGAGGCTCAGTCCTCTGCTGGGTTGATTTGTTCAAAGGCATGTTGATTTGTGATTTGATGCTTCACAGTGATGGCCAACCAAAGTTCCGCTACATTCCGTTGCCTCAGCAGTCTATGGCCTATGACCGGTTTGAACATCCATTGCGGCCAGAGGAGTTCCGTTCTGTTGCCTGTGTTGATGGCAGCATCAAGTTCGTCACCATGGATGGCTATGGTCAGCGGCCGGGCAATGAATTATCATTGACCGCCTGGACACTGTCGACAGACCTCTGTCATTGGAATAAAGTCAATGAGTGCTTTGTGAGGGACATCTGGGAAAGCAACAACTACCTCCAGTCGGGCTTGCCAAAGATCTTGCCGTTGTTCCCAGTGCTGAGCATGAACGAAGATGATGTTGTCTACCTAGTCGTCACTCGTCGGAAAGTGGTTGGTTGTCAAGTGGAGTACATGGGCCAGTATTTGCTTAGGGTTGACATGCAGCATCACAAAGTCTCCTTCTGCCCACAAAATACAGAACAGATACGTTCCCAACCCTTTGCCAGCCAGTGCAGTGCATACGTAAGCGCTTACCACAAGGTAATACTACTAACTACCGATAACCATGTATGTCTCGTCTGCTTAGTACTGTCATTATACATCTGTAGCGTAAATTCATTCATTGGCATATGTTGCATGTTTGCCACATCGAGTTAACTTGATTGTTTGTGAAAATTAACATATTTGTTTGACTCCAGAAACTGGCACTCATTAGCAGTCATGATTTTGGAATTAATGCCAAATTACTATAACCCGGTGTAGCACTAGTACTCAAATTCGTCCATCTCAGGGACACATATTTTACATGTTTCACTGCATTTTTGTATATATATGAAAAAATGTAATAGTTCTACTTCTCCACTTTTAAGCTTGGAGAACATGCCATATTCAGTGAATATATAGCAGGATGCATTTTGAACTTCAGTAGTTAAATTCTGAATCGGTAGCATAGATTCATTGACATATGTCACTTGCGGAAGGATAAATTCAGTCTAAAACTGGGCGCGCAAAGTTTTGAAGTGAAACACGTGAAAATTACAAGCATTATCCTTGCCACATGTGGCTATTTAAATTCAGTGCCTTTTTGAACTGGCCCGAGGCAGCATGCCATTGTATATTTCATTATTGGTGGTGCTCATTAATCAATTTGGAAACTACAGTGACGGATCAAACTAGACTAGATAGGCATAACCATATTCCTTGCAGCTGTACTCTGTCCTTCCTTTTTTTTCTTATTCAGAAAACGTTTTAAGCCATTTTCTGCTTGTATTTTTTTTTGTATCAGCATTTCGAATCTGCTTGATTATTTTGAAATTATTATGTTTTTCATATATTCTATGAATATTCCTTGCCTCATTTTTACATGTCTTGTGATTATTATGAAACTGTCATGTTCTGACATACATTTTATGAATGTTGTATGAGTAATTCAAACATGCCTCATTACTTTGAAACTATCATGTTTGACATACATTATGTTTGTTTTGCTAGGGAAAGGTGAAAGCAAGAAAGGTGGAGGCATGCAAGGATAAAGAGTTGATCTGGTGCACCTAATCGTAGACTAGCCGTAACTAGTTGACATTCAAGTGGAAAGTTGGTGATGTGTTGAGATCTTTGCTACATGTTATGTCAAAATTTAGACTGTTTCTGCTTATGCAAATGAATGTTAGAAGTTAGACTGAATGAGCTTCAAGTTCTCTGAGTTGGTGATTTAGCTGCAAGTTTGATCGTTATATGTTAGTAGTTAGACTGAATGAGCTTCAAGATCTCTGACTATGTCATGTGGAAATTATACTCCAGTCGTGATTTAAATTAAATGGTGACTGGTATGGGTATCAATGGAGTACATTTATCGTTGCTACGTGGCTACTTTTGGATTTGAATGCTAACATATTTGCTTCTTTGTTTTAAAACTTTGCGTTTTTGTTTTGAGGCTTTATCTTTTGTGTTTTTATGATAGTTTTATAGTGGACCAGAAATTTGAGAACTCAACTTCAAATCTACCCTAGCTTTTCATATGTAGGTGGAATGTTACATGTCTGGAAATGTTATTACTCTTGATATTTTAACACATTCGTTAGCAATCTCCTTGTGATGATTCTTGTTGCATGCATCATTGCCAGGTTGGTCTTTTCTTAGTTTAGTATTGAGAAGAAACATTCCTCCAGGAAATTACAGCTTCCCAGGCCACATGTGGACCGTCTGTTGCGTGCAATCAATTCCTAGGTAAAATCGACAAAAATGACCTTACAATGAAACAAATTTGAAAATTAAACTTTTGAAGAAACAATTTCACAAAACTAAGCTTTTTAGCCACGCCGGTGTCAAGGACGCCGCAGGCAGCGTGGACCGGTAGGCCCCAAGGTCACAAGTGTGGCGTCCTTTTTTTGCGTCCTTGTGCTCGTGTTACACTGTGATGCGCCAAGCCGTAGTCTTAGGCGTGGCACATCTTCTTCCACTAGTTCCTGCTACAGTCTCTAGTCTAGTCCCTGCTGGTGCTACCACATTTGCTCTCCCTCTTCCTCATATAGCAATCAAACCACCAACGACCACCTCTACTCCCCTCCCCTACCCCCCTTCCAACTCCTCCAGTTCATGTCCTGCTGCTTCACATGTCAGCGCCTCTCGAGCTCGACTACATAGGCCTCTCGACTGCCGCATGTGGCCGCGCAGATGACGACCTGAAGGGCACCAAGCCCCGTCTCGGACTTCCCGGCTGCGAGTCGCTTGACCGTTGTCCAACCGTCGCTGCCGCCACCGCCCTGGAGTTGCTGCCTGCCAAGGGCGCCAAGCACGGGTTCTCCAACGAGGTCGTGCCGCCTGCACCGGCAGGAAGGGCAATAACATCAACATTAATACTTCCGGAGGGACAACTGCAATAATCCTATTGCCTGTCAGATGTTGGATTGATGCCCAATGGAGATGATAAAATTGCATTCTCAATAGACTTCATTGTCTGTACAACGGTAAATTAGAATCAGTGCTAGAACTTTCAGCGATCAATAGTAAGGTACTCAATAATTAAGGTTGGGCACATCTGTTGCCGAAACTCTACTTATCCTATAGAGGGCGTGCAGATCTAGAGTGTCCGAGGTCACCAATACCACTGATGTAGGTGCTGCAAAAAAAATCCTTCGTTGATGTCCGCTAAGCACCAGCAGACGAAACCGCCTCATAGAACTACAAACACAACATAGGCATGCTGCATATACACGGTAGCTAAGGGCCTCATTGGTTGGTCACATCTCTTTGATGCATCGGGCGAGATTTTCTCCCTAAAGCCATGTTTAACTGGGCCAAAGACATATACCTGAAGAGTTTGATTGGTTGCCAATAAAGTTTTTTCAGCCCAATTGTGCGCTTTATTTGGTTAGCAAGAAAACTGCAATTTGCGTCTCAAGTACACATTTTGCCTGTTTGGTTATGTACGGGACATAGTTCTAGTTACCATTTCTACCAAATGGTGACATTACCCCTCATCAGCGTTCAATCCTAGCTACTTACAAATGCAGAACAAGTTAGACCCTAGCTAATCACAAATGGTAGTGAAGAGCGCACAAGTAGTTCATGACATACAACATGGAGTAGTTCATGGGACAAGACACATCACGGGAATGCTTCTCTTCTTCTTTTTCAGATCCTGGTCTGACCTCTGTCAGCCCACATAGAGTCCGCCCACTCCTGCCTCTTGCTCTTTCAAGCCGTGTTATCTGTGGCAGCAACACCACGTCAAACATCAACCTCATCAGGCTGGACCTCATTCTCGTCCGGGAAGAATGAATCAACACCCTAGCCTAAGATCCAGTTATGCAGAACCTTGGCATTCTTCGGGTAGAACCTTACAAAGAACTCATTGAGATGGTACCTTGTGGACCTGAAGGGCGGGAGAAAACCAGGGTGGCAACCATAGCCAACATCGTCTAGGTAGAACTTACCCTTAGGGATCTTCAGGCCATCTGCTCTTTCCAAGTCAGAATTGTAGCATCATGGGCTGATCCTTCCCATCCAGCGAGCACATATGTGAAACTCATATCGAAGTCCACAGCGGCAAGCACATTCTAGCTGGTGTAGTGATTTATCCCTCTGTAAGCATGATATTAGTTTCTTGGCACTTTCGCTGTGATATGACTACCATCAATGGTACCAACACATCCTGACATGAACATGAACATATGTGATGATCAGATTTTTTTTTTCGATAAAGGATGCTTTATTACTTCAAGAAGCAATTACATCCGGCCTCTGCATAACCAGGATGCGCACAGCCGTTTGTTGTCTCAAGTGACCAAAGTTACATTAAACAAAAATAGGCGAAATACATATCGGAACGATGAATCATATGACGCCTAAGAGCTAGGTGGAGCTACTATTCGTAGACTATGCTGCCACCCATGTAGGGAAAAATATCCCTCGCCGTATCCTCCAACCGTGTACAGACCTCCGTAAATAGGTCTCGGTTCTCCACACGCTGAAGAGGTAACCACGAACGGAGAATACCTGTGCATCTGTAGATAACCTGCAACAAAGAGCAATTTTTGTCATTAAAGATCTTGCCATTTCTACATAGCCAGAGCGCCCAGATAACTGCTAGCGCCCCCATCCTAAGAAGCATTTTAAACCTTGAGTTGATACCATGAAGCCAATTGCCAAAGACATTAGCGACACTAGTCGGAGGATACAAGGTAGACGCTACTTGGATGACTGACCATATAGATCTCGCAAACTGGCACTGGAAGAATAAATGATTGATGGTTTCATCATGATGACAAAAGACACATCGTGTACTTCCGTGCCAATTCTGCTTAACAAGATTGTCTTTGGTGAGAATAACTCCTCGACGAAGATACCATCCAAAAAAATTTAATTTTTAATGGTATCTTCATCTTCTAAATTTTTTTATCATTATCAACTGGTAAATCAGAAAGCAGCATCGCATTGTACAAAGATTTTACAGAAAAAGAACCATCTACGTGGAGGTTCCATCGAAATTCATCTGGCTCTGGCGATAAATGAATATCTCCAAGCCTCTGAATTAGGTTGTTCCATGCCACGAGCCTTTGTCCTAGTAAAACCCGTCTGAACGTCACATTCGGGGGTGAGGTAGCCATTACAGTTGCAATGGTATCACCTTGGCGACGCGCAATTCTATACAAAGCGGGATACTGTTCACATAGGGGTGCATTGTCGAGCCAAGCATCTTCCCAGAACCGTATCTGTGCTCCATTCTTAATGGAGAAAGTCCCATGTCGAAAAAAGGCATTTTTGTCGCCATAAGACCAGCCCAGAAGTGTGAATCCCTAGGTTTCGAAACCACTTGAGATACTGTCTTCGAGCCGATATACTTTCTCCGAAGTATAGTTTGCCAAATCCCATCCTCAGTAAGTAGCTTAAAAAGCCATTTACCCAGTAGCGCTGAATTCTTGACCTCTAGGTCATGAACTCCAAGCCCTCCTTGATCTTCGGGACTACAAACTATACTCCATTTAACCAGTCGATATTTCTTTTTCTCGTTGTCCCCTTGCCAAAAGAATCTGGATCGATAATAATCGAGTTTGTGCAGAATTCCTTTGGGTAAGATGAAGAATGATAACATATACAGTACCATATTAGTTAGTACCAAATTAATGAGTACCAATCTTCCACCCAGGGACAACAATTTACCTTTCCAACTACTGAGGCGTTTTTGTAATCTTTCTTCCACTAATTTCCATTCCGCAATTGTCAGTCTCCGATAGTGAATCGGAATACCCAAATAACGAATCGGAAATTGGCCTTGCCCACAACCAAATAACTCTGTATACAGAGCTACATCGTCTTGGGCATCACCGAAACAGAACAATTCACTTTTATGAAAGTTAATTTCAATCCTGATAATTGCTCAAAAGCTGCTAAAATTAATTTCAGATTTCGAGCTTTTTCAAGATCATGATCCATAAAAAGAATTGTGTCATCAGCGTACTGAAGGATAGATAAGCCACCATCAACTAGATGTGGAATCACACCTTCAATTTGACCATCAGACTTGGCCCGCTCTATGAGTACCGCCAACATATCCGCTATGATGTTAAACAACATCGGAGATAACGGATCCCCTTGGCGTAACCCTTTTCGTGTTTGGAAGTAGTGTCCAGAGTCATCATTGACCCGTATAGCCACACTACCTCCATACACGAAATCATTAATTAGAGCTCGCCACTCAGGCGAAAAGCCTTTCATCCTGAGTGTCTGTTGAAGGAAAGACCATTTAACTTTATCATACACCTTCTCAAAATCAAGCTTTAATAGAACCCCATTTAATTTCTTAGAACGTATCTCATGTACCATCTCATGCAAAACCGCCACTCCATCAAGGATATTACGTCCTTGCATAAAGGCTGTTTGCGATGGTAAAACCACATGATCCGCAACCGTATTAAGTCTAATGGTGGCCACTTTAGTGAAAATCTTGAAACTTACATTTAATAGGCAAATGGGTCTATATTGTTGGATCCTTTCTGCCTCATTAATTTTCGGTAACAAGATAACTTCACCAAAATTTAGACGAAATAATTCTAGTTGTCCAATGTGTAAATCACTGAACAAATCTAGAAGGTCCGATTTAATAGTATCCCAGAAGGTTTGATAAAACTCTGCTGGAAAACCATCTGGACCCGGTGCTTTGTTGCATTTCATTTGGAAAATTGCCTTCTTAACCTCTTCCTCAGTATAAGGTGCGGTTAGCAAGCCGTTTTCTTCCAAAGAAACTTGGGGTATATCATCTGTTAAGTCCTCATTAAGAGAGAAAGTACTTTCCTCCGGAGGACTAAACAGACCCTTATAATAATTAGTAATGTAAGACTTGAGTTGCTCATGGCCTTCAATCAACCCTTCATCTTGAACAAGAGAGTGAATACGTTTTTTCCGGTGTCCCCCATTGGCTAAGCCATGGAAATACCGCGTATTTGAATCTCCTTCCAAGATGAATTAAGCCTTGGATCGTTGATACCATTTGAGTTCCTCTTCGCGAAGAAGACCCGCCATCTGTTCATTGGATTGATTTTTAAGCTCAATCTCATGTGTAGACAGTGGTCTAATCTCCGCAACAGCCTCAAGCTCATCAATCACATTTGATAAGTGAGTTTTTTCTTTTTTAAGGATACCAGCCGTATGGGCAGCCCAACCAGAGAGATGTTTGCGCATAGACCGCATTTTATTATTCCATCTCAAAATAGGCGTACTCCCCCCGACTGGTCTTTCCCAAACCCTTCTAACCATATCATGAAATCCCTCTCGATATAACCATCCAAGTTCAAATTTGAATGGCCGTTTACAAACGGTTCTGGGATTTCCAGTGGTTAAAAGTATGGGAGCATGGTCAGAGAATTTTTCAATACATTCTAGTGCACGGACTGACACCATAGGGTATTTATTTTCCCAATCGGTATCCATCAACACGCGATCTAGTTTCTCGTATGTGGGCTCCGGCAAGCTGTTCGCCCAAGTAAACTGTCGACCAGTCATAAACACCTTTCTTAAATCAAGGCTATCGATGACAGCGTTGAACAAGAAAGGCCAATGACCATCAAAGCGGCCTTTACTTTTCTCATGAGGAAACCTCAACAAATTCAAATCACCTCCGATTAAAATAGGGTAAGGATTATCCTTTGTAAGGTTTACCAACTCACGTAAAAAGTCAGCCTTAAACTCTTCCTGGGCGGCACCATACACAGCAACCAGACTCCACACAAAACCATCTGCTTTATTCTGAATGTCGAGCTTAATGTGATACTCTCCATCAGAACTAGCCAAGACGGTCATGGTGTCTATGCGGACGCCAAGTAAAATGCCCCCTGACCGACCACGGGGCGGGCGAGAAAACCACTGAAAGTTAATCCCGCCCGACAAACGGTCGAGAAAACTTTGAGAGAAAATTCGCCTACCCGTCTCCGATATAGCAAGAAAATCTAAATCATAATCTCTACAACCATCAGCAATGTGGGAATGTTTAGCCAAGTCGCGAAGACCTCTGCTATTCCGGAACATGCCATTCATCGAGAAACTATTTTAGATTTATAGTTCTTGCCATACCTTCGAGATTTCTTTCCAGCCGATGATCGAGAACCACGTTCGGACGCTTGTAAATCAGAACTAAGCTCTGCGTGTTCTAAATCAACTTCTAAAATGTTGCCAATTATAGCCGAGAGAATTTGACCATCTAGGATGTCATCATCTTCATCATCGTCTAAAATTGCCGTTTCAGGCCCAGTGGAGACATTCGGGGCAACCGTTAAACGGTCAAGCTCCGTTTGTCTCAACACATTAGCCGAAACAGAAATCTCGTTAGACCGACTACCCAAGGAAACCCCTAGGCTACTCAAATTAGAAGAAATACGAGTATCTGAAAAAGAAACAAAAGACTTAGATGGTTGTTTAATACCTGCCGTGTCAAGGTTCATCTCCGCCTTGCGTCGCATGGCTCGCTGCATGACACGTCCTCATCCGTCGCCCCCCGCCCCATCCTCCGAAAGAGCAAACCTCGCACTCATCCTCACCGTCGGCTGAACGACCGGAGGAGGAACCGTGGGTGAAGGCTGCTGCAAGGAGGCTGGCGAAGAAGTGGGCGAGCGCGGCGGAGAAACAGCTGGTGAAGAAGAAGCCGACGATACAGGGGTAGTGGGTGAAGTAGCCCCCTGTATCACCCCCGCCTTGGCCGGCGTAGGCGAGGAAGCCGGCGGAGCCGCTGGCTCGGACGACCTAACCGCCATAGACGGCTCGGTCCTCGGAGTCCGCTGCTCCTCCACCGCTGGGACACTCGGACGTGGTAGCGGCGGAGAAGACTCGGCCAGCGTGACCATCCGGCCCTCCTGCGTGTCGCCCTCCGAGGCTGACTGCCCCGGCGAAGAAGGCTCCGCGATGATCAGATAGTTATCCAATAGTATACATTAATATTAACATTTTATAATGATGCATAAATGTGTGTTTTACAAAGTGTTGCTCACCTTGAAATATGGATACCAACGATGACTTTCAGCGATCTTCATGGGGTGGCAGAAGTTGCAGGCTTGATCATCTCTCCTCTCAGTTCTCCAATAGCATATAACACTTCTTTGAAGTACTTAGAAACTGTCTCAGTCGATCTCCTCCATGTTCTATTGATGACTCGGAATCGTTTGTTCGCCCGACGACATGAAGGAACATAGCCACTTGCTCTTCAATACAGGTGTGGATGATGTCCATGAGCAACCCTTGCATCTTAATGTGTTGATGAGTTGGTTGAAGACAGTTTTTTCATCCTCAGCATGTTCATAGATTCGACATCGTCATTGTTGTAGATATACTTTAGGTTGTTTCTCTCTATCGCGGAGATACATTGGTGCATATGTCACGCTGGGCCTAGTGTGGAGACGAATGGATCTCGCGTGCAGGCATAACACCCATGCTTGAATCAAAGCTACAAGGGCACCCCGCTTGAATAAATATCTTCTGCATGTCGGCCTAGGCATTTTGATGTGGCATCAGGAGCTAAATTGGCACGAATCTAGGCTAAATCGGCATATTTGCAAGCTAAATCAGTAAGAGGAGGGGCATGAGTAGGTTTGTCGAGCTTACAATATTTTTTGAAGGTGGCCGCATATTGCCGGAGCCGGAGACGAAGAGGATGGAGCCATGGAGGCAGGGACTGGTCGCCGCTCCAGGAGATCTGGAACTCGCAAATCAACTGGACAATGCGTCAAAGAGGTTGTGGGAGACGGTCCCGGAGATCTCCGCCGAATATCTAGAACATCGCGGCCACCGCCGTCATCTTCTTTGCTAAAGGGAATCTCATTTTCGTAGGGGGGGACCAACTATGGTGGGCGGTGAGGCTACTTTGCGTGCCTAAACGGGGAGCTTCCCCCTTTTCCGCCGCGTTTCCCTCGAGCACGAATCTGACCGATTTGCGCATGCCAGCGGGTGTCCCCAGAAAAACACGACAGAATCAAGGGTTCCTCACGGGCTAACTTCTGGGCTGCTTTAAAGTTGGTGCGATGCAGTTTTTTCATGCGATCCAGCCAACCAATCGACCGATTTTGGGCCCAGTGAACGCGAGAAACGACGTTCCGAGCAATCAAACATGCCTTAACGATCCACCGAGTGCTAGTAGCATAAGCACAAGCACAATGAGAACATAATTATTGTAACCAAATAAATATAGAATAATAGCAATGTAATTCCTATGTCAATAAACTAGCCAATTAGTGAGCATTTTTGTTTCACCTCATGGGTGTGGCGCAAAATTATTTTTCAAAAACAGGAGAACCCACCCTCTGCATTGGTACGACTAGCACTTTTTTAAGAAAATATTTTGTTATGACTAACATCGGCTCTCGTGTCATAGGCTTGATTGGATGGACCAGTTTGGAATGCATATATCAAGAATGTGAGGAAGGATGAAGTAGGCAAGCAGGAGGGACCACACATATGTGAGTGAAGTTGGAGGAGAGACTTTCTTTTTTGATAGAGGAAATATATTAATATTAGAAAGATACCAATTACACCTAGTCTAAGATGTCCAAAGACATCAGGGATGCATACAACCAATACAAAAAGTGAAAAGAAAACCAAGACCCCGTCACAGTGTTGAATCACTCACAACAGTAGCACTCTAACCACAACGGAAGACAACACCTGTACTACAAATGAGATTCTTCAAAAGCAACATCTCCAAGCAAACAATGCATAATTGTTGCCATCGTTCGATCGAAGATCTTGGGTTTTTCATCCAGGAGAAAGTCCGAGTTTCTTAAACAATGCATTCAACAAGACCGTTTTTAGGTACAACCAATAAAGACCAGATCTTAGGTTTCCACCCTAAAATCGTGGTTCGGTACTCGAGGAACACCACCAAGAATGCAATCCACTTGTGCTACGACGCCGTCGCGGGCCGTACAAGAGCGATTTCGGGAGGTTTTCCGAAAACGAGCGGCAGAGATCCAATGCCAGATATACTCTACCTTAACTAAATTCCACGAGACCTAGTCATGTGGGATTAGTTTTTAGAACGGCTTATTTTATTTTTCCGAAGTCAGCTGCTGACGGTGTTAGGCCCAACAGACTTGATAGTTTTAGACAAAGAAATTCAGATTTTACTCTGGTCTGATGCAAACAATGGAGGACTCTTCCTTTAAAATGTCATGTCGAGGAACTACAAAGAAAGGAGTACAAGCGGTGGAATGGTTTATCGCACTATCCTAAGAATCCTTCCACAACGATGACATGTTCACGCAAGAAAGTAAGAGTCTAAGAGAGATGAAGAAGAATTTCATTGCACACAATTGAGCAATCATGTTGATTCCCCAGCTACTCTGCTAGTAGCATCAGCAGTAACCTACCATAATTAAAGCACAGTTTAACTGAAAGCCTAGTCATTAGTGTCAAAGAACTGAAGACAGGAAACTCCATTTTCCTGATCATTCTGGGATGCCGGCGATGGCCACGCCAACACGGCTTATCAGTGCACGAAGGTGCCGTCTCGCTTGCGCACCTCCACCTTGAGCACGTGGTCCTCGCCGCGGCCGGCGCCGCCCCCGCGGAGCGCCCGGAAGAAGCAGGTGTCGCCGACGTCGAGGCGGTTATCGACGCAGAACTGGTGCCACCCGTATCTGAGGGACGAGCGGGGATTGCCGACCGACCGGTGGTTGTGCTTGAGGTTCACCGTCCACGACTTGCCGCGCATCCGCAGCACCACCTTGCTCCTCTCCGCGTACCCGTGCGCGACCTGGAACTCGACCGGCACGTTCTGCCCGGCCGGCGAACAGCGGATGGGATCAGTAACTGGATATCTCACGGGGAGCTTGACACACACAAGTACAGCTAGTGATGCTCGAGCATGAACGCACTCACCAGGTACTGATTCTGCTTCGCGCCCAAGTGGCACTGCCTCATCATGACGGTGAACTGCGACGTCGGCGCGTCGTCAACGTCCATCTCAGGCGAGCTGCTGTTCTTGCTGCCACTGTCGGTGCTGTTCTTGCTGCCAGTGTAGATGCTGTAGTTGCCGCCACTGTCGATGCTGTTCTTGCTGCCAGTGTAGATGCTGTTGTTGCCGCCACTGTCGATGCTGTTGTTGCTGCCACTTTCGCAGCTGCTCTCACTGGCTGGATCTTCTTCTTTAATCGTCACGCTGTCATAGTCGTCGTCGTCGTCGTGCTTGTAGTGCCTGCGGCACATGGTTCCGTCGAACACCTTGACGGCGAGCACCGCATCGCCGTGGTAGCTGAAAACGAGGAAGTGCCCACGCTGCACGTCGTACTCGCGGGCGAACTGGTCCCAGCCTCGCCCGAGATACATGTGACCCTCGCCGTCGAAAACCACCTCCACGTCCCACAGCAGACGCCCCCCGCCGGCCTCCCGCAGCTTCAGTTCCCGGGGCTCGCGGCCGTCAAGCAGGCTTGCAAACTTGTCAGGGAGCCTCTGCAGCAATGATCAAGCAGTGATTAAACCGGTCAAACAATAGGAAGTAGAGTGATAAACAGATGGGAGAAAACACAAAAAATGAGATGTATTGTATACCAGCTTCCGCGAGCCGTCTTCAAGTATGATCTCGAAGAACTCGAAATCTGCCAAGTCGTCCATTCCGGTTATCTCTGCATATACAGATAGCTTAGCGCGTGGAAATATACAGATGGCGAGGATTCGAATCGAATTTACATACGTTTCTAGCTAAAGTATGAGTTCTGCAACAAATATCAAGGACCTGGACAACATATGCATCAAAGGTACACCATATATCTCTTTTTTTCTTCACAATATATTCATCGCTATTTACTCGGTAACCTGGTTCGAATTTTGGGAGAGAAATAAAGGGACTTTTGCACGTTACTGCTTGATTCAGATTGATTTGACGAATCCAAGAGTTTGTACCTCGTACTGCATTTTGCTAGTCTGGCAGGATGTAAAAGGGTGCGATTTGGGGAAGAACCGACATGGTGGTTAGTTGAAGTATGAGTGCTGATAAAAGGACGACAAGTTGGCAAGGTTATTGGAGTTCTTTTAGTGAAGCAAGAAATTCGACAGCTGAGCTAAAGTCTCGATTGATGTAGATCGTGCCCGTAGCAGTCCAGAACAAAGGGAAGAACAAGATGCCGCGGATTTCACATCTGTTGGACCCTAAACTCTGGCACTCTGCCATAAAATCTTTTCCAAAATGATGTTTGCCATGAATCAGATACCTTAATTCAAGCTCCAATACAATAACAACAGAGAAAACCCACTCCAAACTTACAATGAGAAAGATCAGCCGATGGCACACCCCTGATAACAACTCGTCGTCGCCCTGTTTCATGCTCAACTTACCTTGCCTGACGGCTGCCGGCGGACCACCGGCGTGGCAGAGGACGACCTGAGCGGAGCCGGCGACTGTGGCCTCCTCACTCTCGACGGAAGCCAGCAAGCAGATCGAGGCTGGAGAAGGTAGGTGGTTGATGGTCCAGCCAGGGCCTAGGGGCGCGTTGGCTTTTGGTGGCCGGGCAGGTGAGCAGAGAGGAGGTACAAGAATAGCCTTCCGGTGTGAGGAGGAAGAAAGGGACTGCGCAATGATCATTCTGCCATGTTCCATTTTTGGCTTCTTGGATTATTTCACTTCGGGGATAGCAGCCTCGCAGTGGTGCATGTGAAGCGTGTTGACTGCAGATATGTGATGGTGCTAGTCCCTTGCTGCATCTGCATGTCAGAGATACGTTCTCTGGTCTTCTCCATGAGTTGGGAGCCTCTTAATTTCTTTGCCTTTTCTCCAGAGAATACCATTCGGCTAGCTTTGCTGTTTTTCAAACATAGTAGGCAACGTTGTTTATCAGCACGGACAAATAAAACAAGTGTGATCATCGTCCCACTTATGAGAATTATTAGATTTTGTTAAGGCCTCCTAATTTCTTGACTTGTTTCAATGCCTGAGTGGTTTGTAACCCAGTGAAATTTGGTTAAATATCAAACTGGCCCCATATTCGTTTTTCCTCCAACGCTAGAAAGAAAGAAGCGGCCATCTAGGGTTCCACCCTAGCCACCGCCATCTGTTTCATCTCCTCCGTCTCCGGCAGGAAATCGACGGGTCCCCACCTCCTCTGCTTGCAGCTCCGGCGGCGGGAGGGGGTGGGGACCTCGGACCTGCGCTTGGCGCTGTATCAAGGTCCCTAAAATTAGAGTTTGGTCAATCGGCAGCGACATTATGGTGGCTACGACAACGCTGTCCGAGACAAGAATAAGGTATTCCCGCCTCCTCATCCACCTCGTCGGCGGCGATCTCGCCGATGGCATCGAGGAGGGCGGAAAATCGTCTGGTCGCTGCTTTCATGGAGTGGTGGATCTCGTTCAGTGTATGTGTGCTACAGGTTTGGTGTTAGAAGATTCGGATAACTTAAAGGGTTCAATGGCGACGACTTTGGATCTTGGGCGCTGGTCCTTAGGAGCACATGCACGAAGACTTCCCGACTCTCATCAACAACATCAGGACGGCTCCGGTAGGGAAACAGCAACAACGGCGCGTCGGCGGCTCAGCTCTGGAAGTGGTAGTGGTCGTTAGGTAGTCCAATGACCTCGATGTAATTTTTATTATGTTTGGGGTATTTTGTACTTCATGTGAACTTCTATAAAAGATCCGAATCTTTCTCGCAAAAAAAAAACTGGTCTCATCTTCATAATTTGAACAATAATTATTTAGAAAAAAATTCAATGTCTCACAGAAAATTATGGAGTAAGCTGTCAAACGACATAGATAAATGTCATAAAATATGCCTCGCGTGGCCAATACTTTTCGATAATACTAGGATGTGTAACATGCAGCAGTTTCTTGTGCGTGAGGGCTGTTCCTTAGCCCTGAGGGGACATGCCTTGTATATGCAGCCTCTGAGCCATGATTTCTATGTTCTTTGGTTGTCTGCATCATATTTTCTTGCATGTGGGTATATATGAAAGCCCGATGTTCGGAACCTATATGTCACGCTGAAATCTGTGACTTGTGGCATATATATTTGCACTTCTTCTAATCTTATACTGCTTAAATAATATGTGCAGCCGCATATACTTGTTAAACACTGCATATAGTTGGAGCTCTGAACTTTTCCTGATGCTCCAAATATTATGGTCTGGTCGCTACAATGTCGGCCGGAGAGAAAACTCAAACCCTACAAAGGTTATGGTCGGGTAAAAATAACAACATCTCAGGAGTTATACAAATGGAGCCGGCCAAGAAGAAAATCCATCTATAATCTTTACTATTATATGCGGAAACGACCGTGGTACGTCGCATGTTGTTTTCCAATTTAGTCCCCTAGAAATCGTGAAATAGACCCGCAGTCCAGGTTCGTGTCATGGATAGTAAAACAAGAAAGAAATACCGCGCCCGATGCTGAGTAGCTCAGGCCCACGCTCGCGACGACCGCCCAGTGTCGAGACCGGCGGCCGCGACGGCTGCCGACGCGGATAGTGGCCTCCTCGCCGACGCGCCGTCGCCCACAACGATGGAGCCGGAGCCCATCATCAATGGCTGAAGCCTTCCTCCATGAATCATGCCCAATCACGTTAGACTGAAATTCGGTGAACTAATTTGTAGGGGAGGCCGGAGAGCGCATGGATTGTCGCCTCACGCTCGGGGGGAGCCTGGTCCATTAGTTTGGATCGTTAATGGCTGAAGCCCCCTCACGTTAGACTGGGATTCGGTGACAAATTTGCAGGGGAGGGCGGACAGCGCATGGATCTGACCGTCGCATGTCGGGAGGAGCCGGATCCATTACATGAAGAGGACGAATCGATGCGGTTGCAGGAATGAAATTAGCGGCGGCTACACTTTCCGCTAGGCTGTTGTCGTCCGGTAATCCCCCAATTCCCTTTCACATAGGTAGCGCTTTAGCGGAGCAGAGGATTTGGCTGGTTGCCTTTTTCGTATAGGCACGGGATAAAAGATTGGGGGATTTGGGGATGGTTTCAGGAAGTTCTTCATGAAAACAAAAATACTTGCAGATGAGGATATTAACGTACACGTACTGGCCATGGGCTGACATATGGGCTCAACATTATTTCTTTCCAGAGGTAGTATTAGCGGAATTTAAAAAAAAAAATCGGCATTCCTGACGGGATTTTTGAAAACAAGACATGAACAAATCGTAATATTTGAGAAACTAGCGGGATTTTTTTTTCCTACAAATCACATATGGTACAAGCTCATCGGCCTCAAATTGTTTGAATCACAAACATCTCCAAGAAGAATACCTCTCATCGTACCTCGCCGCGGAGGGGTGGACCTATGCAACATGGTTAGAAATGACCAAGAAATTGGATATGTTGATTGACATTCAATAATAATAAAACCAAAGTGTTTTCTAAATTCATGGACTGAAGACTAATCGTAGCAACGCACGGGTATTGTGCTATTGTCGTAGTATCGAAGCGGTTCACGGATAAAAGCCATCTCCGGTAGACACGCTACTAGAGACGGCTGTTTTTAGGGCGTCGTAGGGCCGGGGTACTAGAGCCGGTTGCTGCAACCTACTCTGATGATACACTTATTAGAGATCATGGGCCGGAGCCGGATGGGTAAACCGGCTCTGGCCTATGTACGAAAACAAGCTCTAGGGTGGATATTGTACTAGTGCAACTAGTGATTAAACTTCAGGTTTGATATTTTGGTATATTATAAATGGCACATTTTCTTCGGTGGGAGATGATGTTCTCTTTGATAGTGAGGCGTTCGTGGTGACTTTATCAATCTCAATACCCATCAGATCAGTTTCTTGAACTCGGTCTATTGAAGGTGCTTATAAAGGCGTTCATAGGAATGAGTGTTTGTGCATACTTGTGGCAACTTCTGTTTGTACTATATTTCTATTAGAGATAGAGTTGTGTTCAACCAAATAGCAAGGAATAGATCAATCCTAACCATATACGTTGTATAGCTTGCACTGCAATGTGCCCATATATATACGTGAGAACCAGGCTCGGAAGTTAGCCGAGTAGACCTAAACTACCCGATCGAATATTGTTTTTACATGGTATCAGGCTGGCTCTTCCGCCGGCACTGACTTCTGATCGCTGGCCATGGCGTCCACATCCTCCAACCCACCGATCAACCTCGGCCTTCCACCGCGTGAGCTGCTCACTCGCGAAAATCACCCCCTATGGCGCTCTAAGGTTCTTCCTGCGATCCGTGGCGCACAACTGGTCGTCCTGCTCACCGGAACCGATCAACCGCTGCCGCCGGACTTAGTCGATCTCCCGTCAGATAAGTCCACTGGCACTCCGCCAAAGATGAAAACCAACCCCGACTATTCAATATGACTCTCGAGGGACCAGACTGTTCTCTCCTATCTTCTTCAATGTTGTCTCGAGAAGTTCTACCGCATGTTATCGGATCGAGTCGGCTGCCGACGTCTGGCGCGCCATCGAAGAGATGTTTATGGCTCAAAGCGAAGCCAAGGTGACTAATCTGATGGTTGCCCTTGCCAACACAAAAAAACTGCAGATGACGACATCTGAATTTCTCTCCAAGATGCAAGGGTTCGCCGACAAACTTGTTGCTGCCGGACACCCCCTACAAGACAGGCAATTGGTGTCCTATATTCTTGCCGGCCTCGGCGCCGACTACAATGCGCTGGTTGCAGCTCTCGGCGTGGTCACCACGCCCATCTCCCTCAGCCAGCTCTACTCTCACATCTATGCATATGATCAGCGTCAACTCCTCCTCATGAGGCATGTTGCACCGGAGTTTGAGTCCTCCACCAATGCCGCGTCTCGACAATGGCGCCCTCGCAGCACCAACGATGGACACGCTGGCAACTACAACACCACGGGCATGCCTCGCGGTGACAGTGGTGATCGTCGTGACGATCGCAGAGATGATCGTCGTGATGGCCGACGGGATGATCGCTCGTTCTATCAAGGACGAGGCGGCGGCCGTGGCAACCCTGGAGGTGGTTGTGGTCGCGGACGCGGATGTCATCGCACCACTCCTTGGATCGACGTCACGTGCCAAATCTGCAACAAAGAGGGACACTATGCCAAAGATTGCTGGTCCTGATACGCCAATGATGATGACTACACAAGGAAGTACATGCCGCCTATGGGGTGGATACCAACTGGTACCAGGATTCGGGTGCAACACACCACATCACCTGTGAGCTCAATAATTTGATGCTCCGGGACGCTTACAAGGGTTATGACAAGGTCAACACCGCCAATGGACAAGGTATGAGTATTTCACATATTGGTTACTCTGTAATTCGTAACCCTTCAAAAAAAAATTGAGCTTTGTAATGTCCTACATGTTCCAAACGCGTCTAAAAATTTGCTCTCTGTTCATCGCTTCGCATACGATAATCATGTTTTCATAGAGTTTCACCCCTTCTTATTTTTGATTAAGGATCAGGGCACCCTGAGAATCATCCATAGAGGAAGGTGTGTTGGCATCCTCTATCCCTTGATTTCGTCCTTGTCATCCTCAAGATCACCAAAGCATGCCTTTTTCGCTGCCAAGCCATCCCAGTCCAGTGGCACAGTCGTCTAGGTTATCCTTCTCTAGTTATTGTTAGGCAAATTATAAGCAAAAATAAACTCCCTTGTGTTAGAGATAGTAGTAGTACTTCAATTTGTAATCCACGTCAACAGGCTAAGAGTCATCAACTTCCCTATCCTATATCCATAGGTGTATCTACACTTCGCCTACAGTTAGTTTTTTCTGATGTATGGAGTCCTGCACCTACTTATGTTGGTCGTCATGATTATTATGTAAACTTTATTGATGATTATAGTAAATTTACTTGGATTTAATTGATTAAGAAAAAGTTGGATGCCTTTGATACCTTTGTCAACTTTCAAAAACTTGTTGAGCATAAGTTTGACAGAAAGATCCTTACTGTCCAATCTCACTAGGAAGGTGAATATGTCAAATTAAACTCTTTATTCCATAAACAGGGAATATCTCATCATGTTTATTGTCCACATGCTGACAAACATAATGGTTATGCTGAGCGAAAACATCGCCACATTATTGAGGTTGGCCTTGTTTTTCTTGCACATGCTGGTATGCCATTGAAATTCTGGGATGAAGCCTTTCTTACCGCCACCTATCTCATTAATATGCTCCCCAGAAAAGTTATAAATAATGATACTTCGGGTTATCATCTTCTTGGTACACAACCAAATTATTCATCCCTTCGTGTCTTTGCCTATGCAATTGGCATATTCTTCGTCCCTATAACAAGCGCAAACTTGCGTTTCGTTCTAAACAATGTGTCTTTCTTGGCTATAGTCCACGTCACAAAGGTGTTAAATGTCTTAAAGTAGCCACCGGTCGAGTTTAGATCTCTCGAGACGCTGTTTTCGATGAGGCTATTTTTTCTCTTCAAAACCTTACATCCTAATGCCGGTGCTCTTCTTCTCAAACAAATTCTCCTTCATGATCCTTCTCTTAACAATTTTGAGGTGGGAAATGTAATAACCCAAAAGATAAGAACATCGAAGGTAGGTTTAGAATTGGGATGTGCATTTCATCGCAAAACAGGGGAAATTTCCATGCCTTATTGCAAATAAACCTAAGAGGGGTCGAGGTTCTCTCTCATTGCAGTTAGGGTTAGGAAATATGAGGTTAAGAATTTCGACATGATCTCTTTTGTAACCTATTTATTTGGAAGATGATTTTGAATTGCCAAGTCATATTGAATTTAAAACTAAAGGAGTAAAAGATAAACAATATAGAATATGAATTATGAATTAATATTTCAAATATATTTCATAATTCAAATATATTTCATAATTCAAATCACTTTGAATTTCAAATTGCAATATAAATATACGAATAATTTATAAGTAAATGATACAATCACAAATGAGCTCATAAGGAAATTTGAGCTTTATTGATATACACACACATACAATGTCTTTACATTATCCATTATACAAGAATTGGATGAATAAAAAACAAAATAAAAATAAGATTACATGAATTTGAATCCTAGGCTAAAATCCTAAACTACATGTCTTGGAAGGATTTGTCTTGGATCATTTCCATCTTTGAAACCTGCAAAATAGAGAGAAGGAACTATACAGGGGGTTAAAACCAAGTCAGTAACTAGCCAGGGGTGAAACCAAGTGTCAAGGACACTTGTTCATGTCCAAAATCTGGACAGCACCACGATAAACATAGGCAGACTGAGCCATACACAGGGCTTAAGATTCACCAAAGGGGATTGATACGTCTCCAACGTATCTATAATTTCTGATGTTCCATGCTTGTTTTATGACAATACCTACATGTTTTGTTCACACTTTATGGTGATTTTATGCGTTTTCCGGAACTAACCTATTGACGAGATGCCGAAGTGTCAGTTGCTGTTTTCTGCTGTTTTTGGTTTCAGAAATCCTACAAAGGAAATATTCTCGGAATTGGACGAAATCAATGCCCAACATCTTATTTTTCCCGGAACCTTCCAGAAAGTCAAAGGGGGACCAGAGGGGAGCCCTAGGGGCCCCACACGTGTGGGCGGCGCGGCCCAGGGGGCGCGCCCCCCTAGTGTGGGGAGGCCCCGTGGCCCCTCCGACTCCGTCTCTTCGCCTATAAGTTGCCTCCTGACCTAAAACATCGACACCGATTGACGAAACCCGAGAAAACCTTCCAGAGCCGTCGCCATCGCGGAACTCCAATTTGGGGGACAGAAGTCTCTGTTTCGGCACCCTGCCGGGACGGGGAATTGCCCCCGGAAGCCGTCTCCACCACCATCTTCACCGCCATCGCAGCCTCCATGATGAGGAGGGAGTAGTTCACCCCCGGGGCTGAGGGCTCTGCTGTAGCTATGTGATTCATCTCTCTCTTTGTGATCTAGTTGAATATCATCTATGTGCTACTCTAGTGATGTTATTAAAGTAGTTTATTCCTCCTCCATGATGTAATTGTGACAGTGTGTGCATCATGAAGTACTTGGTATATGCTATGATTGTGATCTCTTGTAGATTATGAAGTTAACTATTACTATGATGGTATTGATGTGATTTATTCCTCCTTTCATAGCTTGATGGTGACAGTGTGCATGCTAAGTTAGTACTTGGTATAATTGTGTTGATCTATCATGCACTCTAAGGTTATTTAAATATGAATATCAAATGTTGTGGAGCTTGTTAACTCCGGCATTGAGGTGCTCTTGTAGCCCTACACAATTAATGGTGTTCATCATCCAACAAGAGAGTGTAGAGTGGTTTTATTATGTGATCAATGTTGAGAGTGTCCACTAGTGAAAGTAGGATCCCTAGGCCTTGTTTCCAAACATCGAATCTCCGTTTGTTTACTGTTCCGTTGCATGTTTACTCGCTGCCATATTTTATTTAGATTGCTATTACCACTCATATTCATCCATATCATTTGCATCTCACTATCTCTTCGCCGAACTAGTGCACCTATACATCTGACAAGTGTATTGGGTGTGTTGGGGACACAAGAGATTTCTTGCATTGTGATCGCAAGGTTGCTTGAGAGGGATATCTTTGACCTCTTACTCCCTGAGTTCGATAAACCTTGGGTGATCCACTTAAGGGAAACTTGCTGCTGTTCTACAAACCTCTGCTCTTGGAGGCCCAACATTGTCTACAAGAAAAGGAGTGTGCGTAGACATCAAGCTATTTTCTGACGCCGTTGCCGGGGAGGAAAGATAAAAGGTACTCACACTCCGGATCTCGGCAACTAAGCTATTTTCTGGGTGAGTGCTCGAAGCTATTTCCTTTAGATCCTGCAATTGCATCTTTTTGTTTCTTGTTTTACACTAGTAAGGCATAATGGAAAACAACTATGAGCTTTTTAATTTATTTCCTAAGTTAAGACATGAATTGTGTGATGCAAAAATTAAAAAACCTATGGAACCTTATTTGCATGCTAGTAGCAATATTATTAGTATGAACGCAATCACTGCTAATGCTATGGAGAAGTCTAAGCTTGGGGAAGCTAGTTTTTATAATCTTTTTAGCTTCCCACCTATAGGGGAGAAAATTTGCTCTGATAATATTTTATCTCCCATATGCAATAACTCTAATGATGCTTGTAATATTTTAAATCCACCTACTGCAAGTACTGCTTTCGAGATACCCATGAAAATTATTGAACGTGTTATGGATAACCACTATGAAGGGGATGGAACTGTCCATCCTGGAGAGCATTTACTGTTTTTGCATGAATTATGCGGGTTATTCAAGTGTGCAGGTATCTCTATGGATGAAGTGAGGAAGACACTATTCTCTATTTCGCTGTCTGGTAAAGCAGCGCATTGGTATAAATTGCTGAAGAATAGTCATTCTCTTGGTTGGGAGGAAATTGTATCTCTCTTTTATTCTAACTTTTATCCTCCTCATGAAGTGCATATTGATAGGAATTACATTTATAACTTTTATCCTCGTGATGGAGAGAGTGTTTCTCAAGCATGGGGGAGATTGAAGTCACTAATGCTCAAATGTCCCATTCATGAGCTCCCCCGTAATGTTATTATTAACAATTTTTATGCGAGGCTTTCAGGACATCACAAGGACTATCTAGATGCCTGTTTGGAGGGATCTTTCACAAGCAAGGAGGTTGAAGCTAGGTGGGATCTTCTTGACCGGATTGAGGAGAATGCTGAAGATTGGGAGAACGACAAAGGTAAAGAGTCAGGTATAAATTATGATTATGAATGCATTGATACTTTTATGGATACTGGTAAATTTCAAAATATGAGTGCTACCTATGGTCTTGACTCTCAACTTGCTGCAAATCTTTATAAAGCTTTTGCCTCTCATTTTGAATTGCCTAGGAAGAATTTTGATAAGTATCATGAACCTTTTAAAGAGGCTTGCATGAAGGATGAAATTGTTGTTAATGATTGCAATAAACATGCTCAAACTCCTAAGAATGCTATTTCCTATAATCATGTTAATTTTTGTGGAATGCATAGACCTTGTGAAATTAATCAAATCAAAGATGAATATTGTATCCATCATATTAATGAAAAAACTAGAAAGTGGTTTAGGGCTCTAGATGATCTTGGTAAAAAAGTTTGTGCCCTCTATCCTTTTATTTGTGAACTTTGCCATAGAGTGGGTCATTTTAATTTTCAATGCTCCTCCAATGATAATTTGAACCCCATGAGTGCTGAAAATTTGTATTGTGATGATGAAATTACTCCTAATTAGCATGATGAACTTACTTTATTTTTGTGGTGTGAAGAGTTATCAAGAAAAATCTCTTTGTTACATATGAGTGATCTTGATATTGATGATGTCTTGCATGGGTGTTTTTCTTATTGCATTGATATTTGCCATACAAATACTTACATACAAAATATTTTAGAATATGACACCTTGCCAAAATATGATAGGACCGCTATGTGTTTTGAACTTATTAATGAAAAAGAGGAATCCTCCCAAGTTTCTTCTATTGTTTCTGGAAATAAGTCAGGTTATGTGGAGAAGCCTCCCTTCAAGCATCTTCCACCTAAAGAAGGGAATGGGGAGAAGGAAGAGAAGAAGAAGAAGAAGGGAACGAAGAAGAAGAAGGGGAATAAAGAGAAAGAGATAACGATAGGTAACCGCAAGTATGTTGCTCCTAATGCTTATTATGATAATGAATCTGAATACAACGATCTTCCTATGCCCTTTACATACATTAGTGATCATGATTTGAAAGAGCACACTACTTTTGATATTGCAAATCTCTGGGAAACTAATTCTGAAAATGATGATGTTAATAATTGCCATAGTATCAGTACTATCCATGCTTCCTCCCATAATGATATAGAAAGCTCTAAGCTTGGGGATGAGGTGTTTGAAAATCCTTTTGCTACTGATCATTATATGTTTGATACATCTCCTTCTAGTAACAACGATGGTAAGGTTGCAGATGAACATATTGTGAAGGATCTATTCTATTTCTTATGATGACACTATGCCTCCAATCTTTGATAATTATTATAAAGAATGCTATGATATAGGTTATAACTATCCTTATGAAACTTGTCATAGTTATGATTGGATTGCCAAAAACAATTCGCTTAATATGCAACTTGTTTACCATGTTCAAATTCTTGATAATAATCTTGCTCCAATCACTATTAATGAGAAGAACTCTTCTTATGCCAAAATTAATGATACTTCTATGCATATGAACCATGATAAGAATGTTTTAAGTGATGGGTATATTGTGGATTTCATCAATGATGCTACTGAAAGTTATTATGAGAGAGGGAAACATGGTTATGCATCTTAATAATATTAAGTTTCCCCTCTTTATGTTGAGAATCTTGAAGTTACTTGTGTTTTATCTTCCTATGCTTGTCACTTTGTTCTTCATGAATTCATTTGTGTACAAGATTCCTTTTCATAGGAAGTGGGTTAGGCTTAAATTTGTTTTGAATTTGTCTTTTATGCTCTATTTTGCTTCAACTACTATTTCTTGCGAGTGCATCATTAAAACTGCTGAGCCCATCTTAATGGCTATAAAGAAAGAACTTCTTGGGAGATAACCCATGTGTTTGTTTTACTACAGCAATTTTGTTTTATATTTGAGTCTTGGAAGTTGTTACTACTGTAACAACCTCTCATTATCTTACTTTATTGCATTGTTGTGCCAAGTGAAGTCTTTGATAGTAGGGTTGATACTAGATTTGGATTACTGTGCAGAAACAGATTTCTGTCTGTCACGAATTTGAGCAGTAGTCTCTGTAGGTAACTCAGAAAAATCTTCCAATTTACGTGCGTGATCCTCAGATATGTACGCAACTTTCATTCAATTTGAGCATTTTCATCCGAGCAAGTCTGGTGCCTCTAAAAAAATTCATCTTTACGGACTGTTCTGTTTTGACAGATTCTGCCTTTTATTTCGCATTGCCTCTTTTGCTGTGTTGAATGGATTTCTTTGTTCCAATTACTTCCAGTAGCTTTGAGCAATGTCCAGAAGTGTTAAGAATGATTGTGTCACCTCTGAACATGTGAGTTTTTGATTATTCACTAACCCTCTAATGAGTTTGTTTCGAGTTTGGTGTGGAGGAAGTTTTCAAGGGTCAAGAGAGGAGGATGATACAATATGATTAAGAAGAGTGAAAGGTCTAAGCTTGGGGATGCCCCCGTGGTTCATCCCTGCATATTTCAAGAAGACTCAAGCGTCTAAGCTTGGGGATGCCCAAGGCATCCCCTTCTTCATCAACAATTTATCAGGTCACTTCTCTTGAAACTATATTTTTATTCGGTCACATCTTATGTACTTTACTTGGAGCGTCTGTGTGCTTTTATTTTCGTTTTGTTATTTTCATTCTCTAAATAAATTCTTTTGTGGGAGAGAGACACGCTCCGCTGGTTCATATGAACACATGTGTTCTTAGCTTTTAATGTTCATGGCGAAGGTTGAAACTGCTTCATTAATTGTTATATGGTTGGAAACGGGAAATGCTACATGTGGTAATTGGTGTGATGTCTTGAATAATTTGATACTTGGCAATTGTTGTGCTCATATAGATCATGTTTAAGCTCTTGCATCATATACTTTGCACCTATTAGTGAAGAAATACATAGAGCTTGTTGGTTTGCATGATTGGTCTCTCTAAGGTCTAGATATTTTCTAGTAAGGGTTTGAACAACAAGGAAGATAATGTAGAGTCTTATAATGCTTGCAATATGTCTTTTATGTGAGCAAATAACCTTGCTAGCCTAAGCCTTGTATTGAGAGGGAATACTTCTCGTGCATCCAAATCCTTGAGCCAAACACTATGCCATTTGTGTCCACCATACCTACCTACTACATGGTATTTCTCCGCCATTCCAAAGTAAATTGCTTGAATGCTACCTTTAAATTTCTATTATTTATCTTTGCAATGTATAGCTCATGGGACAAATAGCCTAAAAACTATTGTGGTATTGAATATGTACTTATGTATCTTATTTCTTATTAAGTTGCTTGTTGAGCGATAACCATGTTCCTGGGGACGCCATCAACACTTTGTTGAATATCATGTGAGTTGCTATGCATGTTCGTCTTGTCTGAAGTAAGGGAGATTTACCATGAGTTGAATGGTTTGAGCATGCATATTGTTAGAGAAGAACATTGGGCCGCTAACTAAAGCCATGATCCATGGTGGAAGTTTCAGTTTTGGACAACAATCCTCAATCTCTTATGAGAATATCATCTGTTACTGAATGCTTATGCGTTAAAGAGGAGTCCATTATCTGTTGTCTATGTTGTCCTGGTATGGATGTCTAAGTTGAGAATAATCAAAAGCGAGAAATCCAATGCGAGATTTCTCCTTAGACCTTTGTACAGGCGGCATAGAGGTACCCCTTTGTGATACTTGGTTAAAACATATGTATTGCAATGATAATCCAGGTAATCCGAGCTAATTAGGACAAGGTGTGGGCACTATTGGTATACTATGCATGAGGCTTGCAACTTGTAGGATATAATTTACATAATACATATGCTTTATTACTACCGTTGAAAAAATTGTTTCTTGTTTTCAAAATAAAAGTTCTAGCACAAATATAGCAATCAATGCTTCCCTCTGCGAAGGGCCATTCTTTTACTTTTATGTTGAGTCAGTTTACCCACTTCTTTCTGTCTTAGAAGCAAACACTTGTGTTAACTGTGCATTGATTCTTACATGTTTACCTATTGCACTTGTTATATTGCTTTATGATGACAACTATCCATGAGATATACATGTTATAAGTTGAAAGCAACCGCTGAAACTTAATCTTCCTTTGTGTTGCTTCAATAATGCCTTTACTTTGAATTTATTGCTTTATGAGTTAACTCTTATGCAAGACTTATTGATGCTTGTCTTGAAAGTACTATTCATGAAAAGTCTTCGCTATATGATTTAGTTGTTTAATCATTGTCTTTATCATTGCTTTGAATCACTCCATTCATCTCATATGCTTTACAATAGTATGATCAAGATTACGTTGGTAGCATGTCACTTCAGAAATTATTCTTTTATCGTTTACCTACTCGAGGACGAGTAGGAACTAAGCTTGGGGATGCTGATACATCTCCAACGTATCTATAATTTCTGATGTTCCATGCTTGTTTTATGACAATACCTACATGTTTTGTTCACACTTTATGATGATTTTATGCGTTTTCCGGAACTAACCTATTGACGAGATGCCGAAGTGCCAGTTGCTGTTTTCTGCTGTTTTTGGTTTCAGAAATCCTACAAAGGAAATATTCTCGGAATCGGACGAAATCAATGACCAACATCTTATTTTTCCCGGAACCTTCCAGAAAGTCAAAGGGGGACCAGAGGGGAGCCCTGGGGGCCCCACACGTGTGGGCGGTGCGGCCCGGGGGGGGGGTGAAGGGATTCGTTGCATAGAAAACAAAAATTTTCCTACCGCGAGAACGCAATCCAAGCCAAGATGCAATCTAGAAGATGGGAGCAACGAGGGGATGAACGAGACTAACCCTTGAAGATTTCCAAAGCCTATAAGAGTAGGCTCTTATTGCTGCGGTAGACGATCACTTGCCGCTTGCAAAAGCGCGTAGAAGATCTTGATCACGGTGCCACGATCGGGCAGCACCTCCGTACTCGGTCACACGTTCGGTGTTGATGAAGACGACGTCCTTCTCCCCGTTCCAGCGGGCAGCGGAAGTAGTAGATCCTCCTTGAATCCGGCAGCACGACGGCGTGGTGGCGGTGGCGGTGGAGATCTCCGGGGGAGCTTCGCTAAGCGTGCGGGAGAAGAGGAGGAGAGAGGGGGCGGCTAAGGTTTGGGAGAGGGGGTGGCCGGCCTCCTTGGGTGCGGCCAAGGTGGGGTGGTTGTGGTGGCCGGCCCCCTCCCCTATGCCCCTCATTATATAGGTGGATCCCCAAGTGTTGGACTACAAGTCTTCGAATAAGACCCCAATACTAGAACCTTCCATGTAGTAGGGAAACCTACCCAAGGTGGGAATCCTACTTGAGGTGGGATTCCCCCCTTCCATGTGGAGGGGTGGCCGGCCCCCTTTGGTGGAGTCCACTTTGGACTCCACCCTCTAGGGTTGGCCGGCCATGGGGAGGTGGAGTCCCTCCGGGACTCCTCCTTCCTTAGTGATTCCTTCCGGACTTTTCTAGAACCTTCTAGAACCTTCCGCAAAATCACCGGATCATTTTAAATCTTATAAAATGACTTCCTATATATGAATCTTATTCTCCGGACCATTCCGGAACTCCTCGTGATGTCCGGGATCCCATCCGGGACTTCGAACAAAACTTCGAACTCCATTCCATATTCAAGTTCTACCATTTCAACATCAAACCTTAAGTGTGTCACCCTACGGTTCGCGAACTATGTGGACATGGTTGAGTACTCTCTCCGACCAATAACCAATAGCGGGATCTGGAGATCCATAATGGCTCCCACATATTCAACGATGACTTAGTGATCGAATGAACCATTCACATACGATACCAATTCCCTTTGTCACGCGATATTTTACTTGTCCGAGGTTTGATCATCGGTATCACTCTATACCTTGTTCAACCTCGTCTCCTGACAAGTACTCTTTACTCGTACCGTGGTATATGGTCTCTTATGAACTTATTCATATGCTTGCAAGACATTAGATGACATTCCACCGAGAGGGCCCAGAGTATATCTATCCGTCATCGGGATGGACAAATCCCACTGTTGATCCATATGCCTCAACTCATACTTTCCGGATACTTAATCCCACCTTTATAACCACCCATTTACGCAGTGGCGTTTGATGTAATCAAAGTACCTTTCCGGTATAAGTGATTTACATGATCTCATGGTCATAAGGACTAGGTAACTATGTATCGAAAGCTTATAGCAAATAACTTAATGACGTGATCTTATGCTACGCTTAATTGGGTGTGTCCATTACATCATTCATACAATGACATAACCTTGTTATTAATAACATCCAATGTTCATGATCACGAAACCATGATCATCTATTAATCAACAAGCTAGTTATACAAGAGGCTTACTAGGGACTCTTTGTTGTTCACATAACACACATGTATCAATGTTTCGGTTAATACAATTATAGCATGGTATGTAAACATTATCATAAACAAAAAGATATATTATAATAACCATTTTATTATTGCCTCTTGGGCATATCTCCAACAGTCTCCCACTTGCACTAGAGTCAATAATTTAGTTTACATTTGTAAAGATATAACACCTTGGCCTTCTGGTGCTTTATCATGTTTTGCTCACGGGAGAGGTTTTAGTCAACGGATCTGACATGCTCAGAAACGTATGTATTTTGTAATTCATTTGCGTCTCAACGCATCATTCATTTCCAAATGAGTCGGCATAAAATATGTTTGGTCTTCTGGTGGAACCTTAATTCCGCGGTCTGAAATAAGTCACTAATATTGTCACATACAATATAGCTTCAAAGTTCTGACACTATCGGAACTACACCAAGTTCTCAAAGAACTTCTTGACTCAACATCCTCAGTCATTTGTCAAAACAATGACATACTCTGCCTTCGTTTGTAGAATCCGTCATAATATTTAGAACTCTTATAAATCTAACATAGACAACTTCTAGCTCATTGTGCTACCTTTAAAACAACACTTAGTCTAATTTGAGATTGAAATTCTATTTTGATATGTGACAAAACAAATATCGGTGTAATCACATTACAGCGATTTGTTTGTCATTTCTCCATACAAAACTATATATATATCCTTGGTTCTTCTAAAGTACTCAAGGATACTCTTACTGTCGTCCAATGATCATCTCATGAATCATTCTGGTATATGCTCATAACATTTTAGAGCACAGGACATCTGATTGTGTACATATTATTCGTGATCCATAATCACTCATGTGTTTTTACTCATTGAGTATCAGATACACTCAAGTCTTGTTAAAACTTCACATGACAAGAACATTTTCTTAATATTTCTATATTGAACTATTTCAATATCCATTCTATGTACTTTGAATTAAACTTATTTTGTGTTTCAATCTATCTTCATAGATCTTGACACTAGATATGTTTCAGTCCATATCCTTTCATTGAAATTAATTTCTCAATGAAACCTTTTAATCAAGTATATAATTACATCATTTATAACCAACTATATGTCACCTACATAAAGTATTATAAATGTTTCTTAGCGCTCCCACTTAATTTCTTGCAAATGCAAGCCTCTTCATCGTCTCTGATGAAATCAAAAACTCTTTGACTATTTCATCTGGTGAAGATTTTAACTCCGTGATACTTACTTCATCCAATTGAAGTTCGTATACCTATCTAGTATTCCACGGACCAGCAAAACTCTTGGTTGTATCTTGTATACACCTTTAATACACACTTCTGATAAGTAATGTATTTTGCCATCCTACTAACATATCTCATAAATGAAATATGTAGTGATTACTAGAATAATCCATATAGACTTTAAGCATTGCTACAGAAGATCTAATCTTGTCGTAGTCAACTCTTTGAACTTTATCGTAAACAACTTTTCGACAAGTCAAGCTTCTTCAAGGATATTTCATCCAAGTCCATCAATTTTATAGATCTATTTACTTTCAAAAAGTATTCATCTATCTTGGATTTCATGGCATATAGCCATTTTAACGGAGTCAGGGCCCATCATAACTTCTTTGTTTGTAGTTGGTTTATCATTGTTCACAATCAATCCTTTGTCCACAAATCATTTATTTGATCACAAAGTAAACCATACCTACAAGGTTCAATATGTACTTCGAACTCCATGGCTAAAACACTTTGTAGTCATGGGAGCCATGATCGTCGTGGTCGCTTCCGGAACCAATTTCCGATGCTGCGCTACTCTGATCATTATGCTCAGGTTCATAAACCTTATCAAGTTCTATTGTCCTCCCACTCAAATATTTCGCTAGAAAACAATTTCTTGGAAATACGCAAGTAACATTAACAAACACTTTTGTCGTTTACTTCATAGTGGAAAGAATTCCCAATCAATTCTTTGGGATAACCAACAAAGACATTCATCCGATTTTGGTTGTAAACTTTTAGACCAAAATTTAAAGAAAGGACTATTAGGGTTTATACCCATGCCATAACTCGTATGGTGTCATTTCTACGGATCATGATGATGCTCTATTTAGTGTAAAAGCGGTAGTCACTAAAGCATAATCCACAAAAATATAATGGCGTCATAATATTTTATCTCATCATTAATCCAACAAGTTTTGGATACATCTCTCAGATACTATATCATCATTATGATACTCCAAGAAATGTGAGTTGTAGAACAATTTCATGACTCTTTTAGATGTTCGCTAAAACTCGTAATTCAAATATTTCCACCATGATCCAATCATAGATATTTGACTTTTCTATTACGATGATTTCCACTTCATGCTGAAATTTATTTGAATCCATTCAAAAATTTCAAACTTCTTCCTTATCGAATATATCCACACATATATATATATACTCAATTCATTGTTGGAAGTTTTTCATGAAGTAGAAGAATCTCCCGCACACAACTGTGCCCAGTGAGCCACATACATCATCATGTATTTTTTCACTAAGTTTGTTGCCCGTTCAACTCTTGGCCTATGAACGGTATTTTAATCATTCTCTTTAGAAAAGATTTGCAAGCGCCAAATGATTCAAAAATCAAATGACTCCAAAAATCCATTTGCATGGAGTTCCTTCATGCGTTCCTTTCTAACATGACCTAAATGGCGGTTCCACAAATAAGTGGAATTCAAATCATTTGCCTTATGGAATTTTAGCGTCAGTGTTATGTATGTGTGTTTCACCATTAAGATTTATAATAACTTATCCATCGTACATGGAGTAATGTCATTATTTAAACAATTCATTGTTTTCATTTGACCAGAGCAAAATAACAATTATTAAGTTCTTTATTATAAATTCTAAGGGCTAGATAGAATGCTAACGACGAACATAATAACACTTTATTTTGTTCCAGACGTGCATTCCTATCATATTCCTTGTCAGTCACTTAGGCCATTGTATTCTTGTATTGCGTTGTTTTGTATGACACTTCATACCAACCAATATAGTACTAATACCCAAGAATTTCATAGTGTGACTTAACTAGGAATACAACCATAACATGTATATCATTTATATACACCTGAGCTAGACTTTCTAGTCTTTTCTTTTCTTTTTGCCAAAATATCTTTTGCAGTTTCTCTTTTAGCTTTCCTCATTATTCAGAAAAACACTTTAACATTATTAACTTCTAGGTTTGTTGGTCAAATACCAATAACCTTGAGGTTCTTACTTTAAGTTGATCATCATATGACAAGTGTTTCAGATTTCACTATTAGTAACTTTGTAATATGATGAACAATTTCACTCATAATTTTATCCATTATATCATGACGACTTTCCGAGACCATGTCTGTACATGCTAGGCTCGTAAAGTTTTAACCTTGGTATTCGCATGTGCAAATCTGGCTTGCACCCGTTGTATGCACACGTAGAATCTATCACACCCGATCATCACATGATGCTTCGAAACGACGAGTCTTAGCAACGGTGCATACTAAGGATGATAACTTCATGGATATGCGAATATTATTAGTGCCCCAATAGTTGGAGGATTGTGACGCCTTACGTCTTCAACCTTCGTACATTCCCATAAAACTTATGAGTTTATGTAGTCTCACCAAATTATATTCTATCATCTTGCAATAAGGTCTTAGATATCACATATATCTCATACCTTGATTATTTCTGAAAACTAAATTTTCAGCCCCTTACTTTTCAAACAGATTTGAACTTCAAGTTTCACGGAGACAAGATAACTTTAGGTACTAATTGAAACCATAGCTCTTTGAATCAACAATGTGAGGTTTACTAAAAGTTTGCAATAGGACTTAATCAATTCTTGATTCTATAACAATACGGTACCAATCCGTAAAGTTTCTTGTCAGATTTTAACAGTATTTCTATCTCAATAACAAGACTAGCGCATGGTAGAAAAACGGATGCCAATACTACAAAATTAATTCAAAATACTACTCAGACTATGTTTATGATAATTAGTTCATGTTTTAATCTAATTACTAATGAACTCCCACTTAATACAACATCCCTCATAGTTGTTAAGTGGTACACGATCCAAATCCACTACACCAAAACCGATCATCACGTGAGATGATGTAGCTTCAATGGTGAACATCAACATGTTGATCATATCATCCATATGACTCGTGTTCAACCTTTCGGTTTCCGTTGTCCCGAGGCCATGTCTGTACATGCTAGGCTCGTCAAGCAAACCCAATTATTCCGCGTGTGCAACATGGCTTACACCCGTTGTATATGAACGTTGAATCTATCACATCCGATCATCACGAGATGCTTTGAAACGACGAACTTTGGCAACGGTGCATACGAGGGGAGAACACTTTATTATCTTGATATTAATGTGAGGGATCATCTTATAATGCTACCGCCGCGTTCTAAGCAAAATAAGATGCATAAAGGATTAACATCACATGCAATTCATATGTGATATGATATGGCCCTTTAGTCTTTGTGCCTTCGATCTTCATCTCCAAAGCACGGACATGATCTCCATCATCTACGGGCATGATCTCCATCATCGTCGGCGTAGCGTCAAGGTCCATGGCGCCGTCTTCATGGTTGTTCACCTCATGTAGCAACTATTACAACTACTTTGAAATACTACTCAACATGAAATTTAAAGACAACCATAAGGCTCCTGCCGGTTGCCACAATACAATAATGATCATCTCATACATATTCATCATCACATTATGGCCATATCACATCACGAAACCCTGCAAAAACAAGTTAGACGTCTCTAATTTGGTTTGCATATTTTACGTGGTTTAGGGTTTTCGAGAGAGATCTAATCTACCTACGAACATGAACCACAACGGTGATACTAGTGTTGTCAATAGAAGAGTAAATTGAATCTTCACTATAGTAGGAGAGACAGACACCCGCAAAGCCTCTTATGCAATACAAGTTGCATGTCGAACGAGGAACAAGTTTCATGAACGCGATCATGTAAAGTTAGTCCGAGCCGCTTCATCCCACTATGCCACAAAGATGCAAAGTACTCAAACTAAAGACAACAAGAGCATCAACGCCCACAAAACCATTGTGTTCTACTCATGCAACCATCTATGCATAGACACAGCTCTGATACCACTGAATGGATTCGTTGCATAGAAAACAAAAAATTTCCTACCGCGAGAACGCAATCCAAGCCAAGATGCAATCTAGAAGATGGGAGCAACGAGGGGATGAACGAGACTAACCCTTGAAGATTTCCAAAGCCTATAAGAGTAGGCTCTTATTGCTGCGGTAGACGATCACTTGCCGCTTGCAAAAGCGCGTAGAAGATCTTGATCACGGTGCCACGATCGGGCAACACCTCCGTACTCGGTCACACGTTCGGTGTTGATGAAGACGACGTCCTTCTCCCCGTTCCAGCGGGCAGCGGAAGTAGTAGATCCTCCTTGAATCCGGCAGCACGACGGCGTGGTGGCGGTGGCGGTGGAGATCTCCGGGGGAGCTTCGCTAAGCGTGCGGGAGAAGAGGAGGAGAGAGGGGGCGGCTAGGGTTTGGGAGAGGGGGTGGCCGGCCTCCTTGGGTGCGGCCAAGGTGGGGTGGTTGTGGTGGCCGGCCCCCTCCCCTATGCCCCTCATTATATAGGTGGATCCCCAAGTGTTGGACTACAAGTCTTCGAATAAGACCCCAATACTAGAACCTTCCATGTAGTAGGGAAACCTACCCAAGGTGGGAATCCCACTTGAGGTGGGATTCCCCCCTTCCATGTGGAGGGGTGGCCGGCCCCCTTTGGTGGAGTCCACTTTGGACTCCACCCTCTAGGGTTGGCCGGCCATGGGGAGATGGAGTCCCTCCGGGACTCCTCCTTCCTTAGTGATTCCTTCCGGACTTTTCTAGAACCTTCTAGAACCTTCCGCAAAATCACCGGATCATTTTAAATCTTATAAAATGACTTCCTATATATGAATCTTATTCTCCGGACCATTCCGGAACTCCTCGTGCTGTCCGGGATCCCATCCAGGACTTCGAACTCCATTCCATATTCAAGTTCTACCATTTCAACATCAAACCTTAAGTGTGTCACCCTACGGTTCGCGAACTATGTGGACATGGTTGAGTACTCTCTCCGACCAATAACCAATAGCGGGATCTGGAGATCCATAATGGCTCCCACATATTCAACGATGACTTAGTGATCGAATGAACCATTCACATACGATACCAATTCCCTTTGTCATGCGATATTTTACTTGTCCGAGGTTTGATCATCGGTATCACTCTATACCTTGTTCAACCTCGTCTCCTGACAAGTACTCTTTACTCGTACCATGGTATGTGGTCTCTTATGAACTTATTCATATGCTTGCAAGAAATTAGACGACATTCCACCGAGAGGGCCCAGAGTATATCTATCCGTCATCGGGATGGACAAATCCCACTGTTGATCCATATGCCTCAACTCATACTTTCCGGATACTTAATCCCACCTTTATAACCACCCATTTACGCAGTGGCGTTTGATGTAATCAAAGTACCTTTCCGGTATAAGTGATTTACATGATCTCATGGTCATAAGGACTAGGTAACTATGTATCGAAAGCTTATAGCAAATAACTTAATGACATGATCTTATGCTACGCTTAATTGGGTGTGTCCATTACATCATTCATACAATGACATAACCTTGTTATTAATAACATCCAATGTTCATGATCACGAAACCATGATCATCTATTAATCAACAAGCTAGTTATACAAGAGGCTTACTAGGGACTCTTTGTTGTTCACATAACACACATGTATCAATGTTTCGGTTAATACAATTATAGCATGGTATGTAAACATTATCATCAACACAAAGATATATTATAATAACCATTTTATTATTGCCTCTTGGGCATATCTCCAACAGGGGGCCCTAGTGTGGGGAGGCCCAGTGGCCCCTCCGACTCCGCCTCTTCGCCTATAAGTTGCCTCCTGACCTAAAACATCGACACCGATTGACGAAACCCGAGAAAACCTTCCAGAGCCACCGCCATCGCGAAACTCCAATTCGGGGGACAGATGTCTCTGTTCCGGCACCCTGCCAGGACGGGGAATTGCCCCCGGAAGCCGTCTCCACCGCCATCTTCACCGCCATCGCTGCCTCCATGATGAGGAAGGAGTAGTTCACCCCCAGGGCTGAGGGCTCTGCTGTAGCTATGTGGTTCATCTCTCTCTTTGTGATCTAGTTGAATATCATCTATGTGCTACTCTAGTGATGTTATTAAAGTAGTTTATTCCTCCTCCATGATGTAATTGTGACAGTGTGTGCATCATGAAGTACTTGGTATATGCTATGATTGTGATCTCTTGTAGATTATGAAGTTAACTATTACTATGATGGTATTGATGTGATTTATTCCTCCTTTCATAGCTTGATGGTGACAGTCTGCATGCTATGTTAGTACTTGGTATAATTTTGTTGATCTATCATGCACTCTAAGGTTATTTAAATATGAATATCAAATGGTGTGGAGCTTGTTAACTCCGGCATTGAGGTGCTCTTGTAGCCGTACACAATTAATGGTGTTCATCATCCAACAAGAGTGTGTAGAGTGGTTTTATTATGTGATCAATGTTGAGAGTGTCCACTAGTGAAAGTAGGATCCCTAGGCCTTGTTTCCAAACATCGAATCTCCGTTTGTTTACTGTTCCGTTGCATGTTTACTCGCTGCCATATTTTATTCAGATTGCTATTGCCACTCATATTCATCCATATCATTTGCATCTCACTATCTCTTCGCCGAACTAGTGCACCTATACATCTGACAAGTGTATTGGGTGTGTTGGGGACACAAGAGACTTCTTGCATTGTGATCGCAGGGTTGCTTGAGAGGGATATCTTTGACCTCTTCCTCCCTGACTTCGATAAACCTTGGGTGATCCACTTAAGGGAAACTTGCTGCTGTTCTACAAACCTCTGCTCTTGGAGGCCCAACACTGTCTACAGGAAAAGGAGTGTGCGTAGACATCAGGGATCACACAGCTCATGGAGCTGCCGTGCATCCAACAACACCCAAAGGCACAACCTAATCACCAAGCCATGCCAGGCTTGTGTGTCACAGGGAGAAACATAGCAGGTATAAAAGGGTAGAAACCCTAGAAGCAATGCACAGGTTGACATATCATCATTCACCAAGCAACCAACCAAGAACAGTGAGAGTTCACTCTATTCTTGCTCAAGAACAGCAACAGCCAATACTGAAACCATTTATCCATCCACAAATCAACCAACCAAAACCAATAGAAAGATGGGAACTTAACCAAGATCAACAGGAGCTAGGAGGAGAAGGGCAAGTAACAAGATCATCCAACAACTGCTCAACAGCAGTTGAGCTAAACCATCTAGGAGCTGGAACAAGGTATACCAGATACCTGGAGAGGATCCCGTGGATCCAATGCATAGCTTTTGCATGACACAAGTCATAAAATGAGCAGATGCTCATGGGTGATCATCACTTGGTGTTGACCAAGGATCACTGGCAGTAAAGGGAGCAACTAGAGCCTAAAACCCATCCAGACACTAGTTATGTGCACATAAGCAAGAATAGATGCACAGATGTGCACACAAGCAAGAATAGATGCACAGAGGTGCACACAAGCAAGCAAACATGCACAGATAGCACCAATAGAGGATTTACATGTAATAGAAGCTACCAAGAACCACCTAGTGAAACCCTAGTCACTAAACCATCAGTAAACCCTATATTTCTTCACGGGCAAGCATAATGGCTTTCATATCATGTATGATTCCCTATTATGCAAGCAGAGATGAGTAGCCAACAAGATCTAGCCAACTGTGTGAGCAACCAAGCAGTAGCAATGCTACTGAGGTCACATCAAACACAAATCCATCCAATTAACCAAGATAATAAGTCATCATCATCCAGTAATGAATTCAGACTTGAATTATTTCCAAATTGATCATGGAAATATCAAATCATGCATAGCAAGGCAATTTATCAACACTGCATAAGTAGTTCATCAATAATTAAGCCATCCAGACATGAATATATAACAAATCCATGCATGAATCATGCAATAACATCACTGTGAGGAAACAACAGCATGCATCATTGCATCCTAGCCATAGGATCAAGTCCAGTGAGCTATGGACAGCAACATCAACACACACACAGATACATAAGTATCATGAGCAAGCATGAGTGACAACAATAGCTAGTAATCCATTCATATAGCAAGGAATTAACCAGTAATTAGCCACTAGCATATAATTGATCAAATAGATCAAATAGATCCAGCACAAGGCATAGCAGAGCATCACATGCATGCTGTGATCCATGAATTGGATCAACTAAAGTCTACACATGGCATAGGTGAGCATCACTGACACGACAAGTGTCAGTAGTGCTAACCTAGGCCAATAAACCAAGTTTCGTAAGCATATGAACAAGTAGTAAGCATATGAACAAGCTAGTAAGCATATGCATAAGTCAGTAGGCATATGAACAAGGACCAGTAAGCAATTGCACAACACATAGACATGAACACATAGGATGATCACAGCACAATGAGCCAGTAGGTATAGGAAAAGCATCAGGAGGCTTAGGCGTAGAGCACATAAAGGATAGCATGCACAACAACATAGCACGAATAGCAACACAGAAGCATAGCAAGCAAGGCAGCACGGTAGCACAGCAGCACCATACACATCAGGGCCGTAGCCACAAATCAAGAAGGAAGGGTGTAGAGGTAGAAGAAGAGGAAGAGGAGTACCTAGTCAAGAACGAGGCGACAACAATGGCGGCACGGTGGCACAGCCAACCACGGCGGCGCTAGACCGCGGCCAAGCCGTGCCAGGCCACGGACACAACTAGAGAGGGCGGCGAACACCCAGGGTTGGCGATGAACCGCAGATCAACGGAGATCGCCACGAATCCGTCGGCGACTACGGGCGTCACGCACGCGCACGCACGGTCGAGGACAAAATTGAAGGATCTACACGGACAAACAGATGCACCGTCCCGCGCTGAGTTGTCTGAGCACCACGGCGGGCCCTAGCGCGGCCGGAGTTGGCTGGAGCAAGGCGGTGTCCATGGTGGAGGTGACGTCGCCACTGAATCGCCACGGTAGTTAGGGTTTCGCGAGAGAGAGATGAGCGAGAGAGAGTGAGGTGGGCCGATAGGGTTCGGTTCCACCGAACCGTTTTGGGGCAGGCCTCAGTGGGCTGTCCACTGGGCCACGTTAGTGGGCCGGCCCAATTGGGCCAGGGGATATTTTTGCCTTTTTCATTTTATAAATAACTTATGAATTCTATAAAATAATAAATAATGAAAAATACCTCTAAAAATCCTAGAAAAATAGGTTTAATGAATAAGAAATTATTCTTAACAAGAACAAAATAAGAAATAGAATTTACTACAAAATTTCAAATTTTGAAATTTTTGAATTTAAGTATGAACTCTAAATTTTAAATTGCAATTTTCCTTGGATTTAAAAATCAAGGTAAATTCCAAATGAATTCAAATAATTGTTATTCAAATGTTTTAAAAAGGAATTCTATTATTCTAAGTCATTTCTTTTAAAGATTAAGATTTTCCAGAAAGGAAAATATCTTAATAATTCAAAATTCATTGATATTTCCAAAATGAGGAAAACTCTATTTTTCAAATTCTTTATTTGAAACCAATATTTTCCAAAGGAAAATATTAACTACTTTTCAATTCTTTTCTTATTAGAAAAGGAAACGATGTTAAAGTACTTAAAGAATTATAAAGTACCGCCAAAGGCACAAGTACTTAAACTCAACCCTCCATCTTAATAATCATGTCGGTGTAAGGGATTCAACATGAAATAATGCACCCATGCATGCATCATTTGGATCTTATAACATTGTCTTTACCGGATAATGATGCTTCATTACAGAACCCGAGGTCCAGGTTCCATCCAACACATTGAACTGCATTATCTCGCAGTCACCAGGCAAGTTCACCCTTGCTCATGTCATCTTGATTATTTTATGTGAATTTACCCACAAAAGTACTATACTTATCATTCCTGCATTGAAAAGCAAATGTTATTTTTCCAATTATGAATATGACTATGTGGTGGGGAATGGAACCATGGTATGTGTTGATATGGTGGAGGTTCCATTGCAAGGGTTCTATTAATCTAGGACTAATCACCAATGTCATCTAGTGATTCTAGCGTCGTACAATTCGCGTTAACCATGAGATCTACAATGACTCTGGGGAAGTCAGCTGTATCTTTTCCCTCTTGCATATCAATGGATTTGATAGGGCCTAGCTGGGTGTTAGGATAACACTGCAGTAGGTTGGGAAATCCTTTAAAATCCCCATCTGTGTGGATGAGAGGCTCTATCGTCTATGAGGGATTGTCCATAGTACACCGGGGGTAAAGCCGTATGATCAGGAGATGTCTACCGGGGGTGTGGATGGACAAAAGGGTGGGTATGCAGGGTCGCGGAGAAGGCAGTGATTGGCTTGGATCTTACACCTGGCCCCACACCAAGGAAGTGTGGACGAGAAACGCGTCTCGGTTGGTATCGAGGATAAGTTCTCTTATGAGAAAAGTAACTCACCTCTGCAGAGTGTGTAAATTTTTTTGGCTATCACTCCCTATTCCGGGAAGGGAACTACAAACGTGACAGGAAAGGAACTGCGTGAAGTTTTGTTCAACCTGTGAAGGCTGGCTGGCATAGTTTTCAGTATAAAATCAACGTTTTGAAGAAATGTTTTCGAAACATGCATTGACCTGAGATTTTTCCAATCAATGGTCGTAGCTAGTGCATCAAACACATTTTCTCTTTTGAGCTTGTTGAGTACCTATGTACTCACTTTCATTCGAAACCCTTGCTAGACTGTGACAATGAAGTGGATGCTACCGATGGAGCACCGGAAGGAGATTACGAGCTGGTCTACGAGGAACCTGATCTGTCCGGAGGAGTGGAAGGCGTGGACTATGGAATAGTCTACGGGCCCGACAACAATGAGGCGGAGGAGTAGCTGTAAGAACAAGTCCTTTACCCCATGTGTGGTTTTGGTAATTGATGACAATCCCTATGGACTAACGGTTGCATTGAGAATCAATCTTAGGTCAAGTCCATAGTCATGTTGGACTCAAGGTTGTAAGATGGAGAAGATGGAGTACAATGATGAAGATGGTGTCGAAGAGAGACAAAGACTGTGTTGAAGATGAAGAGAGAAGTCGGTGTTGAAGATGAAGAGAGAAGACGGCGTTGAAGATGAATGAAGACGGTGGCGTGTATGTTGGAGGAAGACGGTGGCATGGACAAGGGTGAAGACGAAGCTTGCCGACTCGAGAAGAACGCGCAAGGACTAGGTTTGTGCTCGATAGGATAGTGGGTCGTATCATCGGAGAGAGCTCAAACCTTGCATGCATTGCATCGCGTTCTCGGTTCTTCTTGGTTCTTATGCATGAAACGGTTTTCGTTTGCATCGCATAATGCACGCGACAGAGTGATGATTTTCCCGATATATCGTATTGAGAGGTTACACCTCTATGACCATGAGAAAATCATCATCTACTCTTTTCCATGATTTCATCATGTGATAAGATAGCTCTTGTCGCCCTCTTTCCAACAAAACTGGTTTCATGTCATTTGGAGTTTCCTAGCTCGAGTTATGGATTTTACATTGCATCATGTTTGAAAAAGAAAAGGAAAATCATTATTGGGCCGGGCGGTACTACCGCGTGCGGTACCGGCCTAAATACCGCACGCGCGTTTTGGCTTACTGGATCGCAAGCGGTACCAGGCCGGTACCGGCCCGGTAGTACCGTAACCCAATTACGGTACTAGGACCGGTACCGGGCCCGGTACTACCGGCCCAGCTTTTTCCATCCACCTGCCCAGTCCAGCGTGGGCCGCCGCTAGCCCACCAAGCCACCGCTCCGCTCGCCCGCTGGCTCCCTGGCCCAGCTCGCTGCTGTCGCTGCTCGCGTGCGGGACGATCAAGCGATCGATCCCTGCACCGCGTTGACCCGCGCGTGGACGCGCGCCCGCGCCGCTCCCCGCACGCTGCCTCGCTCGCTGCGCCGCTTCCCGCCCACGCACCGCTGCTGCCGCTGCTGCATGCAATCACGCGCGCCGCACTGCGCTGCTGCTGCTTCTGCTCACTGCCACCGCTGCGTTGTTCCCTCTCTCTCTCTCTCTCTCTTTGCATCTGTTTGCCACTTTCTCAGCACAAGCGCTAGTACCGCCCCAGACTGCGGTACTACCGGTTTCGGGCCGATCCAGATCTATTTTCTGCGCAGATCGTGCGCGAGTGGTAGTACCGCTCCGACAAGCGGTAGTACCGCTTTGGGCACGAATCTGACCATTTTCTCAGCCCCAACAGCTATATTTTGCAGCCCCTATTTATACCTCTCTTCCACCTCCGCCCAAACTAACCCTGCACCTCCACTCTCTCTCCTCCATTGTTGACCTTGGGTTCTTTCTTCCTCCTCTTGATCCCCCCACTATTTGTTGCATATTTTTGGGGGAAAGGAGAGAGGAGATCTAGATCTAGAGCTTCACCAATTGAATCCTCCTCTAAGTGAGAGGATCTTGCTAGATCTAGATCTTGGAGTTTCTTGGTGTTTCTCCTCCTTTGTTCTTCCTCCCTTATTCCCCCAATTGCTTCTTCTAGCTTTGTTGGAATTTGGGAGAGAAGAACTTGGACATCCTAGTGGTGTTCTTAGCCATCGCATTAGGTGCATGGGTTGTGCTCTCTCCGGGGTTTCGATCTCGTAGGGTGTGTGTGTTCTTCCTTAGTGGATCTTGGTGATAGGGTTCCTTAGTGGAGCATTGGAAGAGTTCCTCTTGTGGGGCATTAGAAGGGTTCCTTCGTGGGGCATTGGCGGGTTCCTTCGTGGGCCATTGGTAGCGTTCCTTTGGTGGAGCATTGGAAGGGTTCCTTGTGTGGAGCATTGGATGAGTTCCTATGGTGGGGAATTGGAGATGTGCAGCTATGGAGTCTAGCTTTGTGATGTACTAGCTCCATAGGGTGTTGGGAGCATCCTTGTGTGTGTGGAGCTCGCCCCAACCTTGTGAAGGAATCACTGCCTCGACCGGTGCCTTAGTGGAAGAGGGAGAGCACCTCCGTGGAGCTCTCTCGAGGAAGAAGGTGAGGCCTTCCTTCGTGGTGTGGCCGTCTAGTCTCTTGTGTGAGACTAGCACCTCCTCAACGCAGATGTACTTCCTATTGTGGAAGGAACTGCGGTAAACAAACCTCGACTCGCCTCCGCGTCCTCCGGTTATCTTGCACCTTACTCTTACTATCTTGTTGATTCCTTTACTTGTTGCACATGTCCTAGTATCCTTGTAGGAACATCACCTTTGCCAAAGCTATCACATTTACCTTCCGTTGCGCTAAAATTGGAAAAGGCTAAAACTTGCCACACCGCCTATTCACCCCCCTCTAGGCAACGTCCTCGAACATTCAATTGGTATCAGAGCTAGGGCTCTCTTATCTTGTTGGGCTTCACCGCCTAGAGAGTATGACGTCGGCTAGAGGATTAGTGCACATTTCTCCCTATACATTTGATGGCACTAATTATGATGCTTGGAAATTCTACATGCTTGATTATTTTAGGGACATGCACCCACATGTGGAGCGAATTCTTGATATGGGTTTTTCTCCTCCCAAGGATCCACAAAATCCAACTTTTGAGGAGAAGAAAAACTCTTATCTAGATGCTCAAGCTACTAAAGTCCTTTACCGTGTTGTGAGTTGTCGCGACCCCGGAGGTCAGGGCTAGACAAACCCAGATATCACATCTGGCATAAGCCTAACCTAGATCTCTAGGGCCTACAGGGTGAGAATCGGTAACACAACAGTGACTCTACGATTGAAAGCAAATATATTACAACTCTTAGCAGAGTTAAGATCCAAATTTATTACACGTAGAGGTCACTGACCACAATTCAGCAAGCAACGGAAAGCAAATTATGTTATCTAGATAACCAGACTACAAAGGGCCTAAGAGGCCATAACATAAGGCGACGTCCCAGCCCATAAGTCTCAGGCTGCCGCCTGAGGAACTCCGAACTACTCGTCGACGTCAAGGTAGAAGCCACCATCAGTTGGAAGGATTTCCTCTGAAACAAAACATGCAAGGCTGAGTACAGGGACTCAGCAAGACTTAGTACAACCTGTTAGCAAAGCGGGTGTGCGAGGCTTTATGTGGAGCTTATTTTGCGGAAAGCCAGTTTTCCTTTGTAAACAGGAGGGAGCAGAAGCTCGTCTATTCAGACCATTTTCAAAAGGGGTAAGAGAGCGATATCAACTCTAGCTCTAAGATCATCATGTTGAATCCACCGAATCTTCATCATCACCTGAACCTATCACCTAGGATCACCCCCTCGACACCCTGAGAAGGGATCCTTATTCACACGTAGATATCAAGTTTTACGATCAGGTTCAAGTTGTCTATGATCATCACGTTCTTTCCCAAGTCGTCCTTAACCGTGGACACGGCTTTTCGAAAAGATTTACCCTGCAGGGTGTACAACTTTACCCACACGCGCCGACCGACTCTTAGCGCCGTCATGTACACGCTTCCTTGGCGTGCCGGCAGAGGGTGGTCGACCAAAACCTTTCCCTTACTTCGCCTATCCCATGAGTCAAACTAACTGGGGAGCTCCGTCATCGTAGGTAGCCATTCTCCGAGGCGGTCCCGGTCATTGTGCGCAGGGGATCCAGTTCAATGCCTCCAGCATCCTTCACCCCGGCCACGCCCTGTATGATGCACTTTGAAAACCTTTTCCACCTTTCCCCCATGCGTATGGCAAATGGAACTCGCAAACTAATTGACTCATGGGTAAGCTAGGTAAGTTCGGGCCAAGGGGTTCCCATGGGCCCCGTGTGGCTGTACGCTCAGTCTTGGTTCCAGAGGCAAGAACTCAGGTCCTAGTATCGGCGAGAACGAGTCAAATCACCACATCCCCATGTGGCGGCCCATCCAAGCCTTTAGCATGTTTATTAACATCATCACTGATCTTACCACGACATCCTGTGAAACTAGGTTCATTCGTAGCTCTGATTCATCAACCGGATGGACCAGACTTCATCAGCTAAGCATGGCTAAGCATATTATATATACGGCTCTAGCGATGCAAACAAAGCTCAACCTAGTTTTGCTGGGAGCGGTGGATCAGGAACTTTGGGCTACAAAGATGGAATATGCACACATAGGATATCTACCACAGCCGATAAAACATATTTGAAGCGGATGCAGTATGTAAGAACCAGAAGTAAAAGCATTTTGAAACCATATATGAACCAGGTTAGGGCTTGCCTTTGTCCCTGACAAACCAATGTGGATCTTCAAAGATCCCATGCTTGAATTGTTCATCGGTGGACAAGTATTGAGTTGCGTCGTTGTTGATCTTCATCGTCTCGGGCACTTGCTCTATCGAACGCGAAGAAGCAAACACCGGAAAGGTAAAGGAACAATCAACACATGGCATCGATGCAATGCACATACAAGAATGATGACATGACATGTTAATTAGGTAATGAAGTTAACCCTAATACATCATCAATTTAATTGAGGTTCGACGGAATCAGGGTTAGTAGTTCCGGAACCTCAGAGTGGTTGATTAAGTTCTTCTAAAACAACTAGGACTTAAAGTTGTATATCAATGCATGATTTTGTAACCAAGTTGTAGATCTCATTTTTCTGAAAATTTTGATATATTATACATATTTTTCTGATTTAAAATGAATAAGTTATGAATTTTACAAGTTTTATTCATTTTAAATCATTTCTCAAAATTCCTGAAAAAATAATAAAAGTCTGACAGACTGGACCCACATGTAATAGATTTAATCATTTCCTAAATATTTAAGAAAATAATAAAATCCTGACAAGAGGCCCCACCTGTCAATATATTTTCATTTGCAGAAAAATAAAAGAAAATAAAAGGAAAAAGATGGGCAGGCCCCACCGTGGTCAACCGCCGGGTCAACTGACGGTGGCCGGCGCCAGTGGTGAGCAGCGGCGGCGCTGCGGGGCACGCCCGGGCACACGCGATAGCGCGTTCGACGCGCGGGGCTGCGAGGAGCAGTTTGGTGGCGGCGCCGCTTCGGGAAGGTCGCCGGAGATCGGTCGGCGACGAGGACGAGCGGCGGCCGGGACAGGTGCTCGTGGCGGCGACGAACCAGAGGGGGAGAGGGAGTGCCGAGGGTGCCAGGAGGAGCAGCAGCTCACCAGGAAGCTGATGGAGTTGACGGCGAGGGCGGAGGAGCTGAGGAACGCCGGCGAGCTTCAATGGAGGCTGCGCCGGTGACGAGGAAGACGGGGATGTCCCCGTCGATTGGGGGCCTCCCGGGCCGATTCCTTCGGCCAGGAGGGTCAGGGCGGCGAGGCGGAGCTCGAGGGACCCTCGCCGGAGCTTGGGAAGGCGAGGAGCGGCGGCGATAGACGTCGGCCGGACCTACTGCGAGGGCTACGGTTTCTATTTCGCGAAAGAAACCAAGGGAGAAGGGGGAAAGGGGTTCCTAGGGTTTGTTGCGGCGGCGGAGGGGTCTTTATAGGCACTAGGGGGCGGCAGCGAGGATCTTGACGCTGACCGGCAGCGGAGGTGCTGCCACCGAGCTGCTTCCCCCATCGTGGGGTTGAAGACGATGGGGTGTTTTGCAAATACCCCCCTAGGGTTGGGGTTGGGCCAGAAGAGGTGGAGCTGGGCCGGCCTACTGGGCTGTGCAGGGAGGGGAGAGAGGGGGAAGAGTTGGGCTGCGGCCCAGGGAAGGGAGAGAGGGTTTCTCTCTCTTTTTTTTTCCAAAATTTGTTTCTATTTCTGTTTCCAAACTCCTTTTGATATTTGAAAATTGTTTGAAGCTTCAAAATTTTTGAAACTTCCAAAATAACAAATGTACTTCCTAACAAAGCACAAATGCAAGGTAGTTTAGTTTGAAACACTTTGAGCAATTTGAAAATAGAGGGAGAAATTTGCACAAGCATTAGGGTTTTCCAAATTATTTCCTTTATGCAATTTTCTTAGGAAATCATGATGCTCATGAAATGATGCACAACCAAACCCTAATCTAGGTTTAGCAAAACAGGGATGTTACATGAGTCATGTAGTGATTTCCTCCATTGCGCCTTTCCGGAGTGCTCATGAGGTTTGGACAAAGCTTCGAGATACATATGGTGGATCCAAGACCATTGAGGATGATCACGCTCCTTCCACTTCACCAACGTGTGGTAAGACACAAGGTAATGGTATGGTGAGTGGTGATGAATATTGCATTGTTGATGGTGAGCGCTCTCTTGATGATTCTTCATCTCTATCACATTGCAATGTCTCATCTTTGGACTTTAACACTTGTAGCACTATAAATGATTTACCTGCTAGTGTTGATAGTCCTTGCATATCTTCATCCCATGATGATATGCTTCTCTTGTCTTGTTGCCATAATGAAGATACTTTGCTTTCCTCTAGTATTTGTGTGACTAACAATGTAGAGGAAACCAAAGATACTATGGGCCAAGACAAGATCTTGGATGGAGCTTCAAGGAGTTCATCTTCTTCATCATCGCACGGTTCCTACACTTGCCTTATGGCTAAGGCTTCTAAGGTATCTCCTTCCTTGGAACCCTATCTATCTAGTGATGATGAGGATGATGATATGGAAGGACTTAATGTTGCTTCCTTAAACAAGTTGGGAGAGTCGGTTTATCATGCTCTTCCTAAGAAGAAACTTGTTCGCTCTAACTTCATGAAAATCTTCAATTTTGCCATTAAGAGCACAAAACTTATTGAGAAAAAGGAAGAGCATGAGCACGAGCATGCACACGAGATTATAAAACTTGGTAAAGCTCTTAAAGAACAAGATGCCACCAAAGAAACTCTTGAAGAGAACTTTGCTATGAGGATACTTATGGAAAGGGAATCTCATGATAGAGCTTTAGAGGTGGCACATGATTTTCAAATTAAAAATGAGAAGCTAGTTAGTGCTAATGATAAACTCCTTGAGGATTTTGAGCTTCTCAAAAGTAGCTCTAGGGCTATTGAGAGTGAGCTCATCAAACTCACCGAGTCTCTTGAGCAATTTAAAGCTCTCAACCTAATAGAGCTTGCTAAGTTGCCTTCTCCTTGTACTATGATTGATAATGCTTGTGCTACTAACTCTACCTCTTGTGAAGTTTCCATCTTGAAGGAGAATGTTGAGCTAAGGGCTCAACTTGCTTTGCTAACAAGCAATTATGAGAAATTGGAAGAGAACTATGGAAAGCTTTCTAGCTCCCATGATGATCTTCTAGTCTCTCATAATTCGCTAATGTTAGCCCATGAGGCTATCATGACAAAGGTAAAATCTTGTGTGCCTCATGTGAGTACTAGCACTACCTCTCAAAATGCTATTTTGCCATGTGCTAGTGCTTTTAGTTCACCCATTCATGCTATTGACTTATCTTGTGGTGAATTACATACCTTGCCTTGTTGCTCTAACAATAAAGCTTCCACTTCCTCTAGTACTTGTGTTGTTACTAACCATGTAGGGGAAATCGAAGAGCTCGAGGCCCAAGTCACTTCTTTTAAGAAGGACTTGGTAAAGGGTCATTAGGGGAAGCAATTCCCCAATGACAAGAGTGGACTTGGATTCAACTCCAACAACAAGAACAAGTCCACCTCGCACAAGCGGAAGAAGGGCCAAGGGAATATGAAGGACCCCGCCAAGATTGTGTGCTTCAAGTGCAAGATTGAAGGGCATCATGTTAGATTGTGCCCCTTGAAGAAGAAACCACTTGGCGAGAAGAAACAAGGGAAGCGGCCTCAAGATGGAGTTCATGGTCTACCTCAAGGCCAAGCTCAAGGTCTACCTCAACGTGAAGAAGGGCTGCTACCCGAGAAGGATCAAGCCAAGGCTCCCGTTGCGGAGAAATCAAGTGAGAAGAAGGGGAGGAGAAGAAGATGCTACATATGCCGTGAGAAGGGCCACATCTCTTCCTTTTGTACAAGTGGTAACTCATCCAACCCTATCTTGATCCATGGTGCTTACTCTCTACATAAGGATAAGGTTGGCGATGTGTTTGCCAAATATGTTGGCACTCAAAGTGGTTTCGCACAAAGAACCATTTGGGTTGCGAAGCCTATTGTGACTAATTTCTTAGGACCCAACTTAGTTGGGGACCAACAAGCCAAAACTTGATCAATAGGTACAAGTGGAGGGCATGGAGGCTTGACTAGCTCATGAAGACTTAGGGGATCTTCATAATTCTCACTTCCTCAAGTCAAGTTGTATTCCTTTCATCCTTTACCCATGCACCTTCTTGCGGTAACGAGTCCTCAACTCCCTACATTGAAAAGTTAATCGCTCCCCTTTTGCATGTGTTGGTTTTGTACCTTGCATGTGATTGTGTATGTTGTGCTTCCTACTTGCTTATCTTGCTTCATTTATGTTGGGTGGCACATCATGTACAATTGTTCTTTGTTGATCCTATTGCATCTTGTTCATATCTTAGTTGTTGGCTCATGTGAGAAATTAATGGACTATCCCATTTTGGGGGAGTGATATGCTCCGTGCATTTCACAATCCTAAAATGTGTGACATGATGGATTAAAACCCTATAATGTCCATTAATTATCTCACTTGGTTCTTATTTGCCTCTTGCACGGAAAATGTCTTTATCACATTATGGGGGAGTATTGTGCCATGTGCATTTTACAAGCCTAGAAAATGTGAACATTTGAGGTTGTGTCACATAGAGTTGATATTATAGATTATCTTGTTCCTATGTGACATGTGTGCTCAAACAAATCCCACTTTACCATTTGCTTTCTTGTTGTGAAGATAATCTTGGACATACTCACAAACTACATATGGATATTTCCTATACACCTCTTGTCCTTTGACAATTGGTAATAAATTGTGTAGTATTGTTCCGGATCATCCTCACACTTGGCTCATGTGCTCAATTGCATCATTTCTTGCCAAGAACTTGTCCTTGTGGGTTAGACTCCCATTTGTCTTCCTTGTTTCTTTTGGATCTCCTTATTTCACTTGAACCTTGTTGGTGTTTTGACAAACATGATTTAGCAAATCCCGCATTTGTGCATTTTGTATTCAAATGAAAAATTCTAAATGGTGCACTAATTTTGGGGGAGCTCTCCTATGTTCGCTAGAACACTTCCTTGTTTCAAGATTTTGACCTTGGAAGACAAACCTTTCCTTTTCGGTACTTTTGTGCCATCATGAAAAGTGTTGAGAGTTTGGTTTATTCGAACCTTGCTTTCTTTGGGAGTGGGTTATCTCATTACCCATATTTGGCTTAAATTCTTAACATGAGATAAGTCCTTGAGCATACTTGTTTTGGATATCTTGCTCTATCTCTCTTGTACCTATCTTGTGTGTGCATGTTTCTTTGTGAATAAACATCTCCGTGATGTTGTCCACTTAGAGAAACTTATACACATAAGAGATGGTGCATATCTTTTGATATCCCTCTTTGTTGGAGTCTATTCCTTCATTCTTATTTCACTCTTTAATGACTTCACAAAGAACTTGGCTATGAGTGCTCATTTTATATCATTTGCATCTTCAAGCACTCATAGTTGATTTTGGCACATGCTTTGAGTGGTCTTGTGGGAGTAATGATGCCATGCTTGTGCACCTTATTCTTCAATGCAAATTGTTTATCTTGTGCACAAACTTTGGCGAGCTTTCACATAATTACTTAGAGCATTGTGTTGGTTCATTGATTGCTTGCTTCATTGTGTCTCAACTTCATATCCTCTTGCAATCTTTGATCCTCAATATAGTGTGATTTCCTCCGAATATTCATCATTGAATATGTGCATTTGATTTCACTCACAATTATGAGAAATGCACAACTTATGGAGGAACGCTCACTATATTGGCCTTCCAAACCTTTCGTCCATTTTGGCAATTAATGCCAATGGGGGAGAAGTTTGGAGGGTTTCGATGCCTTGCATGTGTTGCTTTGCATGGTTGAATATTTAGAGGATACTCCGCTAGGCTTTAATTGCCGGTATATGCAATGAAATTCAAGTTCATTCACACATGCATATATTATGGGGGAGTTTGTTCCAAATATTCAACTTGGGTTGTTCGTTAAATTCCATATCTAAACCCTCTCAAAGAGATTGTCATCAATTACCAAAATGGGGGAGATTGTAAGAACAAGTCCTTTACCCCATGTGTGGTTTTGGTAATTGATGACAATCCCTATGGACTAACGGTTGCATTGAGAATCAATCTTAGGTCAAGTCCATAGTAATGTTGGACTCAAGGTTGTAAGATGGATAAGACGGAGTACAATTGTAACATCTCAAGTTTGAACAATAATAATCAAGAAAGAAAATTTCCCAAACTCAAAATTTGCAACAAACAAAAACTTTTTCTATGCATATAGTGCCACATATAGTTCCATGCATATGAGTGCTTTTCTTTTGTGAAATTGCCATGATGAGTGTTGATATGTTGATCACTTGCTATTAAACCCTAAATCAAGATCACAAAACCCTAAATGGAGAAAATTAAAAGAATTGGAAAATAATTCCAAATTCCCTCGCATACACATAAGAGCAAAATTGCAAATCTTCATTATAGGCCACCTTTGCTTGACCTATGGTTTCTAAAACTCATATATAACAAAAACAAACACAAATGCATAAAAGAAACCAGATTCAAATCCAAGGAAATTTCAAAATTGACACACATATGATAATGGTCATATGTCACCTTTTTATTTTCTTCACCACTTTGCCCCTCCTTATCTTTTTATTCCTAAACCAGACTTGGTCAACTAAGGCCACCTCATCCAAGACCAAGTGATGATGGACAATATTGGTGTTGACCACCAGGGCTAGAGTTGACTAGGTTGACCAGAAATGATGTGCCAAGATGGAACCCGAGAATGAAAACAAGATCATCTCACATTTGAAATTTTGCAAATCTTCTTCAAATGGAATACCACCACCACCAAACTTTCACATTAATTATATAATTGAGTTGTACCAAAAAGATTTCCAAAATTCCACCAAAAATTTCTTGCGGGCATTGTGCCGAACAGCTTGCTGGCATTGTTTCAGTTTTGTGTTACACACCATTGCACACTGGATATTAGCCTAAACCAACTTTATCTTGTGATCATCAGCTCCCTCAGCATCCCCTGCATCGAGCCTAGCCTTTGCCACCGTCGTTTAAAGTAGAAAAGAGAGGAGAGAAGCACCAACCCGTACCATGCCGGCCACCTTTGGCACCTCTCTCCCTGGCCTCCCTCTCAACCCATCTTCTTGTCCTGGAGCATCTCTGCAGCTCAAGGAACCCCACCGTACCCAGCCCTAGCTCGCCAAGCCACGGCATTGGCCAGAACACGCGTGTCCAAAGCGTTGCCAGCACACGCCAGCACGCGCGCTCACCGCGCTCTGGCCGCGCCAGTACGTCGCGCGCTCGAGCGTGGTCGTCCTCCCCTGCACCAGCTACGCCTGCGTCGAGCATCCACTCGCCACCCTCTACACGCTAGACAACGCCGATAGCCTGCCCCTGCACCGTCGCCGTCGTCCTCGACGGAATCTGCCCGCTGCACGTCGCCGCACTCCATTCAAGCTATCGATCGATCCCGTCGCCCTTTTCTCTGCGTCGCTGCACGTTGAGCATCGCCAGGACGATGCCTATCTCTAGGTGTCCTCGCCTTGCCCCTTCGAGCACTGGAGGCGCCACGCCATGGACGCTCCTCCACAGCACCCGTCGGCCACCTCCATCCGCTATAAATAGAGGAGCTCAGCGCTCCATTTCTTCACACCATCCGCTCCCCTCTCACCACTGGTTCTTCTCCACCCCTCAATTTCACTCCACCTCGCCGGAGCAGCCCCAATCGAGAGCTCGAAGCCGCCGGAGCTCACGGAACCTCTGCCTCGACTGGAGCCTCGCCGAGCTCCGCCGCTGCACCAGAGGCTTCCTCATCTACTTCCACTTCACCGAGCAGCCTGCCCGCCCTCTTCGATGGCCTGGTACTCCCTCCGACCCCCTGGTCACGCCGCCAGCACGGCGGGATCTCGTCGGAGACGACGACGATCACCGACCGCACGATCTTGTTCTAATCCTACGGTTCACCTCGCGCGTAACGTTTCGCTATTTTAAAAGCCACTGACGGGTGGCCCCCACCTCGTCAGGGTGGCCCAAACGCACCAGTTGCTTGTTGGGCTGCGCTGTGGAGTTTAAATCCGTTTCGGCCCGTTATCATTTCCCGCCTAGCCCAACATTTCAAATCTGGATTTAATAATTATTCAAATGTCCTGCAGATGCTTTAGTAAATTTTGAATAGTTTGAAATCTACCAATCCAAATCTAGCAAACTTTATACCGTTCGAAAGCTAAGGAAATTATCTATCCAATGCAACTGGTCCCATCTCCAAATTCAAAGTAGAATTAATCTGATAAAAATAACAAGACATGGACTTTTGCAAATTGAAACTTTATTTAAAATTCAACCATAATTGATTTTGAATTGATTCCAACTCTAATAAATCACAATTGATGTCCTCTAATTGATTATGCAAGAATATAGACAGGTTGTTTGTATGATCATGGACTAGATCAAAATAATGGCTATGTAGTCATATCTAGTACATTTAAATCTTGAAATTTAAATTCTATAAATAGTATGAGAGCTACCCTCTCATTTAAATCTTGATCCTAAGTAATACAACCAGAGGAAATGACCTTAGGCTAATGAACCTTTGATTTTATTACTTAGAGATTTTAAATCATTTAAGTGTTAGTCTTAAATTGTGTGAAGTGTAGCACTTCATTTAAATTATACTCCCACATAATAGATATGGAATGTTGACCTTGGTCAACTTATGTTTCATACCTGATTGTTATTTGAGGAGATTAAATATTAATAAGATTTAATGAGATGAAATTATTTTCTCTAAAGATCTAAATAGCAAATTAAAGAAATACGAATAATGAGAGGAAATTATTTTTTCTCTTAAATAAGAACCAACCAATTAATCTACCATGCCATGAATGATATGATGCTAGGATTAGTGTGTGAACTCTTTGGTGTGTTTTAGTTTAGTATGTAAGCTTGGTTTAGTATTTATACCTCGTATTCGTATATAGACGCTAGTAACGAGGAGTATCAAGAGGAGGAAGCCTACTCCCAGGAAGAAGAGGAGAACTTTGACAACTACCCAGCTCAAGGCAAGCTAACCCTTGCTAAACACCAAGTGCACAGCTCTACAAGAGCAAGGCACCATCATACTTTATTTTATGTCTTACCTATCCCATGTTTTTACCTTATATTTATTTTTGCTCATTTATTTCAAAGTACTTTTGATTTATGATTCACTTGGTTTAGAGTAGAACAATATTGAAAGTTAGCTTAGAACAAATCAAAGCTAGATAGCACCCCTCATGAAATAGTTGCTAGTGCTAATCAAATAAAATTGACTACTCTAGATGGGAACATGGTGAAATGACTTTGAAAGAATGTGAAGTTGGAGGTGACATGGTTGAGTTGGTGAATTTAAATGAAAACTGATGATTGGGTTTGAATGCGATACCCTTCCAATTATACAAGTACCCCCACAATACCTGATTATGGGTAGGGCTTAACTAGAAACTTGTGTATTTTAGTATGGGTTCCCTCTAAACAAGCATCATAGGGGTTACGCCGAGGCTGCCTCCGTTGTTGAGAAATGATGTGAATATGAGGTGAATGTACGGCCCAAGCCCTGTGCAGTTCCCGGGTTAACAATTGGTTTTCACCGGGAGGCCAAGCTCATGGGGAGAGGTGCCTATACTAACATATATAAGTGAAAGGTTATGGTTGATGATCCGCGTACCGAGTTACGATGATTCGGGGTTATCCTCGACGGATGTAATCAAAAGTTGTGGCACAAGAGTACAACCTCTGCAGAGTGTTAAACCTATTCGAATAGCCGTGTCCACGGTTACAGGCGATTGGAAAGGCCATACTGTCTCCGTTATCAAATTTTGATCTTAAAAAGGAATGGTGAATTTGAAAGGTGATATGGATTTGAATCACAATGATTTTTGGTAATGACACTAATGTTCCCACTTGAGTTAGTCTAGCAAGTGATAAGGCTTTACTAAATGTTTATCAAACTAAAACTTGGCTTTATGCAAATAAACCTAGAGCTTAGCACCCCCTTACTACACTCAATAAGTAATTACTTTAGTATTAGTTTGCAAGTACTTTAAAGTACTCATGGCTTTGCCCTGGCTATTCAAATGCCAGACTTTGAAGGAGAGCAACAGTATCAGGATGACGGACAGCAGGACGTCTACGATAACTAGGATCGTCTTCTAACGTCAAGCGTTGCCTGTGGAATAGATAGTCCACTACTACTTCGCTTCCGCTACTATTTGTGTTGTTGAACAATATATTTGTGTAATATTGGATCATGTGATCTATGGTTGTAAGACAAGTATGTGTTGTAATAATGATGACTCTATGCTACTTACTATTATGTCTCGCAAAAACATTATTCCTGGGATTGCGATGTACGGCATAATAGGCATCTGGACTTAAAAATCCGGGTGTTGACAAGTTGGTATCAGAGCCATTGTTTGACCTTAGGAGACCCTAGTTAGAATGGACGTTCAAAAACTTAGTTTCAAATTCAAGGAATTGACTAGTTATGAAAACTTTATTTAACCCCTTATCTTTGAAGAATCTTTTGCAAACTTTAAATTCATGCTCTTCCTTATGAGTTAATTAAAATTTGGAACACTTGCACTTCTCTAACTTACTCATCTAATCCCTCTACAGATGGAGCCCATCATCCCAGCGGAGCCTTTCCTCTAGACTGAGTTCTATCAGCTGGGGAATGGTGGCGAGATCATTTTCGAGAGGGACCTCTTCGCCCTCTCGGAATTCCTCGGACGCCCACCTCCGGAAGTCTTCGGTGGACAGGTGAATGACCAGCCCGGAGGTCAGCTCCAATGGGTCATCATGGTGGACCTCCGTGGAAGGTTCACGCTTCCCATGAGCCAGAGGATCCAGTTCTCCTTCCGGGAGAACAACTGGGCGGACGGTCTCGCCCGTAGACTACAGGAGGGGCTCGCACGTCTGTGCGGGCAGAATGCCATGGACCTCGAGGGGAGTCGCTTTGTTCACTATGCAAGGCACAACTCTCTTGGGGTGCCCATGAACCTGCCGTCGCACCCTCAACTGCGCCACCATGTGGATCATCTCGACTTTATGTTGAATGAGACCCGCATCAACTTGGACAACTCCCGCGAGTATGCCAACCACACCCACCTTCAGCTGGCCCAGCAGGCGGAGACCATCAAGGTCATCGCCGGGGAGCGTCGGGCTCTCTGCCGCCTCAACCTGAAGAAGGACTACTCCATCAACCGCCTCAAGGCCAGGATCGCCACACTGAAGGCGACCATCGAGACCCAAGCGGAGCAGATCCGCGAACTGGAGGGCGAAGGTGAGGGGGAGAACATCCAGGGGGACGGCTACTCCTACGTGAGCAACGACGACGACTACGAGGAGGAGGAAGACGACGACGACCTGGAGTTCCACCCTTACGAGGATGGCCACGAGCACCTTGCTGCCGGGATAGACAACGTCTACCCGATCAACGTTGATGGAGAGTAGTCCCGTCTGAGCACTTGCGTCCCGTGATATGTATCGGTCCTTTGTATCCGCCCCATGTATCGTAGATTGTTGAAAGGGTTCTTCAAACCCTCCGATTTGTTGGCTTGTAATAATTGCTACCTCTATGACTATGTTTGTGTGTGTAATATTATTATTATTTTATGAATCAAGTTTTAAATTGCATGAAATTTTTATTCAAAATGAGCCATAGAAATTTCCCTCTCGTCTCATGATCCATATCCCTGTTCAGATGGCACCTCCAACTCGCAACATGACTCAGGAGGCAATGATGCAGATGTTGCAACAGATGTTGGCTGATAGAGAAGTTGAGAGAGCTGAACGGCAAGCCAACTTAGCTGCACTTCAACAGATTGCTCAGGGCAATCAAGGCCACGGAAACCACGACCACCCAGGGTCGAAGCTGAAGAACTTCCAGAACACCAACCCACCGGTGTTTAGCAAGACGGAGGAACCCCTCGATGCTGATGATTGGCTCCAAACCATGGAGAACAATCTTGAGGTTGCCGGAGTTGAGGACAACGAGAAGGTGTTGTTCGCCACTCACTATCTGGCTGGACCTGCACGTGCCTGGTGGACAAGTGCTCGCGCATTGAATGCGGGGCAAATGATGACTTGGGAAGATTTCAAACTCACGTTTAGCAAGTATCATGTGCCCCCGGGCCTGATCAAGAAGATGAGGGATGAGTTCAGGGAACTGAAGCAAGGCCAGATGTCCGTGGTGGAATACCGCGACAAGTTCCTCACTTTGTCAAGGTACGCCCCGGATGAGACCGACACCACCGAGAAGAGGAAGGAGAGCTTTCTGAATGGACTGCATGATGAGATGCAGACTGTACTGATCAACATCCCTTTTGCTGACCTGGAAGCCCTCGTTGACTCCGCCATTCAGATGGAGGGGAAGATACACCAAGCCAATGAGAACCGCAAGCGCCGCATGATGAATCAGAGTGGGCCCAGCAATACCCACAAGTATCGCCCCAGCTCAAGTGGAGGGTTCGCCCCAAGAAACAACAAGCCCCCGATGCAGAATCCACGTCCGAGTTATCAGAACCGGAGTGGAGGAAACCCCAGGCCAGGAGGCCACAACAACAACAACAACAACAACAACTTCAACCGCGCTCCACCCCGCGCCCCCAACAACAACTCCAACACCGCTCCAAGGACTGGGAGCAATGCTGTTCCCATCACCCCCAAGGACAAGTCCACCTACAACTGTTACGAGTGAGGAGTGGCGGGGCACTTCTCCTACGAGTGCCCCAAGAAGCTCGCCAAGAATGCCGCCAACACCTCTGGCCCTGCTCAGTAGCAACGCCGTGTCACCAACAACAAGAAATTCGCCCCCAACAAACCGAAAAACCGCAATAGCCGCCTCTATCACATGAGTGCGGAAGAAGCTCAGGAAGCCCCAGATGTTGTGCTGGGTATGTTCTCTGTTAACTCAATACCCGCAAGAGTGCTATTTGATTCTGGAGCATCGCATTCGTTTGTTACCGAAGATTTTGCATGCACTAGTAAGATTCAACCCATCAGTTTGAAGCATGCCATGATAGTTCAAATACCTGGGTCAACAACTAAAGCTAGAAAAATTTGCAAAGATGTGCCTATTAGAATTCATGAAATAGAATTTTATGCAAATTTGATTGTTCTGGGAGCCAAAGGTTTGGAAGTAGTCCTGGGTATGGACTGGATGGCGAAACATCATGGACTGATTGATTGTGCCAAGAAGGCCATCACCATGACTAGTAGCACCGGAATAATAGTCGAGCACATATCTGAAAGAATGCCCAGAAAGTTTACCTACAACCAAAGTCTAGCCAAACCCACCTTGGATCAGATCAGGGTCATTTGTCGATACCCTGATGTATTTCCGGATGATCTACCCGGTATGCCCCCAGATTGGGATATCGAGTTTATCATCGAGTTAATCCCTGGAACCGGACCTATAGCCCAAAGAGCCTATAGCATGAACCCGGCAGAGTTAGTGGAACTGAAGAAGCAACTGGATGATATGCTATTCAAAGGTCTGATTCGACCAAGTGCGTCGCCTTGGAGATCACCAGTTTTGTTTGTGGATAAGAAGGACGGTGCCACTCGTTTGGTTACGGACTATCGTAAGCTTAACGATGTCACCATCAAGAACAAGTATCCGTTGCCCAAGATAGAAGATCTGTTTGACCAACTGACCGGTGCCAAAGTATTCTCGAAGATTGATCTGAGGACAGGATACCATCAACTGAAGATTCGTGCCACCGACATCCCCAAAACTGCCTTTACCACCAGATATGGATTGTATGAGTACAATGTCATGTCATTTGGATTGACCAATGCCCCCGCTTATTTCATGAATCTCATGAATAAGATCTTTATGAACTTCCTGGATAAGTTTGTCGTTGTCTTCATCGACGACATCCTCATCTACTCCAAATCTGAAGAAGAACATGAGCAACATTTGGAAGTGGTCCTAGATACCCTTCGGGAGCATCAGTTGTATGCCAAGTTCAGCAAGTGTGAGTTCTGGTTGAAGGAAGTAGGATTCCTGGGACACATCTTGTCTGCAGGAGGAATTGCCGTTGACCCCTCAAAAATCAAGACTGTTGAAGAATGGAAGGCCCCAACCACTCAGACCGAAGTCCGTGCATTTCTCGGATTGGCGGGATATTACCGCCGATTCGTTGAAGGATTCTCGAGCATAGCAAGACCGATGACTCAATTGTTGAAGAAGGACAAGAAGTTCGAATGGACTGACAAGTGTGAAGAGAGCTTTCAACAGCTCAAGAGTAGATTGACCTCAGCCCCAATACTGGTTATCCCGGACATTACCAAGCCATTTGATGTGTACTGTGACGCCTCCAAGATTGGTCTTGGATGTGTGCTGATGCAAGAAGGCAAAGTTATATCTTACCTGTCAAGAACTGAAGCAACATGAGCAGAACTATCCAACCCATGACTTAGAGCTAGCAGCCGTGGTGTTAGCCCTGAATGTATGGCATCATTACCTCATGGGTAATCGATGCGAGATTTACTCGGATCACAAGAGCCTGAAGTATATCTTCACGCAGAAGGAGCTGAATATGAGGCAGCGCAGATGGATAGAGTTAATCAAGGACTACGACATGGAAATCCACTATCACCCCGGCAAGGCCTATGTGGTAGCGGATGCTCTGAGTAGACTGCCGTGTCAGTTGAACTCCATGTTAGCAATCGAGCAACCCAACTTGTTTCAAGAGTTTGAACAGTTTAGACTTGAACTGGTTAGCGAAGGATATCTAGCCAGCATTGAACTCCAACCCACCCTGATTAGTCAGATCAAGGAAGCTCAGAAAGGAAATGCTAGCATTGATGGGATAAAGAGCCAAATAGCTGCGGGAAAAGCACCGGGATTCACCACAGATGAAGAAGGAGTGCTATGGTACAACGGACACCTTTGCGTGCCGTCAGATTCAGAGTTGAAGCAAGTTATTCTGAAAGAAGCCCATGACACCCTTTACTCCATTCACCCCGGAGGAACCAAGATGTACCAAGATTTGAAGGAACAATTTTGGTGGCATGGAATGAAGAGAGAAATTGGAAGCTACATCGCCAAATGTGACATCTGTCAAAGAGTCAAAGCAGAACATCAACGCCCCGCAGGACTATTGCAACCCCTACAGATTCCCGAATGGAAGTGGGATTCCGTAGGAATGGACTTCATCACCGGACTGCCCAAATCTAATAAAGGGAATGATTCCATCTGGGTAGTGGTCAACAGACTGACCAAAGTCGCCCACTTCATCCCCGTCAAGACCACCTATCAAGGACCAAGACTCGCAGAGTTATATATCTCAAGGATAGACAGCTTGCACGGAACCCCGAAGTCGATAGTATCCGATAGAGGATCCCAATTCACCTCCAGATTCTGGCAGAAAGTACATGAAGGACTCGGAACTCGTCTGAATTTCAGCACAGCCTATCACCCGCAGACAGATGGACAGACTGAATGAGTCAACCAGATACTAGAAGATATGTTGAGAGCATGTGTGTTAGAGTATGGATCTAAGTGGGAAGACTGCTTGCCGTACGCAGAATTCTCGTACAACAACAGCTATCAAGCCAGCTTGCAGATGGCCCCCTTTGAAGCACTGTACGGAAGGAAGTGCCGTACCCCTCTGAATTGGTCAGAAGTCGGAGAGAGTCAAGTCTTTGGACCAGATATTCTCCGAGAAGCTGAAGAGAAGGTTCACAAGATCTGCGAGTACCTCAAGATAGCCCAATCCAGACAGAAGAGCTATGCCGACAAGAGACGCCGAGAGATGACCTTCGAGATCGGAGATTTCGTATATCTCAAAGTGTACCCCTTAAAGGAATGCAGAGATTCCATCTTAGAGGAAAGCTTGCACCCCGATATGTCGGACCCTTCAAAGTCCTGAGTCGCTGACGACAAGTATCTTATCAACTGGAGTTACCGGAAGAAATGGCAGCGGTGCACAATGTGTTTCACATCTCGCTACTCCGGAAGTGCTTAGAGATACCTAAGAAGACCGAGGTTTTCAAGAACATCGATCATCGAGCTGTGGATATCAACTCAGATCTGACATACCGTGAAGTACCTATTCGCATCTTGGAAGAAGCTTTCAGAACCACCCGTACCTAGAGTATCAAGTTTCTGAAGATCCAATGGAGTAATCACACCGAGGAAGAAGCCACTTGGGAGAGAGAAGACTTCATGATGACTGAATACCCAGATCTCTTTAGTACCTAGTTTTCTCTCAGATCTCGGGACGAGATCTTTTGTAAGGGGGAAGGGTTTGTAACATCTCAAGTTTCAACAATAATAATCAAGAAAGAAAATTTCCCAAACTCAAAATTTGCAACAAACAAATTTTGTTTTATGCATATAGTGCCACATATAGTTCCATGCATATGAGTGCTTTTCTTTTGTGCAATTGCCATGATGAGTGTTGATATGTTGATCACTTGCTATTAAACCCTAAATCAAGATCACAAAACCATAAATGGAGAAAATTAAAAGAATTGGAAAATAATTCCAAATTCCCTCACATACACATAAGAGCAAAATTGCAAATCTTCATTATAGGCCACCTTTGCTTGACCTATGGTTTCTAAAACTCATATATAACAAAACAAACACAAATGCATAAAAGAAACCAGATTCAAATCCAAGGAAATTTCAAAATTGACACACATATGATAATGGTCATATGTCACCTTTTTATTTTCTTCACCACTTTGCCCCTCCTTATCTTTTTATTCCTAAACCAGACTTGGTCAACTAAGGCCACCTCATCCAAGACCAAGTGATGATGAACAATATTAGTATTGACCACCAGGGCTAGAGTTGACTAGGTTGACCAGAAATAATGTGCCAAGATGGAACCCGAGAATGAAAACAAGATCGTCTCACATTTGAAATTTTGCAAATCTTCTTCAAATGGAATACCACCACCACCAAACTTTCACATTAATTATATAATTGAGTTGTACCAAAAAGATTTCCAAAATTCCACCAAAAAGTTCTTGCGGGCATTGTGCCGAACACCTTGCTGGCATTGTTTCAGTTTTGTGTTACACACCATTGCACACTGGATATTAGCCTAAACCAACTTTATCTTGTGATCATCAGCTCCCTCAGCATCCCCTGCATCGAGCCTAGCCTTTGCCACCGCCGTTTAAAGTAGAAAAGAGAGGAGAGAAGCACCAACCCGTACCATGCCGGCCACCTTTGGCACCTCTCTCCCTGGCCTCCCTCTCAACCCATCTTCTTGTCCTGGAGCATCTCTGCAGCTCAAGGAACCCCACCGTACCCAGCCCTAGCTCGCCAGGCCACGACATTGGCCAGAACACGCGTGTCCAAAGCGTTGCCAGCACACGCCAGCACGCGCGCTCACCGCGCTCTGGCCGCGCCAGTACGTCGTGCGCTCGAGCGTGGTCGTCCTCCCCTGCACCAGCTACGCCTGCGTCGAGCATCCACTCGCCACCCTCTACACGCTAGACAACGCCGATAGCCTGCCCCTGCACCGTCGCCGTCGTCCTCGACGGAATCCTGCCGCACGTACTGCCGCACTCCATTCAAGCTATCGATCGATCCCGTCGCCCTTTTCTTTGCGTCGCTGCACGTTGAGCATCGCCAGGACGATGCCTATCTCTAGGCGTCCTCGCCTTGCCCCTTCGAGCACTGGAGGCGCCACGCCATGGACGCTCCTCCACAGCACCCGTCGGCCACCTCCATCCGCTATAAATAGAGGAGCTCAGCGCTCCATTTCTTCACACCATCCGCTCCCCTCTCACCACTGGTTCTTCTCCACCCCTCAATTTCACTCCACCTCGCCGGAGCAGCCCCAATCGAGAGCTCGAAGCCGCCGGAGCTCACGGAACCTCTGCCTCGACTGGAGCCTCGCCGAGCTCCGCCGCTGCACCAGAGGCTTCCTCATCTACTTCCACTTCACCGAGCAGCCTACCCTCCCTCTTCGATGGCCTGGTACTCCCTCCGACCCCCTGGTCACGCCGCCAGCACGGCGGGATCTCGTCGGAGACGACGACGATCACCGACCGCACGATCTTGTTCTAATCCTACGGTTCACCTCGCGCGTAACGTTTCGCTGTTTTAAAAGCCACTGACGGGTGGCCCCCACCTCGTCAGGGCGGCCCAAACGCACCAGTTGCTTGTTGGGCTGCGCTGTGGAGTTTAAATCCGTTTCGGCCCGTTATCATTTCCCGCCTAGCCCAACATTTCAAATCTGGATTTAATAATTATTCAAATGTCATGCAGATGCTTTAGTAAATTTTGAATAGTTTGAAATCTACCAATCCAAATCTAGCAAACTTTATACCGTTGGAAAGCTAAGGAAATTATCTATCCAATGCAACTGGTCCCATCTCCAAATTCAAAGTAGAATTAATCTGATAAAAATAACAAGACATGGACTTTTGCAAATTGAAACTTTATTTAAAATTCAACCATAATTGATTTTGAATTGATTCCAACTCTAATAAATCACAATTGATGTCCTCTAATTGATTATGCAAGAATATAGACATGTTGTTTGTATGATCATGGACTAGATCAAAATAATGGCTATGTAGTCATATCTAGTACATTTAAATCTTGAAATTTAAATTCTATAAATAGTATGAGAGCTACCCTCTCATTTAAATCTTGATCCTAAGTAATACAGCCAGAGGAAATGACCTTAGGCTAATGAACCTCTGATTTTATTACTTAGAGATTTTAAATCATTTAAGTGTTAGTCTTAAATTGTGTGAAGTGTAGCACTTCATTTAAATTATACTCCCACATAATAGATATGGAATGTTGACCTTGGTCAACTTATATTTCATACCTGATTGTTATTTGAGGAGATTAAATCTTAATAAGATTTAATGAGAGGAAATTATTTTCTCTAAAGATCTAAATACCAAATTAAAGAAATAAGAATAATGAGAGGAAATTATTTTTTCTCTTAAATAAGAACCAACCAATTAATCTACCATGCCATGAATGATATGATGCTAGGATTAGTGTGTGAACTCTTTGGTGTGTTTTAGTTTAGTATGTAAGCTTGGTTTAGTATTTATACCTCGTATTCGTATATAGACGCTAGTAACGAGGAGTATCAAGAGGAGGAAGCCTACTCCCAGGAAGAAGAGGAGAACTTTGACAACTACCCAGCTCAAGGCAAGCTAACCCTTGCTAAACACCAAGTGCATAGCTCTACAAGAGCAAGGCACCATCACACTTTATTTTATGTCTTACCTATCCCATGTTTTTACCTTATATTTATTTTTGCTCATTTATTTCAAAGTACTTTTGTTTTATGATTCACTTGGTTTAGAGTAGAACAATATTGAAAGTTAGCTTAGAACAAATCAAAGCTAGATATCACCCCTCATGAAATAGTTGCTAGTGCTAATCAAATAAAATTGACTACTCTAGATGGGAACATGGTGAAATGACTTTGAAAGAATGTGAAGTTGGAGGTGACATGGTTGAGTTGGTGAATTTAAATGAAAACTGATGATTCGGTTTGAATGCGATACCCTTCCAATTATACAAGTACCCCCACAATACCTGATTATGGGTAGGGCTTAACTAGAAACTTGTGTATTTTAGTATGGGTTCCCTCTAAACAAGCATCATAGGGGTTACGCCGAGGCTGTCTCCGTTGTTGAGAAATGATGTGAATATGAGGTGAATGTACGGCCCAAGCCCTGTGCAGTTCCCGGGTTAACAGTTGGTTTTCACCGGGAGGCCAAGCTCATGGGGAGAGGTGCCTATACTAACATATATAAGTGAAAGGTTATGGTTGATGATCCGCGTACTGAGTTACGATGATTCGGTGTTATCCTCGACGGATGTAATCAAAAGTTGTGGCACAAGAGTACAACCTCTGCAGAGTGTTAAACCTATTCGAATAGCCGTGTCCATGGTTACGGACGATTGGAAAGGCCATACTGTCTCCGTTATCAAATTTTGATCTTAAAAAGGAATGGTGAATTTGAAAGGTGATATGGATTTGAATCACAATGATTTGTGGGAATGACACTAATGTTCCCACTTGAGTTATTCTAGCAAATGATAAGGCTTTACTAAATGTTTATCAAACTAAAACTTGGCTTTATGCAAATAAACCTAGAGCTTAGCACCCCCTTACTACACTCAATAAGTAATTACTTTAGTATTAGTTTGCGAGTACTTTAAAGTACTCATGGCTTTGCCCTGGCTATTCAAATGCCAGACTTTGAAGGAGAGCAACAGTATCAGGATGACGGACAGCAGGACGTCTACGATAACTAGGATCGTCTTCTAACGTCAAGCGTTGCCTGTGGAATAGATAGTCCACTACTACTTCGCTGCCGCTACTATTTGTGTTGTTGAACAATATATTTGTGTAATATTGGATCATGTGATCTATGCTTGTAAGACAAGTATGTGTTGTAATAATGATGACTCTATGCTACTTACTATTATGTCTCGCAAAAACATTATTCCTGGGATTGCGATGTACAACATAATAGGCATCTGGACTTAAAAATCCGGGTGTTGACAACAATGATGAAGATGGTTTCAAAGAGAGACAAAGACGGTGTTGAAGATGAAGAGAGAAGACGGCGTTGAAGATGAAGAGAGAAGACGGCGTTGAAAATGAATGAAGACGGTGGCGTGTATGTTGGAGGAAGACGGTGGCATGGACAAGGGTGAAGACGGAGCTTGCCGACTTGAGAAGAACGCGCAAGGACTAGGTTTGTGCTCGATAGGATAGTGGGTCGTATCATCAGAGAGAGCTCAAACTTTGCTTGCATTGCATCGCGTTCTCGGTTCTTCTTGGTTCTTATGCCTGAAACGGTTTTCGGTTGCATCGCATATTGCACGCGACAGAGTGATGATTTTCCCGATATATCGTATTGAGAGCTTACACCTCTATGACCATGAGAAAATCATCATCTACTCTTTTCCATGATTTCATCATGTGAGAAAATAGCTCTTGTCGCCCTCTTTCCAACAAAACTGGTTTCATGTCATTTGGAGTTTCCTAGCTCGAGTTATGGATTTTACATTGCATCATGTTTGAAAAAGAAAAGGAAAATCATTATTGGGCCGGGCGGTACTACCGCGTGCGGTACCGGCCTAAATACCGCACGCGCGTTTTGGCTTACTGGATCGCAAGCGGTACCAGGCCGGTACCGGCCCGGTAGTACCGTAACCCAATTACGGTACCAGGACCGGTACCGGGCCCGGTACTACCGGCCCAGCTTTTTCCATCCACCTGCCCAGTCCAGCGTGGGCCACCGCTAGCCCACCAAGCCACCGCTCCGCTCGCCCGCTGGCTCCCTGGTCCAGCTCGTTGCTGTCGCTGCTCGCGTGCGGGACGATCAAGCGATCGATCCCTGCACCGCGTTGACCCGCGCGTGGACGCGCGCCCGCGCCGCTCCCCGCACGCTGCCTCGCTCGCTGCGCCGCTTCCCGCCCACGCACCGCTGCTGCCGCTGCTGCATGCAATCACGCGCGCCGCACTGCGCTGCTGCTGCTTCTGCTCACTGCCACCGCTGCGCTGTTCCCTCTCTCTCTCTCTTTGCATGTGTTTGCCATTTTCTCAGCACAAGCGGTAGTACCGCCCCAGACTGCGGTACTACCAGTTTCGGGCCGATCCAGATCTATTTTCTGCGCAGATCGTGCGCGAGCGGTAGTACCGCTCCGACAAGCGGTAGTACCGCTTTGGGCACGAATCTGACCGTTTTCTCAGCCCCAACAGCTATATTTTGCAGCCCCTATTTATACCTCTCTTCCACCTCTGCCCAAACTAACCCTGCACCTCCACTCTCTCTCCTTCATTGTTGACCTTGGGTTCTTTCTTCCTCCTCTTGATCCCCCCACTATTTGTTGCATATTTTTGGGGGAAAGGAGAGAGGAGATCTAGATCTAGAGCTTCACCAATTGAATCCTCCTCTAAGTGAGAGGATCTTGCTAGATCTAGATCTTGGAGTTTCTTGGTATTTCTCCTCCTTTGTTCTTCCTCCCTTATTCCCCAATTGCTTCTTCTAGCTTTGTTGGAATTTGGGAGAGAAGAACTTGGACATCCTAGTGGTGTTCTTAGCCATTGCATTAGGTGCATGGGTTGTGCTCTCTCCGGGGTTTCGATCTCGTAGGGTGTGTGTGTTCTTCCTTAGTGGATCTTGGTGATAGGGTTCCTTAGTGGAGCATTGGAAGAGTTCCTCTTGTGGGGCATTGGAAGGGTTCCTTCGTGGGGCATTGGACGGGTTCCTTCGTGGGGCATTGGTAGCGTTCCTTTGGTGGAGCATTGGAAGGATTCCTTGTGTGGAGCATTGGATGAGTTCCTATGGTGGAGCATTGGAGATGTGCAGCTATGGAGTCTAGCTTTGTGATGTACTAGCTCCATAGGGTGTTGGGAGCATCCTTGTGTGTGTGGAGCTCGCCCCAACCTTGTGAAGGAATCACCGCCTCGACCGGTGCCTTAGTGGAAGAGGGAGAGCACCTCCGTGGAGCTCTCTCGAGGAAGAAGGTGAGGCCTTACTTCGTGGTGTGGCCGTCTAGTATCTTGTGTGAGACTAGCACCTCCTCAACGTAGATGTACTTCCTGTTGTGGAAGGAACTGCGGTAAACAAACATCGACTCGCCTCTGTCGTTGCCTAATCGAAGGTACCTCGGAGGAGGGATCCTCACGAGGGGGAGAAGAAGTAGGGGCCATAGGGCGGAGTGCACACGGGACGGTGGTACGCGAGTTACCCAGCTTCGGAACACCTGCACGATGATAGGGCCTACTGCTGCTTGTCTGGAATTATCTGGGCGCTTTCGCGTTGTTACAATGAGTTGTGGTTGTGCCTCTAGGGCTCCCGGGATCCGGCTTATATAGGCGCACGGATCTAGGGTTTACATGGAGAGTCCTAGCCGGAATACAAGTTGCCTAACTACGGTTCAAAGTCTTGCCGTGTACATCAAGGATTCGCCTTCCTTCAAGTACGTGCTGGATCCGGATACTTTATGGGCCTCCACGGATCCGGCCTCCTTCGTAGGTCGGTTAGGATCCGGCTCCTCGTTCCTGGGCTGGACTTCATCCTTCATGATTTACAGCAACTGGGCCGCCCGATGGGCCACATGCCTCACCACCAACTATGGGCCACCCGGGCTTGCCGGTTTCTAGGCCATGCCGTTGATATACCCATAAAGTATACCCACAACAGTAGCCCCCGATGTTCTCCGAGATTCATCATTCCTCCGACTTCATTCAGCTCGGATCCGAAGAGAATCTTGAAGAGCTTCAAAACTTTTACTTGATTCCGGGTTCATTCACTCCGAAGACCTTCATCTTCAGATCACGTATAACAACGGAGACTCCGCTTTTCCCGCGCACAACCTCCTTATTTCCCGCGCTAAATTTTCGCAGATGCAAATCTTTAGCCGGAATTTTCGGGAGTGCATGGTTAAGTTACCTCCACTTCGTTTTACCGCACTTGACCTAAAACACGTGTCGTCCATCCAACGGTGTGACCGTTCCGTTTCCACCGTCGGATCCGAATCCCGAATCTCCGCGTGTAGCCTATAAATACCCCGCGGCTCGGTAATTCCTCATTCTTTCACCTCTCCTCACCACTTCATCTTCCTCCTCGCGCCGCGCCGCCCGACAGATCTTGACTCTGGCGAACCTTGCCATGGTGAACTCCGAGCGCCGCCAGTCCAAGCCTCTCCTCGCGCCAAGACCGCTTCGGTTGAACGGGAAATCCTCCCCGCCGCCGATTCGTGGTCACGCGAGGCGATTTTCTGCAAGTCCGGCGACCTCGACTTCACCGGAGCTCCGTCGAGCCACCGCGCCATTAACGGTACGTGCGCCGGCCTTGTAGAAGACAAACGTAGTGTAGATCCGGGTACTCAAATAATTTGCATGGGCGCAACCGGAAGCATGCCACTTGATTCATCGCACTGTACTGGTAGCTCTCCGAGTAGCCCGGATCCCAATCCATTAGAACCAATATGTCCGGATCCCATAGCATACCTGCCACCATATGTTTCCGACATTAGGTTAGCTCAACCATTTTCCGCATCTTCCAGCACCGCTCCAGGCCGAATCCCCTCCCTCAAAGAGCTTCAAGAAGAACTCGAGGGACAAGCTAGGATGGCGGCCAAAGTACAGGAGGCGGAGAACAAGAGGGCGTCCAAGGCCCGGATCCGCGAAGGAGAGCGGGGTCAGTGGTGGCCCTGCGAAACTACTGATGTGGAGCTTAGAGAGCTCCAAAACGAGGGTATGATCTCCACTCACTGGAGCTTCACACGCGACTCCATCGTCCCCAAACCCGAAGCCGGAGAAATCGTCATGACTAAGGCTTGGGTGGAACGCGGATTATCACTCCCCTGCTCGGAGTTTTTCCTCTCCATCCTCAACACATACGGGCTCCAGCCCCACAACATCTGCCCAAACTCATACCTCCTCCTTTCCAACTTCGTAACTCTTTGCGAAGGGCACCTTGGGATCCGACCAGATGTCAAATTATGGCAGTTCTTCTTCCGGGTGAAGAAGGAAACGAAAGATAAAGCAATGGTGAACTGTGGGAGTATGACGTTCATGCTTGATGACCCACAAGTATAGGGGGTGTATCGTAGTATTTTCGATAAGTAAGAATGTCGATCCCAACGAGGAGCAGAAGGTGTTGACAAGCAGTTTCGATGAAGGATTCACTGTAAATGCTCACAGACAAGTATTCAGGGGGTTTTGATGTAACAGTTGAATAAAGTACGAGTAAGTAAAGTGCGAGAGTAACAATTGCAGCGAGTGGCCCAATCCTTTTTAGCACAAAGGACAAGCCGGTTTGTTTACTTATAATGACCAAACGTTCTCGAGAACACACGGGATTTTAGTCTAGTGCTTTCGCTACATACGGCTAAATAATCTTCATTGTTATGATAAGTGTTGTGTGGGTGAACCTATGCTAATGCACCGCCCTTCCTAGGACTAATACATACTTGTGATTATACCCCTTGCAAGCATCCGCAACTACAAGAAAGTAATTAAGAATAAATCTAACCACAGCCTTAAACTCTGAGATCCTGCGATCCCTCCTGCATCGATATACCAACGGGGGTTTAGGTTTCTGTCACTCCGGCAACCCCGCAATTGGCAAACGAATACAAGATGCATTCCCCTAGGCCCATAAATGGTGAAGTGTCATGTAGTCGACGTTCACATGACACCACTAGAAGAATAACACCACAACTTAAATATCATACCATTGAATATTACTCAACCATAGTTCACTACTAACATTTAGACTTCACCCATGTCCTCAAGAACTAAACGAACTACTCACGAGACATCATATGGAACATGATCAGAGGTGATATGATGATGAATAACAATCTGAACATAAACTTGGTTCAATGGTTTCACTCAATAGCATCAACAACAAGTAGAGATCGATACCGGGAGAGTTTCCCCTATCAAACAATCAAGATCAAACCCAAATTGTGGAGATGATGTCCAGCTCGATGACGGTGACGATGGCGTCGATTTCCCCCTCCCGGAGGGAACTTCCCCGGCGGATTCCTGCCCGCCGGAGAGCTCTTTTCTCTCTGGTGTTCTCCGCCCCGCAGAGGCGGCTGTAACTCTTCGCGAGGTACCCTCTGTGGCTTAGGTTTTCGGGACGAAGGATTTCGCGAAGAAAAGGAGGCGAAAGGGGCTGTGGGCCCCCCACACCACATGGCGGCGCGGCCAGGCCATGGGCCGCGCCGCCCTAGGGTGTGGGCCCACCCTGGGTCCTCCTGGCTCCTCCTTCTGGCTTCCTTCGTCATCTTGAAAAATAGGATTTTTGGTATAATTTCCTTCCACAGTTGATCTTCCGAAATATTGCGTTCTGACGGTGCTTTTTCCAGCAGAATCCTGGCTCCGGTGCTTGATCCTCCAATAATGATGAAACATGCAAAATAGATGAAATAACATAAGTATTGTGTCCCAATATGAAATATATCAATGAATAACAGCAAATTACGATATAAAATAGTGATGCAAATTGGACGTATCAACTCCCCCCAAACTTAGACTTCGCTTGTCCCCAAGCGAAACTGAGCTCGATAGACAGGACCACATGTTTATGGAGTGAAGAGTCGATAAATAAAATACGGACAAGAAGCATCATATTCATTCACACAAGACATTATAGTAAACAACCTCTTATAACTCAACTTGAAACAAGTATAAGGTAATCACAAATAAAGGTGCATAAGAAATCATAATTGGTGATGGCAAACTTCGTTCTTGGTCAGAGAACAATTAATAGATTATACTTATCTCATTGAGCAGCGCTCTCATGTTAAAGTTTATAAGGCACAACTTGCATACTCAATCATAATGGTCTTTTCATGATCATTGATAACTTGCAAAGCTATATTCATTCAGATAAAACTTGTACTAAACAAGGAAGAATAAAAGACATGATGAAGCAAATCACAATATAATGGTTTGATCACAACTACTCAAATGCTTGCTTGAGATGGAGGGAAATAGGTTTACTGACTCAACATAAAGTAAAAGACAGGCCCTTCGCAGAGGGAAGCAGGGATTAAATCATGTGCTAGAGCTTTTTCAGTTTTGCAATCATATAAAGAGGGTAAAAGTAACATTTTTGAGAGGTGTTTGTTGTTGTCAACGACTGGTAGCGGGTATTCTAACCCCCTTGCCAGACAACCTCCAAAGAGCGGCTCCCATATTATTTTCATTTTGTGTGGCACTCCTTCCAACCTTTTCTTTCACAAACCATGGCTAACCGAATCCTCGGGTGCCTGCCAACAATCTCATACCATGAAGGAGTGCCTTTTTATTTTAGTTTTATTATGATGATGACACTCCCCCCAACCTTTGCTTACACAAGCCATGGCTAACCGAATCCTTCGGGTGCCGTCCATCAATCACATACCATGGAGGAGTGTCTATTTAGTTTAATTAATTTGGGACTGGGAATCCCATTGCCAGCTCTTTTTGCAAGATTATTGGATAAGCAGATGAAGCCACTAGTCCATTGGTGAAAGTTTCCCAACAAGATTGAAAGATAAAACACCACATACTTCCTCATGAGCTATAAAACATTGACACAAATAAGAGATAATAAGTTTTGAATTGTTTAAAGGTAGCACACGAAGTATTTACTTGGAATGGCAGAAAATACCATGTAGTAGGTAGGTATGGTGGACACAAATGACATAGGTTTGGACTAAGGTTTGGATGCACGAGAAGTATTCCCTCTCAGTACAGGTTTTTGGCTAGCAAGGTTAATTAGCAAGCATAAGAGTTGAGGGAAACAAACAAATATACATGTGATAGAAACAATCATGCATCTTCCTTGTAAGCACAAACAATTTTAACTTCAGAATAATAAGCTATGAGCTAACAAGAAAGAAAGATAATGAAACAACTACATGTATTTCTCTTTTCTACGTAAACCTCAAAGTGTTGTTGCTATTGACCAATGCTAAGTTTGCCAAAACCAAATAGATTTATTCAATGCTCCCAAAGTGATACCAATACTAATGACAAGATAAATCATATAATAGAGATTGCAAACTAAAATAAGATGTGCAATATGTAAATGATAAGACTTCTCATTAATATTCCATAACGATAACTCACACCAAGGGATACATAGACAACCAACTAAAGGAGAGATACTTCCAAACTGCAACCCATCTTATATGATAACTTCCCTACTCATGATATGACACTACTTGACAGTAAAAAGTAAAAGATAGTGATGATGTGATACCGCGGCACTCCCCCAAGCTTGGAACAAACCAAGGGGATGCCAATACCGATGATGAATTACTCCTTCGGCGATGGTGGTGATGAATTTCTGACAAGCTTCTCAATAAGCTCCTGAAGCTCATCAATCTTGTATGTGAGTGTTACCTTCTGAAGAGGGAAAAGGTCCCATGAAGTCAAATCCCCAACAATCAAACGGTTCAATAACAAGAGTATAATTCATAGGCATTTCATTACGTCTGGAGATATTACCAACCCTTTGGCATTCATCACAAGATAAAATAAACTTTCGCGCATCCTTGAAGAGAGTTGGCCAATAAAAACCTGATTGTAGAACCTTTTGCGCGGTTCTTTCTCCGGCGTGATGTCCTCCATAAGCACTACCATGACATTTACTCAATATCTCTTGTTGTTCATATTCGGGAACACATCTTCGCATAATACCATCCACTCCTTCTTTATATAAGTGTGGGTCATCCCAGAAATAATGCCTCAAGTCATAAAAGAATTTCCTCCTTTGCTGAGCTGAAAAGGTTGGAGGCAAGTACTTGGAAACAATAAAGTTAGCATAATCAGCATACCAAGGACTGTCTCGCGAGCTCACCTTTATTACAGCCAATTGTTCATTTGGAAAACTATCATTAACAGGAACAGGATCATAAGCAATATTTTCCAATCTAGACAAATTATCAGCAACAGGATTATCAGCACCTTTCCTATCTACAATATGTAAATCAAATTCTTGTAACAGAAGTACCCATCTAATAAGTCTCGGCTTAGCATCTTTCTTTGTCATAAGATATCTAATTGCAGCATGATCAGTATGAATAGTAACTTTTGAATCAACAATATAAGATCTAAATTTATCGCAAGCAAAGACTACAGCTAATAATTCTTTTTCAGTTGTAGCATAATTTCTTTGAGCAGCATCAAGAGTTTTACTAGCATAATGAATAACATTCAGTTTTTTATCTACTCGCTGTCCAAGAACAGCGCCTACAATAAAATCACTAGCATCACACATAATCTCAAAGGGTAAGTTCCAATCAGGAGGTTCAACTATAGGAGCAGTTGTTAAGGCTTTCTTAAGAGTTTCAAAAGCTTCCTTACAATCATCATCAAAAACAAATGGTACATCTTTTTGAAGAAGATTAGTAAGAGGCTTTGAAATCTTGGAGAAATCTTTAATAAATCTCCTATAAAACCCAGCATGACCAAGAACACTACGAATACCTTTAACATCCCTAGGATAGGGCATCTTCTCAATTGCTTCAACTTTAGCTCTATCAACTTCAATACCTCTCTCAGAAATTTTGTGTCCCAATACAATTCCTTCATTAACCATAAAGTGGCATTTCTCCCAATTAAGAACAAGGTTAGTTTCTTCACATCTCTGCAAAACTTTATCAAGGTTTCGCAAGCAACTATCAAAAGAATTCCCATAGACGGAAAAATCATCCATGAATACCTCTACAATACTTTCACAAAAACCATGAAAAATAGCAGACATGCATCTTTGAAAAGTAGCAGGAGCATTACATAAACCAAAAGGCATACGTCTATAAGCATAAGTTCCATAGGGACAAGTAAAGGTGGTTTTCTCTTGATCTTTAGCTTTAACAGCAATTTGTGAAAACCCAGAATAACCATCAAGAAAACAAAAATGAGTATTTTTAGACAATCTTTCTAGCATTTGATCAATAAATGGTAAAGGGTAATGATCTTTCTTAGTAACTTTATTAACTTTTCGAAAATCAATGCACATTCTATACCCTACAACTACTCTTTGAGGGATGAGCTCATCATTATCATTAGGCACAACAGTCATTCCTCCTTTCTTGGGAACGCAATGCACAGGACTAACCCATCTACTATCAGCAATAGGATATATAATACCAGCTTCAAGAAGTCTTAATACCTCATTCCTTACCACTTCCTTCATCTTCGGAATTAGACGACGCTGAGGTTCAACAACAGGCTTTGCATCATCTTCCATATTAATAGCATGTTGGCAAATAGACGGAGAAATCCCCTTCAAATCATCAAGAGTATAGCCAATAGCTCCTCGGTGCTTCTTCAATATTTCCAATAACCTTTCTTCTTCAAACTCTGAAAGCTTAGAACTAATAATAACAGGATAAATTTTCTTATCATCAATATGAGCATATTTAAGATTATCAGGCAAAGGCTTTAATTCAAAAACAGGATCTTCCTTTGGTGGCGGTGTTGTACCCAGATCTTCCACCGGTAAATCGTGCTTCAGAATAGGTTGGCGGAGAAAAATTTCCTCAAGCTCATCTCTTTCTTTCCTAAAAACTTCACTCTCGCTATCCTCCAAATGTTGCTGCAAAGGATTATTAGGAACAAGAACAATAGATGCACACTGCTCCATTTTAAAATCATTACTAGGCAAATCAGCTTTATAAGGAGTTTTAGTAAATTTAGAGAAGTTAAACTCATAAGATTCACCAGCAAATTTAGTCAAAATTTTCTCTTTCTTGCAATCTATAATAGCTCCACAAGTATTTAGAAAAGGTCTACCAAAAATAATAGGACAATAATCACTAGCAGCAGAACCAAGTACCAAAAAGTCAGCAGGATATTTAATCTTACCGCATAATACTTCCACATCTCGAACAATACCAATTGGAGAAATAGTTTCTCTATTAGCCAGCTGAATAACCACATCAATATCTTCAAGTTCACAAGAATCAATTTCGTGCATAATCTCCGTGTAAAGCTCATAAGGAATAGCACTAACACTTGCACCAATATCACATAATCCATAATAGCAATGATCACCAATTCTAACAGATAGCATAGGAACACTAGCTTGTTTGGGTTTATTAGGATGTGAAACAATATTAGAAGCATCTTCACAGAAAATAATATGACCATCCTCCACATTTTCAGTCACAAGATCTTTAACTATTGCAACAAAGAGGTTCAACTTTTGTTTGTTCTTCAGGTTCTACAGGTTTCTTTTCACTTTTATGAACCGCACTATTTATAACAGAGTACTCCTTCATTTTAGCAGGGAAAGGAGTTTTTTCAATATAAGCTTCAGGAATAACATGATCAGCAGTTTCAACTACAACGCATTTATTAATAGATGAATCAATTTTATCTTTATATGGTTCATGATACTTATCAAAATTCTTCTTTGGCAATTCATAATGAGAGGCAAAAGCTTTATAAAGATTTACAGCAACTTGAGAATCAAGACCATATATAGCACTCATATTACGAAATTTATCAGTATCCATAAAAGCTTCAATGCATTTATAATCATAAATTATACCTGATTCTCTATCCTTGTCGTTCTCCCAACCTTCAGTATTTTCTTGGATTCGATCAAGAAGGTCCCTTTTAAACTCTTCTTTGTTGCGTGTAAATGATCCAGAACAAGAAGTATCCAGCAAGGTCTTGTCTTGAAAAGAAAGTCTTGCATAGAAATTATCAATAATAACATTACCAGGAAGCTCATGAATGGGGCATTTGAGCATTAAAGACTTCAATCTCCCCAAGCTTGGGCAATACTCTCTCCATCATGAGGCCAAAAATTATATATGCGATTTCGATCCTTGTGAATTTCACTTGGAGGATAGAACTTAGAATAAAACCGGGCACAATATCATTCCATTCAAGAGAATCCCCATTATCCAAGAATTTATACCAATGCGCCGCCTTACGGACAGCGATAAAGAGAATAGTTTCTTCCTCACTTCATCCATAGCAATACCTGCACATTTGAATAACCCGCATAATTCATGCAAAAACAGTAAATGATCACCAGGATGGACAGTTCCATCCCCTTCATAGCGGTTATCCATAACACGTTCAATAATTTTCATAGGTATTTTATATGGTATCACTTCCTCACCTGGCGCCTCATCCACTACCGTTGCAGTAGTAGTAGATTTCCCAAATAAAAATTGAAGAGAAGATCTCTCCATAATGACTTATAGCAGCAGGCAGAAATAAAATCAGCACAACAGTAAAGGTTTTCCTTACCAATTCCACTTACCAATAGCGCTTCACTCCCCGGCAACGGCGCCAGAAAATAGTCTTGATGACCCACAAGTATAGGGGGTGTATCGTAGTATTTTCGATAAGTAAGAATGTCGATCCCAACGAGGAGCAGAAGGTGTTGACAAGCAGTTTCGATGAAGGATTCACTGTAAATGCTCACAGACAAGTATTCAGGGGGTTTTGATGTAACAGTTGAATAAAGTACGAGTAAGTAAAGTGCGAGAGTAACAATTGCAGCGAGTGGCCCAATCCTTTTTAGCACAAAGGACAAGCCGGTTTGTTTACTTATAATGACCAAACGTTCTCGAGGACACACGGGATTTTAGTCTAGTGCTTTCGCTACATACGGCTAAATAATCTTCATTGTTATGATAAGTGTTGTGTGGGTGAACCTATGCTAATGCACCACCCTTCCTAGGACTAATACATACTTGTGATTATACCCCTTGCAAGCATCCGCAACTACAAGAAAGTAATTAAGAATAAATCTAACCACAGCCTTAAACTCTGAGATCCTGCGATCCCTCCTGCATCGATATACCAACGGGGTTTAGGTTTCTGTCACTCCGGCAACCCCGCAATTGGCAAACGAATACAAGATGCATTCCCCTAGGCCCATAAATGGTGAAGTGTCATGTAGTCGACGTTCACATGACACCACTAGAAGAATAACACCACAACTTAAATATCATACCATTGAATATTACTCAACCATAGTTCACTACTAACATTTAGACTTCACCCATGTCCTCAAGAACTAAACGAACTACTCACGAGACATCATATGGAACATGATCAGAGGTGATATGATGACGAATAACAATCTGAACATAAACTTGGTTCAATGGTTTCACTCAATAGCATCAACAACAAGTAGAGATCGATACCGGGAGAGTTTCCCCTATCAAACAATCAAGATCAAACCCAAATTGCTACGGCGGTGACGGTGTCCAGCGGTGGAGACGGCGGTGATGATGGTGTAGATGATGATGATGGTGATGGAGATGATGTCCAGCTCGATGACGGTGACGATGGCGTCGATTTCCCCCTCCCGGAGGGAATTTCCCCGGCGGATTCCTGCCCGCCGGAGAGCTCTTTTCTCTCTGGTGTTCTCCGCCCCGCAGAGGCGGCTGTAACTCTTCGCGAGGTACCCTCTGTGGCTTAGGTTTTCGGGACGAAGGATTTCGCGAAGAAAAGGAGGCGAAAGGGGCTGTGGGCCCCCCACACCACATGGTGGCGCGGCCAGGCCATGGGCCGCGCCGCCCTAGGGTGTGGGCCCACCCTGGGTCCTCCTGGCTCCTCCTTCTGGCTTCCTTCGTCATCTTGAAAAATAGGATTTTTGGTATAATTTCCTTCCACAGTTGATCTTCCGAAATATTGCGATCTGACGGTGCTTTTTCCAGCAGAATCCTGGCTCCGGTGCTTGATCCTCCAATAATGATGAAACATGCAAAATAGATGAAATAACATAAGTATTGTGTCCCAATATGAAATATATCAATGAATAACAGCAAATTATGATATAAAATAGTGATGCAAATTGGACGTATCAATGCTCCGACCTAGCCGCATGTATCCTCCCCACGATTCGCACGAATCCGTCCGGTACTGGAACGCCGGATGGTTCTATGAAAAGAACACCTCAGTTCCGGACATCCATGATGGCTTGCCCAAGTTCATCAACGAGCCTCCGGAAGAGCTCGCAAGCTGGAGCTTCGTTCCTTCGCTCGCCCAAACCCCTATATTGGAGAAGGCAGTGCGGAGAATCTCCTGGATAGTCCATGACGGGCTAACCGGAGCTCAGCTTACCCTCAGCTGGTTTTCCCGGAGAATCCAGCCCCTGTGCTACAACGCACGCCTGATGTGCGCTTATACTAGGACGGACGATCTCCTCCGAGTAACTCGCCACGATCTTCCGGCCGACTCCCTCAAGAGAAGGTTCAAGACGTTGGTGAAGATTCCTAGGGGCCAACAGGTCCCGGAACTGATCAAGGACATCTACACAAACGACCAGTGTCCTCCGGTAAGCTTCATTCTTTTCGTTGCTTCAAACTTCACAAGTTTTTGGATGTTAACTCTAACTTTTATTCATATTCCTCCCAGCTCAACACCTTGGCGGAGGAAAACTTCCGCACCATTCTTCGTGTCCCTGTCAGCGGCGACGCGGCGAAGGAGGTTCCGGAAGACGAAGAGGAGGAAGAGGAACAGGCACCCCGCAAGGCAGCCCCTCGACCTTCGAAGCGTCCCCGCGCCAAAGCTTCCGGCTCAGAAGCCGGAGCTAGCGGCGAGGCCTCCGCCAAGAAACCCAAGACCGTAAAGCCACCTCCGCTAGACTCGAGGAAAGCGGAACGTGCACGCCTGAAGATGCTTTCAACAGTTGGCAAACGCTCGCGCCCCATCATCCCCGGCGCCCCGTAAGTTTCCGAATATGGTGCACCTCTATTTTGGCGAAATTATCTCTTATTTGATCCCTTTCACTTGTTTGCAGGAATCCGGGTACCACTGCCACGCGGACCATCAGCCAAGAGCCTATTACTAAATACATGAAAAAGTCTCCGGCAGTTGGTCCTACTACTCCAGCTCCGCCAAGTACCTCCCACCCTACTCCTCGGCCGTCTCCCCCTCAGGCTGATCAATCTCCCCCTCCTGCCGCAAATACTCCACCGGAAATAATTCCTGTTAGCAGCGAGAAAGTGGGCGGAGAAGATCCTAAGGCCAAAGGCCCTGCCCAAGAAGACGCAGAAGAACAAGGCCAAGGAGAGGCTGAAGTCACTTCTTCTGAGAAGGCCGGAGACGGCGCTGGCGACATCGTCGTTTTTCCGAAAAACTTTGGAGATCCGGCTGACACCACTTCCACCCCCAAGGCATATGCTACCAAGTTTTTCAACAAGTTAACCGAGGCGGAGAAATGGGAGCTTGAACAAGACTTGCTCAACGCCATGCTGAACAACGCCTGGGGGAAGCCTGATACCGCGACATCGGAAATCCAGGACTTTAAGAGGAATGTCGGCCAGTTCTTCGACAAACTCATCTGCAAGCAAAAGGTACTCCCCAGTAGCCCCCAAGCATGTAGGCAAAAACTCAAATAATAGTTAGCGCTTAGATGCTTAGAGAAAGATTACTTCCGGGAAAGTTTGTAAATTGGATCAGTAGCCCCCAAGCATTATGGCGGAAAGATTCCGGCAATAATGCTTTGAAGGAAACCACTGTTACAGGCCGAATTTTTACTCCTGCCCTGTCTATGTTTTACAGGAACAGCAGGCGCTGCATTATGAGCTGCACAAGAACATTGCCCTTCAGCGCCGCGTTACTCTGAATCAGGCGGAAAATATCCGAACTCTGAAAGATGCGAATGCGGAACTGAACAAACAACTGGCGGACGCCCAAGGTTGGTTTCCGTCTTTTTGTCATTAGTTCACATTCCGACTTTGAACCTGGTTTTGACTTATGCTATTATAGGCGCATCCTCTTCCCTTGCTACAGCCTCGTCGGAACTTGAGAACCTGCGCTCCTCGTACCAAGAATTGGAAACGAAACTAAAGGAGGCGGAACTGAAGAGGGAGCGGGCCGAGAAACAGCTGGCGGAGAAAAACTCTGAGCACATCAGGGAAAAGGGCGAATTTATATTGAAAAGAAACGCTGACAGCGAGACCATCAAGAGGCAGCAGAAAGAGCTCAATGGACTCCGGAAATATATGGAGACCGCGGAACATCACTGGGACTTGCTCAACGAGAACATCTTGGGTACTATGCTGAAACCTTGTCTAGATGTTTGCTCCGACTTTTTTTCTTTGTGCTCAAATCGCATGCTTATATCCTGATTATCTTATGCAGAGCCGCTTGGGTATCCGGAAAAGCGTCGGAATTTGTTCCCACGAGACGACCTTCTCCAACTTGCAGGCGATGATTGCAAATATCTCATCTCCGCCTCCCGCAAGATATGCTACAACTTATCCATCAAGAGGAGTCGCACTTGCAACGTTCGCAAACTTGTTGGAAAAATGGACGTTCTTCCGGAGCTGGTGACGGACCTACAAGCATCATCAGCCCGAGGCGCAGCTGCAATGACCTTAACTATGTGCTTAACACATAATCCGGAGCTTGATCTTGAGTAGGTAACCGCGGGCGTTCCTCCAGATGCGGATGTTAACGCGCTCCTGGATGCAGTGAGCGGCTACGACACCCGTATCGCGCGCAGGATCCGGCATGATGAATTCTACGACAAGGTCGTTCTTCCTGCGGACGAGCCCTTGGAAGCCGAACTTCAGAAGGAGCGCGACGCGGAGGCACGACCTGCGGAATTCGGAACCCAATTTACCAGGACCAGCTCCAAGGACGCTCCCCAAGAGGAACCCAAGACCGGCGCTGCAGCTTCTGAAGAAGAGGAAGAAAGTGATGAAGACGTGTCATCTCCGGCCGAAGACGCCAAAGGAAAAGATCCAGAGGGCAAGACTTCTCCGGCTAAGGGGGAGTGAAAACTTTTATTCCTGCGGGAGAAACAATGCATCATTTTGGCCCCAGCGAGGGTTTGTAATATAACTTTAAATTCTTAAGTATCTAGGGACGAAACAATTATGCGTGGGCGGAAAACTTATCCTGCTATCCGTTAGAATTATTTGCATGTTTCGTTTGTTAAAAGCAAGTGCTGGTTTGTTAATTTTTCGGCTTACTCGTTTGACCTTCCACGAGCCGGAAAACCTTTGGCCGGAAACGCTCGCCTGCGGTGACGAAGCCCAATGGCGTCCGTCCATAACTGCGGAAACAAGCCCCCAGCCTAGGTGCCGGAAGTCGCTACCAGGAATCCACGAGTTCGCAACGAAAAAAAATTTCCACCAGAAAACTTAAGCCTACGTCCTAAGGGACGATTTTGAAAATCACAACTTTCATACACGCCTAGGCGGAAACATCCAGCTCTGCGGTTTTAGTCGGAAAAAACATACACGATCTAAAATGAACAAGTAAAGGAGGTAAAAGACTCAAAGAGTGAACCATAAGCTTTATTTCATTGATCATGTATAACTATTACAGAGTTTGTAACTCGGAAAAAATATGCTAAGTGTAGAAAGGACGTAGCTGTGCGATGTTCCAAGGGCGATTTGTTTCGTCGTAGATGTCATCCGGATCCTCACGCTTGCGTTTCCGGTGCCAATTAGCGGGTCTATCCTTCAGCTCACGGAAATCAACAAGGTAGTAAGACCCGTTATGAAGCACTTTGCTAACGACGAAGGGTCCTTCCCACGGAGATTGCAGCTTATGGTCTTTCACCTGTCGAAGGCGGAGGACCAGGTCTCCTGCCATGAAGGAGCGATTCCGAACTCGACGACTGTGATAGCGTTGGAGCTTCTGCTGGTAGATGGCGGAGCGCTGGTCAGCTAAGTTCCGAGCTTCCTCAATCAGGTCCACAGATAGCTGTCTGGCCTCATCAGCTGTTTCTTCATTGTAGGCGGAAGCTCGCGGTGAATCGTGGATGATGTCGGAGGGAAGCACGGCTTCGGATCCGTATACCAGAAAAAATGGGGTAAACCCTGTTGATCTATTAGGGGTAGTTCGCAAACTCCACAACACAGCTTCCAACTCGTCAGCCCAAGCTCCAGCTGCTCGTCGCAGCGGTTCTTCTAGGCGCGGTTTAATTCCTGATAATATTAGGCCGTTAGCCCTTTCAACCTGACCATTGGATTGTGGTGAGCCACAGAGGCAAGGTCCAGTCGAATCCCTACCGTCTCACAGTAATCCTTCAATTCCCCTTGAGCGAAGTTTGTGCCATTATCTGTGATTATGCTGTGTGGGATGCCGAATCTCATCACGAGGCTGCAGACAAATTTTAGTGCCGTAGCACCATCGGCTTTTCTCACTGGCTTTGCCTCGATCCACTTGTTGAATTTGTCAACAGCGACCAGAAGGTATTCAAAACCGCCAGGAGATGATCTTTTTAACTTACCAACCATATCGAGCCCCCAGACCGCAAATGGCCAGGTTATAGGTATGGTCTTCAGCTCTTGGGCTGGAGCGTTTGGTTGAGTAGCGTAGTACTGACAACCTCGGCAGGTCTTGACTATTTTGTCAGCATCTTCTTTAGCTGTGAGCCAGTAAAAACCTAACCGAAAAGCTTTTGCAACGAGTGACCTGGGGGCGGCATGATGCCCGCAGTCCCCTGCATGGATCTCTCTGAGGATTTCAATGCCATCTTGATTGGAGATGCATTTGAGAAACACCCCTGTTGCACTTCGTTTATAGAGCTGTCCATCAACAATTGTGTAGGATCTTGCTCGTCTGACGATCTGTCTTGCCAGGACCTCGTCCTCTGGCAACTTCTGATCGATGAGGTAGTCCAGGAAAGGCTGTGTCCAAGCCGGAATGATAGCCATCACTTCCCTAGCCGGAGATACTGCCACTTCTGGGTTTTCTGGGTTAGCGCCCTTAACTGAGGGTATCCGGCGATGCTCCAGGAAAATGCCAGGCGGAATTTGCTTCCTGCCGGATCCGAGCTTGGATAGCATGTCTGCCGCTGTGTTATCGTCTCTCCTGACGTACTTGACTTCGTATCCGAGGAAGCACTTGGCGATCTCGTCAACTTCGTCTCTGTAGGCCGCCATGACGGAATTTCTGGCGTTCTAGGTTCCGGCTACTTGTTGTGCCACTAGGTCGGAATCTCCACAGCATATAATGTGCTTGATCCCGATTTCCTTAGCGATGCGCAGACCGTGTAGTAGAGCCTCGTATTCCGCCATATTGTTTGTAGCTTCGAAGTGGATCTGCAGAACATACTGCAGTTCTTCTCCGGTAGGGGACTTCAGGGTGACTCCGGCTCCTGAGCCTTGATGCTGCTTGGATCCATCGAAGTGCATGACCCATGTTTCTGGTTCCGGCTCCAGACTTGCATCCGGAGCTTCTGTCCAATCTGCGACGAAATCTGCCAAGACTTGGGATTTAACCGCAGTCCTAGGCTTGTAAGCGATGTCGAAGGCGGATAATTCGATGCCCCATTTAGCCGTACGTCCTGTTGCATCAGCGTTGTTGAGAATTGTTGACAGCGGAGCCTTGCTCACAAGCATTCTTGGGTGCTCTTGGAAGTAATGTCTCAGCTTCCGGCTGCCTAGGAACACTCCATAAGCTAGCTTCTGAAAGTGAGGGTATCTTTGCTTTGACTCCGTCAGTACCTCGCTAATGTAATAGACAGGTCTTTGGACGTCATATTCATGACCTTCTTCCTTTCGCTCCATCACGATGACGAGGCTAATGACTTTGTTGGTAGCTGCCAGATAAAGGAGCATTGGCTCTGACTCTGCTGGGGCTGCCAAGATAGGTGGGGAGGTGAGTATTTCCTTCAACCCCCGAAGAGCTGCGTCGGCTGCGTCGTCCCAGACGAATTTGTCTGTTTTCTTCATCAGCTTGTACAAAGGTAGCGCCTTCTCGCCAAGACGGCTAACAAACCTACTGATTGCTGCGACGCAACCAGTTAGTCGTTGCACATCTTTGAGACAAGTTGGCCGTTTGATACACAGGATTGCCTTGATCTTTTCCGGGTTAACCTCAATGCCTCTGTGAGAGACTATGAAGCCAAGGAGTTTTCCGGCTGGCACGCCAAAGACGCACTTCAGCGGATTCAACATCATCTTGTACCTGCGGAGGTTGTCGAAGGTTTCTGTGAGGTCGCTGATCAAGTCGGATCCTTTCCGGGTCATGACCGCGATGTCGTCGACGTAAGCGTGCACGTTCCGGCCGATTTGGTCCTTCAGGCACCGCTGCATCGTACGTTGGTAGGTGGCACCTGCGTTTTTCAAACCAAAAGGCATAGTAACATAGCAGTAAGTACCAAACGGGGTAATGAAAGAAGTCGCCTTTTGGTCGGATTCCTTTATCCGGATCTGATGATACCCGGAATACGCATCAAGAAAACACAGAAGTTCCGCCCCCGCCGTCGAATCAATGACTTGGTCAGTGCGCGGCAAGGGGAACGGATCCTTCGGGCAATGCTTGTTCAAGCCGGAGTAATCGATGCACATTCTTAGTATTTCAGTGTTCTTTTTGGGTACAAGGACGGGATTTGCGACCCTATCGGTGTGGATAACTTCTATTACAAAACCTGCCTCTAGTAACTTAGCTAGTTCCATTCCTATGGCGCGGCGCTTCTTATCTCCAAAGCGTCGCATAGCTTGCTTCACCGGTTTAGCCCCCGGATTTATGTTGAGGTAGTGCTCGGCGAGTTCCCTAGGTACTCCGGACATGTCAGAAGGTTGCCATGCGAAGATATCCATGTTAGCTCGGAGGAACTCGACGAGCGTGTCTTCCTATTTGGGGTCCATGTTGGCTCCGACTGAAACCTGTTTTGAAGGGTCGCCTTTGATGAGGTCGTGCTTCTTGGTTTCTATCGCGGCCTTAAAGGAGGTCTTCTGTTCGGAGATCTGCTTCTTGGTGGTCGGCATCTCAGTCGGATCCACCGCGGCTCTGTAGCCTTGCAGCTCCTCTCCAGATATCACAGACTCTGCGAAGGCGGCTTCGCCTAACTCGCACTCATGAGCCTTTTTGTAGTCTCCGGATACGATTATCATACCCTTAGGGCCCGGAATCTTGAGCTTGTTGTAGATGTAGCACGCTCTTGCGTGGAACTTGTGGTAGGTGGGCCTGCCGAAGATGACGTGGTAGGAGCTCTTGAAGGGCACAACTTCAAACGTGATTTTCTCTTCGCGGAAATTGTGAACATCGCCAAAAGCCACGGGAAGTGTGATGCTGCCGAGGGAATTCGCCTTCTTACCCGGAACCACGCCATGAAACTCAGTGTTGCTGTGTTTGAGCTGTTCCTTGGTGAGGTTCATCCGCTCTAGAGTCTCCAAGTACATGATGTTTAAGCTGGCGCCACCATCCATGAGGCACTTGGAGAAGTCATACCCGTCTATGCGGGGACTTACAACCAAGGCGTAGCATTCTTTTGGCACAATGGCAGGGTGATCCTTCCTATCAAATGTGCACGGGATTTCCGACCACCTGACATACTGCGGCACAGCCGGAACTGTGGCGTTCAGGATCCGGGTAGCTGACTTGGCAGCGCGAACTGTTGGGGTTCCGAGGAAAGTGTGGTAAGCCCCCACGCTCTTTTTATCGAATGGGTTGGATTTACCTGCGGATCCTACCTTGGGATCCGGCGAGTTATCATCCTCATCCATCGCCTCAGAACTATCTTCCTCTTTGTCCTTGTTCTTGCCCTTGCCTCCTTTGCCGCGTGGGCGGTGCTTCCGGGCTCGCTTATATCCTGCCTCCGGGTCGTTCTTTAGATCATTGACCCACTTGCAGTTGCGGTTGGTGTGAGTGGACTTCCCTGTAACCGGATCCAGGTGGGCTAGGCAGGGCATGTCTCTGTACTCCTCGTAGGTTTGCGGGGCGCGGGATCCGCCAGCTGTGACCTCAGTGGCATGCTGCTGACCCCTGCCGGCTCCGCCTCCACGGCCGCGTCCTCTTCCGCCTCCTGAACCTCCGCGTTGAAACGCCATGGCGACCATCTCGGATCCGCCACTCTTCTGGTCATCAGGATTCTTGCGCTTATGGCTGCTGCTGTTGCCGTTATCACGGTTCTTCTTTGGTTGGTGTAGGGGGATTGCTGTGGCTGCGAGATCACCGCCTGCGTCATCATCGGCGGCAGTATGATCACTGGCAATGGAGATCATTTCATCCAAAGTCAGCTTGGTTGAGTTAGCCAAACGAGTGAGCGTATGCCTCAGCAATCCTCCCCTCTGCAGTCCACCAATGAAAGCGTACATGGCGGTGGTGTGGTCGACGTTTTCGCACTCGTTCCTGCATGCCAACCATCGCGTGAGGTAGTTTCTTGAGGTTTCTCCCTTCTTCTGGATGCAGGCTTGCAGGTCGCTTGCCGTGGCAGGTCTTTTGTAGGTGCCTCTGAAGTGTTTCTCGAAAGCGGTCTTCAGGTCGAACCAGCAAAAGATGGAGTTCTTCTCGAGGTCACTGAGCCAGATCCGGGCTGGACCTACAAGGTACAACTGGAGCATGCGGCAGGCGATGTGAGGGGTTCCTCCGGCAAAGGTTACTGCATTATAGTAATCCTCAATCCAGGTATCCGGCCTTTCGGTGCCATCATAATGCTTCAGGTTTCCGGGTAGCTTGAGGTTCATCCTTGGCTTTGGTTCCTCTCGAATCATCCTGCCAAAGCACTTCGGACCAATGTAGTCGGTTATGTATTCGTTAAGGCGATCCCGCGCGTCGCGCGGGCCGTGGCGAGGAGATTGTGAGCGAGAGCGAGATCTCCGGCCGTCGCCTCCGCCTCCACCTCCGCCGCCACCGCTAGGTGGTGGTGAGGGAGACCTGCGAGGTGGTCGGTCCGATTTCTTGCTTCCGCCGTCCGATTCTCCTCGGCCTTCCCGGTGCTGGCTCCGGCTCCTGTGGCTGCCTTCGCCTTGGCGCTGGCTGCCCTGGTCGTTCCGGCTCCGGCGAGGCTCCGGGTCGCGACTCCGGCGAGGCTCCGGGTCGCGGCTCCGGCGAGGCTCTGGGTCGCGCTCCTCGTTCCGACTCCTCCTGGGCTCGGGCTCACGAACGTTGTTCTGGTTCCGGCGTGGTTCCGGCGAGCGCTCCCTGTTTCTGTTTCTTGGCAGCACGTTGTCGCGGATAACAATCCCACCATGCCTTGGGGGCCTGGTGTTTCCGGCTGGACTACGGCGGCGAGGGGGTCGCGGGTAACCGTTAGGTGGAGGAGAGGGGTTGCGATATTTGTCTCGTCCAGAGTACATTGCATCCTTTCCTTTTCTTGGATCTGACGAAGGCGTCTTTGACGGAACGGGGATCGGATTTGGGTGTTCCCTGGTTCTTCTTCTGCGCTCCGAGGATCCGGTGTGTGATTCATCATTGGGATGCCGATCGGCGCGAGCGTCCTTCTGCGCGGTGGATACACAGTTATCCGGATTGGATTCTAACCTGCGCGAAGTATCCGCCTTGCTTTGCTGTTGCATTGCTGAAGCGACAAGTTTGCGGAGGTAGTTGATATCAACCTCTTCGTCCTTCTTCTTCAACAGCTCCGCAGCTTTTAGCATGTTGTCCTTTGGGGTTTCCAGCGGCTGCTGCTCTGCGGGCGTGGCGAAGTTGATTCTGCGAGGCGGAATTGCTTCTCTAACAATTCGATCGGCCTCCGCCTGCGCATAGGTCATCTTTACTTCCCACTCTTGCACCATGCTCTTGACCTGCTCGAGTGTGGCAGCAATTTCGCGATCCTGTCTATCGAATTGGTCCGCCAAACCTGCAGCTTCTTCCCTTTCTTCCCTTAATGCGGCTGCGGCATCGGCGAGCTTCTTGGCTGTGGGCAGCATTTCCTTTCTAGTGGCCTCTAGAGCCTCCGGATCTGCGGCGTCGCCCGGGGTTATAGGTTTGTTAAGAACTGCTCGTGCAACCATCTCTTCAGCTGACAGGAGTTCCTCCGAGGAAGAATCCCTGCGGGGTCGCTCCCGTGACATTGGAGATCCTTGGCGGGATGGCTGAGGGTCAGATTGGTCGGTTGCCTCTTCTGATCCGAGTTGCCCCAGCGCTGCTACGGTTGCGAGAACCTGCTTAGGCTGGGCGGATTCAACTTCAGGCTGATCACCGTATCCGTATTCCCTTATCTTGCGAACGAAGTCATCAGACTCCATGGAGGGGGTATCTCCCGAAATTGGGCTCAGATTGCCCAAAATCGACTCTTCAACCGGAGTTTCGCTTTCTCCGACAGGCTCAGCCTGATCCGGATCCGCGTCATTTTCCGGTGCCTCTACCTGCTCAGGACCAGCTCCGTCTTCTTGAGGGGCGGTTCCGGCGGTATGGGCCAAGAAGTGTACGAAGTGGCACCTCTGCTTTTCTAACACCTGGGAGACCCAGGCGGATCTGCATTGGTCTTCCACCGTTGTTTCCTGCTCAGGGGCGGATTGGGTGGGCTTTGAAAATTCCAGATCCGAGGCGGAATCTTCCTTGGGAAGCTCCTGCGTCTCAGATCGGATCTTCGCGACAGCGTCCAGCTCTGCGGCGGTCGCGTCTGCGTTACTTACCAGTGGGTTTCCGTCGGAATCGACGGTTTCCCCGATGAAGATGTGTATGCCGCCAACTGGGACGATGGAGAGCTTGACGGGGTTTGTCCTAGCCAGAATCCAACACTGATCCGGAGGGACGATCGGCAGATTTCCGGCGTAGAGGACGCGCCCCACAGCGATGGTGTCGTCGTAGCTTCCCACGGCGGAACCCTCCCGGTTCCGGCCTCTAGACGCCACAGGCCCCACGGTGGGCGCCAACTGTCATTGCCTAATCGACGGTACCTCGGAGGAGGGATCCTCACGAGGGGGAGAAGAAGTAGGGGCCATAGGGCGGAGTGCACACGGGACGGTGGTACGCGAGTTACCCAGCTTCGGAACACCTGCACGATGACAGGGCCTACTGCTGCTTGTCTGGAATTATCTGGGCGCTTTCGCGTTGTTACAATGAGTTGTGGTTGTGCCTCTAGGGCTCCCGGGATCCGGCTTATATAGGCGCACGGATCTAGGGTTTACATGGAGAGTCCTAGCCGGAATACAAGTTGCCTAACTACGGTTCAAAGTCTTGCCGTGTACGTCAAGGATCCGCCTTCCTTCAAGTAAGTGCTGGATCCGGATACTTTATGGGCCTCCACGGATCCGGCCTCCTTCGTAGGTCGGTTAGGATCCAGCTCCTCGTTCCTGGGCTGGACTTCATCCTTCATGATTTACAGCAACTGGGCCGCCCGATGGGCCACATGCCTCACCACCAACTATGGGCCACCCGGGCTTGCCGGTTTCTAGGCCATGCCGTTGATATACCCATAAAGTATACCCACAACAGCCTCCGCGTCCTCCGGTTATCTCGCACCTTACTCTTACTATCTTGTTGATTCCTTTACTTGTTGCACATGTCCTAGTATCCTTGTAGGAACATCACCTTTGCCAAAGCTATCACATTTACCTTCCGTTGCGCTAAAATTGGAAAAGGCTAAAACTTTCCACACCGCCTATTCACCCCCCCTCTAGGCGACGTCCTCGAACATTCAGTAGCGTCTTACCTTGGTTATCATAGAGTCGAGCAGCATAGAAGCTTACTTAAATAAGTTGTTGAGCTCAGTTTAATCTTTATGCTGGTTTATAATAATACTTCAGTAGTATCTTAGGGTTTTCTCATCGGACCTGTGAGAATACCAACTTGTTAAGATTGTGATTGTAATATAATCTCGAATGTTATGCCCTGCAATGTTTCTATTGTACCACTCTGAGGGATGTGATATTTTTGAAGAAGTCCCTTCATGAAGATCATATCAATGACTTGTATACTACAACATGCAGTGGTATGCTGGGTCACCGCAGGTAACAAATTTCTTAGTGATTCAAATATGCAAAGTACTCGTGTTACTAACCCTGCTGTCAGTCCTTAGGTTATGCATGATTTAGGTCGCCAAGATATAGCAGCTTGCAAAAATTTGAGCCAAAACGCTGCTTTGAGCCGTTCTTATAGCTCCTTTGAGTTTTTAGGTGAAAACAACAGAAGCACACCGTCCCAGACGGATTCTATGGCTAGATAGTCATCGGGGTCGGAGCCAATCTCCTCGGATCATGCGCAGTAAAAGCAGACTGCTGCGTCGCTAGCGACGTCAGGCACGCGCGTGGGGGAAACCTTCGGTCCGTCCACATCGTTGTCCCCGCCCGGGTCGTCTGCGGCTTCGTCGCCCGCTCCATCCTCCCTCTCTATGCAGTCGGCCACACCATCGCCCACATGCGCATTCGGGGATCCCCTGGACCACCCTGCCCCTTCGACAGCAGCACCAGGTGCTATTTCTTCTTTGCTGACAATGCCAGCTCAGCGCACAGATCTTCTCCGCCCCAACCCCGTGTCACCCAGCCTGTGGCATCTCCTCCGTGTACACGCGCGTCTCATGGTATTGTTAAACCTCGGGAATACAAACCACCGCTGAACCAGCTAATATTCCTTCTGCATTGGCTGATCCGAATTGGAAGGGAGCTATGGATGAAGAATTTGGGGCGCCGATGAACAATAAAACATGGAGGTTGGTACCACCACACGAAGGTAACACTGTTATTGATTGCCGTTGGATCTATAAAACCAAGCGCAAATCAGATGGTTCCATTGATAGATATAAGGCTAGGTTTGTAAGCAAATGATTCAATCAACGGTATGAGATTGACTATGAGGATAATTTTAGTCTTGTTGTTAAAATTGCAACTGTTTGTCTTGTCCTAGCAATTTCTGTTTCTAGAGGATGGAGCTTGCGACAGTTGGATGTCAAGAACGCGTTTCTTCATGGCGTTCTGGAAGAGGAGGTCAAGCATGGTATTCACGCTTGAGCTGAAAGTTAGTGGCTCTTGGTTTTGTTTCTTCCAAGTCTAACACTTTGCTATTCATCTATCATAAGTCCACTATCACCATATTCATGCTTATCTGTGTTGGTAACATTATTGTTGCCAGTTCCTCTCAAACTGCCACTGATGCTTTGTTGAAAGACTTGAGTCATGAACTTTTGAAAGATATTGGTGATCTCAGCTTCTTCTTGATAATGGTATTGTCCTTAGTCAGGCAAAATATGCTCAAGATATACTGACACGGGCGGGCATGGTAAATTGCGGTGTGTCCACACCGCTTTCATCTTTAGAGAAAATTACTGTTCGAGAGGAGATTTGTTGGGTCCAGAAGATAGCACCAACTAGAGAAGCATGGTAGGTTCCCTCCATTATCTTACTCTCACCCGTTCAGACATCTCCTATGCAGTAAATAAAGTGTGTCAGTATTTGCATGGTCCCACTACTGTACATTGGACTGCAGCCAAGCGTATTTTGAGGTATGTCAAGCATACCAGGACAGCTGGACTTACCTTCCCGAAATCTTCCTCCACACTTGTCAGTGCCTTCTCCGATGCAGACTAGGCAGGTTGTGTTGATTGTTTAGATGTATATATCTGTCTATAGTAGTTTCCCCATATGTTAGGGGGCTTTCTGCATATGTGCACATGTACATGTACTATATATTGTGGCATTTGGTCCCCTGGTAATACAACAAGCATATTGCCCTAACATGGTATCAGAGCAAAATTTGATACTCTAGTCCGTACGGCCGTCATTGAAGCTTGTTCCGGCCGACTCTCTCTCCTCCGGCTGCCGCACCTCCGGCTGCTCCCCGGTCGCCGCCTCTTCTTCCCTGGCCGCCGCCTCTTCTCCTTCCTCCGGCCGACCCTGGCCGGCTTGCCCTCGTGCGCTCCGCCCTCGTCCGCCTCCCTGCCGGCCACCTCTCTCTCCGGTCGCCCCCCGTGGCCGGCTCCCCCGGCCTCCCGTCGTCGCCGGCTCCCCCGGCCGCCCGCCGACCGCCGCCGCCCGCCGTTCCACGCCTCCGCCGCCAGCTGCTCTCCCGCCCGCCTTGTCCCGCTCTTCTGGCCGCCTCGTCTTGTCGAGGCCTCTTTGTCCCGCAGCTATTCGATATGATCTGAGTTGAGTCTGAAAAAAATCTGAGAAAAAAAGAGCTATGTCTTCCTCATCGGGCTATGTTGCGATCCCTCGCTGCCCGGTGATCTTTGATGGCGCGAATTACCCTGATTTCGCTGCCTTCATGCGCGTCCACATGCATGGTCTTCGTCTTTGGGGTGTGCTTTCTGGCGAGGTCTCCTGTCCGCTGCGCCCTGTTGCTCCTTTGGTGCCTGTTGCACCGCCACCTGTTGCCCTTGCCCCTGATGCTACTCAGGCGGATAAGGATACAGCCGAGAGTGCTGATGACACTGCTCTGGCTGATTATGACTAGAAGGTCCAGGACCACTCTACTGCCGCTGCGACTTACCAGCTTGATCTGACTGAGTACACTCAGTGGATATATGAGGATGCTCGTGCTGCTGCTTTTCTCACCTCCAGTGTTCTGCCTCAGTATGCTGCTGAGTTTATGGGTCTTCCCACCGCTGCTGCTCAGTGGGCTTTTCTTCGTCAGCGCTATCAGCCGTCTGGGGATGCTCTTTACCTGTCTGTGGTCCGCCAGGAGCATGCCCTTCAGCAGGGTGATTCTACTATTGATGAGTTCTACACTTAGAGTGCTGCTATTTGGCGTCAGCTTGATTCTCTCCGTACAGCTGTGTGTGCCACCTGTCCTGCTGTCTGACTGTGCGCGCGGATCTGGAGTTCCAGCGCTTTTTGAGTTCTTGTCGCGGCTCCGCAAGGAGTTTGAGCCGCGTCGTGCCCAGCTGCTTGCCCGTGGTCGTGTTCCGCTCTCTGAGGTACTTGCTGAGCTTCGTGCTGAGGAGACTCGTCTTCGTGGAGCTGGCCTTGTTGAGGTTCCCTCTGTTCTTGCTGCTCGTGGCTCTCCTGTGCCGTCTGGTCGTGGACCTCCTATGCCGCCGGCTTCGTTGCGGTCTCCGGCACAGCCGATACTCCCTACTCCTCCGTTCCAGGTCCAGCGTCAGCCCCAGCAGCCTCGTGGTTCGACATCACTTCCTTGCACCTACTGTGGCAGGACTGGCCACACTATCTCTACTTGCTGGCAGCGGGATCCCAACTTACGTCCGTCGCATCATACTCGTCGTCATACTGGTTCTTCAGGATCTTCCGCTGTTGCGCTATCTGATCAGGACATTCTCCGTGGTCTTCGTGGTCTGCTCGCTGGTACAGGCTCTTCCTCGATGGGTACTGCTGGTTCTGTGCCTGGCGCTTCTGGCACCGCGCGACCACCACCTTCCACACAGTCAGGTACGTCATCCCCGTGGTATCTAGATTCTGGAGCTTCTTTTCATATGACCTCTGCGTCTTCTATTCTTTCTACTCTTCGCTCTCTTGTTTCTCCTGTTCGTGTTATCACGGCTGATGGTACCTCTCTTCCTGTTTCCAGTCGAGACACCCTTTCTACTACCTCTTTCTCTGTTCCTGATGTTTCTCATATTCCTAGTGTTAAGATGAACCTGTTTTCTGCTAGTCAGCTTACTGATTCTGGTTGTCGCGTCATTCTTGACGCTGATTCTTGTGTTGTTCAGGACCGCCGTACAGAGGCCCTGTTGGAGCTGGCCCTCGCAGCCTTGAGTCCCCGGGGCTCTGGGAGTTAGACGGGCTTCGCGTTCCTTCTGCTGACACTTCATCTGCCAGTTCTCCTGCGGTTGCTGCTTCTGTCACTGGATCGTTTCAGCGGTGGCATCATCGGCTGGGTCACCTCTGTGGCTCCCGTTTATCGTCATTAGTTCGTAGTGGTCTTCTGGGGTCTGTCTCAGGAGATGTGTCTTTGCATTCGTGTCAGGGTTGTAGGTTAGGCAAACAGATTTAGCTTCCCTATCCTACTAGTGCGTCTGTATCTCAGCGACCTTTTGATTTAGTTCATTCAGATGTTTGGGGTTCTGCTCCCTTTCCTTCAAAAGGGAGTCATCGATACTATATTTTGTTTATTGATGATTTTTCACGGTACACCTGGTTGTTTCTTATGCACTCTCGCATTGAGGTGCTCTCTATTTATCAGCGTTTTGCAGCCATGTTCGTACTTAGTATTCCACGCCTATTTGTGTGTTTCGTGCTGATTCTGCAGGAGAGTATATCTCCCAGCACTTGCGTGGTGTTCTTGCTGAGCAGGGCACCCTTGCCTAGTTCTCGTGTCCCGGCGCCCATGCTCAAAATGGTGTCGCCGAGCGTAAGCCTCGTCACATTCTTGAGACTACCCGTGCTATGATGATCGCCTCCTCTCTCCCGCTGCATTTCTGGGCTGAGGCTGTCGCTACATCGACTTACCTCATTAACATTCAGCCTTCTGCTGCCCTTCACGGTGGCATTCCTCTCGAGCGTCTTTCTGGTTGCTCTCCCGATTACTCCACTCTTTGCTTATTTGGTTGCGTTTGCTATGTTCTTCTCCCTCCTCGTGACCGCACCAAACTGACCGCTCAGTCTGTTGAGTGTGTTTTTCTCGGATACAATGATGAGCATAAGGGCTATCGCTGTTGGGACCCTGTTGGTCGTCGGATGCGCATCTCTCGTGATGTCATGTTTGATGAGACGCGTCCCTTCTATCCTCGTCCCACCTCGGGTACTTACCCGGTGGATGATATCTCTTTTCTTCTTTTTCCGGCTGCACCCCCTGCTATCCCATCTCCTCCCCATCCTAGTTCTGATGCGCCCCCTTCGGCGCTATCCTCTCCTCCGTCTAGTCCACCTAGTACTCCTCGTTCTCCTGTTTCGGATCCTTCTGATGCTCTCCCTTCTCCCTCTTCTTCTGATGAGTTGTCCTCCGCTGATGACCTTCCCCCTTCACGGCCTGTTCGTCAGCGTCGTGCTCCAGCTCGTTACTCTCCTAGTCAGTATGGTCTCTGTGTCGTTTCCGAGCCGACTTCTTATCGTGATGCCGAGCGTCATCCTGAATGGCAGCTTGCCATGGCTGAGGAGATCGCCGCGCTCGAGCGCACTGACACTTGGAATCTTGTTTCTCCCCCTTCTGGTGTTCGTCCTATCACGTGTAAGTGGGTCTATAAAATTAAGACTCGCTCTGATGGATCTCTTGAGCGCTATAAAGCGCGTCTTGTGGCTCGTGGTTTTCAGCAGGAGCACGGCCGTGACTATGATGAGACTTTTGCCCCTGTGGCTCATATGACTACTATGCGTACCCTTCTTGTTGTTGCTTCTGTTCGCCGCCGGTCTGTCTTCCAGCTTGATGTTCAGAATGCTTTTCTTAGTGGCGAGTTGAGTGAGGAGGTTTACATGCAGCCCCCTCCTGGGTATTCTGTTCCCGATGGGATGTTTGTCGTCTTCGTCGTTCTCTCTATGGTCTCAAATAGGCCCCTCGTGCCTGGTTTGAGCGCTTCGCCTCTGGGGTGACTGTTGCTGGTTTCTCTCATAGTCTTCATGATCTAGCACTTTTCGTTCACACTTCTCCTCGTGGACGTACTCTTCTTCTTCTCTATGTTGATGATATGATCATTACTGGTGATGATCCTGAGTATATTGCCTTCGTCAAGGCTCGTCTTCGGGATCAGTTTCTTATGACTGATCTTGGTCCTCTTTGCTATTTTCTTGACATTGAGGTTTCCTCCACTTCTGATGGCTTTTCTATCTCTCAGGAAAAGTACATTCAAGATCTTCTTGTTCGTGCTGCTCTTGGGGATGAGCGCACGGTTGATACTCATATGGAGCTTAATGTTAAGCTTCGTCCTACTGATGGTGATCCTCTTGCTGATCCCACTCGTTATCGCCATCTTGTTGGGAGTCTTGTGTATCTTGCTATCACTCGTCCTGATATTTCGTATCATGTTCATATTCTGAGTTAGTTTGTCTCAGCTCCTACCACTGTTCACTATAGTCATCTCCTCCGTGTTCTTCGTTACCTTCGCGGCACGATCACTCGTCGCCTTTTCTTTCCCTGTTCCAGCTCTCTCCAGCTCCAGTGATATTCGGATGCTACGTGGGCGAGTGATCCTACGGATCGTCGTTCACTTTCTGCTTACTGTGTGTTTCTTGGTGGTTCGCTTGTTGCTTGGAAGACGAAGAAACAGGTCGCAGTTTCTCGTTCGAGTGTTGAGGCTGAGTTGCGGGCTATGGCTTTGTTGATTGCTGAGGTGACTTGGTTACGGTGGTTGCTTGCAGATTTTGGTCTCTGTTACGACACCCACTCCACTTTTGTCTGACAGTACAGATGCTATCAGTATTGTACGTGATCCGGTCAAGCATGAGCTGACCAAGCATATTGGTGTTGATGCTTTTTACACACGTGCTCAGGTGCAGGATGATGTTGTTGCGGTTTATTATGTGCCTTCAGATTTGCAGTTGGCGGATTTCTTTACGAAGGCACAGACTCGAGCGCATCATGATTTCTTCCTCTCCAAACTCAGTGTTGTGGATCCAACATGAGTTTGGGGGGGGGGGGGGTGTTAGATGTATATATCTGTCTATTGTAGTTTCCCCATATGTTAGGGGGCTTTCTGCATATGTGCACCTGTACATGTACTATATATTGTGGCCTTTGGCCCCCTGGTAATACAACAAGCATATTGCCCTAACATTGATGACCGTCGGTTCACGAGGGGATTTGCTGTGTTTTTTTGGACCAAACTTGATTTTCTGGAGTGCTAAAAAGCACAGTCCCAAGATCAAGTAAGCTGAGTAGGGATGTGTAGCAAATGCAACAGCTGAAGTGATATGAGTTCAGTTCTTGCTCACCGTTGGCAATGGCAACGCCGAGTGGAGGCAGAAACAACACCGCTCACCCAAGGAAAACATGCATGAAGAAAGGAACTATCAGAGAAGGGAGATGGGTGGATCCGCCCGTCATTTTCCATGGAAGAGAATATGAAGAAGGGAGGCAGGTGACCAGACGCTCGAGCTGCTCCACAACGTCGCCTATGATTCTAATCCTACAGGAACGACCAGACCAAACAGGTAACTACTACCATGTATTGTCTTTGCTCTATGAAATAGTTTTTCATTACATGATTGATAGCAAGTTTGCAACTGAAATTAATTAAAATGTAGTTTGCATTCGAGCAGAGCAGCAGCAGGTCGGGGTAGAACGTGTAACACGCGCTGCTGCCTAGGCCAACAGCTGCCACACCGGATTCCATCCCCAATCACATCAACTCAGGGTCCACGCAAACGGCTTACTCCATACTGCCTCGATCTCCCTTGAAAATTTGTTTTGGTCTTTTGCTGAGTAAGAAGGCAGCCAACAGTTTCAGTGCATTGGTGTTTGTGTGCTCGTAATTTCTCTGTTTTTAGATTGTTGACATGTGGAAGATAACGCTTTAAATTTGTTTCTGTTGTTTACTTTTTTTATTTTTATATGTCCCATGTATTATGAAAAGTTATCCTAATTAACTAAAGGGATTTCTATTTTCGTGCGCTGGTTCGTTAGTTGTACTCAGTTTTCCCCAGTCCCTTAGTTTTTCCTCAGTTTTCTCCTCCTCTAGTTTGAAACACGCACAAGTGCTGAAACGGCCGGTAGCCGTCAGGTCAGAGGCCTTGACCGTTAGTCTGACCGGGTGGGGCCGCACAGGGGCAGCTCCTCCCTGACCATCTCGTGCTGACGTGTTGGCCGTTTTATTTCATGATTTTATATACGGTGCTGCCAATGACAAATGGGGCCGCTCTATAGGGCTGCCGCAGCCAATGACCAGTGGGGTCATATATTTTTCAGGAAAAGAAATATATTGCCGCTCTGTGGGGCTGCTGCAGCCAATGACCAGTGGGGTCGTCTATTTATTTAGAGAAAATCATATATTGCCGCTCTGTGGAGCCTCCGCAACCAATGACCAGTGGGGTCGTATATTTTTCAGGAAAAGATATATATTGCCGCTCCGTGGGGCTGCCGCAGCCAATGACCAGTGGGGTCGTCTATTTATTTAGAGAAAATCATATATTGCCGCTCTGTGGGGCCGCCGCAGCCAATGACCAGTGTGGTCGTATATTTTTCAGGAAAAGACATATTGCCGCTCTGTGGGGCTGCCGCAGCCAATGACCAGTGGGGTTGTCTATTTATTTAGAGAAAATCATATATTGCCGCTCTGTGGGGCCTCCGCAGCCAATGACCAGTGGGGTCGTCCATTTTCAGGAAAAGACACATATTGCCGCTCTGATATATGTCTTTAGAGAATATCATAGAGAGAAGCAACAAGTTCGCTAATTAATTATTCTTAAGCTAGACCGGAGAACCGCTGGCAGCTCGTTCCCCACCGTCGGATGGAGCAGCCATCGCCGGTGCCTCGTCGCGCCGCCGGCTCTGTCCCCCGGCGGCGTCGGATGGACTGCGGCGCTGCACGTCAACCACGGCTCCAGCACTTGTTTCGTCCGCATGCATTGTACCCACCGCAGGAAAGTCCGCCGCAAGCAGATCCGCCGCCCACGACGACCGGGATTTGTTCCGCGCACCAATTGGTAGTATAGCTTGGTAAGACCTCCGCTTCTGCCTCCCCCGCTCCCTAATCGATTCGGTTCCCGTAATTTATTGGAGTTTGCATGTACGAAATAGTCCTCAATGTCTGGTCGTAGCGGGTACACCGGCGAGGGTGGGGATTCGATCATGTCGTGGCCACGTTCTACTTCTCCTACCTCGTCGGAAGTGCAGGTATCTAGCTTCAGCTCTCTGTACTACCGTTGAATTTGAAGTGCCGCCATGGCCTGTTGGAGTGATTTCAGTTGTTCTTTTTTCCATTATTGTTACAGTTAGCCAGGCAAGCCGATGATCCATGGTACATTGCATACCAAGATGAATCAACCCAGTGGTGTAGCCAGAGGATGGATTTGGAGGAGAAGGTGGCCAATTTAGGTGATGAATTGGCCCGTAAAAACCTGATGATATTCGAGCTGAAGCCTATTGTGGAGGAAGAAAAGAAGAATTCAGAGCTTATTCGCAAGGAGAAGTTGAGAGTTGAGACAGATCTTGCCGTATTTGATCAAGTGGTAGAAAATCTAGAACATGAACTTAAAGTGATGGGAGAGGAGAAAAGTAGATTCATATGGGCAGTTTTATTAGGTGTCATCCCTGTCCTAGCAGTTATGTGGTTCTGGTAGACGATTTAGTATAGAATTGTTATTCAGTAGATGGCTCTAACCACTGTATTTTGTTGTGGCTCTAAGCACTATATTTTGGCGTACAATTTCCTACCTATGCTAAGTAATGCGCACGATAATTTTAGCATGCATGAACATTTTATAAAAGTGAAGGGATCCCAAAAGTGAAAGCATGTACCAGCCTCCGGATCAAATACATATCAATATCTTCCCAATCAAGTTGGGATAGAATTCAAATCATACATACGGATGTACATGGACACATCAAGAACGTGGAGAAGCTTTTTTTTTGAGACGGAGGTAGTAGTTCGAACAATTTTATCCCAATTGGAAATTGAAAAATATAAATTTATCATAATTTATCCCAATTTGCGGCGTCGAACACGGCCGCACAGCGATGGGCAAGAAAGGCCGGGAGTAAGAGAGGAAAGAGGAGAGAGGAAGATGCGACTGGAATATGCGACTGCCAGGGTTGGTAGGTATGTGCTCTGCTCTTGTCTCCGTATGCGTCCATCGTGGTAGAGAGAGATATACAGGCCGTCCGGTCATAAATGATCGAACGGTGCAAGCGTTCGTTGAGCTTTCAACCAACCAAGATCCGTGTGACATACATCTCGACTAATCAGAGATCAGCCAGTGAGTACAAGTTAGGAAAACTGAGTAGAACTAAGAGGGGGAAAAGTGAGAAAATGTTTATCGGAAGGGAAAAACTGAGTAGGACTGAGTAAAACAAGTGGTCCCGGAGGGGGAAAACTGAGAAACACTAAGTAAAACAGGGGCACCCAAATAATAAAGGGACTAAGGGAAATTGAAGCTTTTGGCATAAAAATTGTAAAATTGTGTTATTTGAACAATATATTACATTTTGGCCGACTAGATATTGTTTGCAATTCAAAGATACACAAGTGTGACGAATTTGGACTCATTTGGACAAAGTTTGTAAGCATAGTGGGTATTTGGGAGGTGTATTGAGCAGAAAGCCCTGCATCTTCATAGCTAGTAGCTCATGGACTAGGAAGTGGTTTTGAAGCTTTTGGCATAAAAACTTCATATCTCTATATTTCCTTTTCCATTATTATTTCTCTAGGTTGTAGGTAACATAACAAGACTCCATGGGAAGGTTCCACCATGTTTTGAATTATTTTGAATTAAACCCTAAAACCCTAAACCCTAGAGAAAATGATAAATGTGGCTTAAATGTGGCATACAAATTGTTCATACAAATTCAAATTGTTGAACACAAAGGGATCCCCAATACAAAGGGAACCCCAATACAAATTGTATTGTTCATACAAATTCAAATTGTTCATACTAATTCAAATTGTTCATACAAATTAAAATTGTTCAACACAAAGGCATCCCCAATACAAAGGGAACCCCAATACAAATTGTTCAACACAAAGGAAAGGGATCCCCAATACAAAGGGAACCCCAATACAAATTGTTCATACAAATTCAGCATAAGCCCTTTCAATGACTTGACCTTTGAATTGAAACTCTCCGCAAGGTTACTTGTTACATAGTCTACCTTGCAAATTTAATTGAATTGGCTTCTTGACCACACCCTACCATGATGTTCATCCAAGTACTCCTTCACCCCGGGTTTTTGTTTATACAACACATCCAAATGAAACAGATGCTTCCTAGAGCTGCATGTGTATGAAGCTGGCCATAGGTTGTCAGTAAAAACTTTACCCTTGAATTTCTTTGTAAAATTTTGTACCAAGTGTCGCATACATTCCCTATGCTCCACTCCAGGGAATACTGCTTCTACCGCACTCTCCAAACCTTTGCAAGCGTCTGTGTGGATAACAAGTCCTGGTGGATGACATATAAGGTCGCGCAAATTCTGCAGAAACCAAGTCCAACTTTCCTCTGACTCAACCTCCAAAACTCCATAAGCAACAGGGAACATCCAATTATGTCCATCAACTGCAGTAGCAGCAAATAGCTGTCCTTTAAACCTGCCATGAAGAGCTGTTGCATCCACGGCCAAATAAGGCCTGCAACCGTCCAAAAAGCCTTTCCAACAAGCTTTGAAACAAACAAAAGCCCTTCTAAAACATTCCTTGTGCATTACCTTCCCGCTTTTCAATTTGTAGGGAACTATATGCTTGTCTATCGCTACAACACTGCCTGGACTAGCCATCTCCACTTCAGCTTTGAAAGTGTAAAGCAACTGAAAGCTTTCATTCCATGGACCATTGATCTTGTCAAGAGCCATTTCCTTTGCATAGAACATCCTCATGTAAGGTACATTCATTTTAAACTTCTCAACCATCTTTTTCTGGAGTGCTGTTGGACCAAGTGAAGGAGTTTCTCTCAGCCAATCTAGGATTATATCTGCCAACCACCTAGTCTTCGCTAGCTTTGTTTTCAGCTCTGGCTCTCCCCCTAGGGGTGGACAAGAATGGACGTGCTCATTCTTCTTTATCTGAAACATAATGATAAGGGATGTCACTAATAGATAACAAATTTTACACCGTGATCTAAAATACACAACTGGTTGGCGTAGTACCTGAACCAAGCTGCTTCTGCGCATTGTGGATGCATGCAGCCTCCACCTACTATTGGAGATATGCCCATGAGGCAATAATAAAAGTGGTTATTATATATCTTTATGTTTATGATGAATGTTTATATACCATGCTATAATTGTATTAACCGAAACATTGATACATGTGTGATATGTAAACAACAAAGAGTCCCTAGTATGCCTCTTAACTAGCTTGTTGATTAATGGATGATTAGTTTCATAATCATGAACATTGGATGTTATTAATAACAAGGTTATGTCATTATATGAATGATGTAATGGACACACCCAATTAAGCGTAGCATAAGATCATGTCATTAAGTTATTTGCTATAAGCTTTCGATACATAGTTACCTAGTCCTTATGACCATGAGATCATGTAAATCACTTATACCGGAAAGGTACTTTGATTACATCAAACGCCACTGCGTAAATGGGTGGTTATAAAGGTGGGATTAAGTATCCGGAAAGTATGAGTTGAGGCATATGGATCAACAGTGGGATTTGTCCATCCCGATGACGGATAGATATACTCTGGGCCCTCTCGGTGGAATGTCGTCTAATGTCTTGCAAGCATATGAATAAGTTCATAAGAGACCACATACCACGATACGAGTAAAGAGTACTTGTCAGGAGACGAGGTTGAACAAGGTATAGAGTGATACCGATGATCAAACCTCGGACAAGTAAAATATCGCGTGATAAAGGGAATTGGTATCGTATGTGAATGGTTCATTCGATCACTAAAGTCATCGTTGAATATGTGGGAGCCATTATGGATCTCCAGATCCCGCTATTGGTTATTGGTCGGAGAGAGTACTCAACCATGTCCACATAGTTCGCGAACCGTAGGGTGACACACTTAAGGTTTGATGTTGAAATGGTAGAACTTGAATATGGAATGGAGTTCGAAGTATTGTTCGAAGTCCCGGATGAGATCCCGGACATCACGAGGAGTTTCGGAATGGTCCGGAGAATAAGATTCATATATAGGAAGTCATTTTATAAGATTTAAAATGATCCGGAAGATTTTATGGAAGGTTCTAGAAGGTTCTAGAAAAGTCCGGAAGAAATCAAATTGGAAGGCGGAGTCCCGAAGGGACTCCACCTCCCATGGCCGGCCAACCCTAGTGGGGGAGTCCAAGGTGGACTCCACCTAAGGGGGCCGGCCACCCCCCCCACATGGAAGGGGGGAATCCCACCTCAAGTGGGAGTCCCACCTTGGGTAGGTTTCCCTACTTCATGGAAGGTTCTTGTGTTGGGGTCTTATTCGAAGACTTGTAGTCCAACACTTGGGGATCCACCTATATAATGAGGGGCATAGGGGAGGGGGCCGGCCACCCCAAGACCACAAGGTGGCCGCACCCCTTAGTGGCCGGCGCCCCACTCTCCCAAACCCTAGCCGCCCCCTCTCTCCTCCACCACTCCCGCACGCTTAGCGAAGCTCCGCCGGAGTTCTCCACCACCACCGCCACCATGCCGTCGTGCTGCCGGATTCAAGGAGAACCTACTACTTCCACTGCCCGCTGGAACGGGAAGAAGGACGTCGTCTTCATCAACACCGAACGTGTGACCGAGTACGGAGGTGCTGCCTGATCGTGGCACCGTGATCAAGATCTTCTACGCGCTTTTGCAAGCGGCAAGTGATCGTCTACCGCAGCAACAAGAGCCTCATCTTATAGGCTTTGGAAATCTTCAAGGGTGAGTCTCGATCATCTCCTCGTTGCTCCCGTCTTCTAGATTGCATCTTGGCTTGGATTGCGTTCTCGCGGTAGGAATTTTTTTGTTTTCTATGCAACAAATCCCTACAGTGGTATCAGAGCCGTGTCTATGCATAGATGGTTGTACGAGTAGAACACAATGGTTTTGTGGGCGTTGATGCTCTTGTTGTCTTTAGTTTGAGTACTTTGCATCTTTGTGTCATAGTGGGATGAAGCGGCTCAGACTAACTTTACATGACCGCGTTCATGAGACTTGTTCCTCGTTCGACATGCAACTTGTATTGCATAAGAGGCTTTGCGGGTGTCTATCTCTCCTACTATAGTGAAGATTCAATTTACTCTTCTATTGACAACACTAGTATCACCGTTGTGGTTCATGTTCGTAGGTAGATTAGATCTCTCTCGAAAACCCTAAACCACGTAAAATATGCAAACCAAATTAGAGACGTCTAACTTGTTTTTGCAGGGTTTGGTGATGTGATATGGCCATAATGTGATGATGAATATGTATGAGATGATCATTATTGTATTGTGGCAACCGGCAGGAGCCTTATGGTTGTCTTTAAATTTCATGTTGAGTAGTATTTCAAAGTAGTTGTAATAGTTGCTACATGAGGTGAACAACCATGAAGACGGTGCCATGGACCTTTACGCTAAGCCGACGATGATGGAGATCATGCCCGAAAATGATGGAGATCATGTCCGTGCTTTGGAGATGAAGATCAAAGGCGCAAAGACAAAAGGGCCATATCATATCACATATGAACTGCATGTGATGTTAATCTTTTTATGCATCTTATTTTGCTTAGATCGCGACGGTAGCATTATAAGATGATCCCTCACTAAAATATCAAGATAATAAAGTGTTCATCCTTAGTAGCACCGTTGCCAAGACTTGTCGTTTCGAAGCATCTCGTGATGATCGGATGTGATAGAGTCAACAAGTGCATACAACGGGTGCAAGCCAGTTTTGCACATGCGGATACTAAGGTGGCCTTGACGAGCCTAGCATGTACAGACATGGTCTCGGAACACGTGATACCGAAAGGTAGAGCATGAATCATATGATTGATATGATGAACATTTTGAGTGTTCGCCATTGAAATTACACCTTGTCTCGTGATGATCGGACTTAGGTGTGGTGGATTTGGTTCGTGTGATCACTAAGACAATGCGAGGGATATTGTTTTGAGTGGGAGTTCACCTAGATTTTTAATTATGTTAAATTAAAATTTGAAATCAATTTGTCATAAACTTAGTCTAAACTATTGCAAATATATGTTGTAGAGATGGCGTCCCCAATCAATTTTAACCAGTTCCTAGAGAAAGAAAAGCTTAAGAGCAACGGTAGCAACTTCACCGACTGGTTCCGTCATGTGAGGATCTTCCTCTCTGGCGGAAATCTGCAATATGTGCTTGATGCACCGCTAGGTGACCCTCCTGCAGAAACTGAAACCGATGAAGTAAAGAATGTTTACGCAACTCGGAAATCTCGGTACTCTCAAGTTCAGTGTGCCATCCTGTGTAGTCTGGAAGCCGATCTTCAAAAACGTTTTGAGCACCACGATCCTCATGAGTTGGTCAATGAGCTGAAAGCTATATTTGAAACTCATGCGGCCGTGGAATATATGAAGCATCGAAACACTTCTTCAGCTGCATGATGGAAGAAGGCAGCTCCGTTAGTGAGCACATGCTCGCCATGACCGGGCATGCGAAGAAACTCAGTGACTTGGGAATAGTGATTCCTAACAGACCGGGGATTAATCGTGTCCTTCAATCACTGCCACCAAGTTACAAGAACTTTGTGATGAACTACAATATGCAGAACAAGAACAAGGAGTTACCTGAACTCTTTGGCATGCTAAAAGCTGCAGAGATTGAGATCAAGAAAGAGCACCAAGTGTTGATGGTCAACAAGACCACCAGTTTCAAGAAACATGGCAAGTCTAAGGGAAAATTCAAGAAGGGTGGCAAGAAAGCTGCCACGCCTCCTATGAAACCTAAGAACGGCCCTAAGCACGATCTTGAGTGCTATTCTTTGCAAGGAGAAGGGACACTGGAAGCGTAATTGCTCCAAGTATCTGGCTGATCTGAAGAGCGGCCTTGTCAAGAAGAAGAAAGAAGGTATATCTGATATACATGTTATAGATGTTTATCACACTGGTTCTCGTACTAGTACCTGGGTATTTGATACTGGTTTGGTTGCTCATATTTGTAACTCGAAACAGGAACTAAAGAATAAACGAAGACTGCTGAAAGATGAAGTGAGGATGCGCGTTGGAAACGGATCCAAAGTCGATGTGATCGCTGTCGGCACACTTCCTCTACATCTACCTTCGGGATTAGTTTTAAGCCTAAATAATTGTTATTTTATACCCGCTTGAGCATGAACATTATATCTGGATCTTGTTTAATGCAAGACGGTTATTCATTCAAGTCTGAGAATAAAGGTTGTTCTATTTTTATGAATAATATCTTTTATGGTCGAGCACCTGAAAAGAATGGCTTATTTCTGTTAGATCTCAATAGTAGTGATACGCATATACATAACATTGATGCTAAGCGAATTAAATTGAATGATAATTCTACTTATATGTGGCACTGTCGTCTTGGTCATATTGGAGTGAAACGCATGAAGAAACTCCATACTGATGGATTACTTGAATCACTTGACTTTGAGTCACTTGATAGATGTGAAGCATGTCTGATAGGAAAAATGACTAAGACTCCATTTTCTGGTATAATGGAGCGAACTACTGACTTATTGGAAATCATACATACCGATGTGTGCGGACCAATGAGTGTAGCATCGTGCGGTGGTTATCGTTATGTTCTAACCTTCACAGATGATCTGAGTAGATATGGGTATATCTATTTCATGAAACATAAATCCGAAACTTTTGAGAAGTTTAAGGAATTCCAAAGTGAAGTAGAAAATCAACGTAACAAGAAGATTAAATTTCTACGATCTGATCGCGGAGGTGAATATCTGAGTTATGAGTTTGGCATGCATTTAAAGAAATGCGGAATACTTTCACAATTGACACCGCCGGGAACACCTCAACAAAACGGTGTGTCTGAACATCGTAATCGAACTCTCTTAGATATGGTTTGTTCTATGATGTCTCTTACTGATTTGCCGTTATTATTTTGGAGTTATGCATTAGAGACAGCTGCATTCACTTTAAATAGAGCACCATCAAAATCCGTAGAAACGACACCGTATGAATTATGGTTTAATAAGAAACCTAAGCTGTCGTTCCTTAAAGTTTGGGGTTGCGAAGCCTATGTAAAGAAGTTACAACCGGACAAGCTAGAACCCAAAGCGGAGAAATGCGTCTTCATAGGATACCCTAAGGAAACTATAGGTTACACTTTCTATCACAGATCCAAAGTCAAAATCTTTGTTGCTAAGAACGGAACCTTTCTTGAGAAAGAATTTCTCACTAAAGAAGTGACTGGAAGAAAAGTAGAACTCGATGAGATTGATGAATCTTTACTCGTTGATCAGAGTAGCGCGATGCCGGAAGTTGTACATGCCGCCTACACCGGCAACAGAGGAAGCTAATGATAATGATCATGAAACTTCGAACGAGGAAACTACTGAACCTCGCAGATCGACAAGGGAACGTGCCACTCCTGATTGGTTTGATCCTTGTCTAAATGTCATGATTGTGGACAACAATGATGAGGACCCTGCGACGTATGAAGAAGCGATGATGAGCCCAGATTCCAACAAATGGCAAGAAGCCATGAAATCCGAAATGGGATCCATGTATGATAACAAAGTGTGGACTTTGGTAGACTTACCTGATAGCCGTAAGGCTGACGAGAATAAATGGATCTTCAAGAGAAAAACAGATGCTGATGGTAATATTACTGTCTATAAAGCTCGACTTGTCGCAAAGGGTTTCCGACAAATTCAAGGAGTTGACTACGATGAGACTTTCTCACCTGTAGCGAAGCTAAAATCTGTGAGGATTTTGTTAGCAATAGCTGCATTTTTCGATTATGAGATTTGGCAGATGGATGTCAAAAACGGCGTTCCTTAATGGAGACATTGAGGAAGAGTTGTATATGGTACAACCCAAAGGTTTTGTCGATCCTAAAAATGCTGACAAAGTATGCAAACTTCAGCGTTCAATCTATGGACTGAAGCAAGCATCAAGAAGTTGGAACCGACGCTTTGATAAGGTGATCAAAGACTTCGGGTTTATACAGTGTCATGGAGAGGCCTGTATTTACAAGAAAGTGAGTGGGAGCTCTGTAGAATTCCTGATATTATATGTAGATGACATATTATTGATTGGGAATGATATAGAACTATTAAGCAGTGTAAAAGGTTATTTGAACAATAGTTTTTCAATGAAAGACCTTGGTGAAGCATCGTATATATTAGGCATCAAGATTTATAGAGATAGATCAAGACGCCTAATAGGGCTATCACAGAGTACATACATGGACAAGATTCTAAAGAAGTTTAGAATGAACGAAAGTAAGAAAGGGTTCTTACCTATGTTACCAGGCAAGGTCTTGAGTAAGACTCAAGGACCGGCTACGGCAGAAGAAAGAGAAAGGATGAGTCAGATCCCCTATGCCTCGGCAATATGCTCTATTATGTATGCCATGCTATGTACTAGACCGGATATAGCACATGCTGTTAGTTTGACTAGCAGATATCAAAGTGATCTAGGGATGGAACACTGGACAGCGGTCAAGAATATCCTGAAGTACTTGAAAAGAACTAAGGATATGTTTCTTTGTTATGGAGGTGACCAAGAGATCGTTGTAACAAGTTACACCGATGCAAGTTGGAACACTGATCCTGATGACTCTAAGTCACAGTGTGGGTACGTGTTTATATTGAATGGTGCTGCAGTAAGCTGGGCAAGCTCGAAGCAGTGCACGGTGGCGAAGTCTTCAACAGAATCAGAGTACATAGCGGCTTAAGAGGCTTCATCAGAAGCGGTATGGATGAAGAGGTTCATTGTAGAGCTCGGTGTCGTTCCTAGTGCACTGGACCCACTAGTCATCTATTGTGACAACATGGGTGCCATCGCCAATGCACAAGAACCAAGGTCACACAAGAGGCTGAAGCATATCAAGCTACGTTACCACTCGATTCGCGAGTACATCGAAGATGGAGAAGTAAAGATTTGCAAAGTACACACTGATCTGAATGTAGCAGATCCGTTGACTAAAGATCTCCCTAGGGCAAAGCATGACCAATGATACGTCTCCGACGTATCGATAATTTCTTGTGTTCCATGCCACATTATTGATGTTATCTACATGTTTTATGCACACTTTATGTCATATTCGTGCATTTTTTGGAACTAACCTATTAACAAGATGCCGAAGTGCCGATTCTTTGTTTCTGCTATTTTTGGTTTCAGAAATCCTAGTAACGAAATATTCTCGGAATTGGACGAGTGCGCCCAGGGTCCTATTTTGCCACGAAGCTTCCAGAAGACCGAAGAGGAGACGAAGTGGGGCCACGAGGTGGCCACACCCTAGGGCGGCGCGGCCCAAGCCCTGGCCGCGCCGACCTGTAGTGTGGGGCCCTCGTGTGGCCACCTGACCTGCCCTTCCTCCTACTTAAAGCCTCCGTCGCGAAACCCCTAGTACCGAGAGCCACGATACGGAAAACCTTCCAGAGACGCCGCCGCCGCCAATCCCATCTCGGGGGATTCAGGAGATCGCCTCCGGCACCCTGCCGGAGAGGGGATTCATCTCCCGGAGGACTCTACGCCGCCATGGTCCCCTCCGGAGTGATGAGTGAGTAGTCTACCCCTGGACTATGGGTCCATAGCAGTAGCTAGATGGTTGTCTTCTCCCCATTGTGCTTAATTGTCGGGTCTTGTGAGCTGCCGAACATGATCAAGATCATCTATCTGTAATTCTATATGTTGCGTTTGTTGGGATCCGATGAATAGAGAATACTATGTTATGTTGATTATCAATTCATGTCTATGTGTTGTTTATGATCTTGCATGCTCTCCGTTATTAGTAGATGCTCTGGCCAAGTTGATGCTAGTAACTCCAAGAGGGAGTATTTATGCTCGATAGTGGGTTCATGTCTCCGTGAATCTGGAGGAGTGACAAGAACCTCTAAGATTATGGATGTGCTGTTGCCACTAGGGATAAAACATTGGTGCTATGTTCGAGGATGTAGTCACTGATTACATTACGCGCAATACTTAATGCAATTGTCTGTTGTTAGCAACTTAATACTGGAGGGGGTTCGGATGATAACCTGAAGGTGGACTTTTTAGGCATAGATGCATGCTGGATAGCGGTCTATGTACTTTGTCGTAATGCCCAATTAAATCTCACAGTACTCATCATAATATGTATGTGCATGGTTATGCCCTCTCTATTTGTCAATTTCCCAACTGTAATTTGTTCACCCAACATGCTGTTTATCTTATGGGAGAGACACCTCTAGTGAACTGTGGACCCGGTCCAATTCTCTATACTGAAATACAATCTACTGCAATACTTGTTTTACTGTTTTCTACAAACAATCATCTTCCACACAATACGGTTAATCCTTTGTTACAGCAAGCCGGTGAGATTGACAACCTCACTGTTTCGTTGGGGCAAAGTACTTTGCTTGTGTTGTGCAGGTTCCACGTTGGCGCCGGAATCTCTGGTGTTGCGCCGCACTATATCCCGCCGCCATCAACCTTCATCGTGCTTCTTGACTCCTACTGGTTCGATTAAACCTTGGTTTCTTACTGAGGGAAACTTGCCGCTGTGCGCATCACACCTTCCTCTTGGGGTTCCCAACGGACGTGTCAACTACACGCATCAAGCAAATTTCTGGCGCCGTTGCCGGGGACGTGAAGAAAAGTTACACCACAGAGATCTCTAACTCCCACGTCAACTTTGCGCCAGCAAGCAAATTTCTGGCGCCGTTGCCGGGGAGATCAAGACACGCTGCAAGGGGAGTCTCCACTACCCAATCTCTTTACTTTGTTTTTGTCTTGCTTTATTTTATTTACTACTTTGTTTGCTGCATTATATCAAAACACAAAAAAATTAGTTGCTAGTTTTACTTTATTTGCTATCTCGTTTGCTATATCAAAAACACAAAAAAATTAGTTACTTGCATTTACTTTATCTAGTTTGCTTTATTTACTACTGCTAAAATGGCCACCCCTGAAAATACTAAGTTGTGTGACTTCACAACCACAAATAATAATGATTTCTTATGCACACCTATTGCTCCACCTGCTACTACAGCAGAATTCTTTGAAATTAAACTGCTTTCTTGAATCTTGTTATGCGAGAGCAATTTTCTGCAGTGTTAGTTACATGATGCTGCTGCCCATCTTAATAATTTTGTTGAACTATGTGAAATGCAAAAATATAAAGATGTAGATGGTGACATTATAAAATTAAAATTGTTCCCTTTCTCATTAAGAGGAAGAGCTAAAGATTGGTTGCTATCTCTGCCTAAGAATAGTATTGATTCCTGGACTAAATGCAAGGATGCTTTTATTGGTAGATATTATCCCCCTGCTAAAATTATATCTTTGAGGAGTAGCATAATGAATTTTAAACAATTAGATACTGAGCATGTTGCACAAGCATGGGAAAGAATGAAATCTTTGGTTAAAAATTGCCCAACACATGGACTGACTACTTGGATGATCATCCAAACCTTCTATGCAGGACTAAATTTTTCTTCGCGGAATTTATTGGATTCAGCTACTGGAGGTACCTTTATGTCCATCACTTTGGGGGCGGCTACAAAGCTTCTTGATGATATGATGATAAACTACTCTGAATGGCACACGGAAAGAGCTCCACAAGGTAAGAAGGTAAATTCTGTCGAAGAAACCTCTTCCTTGAGTGATAAGATTGATGCTATTATGTCTATGCTTGTGAATGATAGGACTAATGTTGATCCTAATAATATTCTGTTAGCTTCATTGGTTGCCCAAGAAGAACATGTTGATGTAAACTTCATTAAAAATAATAATTTCAACAACAATGCTTATCGGAACAATTCTAGTAATAACTATAGGCCATATCCTTATAATAATGGTAACGGTTATGCTAATTCTTATGGGAATTCTTACAATAATAATAGGAACACACCCCCTGGACTTGAAGCTATGCTTAAAGAATTTATTAGTACACAAATTGCCTTTAACAAATCTGTTGAGGAAAAACTCAATAAAATTGATATTCTCGCTTCTAAGGTTGATAGTCTTGCTTCTGATGTTGATCTTTTGAAATCCAAAGTTATGCCTAATAGGGATATTGAAAATAAAATTGTTACTACAGCAAATTCCATCCAAGTTAGAATTAATGAGAATATAAGATTAATGGCTGAATTGCGTGCTAGGTGGGATAGAGAAGAAAATGAAAAACTAGCTAAAGAGAAAAATGTAGCTAAAGTTTGGACTATTACCACCACAAGCAATGTTGATTCTTCACATGTTGCTGCACCTCCTACTATTAATAATAAAAGAATTGGTGTTAGCAATGTTTCCACTTCTAATGCAAAGCGCGAGAAACTGCCTGAAACTGCTAAAACTGCTGAAACTGCCTGTGATAAAACTGCTGAAATTTTTTCCAACATTGAGGATGATGATCCCATTGCTTTAGATTATAATGGTTTGAATTTTGATGATTGCCACATCTCTGAAGTTATAAAGTTCTTGCAAAAACTTGCTAAAAGGCCTAACGCTAGTGCTATAAATTTGGCTTTCACGCAACATATTACAAATGCTCTCATAAAAGCTAGAGAAGAGAAATTAGAGCGCGAAGCCTCTATTCCTAGAAAGCTAGAGGATGGTTGGGAGCCCATCATTAAGATGAAGGTTAAAGATTTTGATTGTAATGCTTTATGTGATCTTGGTGCAAGTATTTCCGTTATGCCTAAGAAAATCTATAATATGCTTGATTTGCCACCGCTGAAAAATTGTTATTTGGATGTTAATCTTGCTGATCATTCTACAAAGAGACCTTTGGAGAAAGTTGATAATGTTCGCATTACCGTTAACAATAACCTTGTCCCCGTTGATTTTGTTGTCTTGGATATTGAATGCAATGCATCTTGTCCCATTATATTGGGAAGACCTTTTCTTCGAACCGTTGGAGCTATCATTGATATGAAGGAAGGTAATATAAAATATCAATTTCCTCTCAAGAAAGGGATGGAACACTTCCCTAGAAAGAGAATGAAGTTACCTTTTGATTCTATTATTAGAACAAATTATGATGTTGACACTTCGTCTCTTGATAATACTTGATACACACTTTCTGCGCCTAGCTGAAAGGCGTTAAAGAAAAGCGCTTATGGGAGACAACCCATGGTTTTTACTACAGTACTTTGTTTTTATTTTGTGTCTTGGAAGTTGTTTACTACTGTAGCAACCTCTCCTAATCTTAGTTTAGTGTTTTATTGTGCCAAGTAAAGTCGTTGATAGTAAAGTTCATACTAGATTTGGATTACTGCGCAGAAACAGATTTCTTTGCTGTCACGAATCTGGGCTGTTTTCTCTGTAGGTAACTCAGAAAATTATGCCAATTTACGTGAGTAATCCTCAGATATGTACGCAACTTTCATTTAATTTGAGAATTTTCATTTGAGCAAGTCTGGTGCCTCGATAAAATTCGTCAATACGAACTGTTCTGTTTTGACAGATTCTGCCTTTTATTTCGCATTGCCAGTTTTGTTATGTTTGATGGATATTTTGATTCCAATTACTTTCAGTAGCTTTGTGCAATGTCCAGAAGTGTTAAGAATGATTATGTCACCTCTGAACATGTTAATTTTTATTGTCCACTAACCCTCTAATGAGTTGTTTCGAGTTTGGTGTGGAGGAAGTTTTCAAGGATCAAGAGAGGAGTATGATGCAATATGATCAAGGAGATTGAAAGCTCTAAGCTTGGGGATGCCCCGGTGGTTCACCCCTGCAAATTCTAAGAAGACTCAAGCGTCTAAGCTTGGCGATGCCCAAGGCATCCCCTTCTTCATCGACAACATTATCAGGTTCCTCCCCTGAAACTATATTTTTATTCCATCACATCTTATGTGCTTTTCTTGGAGCGTCGGTTTGTTTTTGTTTTTGTTTTTGTTTGAATAAATGGATCCTAGCATTCACTGTATGGGAGAGAGACACGCTCCGCTGTAGCATATGGACAAGTATGTCCTTAGGCTTTACTCATAATATTCATGGCGAAGTTTCTTCTTCGTTAAATTGTTATATGGTTGGAATTGGAAAATGATACATGTAGTAAATTGCTAAAATGTCTTGGATAATGTGATACTTGGCAATTGTTGTGCTCATGTTTAAGCTCTTGCATCATATACTTTGCACCCATTAATGAAGAAATACATAGAGCATGCTAAAATTTGGTTTGCATATTTGGTCTCTCTAAGGTCTAGATAATTTCTAGTATTGAGTTTGAACAACAAGGAAGACGGTGTAGAGTCTTATAATGTTTTCAATATGTCTTTTATGTGAGTTTTGCTGCACCGCTTCATCCTTGTGTTTGTTTCAAATAGCCCTTCTAGCCTAAACCTTGTATCGAGAGGGAATACTTCTCATGCATCCAAAATCCTTGAGCCAACCACTATGCCATTTGTGTCCACCATACCTACCTACTACATGGTATTTCTCCGCCATTCCAAAGTAAATTGCTTGAGTGCTACCTTTAAATTTCCACTCTTCACCTTTACAATATATAGCTCATGGGACAAATAGCTTAAAAACTATTGTGGTATTGAATATGTACTTATGCACTTTATCTCTTATTAAGTTGCTTGTTGTGCGATAACCATGTTTCTGGGGACGCCATCAACTATTCTTTGTTGAATATCATGTGAGTTGCTATGCATGTCCGTCTTGTCTGAAGTAAGAGAGATCTACCACCTTAATGGTTGGAGCATACATATTGTTAGAGAAGAACATTGGGCCGCTAACTAAAGCCATGATTCATGGTGGAAGTTTCAGTTTTGGACATATATCCTCAATCTCATATGAGAATAATAATTGTTGCCACATGCTTATGCATTAAAGAGGAGTCCATTATCTGTCGTCCATGTTATCCCGGTATGGATGTCTAAGTTGAGAATAATCAAAAGCGAGAAATCCAAAATGCGAGCTTTCTCCATAGACCTTTGTACAGGCGGCATGGAGGTACCCCATTGTGACACTTGGTTAAAACATGTGTATTGCGATGATCCGGTAGTCCAAGCTAATTAGGACAAGGTGCGGGCACTGTTAGTATACTATGCATGAGGCTTGCAACTTGTAAGATATAATTTACATAACTCATATGCTTTATTACTACCGTTGACAATATTGTTTCATGTTTTCAAAATCAAAGCTCTAGCACAAATATAGCAATCGATGCTTTTCCTCTATGGAGGACCATTCTTTTACTTTTATTGTTGAGTCAGTTCACCTATTTCTCTCCACCTCAAGAAGCAAACACTTGTGTGAACTGTGCATTGATTCCTACATACTTGCATATTGCACTTATTATATTACTCTATGTTGACAATATCCATGAGATATACATGTTACAAGTTGAAAGCAACCGCTGAAACTTAATCTTCCTTTGTGTTGCTTCAATGCTTTTACTTTGAATTATTGCTTTATGAGTTAACTCTTATGCAAGACTTATTGATGCTTGTCTTGAAGTACTATTCATGAAAAGTCTTTGCTTTATGATTCACTTGTTTACTCATGTCATTACCATTGTTTTGATCGCTGCATTCATTACATATGCTTTACAAATAGTATGATCAAGGTTATCATGGCATGTCACTCCAGAAATTATCTTTGTTATCGTTTTACCTGCTCGGGACGAGCAGAACTAAGCTTGGGGATGCTGATACGTCTCCGACGTATCGATAATTTCTTGTGTTCCATGCCACATTATTGATGTTATCTACATGTTTTATGCACACTTTATGTCATATTCGTGCATTTTCTGGAACTAACCTATTAACAAGATGCCGAAGTGCCGATTCTTTGTTTCTCTTGTTTTTGGTTTCGAAATCCTAGTAATGAAATATTCTCGGAATTGGACGAAATCAACGCCCGGGGTCCTATTTTGCCACGAAGCTTCCGAAGACCGAAGAGGAGACGAAATGGGGCCACGAGGTGGCCACACCCTAGAGGCGGCGCGGCCCAAGCCACCTGGCCGCGCCGACCTGTGAGTGTGGGGCCCTCGTGTGGCCTGACCTGCCCTTCCGCCTACTTAAAGCCTCCGTCGCGAAACCCCCGATGCCGAGAGCCACGATATGGAAAACCTTCCAGAGACGCCGCCGCCGCCAATCCCATCTCGGGGATTCGGAGATCGCCTCCGGCACCCTGCCGGAGAGGGGATTCATCTCCCGGAGGACTCTACGCCGCCATGGTCGCCTCCGGAGTGATGAGTGAGTAGTCTACCCCTGGACTATGGGTCCATAGCAGTAGCTAGATGGTTGTCTTCTCCCCATTGTGCTTAATTGTCGGGTCTTGTGAGCTACCGAACATGATCAAGATCATCTATCTGTAATTCTATATGTTGCGTTTGTTGGGATCCGATGAATAGAGAATACTATGTTATATTGATTATCAATTCATGTCTATGTGTTGTTTATGATCTTGCATGCTCTCCGTTATTAGTAGATGCTCTGGCCAAGTTGATGCTAGTAACTCCAAGAGGGAGTATTTATGCTCGATAGTGGGTTCATGTCTCCGTGAATCTGGAGGAGTGACAAGAACCTCTAAGATTATGGATGTGCTGTTGCCACTAGGGATAAAACATTGGTGCTATGTTCGAGGATGTAGTCACTGATTACATTACGCGCAATACTTAATGCAATTGTCTGTTGTTAGCAACTTAATACTGGAGGGGGTTCGGATGATAACCTGAAGGTGGACTTTTTAGGCATAGATGCATGCTGGATAGCGGTCTATGTACTTTGTCGTAATGCCCAATTAAATCTCACAGTACTCATCATAATATGTATGTGCATGGTCATGCCCTCTCTATTTGTCAATTGCCCAACTGTAATTTGTTCACCCAACATGCTGTTTATCTTATGGGAGAGACACCTCTAGTGAACTGTGGACCCCGGTCCAATTCTCTATACTGAAATACAATCTACTGCAATACTTGTTTTACTGTTTTCTGCAAACAATCATCTTCCACACAATACGGTTAATCCTTTGTTACAGCAAGCCGGTGAGATTGACAACCTCACTGTTTCGTTGGGGCAAAGTACTTTGGTTGTGTTGTGCAGGTTCCACGTTGGCGCCGGAATCTCTGGTGTTGCGCCGCACTACATCCCGCCGCCATCAACCTTCAACGTGCTTCTTGACTCCTACTGGTTCGATTAAACCTTGGTTTCTTACTGAGGGAAACTTGCCGCTGTGCGCATCACACCTTCCTCTTGGGGTTCCCAATGGACGTGTCAACTACACGCATCAACCAACACCAGAATGCCATGGGTGTTAGGTACCTTACAATGTAATCTAGATTATTGACTCTAGTGCAAGTGGGAGACTGTTGGAGATATGCCCAAGAGGCAATAATAAAAGTGGTTATTATATATCTTTATGTTTATGATGAATTTTTATATACCATGCTATAATTTTACAAACCGAAACATTGATACATGTGTGATATGTAAACAACAAAGAGTCCCTAGTATGCCTCTTAACTAGTTTGTTGATTAATGGATGATTAGTTTCATAATCATGAACATTGGATGTTATTAATAACAAGGTTATGTCATTATATGAATGATGTAATGGACACACCCAATTAAGCGTAGCATAAGATCACATCATTAAGTTATTTGCTATAAGCTTTCGATACATAGTTACCTAGTCCTTATGACCATGAGATCATGTAAATCACTTATACCAGAAAGGTACTTTGATTACATCAAACGCCACTGCGTAAATGGGTGGTTATAAAGGTGGGATTAAGTATCCGGAAAGTATGAGTTGAGGCATATGGATCAACAGTGGGATTTGTCCATCCCGATGACGGATAGATATACTCTGGGCCCTCTCGGTGGAATGTCGTCTAATGTCTTGCAAGCATATGAATAAGTTCATAAGAGACCACATACCACGATACGAGTAAAGAGTACTTGTCAGGAGACGAGGTTGAACAAGGTATAGAGTGATACCGATGATCAAACCTCGGACAAGTAAAATATCGCGTGACAAAGGGAATTGGTATCGTATGTGAATGGTTCATTCGATCACTAAAGTCATCATTGAATATGTGGGAGCCATTATGGATCTCCAGATCCCGCTATTGGTTATTGGTCGGAGAGAGTACTCAACCATGTCCACATAGTTCGCGAACCGTAGGGTGACACACTTAAGGTTTGATGTTGAAATGGTAGAACTTGAATATGGAATGGAGTTCGAAGTATTGTTCGAAGTCCCGGATGAGATCCCGGACATCACGAGGAGTTCCGGAATGGTCCGGAGAATAAGATTCAGATACAGGAAGTCATTTTATAAGATTTAAAATGATCCAGAAGATTTTATGGAATGTTCTAGAAGGTTCTAGAAAAGTCCGGAAGAAATCAAATTGGAAGGCGGAGTCCCGAAGGGACTCCACCTCCCATGGCCGGCCAACCCTAGTGGGGGAGTCCAAGGTGGACTCCACCTAAGGGGGTCGGCCACCCCCCACATGGAAGGGGGGAATCCCACCTCAAGTGGGAGTCCCACCTTGGGTTGGTTTCCCTACTACATGGAAGGTTCTTGTGTTGGGGTCTTATTCGAAGACTTGTAGTCCAACACTTGGGGATCCACCTATATAATGAGGGGCATAGGGGAGGGGGCCGGCCACCCCAAGACCACAAGGTGGCCGCACCCCTTAGTGGTCGGCGCCCCCCTCTCCCAAACCCTAGCCGCCCCCTCTCTCCTCCACCACTCCCGCACGCTTAGCGAAGCTCCGTCGGAGTTCTCCACCACCACCGCCACCACGCCGTCGTGCTGCCGGATTCAAGGAGAAGCTACTACTTCCGCTGCCTGCTGGAACGGGGAGAAGGACGTCGTCTTCATCAACACCGAACGTGTGACCGAGTACGGAGGTGCTGCCCGATCGTGGCACCGTGATCAAGATCTTCTACGCGCTTTTGCAAGTGGCAAGTGATCGTCTACCGCAGCAACAAGAGCCTCATCTTGTAGGCTTTGGAAATCTTCAAGGGTGAGTCTCGATCATCTCCTCGTTGCTCCCGTCTTCTAGATTGCATCTTGGCTTGGATTGCGTTCTCGCGGTAGGAAATTTTTTGTTTTCTATGCAATGAATCCCTACACCTACACCTCTTGTATGGGTATTTAACTGTGAACCTACCTGGCTCACTTTTAATAACCTCATAATTATTCTTAGAGAGAATGCAATATGTAGTAATTGCATTACGGCAGTCCATCATCGTTTGAAACACGGTGCCTTTTGCAAGCTGAGGATCCTCCCTGTTCCACTCAATTGTTGGCAAGTCATCACCTTCGTAATCGGCTAAAACGAGGCTGTCATTGTTCTCATTCTTCTCTTCATCATCAGTGTCATCAAATCTGGCACCAAAAGCAATATCTTCCATGTATTGATCCTCCATTGCCTGCTTACTGCATCGATCTACCAATTCAGGAAACATCAACTCATCCTCATCATCTTGAGGAGACTGATCATCAATGTCTGCATCGTCCTCCACATCGACCGTACGAACGATCATGCTACCACTAGCACTGGAGACAGATGGTGCTGCTGTGGACCTACAAGGAGCGCCGCGGCGCACACTATTAGCAGAGGCAACAGCAGTAGAGAGACATGATGCCCGACCACCTGATGATGCCCTAGCACCAGATGATGCCTGGCCCCTGTCCACATGGATGCGAATTTTACCGAACCGGCAATAAGCATTCAAAGCAAATAGAATTCTCAGATCGTCTTCGGAAATTAGTGGAACAAATCTTCGCTCCGGGCTGTTGAAATATTCGAAATGAACTGCATCGATAGAGCTCCAGGTGTACTTATCGTAGATGTTAGCTTTGAAATCCCTCAACGAGATGGTGGTTGCAACCACCGCAGGGAAGTTAAACCCATTCTTACAGCGTTTAGAATCACGCGTATAACTAGAATCCAGCCTAACCACCAGCCGAAAAGCCAGCGCTGGATCCATCCTATTCGAAAAGCAACGCAGTTAGTTGAGCAACAACGATTGACGCTCAAAAACTGCCTACTGTTAATTCACATAGGCACACGATGCTTACCCAGATGGAATCCATGCGTTAGATCCCTCCGATTCCCAATCTTCTCCACGGCCGACGGGATTAGGCGGCACACCAGACGGAAATACAAAGAGGATAGGGGTAGATCCAGATCTGGTGGAGGCGGAGCCCTCTCCGCCTCCCGGGGGTGGTGGTGGGGGCGGGGCCGACTCGGCGGTGGACGACGCCATAAGGTAAGTGGGCAGGACGGTGTGGCGGTGGACGGGCGGTGTGTGAGCTCCTCCAGTCTCGGGCGGGGGGGGGGGGGGGGGAAGCTTTGGGTCAGCTCTTCTAGTCAACAGTCAACACATTTCGAAAGCAACGGTCAAGTCAAAACCACCGCGGCTCCCTAGCCGTCACCGGTAACGGAAGGCCTCTGACCAGACGGCAACCCTCCCGTCCGAGCGTCTGCGAGGGGTTTCAAACTAGAGGGAGGGGAAAACTGAGGAAAAGTTAAGAGGCTGGGGAAAACTAAGTACAACTAACGAACCAGGGGCACGAGAACAAATATCCCTTAACTAAATTTTACAAGGTACGGTTACAACATTTTTATCTGATTTTGACCTTTTACATTTATTTTAATTTTCCATCGTACATTAATTTGAATTTTAGATGGTACGTAGTAAATTTAATCGGAGTTTGGCGAGGCGCTTAAAGAAATAGCGTACCACTCTACCCGTATAGCAAAGCACGGGTATTTAGCTAGTAGACCTAAACTACCTGATCGAATATAGTTTTTACAATTTCAAAAGAAAAAGTCAAGCACGAACAATGCCAACGTCACACCCTTGTTCCCCCACGGGTCCGACTCCGACTACGTTACCATCTCGATACGTACCCCAATTCCCAAAAAGGTTTATATCTTCCCCTCAAAACTTTTGATACTGGTAAACTATATTTCCTTCATCCTTCCTCAGCCCTGGCCATCTATCTCTCTTTTCTCGACGCAACCCAACCCTAGCTAGCTGCCATGGCCCCTCCCTGGGTCTTGCTGAATCGGGCGATTTTCTTCGAGCACGATGCGGCAGCGTCCGGCAGCGCGAGCGAAGCAGAAGCAGAGCAAACGGTCGGCGGCGGGAGCAGAATAGCAAGGCGAGTACCAAGCTCCGAAGACATTAGAGACGCCAACCTCGCCTACCTGCGAGTCCTAAAGCCAGACGCGCACTTGGGCAGTCCACCGGAACTATCCTCCCTCCGCATCCTGCGGCCGACGGAATCCATCCCGCAGCTATGCGAAGACATCATGTATGGCTTCATCGCGAGCGCCGACAAGAATCTGGTCGCGCTCTACGCCGGTCCTTACCGCGCGGGCACCAAGAACTTGAAAGGAGGCTATCTGATCTACGACAGCAGCAGCAACTCCCTCTCGACGATCCCCCAGCCACCCCATGACTATACCCGTTACGGCGTCGGTAACGGAGCGGCCGCCGTCCTGTGCCTTGATGGTGCCGGGTATGTCCTCGGCGAGCTCACCAAGGTAAGAGGCTCCGACCCCCCTGAGGCCGCGCTCTGCACCTGGCAGTCTTCCACGGCGGAGTGGGTCGTGAAGAACACGAGCTTCCCGCCCGAGCTATCCCCGCCGGACCACCTCTTCGAGGCCGACATGTGCTTCTCGTTTGGAGGCTCCGTTCTCTGCTGGGTGGATCTGTTCAAGGGCATGGTGGTCTGTGATCTTGGCTCGGTGCTTCTTCCCCATGGCGCCGCCCAACCAGGGCTCCGCTTCGTTCCTCTGCCAGGAGAGTGCCCAACCTATGACCGCATCGAGAGGCCCAAGCTGCCGCTGAAGGCGGGGGCGTTCGGTTCCATGGCTTGTGTCGGTGGCAGCATCAGATTCGTCACAATGGACGGCTACGGCGAGCGGTCAGCTGGCGAGGAGGTTTGGCTGGCCGTGTGGACGCTGTCGCCGGACCTCTGCAGCTGGAAGAAAGGCAAGGTGTACCGTGTGAGGGACATCTGGGAGAGCGAGGCCCACCGCGCGCTCGCTGGGCTTATTGCGGACCTTGCCGTCGTTCCCGGTCCTAAGCAGGAACGAAGAAGACGTGGTGTATCTAATCCTCACTGATCTGAACGTGGCAGCGGATTTTAGAGCCGAGTACAAAAGCCAGTACTTGATTCGTGTGGACATGGAGCGTAACAAGGTCGAGTACCGTCCAACTAATACAGAGCAGATACGGGACCAACTCTTGGCGACTGAGTTCAGTGCATACCTACAAAGCAACTAGGACTGCCGCTAACAATTTGTAAGTTGTGCGCTATGGTAAAAGAGCACGTAAGTTGTCTCTTTTTCCGGCCGCTAGGGAGATTCATATATAAGATTAGAGAAGAAAAATCATGAGAATTATTCTCAACAAGTTGCAACTCAACTCTACAATGTCAGTCAATATTATTCGAACAATCGTAAAGTATATATATACTCTTATATTTTATGTATTTGGTATTACAATTTTTCATATTTATTCTGATATATTGGGTCAAAATTTGCAAAGTAGTCTTTGATTGAAACTGAAAGCAGGTAACTCAAAATTAGGGGAGTAGTAATAGCAATTTATTTGGTGAACAAATGGGCTCAGTGGCACTCGTATGTTTTGATTTTGTATCTTTGTGGAGAAGTAAAACTGACTACACAAGCTTGCGTTGCTTGCTTCTCTCTCTACTGCAAATGCACTCTCCTCTGTACAAAGCTGAAACAAGAGTACTTGCATTCAATGCCTGATAAGTTACACTCAGTAAAAAAACCCATAACTAGATAACTATGCCGTTTCCGCTAGTTAATTATATATAATAGATCTACTCTATGTGTTTGTTCCTGGTTCTCAGCTCGTTTCCTAGTTGGTGAGTGGTTTTCATGTTTTCAGTTCATAAAGGCCTTGTTGACATGATCTTTACCTACTGTCGGGTTTGTAAGCCTTGCGTGATGGCTTTGGATATTTTATGTATAGTTTTTGTTAGGCATTTGTTGAATAATTTAATAAAGAAGACCGTATGCATCACTTCTATGCAGAGGCTAGGGTCTCATTCTCCCTTTCGGAAAAAAAATCAAGAGTCATGGTCTATGAGTATGAAGCAAAACATGCATAACAAAAAAAAGACACCATTTTCTGGACGTCACACTTGTATGGCTGTGAATGACTTAACTTATCCAATTTCATAATGAAATTTGTGGTATGGTTTCTAATTTCCTCTAATAATTTGTCTCGTTGATCGATGTTTGTGTAACATATGTGATTGTTGTGGATAGAGAAATACAAATTGTAATTCTATAATCAAAGATGAGATGAAGCTGAGTGAATTTGTACATGTTTACGACTTATACTAAATTTTTTTACCTGTTTACAATTTTATCGCATCTCACTGATTCTCCTTTTATTCATACAATTTTAATCAAATAGTCGTATTTATAATTCTCAGCAATAGCGACCACATAGTTGTGTTGATAATATTAAATAAATATCACTATGTTAGTTTGCTATGGCTAAAATTATGGAACGGAGAGAGTATATACAATTTAATCCTGTATCATTACAATACAATACCGGTGGAGAAAAAGTCCAATTTAAAATATATTATTTGATTTTTTTGATTTTCTTGGATTTTAATTTAATCTAAATCTACCAAAGTATGATAACATGTTATAGTTATTAGTATGATTGTGGGTATTATAAATTTATAATATACGCGGCTAACAAATATCATAGTGTATGGAGAGTATAATTGGTCCTCATAGTTGTAACCAGTACAAACTTCTAGAGTGTTTGCCACATATGTGATCGTTGTGGATATTGGAATACAAATTGTAGTGTCTATACGGAGCTAAGATAATTTGTATATGTTTACGAATTATACTAAATACTTTTACATGTTTGCAACTTTATCACATCTCACTGATTCTCCTTTTATTCATACAACTTTCATCAAATAGTCTTATGTATAATACTAGCAATAGAGACAACATAGTTGTGTTGATATTATTAAATAAATATCACTATGTTAGTTTGCTATGGCTAACATTATGGAACGGAGGGAGTATCTACAATTAAATTTTGTATCATTCTTATACAATATTGGTGGAGAAGAAATCCAATTTTAAATTTATTATTTGAAAATTTGAATTTCTTGGAGTTTAATTTAATCTAAATCTAAGCAAAGTACGATAAGATGTTCTAGTTATTAGCATGATCGTGGGTATTATAAATCTATAAAATACGCGCCTAACAAATATCATAGTGTATGGAGAGTATAATTGGCTCTCTTAGTTGTAACCAGTAGAAAATTCTAGATGGTTTTACCAAAGTTGTTTGTCCTGAAATCTTCTCCTCCCGCTCACGCACATTGCGATTACACTTTTCTCAGTTATATATGCTGGTGGTTAAATCTGCTTTCTCCATCTTTGCTGGGTTTTAAATGATCGATTGGCATGATGCTCATTCTATGTCACCAGTACATAATCCAGCCCTTAAAATCCTGTTGTGATAGTACAAGTCGTCTGTTAAAACGTATTTGGCAGAAATTTATTTTGTATCACTGACAAATGCAAAACCTGTTGCGCTTTATGAGGCGCATATGAGCATGAGGTTGGAGAGAAAAAGGAGACTCCAGGACTTGTCAAGTTTTATACCCGATGGTCTTCATATTAGTTTTTTTTGTTCTCGTAGTTACATGGAGGCTCAGGACTAACATCCGGTCCGTGTTACAAAGCTATTGTATAATACTAGAAGTAGATTAATTTCCTTGTAGAGCCCCACAAGCAGTGTAGCCCTAGCTGCTACAATGCCTCTCAGCCCTAGTTGATGAGGAATCGTGTTGCAAACAAAATATACTAATAAAGCAAGGGATAAATGAAAAGTTATATTTCATCAACAAAATGTGTTTGCAAGTCAACAAAAATCCGTATAAGTGAACATAAAATATAATTTATAATAAAAAAATATTTAAATCACTTTAGCAAACAAAAGTGGGTAAAGGATATCAAAACACCTTCCCTCCTTTACCCACGATTCCGGTAGAAATGACACTAGTTCAATTAAAAAAAATAAGTTCATAAGTTGTTATGCATTATAATGAACTAAATGAATGTAGACTTGTTGCAATATTAATGTATCAAAATTTTAGATATAAAGGAAAAGATGAGGAAAGACGATTGGCTGCTCTTGTAGAGTGTCACCGAAACATAGTTGTGTTGATATTATTGAATAAATATCACTATGTTAGTTTGCTATGGCTAACATTATGGAACGGACGGAGTATATACAGTTAAATTTTTATCATTCTAATACAATATTGGTGGAGAAGAAGTCCAATTTAAAATATATTATTTGAAAATTTCGAATTTCTTGGAGTTTAATTTAATATAAATCTAAGCAAAGTACGATAACATGTTCTAGTTATTAGCATGATCGTGAGTATTATAAATTTATAAAATATGCGCCTAACAAATATAGTGTATGAAGAGCATAATTGGCTCTCTTAGTTGTAACCAGTAGAAAATTCTAGAGTGTTTTCCAAAAAGTTATTTGTCATGAAATCTCCTCCTCTCGCTCTCGCACATTGCAATTACACTTTTCTCAGTTGTATATGCTGGTGGTTAATCTGCTTTCTCCATCCTTGCTGCTTTTTAAATGATCCATTGGCATGATGCTCATTCTATGCCACCAGTACATAATTCAACCCTTAAAATCCTGTTGTGAGTGCAAGTCGTTCGTTAAAATGTGTTTGGCATAAATTTATTAGGTATCACCGACAAATGCAAAACCTGTTGCGCTTTAGGAGGCGGATATGAGCATGAGGTTGGAGAGAAAAAGGAGACTCCGGGACTTGTCAAGTTTTATGCCGATGGTCTTCATATTAGTTTTTTTTTGTTCTCGTAGTTACATGGAGGCTTGGGACTAACATCCGGTCCGTGTTACAAAGCTATTGTATAATACTATTGTAGATCCCCATAAGAAGTGTAGCCCTAGCTGCTACAATGGCTCTCAGCCCTAGTTGATGAGGAATCGTGTTGCAAACAAAATATAATAAATAAAGCAAGGGATCAATGAAAAGTTATATTTCATCAAAAAAATATGTTTGCAAGTCAACAAATCCATTTAAGTGAACATAAAATATAATTTACAATAACAAATATTTAAATATCCTTAGCAAACAAAAGTGGGTAAACGATATCAAAACACCTTCCCTCCTTTACCCACGATTCCGGTAGAAATGAAACTAGTTCAATTTAAAAAATTCAGTTCATTAGTTGTTATGCATTATAGTGAACTAAATGAATGTACTAGTTGCAATATTAATGTATAAAAAAATTAGATATAAAGGAAAAGATGAGGAAAGACCATTGGCTGCTCTTGTAGAGTGTCACACAAACATCCCTCTATTTTTTAATTACAACAATAAAATACATATTTGCTATGATTTAAAATGGAGCAGGCATAATAACATCTCACATTTTAAATGCACACTCAAGCACATATGTACTACCAAGCATCTTTTGTAGATGGAAAAAAATACAATTGATTAATCATATGTAATATTAGCTACTGCCCAAGATTTGGACTTTGCCAACTAGAACTCATCAGTGCACTTTTAAATTATGAAGTAAGCATCAAAAGCACTCTGATGTAATTTGGAATTAATTACATAAAAAGTTTTCGTCCACACATATATAAATTATGGTTTGATAATACTGTAAAAAAATCGAAAGCATTCTAGTAAGTATCATAGACAGTTAACAATCCTAGAATATTATGCATATAGAAGCATTAGTTCATCGGCTCAATTACCGGTAACAAAATGAATACTACTTCATCAATTCAGGATTATAAGTCTGGCTCATATTCCAAAGTTGTAAATTTAACCAACGTAATAAGGTATATATTTTAAAACATATATCATTAAGATTTTTAGATGTTATACTTTCTAATTGTATAATTTTTGTTTTATACAATTTATTTTATGTTCATCAAATTGTTGACCCAGATTTATGTGCCGGCCCTATAATCCCATACTGAGGTAGTACATTCAGAGTGGCTGCCCCACACATGCCATACGGCAGTGTGGATCACCGGGAGATTGTGGCGGATCTGGGAATTCTGAGTATGGTAGAGGGCACGGTAAACTAGCAGCACGACGCCGATGTGCCACACCTCGGCACCCCGATTGGTGCGCTCGAGATTGTCGGCATGGATCATAGTAAGCTCGGTGCGAGGTAGAAGTTCTTGTACAAATGGAGTAAAAGGTGCAGCAAACTGGTACCGGTAGCACGAGGTGCCTCTCCTTCGCACCACTCGGCATGCTGCGAATCCGTCGGCCGCAGCAAGGCCCGGAGCTCCAGCTGTCGCAGCAAGGCCCGGAGCTCCAGCTGTCGCAGCAAGGCCCGGAGTTCAAGCCGCTTAGGGATAGTTGGGAATGAGAGGCTTAGAGATTCTTGGAGATGGGTGTAGACCGGTTTGGCTGAACTTTTTTAAGCCCGCGGAGCATTATATATAGAGGAAAACAGACAAGGTAGTGACAATTTTTTTTCGATAAAGAGAATTTTATTACTTAAAATGTTTAACTATTACACCCCACTTTTATATAACCAAGATGCACACAGCTGCTCAAATTCAACAGAAGCAACACGGAAATAAAAGAAAAAAGGGGCATACAAGTAAACATTTTGTGAACTGCAAAACCGCCTACGGTACGGGAGGGCCGATCTGAACATTATGCCGCCATCCATATTGGATAAAAATACACCTCGCCGTATTTTCCGATTGAGTAGACACCTCCATAAATAGATTGTGATTCTCCACGTGATGTATAGATGACCATGAACGAAGTGTAGCTATGCACCGGTAGATAACCTACACGAGAGAGGATTTTTTATCAATGAACATCTTGCCATTTCTACATAACCATAGAGACCAAGTAACAGCAAGTGCTCCCACACTAATAAGTCCTTTAAACCTATGATCCACACCCTTCAGCCAATTGCCAAAACTATTAACACCGCTACGTGCTAGGTATAGAACTTATTTGGATGACTGACCATATAGATCCAACAAAATTGCACTCCAAAAATAAGTGTTTTATTGTCTCATCACGATGATAGAAGACACAATTTGCCTTTCCCTGCCAATTGCGTTTCACAAGATCGTTATTAGTGAGGATTACCCCTCTAAGAAGATACCACGCAAAAAGCTTAGTCTTTAATAGAATCTTCATTTTCCAAATTATAGCTGGATTTATCAATCGGCACATCTAGCTGGATTAACCCATTCTACATGGAATCTGCAAAGAAAATACCGTTCTCATGAAGATTCCACTGAAACTCATCCATCCCTAGCACCAACTAGACAAAATCCAGTCGTTGTATCAAAGCATTCCAAGATACTAGTCTAGAACCAAAAAGATCTCTTCTGAAAGATATATTTGGTGGTGAACTTTCCAACACCTTAGCAGTTGTTTTGCTTTTGTGATGCACAATATTGTACAGTGCTAGATATTATTCTTGGAGTGTAGCACTACTAAGCCACTTCTTCTCACAAATCCTAATTTCCGAGCCAGAAGTATTTATTTGTCCCCATTAGGCCGGCCCATCATACAACAGTCAAACATTACAGAGGTAATGATCCTGATTTTCTTAATTTAAAGTCATTTCTCTAGCTTTTATTCAGATTTTTTATACAGGTAACACCTATATATAGAAAAACCATACACCAGTTCTCGTAGTTACATGGAGGCTCGGGACTAACATCCGGTCCGTGTTACAAAGCTATTGTATAATACTATTGTAGATCCCCATAAGAAGTGTAGCCCTAGCTGCTACAATGGCTCTCAGCCCTAGTTGATGAGGAATCGTGTTGCAAACAAAATATAATAAATAAAGCAAGGGATCAATTAAAAGTTATATTTCATCAACAAAATGTGTTTGCAAGTCAACAAATCCATATAAGTGAACATAAAATATAATTTACAATAACAAATATTTAAATATCCTTAGCAAACAAAAGTGGGTAAACGATATCAAAACACCTTCCCTCCTTTACCCACGATTCCAGTAGAAATGAAACTAGTTCAATTTAAAAAATTCAGTTCATTAGTTGTTATGCATTATAGTGAACTAAATGAATGTACTAGTTGCAATATTAATGTATAAAAAAATTAGATATAAAGGAAAAGATGAGGAAAGACCATGGCTGCTCTTGTAGAGTGTCACACAAACATCCCTCTATTTTTTAATTACAACAATAAAATACATATTTGCTATTATTTAAAATGGAGCAGGCATAATAACATCTCACATTTTAAATGCACACTCAAGCACATATGTACTACCAAGCATCTTTTGTAGATGGAAAAAAATACAATTGATTAATCATATGTAATATTAGCTATTGCCCAAGATTTGGACTTTGCCAACTAGAACTCATCAGTGCACTTTTAAATTATGAAGTAAGCATCAAAAGCACTCTGATGTAATTTGGAATTAATTACATAAAAAGTTTTCGTCCACACATATATAAATTATGGTTTGATAATACTGTAAAAAAATCGAAAGCATTCTAGTAAGTATCATAGACAGTTAACAATCCTAGAATATTATGCATATAGAAGCATTAGTTCATCGGCTCAATTACCGGTAACAAAATGAATACTACTTCATCAATTCAGGATTATAAGTCTGGCTCATATTCCAAAGTTGTAAATTTAACCAACGTAATAAGGTATATATTTTAAAATATATATCATTAAGATTTTTAGATGTTATACTTTCTAATTGTATAATTTTTGTTTTATACAATTTATTTTATGTTCATCAAATTGCTGACCCAGATTTATGTGCCGGCCTTATAATCCCATACTGAGGTAGTACATTCAGAGTGGCTGCCCCACACATGCCATACGGCAGTGTGGATCACCGGGAGATTGTGGCGGATCTGGGAATTCTGAGTGTGGTAGAGGGCACGATAAACTAGCAGCACGACGCCGATGTGCCACACCTCGGCACCTGATGTCTACTTCCCCCTCCTTTTCCTGTAGACAGTGTTGGGCCTCCAAGAGCAGAGGTTTGTAGAACAGCAGCAAGTTTTCCCTTAAGTGGATCACCCAAGGTTTATCGAACTCAGGGAGGAAGAGGTCAAAGATATCCCTCTCATGCAACCCTGCAACCACAAAGCAAGAAGTCTCTTGTGTCCCCAACACACCAAATAGGTGCACTAGTTCGGCGAAGAGATAGTGAAATACAGGTGGTATGAATAAGTATGAGCAGTAGCAACGGTGCCAGAAAATAGCTTGCTGGCGTGTAGTTGATGGTGGTAGTATTGCAGCAGTAGTAACGCAGTAAAACAGTAAACAAGCAGCGATAGCAGTATTTAGGAACAAGGCCTAGGGATTACACTTTCACTAGTGGACACTCTCAACATTGATCACATAACAGAATAGATAAATGCATACTCTACACTCTTGTTGGATGATGAACACATTGCGTAGGATTACACGAACCCTCAATGCCGGAGTTAACAAGCTCCACAATTAATGTTCATATTTTAGTAACCTTATAGTGTAAGATAGATCAAAAGACTAAACCAAGTACTAACATAGCATGCACACTGTCACCTTCATGCATATGTAGGAGGAATAGATCACATCAATACTATCATAGCAATAATTAACTTCATAATCTACAAGAGATCATGATCATAGCATAAACCAAGTACTAACACGGATGCACACACTGTCACCATTACATCGTGCAGGAGGAATAAAACTACTTTAATAACATTGCTAGAGTAGCACATAGATAGTAGTGATACAAAACTCATATGAATCTCAATCATGTAAAGCAGCTCATGAGATTATTGTATTGAGGTACATGGGAGAGAGATGAACCACATAGCTACAGCGGAGCCCTCAGCCTCGGGGGTGGATTACTCCCTCCTCATCATGGAGGCAGCGATGGCGGTGAAGATGGTGGTGAAGACGGCGGTGGAGATGGCTCCGGGGGCAATTCCCCGTCCCGGCAGGGTGCCGGAACAGCGACTTCTGTCCCCCGAATTGGAGTTTCGCGATGTGGCGGCGCCCCTGGAGTCTTTCTGGAGTTTCGTCAAGTGGTGTCGAAGTTTTAGGTCACGACGGCTTAAATAGGCGAAGAATCGGAGTCGGAGGGGCCACGGGCTGCCCAAACCATAGGGGGGCGCGCCCCCCCCCTTGGGCCGCGCCGCCCTAGGGTGTGGGGCCCCTCTGGCCTTTCTCCGGTGCTCTGGAAGCTTCGCGTATTTCTAAGACTTTCGGTGTTGATTTCGTCCGATTCCGAAAATATTTCCTTACTAGGATTTCTGAAACCAAAAACAGCAGAAAACAGCAACTGGCCTCTCGGCATCTCGTCAATAGGTTAGTTCCGGAAAACGCATAAAAATGATATAAAGTGTGAACAAAACATGTTGGTATTGTCATAAAACAAGCATGGAACATCGGAAATTATAGATACGTTGGAGACGTATCAGCATCCCCAAGCTTAGTTCCTACTCGTCCTCGAGTAGGTAAACGATAAAAGATAATTTCTGAGGTGACATGCTACCAACATAATCTTAATCATACCATTGTAAAGCATATGAGATGAATGCAGCGATTCGAAACAATGTAAATGCAATGAGTAAACAATTGAATCATATAGCAAAGACTTTTCATGAATAGTACTTTCGAGACAAGCATCAATAAGTCTTGCATAAGAGTTACTCATAAAGCAATAAATTCATAGTAGAGACATTGAAGCAACACAATGGAAGATTAAGTTTCAGCGGTTGCTTTCAACTTGTAACATGTATATCTCATGGATAGTTGTCAATGCAGAGCAATATAACAAATGCAATAAGCAAGTATGTAAGAATCAATGCACAATTCACACAAGTGTTTGCTTCCTGAGGTGGAGAGAAATAGGTGAACTGACTCAACATTGAAAGTAAAAGAATGGTCCTCCATAGAGGAAAAGCATCGATTGCTATATTTGTGCTAGAGCTTTGATTTTGAAAACATGAAACAATTTTGTCAACGGTAGTAATAAAGCATATGTATCATGTAAATTATATCTTACAAGTTGCAAGCCTCATGCATAGTGTACTAATAGTGCCCGCACCTTGTCCTAATTAGCTTGGACTACCGGATCATCACAATGCACATGTTTTAACCAAGTGTCACAAAGGGGTACCTCTATGCCGCCTGTACAAAGGTCTAAGGAGAAAGCTCGCATTGGATTTCTCGCTATTGATTATTCTTCAACTTAGACATCCATACCGGGACAACATAGACAACAGATAATGGACTCCTCTTTTATGCATAAGCATGTAACAACAATTAATAATTTTCTCATTTGAGATTGAGGATATATGTCCAAAACTGAAACTTCCACCATGGATCATGGCTTTAGTTAGCGGCCCAATGTTATTCTCTAACAATATGCATGCTTAACCATAAGGTGGTAGATCGCTCTTACTTCAGACAAGACGAACATGCATAGCAACTCACATGAAATTCAACAAAGAATAGTTGATGGCGTCCCCAGTAAATATGGTTATCGCACAACAAGCAACTTAATAAGAGATAAAGTGCATAATTACATATTCAATACCACAATAGTTTTTAAGCTATTTGTCCCATGAGCTATATATTGCAAAGGTGAATGATGGAATTTTAAAGGTAGCACTCAAGCAATTTACTTTGGAATGGCAGGAAATACCATGTAGTAGGTAGGTATGGTGGACACAAATGACATAGTGTTGTTTGGCTCAAGGATTTGGATGCATGAGAAGTATTCCCTCTCGATACAAGGTTTAGGCTAGCAAGGTTGTTTGAAGCAAACACAAGCACGAACTAGTACAGCAAAACTCACATAAAAGACATATTACAAGCATTATAAGACTATACGTCGTCTTCCTTGTTGTTCAAACACCTCACTAGAAAATATCTAGACTCTAGAGAAACCACTCATGCAAACCAAATTTTAACAAGCTCTATGTGTTTCTTCACTAATAGGTGCAAAGTATATGATGCAAGAGCTTAAACAAGAGCACAACAATTGCCAAGTATCAAGTTATTCAAGACATCATACCAATTACTACATGTAGCATTTTCCAATTCCAACCATATAATAATTAACGAAGCAGTTTCAACCTTCGCCATGAATATTATGAGCTAAGAACACATGTGTTCATACGAACCAGCGGAGCGTGTCTCTCTCCCACACAAGTATTTATTCAAACAAAAACAAAAACAAGAAACATACTGACGCTCCAAGAAAAGCACATAAGATGTGACCGAATAAAAATATAGTTTCAAGAGAAGGAACCTGATAATTTGTCGATGAAGAAGGGGATGCCTTGGGCATCCCCAAGCTTAGATGCTTGAGTCTTCTTGAAATATGCAGGGGTGAACCACCGGGGCATCCCCAAGCTTAGAGCTTTCACTCTTCTTGATCATAGTATATCATCCTCCTCTCTTGACCCTTGAAAACTTCCTTCACACCAAACTTCTCATAAACTTCATTAGAGGGGTTAGTACATAATCAAAAACTCACATGTTCAGAGGTGACACAATCATTCTTAACACTTCTGGACATTGCTCAAAGCTACTGGAAGGTAATGGAACAAAGAAATCCACCCAACACAGCGAAAGAAGCAATGCGAAATAAAAGGCAGAATCTGTCAAAACAGAACAGTCCGTAAAGATGAATTTCTAATAAATACTTCCGTTGCTCAGATCAGAAAACTCAAAACTAATGAAAGTTGCGTACATATCTGAGGAACACGCACGTAAATTAGCATGTTTTTCTGATTTTTCTACAGAGAAAACAGCCCAGATTCGTGACAGATAGAAATCTGTTTCTGCGCAGAAATCCAAATCTAGTATCAACCTTCGATTAGAGGCTTCACTTGGCACAACAAAACACAAAACTAAGATAAGGAGATGTTGCTACAGTAGTAAACAACTTCCAAGACACAAATATAAAACAAAGTACTGTAGCAAAATAACACATGGGTTATCTCCCAAGAAGTTCTTTTCTTTATAGCCATTAAGATGGGCTCAGCAGTTTTAATGATGCATTCGCGGGAAATAGTATTTGAAGCAAAAGAGAGCTTCAAGAGGCAAATTCAAAACAAATTTAAGTCTAACATGCTTCCTATGAAGAGGAATCTTGTACACAAATGAATTCATGAAGAACAAAGTGACAAGCATAAGAGGATAAAACACGAGTAACTTCAAGATTCTCAACATAAAGAGGGGAAACTTAATATTATTAAGATGCATATAACCATATTTCCCTCTCTCATAATAACTTTCAGTAGCATCATTGATGAAATCCACAATATACCCATCACTTAAAACATTCTTATCATGGTTCATATGCATAGAAGTATCATTAATTTTGGCATAAGAAGAGTTATTCTCATTAATAGTAATTGGAGCAAGATTATTATCAAGAATTTGAACATGGTAAACAAGTTGCATATTAAAAGAATTGTTTTTGGTAATCCAATCATGACTATGACAAGTTTCATAAGGATAATTATAACCTATATCATAGCATTCTTTATAATAATCATCAAAGGTCAGAGGCACAGTGTCATCATAAGAAATAGAATAGTTATCCTTCACAGTCGGTTTATCTATAACCATACCATCATTGTTATTAGAAGGAGATGTACCAAGAACATAATGACCAGTAGCAAAAGGATTTTCAAACACCTCTTCCCCAAGCTTAGAGCTTTCTATATCATTATGGGAGGAAGCGTGGATAGCACTGACACTATGGCAATTATTATCATCATCATTTTCAGAATTAGTTTCCCAGAGATTTGCAATATCAAAAGTAGTGTGCTCATTCAAATCATGATCTCTAATGTATGTAAAGGGCATAGGAAGATCATCATATTTAGATTCATTATCACAATAATCATTAGGAGCAACATACTTACGGTTACTTAGCGTTATCTCATTCACGCGGGGATACGCCGTTACCTCTTTCTTTTTATTCTCCTTCTTCTTCTTCTTCTTCTTCTTCGTTCCCTTCTTCTTCTTCTTCTTCTCTTCCTTCTCCTCGTTCCCTTCTTTAGGAGGAAGAGGCTTGAAGGGTGGCTTGTCCGCATAACCTGATTTACTTTCAGAAACAATAGAAGAAACTTGGGAGGATCCCTCCTTTTCATTGATTAGTTGAAAACACACAGCGGTCCTATCATATTTTGGCAAGGTGTCATCTTCTAAAATATTTTGTATGTAAGTATTTGTATGGCTATTATCAATGCAATAAGAAAAACACCCATGCAGGACATCATCAATATCAAGATCACTCATATGTAACAAAGAGATTTTTCTCGACAGTTCTTCACACCCCAAAGATAAAGTAAGTTCATCATGCTGATTAGGAGTAATTTCATCATCACAATACAAATTTGCAGCACTCATTGGGTTCAAATTATCATTGGAGGAGCATTGAAAATTAAAATGACCCACTTCATGGCAAACTTCACAAATAAAAGGATAGAGGGCACAAACTTTTTTACCAAGATCATCTAGAGCCCTAAACCACTTTCTAGTTTTTTCATTAATATGATGGATGCAATATTCATCTTTGACTTGATTAATTCCACAAGGTCTATGCATTCCACAAAAATTAACATGCTTATAAGAAATAGCATTCTTAGGAGTTTGAGCATGCTTATTGCAATAATTAACAACAATTTGATTCTTCATGCAAGCCTCTTCAAAAGGTTCATGATACTTATCAAAATTCTTTTTAGGCAATTCAAAATGAGAAGCAAAGGCTTTATAAAGATTTACAGCAACTTGAGAGTCAAGACCATAAGTAGCACTCATATTTCGAAATTTATCGGTATCCATAAAAGCTTCAATGCATTCATAATCATAATTTATACCTGACTCTTTACCTTCATTGTTCTCCCATCCTTCAGCGTTGTCCTCAATCCGATCAAGAAGATCCCACCTAGCTTCAATCTCCTTGCTTGTGAAAGATCCCTCCGAACAGGCATCCAGATAGTCCTTGTGTTGTCCTGAAAGTCTCGCATAAAAATTGTTAACAATAACATTACGGGGGAGCTCATGAATGGGACATTTGAGCATTAGTGATTTCAATCTCCCCCACGCTTGAGAAATACTCTCTCCATCACGAGGATAAAAGTTATAAATATAATTCCTATCAATATGCACTTCATGCGGAGGATAAAATTTAGAATAAAAGAGAGATGCAATTTCCTCCCAACCAAGAGAATGTCTATTCTCCAACAATTTATACCAATGCGCCGCTTTACCCAGACAAATAAACAGAGAATAGCTTCTTCCTCACTTCATCCATAGAGATACCTGCACACTTGAATAACCCGCATAATTCATGCAAAAACAGTAAATGATCTCTAGGATGGACAGTTCCATCCCCTTTATAATGGTTGTCCATAACACGTTCGATAATTTTCATAGGTATTTTATACGGAATATTTTCAGAAGGTGGATCTAAAATATCAGAAGCATCATTAGAGTTATCGCATATCGGAGATAAAGCATTATCAGAACAAATTTTCTCCCCTAAAGATGGGAAGCTAAAATGATCACAAAAACTAGCTTCCCCAAGCTTAGACTTATCCATAGTATTAGCAGTAATTGCATTCATACTAATAACATCACTACTAGCATGCAAATAAGGTTCCATAGGTTTTTTAATTTTCGCATTAAACAATTCTAAATTAGGAAATAGATTAAAAAGCTCACCAATTTTTTTGTTGTTTTCCATTATGCCTAACTAGTGTAAACAAGAAACAAAAAGTTGCAATTGCAGGATCTAAAGGAAATAGCTTCGAGTACTTACGACAGCGGAAAATAGCTTGGTAGCCGAGGTCCGGAGTGTGAGTACCTTTTACCTTTCCTCCCCGGCAACGGCGCCAGAAAATAGCTTGATGTCTACTTCCCCCTCCTTCTCCTGTAGACAGTGTTGGGCCTCCAAGAGCAGAGGTTTGTAGAACAGCAGCAAGTTTTCCCTTAAGTGGATCACCCAAGGTTTATCGAACTCAGGGAGGAAGAGGTCAAAGATATCCCTCTCATGCAACCCTGCAACCACAAAGCAAGAAGTCTCTTGTGTCCCCAACACACCAAATAGGTGCACTAGTTCGGCGAAGAGATAGTGAAATACAGGTGGTATGAATAAGTATGAGCAGTAGCAACGGTGCCAGAAAATAGCTTGCTGGCGTGTAGTTGATGGTGGTAGTATTGCAGCAGTAGTAACGCAGTAAAACAGTAAACAAGCAGCGATAGCAGTATTTAGGAACAAGGCCTAGGGATTACACTTTCACTAGTGGACACTCTCAACATTGATCACATAACAGAATAGATAAATGCATACTCTACACTCTTGTTGGATGATGAACACATTGCGTAGGATTACACGAACCCTCAATGCCGGAGTTAACAAGCTCCACAATTAATGTTCATATTTTAGTAACCTTATAGTGTAAGATAGATCAAAAGACTAAACCAAGTACTAACATAGCATGCACACTGTCACCTTCATGCATATGTAGGAGGAATAGATCACATCAATACTATCATAGCAATAATTAACTTCATAATCTACAAGAGATCATGATCATAGCATAAACCAAGTACTAACACGGATGCACACACTGTCACCATTACATCGTGCAGGAGGAATAAAACTACTTTAATAACATTGCTAGAGTAGCACATAGATAGTAGTGATACAAAACTCATATGAATCTCAATCATGTAAAGCAGCTCATGAGATTATTGTATTGAGGTACATGGGAGAGAGATGAACCACATAGCTACAGCGGAGCCCTCAGCCTCGGGGGTGGATTACTCCCTCCTCATCATGGAGGCAGCGATGGCGGTGAAGATGGTGGTGAAGACGGCGGTGGAGATGGCTCCGGGGGCAATTCCCCGTCCCGGCAGGGTGCCGGAACAGCGACTTCTGTCCCCCGAATTGGAGTTTCGCGATGTGGCGGCGCCCCTGGAGTCTTTCTGGAGTTTCGTCAAGTGGTGTCGAAGTTTTAGGTCACGACGGCTTAAATAGGCGAAGAATCGGAGTCGGAGGGGCCACGGGCTGCCCAAACCATAGGGGGGTGCGCCCCCCCTTGGGCCGCGCCGCCCTAGGGTGTGGGGCCCCCCTGGCACCCCTCTGGCCTTTCTCCGGTGCTCTGGAAGCTTCGCGTATTTCTAAGACTTTCGGTGTTGATTTCGTCCGATTTTGAAAATATTTCCTTACTAGGATTTCTGAAACCAAAAACAGCAGAAAACAGCAACTGGCCTCTCGGCATCTCGTCAATAGGTTAGTTCCGGAAAACGCATAAAAATGATATAAAGTGTGAACAAAACATGTTGGTATTGTCATAAAACAAGCATGGAACATCGGAAATTATAGATACGTTGGAGACGTATCAGCATCCTTAAGCTTAGTTCCTACTCGTCCTCGAGTAGGTAAACGATAAAAGATAATTTCTGAGGTGACATGCTACCAACATAATCTTAATCATACCATTGTAAAGCATGTTGGTAGACCTTGCGCCTACTTATGAAATTGCTGCTGCGCATTTAGTTCGCCTGTTGGAGACTAAATTTGTTAATCTTAATCCTATAATCCAACACATGTTTCTCACACTTGGTGATATGAAAGAAGGGGAAAAGAAAGATTTTGTTTTAGAAACCCTTCTTAGAGAATTTGGTGGTCTAGCGAGAGAGGCTAGAAAGGTCTTTGCTAAATTTAATATGCTTGGTTCTCATACTAATTTTGTTAGTCTCCTTGAAAAGAAGGACATGGATAGAATAAGATACACTAATAATATTGATGATGGTGGGGAGATCAAAGCACCAATACCATGTAAACTCTTAGCTATGAATGATGCACTAGAGAATAACTATGCTTGGCTTGTTCCTGAAAATTTGTTTGATGAGAGTAGCACGCCTAAGACTAATGAAAAGGGAGATGCTAAAACTTATGTATCAAATATACTATGCCTGGTTGAGAAAACTCCACACCCCGCTGAGAATGCATCACCCTTCGATAATACTTGATACACACTTTCTGTGCCTAGCTGAAAGGCGTTAAAGAAAAGCGCTTATGGGAGACAACCCATGTTTTTACCTACAGTACTTTGTTTTTATTTTGTGTCTTGGAAGTTGTTTACTACTGTAGCAACCTCTCCTTATCTTAGTTTTGTGTTTTGTTGTGCCAAGTAAAGCCGTTGATAGAAAAGTAAGTACTAGATTTGGATTACTGCGCAGTTCCAGATTTCTTTGCTGTCACGAATCTGGGTCTACCTCCCTGTAGGTAGCTCAGAAAATTAAGCCAATTTACGTGCATGATCCTCAGATATGTACGCAACTTTCATTCAATTTGGGCATTTTCATTTGAGCAAGTCTGGTGCCATTTTAAAATTCGTCAATACGAACTGTTCTGTTTTGACAGATTCTGCCTTTTATTTCGCATTACCTCTTTTGCTATGTTGGATGAATTTCTTTGATCCACTAATGTCCAGTAGCATTATGCAATGTCCAGAAGTGTTAAGAATGATTGTGTCACCTCTGAATATGTTAATTTTTATTGTGCACTAACCCTCTAATGAGTTGTTTCGAGTTTGGTGTGGAGGAAGTTTTCAAGGATCAAGAGAGGAGTATGATGCAACATGATCAAGGAGAGTGAAAGCTCTAAGCTTGGGGATGCCCCGGTGGTTCACCCCTGCATATATCAAGAAGACTCAAGCGTCTAAGCTTGGGGATGCCCAAGGCATCCCCTTCTTCATCGACAACATTATCAGGTTCCTCCCCTGAAACTATATTTTTATTCCATCACATCTTATGTGCTTTTTCTTGGAGCGTCGGTTTGTTTTTGTTTTTGTTTTTGTTTGAATAAAATGGATCCTAGCATTCACTTTATGGGAGAGAGACACGCTCCGCTGTAGCATATGGACAAGTATGTCCTTGGTTTCTACTCATAGTATTCATGGCGAAGTTTCTCCTTCGTTAAATTGTTATATGGTTGGAATTGGAAAATGATACATGTAGTAATTGCTATTAATGTTTTGGGTAATGTGATACTTGGCAATTGTTGTGCTCAGGATTAAGCTCTTGCATCATATGCTTTGCACCCATTAATGAAGAAATACATAGAGCATGCTAAAATTTGGTTTGCATATTTGGTTTCTCTAAGGTCTAGATAATTTCTAGTATTGAGTTTGAACAACAAGGAAGATGGTGTAGAGTCTTATAATGTTTTCAATATGTCTTTTATGTGAGTTTTGCTACACCGGTTCATCCATGTGTTTGTTTCAAATAAGCCTTGCTAGCCTAAACCTTGTATCGAGAGGGAATACTTCTCATGCATCCAAAATACTTGAGCCAACTACTATGCCATTTGTGTCCACCATACCTACCTACTACATGGTATTTTCCGCCATTCCAAAGTAAATTGCTTGAGTGCTACCTTTAAAATTCCATCATTCACCTTTGCAATATATAGCTCATGGGACAAATAGCTTAAAAACTATTGTGGTATTGAATATGTAATTATGCACTTTATCTCTTATTAAGTTGCTTGTTGTGCGATAACCATGTTCACTGGGGACGCCATCAACTATTCATTGTTGAATTTCATGTGAGTTGCTATGCATGTCCGTCTTGTCTGAAGTAAGAGAGATCTACCACCTTATGGTTAAGCATGCATAATGTTAGAGAAGAACATTGGGCCGCTAACTAAAGCCATGATCCATGGTGGAAGTTTCAGTTTTGGACATATATCCTCAAATCTCAAATGAGAAAATTATTAATTGTTGTTACATGCTTATGCATAAAAGAGGAGTCCATTATCTGTTGTCTATGTTGTCCCGGTATGGATGTCTAAGTTGAAGAATAATCAATAGCGAGAAATCCAATGCGAGCTTTCTCCTTAGACCTTTGTACAGGCGGCATAGAGGTACCCCTTTGTGACACTTGGTAAAAACATGTGCATTGTGATGATCCGGTAGTCCAAGCTAATTAGGACAAGGTGCGGGCACTATTAGTACACTATGCATGAGGCTTGCAACTTATAAGATATAATTTACATGATGCATATGCTTTATTACTACCGTTGACAAAATTGTTTCATGTTTTCAAAATCAAAGCTCTAGCACAAATATAGCAATCGATGCTTTTCCTCTATGGAGGACCATTCTTTTACTTTCATTGTTGAGTCAGTTCACCTATTTCTCTCCACCTCAAGAAGCAAACACTTGTGTGAACTGTGCATTGATTCCTACATACTTGCTTATTGCACTTATTATATTACTCTATGTTGACAATATCCATGAGATATACATGTTACAAGTTGAAAGCAACCGCTGAAACTTAATCTTCTTTTGTGTTGCTTCAATGCCTTTACTTTGAATTATTGCTTTATGAGTTAATTCTTATGCAAGACTTAATTGATGCTTGTCTTGAAGTGCTATTCATGAAAAGTCTTTGCTTTATGATTCACTTGTTTACTCATGTCATATACATTGTTTTGATCGCTGCATTCACTACATATGCTTACAAATAGTATGATCAAGATTATGATGGCATGTCACTCCAGAAATTATCTGTGTTATCGTTTTACCTGCTCGGGACGAGCAGAACTAAGCTTGGGGATGCTGATACGTCTCCGACGTATCGATAATTTCTTATGTTCCATGCCACATTATTGATGTTATCTACATGTTTTATGCACACTTTATGTCATATTCGTGCATTTTCTGGAACTAACCTATTAACAAGATGCCGAAGTGCCAGTTGCTGTTTTCTGCTGTTTTTGGTTTCAGAAATCCTAGTAAGGAAATATTCTCGGAATTGGACGAAATCAACGCCCAGGGGCCTATTTTTTCACGAAGCTTCCAGAAGTCCGAAGACGAAACGAAGAGGGGCCACGAGGCAGCCAGAGCATAGGGCGGCGCGGCCCCTGCCCTGGCCGCGCGGCCCTATGGTCTGGGCCCCTCGCGCCGCCTCTTGACCTACCCTTCCGCCTACTTAAAGCCTCCGTGGCGAAACCCCCAGTACCGAGAGCCACGATACGGAAAACCTTCCAGAGACGCCGCCAACGCCGATCCCATCTCGGGGGATCCAGGAGATCGCCTCCGGCACCCTGCCGGAGAGGGGAATCATCTCCCGGAGGACTCTACGCCGCCATGGTCGCCTCCGGTGTGATGAGTGAGTAGTCTACCCCTGGACTATGGGTCCATAGCAGTAGCTAGATGGTTGTCTTCTCCCCATTGTGCTATCATTGTCGGATCTTGTGAGCTGCCTAACATGATCAAGATCATCTATCTGTAATTCTATATGTTGCGTTTGTTGGGATCCGATGAATAGAGAATACTTGTTATGTTGATTATCAAAGTTATATCTACGTGTTGTTTATGATCTTGCATGCTTTCCGTTACTAGTAGATGCTCTGGCCAAGTAGATGCTTGTAACTCCAAGAGGGAGTACTTATGCTCGATAGTGGGTTCATGCCTGCATTGGCACAGGGACGATGTGAGAAAGTTCTAAGGTTGTGTTGTGCTGTTGCCACTAGGGATAAAACATTGATGCTATGTCTAAGGATGTAGTTGTTGATTACATTACGCACCATACTTAATGCAATTATGCATTTGCTTTGCAACTTAATACTGGAAGGGGTTCGGATGATAACTTTGAAGGTGGACTTTTTAGGCATAGATGCAGTTGGATGGCGGTCTATGTACTTTGTCGTAATGCCCAATTAAATCTCACTATAATCATCATGATATGTATGTGCATGGTCATGCTCTCTTTATTTGTCAATTGCCCAACTGTAATTTGTTCACCCAACATGCTGTTTGTCTTATGGGAGAGACACCTCTAGTGAACTGTGGACCCCGGTCCAATTCTCTTTACTGAAATACAATCTTCTGCAATACTTGTTCTACTGTTTTCTGCAAACAATCATCTTCCACACAATACGGTTAATCCTTTGTTACAGCAAGCCGGTGAGATTGACAACCTCACTGTTTCGTTGGGGCAAAGTACTTTGGTTGTGTTGTGCAGGTTCCACGTTGGCGCCGGAATCCCTGGTGTTGCGCCGCACTACATCCCGCCGCCATCAACCTTCAACGTGCTTCTTGACTCCTACTGGTTCGATAAACCTTGGTTTCTTACTGAGGGAAACTTGCTGCTGTACGCATCACACCTTCCACTTGGGGTTCCCAACGAGCGTGTGCTTTACGCGTCATCAGGTACATGGGAGCGAGATGAACCACATAGCTACAGCGGAGCCCTCAGCCTCGGGGGTGGATTACTCCCTCCTCATCATGGAGGCAGCGATGGCGGTGAAGATGGCGGTGAAGACGGCGGTGGAGATGGCTCCGGGGGCAATTCCCCGTCCCGGCAGGGTGCCGGAACAGCGACTTCTGTCCCCCGAATTGGAGTTTCGCGATGTGGCGGCGCCCCTGGAGTCTTTCTGGAGTTTCGTCAAGTGGTGTCGAAGTTTTAGGTCACGACGGCTTAAATAGGCGAAGAATCGGAGTCGGAGGGGCCACGGGCTGCCCAAACCATAGGGGGGCGCGCCCCCCCCTTGGGCCGCGCCGCCCTAGGGTGTGGGGCCCCCCTGGCACCCCTCTGGCCTTTCTCCGGTGCTCTGGAAGCTTCGCGTATTTCTAAGACTTTCGGTGTTGATTTCGTCCGATTCCGAAAATATTTCCTTACTAGGATTTCTAAAACCAAAAACAGCAGAAAACAGCAACTGGCCTCTCGGCATCTCGTCAATAGGTTAGTTCCGGAAAACGCATAAAAATGATATAAAGTGTGAACAAAACATGTTGGTATTGTCATAAAACAAGCATGGAACATCGGAAATTATAGATACGTTGGAGACGTATCAGCACCCCGATTGGTGCTTTCGAGATTGTCGGCATGGATCATAGTAAGCTCGGTGCGAGGTACAAGTTCTTGTACAAATGGAGTAAAAGGTGCAGCAAACTGGTACCGGTAGCACGAGGTGCCTCTCCTTCGCACCACTCGGCATGCTGCGAATCCGTCGGCCGCAGCAAGGCCCGGAGCTCCAGCTGTCGCAGCAAGGCCCGGAGTTCAGGCCGCTTAGGGATAGTTGGGAATGGGAGGCTTAGAGATTCTTGGAGATGGGTGTAGACCGGTTTGGCTGAACTTTTTTAAGCCCGCGGAGCATTATATATAGAGGAAAACAGACAAGGTAGTGACAATTTTTTTTCGATAAAGAGAATTTTATTACTTAAAATGTTTAACTATTACACCCCACTTTTATATAACCAAGATGCACACAGCTGCTCAAATTCAACAGAAGCAACACGGAAATAAAAGAAAAAAGGGGCATACAAGTAAACATTTTGTGAACTGCAAAACCGCCTAAGGTACGGGAGGGCCGATCTGAACATTATGCCGCCATCCATATTGGATAAAAATACCCCTCGCCGTATTTTCCGACTGAGTAGATACCTCCATAAATAGATTGTGATTCTCCACGTGATGTATAGATGACCACGAACGAAGTGTAGCTGTGCACCGGTAGATAACCTACACGAGAGAGGATTTTTTATCAATGAACATCTTGCCATTTCTACATAACCATAGAGACCAAGTAACAGCAAGTGCTCCCACCCTAATAAGTCCTTTAAACCTATGATCCACACCCTTCAGCCAATTGCCAAAACTATTAACACCGCTACGTGCTAGGTATAGAACTTATTTGGATGACTGACCATATAGATCCAACAAAATTGCACTCCAAAAATAAGTGTTTTATTGTCTCATCACGATGATAGAAGACACAATTTTCCTTTCCCTGCCAATTGCGTTTCACAAGATTGTTATTAGTGAGGATTACCCCTCTAAGAAGATACCACACAAAAAGCTTAGTCTTTAATAGAATCTTCATTTTCCAAATTTTAGCTGGATTTATCAATCGGCACATCTAGCTGGATTAACCCATTCTACATGGAATCTGCAAAGAAAATACCGTTCTCATGAAGATTCCACTGAAACTCATCCATCCCTAGAACCAACTAGACAAAATCCAGTCGTTGTATCAAAGCATTCCAAGATACTAGTCTAGAACCAAAAAGATCTCTTCTGAAAGATATATTTGGTGGTGAACTTTCCAACACCTTAGCAGTTGTTTTGCTTTTGTGATGCACAATATTGTACAGTGCTAGATATTATTCTTGGAGTGTAGCACTACCAAGCCACTTCTTCTCACAAATCCTAATTTCCGAGCCAGAAGTATTTATTTGTCCCCATTAGGCCAGCCCATCATACAACAGTCAAACATTACAGAGGTAATGATCCTGATTTTCTTAATTTAAAGTCATTTCTCTAGCTTTTATTCAGATTTTTTATACAGGTAACACCTATATATAGAAAAACCATACACCAGTTTCAAGACGATCACTTTTGTGTTGCATCTTATTATCTGTGTCTCTATAACTATTGAGTACTCCGGCCGATCTCTTTTAATTGATTTAAATCTAGTATAACTTTATACTAAATTCGAGCCAATTAAGAGGGATTGGAAGGAGTACTTTAAACGGATTTGGTTGTTATGGGCGGGAAAATACAAATTGTACCTTCAAAGGTTAGAGAGCTTACACGGGACTTCTTCTATAGTCCAAAGCAAAACAGACACCATAGCATTGAATCTTTTAAACATAAGGCTCGAAAGACCGACTTTGAATTAACAAAGCCCTCAACAGGCCAAGATTACACAAGACCCTCCGTACCACACCACACCACTACGATCGAAAGATACAAGGGAACACTCTGAGAAGTTTACAACACTACGCTACAGCACAAGCACACGCCTTGCAGAAGCGAAGACCGCAACTCCACGGGACCAAGGACGCCAACAAGAGGGAGTCACTGCCAGGGGCGGAGAGGAAGTCTTGAACGAGGAGAAGAACCACCAAACCTTCCTCTTCTCATGCCAAAGAGGGCCCCTACCCTCTCGCCATGGCTCGGAGGCGTCGAACCATACATGAGAGAAGTTCACCCGAGAGCTGGAGAATAGTTGGGCTCGAGAGCCAAGGACCTCCTGGAGCACGACCACCTTGACAACAAGAGCACACCTCACCAGCCGCACAACCACCGTCCTTGAACAACCTAGCTAGAGCAGCAGGAAAGCCACCGGACACAACAGAAGATCACGGGCAGTGGCCATCGAGGCCCAAAGCACCCACCTTCGACTCCCCATCCGAACCACACATCTACCAGGCGACACCTCCAAGGAGGTCACGGCGCAGCACGCCGAGGCCGCCCAATCGAGGGATTTGGACTTTCGTCCGGGAGATGGGTTGGGGGTGGGAAGAGGGGTCGCAGTGTAGCCTCTAAGGAGGAACCCGGCACCCGAGGGCATCGACATCGCCGGGCTGGGCCAGCCAGCCAAGGGTTTCCGCTGACCCCAAACGACCCACCAGCACCCCTTTCCCTAGAGCCGGCACCGGCGCCACCAACAGCCGGAGCGGGCGGGGGAGAGAGTGGGAGCACCTACCACAAAACTTGACGCAGAGAACCATGCCGCCGTCAACGCCCGCCGCCGCCTCACCTCTTGCGAGGTCGAGGACAGCCACCAGAGCCGCCCGCCACGACGCCCGCCGCAGGGCCCCGTAGCCACACCGCTAAAGGTAGGCACCTTAGATCCGGAGCCCCCACCGGGGAAGCCGCCGAAGAGACCACCCGCGAAGGGGAGGTCCGTCGAGCCGCCGCCACGATCTTGGCGAGCCCCGCGCAGGTTTCCTCCATCTAGCAGCCGTGGGAGGAGCCAAGGGCTCAGATCCCCGCTGCCCCCTTCACCTCTGGGGGCGACGAGGAGGGGTGGCTGGGCGGCGGCGCTTTAGGGTTTCCCCCCTTGGTCGCTTGGATGGGGCGACGCGAGGGGAACGAGCCTCCACCTTTTCAAAATGAAGAAGCACCGAATCCTTTTTGACAGATTGAGAGGGAGTGCTCGGCCCTCTCTATCATGCCGAGGGATTAGCAAGATTCCACACATGTGAGATGTAATCTCATCATCGTGTGTTTATAAAAGCAGCAATCTCATGTCAAGAGCTGAAGAGCAATTTCAGCATTTTCACATGGGGAATCATAGCCAGGCCGGTTTATTCTCTTGTTACTATGCTATTAGGCATCATCGGTACTAGATTACCAGGAATTCAAGTCCCGCAATTATTAAGCAGAAAACGAATAGACTGAAAGTAAAGATAAACTCCATCGCCCTCATCATTTGTGAACGCTTAGAACACGATGATGCAACGGGGCAAGTTGTGGAGGATGTCGGACGATGAGCATGGGCAAGGTGACACCACGGAGCCAGGCTGATGCATCGGAAGCGCCTATCAATCGATGAAGCTGCCGTCTCGCTTGCGCACCTCCACCTTGAGCGCGTGGTCTTCGCCTACCCCGTCCCCGCGCAGCGCCCGGAAGAAGCAGACGTCGCCGACGCCGAGGCGGTTGTCGACGCAGAACTGGTGCCAGCCGTACCTGAGCGACGCGCGGGTCTTGCCACCCGCGCGGATGTTGTGCTTCAGGGTCACCGTCCACTTCTCCCCGCGCATCCGCAGCACCACCTCGCTCCTCCCGTCGTACCCGTGCGCGTTCTGGAACACCGGCGGCACGTTCTGCACAGTCCCGGCCGCCAAGGGAAGGAATTATTAGCACGAACTCGATCGGGACGCGTCCCCGACGAGGAACTGCACAAGATCGAGCTAGATCTCGGCGTCTCACCAGGTACTGCTTCTGCCTCGCTCCCAGGTGGCTCGGCTTCAGCGTGACGGTGAACTGCTAAGAAATTAGACGTGACGGTGAATCTACTGATACTGATTTAGTATTGCAAATGTTCATATTTTTGCATATAGACTTGGCCGAACTTAAACATTGACTTTTGACTAATCCGTATAGACGCCTTATGTTTTGGGATGGAGGGAGTACTATTTGTTACTACAAATATATGTGGTATTGATTGTAAAAAAAATGACAACTTTCGTGGTGCATATGGTGATGTTATCGTTTTTACTTGCCACAGTTTGGCCAAGCTGCCAACTATTATACTCCCTTCGGTTTAAAATAATTATCTAAAATTGATATATCTAGATATATTTTAGTGTGTAGATATATTTAATTTTAGCAATTATTGTAAACCAGAGGGAGTAGAAAATAACGTTGAGCTAGTTAGGGCAAATTTTGCTTTTGCCGCACTAGAATTTACTCATTTTTCTTTGCCACTATAAATTTTGACATATTGTTTTTGCCCTATTCTCTCCCATTGAGGGGCATATACAAAACCAAAACAATAACAAAAGGGGCAAAATAAAATAAGAACTCGTCACTTTCATTTGATTTTGCCCCACATGGGACAAAAATGATACATTATCAGGCAGGGCAAAAGCAAAATGTCAAAATTTAAAATGAAACAAGTAAAATGAGAAAAAACTAGTGTGACAAAAACTAAATTATCTCCATTTATCCTATACAGAAAAAACGGTTCTACTACTTCCCATTTTCTTTGTCTCTTGTGAATATTATAGCCTATTTATGCACGAAGTTATTCATAGCATGCGTTCTCTTTTTCTTCTCTCCAGTTTCTAGACTACCCAGCTAATGCTCTAGCCCAAATCGAGTCAGCTGCACTGCTGGAAAATGCCTTGTTTCGCAAAAAAAAGTAATGCTCTTGTGTAAAAGGGATTTTCCTAATGGCATGATGGTAGATAAAATTTGAGGGCGTGCCATTTTACATGCGTATCAAAAGTGGGAGAGGGGCGATCACAAAGAAAAACATTCATTTATTAATCTATTAAAAATTATAAAGTGTGATTTCCACAAATGAGTACTACCTCAGTTCCTAATAAAGTTTCTCTACTTTATTTAGATATGGAAAAATATTTTTTGCCGTGTTTGTCCACCTTTGCCGTGTGTCAAATACTGCGGAACACGGTAAAAAAGACTTTACCGTGTTTGTCTGCGAGAAGACACACGGCAAAGAAAATAACACGGTAATAACAAAAAATACACACGGCAAAGATTTGACACACGGCAAAGAAACGAAAAAACACACGGTAAAAAACTGCACACGGCAAAGAGGCAAAAAAACACACGGCAAAGAGTTGCACACGGCAAAGCAGAGAGCCATGTGTCCCCGCTTGTCGCGTTTGCCAGAGCCGTCACGGCCCCGTTTTCTTTGCCGTGTACGAAGAAATACACACGGCAAAGAGGTGGATTTGCCGTGTGTATTACAAACACACATGGCAAAGATCTGCGTTTTGATTGGTTGAAACCATAGTCCCACGGATCTGCCTCTCCACCGTTGGATCCTCCAAAATCCGACGGTCTACATCTCTCCTTTCTCTCTCTCTCCCTTGCTCTTTTCCTCTCTCTCCTTATCCTCTATCTTGTCAGGTGCAGACCATGTGGGCAAAAAAATCTTCCTTCTCTCTCTTTCTTCCTGGACGTGAACTTGCAGGTCCTTCTGCTCCTCCTCTACCAGCACAGCCACACGACGGCGACGGACGCTTGCGGCGGCCTGGAGCGGCGGGCAGACGCTTGCGGTGGCGGACGCGCAATGGACGCTTGCGGCGGCGGACGTGCTAGCACGGCAGCCTGGCGCGCCGGCGGACGAGCGGGCTCGGCGGCCTGGAAACGCCGGCGGACGCGCGCGCGACCTGGCTCGGCGGCACGGCAGCCTGGCGCGCCGGCGGACGAGCGGGCTCGGCGGCACGGCGGCCTAGCGCGCCGGCAGACGAGCGGGCTCGGCGGCCTGGAACGCCGGCGGACGAGCGGGCGCAGCGACCTGGTACGGCGGCGGACACACGCGGACGCGTGCGGCGACCTGGTGCGGCGGCGGACGAGCGGGTTCGGTGGCCTGGCACGCTGGCGGACGAGCGGGCGCAGCGGCCTGGCGCGGCGGCGGACACGCGGCGACCTGGCGCAGCAGCGACGGACACACGGTGGCCTGGTGGGCCTCGGGCGGGACTCCCTGGCGTCTTCAATGACGTGCGACAGCTCCGGTGACGTCTCCGGCGAACGTTACTTTTTTTTATTCTCAAATTAGGCTTTGCCGTGTGTATTCTAAAACACTCAGCAAAACTATTTCTCCGTTAGTATCCCGTGACACCGTTAAATTAGTTTTTGCCGTGTTCTAGGCAGCGAGGCACACGGCAAATCCTTCGCCGTGTTCCGGGAAGAAATGCACACAGCAAAGGTCCTTTGCCGTGCCGATTTTTGCCGTGTAGCCTTTGCCGTGCGCCGAGACACGGCGAACGCTTTGCCGTGTTCCGAACCACCTTTACCTTGTATTTTTTGGACACGGCAAAACCTAGTTTTCCCGTAGTGATAGATACATTTTAGTTACAGATACATTCACATCTTGAAAAAATGGCAACTTTTTTTTTTGGACGGAGGGAGTATATGATGGTGCACTCGGTTTTCAATTCACCTAACGAGGGAAGGCGATGGTCTAGTTGCAGGTTGTCGAGGACAAACAAGATAACTTGGTTTAACTATATCTATTGGGTACTCCCACATAATACTTTCGACTAAGCTGTGTGGATGGTTGTTGTCTTGAAGCCTCTCGTGTTGGGTTGTGAGATAAGTGACATAATATAATGGTATTGGGAAGCCTAGTTGCTCTTTGTATGAAACCTCCTGCCTTGTAAGCACGGGGTTTTTTATTTAAAGAAACTTGCAATGTGGGCCACGCAAATGCGAGGGGATCATTTTTAGTGTATCCTTAATGATTGCAAATAAGCTTAAAAGAGTAGGAGGTGGCAGAGAGATATCATCCCAATCTCAGTCTTAATCTAAATGGCGACGCTTGCAAGATGTGAAAAATTGCAGCTTGTTTGTGTGATGATGTAGTGATAAACCTTGCATTCTCAAATAGTATTGTTATTATTTTTCATTAAATAAATTATGTGGTAGACTATGAAAGAAATATTTTAAACCTTTGTAATTCTGTGAACTATATCTATTTTTAGTACCATATTATCCTGGTGGTAGACTATGAAATAAATATTTTAAACCTTTGTTATTATCTGAACTATATCTATTTTAGTACCATATTATCGTGGTTTCTTATTAAAAGTTGAAGTTTTGCGCATATGCAACAATTTAGGATAAGAATATGTTAATAGTAATTTGGGATCACCTTCAAGGCTGGCAAATCTAGGTCACAGGTTTATCTCCAAAAATGTTTCCAAACTATGTCATCGGATTGTTCCAAATGGTCAAGTTGCTTCACTGATGTTGATCATCTAAATCCAGGTGGGACATATGCTGAAGATAATGTTATCGATTATTATTTACATGGTCAATTATTTACAATTGGACATCTATTGTGTATGTTGGACTCTAACTTGCTTTTTTTTTTTACATTTGTAGCTAACCATTGGTCAAAATTTTACAAGGGCGAACTGAGTGGAAGGCAAGCAAACGGATTTGGTTTGTACCATAGTTGAAAAATTCTCAAACATTATGAGACATGTAAGAACTGACGATTCAATGAATTCCCAAACAAGAAGAATCTTATGTTTATCTTTGTTGGAGAGTGTTTTTTACTTGACACTGATGATGAAGGCTCAAGTAGCCCCACTCCTCTATCATTGGTTAATAGAAGTAGGCCCAATGCCAAGAATAAAGAAAAAAGAGAGGAGGGCGAAGGTAGGAGATGATGTCAATTACAAAAAAGTCATTGGTCAACATGATGGCAATAAGGAAGGGCATTGCTTGTAAAAGAAAGACGTTGAATCCCTCCGTCCCCAAATAGGTGACATAAACTTAGCCAAAAAAAATCAAAGTTTGACCAAATATATTAATGGAATTATCAACTACTACAATATTAAGTAAATACATTATGAAATATGTCCTATGATGGATCCATTGATATTGGTTTGGTATTGTCGATATTCATATTTTAGTATATATTCTGATTCAAAGTTAATTTTTTAAAACTAAGTTTATACCTCACCTATTTGGGGGTTACCTAGCTATTTGGGGGACGTAGGTAGTATAAGCAAAAGCCTGATAAAATTGACAATCTCGCACTCAATTCCTGTTAAAAGTACTAGTACGGACAAGGGAGTAGCCTGCCCTCACTATCGTCCCGAGGAATTAGCAAGGTGTCACTCATGTGATCTCATCTCATCACCATCCTGTTCAAAAAAGGAACAATCTCAGATCAAGAGAGCTCAAGAACAATGTTAGCATTTGCAGGCGGGGAAGCACGGCTAATCAGGTTTAGTCTCTAGTTTCTCTGCTACTAGCATATATAAGAAGTCGACTACCAGGAATTCAGGTTTTACTTAGAAGTCATTTGGAAGCCAGGTTTTCATTTAATTTGTAGCATTTTGAAATGAACATTTACATTGTAATTCCAGAAATGGACACTTGTTTGGTTGCCACAGGAATTGTAAATGACAGTAGAATTCAATATTGAATTTGTTTGGTTGACACAGGAATTGTGAATGACAGGTTTCAGTTCGGAATTGTGATTACACATGGCATCATTTTGCTGGATTTCCTAAATGAAATGATGGCCTAATTCTGTGGCAACCAAACAGCCCACCTATGGAATTTTAAAATGAATTCCAGGATTCCAGGCTCAAATGATGGATACCAAACGACCACTTACAGTTATTAAGCGAAACACAGATCAGCTGAACGAAAAGAGGAAGTCCATAGCATTTGCTGACCGAGAAACGAACAAACGTCTAGCTAGGGACAAGCCAGGAAACTGGACTAGTGAAACTGGACTGCGGTGAACAGAAGCAAAGCGCAACTGGCAACTAAACCTAGGAACCTCGGCCTAATTTGGGGTGCCATGGAATTAGGGGGGCGGCACATGCCCTGGGCGGACTGCGCTGGAGCGAAGAAAAGCAGCGTGCGCGTGTTGGTCCACGATTGGTCGGACACCTCCGCGACGTAGATGCACTCCACGCCGTCGCCGTTCACCGCGTCAAGACGGATCGAGCTTCCAGTTCATGCCGGCCACGACCTGCTCCATGCCGCTCATCACCGTCTTGAGCTGGAGCCCATCGTTGGCCTGCCTGGCGTGCTCAGCAACCGCCCACCCGGCAATCTCCTGGACCTCCGTGGTGTTGATGTCTGGGATTTGTTGCCAACCACCGAGCAGTGGTCCGCTTGCCGTGGCGGGTGCAGCGATGGTGCAAATGAGAACGGCGATGGTGAAGAGGATGATGCTGCGCTTGAGGTTCACTGGCCTCGACTTCCTCCCGGGCATCCGCAGCAGCACCTTGCTCCTCTCCTCGTGCACGCACGCGTCCTCGGGCTCCGGCGGCACGCTCTGCACAACCCCGCGGAAGAAAGGGAGAAATGACTTAGCACGAACCTCTGGACCGTCCCGTGACGAGTAATTCTAGAGTTGATCAACGTCTCACCAGATACTGCTGCAGCCTCCTCACGTGACGGTGAAAGCCTGTTTCGAGGAGGAGACACAACTAATTAAGGCTTGGATTTTTATCCTAAAAGGTAAGACTATGAACTTCTTCTATGCAGTTGCCCCCACTTGCATACCACTGCCCTAATGCGCGAATCACCAAGCCAATTCTTCATCGCTTTATAGACACGAACCACCCTTGTTACTGCATAGATATCGGCATCCATGAGATTCTCCGCCAGCACCATGAAACGAGAATGTGTTCCATGATACTAACAGCCAGATGAGCTTCCAAGCGCTCCCTCCAAACCCAATTGGTCAGAGTAAAACACGGGTGTGCACGACCGAATTCCACCCGATCTAGCAATCTCCACGCATGAATCACCTAGTCGACTTTGCCAGCGGAGCCTTCCAGAACACGTCACTGCAACCAGATCAATGAATACATGACTCAGGAATATCTTCGTCTTGACGTGAGAGAAACCCTAGGACTGCCCTTTGTTCAATTCAAGCTAGCAGCCACCACACCACCAGCAGGAAGTAGAGGAGAAGAAGATTCTGCCGGCCATCGATCCAGCCCGCGAGTATCAAGGCACGCAGTTGTCGCCGCAGCCGTAGGCCCAGATTATATCAATATATAAGATAAATCCACTAACAACCATTAGAAAATGAATCCACCGAAAATGCATTGGGTAGTATTATAGAGGAGGAAATCAACAACCACGATATAGATGAATCCCTTGGCCCGGAAGTTCATTGGGTCAATGCTAGATAACCATAGAAAATAAATCCAGTAATACCCATAGAAAATGAATCCACTAACCCGGAGGTGCACCAGGTGAGTATTATATAATCATAGAAAATAAATCTAGTAATAACTTGATTTCTATTCAATGTAGTAGTGCTTGGCCTCATCGCATAAGTACACAACTTCTTCCAATATCATAATTGCAATCAAAGTAAATATTCATGTCTATCGTAACTAGCAAATTCTCGTGTAGAAGAATTTTTTTACAAAGATGAATTACAGTAAAAGATTGGCATCCAATACAAATTATTGTTCAAATATTTTATGAAGGAAAAAATATGTGTTCATGCATTTGATCGTCAGGTACTTTAATGCTATATCGATTAGGTCATTGCATATATAAATAAAATAATAGGTAGAAAGAGAGGGTTACCGATGAGTCTATGAATTTACAGATCATTGTTGAATTTAATATGTTTATGCAGCCAAGCCAATACAGTGGGCCGCGACGCTTGTGTTTATTTCCTTGACCCAGTTGCAGGGATGGTTGCATCCACCACTCAGACCGATTTTTATTGCTCGCATATAAGCCTAAACCGTCAAGGGTTAGTCTTCACTGCTAACTAAATAGCCTAACGAAGAACAAAAAATTGCATGCATGTCGATCTATTAAGGTGTAAATCCTTATGGTGTGTCGTGTGAATCAACCCATGTGATGCATATTAAAATAAGAGGTTAATACGCGAGGCCATAGAGACGAGTGAGTAGAAAAAAGCTGATTCTTCAAACAGTACGTGATGAGCCGACGAATAATTTTGTTCCTGCAGCAGTCGATCGCCTTGATGGAAAGTGATCCCGTTGGGTTGGATCTGACCAACACTTTGTTGTTGTGACCAGATTGGCGAGTCGCGTGATCCGTCGTAATTGACAATGAACCTATCGGCATCAAACTTCCACGCGGACTCGTGATGTGGTTGAAGGCGCTGGCATGCACAAATTTGGACGATGACGATGTAGATGGATCCCGCCCGGATAACGAAATTCAGTTGTCGTGTTTCCCACAGATGGCACCAATTAACGAGGGATTACCTCGCCAATACCTACAGATTGTAGACTTGGGTTTCAAAAAAAAAGCGACGATGGAGATTTCGGTAGCGAGATTGTGTACACGATATACGCAACTTCTGGTCCCCTCGGTGGAGGATCCCTATGTGCCTCTAGCAATCTAGTATATCATCACAAGTATGTTTACAGGAGGCTGCCGTAGGCGGAACTATGTCGCTATCTTCTCTATCTCCCTCCCTCTACATGGGTGTCCTGGATGGCTTATATATGCAACCAGCCTAGGGTTCTACAAGAGTCCTAGTCGACTACTTTTTTGGGTTGCCTTCTTAGGCCTTTTCCATATTAGGCCAAGCCGGGTATGGTAATAATGGGTACCCGAAAGGTATACCCATGACACCGTGCAACCTCACACGACAAAGGCTTTGCCTTGCACTTTTAAGGGTTTGTCGTGCACTTAGGGCTACATGGCAAAGCATCGATTTTCTATAGAGTATGTACATGCTAAGCTCATAAAATTTTGTGTAAAACTGGGGGCTTACACTCTTTGTAGCGAACGCAAATTTTATAACACCTAATCATCATGAGGTCCTACAAAACGACGAACTTTTGCAACGAATATATTAAGGAAGAACTCATTTTATTGTAATATTAAAAATGAGGGATCACTTTATAATGTTATCGTGGTGAACACTCAAAATAAGATGTATAAAAACTAAAAGGAATAAACATGAGATGCATAAAAAAGAGTGACATGGTATAGCCATTTTTTTTTTGCGTCTTTAGCCTCTATCTGCAAGTCTGCAACGCACCGGGGTAATCCCCAGTATGCCACCAGCGATACGCCCGTCCCAAAGGACCACCGCACGTCATGGGCCGGTGTGGATCATCAGGAGCTTGTGGCGAATCCGGGAAGTCTGAGTGTGGTAGTGTGCGTGGTAAATTAGCAGCACGACGCCGATTGGTGCGCTCGAGATCCTCGGTAAAGGAAGCCCCATAGTAAGCTCGGCGCGACGTAGACCTTCTTGTATAAGTGGAGTAAAAGGTGCCGCGCAGACCGGTAGCGCAAGAGCGATGCGCCTCTCCTTCCCACCACTCGGCACGTGGCGAATCCGCCGGCCGCAGCAAGGGTCAGAGCTCCGGTGGCCGCAGCAAGGTCCGGAGTTCAGGCCGCTTAGGGATACTCGGAAATGGGAGGCTTAGAGATTTTTGAAGATGGGTGCAGGTTTGGCTGAATTTTTTGAAGTCCGGTGAAGCGTTATATATATAGGAAAATAGACAATGTAGTGACAGATGGCTAATAGCAGTCCAACATTACAGATTCGAGGTCATGGCACTAATTTTCTTAATTTTATGTTCATTTCTCTAGCTTGTATTCAGATTTTTTATGCAGGTAATGCGTATATCTAAAAAACGGTGCACAAGTTTCCAGACGATCACATTTGTGTTGCAGCTTATTGCCTGTTCTTTCAACGGATTTGGTTGTTATGAACGGGGCGACAAAGGTTAGAGAGCTTACACGGAATTTCTTCTGTATAATCCAAAGTCTCACAAAACAGACACCGTAGCACGCTGAATCCTTTGTGACACATGCAAAGGGAGTACTCGGCACTCGCTATCAGGGAGAGGGATTAGCAAAGATGCCACACATGTGAGATGTTATCTCATCATCATGTTTATTTTTTCCGATAAAGGAGCATAGCCCCAGCCTCTGCATCTAAAGTAGATGCACACAATTTTCTGCTTTAATAAATTATTCGCAACGCCTTACAAGAGGAATACAAAGATCAACACTTGAAGCCTCCTTCCTAGCGACAACTCGCTATACCTACGATGAAGGCGGGACCATGAACAAGGCCTACTCCCTAACGGTACACCAACGCACATCATCCAAAAAGCAAAACCCTGAGGGTATGCCATTGCACACGTCGCAGAGTTCGCAACCGCCATCTATCTCGAACCCATCTCCAAGCGAGATCAACGCATTGACTGTGCCAGCCCTGCCATCGATGTCACCACAACACCAAACAGCTCCACCATCCTGCCCGTGTCCAGCAGTCCTCGCCCGTCTTCGATACCCCGTAGCTCCACGCCGCTGAGAATCATCGACGACAGTGTGATAGATGAACACCACTCCACCAAAATCCACCTTCATCCAACCGCTGCTCCAAAAACGATTCCCCAAGAGGTAGCACGACATAGGGAGCGCCGTCATCGTCTGATCCTGGCTGGATCTAGGGTTTCCCCCGGAGCAGCACGAGTGAGTACCCGCGGACTGCGACGACGATGCCTTCAAGAAGGGCCATCACCCGCTAATCGTGACACGGTTTTCATCGACAGCCGCGTGTCCCCAACTCGGCGAGAGCAAACGGAGAGGCCAGCAAAGATGATGCATTCGCAAGGGAACGACGCCAATAGCCACTGCCATCATCCGCCAAGAACGAAGTCAAGGCGCGGTGTTCACCCGTGGCCCCTTCGCCGCTAGCTCCTCGTCGACTAGATCTTCATCGCCGGGGTAGAGGGATCTCGTGATCCACCACCCCAACAACTAGCCGACCTCCTCAGGCAAAGAAGAAGGTTGTCTCCACCGTCGAACCCAAGGCTGCTGCCTCGGGTGACCTCGTACCGCGGGAGAAGCCCAAGATCATCGCCCCGCACCGGCGAGAGGCGGAGGGGATGGCTAAGGATGGACGCGAGCTGGCTCGAGCCAAGCTCGGTGCGAGCTGTCATTCAGCTCACTGTTTTTGAGCTCGGCTCGGTCCGGCTCGTTAGGCCAACGAGCTGGAAAAATCGGCTCGGCCCGAGCTTTGCGTTTGCTCGGTGCAGCTCGCGAGCCTGGGGTGGCTAGTCACTGACGGGTGGGTCCACATTCCCCGGCCACGGCAGAGCTGCGGGTGGAGGCAGCAGAGACAGTCCGGGGAGGCGCCGGTGAGTATTTGGCGAAGAAGATGGGAGGCGCCGCCGCGCCGGTGAGCTCTAGCACGCTGGTTGACTGATGGGAACGACGCCGACGACAACTCGGGGGTGGTTGCGAGCGTCCAGCGGCCATCAGCTATGGGCGGCGCCGGAATCCGTAGCGAGGAGAAGTGGCAGTGTAGGTCTGTGCTTTTGCGTGGGAAGCGGCGTGCTGGAGCCGCGCTCTTGCGCTAAGAGGAGCCAGCGAGGAGGAGCAGACCACTAGCGATGGCTACATCTGGGGCGGCCGCGCGTGTGCAGGTTGAAGAACTGGAACGCGTTCGTGGCTAACCTAGTTTCGATGGATTTCACCAGGATCCAGACATTCACCCGTCCACCGTTCATGGGCCACACAACAGCCCAATTGCCTCCTCTTAATTCGAGAAAAAAAAGTCACGAGCTAACGAGCTGGCTCGGGCGAGCTGGACGAGCTTTTAGCCCGCTGCGGTCCAGAAAAACAGGCTCGACTCGAGTTGTGTCTTACGCGGGCCGAGCCGAGAAAAGCTCGAACCGAGCCAAAAGCTCGGCCCGTACGTCTAGCCTTAGGGATGGCGCAGTCCGTCCCACCACCAGCCTACACCGGTGTGCCGCCAACGGGAGGTGGGGTGGACGCAGCACAGATCAACTCTTGCCGCCGTCGCCCCTCCATCCCCGTCAGACTGCCGCCGCCCAGCCATCCACACGGGAGGCGGGAGGGCAGCCGCCGCAGCGTCGAGGGAAGCTCCCGGCCAGCATCCCCAGCGTGGCAGGAGGAAAGGCAGCCGCCGCCACGCCCCGCGGGCTTTGCCCGGCGGTGCCACCGGCGGCGGCGGCGGAAGGCGGCTAGGGTTTGGTGGTGCGGGAGGGGGGGTGAGATAATTTAGTTAAGAGACAGCCAGTTTCCTTCTCATCATCCTGTTTATAAAAGCAACAATCTCAGGTCAAGAGCTGAAGAGCAGTTTGAGCATTTTCACATGGGAAACATATATAGCCAGGCAGGTTTATTCTCAAGTTAATCTGCTACTACTAGCGTCAGCGGTCGACTACCAGGAGTTCAGGGGCTCTACAATTATTAAGAAGAATAATGATGAAGTGGAAGAAAAAGATCGACTGATAGCAACGGAGCATGTTGTCGTCTGCTATTAGCACCATCGGTACTACTCCGTAGATTGCCAGGAATTCAAATCTTACAATTATTAAGCAGAACAAGGATCGACTGATAGAAAATATAAACTCTATCGCCCTCATCTCATTTGTGAAGGCGTAGAACACGATGATGCAACGGAGCATGCTGTGGAGAATGAGCAATGGGTGAGGTCAGCCGATGCATCGGAAGCCCTGCGCCTATCACTCGAGGAAGGTGCCGTCTCGCTTGCGCACCTCCACCTTGAGCGCGTGGTCGTCGCCTCCCCCGTCCCCGCGCAACGCCCGGAAGAAGCAGACGTCGCCGACGCCGAGGCGGTTGTCGACGCAGAACTGGTGCCATCCGTACCTGAGCGACGCGCGCGTCCTGTGCCCACCCTTGCGGATGTTGTGCTTCAGGGTGACCGTCCACTTCTCCCCGCGCATCCGCAGCACCACCTCGCTCCTGCTGTCGTACTCGTGCGCGTGCTGGAACGCCGGCGGCACGTTCTGCACAATCCCGGCCGCGCACACAGGGGAAGGAATTATTAGCACCAACTCGACAATGAACTGCACACGAAAGTAGCTCTCTGCCGGCGTCTCACCAGATACTGCTTCTGCCTCGCGCCCAGGTGGCTCGGCTTCAGCGTCACCGTGAACTGCGACGTCAGCGCGTCCTCGATGTTCCTCTCCCCCGTGCTGCTGCTGTTCTTTCTGGCACTCTCGTCCATGTCGTTGCTGACGCTGTACATGCTGTTCTTGCTGCAACTATCGCTGCTGATTCCACCGCCTGTGGCTGGCCAGATGCGAAAGTCATTCTTCTTAATTCTGTTCTTAACAAGTTGCAACAAATCTTCGTGACGCAAAGACATAGAAGAGAAAGAGGAGGCGCATGCATACTTTCTTCGTCGTCGTCGTGGTAGTGTCTGCAGCACATGCTTCCGTCGAACACCTTGACGGTGAGCACGCCGTCGCCGTCGTAGCTGAATACCAGGAAGTTCCCGAGCCCCAGGTCGTGAGCGCGGGCGAACCGCTCCCAGCCACGGTCGAGGTACATGCGGCCTTCGCCGTCGAACAACACCTCGACGTCCCACAGGTAACGCCCGCCGCTTGCCTCCCGGAGCGTCACTTCACGGGGCTCTTGGCCGTCCAGCAACTTGGCGAACTTGTCAGGCAGCTTCTGCAGTAAGGATCGTGCAGCGTTTAAACTTTAAAGTTTAATTAAGGCACGGAAGAACACCAGACATCAGGGCGTACAAAACCGAAAAAAATTGGATAAAGCACAGGAAGGGAGAGATTATGCTACTAGTAGACTGTACGTACGTACCAGTTTTTCCCAGGGGTTTTGGAGTATGATCACGAAGAACTCGAAATCCAACAAGTCTGGAAAGGCGGCCGTCTCCCCGTCCATTTTAGCAAAACCCACTTGTTCTATTTCCCCTTCCTCCTTCATGGCTGTCCACTCACATGTGCAAGTGCAACGATGGTATTAATAAGCTTCTTCTCTGGATTCCCTCCCACAGGCTACAGGCTCCACCCATCTCCTTGCCACTGAAAACTAGAGATGGTAACACAGCGACTGCTTTAATTGTTGCAGATTCCTTCATCATGTATACTACTAGCTAGGAGCCATTTCGGGTTGTTGGCTAATTGAGGAATAGCACGGCCCTTGCGTGTCGAGCTCCAGTGGTGGGCTGTGAAGTGTTAGCTCAAAAACAGCCCTCCGATTTCTTATTTCAGCATTAGTGGCGGATGGCAGTGTAACTATGACAGTTCAGCCTCCTTAATAGATCAGTTTTCTCTCTTAGGTCAAGTTACCGGCGTTGTAAGGAGTGGGGAACCCGATGTATGTGTGAAGTTCTAATAAAACTATTACTTTTAGTAGATTATATTAGGGTTTTGGTAACTTTTTTTATTTCCTCTTAATAGAGATGGTATTGTCTGCAATAAATGGTCATCAGTCTTCCGTTCGACGACATGATCTTCTTCCTGACATTTATAGTGTTGTTGAAAGATTACAACTTTCTAGGCATGGGCCTTCAGATCTTGCTTCTCTAGATCGATTTGCCGCAAGGAAGATTATCCTCGTAGTTTTTGTCCCGACTGCTACGTCCCCGACAACGGTTATTCGTACTCTCGGCTCTTCAACGACATCGACAAAGTTGATTGGTTGTTATTCCCTAAAATATTGATATTGCTGCTCTTGCTGACATGGATATGCCATATCAGGTTCTAAGCATTGCCATCCTTGGTACAAAGTCCAGGAAGGAATAGAAGAAAGCCCACGAAGAAATCCAGAAGAATCCGGAGATATCACGTTAGGAAAGTTAAACACATATCGGGTGAACCGGCTCGTAATGTAACTCGACCTCGAGGTGGCCTCTGAGACCTAGCCCATTATATAAGAGCTAGGAGGAGCCACCGAGAGGGGACATATTCAATCATATGTGTCAACACCCGGATTTTTAAGTCCAGATGCCTATTATGCCATACATCGCAATCCCAGGAAGATTGTTTTTGCGAGACATAATAGATTGATATCACAGAACATCATTTATTACAAACCATAGTAGTCTTACATCAAAGGATCACATGATCCAATCTCATTACAACAATTGATCTAAGGATCAAATACATAACACAATAGCGGGAGTACGTAGTAGAGGTCCATCTGCTCCACAGGCAACTTTTGACGCCAGGAGTACTCCTAGTTATCGTAGACGTCCTGCTGTCCGTCTTCCTGGTAGTAGTGCTTCTCTTCATAGTCTGGCCATTTGAATAGCCAGGGACAAAGCCATGATACTTTAAGTACTCGCAAACTAATACTAGTGTAAGCACTATCAACTATATAAATGGGGTTCTAAGCTCTAGGTTCATTTGCATAAAGCCAGTTTTATTTCATAAGCATTTAGTAATCAAAAGACTCTTCATTTGCCTAACTTAACTCAAGTGGGAACATTAGTGTCATTCCCACCACTTTTTTGTGATTCAAAACTCAAAGACACATCTCACTTTCCAGTCTTAAGTCATTAGTCACATTTTGAAAAGTTTTGATGACGGAACAGTATGGCCTTTCCAACTGTCCATGACCGCGGACGCAGCTATTCGAATAGGTTTACACTCTGCAGAGGTCGTACACTTGTGCCACAGTAATTGCAATAATCCGTCAGGGGTAACTGGCCCTGATTTATCACACTCAGTGCGCGAACTACCAATCATAACCTTTCATTTACATACCCTAGTATAGGCACCTCTCCCCATGAGCTTGGCCTCCCAGTGAGGGCAAACCGTCAACCTGGGAATTGCACAGGGCTTGGGTCGGACATTCACCTTATTTCACGTCATTTCACTTTCAACGGAGGTAGCCTCGGCATAACCCCTATGACGCTTGTTCACAGGGAACCCGTACTAAAATACATAAGTTTCCAGTTAAGCCTTACCCAGATTCAGGTATTGTGGAGGTACTTAAGAATTGGAATGGTATCGCATCCGAAGCCAACCATCAGTTTTTGTAAAATTCACCATTTGGGTAAAGTAGATAGGGCATAGGCCATTATTTGTGAAATGGCCATAAGCCCACATATGCCTCCCTTTTTTTAATTTCTTTTTATTTGTTCTTCTATGGTTTTGAGAAGGGTAGGGTTTAGGGTTTAGAATATGTTCATCACTTCAACAAACAAACATGGCAAGCATCACTACATACTTGTATGAGCACTGTGCACATCAAGTGTTTTAAATAAATAAAATTGTTGGTTCCAAATTTTGAAAAAGGAAATTCATTTTCTTCTTTGTTTGAAAATTTGGGATGTTGCAATATGACACCTTGTAACCCTAATTCGACATCATACTATCTCGACGATTCGCCCTTGATAATAATATTCGTCGACTGCCTAGTTTGGCTGACTGGTTTGTTGATTCACCATTATCCTCCTTCCTAGAAACCCAAGTTCATCATCATGGGAATTGACAAGGTTAACCCTTGGTCATTGGTGCCGTCTGTGGGGAGCTTGGACACTGGAAGAACAAACTCGGAGACCTCTTCTTCAAGCAACAACTCGACTAGATCGGGAGATCAGGTGCGCTTCGGATCGACAATTTTTGGTCTGCACCCAGCCTTCCTTCTCCCGACTTTTGGCGACTCTAGCCGAGGGAGGGATCTCATGATCGGGAACCACGACTCCAACATCGGAGCACAAGGAAGTTTTTCGCCTATCGGAACCAATCTATTCGGAGTCGACGGCGGAAGCATCTACATCATAAAAAGCTTCATCAACATCGTCCATCGGGTCCATGGGTGGTAAACGCTCGGACGAGATGGCAAGGAGCAACGTCGGGTCTGCGTCAAGCTTGGGAGATCTCGCCAAATTACTCGACGTGGTATCCTTCAGATCGGCATCGTCAAGCAGCAACAACGCGTCGGATCGGGTGTCTCAGCACCCGAGGACCGACAGCATCAACAACGCAGGCGACGACACCGAGGACACCACCGGATCAGGAATCAGGAAAGCTTCTTCTTATCCAATTTTTTGCACTAATAAAGACTACTTAGCACGTTATCAGGTGTGAATGGTGGAACTAGCTCGGATCAACGGAGAATTGGAGAGGACGTATCCGATGAAGAAGAAGAACGGGATGACAACGGAAACCCAAAGTTTGATCCTGCCTGCTTTAATCGGGAAAGGCAACGCCGCACGCCAAGCAAGCAGCAGCCACCACCCAAACACATTAACGGAGCCAACACTGATGCTGGAGCCAACGCCGGCAACAAAACCAATGGAGGTGCAATCGAGACTCCAGACGCTGATGCGACGCGCGGGCGTGGGAGGCCTCTAGTAGAGCTCTCATGCGAAGCATGGGACAAGGCAAAAACTGCTATCACACGTGGAGATTTCTTGGATTTAGATGCAACCCGAGAAGAACTCTTGGCGTACATATACTTGATTTACAAGGACAAAAGGGAACTAAGGATGCTGAGACTAGAACTCGACGTGAAGAACTAAATAGCCGATGCGTCTAGCCTCGGCGCAGAGATTTGAGCTCTACAGGAAATAGAAGCGTGGGAGCAGGAGCCGCAGGAGCGCGAAATCGCAACCGACGAACTTCATCTCGGTTGAATAGGACAAACAATGATGAATGACTAGAGAACTCGATGCATCGTTTATGACCTTTGACTAAGAGGAAACCTTCACCCGACAACGCCGGAAGCAGCGATCGTGGCAGCTCAAATATTTTTTATGACAACACAGCTAGAAGTTGGCCCACGAGCACAGGTGCACAAAACCTTAATCGCAGGTCTAAATGTTGTCGAGCAACACCTGAAGAATACCCCACGCCCTCACGGATGTCCTCAACGGGAAGGACCATCAGGTCGAAGTAAAGCTGCAGGGCGCGAGGCAGTAGCACCAAATAACCCCACCCGACAGGAAGTGAAAACACCAAACGCTCCTCCGCATCAGTTAACACCAACAGGCCGTCACAATAGTTCTCAGCAAGATGTAGAACCCTGGCGATCGAGATCACCGCAACAACCTCGAGCAACTGCCAGAAAATAGGGCGGTGTCAGGAACGACATTACACAGAGTCGAGTCGACAGGGCTCGCGTCGAGAGGAGAAGTCGACAAATATATGAGGAAGATGGGTACGATGATGGTTCTAAAGACGAAGACGATGGTGAGCTTAGCGGAGCCGTATGCTTCTCACGTCATGTTCGTAAGACAAACATTCCAAAGGGATTCAAGCTCCCTACGTCCAAGATAAAGTACGAAGGGGTCCAAGAATCCAAATCATGGCTAGATGATTACCTGCAAACCATCAAAGTGCATGGAGGCACTAAGGCTACTGCAATGCAAAGTTTACAAGTTTACTGGGATGATCTGCGTGATCAGTTCATTCGAAACTTTAGGTAAACTTTCAAGTGTCCAGCTTCAATCGAAGAGTTGCGGAAGTGCGTGTAAAAAAACAGGAGAACCAATGGGCTCTTATCTTCAAATGTGGAGCACGATCAAGAACTCAGCTGAAAACATCTATGATGAGCGGTCAATCGACGCGTTTAACAACGGGTTGCACCGCACAGACTTTGTTGAAGAGATGGGAAGAGCGCGGCCAAGAATAGTAGGATGCCTGATGGATCTGGCAAACAAATGGGCCAATGGCGAGGATGCAGCTAGCAATAAATGGGCGAGGCCACCTGAAGAAGATTGAGCAAGGCGTGGAAACGATCGCAGACGACGAAAATGAAATTACGATGACTATGATCAGCCTGCGCAAGTCGCGGCTGGCTTCACAGGCATAGGCGATAGAAGAGATGATTACCGCAATAGAGTTTATCGAGGCGGTAACCTAGACGAGCCAAATTCTAGCAGGCAGGCGTATAAGCCTAGACCGAGGTTCCAGCTGCAGCTTGAAATGACAGAGGAGCATATGCTTAACGCACCATGTACTATGCACTATTACATCTACAACGAAGGATGTAGACAGTCGAATCATTTGCCGGAGGACTCCAGGACTTTTCAGGGGATGCTACCAGTCTTTGGGAGATCAAATCAAAATGCTCCAAGGAAAGGTATCGTTGGGGCACCTGCGTCGATTGCTTTCAACGTGCCTCCTGTGCCACCACTTCCTCCACAAAATCAATTGCTAGCGATATAGGCAGCTCCAGCAAATAATAGTAACCCACCAAATGGATATACCGATTCTAGAGGAGCAGTCAATATGATCCAGAAGAGCAGGTCACCAAATAGGCATCAAAAAATAATCACCCTTACAAGATCGCTCGACCCGGTCACTCTCCATGGGTACAAGATGCTCGGATCGGCGGGTATGACTGTATCCGAGTATTCCTAGCGACCTTAATTTGATCTATGCTAAAACATTGCGAGCAATCAACATCCCTCTCACTAGTCTGACCCCCTCGGATACTAGGTTCCATGACATAATTCCGGAAAAACCAGAGATTCCCTTGGGAAAGATTTGGCTTGGTGTAGTCTTCGGGGCAAGGGAAAACTTTAGAAAAGAAAAGCTGGAGTTTGAAGTTGTGGATTTTCCATCACAGTATCACGCGGTACTAGGCAGGCCTTCATATTTCCGGTTCATGGCGATCTCTCACCATGCGTACCTCCGCTTGAAGATGCGAGGACCCAACGGAGTTATCACCGTCAAAGGAAACTTTGCTTGCTCTGACGCATGCAACAGGGAGTTCCATAAAATATCACAAACCTTCAGTATGCATGCAGAATTCCTACAAATTCAGAGCGCAGACGATCATGAGGTATCCCTAGACGTACGTCGGGCTTTACCCGATCGAGCGTTCGATACGCCATGAGCCTCGGTGCCGCAAAGGAAAGTGCACTTGTCGAGTTCCTCCGTGAGCACTGGGAAACGTTTTCTTGGCGTCCTGCGGACATACCAGGTGTCCCCATGGAAGTCGACGAGCACGCACTAAACATATATCCTCGAGCAAGACCAGTCACGCAATCACTTCGACGCTTCTCAGAGCCGAAGTGCAAGACAATATTGAAAGCACTTCATCAACTACGGGACACCAAGTTCATCCGCGTGATTGTGGATATATACAACTTGGGTGGCCAACCCAGTGTTGGTCCCAAAGAAAAATACTAATGAAGATCGCATGTGCGTTGATTTCACAGATATCAATAAACAATGCTCAAAGGATCACTTTCCCACCATGCGAATCGACCAGATAATCAGTGCAACAGCCAGGTGTGATTGTCTTTCCTTCTTGGACGCATACTCTAGGTATCATCAAATAAGGCTGAAGGAAGAAGACCAGGACAAAACGGCCTTCATCACGCCCTACGGTCTATACCTCTACCAGACAATGCCCTTCGGGTTGAAAAACGCTGGTGCTACCTACCAGCGGATGATGCAGAAGTGTCTGGGAGAACAGATCACGAAAAACATACAAGTCTACATCGACGACGTCGTCATCACCAGACGACAACAAGATTTGTAGTCGGCGATCTACACGAAACGTTCGACAACCTCGATAGGTTCCGCCTTAAACTCAACCCGAATAAGTGTTCCTTTGGTGGCCCAATAAGGCAACTCCTCGGATTCTTGGTTTCGGCAAGAGAAATTGAAGCAAATCCTAAAAAGATTCAAGCTATACTCACAATGAAGAAGCCAACGATCTTAAGGAACATCCAGCAGCTAGCAGGATGAGCCGCAACCTTGAGTCGATTCATCGCTTTGTTAGGTGAGAAGACGTTGCCGTTTTATGCTTTGATGAAAATGTCTGAGAAGTTCGAGTGGACCAACGAGGCAGATCAAGCTTTTGAAGATCCGAAGCGGGTACTTCCATGCCACCAGTACTGGTTGCACCCAAGGAAAAGGAAACATTGTATATGTGGCCAGTACAACCCTAGTAGTCGAACGACCAGAGGAAGGAAAAGTCCATGGGGTCCAATGACCCGTATATTTTCTGAGTGAGGTGTTGTTGCCCTCAAAACAGCGGTATCCTTATGTCGAATATACTGAATAATCTAGAGGCAACGAGATGTGTATCCCTTTGGGGAATCGACCTCTACCCTCGGGAAATTGCGCCACTACTTTTCGGAGCAGCCGATCGTAGTTGTCAGCGAAGCACCCCTGTCGAATATATTGAATAATCCAGAGGCAACGGGACATTCTCCCTTTGGTAAATCAAGCTCTCCCCTTAGGACATTACATATGAAGAGCAAAAGGCCATCAAGTCGCAAGTATTACCCGACTTCACAGCAGAGTGGATGGAGCTCTGCTGAGCGCGAAGTTGATGAAGGAGAATTGATGCGCAACGTTGTGTGAAACCCCAAGAGGAGGGTATGATGAGCACAGCAGGAAGTTTTCCCTCAGTAAGAAACCAAGGTTTATCGATAGTAGGAGAAAAACATTCTCTCCCGAGGTGTTGCGAACCAACTCTTGGCAGGGCGCACTGCCGGCGTCACCAGCAACGTGGAGACCTGCACACAAACAACCAAGTATTTTGTCCCCAACTTTCAGCGAGGTTGTCAAGCTCACTGGTTTTGCTGAAAACAAAGGATTAAACGAACCGTGTGGAAAAAGAATTGTTTGCAGAGAACAGAACAGAAAAATATTGTAGAAGATTGCAATTAAAAGAAGAAGGACCGGGGTCCACAGTTCACTAGAGGCGCCTCCCCAATAAATAAATATGCTAGGTAAACAAATTACAGATGGGAAATTGACAAACAGAGATTCTACGCTAATGGTTGGTGTAGAATACATGCTATGAAAGTATGCGGGCATTACAACAATATACATAGACCGTAATCCAACTGCATCTATGACTAATAATCCACCTTCACGATTGCATCCGCGACACCCTCCAGTATTAAGTTGCAAGCAACGGACTAAGCAATGTGTGTAAAGTAAATGATGAAACTACCATTGAATAGAACACCGTTGTTTTCTCCCTAGTAGCAGCACACATCTACAACCGTAGAGAACAATGTCACTTCCCATGGATAAATAGAGGCATAAACCCACTATCGAGCATAAATACTCCCTCTTGGAGTCGCTAGCATCTACTTGGCCAGAGCATCTACTAGAAACGGAGAGCATGCAAGATCATAATAATATAATACATAATCTCAACCAAAGCAATCTCTCTATAAATCGGATCCACATCAAACCAACATATAGCAATTGCAAATAGATGATCTTGATCATGTTAGGCAGCTCACAAGATCTATATATGAAGCACAACAAGAAGAGGACAGCCATCTAGCTACTGCTATGGACCCATGGTCCCGTGGAGGACTACTCACGCATCACCTCGGATGAAGAAATGGCGATGTAGAGGCCTCCGGCGGTGATTTCCCTCTCCGGCAGGGTGCCGGGATGGACTGCAGAACCCTCCGAAACTAGGGTTTCGGTTGACGGCGGCGTCGGAACTTTTCGTGGATGGAGGCTCTCGTCCCTGGGGTTTTCCCGATATAAGGAATAAATAGGCGGAAGGGCGGAGCAAACGAGGCGACGAGGCGCCAGTACATGGGCCAGGCGCGGCCAAGGGTGGGGCCGCGCCTGCCCTATGTACTGCCACGTGGAAGCTCTCATGCGTTTGTCCTTCTGGCTCCGCCTTCAATTCGTCCCAGAAAAATAAGACTCTGGGCTTTTGTTTCGTCCAATTCTGAGAAACTTTCATGTACAACTTTTCTGAAACACGAAAACAGCAGAAAATGGGCACTAGCACTGCGGCACTGTGTTAATAGGTTAGTCCCAGAAAATGCTAAAAAGTGTGGAAAAGTGCACATAAAACATATAAGAATTGTAACAAAACAAGCATGGAGCATAAAAAATTATAGATACGTTTGGGACGTATCAAGCTCCAGAATACAAGACCACAAGATTTGTCGAGTGCTTGGACAATGTACTTCGATGGATCCAAACGTTTCGAAGGCGTAGGAGCTGGTGTGGTGTTGATATCACCGCAAGGAGACAAGATGCGATATGTTCTACGGATGAGCTTTTCAAACACATCCAATAACGAAGCAGAGTATGAGGCCTTGTTGCATGGTATGCGTATGACAAAAGCGTGCAGTGTGACTCGTCTCAAGATCTTCGATGACTCCAACATCGTAGTCAAGCAAGTCATGAATCAATGTGATGCCATAAGCGACAATATGATAGCGTACCAAGATATGTACATCAATCCCAAAGGATTGTTTTACGGCTGCGAAGTTTTGCACATCAGTAGATCAAACAATGAAGAAGCCAATATTCTTGCAAACATCGGGTCGCAATGGTTACTAGTTCCACCGGGAGAATTTTCGGAATAGATCAAGTAGCGGTCTATCAAGGAGAAGAAAACATTAGAGGTAGAGAAGTCTAAAGACGGGAAGACAAAATGGAAAAAGAACTCAGGGGCTACGGCCGCACCCGACGATATGGAAGTAGACATTATCGCAGAAGAAGGAATAAAATAAGTCATGATGGTGGAGGTCACATGGATGCATCCGCACTTAGCGTATTGATACGTCCAAAACGTATCTACTTTCCCGAACACTTTTGCTATTGTTTTGCCTCTAATTTGTGTATTTTGGATGCAACTAACACGGACTAACGCTGTTTTCAGCAGAACTGTTCTGGTGTCTCGTTTTTGTGCAGAAATCCAACTTTCGGGAAAATCCTCGGAATTTATGCAGAAGGCCCTATTTTCCCAGAATACTGACAGAGCCAGAAGGACAAATAAGGTGGAGGCCCGAGGGCCCCACACCATAAGGCAGCGCGGCCTAGGGGGGGGCGCGCGACCCTATGGTGTGGCCCCCTCGGCCGGCCTCCGATGCCCTCCTTCGGAATATAAATTGCCTTCGACCTAAAAACGCACGGAGAGAAGTCGAAGTCGCCAGAAAGCCTCCAGAACGCCGCCACATCGCGAAACTCCGTCGCGGGAGCCAGAAGTCTCCGTTCTGGCACTCCGCCGGGACGGGGAATTGGAGGAGATCATCGCCATCATCACCGCCAACACCTCTCCATCAACCAGCCATGTTTTCCCATCCATGTGTGAGTAATTCCCCCGCTGTAGGCCGAAGGGGATGGTAGGGATTGGATGAGATTGGTCATGTAATAGCATAAGATTGTTAGGGCATAGTGCCTAGTGTCCGTAATTGGTACTTTGATGATATTGTTGCAACTTGTTATGCTTAATGCTTGTCACTAGGGCCCGAGTGCCATGATCTCAGATCTGAACATGTTATTGTTTCATCATGATATTCATTGTTTATTGATCTTACCTGCAAGTTGTATACACATGTCGCTGTCCGGAACCGATGGCCCCGAAGTGACGGAAATCGGGACAACCGGAGGGAATGGTAGTGATGTGAGGATCACATGTGTTCACGGAGTGTTAATGCTTTGCTCCGGTACTCTATTAAAAGGAGTACCTTAATATCCAGTAGTTTCCCTTGAGGCCCGACTGCCACCGGCTGGTAGGACAAAAGATGTTGTGCAAGTTTCTCATTGCGAGCACGTACGACTATAATTGGAACACATGCCTATTGATTACTTTGTACTTGGACACCGTTTTATTATTATCTGCAAATGCCCTGCTATGATTGTTACATGAGTTTCTCTCATCCATGCAACGCCCGTCATCCGTCCCCGTGCCTACAGTATTTTAATCCTGCTGTTTACTAAAATCACTACTGCTGTCTTTGTTACTCTGCTGCTGTTATTTCACTACTGCTACTGCTATAAAACTGTTACTACTGATAAACTCTTGCGAGGAAGTCTATTTCCAGGTGCAGCTGAATTGACAACTCCGCTGTTAAGGCTTCCAAGTGTTCTTTGTCTCCCCTTGTGTCGAATCAATAAATTGGGTTATACTACCCTCGAAGACTGCTGCGATCCCCTATACTTGTGGGTTATCAAGACCGTTTTCTGGCGCCGTTGCCGGGGAGCATAGCTTTATTTGGAAGTTCACTTGGATTGATATTGTTCGCTGCAAATTCTCCAACATGGGTAAAGCTCGCGATTCTAAAGTCGCCATATTACCATCCACTACAAGAAAAGGTACAACTCTGAGTACCTCCGCTACACTTGATTCACCATCTGTGATAAGTCAACTTGTTTCACCGCCACAAACTGGTACGTCTGCTGAATCTGAAAACTCTCATAATATTGATAATGTTTCTGCTGTGCTTGATGATAGTGGTTCGTTGGGATCCTTTCTAGATGCTACAATTGCTAGGTCTAGACAAATTGAAAATGCTGAAACTCCTGATGAAAATGCCACTACGCCTGTTAATTCACCTGGACTTGATTATTCTAGTGATGATCCTGATGAAGATTTTGTGGAGCTTAATGATGATTTTATTGATAAATGCAATTCTATTACTGATGCAAGAAACATTAAAAAGTTTCTCGCACAATATACTGTTAAACATAAGCTATCTCCTGATCCTAAATTTGCCACATCTCCTATATGCATTAAGGATAAAGATTATGATTTTTCTCTTGATCTATCTCATATAGCTATAGTAGAGAAAGCACCCTTTTGTGGTACTGAAAAAGAAAGTGCTGTAGAACACATGAATGAACTTTCTTCTATGAGTAGTTTGTTTTCTGATGATATCAAGATGCGTACTTACTTTGTCATTAAAAAATTTCCTTTCTCATTAAAGGATGATGCTAAAACTTGGTATAATAATTTGCCTCCTGGTTCTATTAAAAGTCCAACTGATTTGCGTGATGTTTTCTTTCGAAAATACTTTCCTGCTAGTGCTCAACATGCTGCTTTACAGAGAATTTACAGATTTGATCAGGGAGATGAAGAGAAATTGCCTGCGGCATGGGCAAGATTTTGTTCTCTTATCAGAGCTAGACCTGGACATGATTTAGAAAAGAATGATCTACTTGATATATTTTATAGTGGACTAACCATTGAATCTAGAGCATATTTGGATAGTTGTGCTGGTTGTGTTTTCAGGAAAAGAACTCCAGAAGAAGCTGAAGATTTATTGGCTAGAATAAGCCGGAATCATGATGATTGGGAAACACCTGAACCAACTCCAACGCCAATATTGAAGAAGAGGGGTTTAATTGAATTGAATGATGATGATATGCGGGAAGCTAAGAAGTCTCTCAAGGAGAAAGGTATTAAATCCGAAGATGTGAAGAATCTACCTCCCATAGAAGATATATGTGAGATAATTCCCCCTTCACCCATGATTGAGGTAAACTCCCTTCAACGCTTTACTAGGGAAGATATTCCGTATTCAAAACCTCCTACGCAATGCTTAGATGAGTTTGATAATTATATTGTTAAGCAAGAAAATTTTAATATGAGAGTAGAAAATCATCTAATGGAAAATTCTCAAGCTATTAGCAATTTGCATGATATTGTGGAGAGAACTTCCAATGATGTTAAGGTGCTTGTTAAACATTTTCAAATGATTCAAACTCAAATTGATCAACTCACTAAAGTGTAAAATGACTTGCTAAATAATAATTCTAAAGAGAAACATGCTTATGAAGTAACAACTAGAGGTGGTGTCTCTACCCAGGATCCTCTATATCCTGAAGGGCACCCCAAAAGAATTGAACAAGATTCTCAACGCATTGAACCTAGTGCTCCTTCTAAGAAGAAAAAGAAGAAGAAACATAAAAATGTTGTAGAATCCTCTGAACGTGTTAATGATCCTAATAGTATTTCTATTTCCGATGCTGAAACTGAAAGTGGAAATGAACATGATGATGATAATGATAATAATAAGAATGATGCTTCTGATAAAGAAGAGGTAGAAGATGAACCTGAAAAGCATGATAAAAATAAAAAGTATACTAAAGAAGATTTTATGGCTAAGAAATATGGTAATGAAAGAGAACCTTGTGTGCAAAAGCAAATACCTTTTCCTGCTAAGAAATTAAAATCAAAGGAAGAAGAACACTATAATAAATTTTGTGATTGGATGAAACCTTTATTCTTGCAAATCCCTTTGACTGATGCTATTAAATTGCCTCCTTATTCAAAGTATATGAAAGATATTGTTACTAACAAAAGGAAAATCCCCAATGAGGAAATTTTCACTATGCTTGCTAATTACTCTTTCAATGGCAAAGTTCCAAAGAAGTTGGGCGACCCAGGTATACCTACTATTCCTTGTTCTATTAAGAATAATTATGTTAAAACTGCTCTATGTGACTTGGGAGCCGGTGTTAGTGTTATGCATTTTTCTCTTTATAAGAGGCTTTATCTAGATAAGTTGATACCTACTGATATATCTTTGCAAATGGCTGATAAATCTACTGCTATTCCTGTTGGTATATGTGAGGATGTTCCTGTTCAAGTTACTACTAACTGCTTGATATTAACTGATTTTGTTGTGTTGGAAATGCCTGAAGATGATAATATGTCTATTATTCTTGGGAGACCTTTTCTTAACACCACAGGGGCTGTTATTGATTGCAATAAAGGAAAGGTTACTTTCAATGTTGATGATAAAGAGCATACTATCTATTTCCCCAAGAAGATTGATAAAGTATGTGGAGTCAATACTATTTCTAATGTGAGAACTATCAAAGTTGGAACTATTGATTGTCCTATATATGAGCCTAAAGAAGGTTATCAAAATCTTATGATTGGATCCATATCAATACAATTCAAGGTAACATGATTGATTTGAGGTTTATTTCTTCTTATGCTATGTAAAAATTATTCGGTGGCAAGACTTGATCAACCTTGTTAACGAATACTTTTTATATGCATAGAGGCGGTAAACAACATCTCTTTCTCACTCCACTTGTCTTACTTGCTGTGGCACTTTTGATTTGCAAAGTTCCTTACTTAATTAGAGTTTTCAAAAAAATTCCTGGCCAGTAATAATAAACTTAATACCCAGAAATGTGCATTTTTCAAAGTTTTCAAAAATTCACAAAAATTATACCGTTGGTCCTATTTTTCGAAGAGGCACCTGGGAGCACCAGAGGATGACCTGTGGGGCACCCCAGGGTGCCACACCACCAGCCGGCGCGGCCAAGGAAGGGGGCGCGCCACCCTGTGGTGTGGGCCCCTCCTTGCCCCACTACTTCATCTCTTTCTCCCAGCATATTCTCTCTCCCGAAAAAACTCGAACCAGCTTTCTCTCACTCGCGTTTTTGCTCAAGAGCTCAGGATTTTTTGATCTCTTTGCTCAGCCCAGATTTCTGTCTGAAATTTGGCACATTTGCTCTCCGGTATGTGACTCCTCCGCCTATCCAAGTAGAATTTTGTTTGGTTGAGTATATCTTGAATATTTTGTTGCTGTAGGTAACATGTTTAGTGAGCTTGCATGCTTGTTCTAAGTTGTATAAACTAGTTTTGATGCATGATTAGTACTCTAGCAAGTTCCTATAGTAGTTCCCCTTGATTATATGTCACCAAATCAAATTTTATATTGTTTGTTGAAAATTTTCAGAAAAGAAAGATGAAGAAGTTCAACTTTGGAGAATTGTTCAAGAGAGGAACAACCAGCACCGGGAGGCCTTCTAGGACCGCCACCCGACTTAGGCGATCGTACAATGAGGATATCATCGCGCCTAGCTTCGCGCCCGAAGAGGACAACGAGGCTCCTAATGCTTCGTCTTTTCCATGCTATGATTTTCTGAGAAATGCAGGGATATTGGATGATTTCTTCACCCTTGTCAATAGGGCGGGCTTAACCACCTACGTGGGAGACGAAAGGGAGCAATACTACATGCTCACCAAAATTTTCGTCGAGAGCTTCAAGTTCAACAACACGCAATATAAGCCGACAGTTGCATTCAAGATCTATGGTAATCCTGTTACTATGGAATTGGAAGATTTTTGTCGTGCATTGGATATTGCCCCTGTAGGTACAGCAAGGAGAATTGATGACAACCCCCGGGACCTGTTGGAGCTCTATCGAGGGATCACCGATGATGATTGTCGCACCATTCAGCGTGGCAAGATAAGGAACATTCAACACCCCGCCATTAAGTATTTTACATATTACATTGCTACTAGCATTCTTGGTAGGGAGAACACTAGCAATATTTCTAGTTACCATCTTGCTTTCTTGAATATTGCACTTACTGGTCGGACATCTTATCATCTTGGTTCTCTTATTGCTCGCCGCCTGTCTAATAGGGGGCCTATTTTTGGAGGAACTATTGCACTACGCGTTTTAACACATTTAAGACTTCCTCTTGATCCTAATGATGTGCCATTAACCCCTAGGAGACTCGATATTGCTGCTGTGAAGAGTCATCATTTTGTTACCGCTGATTCTACTTTAGATAATATGGTCTATAGAATGTTGTTTGCTGACGGGGATGAGAAGGAAATCCCTTTTCCCCAGCCAGGTTTGTTCAGTATTGACAGGCAATCATGGTCGCGCACTAAGGAGGAGGTGGATGAACATATGAAGATACAAGACTTCCACCAGCAGCATGACTCCGAGGACGCCGAGCCCTCTTACGACTACACCGTCACGTATCCGGGTGCTTCTTCTAGCACATACCCGGAATATGATCCATCTTCGTCGTACTACGGAGATACAACCTCATGGTCTCGATGGGATTGAACTCCACTTAGGCCAAAAGCCTAAGCTTGGGGGGAGGTATACCGGCATCACTCATTCTTTGCATATTATGATTGCTGGATACTTGTATATACTTGTTTTGTTTGTTTGAGTGGTTTTCTAATGAGAGGACGATGATATTTGGGGAAGTGCTGCCTGAAAACAGATTCTGGACTGTTACCGTAAAAATTCTCAAAAATAGCCAGAACAGTATTTTGTGAAGCCAATTTTTGTGCATGTTCCCCAGGATGTTATCTAACTTTCATTAGTTGAACACTTTTCGATTTGAGCAGTGGAAGAATTTATTAAAAATCGAGTACTGTACTGCTGTCAAGTTTGACGAATTTCTGCTGCTTTGTGTTTATGTGAGTCTTCTAGTTTGCCATTTCTTGTTTTTGCTTTGTTTCCTTCCCAAACCACAAAAAGACCAAAAATATTTCTGTTGTTTCTCTTCACCATTTGTTTGCTTTGGTTTCTTGCATTTGTTTCGCTTTATTTGCTATTGCTAGTCTGCTATAAGAAACCCCAAAAAGATTTTGCTTTGTTTGCTTGTTTCCTTTTGTTCTTGTTTCTAATTCAAAAACACCAAAAACATTTGCTGTTCTTCTTTGGTTTGTAAAGTTCATTATGAGTTCAATGGTCTTCGGTGGCTGGAGAGTGGTTTTCATTTCATATTATCCAAGCTACACAAGTGAAAGGCAATAATGACGATCTACGACAATTGGATTGTGGTGAGAGGCTGGTATGAACTCTATTTGTTTTCATTTTTGTACATATACTCATCCATGTGAGCATGCTTAGTTGGTTCATGTGAGGTATATGTTATTTGAGAAAGTCTAGTAGTTTATGATCTCTCATGTTTAGCTCCAATTTATTAATATGAGTAGCATATCATGGATGTTTGCTTGCATTGTTTTATTCATAAGTAAGTGTGGCATTGTGGTATCCTCCTCTGAATAATTCATTTATATCGACTTGGCACATGCTCACGCATGCATATGACTGAACCAAAGTCAATTAAGCCTCGATGATTTATATTGCTTCAGAGTTCTTGTATCACTTTTATGCCTCCGTTAATTTATTTTGCCGCAAGCATGATTATGACAGTTACTGCTCTCTTGATTTGTCGCTCCCTAGTCTTTTGCTAGCCTTCACTTGTACTGAGCGGGAACGCTGCTCGTGCTTCCAAACACCTGAAAACCAAGTTGTTCCAAAGTGTCCACTATAAATACCTATGCATGGCATTTCAAACCATTCCAAGTAAATTCTCATGCGCTACCTTTAAAACCTTCAAAATGCTTCTCAATTTGTGTTTATGTTTCATAGCTCATGAGGAAGTATGTGGTGTTTAGCTTTCAACCTTGTCATTTACTTTTGACAGACTCTCATATGGACTAGTGGCACATCCGCTTATCCAATAATTTTGCAAAAAGAGCTGGCAACGGGATTCCCAGTCCCAAATTAATTAACCTAAATAGACACTCCTCCATGGTTTGTGATTGTTGGACGGCACCCGAAGGATTCGGTTAGCCATGGCTTGTGTAAGAAAAGGTTGGGGGGAGTGTCATCATCATAATAAAACTAAAATAAAAAGGCACTCCTTCATGGTATGAGATTGTTGGCAGGCACCCGAGGATTCGGTTAGCCATGGTTTGTGTAAGAAAGGTTGGAAGGAGTGCCACATAAACATGCAAATAATTCATGGGAGCCGCTCTTGAAAGTCCGGTTGGCGAGGTAGTTAGTGTACCCATTACCATTCGTTGACAACGACAAACACCTCTCAAAATAATTTTGCTCCTGATTTCAAAAATGAAAAGCTCTAGCGCATGTTAATCCCTGCTTCCCTCTGCGAAGGGTCAATCTTTTACTTTTATGTTGTGTCTCCATTATTTCTTTGAGCACTATCTTGAGAGCACAACTATCATTCTTAGTATAATATGCTTGTCTCAAAATATGATTGATTGTGGTATAACTTTGATGCTTTTATCTTTGACAATCACTACTTCTAGTCTTTCTATGAACTCCAGAGGTGCCTGGGCATTTATGTTTTGCCAATCAAATACGGGCAAGCGAGATACCACTTTATCATACTCTCTCTTATGAACATTGCAATCCTGTTTATATACATGATTCATGATGCTTATTATTAATTGTTGGTACCTCTCCATGATTGACATAGCTGTTAGATGATCTTATTTGCATGTATCTCATTATGAACTGTTTAAGTATTAGCCATAGCATGAGAATATATACATCATATGAGCAAATGTGTTCGTGAAAGTTCTTTTATCGCTCAGTTGTTAACTGAATTGCTTGAGGACAAGCAATAAGCTAAGCATGGGGGGAGTTGATACGTCCAAAACGTATCTACTTTCCCGAACACTTTTGCTATTGTTTTGCCTCTAATTTGTGTATTTTGGATGCAACTAACACGGACTAACGCTGTTTTCAGCAGAACTGTTCTGGTGTCTCGTTTTTGTGCAGAAATCCAACTTTTGGGAAAATCCTCGGAATTTATGCAGAAGGCCCTATTTTCCCAGAATACTGACGGAGCCAGAAGGACAAATAAGGTGGAGGCCCGAGGGCCCCACACCATAAGGCGGCGCGGCCTAGGGGGGGGCCGCGCGGCCCTATGGTGTGGCCCCCTCGGCCGGCCTCCGACGCCCTCCTTAGGACTATAAATTGCCTTCGACCTAAAAACGCACGGAGAGAAGTCGAAGTCGCCAGAAAGCCTCCAGAACGCCGCCACATCGCGAAACTCCGTCGCGGGAGCCAGAAGTCTCCGTTCTGGCACTCCGCCGGGACGGGGAATTGGAGGAGATCATCGCCATCATCACCGCCAATGCCTCTCCATCAACCAGCCATGTTTCCCCCATCCATGTGTGAGTAATTCCCCCGCTGTAGGCCGAAGGGGATGGTAGGGATTGGATGAGATTGGTCATGTAATAGCATAACATTGTTAGGGCATAGTGCCTAGTGTCCGTAATTGGTACTTTGATGATATTGTTGCAACTTGTTATGCTTAATGCTTGTCACTAGGGCCCGAGTGCCATGATCTCAGATCTGAACATGTTATTGTTTCATCATGATATTCATTGTTTATTGATCTTACCTGCAAGTTGTATACACATGTCGCTGTCCGGAACCGATGGCCCCGAAGTGACAGAAATCGGGACAACCGGAGGGAATGGTAGTGATGTGAGGATCACATGTGTTCACGGAGTGTTAATGCTTTGCTCCGGTACTCTATTAAAAGGAGGACCTTAATATCCAGTAGTTTCCCTTGAGGCCCGGCTGCCACCGGCTGGTAGGACAAAAGATGTTGTGCAAGTTTCTCATTGCGAGCACGTACGACTATAATTGGAACACATGCCTATTGATTGCTTTGTACTTGGACACCGTTTTATTATTATCTGCAAATGCCCTACTATGATTGTTACATGAGTTTCTCTCATCCATGCAACGCCCGTCATCCGTCCCCGTGCCTACAGTATTTTAATCCTGCTGTTTACTAAAATCACTACTGCTGTCTTTGTTACTCTACTGCTGTTATTTCACTACTGCTACTGCTATAAAATTGTTACTACTGATAAACTCTTGCGAGCAAGTCTGTTTCCAGGTGCAGCTGAATTGACAACTCCGCTGTTAAGGCTTCCAAGTGTTCTTTGTCTCCCCTTGTGTCGAATCAATAAATTGGGTTATACTACCCTCGAAGACTGCTGCGATCCCCTATACTTGTGGGTTATCACGTATCTACAAATCAAATAATTATCAGACAACCAGGTCGAAGCACGATGGATCGCTCGACGTTCTAAAGCGTTTAGAGTAGTGAATGGCGAGTTATATAAAAGGGGCATCACATGCTGTTGGCGTCCGAAACCCACCGGCGAGTAGCGACGGGCAACACGTAGAGCCGGGAGGCTCCCAGAACTGCGGCTGGCCCTGGTCCCTCCGAGCGACGGCCCGCAGAGCTCCGGCACGCACGTCCCGATGCTGGTGCAAGGGCGTTCCACCTGACCTATACCTGGCCAGGAAGGTGATGGATTTGCTTCGCTTAGTTTCCTGCATGGCATACACGTAAACATTAAATACGAGCCTCGATCGGCTCTCAGGTTGTCCTGTGAATCGGCTCAAGGAGCCGATCCACCCATGATTCGTATGAAGTCTATGATTACATGGTGGTCCTGCTTGATCAATATAAAGCTAAAACGACCTACGACGATTTAGGGTTTTCACCGCATAATCGGAACATCCTACACGTGATTGAGCCTGGCAGCTACGCAAGATAATAATAAGCCAGCCCTAGATAAGGCCTAAAAACCAACATGGAGTTGATTCCCGGAACATCTTATCTAGGGCTAGCAAACTACACCCTACGTGCTACTGGATCCTTCAACCCGTTTGCAAGGCCTAACTATGCAGATATTAAACTAATCCTTGAAGAACAAGGAGCAATCATAACGGATCGGATCTACTAAACAAAGATCAAGCAAGGTGCCGCCCTTACACCTAAGATAGGTGTAAAGGCGGCTAGACGTCTAAGGGTTGCATGGATAAAAGCATATGATACGGTAAAACAATGCTAACCCTAACACATCTATGATAACTACGTTGCTCGCCATCAACAAGGCTTCAGCACGAGCAACGCATGAACAACGAATAAACGTATACTGCCTAGATCGCAAGATGCGATCTAGGCAGCATGATGCTTACCCGGAAGAAACCCTCGAAACAAGGGGTTGGCGATGCGCCTAGATTGGTTTGTGGTGAACGTGATTGTTGTCTTCCTCAATAACCCTGGATACATATTTATAGTCCGTAGACTTTCTAACGTGGGAATAATCCCAACCGTGTACGAGCCAAATTCTACCTAACCGACACGTATCCTACTATATTTACAGATACACGGGCACACTAGCCCAAACTTCGTGCACAAGGCCGATTCATGTATATCTTTCACGTATATTCTTCAAGCCCATCTTAATCACGGCCCACCTCTGATCCGGTCAAATTCTGGTGATAATACATGCCCCCCTGGTTTTGGAAATGATAATTCCAAAACCACTCTGTTTTTTCTTCGTCGGGTCATGTCGTGGCAGAGCAGAACCGTCGCAGTATCCTTCATCATGATGCCTTGCCTTCTCAACTTCTCCGCGTGACCTGGCAGTTTTTTTTTCTCTGTAAGAAATCCTTTATTAATGAAGAAAATATTCCTCTATTAATTTTGCCTTCTCGCCAATTTTGCCGATTGTCAAACGAAATCAACGCGCAAAGAGCCGATGGCAGAGCATCGGCTCCTACCATAACATGCATTTTAAGGCCAAATCAGTTGCCTATTCACGCAGTCAAACAGATCTTATCCGTGTCCACGCCATCCTCCAATCTCAAACGCGCAAATTCAACTCGTCAGCAAATCCAATGGGAGAATCATCTCAAACGCCATGGTCTCTGGCCTGAAACTGATCTGTTAACCTGCTCAATTGAGCTTATTCCTCTAGAGTCGATGGCTCTGCATCGGCTTTTTATTATTCTGAAGTCGATGTCCGTGCATCGGCTGTACTGGTATCCATATTTCTCAAGTCGATGTCTGCGCATCGGCTGTGATTTGCATAAATTTTTTTTTTTACTGGCCGATTTTATACATCGGCCCCCATGTTTCACTGTCCATCGTCCCACATGCTTGGGAAATATTTCTTGAGGTGTTGACCATTGACGGCTGCTGGGAACTTAACACCGTCCAGCTGTTCCAGCATGTATGCATTACCCTTCAAAACCTGGACGACTTTGTACGGACCGTGCCAATTAGGAGACCATTTGCCATATGCTTTATCCTTGGTTCCTAATGGCAACACGGCTTCCCATACTAGATCACCAACCTGAAACTCCTTTGGTCTCACTTTCTTATTGTATGCACGAGCTACTCTGGCTTTATTTTCTTTAATCTTCTCCAACGACCAAAGTCTAAGTTCCGTTGCATCCTCAATGGTATCACTCATCAGGGCTGCATATTCTTCAGTTGTTGGATCATTTTGAAACGTGACACGTCTCGATCCAGCCGTAATCTCCCAAGGTAATACGGCTTCCTGCCCATAGACAAGCTGGTATGGCGAAGTTTTTATAGCTCCATGGCATGACATGCGGTAGGCCCACAAAGCTTCTGACAACGTTTCATGCCAAACCCTAGGGTTCTCGTCAATTTTCCTCTTGATCAGCTTGATCAGGCTCTGATTGGACGCTTCAGCTTGCCCATTGGCTTGAGCGTAATATGGAGATGATCGGATCAGCTTAATTCCCGTGTCATCGCAGAACTTTCTGAATTCCTTAGAAATGAAGACCGAACCTCCATCGGTCGTGATGGTTTGGGGAATCCCGAACCTATGAATGACGTGTTCTTTTACAAACTTGATCACATCTTCTGATTTTACCTTCTTCATAGGGACGGCCTCCACCCATTTGGTGAAGTAATCTGTAATGGCCATGATCCACTCGTGGCCTTTGCTTGACGCAGGATGGATTTTGTCGATCATATCCATGCCCCAACCTCGAAATGGCCAAGGCTTGATGATGGGGTTCATTGCTGATGCGGGTACCATCTGAATCTTCCCGAACATCTGACACGCTTGGCATCCCTTGTAGTACTTGAAGCAGTCCTCAAGCATGGTGGGCCAATAAAACCCTGATCGCCTGATCAGCCACTTCATCTTATGAGCCGATTGGTGAGTTCCACAGGCGCCTTCATGCACCTCATGTAAGAGCCGATTAGACTCAGTTGGTCCCAGGCATTTGAGTAGTAACCCTTCCAACGTCCTGTAGAACATGTCATCTCCTATAAGGACATATTTCATGGCCTTGTACCTTATCCGTTTAGGTTCCCCCCGAGCCGAATCCTTCAAGTAATTGAAGATATCGGCTCTCCAATCATCCTATTCCAGGAACTGCACCTGAACTTCTGACCCGTCTGGTATGTCCTTGTATCCTGACGCCATCTGTGCGAGATCATTAGCGTCGGTATTCTGAGATCATGGGACCCGATTGAAGTTGATGTACCGAAAATGTGTCATCAGCTCACGACATTCCATCCAATATGGGAAGAGTGACTCACTCTCGCACTTGTATTCGTCCGTGAGCTGGGAGATCACCAACTTCGAGTCTCCAAAAAGCTCCACCGCCTCTGCCCCGGCTTCCAAAAGCAACTCCATTCCCTTGCGCACTGCCTCATACTCGGCGACATTGTTGGTGCAAGGGGTAGATAGCCTGATAGAGAAGGAATATGTTGCCCCCCGAGGCGACACGAGTAGAATGCCGATGCCACAACCATCGTCACAAGCCGATCCATCGAAGAACATAGCCCATGCACGTACAGATAGTGCTGCTATATTAGTATTGATCCGTTCAGCTATGAGATCGGCCAACGCTTGTCCCTTGACTGCTTTCGCAGGCTGATACCGGAGACCGAATTCCGATAACGCAAACATCCACTTACCAAGTCGGCCTTTCAAAACAGGAGCCGACAGCATGTGCTTGACAATGTCTGACTTGCATATGACGATGATTTCTGCCGTCAAAAGGATATGATGAAGCTTGGTGCAGGTGAAGAATAGGCAGAGGCATAACTTCTCGACCTCAGGATACCTTGTCTCTGCATCCAACATCCTTCTGCTGAGGTAGAAAACGACCTTTTCAACACCCTCATAGAGTTGCACCACTACTGAAGCGATGGACGTGTCAGCTACCGATAAGTAGATATAGAACGGCCTGTCTTGCTGAGGTGGAACTAGCACAGGCGGCGTTGTTAGATACCGCTTAATCTCGTCAAACGCCTGCTGCTGTTCTGCCCCCCAGTGAAACTCGTCATCAGATTTGATCTTCACCAACGCCATGAACGGCTCAATTCGTCCTGACAGATTAGAGATGAACCATCGGACGAAGTTGATCTTGCCGATAAGACGTTGGAGCTCCTTCTTCGTTGTAGGCGGCTGCATGGTACGTACTGCCTCCTGACTTTTCAGGCCGATCTCAATTCCTCGTTCATGAACCAGAAAACCTAGGAACTGACCGGCCGTCACACCAAAGGCACACTTCTTTGGATTCATTCTCAGTCCGAATTTCCGAGTCCGGTCTAGGATGCGTCGTAGATCATCCAAGTGTCCTTCCATGGAGACAGACTTGACCACCACGTCATCGATGTAGATTTCCACCAACTTGCCGATCAGATCATGAAAAATCTAATTCATGGCTCGTTGGTACGTTGCACCGGCATTCTTCAACCCAAAAGTCATGACCACATATTCAAACAAGCCCACTGATCCTGGTACTCGGAATGCAGTCTTGTGTATATCTTCTGGAGCCATGAAAATCTGGTTGTAGCCGGCGTTGCCGTCCATGAAACTTAACACCTTGTGGCCAGCAGCTGCATTGATCAATGTTTCTGCCACATGCATTGGATATTCATCCTTTGGAGTGGCTCTGTTGAGATCTCGAAAATCTATGGCCACACACCATCGGCCGTCCTTTTTCTCTACAGGTACGATACTGGAGATCCATTCAGCGTACCTGCATGGCCTGATGAACCCGGCGGCTAACATTTTCTCGATCTCCTTCTTGACTTCTTCGAGAATTTCGGCCTTCATCTGACGTGCTCGTTGTTGGAATGGCCGAAATCCTTTCTTGAGCGGGAGCCGATGCTCAATGATGCTCCTGTCTAACCCAGGCATCTCTGTGTAATCCCATGCAAAGCAATCTGGGTATTCTTTTAACAGAGCTATCATCTGGCTCCTGAGATGTGGATCTAACTTTTTGCTGATGAAAGTTGGTCGTGGCTTATCCCCAAGACCAATGTCGACTTCTTCTAGCTCCTCGAGATCTTCCACCCGAGAGGACTCAGCTTGCTTGTTCCGAGATGGGAGAGGTCCTAGACGCTTGAACACTGACACGTCTCCTGTGCCCTTCTTCTTCTGTCTACATTCTGGGCAGTTGCCGATTGTGGGCAATCGGCTCATTCCTGAATCCCAGCAGTGTTTGAAGAAGGGACAGTCCCAATGCCTGTCCACGTCGTCCTGCTCTCTTGACTTCTCCTTGGCATGACGCTCATATCTTTCCTCGTCTCGATCATGCCGACGATATCTCCTGGCGTCCCTGCTAGCCAGACGATCTCTTTCGTCATCGTCGTTGTATCATCGGCGTTGGTCGTACTGACTCACATATTTGTTGAGGAGGTGATCAGAGAGAGGTCGTTGATATCGCACATTCTTCACTTCTCCCTCTGTGATGTAGCGCTTGCCATCGTTTCGGAGCCGATCGCGTGGAACGGCTTCCTCCTTGTCCTTGCCACGAGAGCGACTGCTCTCATCTCTGTCCTTACCAGGGTGGTGCGCAGGCCCGACCATGTTGATGCTGAACGAGAAACCTGGCTGGCACCTCCCGGGGTAAGCGTACTCCACCATGTTAACGGCGGGAAAGGGGTGCGTGTCGACTTTCATGGCGTACTGGCTGAAGATCAGACGCCCTTGCTCTATCGCCATTTGGATCTGCTGACGCCACACCCTGCAGTCGTTGGTGGTATGGGTGAACGTGTTATGCCATTTGCAGTATGGCTTTCCGTTCAACTCCTGTGCCGTGGGGATTTTGAGGCCTTCGGGTAACTTTAGCTGCTTCTCCTTGAGTAAGAGGTCGAAAATTTGCTCAGCTTTGTCACGTCGAAGTCAAACCCTCTTGGAGGACCTTGTGGCTTAACCCATTTGCAGGACACGGGGTTTGCCCCCCGAGTCCATTCAGCCACTGCTACCTCTTGATCTCCCGCAGAGCCTTCATCTTCCTCTGTCTCAACCAGGACTACCGCACGCTTGAATTTGTCCTGGTACAACTCTGGGTGGCGTTGTTCATATAATAACAGTTTCTGAACCATATGCGCCAGTGAAGGGTAATCTGCTTGGGAAGCCATATCCTTGATCGGCGATGCGAGACCCACCACCACCAACTCGACTGCTTCTTTTTCAGTCAAACGAGCCGAATAGCATCGGTTCCTAATGGTCCTGAAGCGCTGGATGTATTCTGACACTGTTTCTCCGCGCTTCTGTCGTACTTGTGCTAGATCGGCAATACCAGCCTCGGAAGCCTCTGAATGATACTGCATGTGGAACTGCTCTTCCATCTGCTTCCAAGTCCGGATTGAATCTGGTGGCAGCGAGGTGTACCACCCGAAAGCCGATCCTGTGAGGGACTGTGCGAAAAACCTCACGCGTAGTGCATCTGCCGCTGAGATCGTGCCCAGCTGTGCCAAATATCGGCTCACATGCTCGATTGAACTGGAGCCATCTGACCCACTAAACTTGGAGAATTCAGGGAGCCGATATTTGGGTGGTAGCGGGATCAAATCGTACTCGTTGGGGTACGGCTTGGAATAGCCGATTGCCCTCCTTTTCGGCACCATGCCGAACTGGTCTCTCAAGATTGTACTGATCTGATCCGCGGTGCTAGCTGCAGGAGTCGAGCTCTGAAGATTCGCTGGAGTGGCATACTTAGCTAGCCATGCTTGCTTCTCAAGATCCGAGCTAGCTGCAGGAGTTGAGCTTTGGAGATTTGTTGGAGTGGCATACTTAGTTAGCCACGTCTGCTTCTCAAGATCTGATCCAGAAGCCCCTCCTGCTGTTCCAGAAACCCCTGCTGTTGCAGTCTGGTTCGTGAGCGCCCAGTTACTGCAGTCTGGCACATATGTGCACGTGTATCCGTGAGGGATCTCCTTAGGCGCCTCATACAAGAACTGGTAATCGCTAGGGTCACCACCGATCTTGTAGACGATGAATGCCGGTGAACTCGGCACTTCTGGTGCTGCCAGCGCGAACGGCAGCGGTGGTCGGGTCTGGAGTGGTATCTCTCCTTGGTGAGTCCCTAGAGCAGGTCCTGTCGGAGAGTACTGGTGCCTCATGATTTCCTGGATCACCCGAAGCGCGACACGCTCCAAAGCGTTCACCAGGCTCTCAGAATGGCGGTGTAGCGAATGAGCCACCATGTGATTAACCTCCTGACGAAGAGACCTGGTGCGTTCTTCTGAAGGGGTAGACCGGTCCACTCCATCGAGCGCGCCTTCAGGTGAGAACCCTTTCCACCTGATGCCGTGTGAGCGGGTCCTCTGGAAAGAGCCGATGAGGTCGGCTTCGAAGATAGCTTTGACATCGTCATACTTCTTCTTGAGCTCCTCAGTCAGATCTTCGTACGTAACTGGAGGACCTTCCACCATCTCAGATGCAGATGGCGATGCCGTTGATGTCGAAGACTGTCCCACCGGGCGTACCAGAATGTGTTGGCGTCCGAAACCCACCGGCGAGTAGCGACGGGCAACACGTAGAGCCGGGAGGCTCCCAGAACTGCGGCTGGCCCTGGTCCCTCCGAGCGACGGCCCGCAAAGCTCCGGCACGCACGTCCCGATGCTGGTGCAAGGGCGTGCCACCTGACCTATACCTGGCCAGGAAGGTGATCGATTTGCTTCGCTTAGTTTCCTGCATGGCATACACGTAAACATTAAATACGAGCCTCGATCGGCTCTCAGGTTGTCCTGTGAATCGGCTCAAGGAGCCGATCCACCCATGATTTGTATGAGGTCTACGATTACATGGTGGTCCTGCTTGATCAATATAAAGCTAAAACGACCTACGATGATTTAGGGTTTTCACCGCATAATCGAAACATCCTACGCGTGATTGAGCCTGGCAGCTACGCAAGATAATAATAAGCCAGCCCTAGATAAGGCCTAAAAACCAACATGGAGTTGATTCCCGGAACATCGTATCTAGGGCTAGTAAACTACACCCTACGTGCTACTGGATCCTTCAACCCGTTTGCAAGGCCTAACTATGCAGATATTAAACTAATCCTTGAAGAACAAGGAGCAATCATAACGGATCGGATCTACTAAACAAAGATCAAGCAAGGTGCCGCCGTTACACCTAAGATAGGTGTAAAGGCGGCTAGACGTCTAAGGGTTGCATGGATAAAAGCATATGACATGGTAAAACAATGCTAACCCTAACACATCTATGATAACTATGTTGCTCGCCATCAACAAGGCTTCAGCACGAGCAACGCATGAACAACGAATAAACGTATACTGCCTAGATCGCAAGATGCGATCTAGGCAGCATGATGCTTACCCGGAAGAAACCCTCGAAACAAGGGGTTGGCGATGCGCCTAGATTGGTTTGTGGTGAACATGATTGTTGTCTTTCTCAATAACCCTAGATACATATTTATAGTCCGTAGACTTTCTAACGTGGGAATAATCCCAACCGTGTACGAGCCAAATTCTACCTAACCGACACGTATCCTACTATATTTACAGATACACGGGCACACTAGCCCAAACTTCGTGCACAAGGCCGATTCATGTATATCTTTCGTGTATATTCTTCAAGCCCATCTTAATCACGGCCCACCTCTGATCCGGTCAAATTCTGGTGATAACACATGCATACTTCAGCAGTGTGTCACACCCATGGAAGGGCAAGCTATCCTCAAGGATATACATGAAGGGATTTACGGGCATCATGCAAGTTATCGGGCGATCACAGCCAAGGATTTCAGAGCAGGGTTCTATTGGCTAACTGTTGTGGAAGACGCCAAGGATATTGTCAAAACCTGCGAGAGATGTCAGATGTTCCCTAAGAAACCTCACGGTGGCATAGATGATTCCGATACCTGTAGTGTGGCCCTTCATTGAGTGGGTTGTAGATGTGGTTGGAAAATTACACAAGTCTTCACTTCGATGACACATTTACATGCTTGTTGGGTTCGACAAGTTTACAAAGTGGATTGAAGCAAAGCCAGTTACAACAACCGAGGCGACAACAACAGTGAATTTTATGGAGTCAATCGTTTTCCGCTTCGGCGTGCCTCATAGTATCATCACGGATAATGGCTCTAACTTCACCGAAGGAGAGTTCAAGGAGTTTTGTGACAATCTTGGCATCCAACTGAAGTTTTCCTCGGTGGCGCACCCACAAACGAACGGACAAGTTAAAAAAATCTAATGGGCTCATATGCAGTGGCATTAAAAAGCGGTTGCTAACACCACTGAAGAGGGCCAGGGGCACTTGGTTCAAGGAATTCCCCTCCGTCCTATGGAGCTTAAGGACAACTCCAAATACAACTATGCATGAAACTCTGTTCTTCTTAGTCCATGGTGTGGAAGCTATGCTTCCAGTCGAAATTACACACAATGCTCCACGAGTTGCATAATATGAAGAGATCGCGTCAACTAAGGCACTCGAAGATGACGTGGACGTACTGGATGAAGCCCGCGATGTGGCACTCGCCCGGGCAACGGCGTATCAGCAAAACTTGAGAAATTACCGTAGTCGTCGACTAAGGCCTCGATCTTTTGAGGTCGGTGAGTTACCTTCGATTGAAGCAAGAAAAATATCAGAAGCTCGAGTCTCCTTGGTTTGGGCCCAATATCATCACATAAGTGATCTCCGGGGAGCATACCAGATTAAGGACAAGAAAACGGGTCAGATGGAGCCAAAACCGTGGAACTTCCAGTATGTATGTCGCTTCTACGCTTAAGTACTTAACTTTCGTATTCAAGAATAACTAGCAGGGTGGCCCGTGCATACTGCACGGCTAGACTCGTTTCATTTTCATGTGATAAAATTGGTCTTTTCAATCTATTTATCTTCAGCTCAATGCATATTTTTTTATTGCTTACCTACTATAATATCTGATGCGCGATGTAGTTGAAAAAACTGATCATCTTTATGGAAACAAAAAAACAGAAATCCAAGATAATATATAAGGACATATATACTCACTCTTATATGTTCTTTGCTAACTTTTGGGTCGTAGCGTTATGGGGTAGAAAATATAATTCAGTTGAGAAAGCACTCATATATGTCAATACCTTATCTCGATATGAAATAAAGTATGGCACACTATGCAGTCTAACAGTAATTATTTCAGATGTAAGCATAAAAAGGTGACTACTTCGGTATCATCATATTTGGATAAACATATGTTATAAGCATCATTTTTAATTTACGATTGTTAATCCTATTTTGCTTGTATTTGAAATGGCAATACCATGCATAAGTTTTGTGATTATTAAATAGAAATTTATTGTAAGTGCATATAAATATCTTACCTCAAATGACGAAGATCACTTGTTAAAAAAAATATGACGAAGATCATCCAGGGATAGAACATTTACACAACTTTAAAACCTCTCATGTTCTTGGGCCTTTCTCTTATATAAGATGGCATAGAAAACGGGTACCATATTGGGAGTTTTGGACTTGATTAACAATATTCTTACATTATATTTTCTTCTACCCCAGTACCGTCCGTTGTACCCATTTTCTGCCTCCCAAATTCCCTTCAAAACCACAATTTTAGGATTATAAAAAGCTGGGTGGAAAATTAGTCTGTCATCTATAATTTCAAATTTGGCGATTCAGATTAAATCTTCCATTGCTCTGTATAATTGTATTTGAACTGTATTTCAGATCGTGGGTCAGTCGTCAAATAGAGAGTGGAAAAATAATATAGAATTAAATGCACAATATTTTCTCAGTCCGTGAGATTCAGAACTGATGGTAGAAAATAAAACCCAGAGTAATTTACAATATTCTTCCCCTCGCGTTCCCCGACGTCAGCGGTGGCTACGGGCGGGCACGCGGCGGCCCGGCGTCGACCCGACGGAGCTGCATCAGGAGGCCGCGGCGGCGGTGCTGCATCGGGAGGCCGCGACGGCGGAGCTGCATCGGGAGGCCGCGCCGGTGGGTGGGTCCCGATCTAGGCCTGTCGGGCCATGCGGGCCGCGGCCGCTGTTGGTGCAGGGCGGCGTCTCCGTCGTGGCGCAGGGGTGGCGGGGTGTTGGCCATGGTCCTGGGCCAGGATGGAAGTGCGGTGGCGGCTGCGGGTCTGCGGGGAGCTCATGTCAGTGGGCTTCGACGTTCATCCCCGAGCCCCGTGTCGGTGTTGGTCGGCGCCCCCTCTATGTGGCGTTCCGGCGGCGCCCACGGTGCTCTTCGGCTTGGCTTCAGGTTGTGCAGCCTGCTGCGCGGCGGCGGCTTGAGGTTGGCCGGATGGTTGCTGCAAGAAGACGAGCGTTTCAGGCTACGGGGCGGGGTGCGTACGACGGCTCTCCGTGGGTCGCGATGCGGCGGATGTAGTGGGTGGTTTGTGCCGGTCCTTGTTGGGCGGGCGCGAGGTCTTGGACTCTTCGCTCGGCGAAAGCTCTGTCTTGGCGGCTGTCCAGGACCGACGACGGTGACTCCCGTGGGCGCTGCATCCTTCTTGAAGGCATCGTCGAAGCGGGTGTTTCTTGATCTCCGCTAGAGCTCTCTGGGGGAAACCCTAGATCCCTAGCGGGATCGGGCGTGGGCGGGCTCTTGTGTCGCCTTGCCTCTTGGGGCCTCGCTTTGGACGTCCACCGGACAGAGGGACTTGTGGAGTGTTTTGGTGGTTCGGTGGAGGCGGGTCCGTCTTCGGCCAGGCGGGGGGCGCGGCCTTGGGGCCGGCGTGGTAGTTGGAGCGGTGGCTCTGGTCTTTCGCCTCCGCCTGTTGCGTTAAGGTGTGGTGTCGACCTGGTTGGTCGTCGACCCGTGTGGAGCGCAGCCTCGGGGGTGGCATGTGGTGTCGTGTTCTAACGATTTTTCGGCCAGTTTTCCTCATAAATGGGCCAACTATTTTCTCCTATATCAATGAAAGGCAAAGCTTTTGCCTCGTTTCAAAAAAAAAGTAATTTACCCAGCATTTATTTATCAGTATGCTCCACCATGAATCACTGGAGATCTGTTGAGATGATCCAACAATAAATAAAAATATATCCAACAACACTATGGTCTAAGAAAATATTTATATGTAGAAACCTGAAACAATTAAATATGGTAGCATACTTGTATACATTAAGTGTTTTTACTCCCTGACGGTTCAGATAATGAAAAATAGCGCCCAGAAATACATACCTAAAAAAAATAATTTACCCAGCATTTATTTATCAGTATGCTCCACCATGAATCACTGGAGATCTGTTGAGATGATCCAACAATAAATAAAAATATATCCAACAACACTATGGTCTAAGAAAATATTTATATGTAAAAACCTGAAACAATTAAATATGGTAGCATACTTGTATACATTAAAGTGTTTTTACTCCCTGACGGTTCAGATAATGAAAAATAGCGCCCAGAAATACATACCTTAGAATCTTGTTTTGCTCCAGATCGTATTGAGATTTTACTACTGAAAAATTTCCATGATGTGCTGCTGTCGACTGGCCGATAAGATTTCACACGTGCGCACTTGTCTACGCACAGTCGCTCGAGGCTTGCATGGAGCCGTAAGACATCGTGCTTCCGAGCTATTCATTCAGAGTGTAATCAGCCTGTAGACCCGACATAGCTTGCTTGAGTTGATCCGTGTGAACTAAGAGCCTGTTGGTACGACCATTGATGACTTAGCTCTGATTAGGATCTCTACATCTTTACAGATCTCTCACGTCTGGATTTACTGCCTCACACTTCGCTTTCTCTCCGCTGCTGCAACCGGTTGAGGATCTGGATGCATCGTACGCACGCAGCTTGGGCATGGTGTTGGATCGCAGATTCAATTTGTAGCTCCATGCAAGCCTCCAGCGATTGACGGATCTATGATACAATCGAAATCTTTAAGTCAGGCCGGGGATGTTGATGCTTCGCATGTGCGGACCTCGGGCATAGTTTTGGATAGCAGATTCGCAACTCCATGGAAGCGTCGTGAAACTGTCCATGTTGACCGATCTGTGATATCGATGCAGTCGGTTATTTTATGATGAATCTATATATCTGTTATAGCGTGGACTCTCCTCCTGTTTATTATGGTCGTATATTACGTGGGGAAAATCTAATCCGTTTGTTTTGCAATGCTTAATCTCCACCATTGGTTGTCTTGTACTTTAATAATATAATAATATAATAGATAGATACAATGGCTAGACTTCTTAGCCGAGAAATTTACATTACTTATAAACGAAAACTCTAGAAAAAGGCCGACCTCTGAGAAGGGAAGAGACTTTCTCCGCGCGCGACACGTGGTTGAACGTGGGGCGCGGAATTTGCCGGTGGACTTCCTCCGCGCTCGACACGTGTTGCTTTCTGGTGATTTTGCGAACCGTCCACTTCTCGTAACGGGTCCGCTTCTCACTTAACGGGTTTACAGGGACCCGTTTCGCGTCTGCCTTTATCTCCGTTTTTTCCCTTATTCTTCTTCTGTCGTCTGGGCTGGTCGTGGGTTCTGGTTCCTTCGGCTGGTCGTCTCGTCGGCGGCGCTGCTATTTTCCCTTCTCCTCCGTTGCTGTCGAGAACCTCTCGCAACTCATCGTCGGCGGACGTTTTTCCTGCTCCAGTGGTAAGCGCTGTCGCGTTTTTCTGCCTGCTTAGGGTTTCTAAGATCTTGGTTTTTCCCTTTGATTCGATTAGATCGAATCAGTATTTTCCCTTTGTATTTCCGGGCTGTGAGTTTTCTGGGGAATTAATGGGAGGGAGGTAGCACTTTCAAATGGAAAATATGCGGAAGGCGGATGCAGATGCGTTTTCTCTCAGTAAAGTCGTTCTTTTTTCATCGATTTCTTCCGCCTCTTCTTGGTTATACACTTTCTGAGTAACACTAGTTAGGGTTTGCCTTTGTCGGAGTAGCCGTATAATTCCACATTTCGTGGTTACATGCATCTGGATGAGCTGCTGAGTTTCACTATTTAGGGTTTCTTGGTCTTTTTTCTTGACGATTTACCCGCTCTGGATGAGCCGCTGAGTTTCCCGTGTCGTGTTGACATGCAGATTCGATGACTCTGGTGGTTCTTGTGGTTTCTATCTGTGCATTTTGTTGTACTGTTTGGTCTAGTTTTATCACACATCGTACCTGAACTATTTCTAGGGTTTGTCCAGTGGTTGTTCATAAGATGGTTTTGTACTTCTGTATGTCCACCCGTTTCTGTTTGGTACTTGCTGTCCTTTGTGTCTTGTACTTGTTCGTGTTTGACCTTGGTACTCGTGTGACAATTTGTTCTGTACTTGCGTAGCTTAGTCTATCGTACTTGTGCACGCATATCTCTTGTACTTGTGCACCTATATCTCTTGTACTTGTGCACGTATATCTCTTGTACTTGTGCACCTATATCTCTTGTACTTGTGCACGTATATCTCTTGTACTTGTGCACCTATATCTTTTGTACTTGTGCACGTATATCTCTTGTACTTGTGCACCTATATCTCTTGTACTTGTGCACGTATATCTCTTGTACTTGTGCACGTATATCTCTTGTACTTGTGCACCTATATCTCTTGTACTTGTGCACGTATATCTCTTGTACTTGTGCACCTATATCTCTTGTACTTGTGCACCTATTTGTTGTAGAGTTTAGCGGCAGCAAAGGTGCTGCTCTGTTACACGTCTTCGCCAGTGCATGCGTGTAAATTATGTTGCTTTCTTTTGGTTTGTTTGGTTGTCGATGTATTTGCGCCAAAGGCGCGTATCGTTTTAGACGTGTAGTGAAGATATGCAATTGCGACGACAAAGGTGGTTTCTGTTGTAATCTTTTTTTGTTGTCCTGTTTTTTCTAGTTTCGAAATTGATAAGCTGCACACATTGTACCTGAACTAATTTTAGTGTTCTCCAGTGCTTGTTCAGGTTGGAAAAGATGGCAGATCCAGGTTTTCACTCTCGTGCTGATATTCCTGACCATCTTCGTGAAGCAGTCGATCGTCACATCTCAGATATGTTTCCTGGTGAAATGCATAATGATGTAAGGTTTTTTATTATGTCTTTTGATTTTTAATTATTGTGTTATTGTAAATTGCATTCTTAATTGTGTTTTTTATTTACAGTTACGTTCTAAGCTGAAAGAAATGTGGAAGACTATCTTCATTTCGTCGATGATAAGAACGGGACGTGGTCTTGCTGATCAGATGCGTGATATGGTTTCTCTTTTGTCAATTGAGTTGAAGAAGCAGCCATGTGCTTGCAAGAGAAAGGAGCCTGAAACTGGAAATGTTGTTGGAGGTAGTTCTGTGGCACAGAAGGGTGATGGCAATGCAGACACTGATTCTGATTATTGTCTTGAGGATTGTTGTCTTGAGCGTTCGGGGCCATGTACATGCAAGGGAAAGGAGCCTGAAACTGAAAATGTTGTTGGAGGTAGTTCTGTGGCACAGAAGGGTGATGGCAATGCAGACACTGATTCTGATTATTGTCTTGAGGATTGTTGTCTTGAGCGTTCGGGGCCATGTACATGCAAGGGAAAGGAGCCTGAAACTGAAAATGTTGTTGGAGGTAGTAATGTGTCTCAGGAGTATGAAACATAAGCATACGGCGATTCTGATGATTGTCTTGAGCTTAAGGAGCTATCTGGGGAGGAGGAAGTCCCTGTAACTGCTTTGCATAGAATGTTGTTTGCTGATGTACTTGAGGCTCCTAGGAATTACATTGAAGGGTAACCATTGGAATTCAATTTTCCATCTATTTTTCATCTATTTTTGTATATACGGATGTTTATTCTTGTTGTTTTTAACAATTGCAGTTCCGAGAAAATACTTGAAGTTGGTGGTAAGTCTGTCAGCTGGCATAGTTTCTACCTTGCTATGAAGGGTGGTGGTTTCATGGATCCTTCTGTTATGGATGTTTTTCTTAAGTGCGTTGATGATGGTCTTGATTTCTTATTTATTCCGAGCTCTTTGGCGGTACGTCATGTGTATATGTTTTAGATTTATTTATTTTTTAACTAAATGTTTTTAGCATTTAGTTTTTTAAACATCTTCTTGTTGTTTTTTCCAGCATATTCTTGATGTGGATGAGGCTGACCCTATTCATCTTGCTGCAAGCTTTGGTGAACATGATCTGAAGTACTATAGTTTGGATAGGGAAGAGGCATGTTTGTCATGTTTTGTTTGGCGCTTATATTTTTTCTACTACAAGTATCGTGGATGCTTTCTTATTTCTCGTGTGATTGTTTAATTTCAAACAGGTCTACATTACTTGTTGCGATTACAGCCATTGGTGGGTTATCTTTGTCGACTTCCATTTCAGGAAATTTAGAGTGTCTAGCTCGCTGGAGTTGACTGAAGCTCAGATGGCTTCTACTCAAAGAATTGTATGGTTTTCGTTGTAATCTAGCTAATTAAATAATTATTTACACATGACAACAATAACTTTTATTTTTTATTCTTTCAGTGCAAATCATTTAAGAAACTTTACAGTTATCTTCATGGTGTCGAGAGATTAAATATCTCATCGTTCAAGATAAAAGTTTGTGGCACCCCTTCTTGTTCAGAGTAATCATCTTTCCTTAATGTGAACTATGATTTTATTTTGTTTACTGTGTTTGGATTTAATTGTTTCTTTCTTTTTGACCATTAGGACAAGCGCGAGGCGTGACTGTGGTATCTATGCAATGAGGTTTATTTGGATATTCAAGGCTAATTTTTACCCAGATGTATTCAAGGTAGGTAGTGTGTTGTGTACATAGTTTTATTCAATAGTATTTAACGCAGTTTTTTAGTACTTGTTCGCTGTATAAATAGTACATGTCAATGGTTGTTTTTAGTACTTGTGCATCTTTTTGTTTAGTCGTTGTGTACTTTTTCGTTTGGAGCTTGTGCATTCTTGTTGAAGATCATTAACCATTGTGTTGTTTCGTGTTTTTCAGGCTGACATCGAAAGTTTTCGACAGTTCTTCGCCGGAATGATGCTCACTTATGATTCTCCTGATTATTTGGCAAGTTTCGTTCGCGAACAGATTGAAGAATTCGAAAGTAAGAACTGTTTTACAATGGTTATCCTTTTTTCGTCCAGTGAAGTCAATGAAGTGAACTTGATTGTACAAAATAAGGAAATGAAGTACATAATAACGTTACATATTCATTCCATTGTCTGTATCATATATTCTAAATATTCATGTGGCTTCCTCCTTGAGTGATTCCTACTTTTGTTGCTCTCCTTTTGATATCCTTTGTTCATCGTCGACGTCTGCAAATAAATATATTTTAAATTTATGTTAATATGTAGGGAAAAGCAGATTATTTGCATCAGTAGGTTTTCATCACTGACAAAGAAACTTCATGGGCACACTTACCTTGTTAATGTGTTTTTTGTACCAAATACTAGATATTCCAAGTTGCATCTTATTCTTCCGTTGTGGTAGTACATACCGTAAGTGTTTCCTGGTTGTGTTGTTCTCTCTGTTGTGTTACTATCGTTATTTGTGTGTCTGTTGCTTGATTGATTCTGTGCTGTATTGCTTGTATATCTTTCCTGTGATGCTGCTGCTTCTGCTGCTGCTGCTGCTTGTGCTGCTGCCTGTGCTGCCTCTGCTGCAATTTTTGCTTTCAGTTCTCCACATCCTGTTTTGTTGTGACCTGATTTCTTGCAGTATCCGCATTTTATTTGTCTAGTTTTCTGTCTTTTTTCTGAACCTGGCATCATTCTGTCCCCTCTTTTTGTTCCTCTTCTGTCGGACATTGGTGGGTCACGCAATGTTTCGTTGCTACCTGTTTCTTCGTCATGAAGTTTTTTAGCTCCTTCATCTTCTCTTATTGCTGCCAGCACTTTTGTTTCCATATCACGCATACACTGAATCATGACATTGTATGCTTTGTCATTTGGGCACGCTTTGTTGCAAAGTTCTGCCATATGGCTCATCACACCGGCAAACTTTAGTGTTTCGTCTCCGCAAGAAGCATCTGCGACATTTCCTAATGTTGCGAGTTCCATGTCTATGTCTTTTCTCCATCTTTTAATCACAAAACTCTCTGGCAAATCATTGATCTCCATGTGAACCATTGCTTTTATTACATGGCAGCAATGTATACCATCCCTCTGCATCTTTTTGCAGGAACACATGAAGTTTTTTTTTTCATCGTCAAATGTGACGTCAAACAACTCCCTTTTGAATTCCATGTGGTTGTAGAATTTCACTATTCTTTTCAGCCGCAGGTGGCGACCAGGTTCAAGTGATCCATCTACCTTGAATGCCGTGTTGTTTGTGATCTCAATCTGGAACTTCTCGAATATGTCATTTGTGAATTGTTCAAGAGCTTGCTTCTCAAACGGATGTCTTGTTACTAATTTTGCTGTTTTCAGTGTTGATGTGAGCTTCTTCTTGTCCAGGGCAGATAAGCACTTGTCTTGTATGACCTCATATTGTTCAAGGAACATTGTTATCGTGTCTGTGTGCTGGCTATAGCATTTCCACATGTTATTTGTGCTCTCGCTCCTTCCTGTGCTTGATGAGAATGGGAAAAATTTATCCATGAAGTATGCTGGTACCCACCTGTGTCTTATCCTGAATAACTTGCTTAGGTGTTCTTCTCCGCTAGCATTGTAATCCTCTATCACTTTATTCCATCCCATTTCGAACTCAGCTGGTGTGAATGCGTTCTTTGCAATGTACATTAGCATTTCCGACAGCCCTGTATTTTTTGCAAAGAAGGTGCTCTCTTTCTGGCTCATCTTGGTCACGATGTGGTAGTAGCAGTTCCTGTGTGTTGTGGACTTTAGAACTGTTTTTATTGCTTTCTTCATTGCCTTGTCCTGGTCTGTTATTATTGTCTTTGGTTCTTTTCCACCCATGGCCTGAACAAATGTTTCCAGTACCCATATAAATGTATCTGTTGTTTGATCCTTTAGCAGAGCAACGGCAAACAGTACTGTGGAGCCGTGATTGTTCACCCCAACTATAGGAACAAATGGTAAGCCATACTTATTTGTGCTGAAAGTTGTGTCGAAAGATATGTAGTCACCGAACAGCTTGTAGTTCATTACGCACATTGCGTCCATCCAAAACAGGCTCCGAACTCTTTTCTCGCTGTCTATTTCCATGGCATGATAGAAACCAGGTACTGTTTTCTGGAGTGTCTTGAAGCGTTCCAGGCACTTCTGGATGTCATGGTCCTTCTCTATTTGTTGTTGTTGACTCTTTATGTTGCTTAGATCAACAGCATCGAAGGGTATTCCACGGAATTTCCCTCTGATCGACCGGAAGATTAACATCATCTTCCTTGGTGGCAGACGTCCCATCTGTAGTAGATGAATTAATCTCCTGTCGAGATCAGTCATCCTTTTGTGACAGTGTGCAAACCTAATGAGATAGTCTGTTGGTTCCAGCGGGTGGTTGTGTTCTAAGTGAACCTTCTTGATGTACCAGTATCCATCAAATTGTTTTACAATTATCTGTGCTTTACAGTCAGTCTTCAGTAGTATGTTTGTTCTCCTGTGCGACGATGGTTCGGCATCTGTGTTTGTGCATCCTTCCTTGTTACATGCAAATGTTTGCATGTAAATTTCTCCGTTTTTTCCTGATCTCTTGCTGCTGAACTTCTTCACTGCAAATCCTTCCTTTCTTGCATACAGAGCGTATCTGTAGAATGCATCGTCTCTTGTTTTGAAACGTTCACCTTCCTTTGGTGTAGCTGCACTGATAATCTCTTCAACTGCTGGGTAGTCATCTGTGCTGAACATCTTGTCCATTTCCTCTTCCATCTTTGTTGGAGGATGTGGATTTATTTCTGGATCATCATCCTTCAGTTCTTCTTTTGTTTCTTGTTTGGTAGCTTGTTCCTCCGAGGGCGAGTTTGAATCTCCTGTGCTGTGTTTCTGCGATGATGAATAAGCTTCTTTTTATTTGTTTCCTTTGAGGCACTTGTTTCTTCGTCTGTACTTCCCATTTCTCTGTATTCCTGAATTCATAACATTCATATTGTGCATCAGTTTTTGTAAGATGGTGTTCCAGATGTTTAGATATTTTAATGTTTATTTCCACATATAACAAAGTGTGTACTGTTTTTGAAATCAAAAGTACGTACCTGCTGATCGATGATTTTGTTTCCCGATGTTTCTGTACATGTGTATGCTTCATATGTTTCCTGTAAATTAAAGGTATACAATTTTTTTTAATGCATTATTTTATATGTAATTTGTAATTATAAATACATACATGTAGTTACTACCTTTGCATTGCTTGTTGTGCTATCACTGGAGTTGGTGTTGGCCGTGGCAAACTTCATTTCCTGCAAATAAGTAAACCAAGTAAACTTTGTGTTAGATTCCTGGTTTACTGATGTTTCTCCATAATGCATAATCATCATTTATCTTGTATAAATTCTTGAATTGTACTTTGATAATTTTTTCTGGTATTGGTTGCTTGTGTGTTTTCCTGTCATTCTGTTTGTCTGGTATAGCATAGCTGCTGCTTGGTCTTGCCTGGTTGCTGTAGACCTCCTGTAAATTGGATATAAATTATTTTTGTCAGGCTATTTTTTAATCACAGATACTTTTCTGGTCATTTCGACAATTGTTGATTAACTGTAATCTACATGCCTTCTTGATGTCTTCTTTGTTTTGTTGAGATTGTTGTTGGGAGCTGTCGTGCTTGTCTACTAGCTTGATCTGTGTGTGGTTGTTGTCGTTGTTGTCGTCAGACATATCATCGTCGTCGATTTCTTTGAATAAACCCTGGGAAATGGATAAATAATTGTCAGTATTTATCCTAAAAATGTTTTTGATTATGTACTTTGCTTGTGTAATATTTGTTACTTACCTCATAACTTGATGATTGTCTTTGCATGTATTTTTCACTGGTGCACCGAGCTGCTCTGGCTGCTTGTTGCTGACACATAATTATGCTTTCCTGTTTCTTCGTGATGCTTTTGTCTCAAATTGGTGCCATTGGCATCCTGTAAGAAGATTGACAGTCAATAATTTACCATCTCAGAAAAATAATCAATTTTAAGTATATTCGTTAAATTGATTCAATAAAATCTAGTAGTGAATTTTTGGTGCCATGTCTTGTAATTAATTTTACCAACCTTCGTTGTGAACTTTTGCGATTGATTTGATTTGATGTTGCTTGGAAGCAGGGAAGGATGCTCTCTTGAACAAGCGTAGGAGGGCGCATACTGATTGATTTTCTCAGAGGTTAGCAATTTTTTTTCCTTCGTCTCTCTATCCAATTCCATTGTCGAGCTGTTGCTGGAAGCTTCTTCCTTCTTTACTTCTATTAGAGATCGTTTAAGGTGAGCACACTGCACTCTGTACTGTGACTCAGCTTGTTTAAGTTTATTTTGTTGCATTTTCTCCCTTTTATTCCTCCACGTGTGTATTCTTGCCTGAAAAAAAATTGAATATAAATTATTTTGTACATGCATGTCAAAAACAAAAGAAATATAGTTTATGTTGTGTACATTTTAAATAAAGATATATGATAACATTACAAAATAAACCACAATAAAGTTATATTATAGGCATAGTACTAGTACTTGTGTACCTGTCGACATGAGGAAGCTGTTATTGCCTGGAACTGTTTTAATGCTTCTTAATACTATGGGTTAGTACTCTTTGAACAACATAGGCATCCTAATACTGTTGCTTTTGTTTGACAGCATGGAAATTGTTTTTCCTTGCAAATGTTACTAGTACTTCTTGATATGAACAGTTAGTTTTTCCTTATCATTGTAAGCACGAGACTGGTAGTTCTGTACTTGCTACACTCGTTAGTCTGTTTTCTCCATGCAGTGTTACTAGTATTTGTTAGTATGGTGATTTAGTACTTCCCGACACCACAAAGTTTAGCACTATATCATAACGGGAAGGTGCTTGTAAGTAGAGTATATTTCGGTAAGTTTTACCATTTTTGCAACTTTTGCCATCTGTTCTGCGGTTAGTGGTATCTTGACTCCAGGAGGCAGCTTGTTCAACCACAATATTGGTTGTTCTTCATCCTTGTTCTGTTGTGCCCATGTTTCATCCATCTTCTCTGATGTCTCTCTTTTTTTCTTCTCCAGCTCTGCACGAGTATGAAGTGTTCAAGTCCATGAGTATGAAGAGCAAGCGTGGAAGGTTGAGAAGTTAGACTGCTACTTTTGAAAAGTATTCAGAAGCAAATGTGCAAGTTTGAATTTACGATTACTTTTGATGAGTACCCAGTGTTTGAACTTATTTAGTGCCACCTGTTTGAGTGGTTAGTCTGTGACTCTTTAGATTCCAAAACCAATGAAAAAGAAACCTGGTGAATTTTACCTATGTGGATATTCCTATCGGATGTACTGTGCACGTTGCCTAATTCTCTCATCCCTTGTTTGTTCCTTTGCGTTGATGTTGTCCTGCACGTTCGAATTTTGAATCGTTGGAAAAAAAAAGTTAGATGGAAAATTGCGATTGACCGAAATACATGTTAGTCGTGGATGGGGTTCCAGATGTCGAACGAGAAGAATCGGGGTACGGTATACAACGTTACAAATCTTCGAATCTGGGATTTAGATGTTTACCTTGAGTTCGTGGTCGTTCGTCTTCCTTCGTCTTCCTTGGTGGCTCCGTCGTTCCTCTCGTCTGGATCTTGATTTGAATTTTGAATCTGTTGATGAGAGAGAAAGGGATGGAAAGCGTGATCCTGTTGTCCACCAGAAGTGGAGGATTTGTTAAGATATCTATCTATCTCCGATATATTTCTTCACCTGTATTTGTGGGCCAGCACATGTCATTAAAATGGGAGTTGATGTTTCAGTATGACATGTGGGTCCTCGTTTTTCTTATGATTCCTTTTCTGCGTGGATGACATGTGGGACTGTGGATGGGATGATTGGTTCTATTTCTCTTTCCCAATTTTTCTTCTGTGGCGTTCCCGTAATTTTTGTCGTCATTCATTGATCCCGTGAGCCATCTTCTTCCTCCCTCTTGGCCTCTTCGTACGTTTGCGCCCCCCATCTCAGATCTGTTTTCCGAAACCTCTCGTCTTGAATGCTTCCTAATCCTATTTATCGTTTGATTTCTTTCTTCGATTGTTGAATGTAGGCGGCGGGTTCTCAATAAAGAGCCCCGTGGATTTTTTCGGCTGGTTTTGTGAGTTCTCGTTGTTTTCTCGTAGCCTGCGTTGTTCAATGGATGACGAAGCTGCTGTACCTCGTGATGGTGAAGATGAGGTCACCCCTCGATTATCTGATACGCAGTCTTTTTCCGTTGATGGTACTGAGATGGTGACTCAGGAATTCATGGTGCGTGACCAGCTTGAGCAGGAAAGGATCAGGATGGAGAAGAAAGTATCTGCTAATACTGAAAAAATTGAGCTGCACAGATTGAGAAAATCTTGGTTAGTTTAGATTGTTTGTTATTCCTAAATATGTTTGTTCATGCTTGTGGTTTATTTTCATGTCATGATCATGTGTTTATGTGTTATTGTTTTCTGTTTTCCAGTTCTGGATCTATGCCTAATGGTTCATCAGAATTTAGTACAAAACTTAGCCTTCCAAAGTTCATTTCTGTTTGCAAGTCCCTTAGCCCCAAACAAAGGGGTTATGTTGCTGATATAGGTCAAGAATCTCTCCTTGATATTCGTCTTGAAGAGATACCAAGGGCTTTTGTTGCTTGGATTGTCAGCAACTATGTTGCTTCAAAAAGGATGTTTGTGTTCAAGAATGGCTTTGACTTTGCTTTCAATGCACTGTGTGTCCATAAGGTGTTAGGCACACCAATTGGAGGACGGCGCATCCCTAACAAGTGCAGTGAGCAATTCAGGGATGTTGTTAGGAATCGTTCATGCTGTGAGGGCAGTACCCCAACTATAAATGAGCTAATGAATATGCTGTCTTCTGACTTGGAAGAGGAAGATTTCAAGATATATTGGATGATGTTCTGTATTACTGCATTTCTATGTCCAACGACATATGAGTGTGTCAGTCCTGACTACCTTTCAGCACTTGAGGGTCCTTCTGAGGAAATCCGCACGTATGACTGGTCTACAGCAGTGTTTCAGAAACTTTCAGTTTCCATGAAAACGTTCGTTGATTGTGGTCTACAGGGTGCCCTCTGTGGTTGCTTGGTAGTTCCTCTGGTTAGTAACTTCTTTAGTTTCTCAACAGCTGCTGTTGTCATGTTATTGATTAATTCTATCTGAGTGCCTGATTTTTTTTTTTTTTTGCTTTGTTGTTCTTTGTAGATGACTTACTTAGAATATCTTGATATAAAAGTCAAAGAGCTTGCTAGTGTTGTTCCAAGAATTAGCGTATGGGATTCAGTTACAGTTAGTGAATTTGAAAAACTTGACTTGGTTTCTGCGGAGGATGGAACCTATGGCGAAATACCGGTTAGTGTATTTTATTATCTGATGATGAGCAATACATGTTTTAAAATTTTATGTTTATGTGTTGTCCCGAAACTGTGTTTTTTATTTTTCTTTGTGTGTGTTATAATTAGCTGAAGGATGTGAGACGTACTCCGTTTCATCAGAGTGGGTCTTCCACTTTCTGTATTGGAGATCTGCATCCCGGTCTCGAGACTTTTCTTTGCTCCTTTGTGAAGCCTGCGATGCGTCCGTTGGTACGTTTATTGTGATGTTCTGTTTTAATTGACATCTGTAGTGTAATGTTTTATATTTTGAAGTAATTGTCTGCAATTACTAATTTTTTGTTTTGTTTTGTTTTTGATTTTGCAACAGGCTATCGATGACCTGAAAGAAATTCAGCAGGGCTTGTACTTTGAAATATTTTCTGCAATTCAGCCAATCATCAACAATAAGATTGCCAATGTTTTGCAGCTTGCGAGCCACTATAATGAACGAAGATTTTGCGCATCCGAAGATAAACAGGGTGGTTCTTGTTCAAGGCCATGGTTCAGTAATATGGCGAATTGTCTGGGTATACTCAATGATTTTGATCATATATACCGCTCGAATGGAACGGGTGATAGCCCATCTGCCGTTAGAACTGAATCAAATCAAGAAGTCTCCGTATTGAATGATCAAACATACAGCTTGCCAGAAGGCCAGAACAGGAATAAGGGTATTGCTACTAATGCTGAGATGTGCGATGACATGTGGCGTGAGCAAATCATGCCGATTAGTCAGAATGTTTATAAACAGATTAGGTTGCTTCAACAGCTCATTCCCATTAATTGCAAATACACGCCAAATGCATTGTATAAAGAGTATCTCTTGAATCTCGAAGCGTATCTTGATCGCGTTGTGGAGGATCTTCCATCAATACTCCCATCCGAAGGAGCTTTGGATTTGCTTGTCCAGAAAGGAGTTGTTTGCAACTGTTGTGGACTTTTGAATAGTCCTCTTACTTCTGAAACTTGCAACTGCTCGGTTGCCTTAGATACTGGTAAGAGCGCAGTTGGTGAGAGGTTAAACGTGCCCTCTGTGACCCCCCTGAAGGTGCTTGACAATGTTAAACAAGTTGATGCAGCTGTAGGAAATGAAGTTGTCCTTTGTTTTCCTGAGTCCACTAGCAAAGGGAGTGGCTCACTGCGTGTTCTTCTGTGCTACTACGAAAATCTGCAATGCCGACTCTTTGGCTTGTGTTAACGCTGATAGAGTAGATTGCAAAGATGGTTCATCCGGTAATTCTAACGATCCAACAGTTGAAGTTAGACAAATTGGCAAGAAGCTGGCGGTTGAAACTCAATCTTATTGCACTACAGTGCGTAACCTCCAATTAATCCCACTGTTTTTGCCGATGAGCATGCTAAGGTTTCCACTTCTAATAATCCAGCTATCGGTCTTGAAGATTCTCTTCTACAACCGTCTTCGAAGAGAAATTCATCTGAGTCTCACGGTTTCAAAGATGACTCGTCTGCGAAGAAACAAAAGATGTCTGTACTGGAGGAGGGGAGCTCAAAGATGGCAAGTGGAGCAGACCAAACTAGTTATATTGTTCAATGTGACCCGTTGGATGAACCTTCTGCCTGGGAAGAAATAGAAAGGATTGAGAGGACGAAAACGCTTGCAATGAAGAAATTTTCATATTCATCACCCTCAGATGTCTTGGTGGCTGAGCATTTGGTGCCTGTTGGAAGTGTTTGTATGCCATCCAGTACTCAACACCAGTATCTAGACGGAGTCCCTGGTATGTCGCAGCCATCGCAACCTGTATTGTCATATGGTTATCAGGGCATTCTCCGTGATCGAAATGGAAGAACATTCCATGGAGGGCGAAGGACTGTTAATTTCGCAGACCCTCCTGCCTCCCAAGCTATTATTTCTAACATTGATGGTTTGCACCTGTCAAATCATTCTTCTTTGCAAGCAGTAAACACACCTGGAAGGACATTATCTCGTGTCTGGTTTTAACTCCGGGTTTGCTGGTTATAGACATGAGAGATCTATTCCTTATGAAGCGTCTTCTGTTCAGAGCTCTTACAACACTGGTCATAACAGCTCTTACAACACGCTTGGGCAGCAAAATTTTCAGAGCTCTCAAAGTGCAGGAAGGTATAATAGTAGCCAACATGATGATGAAGATGTGGGTGGGAACGCTGGTTATGTGGTTACTCCCTTTCCGGAATTCATGATTCGGTCCCCACGTGTTTGTGCTACGCCGCAAAGATCACCTGGGAGGAATTATGGTGAACAGCAGGTACGATTTAACACGAGTCTGTCACAAGGCACATATAATAGAGGATCAACAGCAGGGCTTTCACAAAGTCAACCTTTGCATCATGGAAATCATCGCCCCTTCCTCTCAATTAGAGATTCGACGGAAGCTGAGATTGATATGATGGAGTGGGTGCGAAAGTATTTACCAGCGCAATTTGGAAGAAGGTATCCTACTATTTTATGCCACTGGTTTTCCATTTTATTTAATCATTTTAAATAATGTTTTTGCTATGTTGTGATTTTGTTTCGTTGTGCAGCCCAAGAATTGTTGAGACAAGGGGAAGATGGGCCACTCACAGAAATTTTGGGTTGTCAATGCAGCCTGGTGGTTATGTTCATGACTACGTTATGAATGTATTTGCTGCCACTGTAATGGAAGAGCAGTATGACAACAGTGTCTTATTTAATCAACAGCGTCCCCAGTGCCTAAAGTACATAATGTATAGTGAGAGTGTAGTAAGTTTTTACTCTTTTTTATTTATTTATTAAATATGGATATTTTCTACTTTTTTTATGGATAATTGTTTGGCAGAATGGTAAAATGTGTTTTTTATTCTCTCTCTCCTCTGCTAGAGGGCATTCAGGGAATTGGGTGCTGATCCGAACGCACTGAAGAATTACATTATGGAGCCTAATTTACCCTGCAGGATATATCACTTTGATGTTGTGAGTATTTTGTTTTTATGATATTTGTATCTTGAATATATACATTGTCTAGTATGCCACAAGTTTTCCTTTGATGTTTTATAATTGAATTTGGTTTCAACTGCTATTTGAACTCTTGTGCAACTGTTTGATTTTTTGTATTTCAAAAATTAAATTTGTCCTTTTAATTTTATTTTTTTAGGTATTTTAAAAATTTGGTTGTTTTTCAGGTAATTCTTCCTGTTAGAGATAATCACTTTTGGATTGTGGTTGTCGCTAATTTCGCCCGACTGCGATTTGAGACATATTGTCCTTATTATGATGCTACTGAAGCAGAACATATTGCAATGACTGTTATTGATAACTTCAAGAAGGCTTATACAGCAGCATATTACTCTGAGCGTTATGATATTTATAACTTTCGTGTGATGCCTGCCCAAATTGTTTCTGACAACATCAATGAGTAAGTAAAATTTTAGGAGATTGTATTTATCAGTGTGTTTCTATGTGTCTTTGTTTTGTTCTGTGGTAATCCATATAGTTTTATTTTCTTGATCTTACTCAATACTGTTTTTAGGAACGACTCTGGACCTCAAGCTATGAAAGTAATTCTTCAACATTGCGGTGGTTTCCAGCATAAGATAAGAGAAGTAAGTCTTTGTCTATATTTTTCTTTGCAAATGTAATTGTTGGTCTGTGTATAATTTTCATTTGTTAATTGCAGAATGATGTTATCAAGCTGCGTGAGCAGCTGGCGTTCTATATGCTAACTTTCCAAGGCAATGCAAAGAAAATGCCTGCAGTCATTGATATAATGAGAAAGCATGCAAGACGGTGAATGTTGCTCGATAAGGAGATACAAACCATTTCGGAAAGAAACATGTTTCTCTGTTTGTATTCCGACAGTATCATTGATTCTCCGTTATGGTTCTATTTATATTTTAGCTTGTGCTTTTACTATTTGTAAGTGAACCCAAGAATCTCCTGTTTTGTACTGTCACCTTGTGTTGAACATATGTGGTTTCCTTTTTCTGGCATATATTTTTCTGTACTTGTACTCTTATGTCTTACGTACTTGATATTTGCTTCCTGATGTACTTACCTCTTTATTGTGACTGTGAGACACTTACTATTCCTTGCTATGTTTCCCTCAAGTTATGTAGATGTTATTTTCCCGTATTCGAATTGTACTTTGTTGTTTGTTTGTTGCTGTAGTTAATACATGTGTTTGCAGTTTATATTCTAGCTTATATTTTAGCTGTATTTGTACTCTTGTATGTGTACCTAGGACTTTTGTGTTGTTGTACTTACGCCTGTACCTTCATGCACCCATCACCGCTGTACTGTACACACCTTACACACCTGTACCTTCCATCAGAACCTAGAATTTGCAGACAAATATAAAGAAACAGTCATGTTTTGCTCTTGCTGCCTAAACTGTATTCGTGCACCTTTCACCGATGTACTCCACCCTGCTGGCACATGTTCATTCCCAGAGAACCATAAAACATGCGAAGAACATAGGGAAACACTCCTGTGCTCCTCTTGCTAACGAAGCTGTACTTGTGAACCCTTCACCTCTGTACTCGACACACCTTACACCTGTACTTTCTTGAATAACCCAAAATTTGCAGACAAATATAGAAAAACAGTCATGTGTTCCTGTTGTTGGCTAACCTGTACTCGTGCGCCCTTCACCGCTGTAATCGACCTTACTGGCACATGTCCATTCGCAAGTAACAAAAAACATGCAGAGAACAGAGGGAAACAATACTGTACCCCTCGTCCTAACGAAGCTGTACTCGTGCACCAATCACTGCTGTACTCGATACACCTTACACCTGTACCTTCTTGCAGAACACAAAATTTGCAGACAAATATAGAGAAACAGTCATGTTTTGCTCTTGCTGCCTAAGATGTACTTGTGCGCCTTTAACCGCTGTACTCGACCCTGCTGGCGCATGTCCCTTTCCAAAGAACCATAAAACATGCGGAGAACATAGGGAAACACTCCTGTGCTCCTCTTGCTAACGAAGCTGTACTTGTGAACCCTTCACCTCTGTACTCGACACACCTTACACCTGTACTTTCTTGAATAACCCAGAATTTGCAGACAAATATAGAAAAACAGTCATGTGTTCCTCTTGCTGCCTAAGATGTACTCGTGTGCCTTTAACCGCTGTACTCGACCCTGCTGGCGCATGTCCCTTTCCCAAAGAACAAACAACGTGCAGAGAACAGAGGGAAACACTCCTGTACTTATCTTGCTAACGAAGCTGTACTTGTGCGCCCATCACCGCTGTACTCGACAAACCTTACACCTGTACCTTCTTGCAGAACCCAAAATTTGCAGACAGAATTAGTGAAACAGTCATTTATTCCTCTTGCTGCCTAAGCTGTACTCGTGCGCCTTTCACAGCTGTACTCGACTGATATTTTACATGGGGAACTATTGAGTACTACTCCCTCCATACCAGGGAACAGGGCGTATAATTTTTTGCCGTTTTTCATCAGGGCTTAAGTCGTGGGGGTCGTGGACGTGTGCAACTTCCGTTTCTACCCCTACTTCACGTACCCCCTCGTTTCCCGATCGTCTTCCCCAGCTCCTCGTATCCAGCGCGCCAGCAACGTCCATGGCGGCTCGTTCTTCGGCTTCTGCGCCGATTAATCGCTCCGTCCCACTACAAATTGTGGTACGTCGTCCATCTCCGTTAATTTCCTCTCCCCCGGCCCCTTCTTCCTTCCGTTTCTTGGTGAGACATCCATGGCGATGGGATTTTTTTGCATCTGTAGGGCGGCAGCAGTTTTGGCGATGGTGGCGTTGGCGCTATCCCATGCCGCCTACGGGAACGGTGAAGGGTGTAGCTCGTCTGGTACCACGGGGAAGGGCGGCTCGAGCAGCAGCCAGGCAGCGATGGGCGAGGGCGGATCCCCACCATGGATGGAAGACGGAATTGCGATGCCGGTCAGCGTGGAGGACTACATCTTTGAGGACAACTTCTTCATGGAGCAGCATCGCACGAACATGCAGGTAAGTGTGTTAATCTCTGATGATTTTTTTTTTGTAGATAGAACATCATGTGAGGCATATGGTAATGGAGTTTTTCCATGTAGTGGATGTTCGATGTGCAGTCTACTTTTGATGCATGGCTCGATGGCATGGATGTTGAAGATAATGTGATGAACGATGGAGTTCAAGATGTGGCCGTGCAGATGGTTGGGGAAGGAGAGTTTGCTGCAGACATAGGAGGGATTGAAGATGGTGTTCAAGATGTGGAGATAGAAGGGGTAGAAGAGGTTGTGGAGATGGATGGGGAAGGAGAGTTTGCTGCAGACATAAGAGGGATTCAAGATGTTGTTCAAGATGGTGCTGAAGATAGTGTTCAAGATGTGGAGATACAAGGGGTAGAAGAGATTGTGGAGATGGATGGACAAGAGGTTCACAAACGGCGAGCAAGTAATATTTGATGTCATGTTTGACATTCACCATCCTAAAATTTATCTTGACGACAATGGTGTCTATCGTTATTATGAGGAATAGGTAATGAGTTATGAAATGTAATGCAATCTTTAGAGATATGAAATTTATGTTATGGATTGCCTTATGGTAAGAAAATTATGGATTGCCTTATGGTAAGAAAATTATGGATTGCCTTTTGTTAAGAAAATTATGGATTGCCTTTTGTTAAGAAAATTATGGATTGCCTTTTGTTAAGAAAATTATGGTTCTAGTGAGACGAGTACATCTGCGGCACGAGTAGGAGTATCAGATTATCTGTGTTTGTTTTCGTTAATACTTTCGATTCGGGGTAGGTACTGGTGCTAACAAAGGTTTGAGTTCATTTTTGCAGCAGAGACGAGTGCATGTGTATCATGAATAGGAGTGTTAGATAATTTCTGTTGGTTTTCTTGTCAGGTTTTCTGTTGTATATCGTAGGTACAGGTGCTTTATGGTATAGAGTACAGTGGTTCTAGTGAGACGAGTACATCTGCGGCACGAGTAGGAGTATCAGATTATCTATGGTGGTTTTCGTTAATACTTTCGATTCTGCGGGGTAGGTATTGATGCTAAGTGTATCGTGTACATTTTTTTGTAGATACAAGTACATCTTTACCATGAATAGGAGTGCTAGATAATTTCTGTTGGTTTTCTTGTCAGGTTTTCTGTTGTATATCGTAGGTACAGGTGCTTTATGGTATGGAGTACAGTGGTTCTACTGTGACGAGTACGTCTGCAGCACGAGTAGGAGTACCAGATTATATGTCGTGGTTTTCGTTATTAATTTCGATTCTGCGGGGTAGGTACTGGTGCTAAGTGTATCGAGTACATTTTTGCAGTAGATACAAGTACATCTGTATCATGAATAGGAGTGCTAGATAATTTCTTTTGTTTTTCTTGTCAGCTATAGATGAGAGAGCAAAATTGTATTGCACACACAAACACACATAATAGCTGTATAATTTAAGGTAATCGGTGTACACAAATAAATATGTCCAACATATTCGGCAAATATAATAAGCACATAACTTAATCTACCAGGTTATAAATAAAGCTCCATCCTTCGTATTCTTCCTCATTCATCGTCGGAAACTACAATCACTTCTTTGCAGCTTTTACCATGGCGTGTCACACATGCATTTCCTTGCACGTCCACTGTCCCTGTTGATTTTATCATTGATTGCTTGCTTCTTGGATTGTGCAACTCCCATCAACATATCAATGGTGAACACTACATCATCTTTCCTCTGTTGTATTGCTCCAGGAGTTACCTCAGGGTATTTTAGGCTGTCCAGTGACTCTAGGCTCGCATAGTAGAGGTTCCTCTCATCTTCGTCCACTGGAATTAGGTCCTCCATGTGAATAAAGTCTCTGTATTTTTCATCATCATCAGATTCTGACTCACTGTTCATCGGTAGCATTGCTTCATCACCATCACCATCATCACCATCATCACCATCATCATCGTCTTCATCGTCGGCATTGCCTCCTTGCACAACATTATCTGAATGATATTCCTGTTCTTCATCACTTATGACAATCAGTTCAACCTCCTCGTGTTCTTGATGGGTGCTCATGATTTCCTCATCTTTATCAACCTCCTCCTTTTTATCCATGGCGACTTGATCCTTGTCGAAGCTTGATTCAATTGCCTGCATTTATTGAATGACAGTTGTAGTTTAAATAAATTATTTGAGTTTTTCTTAGTAGGCACTTGTACAACTGTAGATAGTGAACCCACACATCTGATCTAAATCTATTGTGATGTACATTAATTTCAAGATAGGTAGATTAGATTCAACACAAAGACAATGTAATATATATAGCATGACAGAACAATTATACATAGCATTTTATTTTTGGAGAAAACAACTCATATGATATATACTCTAGAGGTACAATAAAATCACTTACTCATAAATTTATCCTGTGTAATTGTAACAATACTATCTGAAACTGTAACTAATCAACATAGCAGTTTCTGTTTTAAAAGGTCAACAAGAACATATAATGCTGAGCCGTTGTTTTCGTTTTACCTCATGAGCTGTCTCCCGGGCACATGACTCTTTGGGGAGAACCACAGTAGTAACGCGTCTGGAAGTTCTTCTGATTGGCGAGCAGGATGAGAGGGATACCATCCTTAGGAAGGGAGAAAAGCCAGTGAACGATGCAGGTCTTACATTGATTGATCTGGGGGGGTCAGGGTACGCTCGCGTGGACACTCCCGTTCTTGAGCGGCGGTATGGCAAGACATGGGTGCAGATTTGCGCCCGGGAGCGGCGGCATGGATTCACTCGGCGAGGGATCTGTATGATTGATGGGAGGTACGGAATATGGCGCGGAGGGATCGGTGTGGTAGATCGCCTCCTCCATCGGCCATCCATAGCTACCCGCGATATCGACTTTGCTCACGGATTTGCGATGGGAGGGGGAGTTTTCTGTCGAATGTGGAGATGAAACTAGGGTTTGGTAAGAGTTGTCTTCCTTCACGCGTGGGCGTGTAGCGACATGTAGCATAAATAGAAGTCCACAGCATTTGGCGGGAAATTATTCCCGGACTCTCCTATTTCCCGCCAATGAACAATGGGATGTAGATCCCGCATCCTGGAGTTGTTTTTCTTTTTCTCTAGCGCAGCTACATTTTCAGAGGGGCGTCGAGTACGGCAATGACGGCTAGTCGAGTAAAGGTTAAACAAGGGTTTGGTAAGAGTTGTTTATCTGGAAATAATTCTGTTTTCTCTAGGGCATTTACATGTGCAACACTTGTGAAGCACCAATAGGAGCACGGTATTGTGTTTCTCTTTTGATTTATCTGGGAAAATTTCGTTTTCTCCAGTGCAGGTACATGTTCAAAGGGGTGACGAGTACGGCGATGACGGCTAGTCGAGTACGGGTTCCGCAGCAGGAGGAACACAGGTCTGTGTTTCTTTCCGCTCTCTCTATTGCAGGTACAAGTTCAAATGCGTGGAAAGTACATCGTAGAAGGCTAGTCGAGTACATGTTTCGCACCAAGTGGAGTACATGATTTTGTGTCTTTCCGTTTTCTCTAGCGCAGGTACAAGTTTAACAACGTGTCGAATACAGCGGTGACGTCTAGTCGAGTACGGTCTATTTAGGAAGAGGAGTACAGGATTGTGTCTCTTTCTTTTTTCTCTAGTGTAGTTACAGGAAGAAATGGACGACCAAGATGGGCAGACCAACGAGATAGATTTTCTGAATGATCGTATATTATGAAATGCTACTACTATAATAACTGTACAGTATTGTAACTACGGTGTTATTTTATTGCAAAAATAAATAACGCACATTTCGTTTAATTAACTAAAGCATGGCTGATAAAATCTGTCTCTTATCCGGGACCCACGTGTCAGCATGTTTAATTAACTAAAACATGGTTAATAAAATCTGTTTCTTATCCGGGACCCACGTGTCAGCATGTTTAATTAACTAAAACATGGTTAATAAAATCTGTTTCTTATCCGGACCCACGTGACAGTCTTACTCTGCCGTTTCGTCGCCTCCGTCTTTACGCCCACCGTCTTCCTCCCCCACCCGCACAACTTCCCAGTTTTGAAAGCAGACTAGAATTTGGGAAAACCGCAAGAGCGTCGCCGGAGAAGCCGCCGCGCCGAGGAGGAGGATCCTTTGCCTCCCATAACTGTTGCGCAGGGTATCAGCCTATTCGCCCGTACCTACTCTGCTGCTTTGCTCCGTTCGCGTCGGCCCTTATCGTGCTGGAATTGTTTTGTTGGTCCCGCCGCTGCTGATCTAGGGTTTCACAGTCGCCGCTTGAGTCCAAGGTCTGCACCTGTAACGAGATGTCGTCATTTTCGCGATCATCCCCGCCGTTGAATCCTGGTACACTGCTCTGTTGTATAATTTTAAGAAACCCTAGGGCGTAATAGTTTTTGTGCTGTTGAATATTCCCAATACTGCTTTAGGGTTTCCTTAGTTCTGCGGTGCTTCAGATTCGCGTGATGGGCAATTTGATTTTGGCTGTATGTTGTGTTCTGGTTTGTTAATACTTGAGGCCTGCCTTGATTTGTACTTCAGCCGCTATTGCCTCTGTACTTGTACTTATCCCCATGTTCAAACTTTAGTCCTGGGACAAAACAGTCCGGTAGTAGTTAATTTGTTCTTGTTCATTCTTCTGTTGTTGTGTTCTTATTTATTTTTGCAGTGCAGCAGATTGATTGCGTTTGTGCCTGTACTCGTCAACTATTTAGAATTAATTTTTAAAGCTACTTTAGTCAATATTTGCTTGTAATCTGTTTCTGAAAATCATTGGTGTCTTCTTGATGTTGTGTATATATGCTTTGATGTATTTTATTTTTGTTACGCAGATAATTTCTCAAGATCTCCAACAAGCAGGACCATTGGTGATACATTATTTCTCTTGAGCACGCCAGAGGCAGACACGGAATACCCACTCGCAGACAGTCTTCCAGTTTTAGATAGAGCTGATCCTGCAGATATTCCAGTTCTGAACCCGAGAAGGGAGGAAAAAACTTTTACTTCTGTTTTCACAAGAAGGCAGAAAAGGAAGGCTGGAAACGACGACAAGATGCATAATTCCAACACCAAGTGTACAGATGATGAAGCAGCTGCTCGGCCTGATGAAAATGCAGAGGAGTGTGCCACTTCACTGACTGCTGCTGATATCAAGAAGGGTAGTCATGTGCCCAAGCCGTCTAGCAGAGATAACAGAGACATAACAGGTGCTTGTGAGAAGAAGGCAAGTGGGCGTAAGAAGAAGGGAATTAAAAGAGCCAAGCATTCTAGAGAATCTGTAGTTCTGCATACAGAGGGGAAAGGAGATGAAGGAACAAATGACGGAGCTAATCCGGCATCTTCATCTCAGGTTGTATTATATGATCCTCGTGTTGAAATGTGTGAAGTAGACACTTCAGTGAAGGAAACTGTTGAAAAAAGGACCAAAAGGTCCTTACCAAGCAAAGACAGTGGAAATAAAGTTTTGCATGCAAAAAGGATAAAGGTAATCAAGGATCTGTTGCCTAGAGAAGTCAGTGAAGATCCTTCGGACAAGGACCATATTATGAGTCAGATGTCAATCAATATAATTATTGATGCTGCAAAAGAACTGGCGAGGATCCCTAAACTTATAGAGAGTGTTAGAAATGCAGGGTTTGGTCCTTTCATAGACACTAAAATAAAGGGATCAGTCAACCGTAAGTGCATTTCTTTCATTCTAAAGAATATAGATATTCGTACAATGACGGTGACATTCTCTGAAGAGAAGAAGATAGAGATAAATCGCTACGCTATCCATCATTTATATGGCATACCAAATGGAAATGTGTCAGCTCCAAGGCCGAATGAAAGCAGAGAAGTCCTGGCAGAACTCAAGCAAGAACTTGGGTTCAAATCAGGTGAAGATATCAATGCAAGGAAACTTCTTGATAAGCTAACATCTATGGTCGATGAGCATCTTAGTCCTACAAATGCAGTGGAAATCAATACAAACCTTGCACTGAAGATCTTCTATCTCATATTGTTTAATAAAGGTTTATGTGTTGGAATTGGATCACGTGTAATCGCAAAAAGAAGCAAGCATGGTTAAAGGACTTGATTATGGCAAAATGAAAGATATGGATTTCTGTCAGCTAGTGGTGGATGAGCTGCAGATTTCAGCTACTCACTGGCAGAGTTACAATGTGTTAGCAAATAAGCACTTGGAAGGATTAGCTGTAGCACCGCTAATAATGTACCTGGATTCTCTTATTTACAAAGACTTAGCTCATATGGGAAAGGAGACACCTCGGGTGTTGGTTCTTGATGAACAAAAATTAACAGCAATTTCAAGAGCTGACAGGGACATGGGAGCGCAAAAAGGGAGTGAAGACTGGGCTTTTGGAAAAATAATTGTAAGCATGCTCTTGAAACAAACATTTTTCATATTTTGTTTCTTGGTTTTGCGTAACGTCCTTTTTGCAATTAAAAGTTTGTTTCGATCTATCTATTTGCCATTGTAATGTAAGTTAAATCTTTTATCAGACTTGGAAGGCACAAAATGATAGAGTTTACAAGACAATATCGAAGAAAAAGCGAGAGGAAACAATGGCAAAGAGGCACGGATCCATTTGCTTTGCCGTTGGTGAAGGCCATTTCACGGTGGCGATCACATGCTGCATGGAACCGCATCTGAGCACCAAGGAGCCCTGATGATAGGAAACAGCTATGCTGTCCAGAGTGATACGATTAACAGCATCAAGAACCTGATGCAACAGGCTTTGAATTTGACAGGCAATCTGCAGACTACGTCGCAGTTGCTAAATAGAGATATACCCGGGGATAATGATGACAGAAAGATTGAAAACCTCAAGGTCCAAACAGCCAGCCTCTTATCGATGTTTGATTTGTTTGGAGATGAGCAGATATCTTTTCTTGATAGACACCGTACAGATGGACTTGTCAGTGAAACCAACAAATTGACATCAATTCCTGATGCGAAAAAGGCACATCAAACCGTGGAGGTTGATGTAGGGAAGGTAATCCTTTAATACACTCGCACATTCTTTTATAGCTTTGTATGTTTACACAAGATATGATGTACCTTTCCCTGTGAGAAATAGGCTAATTGGTAAAAGCATAAGCATGTGTGGAATTCAGTATTTGTACTTATTATTCATTGCTAACTGTACTCCATGTGTTATCAGGAGACTTGCGAGCAGCAGGCAAAAATAGTAGAAGAAGGCTGCAAGGCCAAATCAGTAGTCAAAAAAAAGAGGAATAAGAAAAACGTAAACTCTCGAGTAAAACAGGCATCATTGGAGACAAGGTGCTAGAAGAAACCCATCTGATCCAGGGAGCATCAGGCTGGTTCTCTCCAGATATCTCTCGAGAACATCCAAGAATCCAATAAGGATCTAGCCATCCAAATGACCTATGAAAAGGTACTAACTACAAAATAACCAATTCAGTGTTAATTTTTAAATTGCCCAATTCAGGATGCTGCAGCTCACATGCCAGAGATTGTAACAAGTGCTGCTACAATCACTGGAATGAGTACCGATAAGCTAGCGGAATCACTCGATCCAAAAGTGAACCATAATTTTTTAATCATTATACTATGAAATAAATTATTATACAACTCATTGATTTTGGCCAACCACTCATTAACAGGATCAAGAAAAAACATGTACGAGCCAAACCACGATTGAAGAAGTTCATGACCCATCGGATAACTTGCAGGAAGGAATCCAGGTACACCATTACATGTTTTTATATGTCACTGTGTTTGTGCAATATGGAGACACAATTGCAATACATGTACACGGCAGCTTTGTAATAAATCATTAATATATATAATCTTCTGTATAACCTTAAGGTGAAGTTTAATATCATCGGTGCAATCCAGGCTAGTTGGAAAAAAATATAAATATAAGCATCCGTACATCCATGTGTTAAGCGTATTAATAAATGTGCTTTATGTATTAAATTTATTTTGCCATCTCTATTATACGTAACTTCAAAGTGATCGACGAACAACAGGCATGCATCGGAGAACAGCAGGTGAGAGAACCCCTCTTGCTCCAGAGCAAATTATTGGACCTCTTCTTCGTACAGAAGAATCCATCAAGGAACCAGCCAGTGAAACGTCTGGTAAAGAGGTACTAATTTATATATTTTCAAATTTAGCACTATTTTTGTTTCTCAGATATAAATGTTTCTAAATTCTTCTACAGGATGCGGGAACTTCGAATGCTGATGCCGAGGCTGATGCGCCATACGTTGAAACAAGTGCTGCTACTGTTAGTCAGAAAAGTGCTGATATGATAGCGGAGTCATCTGATCGAAACGTAAACCATCCAACATTTTATCATTCTAGTTAGATAACTTATTATATGACTCATTAACTTTAGCCAACAGAATTCCATTGAAAAGCAGGATCAAAACATAAAATCTGCAAGTGCAACCAATAGTGAAGAAGTTCAGAACCCAGGGGATTACATAGAAGGAGAACAGGCGGAACATGATCTTGTGCCTGACGTAGCACATGCAGACCAGTGCACTTCAGACAATTTGTTGGAAGATTGCGTGGAGGGCTCAAAAGCACGAATAGAAGATGAAAACTCAGCCGAAGAGGAGCTATGCAATAAGGTTGTTGAGAATACACGCGCAGACGATGATGTGCAAGTTACCCAACAAATGGATCCTGCGTGCAAAGGCAAGTTCATGGAATTTTTTTACCGTGCTATTTGGTAATTTACATAATACAATTTCTTTTTCTTTTCTTTCAGGCAATTATGACCAGCTAAAAATAACTCCACCAACGACTGAACAAATTGACGAAGAAGCCAGAGGAGCTTTCTTATTGGTAACTTGTCGCAATGTAATACAAGTCCATCGATCTACCAAAATTGTATGGAATTTGATGTTAGTGCATCTCCTAATGTTGCCAACCAGGATTCTAAAACCTCGACGGGCTCAGATGGCGATGGCTGTGACATATCTGTAGTTGCAACCATTGTGGAGGAGCCCTCAACTGCTATAGTACCCGATGATGGACAAACGCTTGAGGATGGCCAGCACATAGGCAAGTACCGAAAATATATTCTTATCTATTTTCCAATCTGCACACTGAAATGCCCACCAATTCATGTTTCCACAGCAGAAGAAACTACTCAATCTGTGTCAAGCAAACTTAGTTTTGATCAGCCAGGAGATGCAACACCTAAGGAAATCATGGAGCGTCCATGTGCCACCGCTGACCAGAATGCAGATGATGCTCTTATCAAAGGTGCACACCCAATCATGGGATAAATACTTTAAAAGTAGTATAGTGGTCTATCCATAAGATGTGCAACCCAATTTGATTACATTTATGGCAGCTCATGTATTTTTCTTTTTCTGTGAAAGATGTCTCCGATGAAGGTAACATAAGGGAAGAGAACGAGTTAGCCAAAACGGGTGGTAACACAGCTGATGGGGAAGAGAAAACCAATGTCGTGTCATGTCACCACGATGAACAAGAGCAGGTTGTCAAAGAGAGTACAATTGCAACAGACGAGAACAATTGCGACAACCGCAGCCCTGAAATTGCATCAGAACCAGCCATGACCATTCAGGAAGAATTGAAAAGCATCATCGATAATTCCATCAATAAAGGCAAGAGACGAAAAACCCATGTTGCATACTTAAAATGTTGCAAATTACGTAATCTATTTTTTCCGTAAACAATACATATGTTAAAATATACGGTGTGAAAAAAGTATGATCATTCGTTGCAGATGATGGAGAAAATCCTGATGATGGGTATAATACCATTACTGATTTTGTCTATAAAGAAGTATGCAAATACAGTATCAGATCATCTATCACTGATAATCAGGATCCATCCAGCAGGGAACGCATGGAAAAATTTAGGTATCGTGTTTTGGCATATGTAATTACAGTCAATGCAAAAACACTGCCTGACAAATAATTTATTAAATTTCCATAGAATCGAAGTTTATTGGATATGGTGATATGGAGGTTACCATTGGTGATGTTGCTGACTCCTTTGAAGATGGTGCTCCTATTAAAACCAGTATCATGACAATCTTGGTAGATGTAGCGCGGGATATTTTTCGAAACCCTGAAACCAAACGTCTAATAGTGCCATTCATGGCAGTGGTAAGAAATATTATTATTATTATTAATATTTTTCTTCATGCACGTTTCTATGCGAAAATTTGAGGCGGCACTAACATAAAAATATAACACCCAAACAGTTAAGGTGCAACAGGATTAATAGGAACAATGATGGTAAAATGAATACGAGGAAATTGGCAAATCTCATAAAGGCAATTAATCCGGTTGAAGATTGTTTCCAGTTGGACAAATACGATATTGTAAGTTTCAGTGTGGAGTCCATAATTATCTTAAAAGAAAAAGAGTGCCTCAAACAAATAGCTGGAATGCATTTTTTGTTTATGCAGATAAAAATTCCATGTTTCGAAGAAGGAGATAAAGAGTGTCCTGTGGGTCACTATTTCGTCATGTCCGTGAATTTAAAGAAGAAGCGGTTTGAACTTCTAGACTCACTTGGAGGGCGAGAAGCTGAACAGCACTTTGTTAACACGGCTGACGTGTTCAAGGAAATTTGGAGGGAAGCGTACAAACAAAGCAACGGAAAGCTGTCACCTGAAAACCTCGACGACTTTTCGTATCAGAAGCCTAAAATTATTCCACTTCAGGGAGAAACGTAAAAATCGTTGGACATTTATTAAATAAGAATTGTTGAACCTTTATTCATATATAAATACATGCTAATGATTTACATGGTGATCGACGCAGGTTAAACTGTGGAGTATACATGCTGATTTTCCTCATGTTCTGGAATGGACAGTCTCTGATGTTCATTCGACAGAAAGATGTATTGTACATCAGAAAAAGATTATTATACTTGATCCTTATGTGGGAAAGTTTGGAGGTTAATATTGGTCTTATTGAATCAATTGACAAAGGTAGTCAGTACTGCCCATTTATTAATAAAGATTTACTGCGCATATAGAAATTTCATGACATATTTATATTCTTGTTTTATTGTTTGGTGTAGGCAAGCTTAAAAAAATCATCCCAGGAGAGTACAATTTAATCAGGAAGAGTACTGTGAAGCCAAACATGGTTGTTATCATTGACCTACCTGATGTCAATATACCAGAACCAAGGGAGATTGATGATGGAAAAGAAAACTATCCTGAAGAACAAGAATACATACTCATCGGTAGCCAGGAAGACTACAGCATGGAATGCTTGAAGGAAAGACGCAGAGCGGAAGAAACATCAGAGGACAGAAAAGAAGACAAAGAAACAACAAAGAGCGGCGAAGAAGACAAGAATCAGAAGCAACAGAAATCTGTTGTTGCCATAAACTATGAAGACAACAGCACTGAATACTTGAGGACTAGAGAAGCAAGAGTTGACGATCCCTCAAGATTGCACCAAGTTTTGTTTACTCCAATAAACAGAACCTCTTCTTCATCGCCTGGTTATAAAGTTGATAAAGACTTGCACTGTAGCCTCACTAGGTCACAAAGTCTTGAGACTCCACCGAAGGTTTCAAAGTCCAATTATGTAGACAAACTGAAGAGGGACAATGTTACTCCGTCTAACGTCACGACAACAAAGAGACCAAGAGCTACTGCAAAAAGGTTTTGCGAGCCTTTGCCGAACCATAAACCAAGGAAGTTCAAGCATCAGAAAAAAGCAAACGCCTTATATGACATCATACTGAAAAGAAAGAAATATGATGAGTAAGTATTTCATCTTGCACTGCATAATGTTCATCTCTTCAACTTGTTATTTTTTAACCTCTGGATTTTCATGCAGAATTGAGATATTCAATGCACCAGTTATGCACAGTACTGTTCCTGACTTTGATACCCGTTACACGGGCGCTGAAATTAAAACACAATTTGGTGTTAATCAGTTACTGGATGGTACTACGATGGACTACATCATTGACGAGGTGAGGAATACATCCGATTTGTACGCTACTGGAGAACGAGTCTTGTTAAGCCAAGGATTTATCATGGTACGCATTGCAGTCTATAATGTATGCTGCACTATAACAATGATTATATTGTGCACTGACTACTGATATAATCCATGTTTGATATGTATGATGCAGCACGTTCTCCAGGTGGTTAGTTGGTCCCAGACACCAGAGGAAGTAGAAGAATCCGTTCAAAAAATGAATGATTCATCTAGCTACAGAAGGTTTCAACGTGGATATTGCATCGGATGTTTTCCATAACTATGTTGACAGAACAAAGAGCCTTCTCGATGCAAAACTTGTAAGCTCCCTGCCTCTATAGGTGCAACATCAGTACAATATCTACTATTTCCATCTACTATTTCCATCTTGTTCTTACATGTCCAATCTCCAAACAGATAATGATGACGTACTTCAAAAGTTCTCACCATATTTTGTATGTGATGAACAAATATACACAAAAATTCGAAATATTGGACTCTAGAAACTATGTTGTGAGAAAAGGTGATGTCCAACTTTATACAAAGAGCAGATTCCACACGGAATGCGGGAAAATAGTAAGTAGAGAAAAATTCCAGATGCATGCTTTTCAAATAATACTATTTGTTGTTGTCAACCATTATTTTACAATCATTTATTCCCTGATTCCTACAGATGGCAAGGATGGAACTTGTACTCAGGCATGTTTACGGTACAGACAAATACAATAAAAGTAATCAACCAAAGAGCTGGGTTGCCTGTGCAAAAAAGCCAAGATATATCGCATGCCCACACCAAGGAATAAACCAATGTGCATTTTACGTTCTGAAGGGTGCGTACCTATATGATGGGATTCGTCTATTGGATGAAAAAGACGGATATGAGCCAATTGAAAAGGATCATGTAAGTGTTACTGAAATACACATTTGTTAATAAGATACAGTGTTTGTAGGATATGCAGTAATTGTAACTACTGTCGTCTCCATTCATTGCAGCCCAAGATAAACTCCATAAAAGGTGAGTATCTGTACGCTTTAATATTCACCTGCACTTAGCAGTGTGAATTTGCCATCTGGAATCCAAGAGTTACAACCAACTTCCGCACTTTACGGATGATGCTGTCATAGTAAGCATGTTCACATGTTCAGCAATGAATGTTAACATGACAATGACTTGTCTAATGTATTTATTAATTACTTTCATCTACTGTCTTTTGTAGCACATTCCCTATGGTGAATGGTGGACAGTGCACGTACATCAGATGCGCTTGCGTAAATTTAGTACTAGTACCGTTGGATAGTAAACTTCACTACATTGTGATCTATTAGTACTTGTGAATATGCTGGACATGTACTTTTTGTATCAGTACTTATTATTCCCAGAAAAAGCAGTCATGTATTCCTCTTGCTGCTTAAGCTGTACTCGTGCAGCATTCCCAAATGTACTCCTCTTGCTAACGATGCTGTACCTTCATGCACATGTACCTTCCCACAGAATCCACAATTTGATTTTTTTTTTTTTAGAGAAACAGTCATGTACTCCTCTTGCTGCATAAGATGTACTTGTGCGCCTTTCACCGCTGTACTCGAAACAGCCGGCACCTGTCTCTTCACAGAAAACAAAAAACATGCAGAAAACATAGGGAAACACTCCTGTGCCCCAGTTCCTATCGAAGCTGTACTCGTGCGCCCTTCACCGCTGTAATCGACCTTGCTGGCACATGTCCATTCGCAAGTAACAAAAAACATGCAGATAACATAGGGAAACAGTCATGTATTCCATAGACAAGTAACAAAAAACTACTGTACTCCTCTTGCTAACGAAGCTGTACTCGTGCATCCATCACCGTTGTACTCGACACACCTTGCACCTGTACCTACATGTAGAATCCACAATTTGCAAAAAAAAAAATAGAGAAACAGTCATGTATTCCTCTTGCTGCCTAAGATGTACTCGTTTGCCTTTAACCGCTGTACTCGACCCTGCTGGCGCATGACCCTTTCCTAAAGAACGAACAACGTGCAGAGAACAGAGGGAAACACTCCTGTACTTATCTTGCTAACGAAGCTGTACTCGTGCACCCATAACCGCTGTACTCGGCACACCTTACACCTGTACCTTCTTGCAGAACCCGATATATGCAGACAAATATAGTGAAACAGTTGTGTATTCCTCTTGCTGCCTAAGCTGTACTCGTGCGCCCTTCACAGCTGTACCTGCGACCCTCTTTGGATCATGTCCATTCCCAGAGAACAAAAAATATGCAGAAAACATAGGGAGAACCCGATCCCGAAGGGGGATTAGAGACAAAGCCAATGAGGAGCCGAAGACAGCCTTGTAGGAGGCCAAGCTGCAAAGAGCGCTCGAGGAGACTTATTAATCCCAGAAAAAGCAGTCATGTATTCCTCTTGCTGCCTAAGCTGTACTTATTCCTCTCGTGCATTAAGATGCGCTCCAAAGCTGAAAGATTGAGGGCCACTCTGGTAGAAAAAGAAAGCGGAAGCGCCTACAAATACACGGTGGGAGCTGAAAATTCTCAAGCCAATGTTCAAAGCAAAAGTCACACACCACCAGCACCTTCTTCTCGCTGCACAGCCACAACTCAGCGAGTAACTATGTCGGTCTCCACGGGAAAATCTCGGGCGGTTCCGGCGGCCGGCGGAGGAGGAAACGGCGTGGCGGCTGCCGGAGGGTCGCTCTCCTACCGTCCGGGACTCGTGCCCGCCCCCGAGGATACGATGACGAAGGAGGCGCGCGCTATGAGGGAGGCGGAGAAAGCGGATCTGGAGAAGAAGATCGCGAGCGCCAAGGACGAGATCGTCGCGCTGGAGGCGGAGCTGGCCGAGATGGACGCCGCCGCCGTCTCCGAGCCCACGAAGCCGTAGCTGAACCACCGGATCCGGTGCCCGCGCTCGTCGCTTGATCTCCGCGCGTGTCGCCGGCGCCGTTTTGAATTAGCCTTCATTAGAAGTTTAGAACTGTAGGAGTACCTTGTTTGGCAGTGGCTTTAAATTTGCTTAGTTAGTTCGAGCACCTACTTGCTCTTCGGTCTATCTGGTGTGAGTTGTGACGAATCAACAACGATCAGTTAGTTCTTGGTGTGTTTGTGTGTGAACGTTGCCAAAGCTGCATCGGCCAAGTAACTTGCCCCTGCCATTCTGTATCAGATCAGCTATCACTCGTCCTTTTCATCTTTTTCTTTTTGCTCGAGCCGCCCATTTCGAGCTAATCATAAGCGCAGCATTGCTTTAGCCCATGCGACTCACAGCAGCAGCTCCTACCATGACATCTGTTGTGATTTTACTTCCTACCACAAGCTAAGCTAGCATATGGTTTGTGTGGTAAGATTAAAGAATCTACTACACCGAAATTGCATCAGCGGGTGGTCAAGGCTGCAACTTTGTGTGCTGTTGTGCAGCTGGTGGTTGGGCGGTCAAGGCGGCAACTTTGTGTACTGTTGTGCAACTGGTGGTTGAACTTGGCCCAGCCTCTCCTGCCATCGATGAGCGCATCTTAATTTGGAGCCCGATTTATTCCTCTCGTGCAGCATTCCCAAATGTACTCCTCTTGCTAATGATGATGTACCTTCTTGCACCTGTATCTTCCCGCAGAATCCACACTTTTTTTTTTAGAGAAACAGTCATGTACTCCTCTTGCTGCATAAGATGTACTTGTGCGCCTTTCACCGCTGTACTCGAAACAGCCGGCACCTGTCTCTTCACAGAAAACAAAAAACAAGCAAAAAACATAGGGAAACACTCCTGTGCCCCAGTTCATATCGAACCTGTACTCGTGCGCCCTTCACCGCTGTAATCGACCTTGCTGGCACATGTCCATTCGCAAGTAACAAAAAACATGCAGATAACATAGGGAAACAGTCATGTATTCCATAGACAAGTAACAAAAAACTACTGTACTCCTCTTGCTGACGAAGCTGTACTCGTGCACCCATCACCGTTGTACTCGACACACCTTGCACCTGTACCTACATGTAGAATCCACAATTTGCAAAAAAAATATAGAGAAACAGTCATGTATTCCTCTTGCTGCCTAATATGTACTCGTGTGCCTTTAACCGCTGTACTCGACCCTGCTGGCGCATGTCCCTTTCCCAAAGAACAAACAACGTGCAGAGAACAGAGGGAAACACTCTTGTACTTATCTTGCTAACGAAGCTGTACTCGTGCACCCATCACCGCTGTACTCTACAAACCTTACACCTGTACCTTCTTGCAGAACCCGATATTTGCAGACAAATATAGTGAAACGATTATGTATTCCTCTTGCTGCCTAAGCTGTACTCGTGCGCCCTTCACAGCTGTACTCAACCCTGTTGGCTCATGTCCATTCCCAGATAACAAAAAATATGCAGAAAACATAGGGAAACAGTCATGTGCTCCTCTTGCTGCTTAAGCTGTACTCCTGTGTCCTTCAGCGCTGTACTCGTGCACCCATCACCGCTGTACTCGACACATCTTACACCTGTACCTTCTTGCAGAACCCGATATTTGCAGGCAAATATAGTGAAACAGTTATGTGTTCCTCTTGCTGCCTAATTCATGACTCGTGCGCCCTTCACAATTTGTACTCAACCCTGTTGGCTCATGTCCATTCCCGGATAACAAAAAATATGCAGAAAACATAGGGAAACAGTCATGTGCTCCTCTTGCTGCTTGCTGTACTCTGTGTCCTTCAAACATTGTACTCGTGCACCCATCACCGCTGTACTCAACACATCTTACACCTGTACCTTCTTGCAGAACCCGATATTTGCAGGCAAATATAGTGAAACAGTTATGTGTTCCTCTTGCTGCCTAATCTGTACTCGTGCGCCCTTCACAGCTGTACTCGACCCTGCTGGCACATGTCCATTCGCAAGGAACAAAAATATGCAGAAAACATAGGAAAGCAGTCATGTGCTCCTCTTCTTTGCTGTTGTACTCGTGTGCCCTTCACCACCGTACTCCTGCACCCATCACCACCGTACTCGACACACTTTACAGCTATACTTTCTTGAATAACCCAAAATTTGCAGACAAATATAGAGAAAAAGTGAAGTAGTCCTCTTGCTGCCTAAGCTGTACTTGTGGACACTTCACCGCTGTAATCGACCCTGCTGGCACATGTCCATTCGCAAGGAACAAAAAACTTGCAGAAAACTTGGAGAAATACTCGTGTAATCTACTTGGTGAAATCTGTACTTTTTCAACCTTCTCCACTGTACTCGAGCCATTCTGGCACCTGTACATTCCTAGATAACTCAAATCTTGCGGAAAACATATAGAAAAAACTCTGTACTCCTCTTGGTGCCATTGCTGAACTCGATACAGCTGACACCTGTCCCTCCCCAGTGAACTAAAAAACATGCTGACAAAAGGTACTGCGACAGTGGCAGGGTTTCAAGTGAATATATTCCTTTGTCAGGTTTTCGAGTGAATATATTCTGCACGAATGACACGACAGGTGGCAGCATAAAAAGCATATAAAGCATCCAGCGACAAGCAAGCGAGCGGCAGTGTGTGTTCGAGATAATATAAAATGCAGTCACTCTGATTACACCATATTCTGTGTTACTTTTTTTATTTATCCCATGTTTTGGGTGCTTGTTGAAATTATGTAATTATCCCACGTTATATGACAGCACTTCTGAAAACATTTATTTAGTTCATGTGCAATCCTGGAATCTTCCTCTATCTTCCTCGGCTTATAGTAGTTGCTTTGCGTTGATGATTACGGATTGGGTCATGCGCCCTGCCAGTGTTTCGAGTGAATATATTCTACAAAGAATGACAAGACAAATGCAGCCTAGAAATCATAAAAAGCATACAGCGACAAGCAATTGAGTGACCATTCTCTGACTGAGTGACAATGCAATTAGAAAAATGGGCTGGTTCTGATTCCACTGATTTCTTGTAGTGACTTCTACTTTTTTTCATATAAATAGTAGCTACTGCATTGTTGGTTTGCAGATAGAAGCCATGCAGTATTCTCGGAGATCCACTGGTTCCAGTACACAAGAACCTGCTCCTGCCAATCTCCTAGTTTACCACAGAAGAAGTGCAAGAGAGAGGGAGTTGGCAGATGAGAGGAATAGAGCATTCTTGGAGCAGGAAGCTGTGGATGGTTTGGAGAAGCTAGGTGAGTGTCTTGTGAGAACATCTATCATGGCACTCCCTTCTCCAAATGCTCCACCTAACATTAGAAGGGCTTGTAGACCTAGCATGCCATCAATGTCTGAGTTGCCAAGAAGAGTCGATGGATTGCATCCTAGGGAGGCAAGAAATCGGCGTATTTGTGCAGGGGAGTACCCTCCACTTGAACACTTGGAGAGGGCTCTTGAAGGACAGTACCTTCATGCATTGGTACCTCCTGAGACGGAGAAAGAAGTAACTGCTTCAATTGTTCTGTGCAAGGTCAAAAGGGCCATGAAGAGATGGTTGACTAGGGTGAGAAATAAATTAAGGAAGCAATAGTGTTTTGTGTCTCTGCAGCCATGTAGTGTATGTGTTTATCTGCAACCATATAGTGTGTGTACGTGTGTGTACGTGTGCCACTATGTATTATCGTGCAAGGTACAATAAAACGTGTCGTTCTTAATTACTAGCACTTGCCACATACAGAGAAATGCATATGCAAGTAGTTAATTGCATTACTTACACGATTCTACATTAGAGCGATGCGTAAGTACAAAAAAAAAAAAAAAAAAAAAAAAGGTACGCACGCAGTGACATATTTTCTTTATAATTTCTACAAAGGCAATTCAGCGCGCGAGACATGGTAATCCCGATGAGCAGATCAAAAACTTTATTAGGCACATATTTATAAAATTTAAAGTAGTTACCATAACACACTTGCCACTAATAGGTAACAAAGTGCATTGAGCCCAAGTACGGCTCAGGCTTATATGCAAGTACTAGGTTATATTATGTACAATTATTTAACAAATTTTTTTTTTTAATGAAATGACAGTAATGCGTCAGACAGACAAGTGCCAAACTGACTTAGACATGATACAGAATACGCAAGAAGATGAACCGCTTTGCGGTTAGACGAGTAGTGGAACCGCTTTGCGGTTAGCGGAATTGAATCGTATACATCTGTAATATAGCGCTCTACATTCCTCTCTAAATAATCACCACCATCGCCACTAATTCCCGCATTCCACTTTCTCCCCTATTTTGCCACCCAACGATTGATCGCCGCGGCTTGCCTTTGCTCATCTGTAGCGATGGAGCAAGGTGACAGCAGCAACTCGAACACGCACGCGTATGTTCTTGCTTCTGGTCCGATGGCAAACATCACTTCGCGATCAGATCTTCTTACCACCGCTCGCATTGCATATGGTATACCGGAGATGCGCGATGCCATCCATGAAGACCGAAGCCTCCCGTTCGGGTCCCCGTGCATTTTACACAGCCTACGACCACAGGAGTATTCTGCTCATCGGAACTCTCATGTATTTATTTTCAATAATATTTCGTTTTTTATGTTTTATTTTGACATAAATTTGTGAGATTAATGATGCAAAACTCATATAGGGAATTGACGCTTCCTCGACGCCGTTAGACTTCTGCTGTGGTATCGGCATTCGTTCCATGTAGAGTGATAGGCCGTAATAATAAGCATTGGGTTGGTGCGAATGGGGACCGGGTTGCATTTGTTCAGGATCGGGCACAATGGACCTTGATGAACGTCTACACCAAGGCGGAGATAACACTTCCTTCGATTCGAAATGTTGGGATCCATCCGGATGACCATTTCAGGTATTGCTCGATAAGTCGTTATTTCACCATCTTTTTGATTTATTTAAGCCAAAAGTTTTTAAAATACCACCCAGGTATCATTGGGAGATGGCTAGTCTCGTGTTACTAAAGATCCAGATTACTGGTGAACCATTCATGTTTGAAGGTAGATGGCACTACTGTGCCATAGCAGTGTTTGACAAGACATTGGCAATCATGATGGGTGGAATGGACTAGGACGGGAGGATCCTTAAGAATGACTTCCTTCGTCCGTCATTCTATGCTGATGCCATCTACGATGAAGGTAGGATATATGCTGTTACGGAACCCCGTGGGGATGTACTTGTGTGGCAGCCAATGGAATATGGTAAGTTCGTATTCTATTTATTTTATAACAATTTTGCACTTTTTGTCTTTACGCCATCAAATACAGTTAACTGTTTCCTAGATTAATTATAAGGCTGTCTACAATCAAACTTATCTCAATCTCAGATAATTTGTTCAAATTCCCTATGCATTTTTTAATTTATTCACATTTCACTTGTTTCTTTTTCTTCCAACCCTATAAAATTTTAATAGTTATCACAAAGTATATGATCAATGCTACATTGTTTACTTAAATAACTACCATGTTAAATATCTCGTAACTATGTTCAGACTACGTTGTTTATTTATTTCTCGTGATCACCGTTTTTTTTCTTTTTCTTTTGCCTAAAACACAAAAAAGGTGCAAGATCAGGTCCCCGTGTAATCTCGACGCCCTTGAACGAGGACGCGGCAAATGTTAACGCAGCAGGCCAAGATTCAAGAATCTGGTTCCTAGCGTCTGGTCTTGGTGGCAACATTATCTTGGTTTGTATCCGAGGTCAAGGCGAGCCAGTGGGTATTCCAACCAATTACAAGGGCAAGAATGTATGGAATTGTCCTTCCCTGCATTGTGAAGTATATGCAAGGAATGGGCAAGTTACCGATCCCGTTGATACTGACCGGTGAGGCAGGGAGATCTCTGAGGTAACTCTTTGTTCCTCGGCGTAAACTACCCATTCTTGCTAGATGCCCCAGAACCGAGCGCTTGTGGCGGCAACACATTTCCGCTGTTCAAGCCGGACAGTGTTTTTGCTGCACCAAACTACGTCAACCATATCCTACGTTTCCCAGATTGGTGCCGCATACCAGTTGATGGTGGTGCTTCTGTAGGCTCGACTTTTGTTTGGCCTGAGCTCAACTGGGGTGAGTTTCACGAGGTACCGATGTGGTTTGTGCCAACTCTGCCATGGCCAGATATGTGAAAGTTAGGTCTAGCCTGTGATTTAAAGTTGTTGTGTGCTATGCTTTCTATCTCAATTTGTGGAACCTTGAATCTATGTATTGTATTTAAATGTGTAAATTTATCATTCCATTTAGCATCGCTGATGTATAGATTTCGTTGATGTTAAGAAAACCAACAAAGAAAACCTGGTACTATTCTTCGTGCCACATTTGTACACATCTCAGTAGAACCGCCGTACCCAACTTTATTAGTAACTGTGACTTTCATGCCGCAAAAAGTACCAAGAAAAGCAAAACTACGAACGCGAAATGTACCTCTTTTCGTGCCGCAAATGTACTCCTCTTAGTAGAACGGTCATACTAGACATTTCCTAACAACTATACATACCCCATGTAATCGGATTTACGAAGAAAAATAAACCTAACCAATATGGTACTCGTCTTCAAGCCGCACTTGTACTAGTCTCAGTTTGACAACTGTACTCTACAATATTAACAACTGTAACTGCCCTAAATAAAAATTGAACGGAAAATGCTAGATATAGCTAAGGATCTGCGTGTCTGATCTTCCTGATCTTCCTGCCACGTCTGTACTATTCTGGAAGTAGAAGTACCTGCGTGTACACATATATCTGGATAAACCCATCAAATCGCTTCTTCTATTTATATGCATCGGCGTGACTTCTTCCCCTTATGCACAAATCTCCTATGATAAACTAGCAACTCTTTGTCTGTACAATTTGCAGCAACCATATGCCGTATAAGCACTTTTTAAAAGAGAGAAAAGACCCGGAGCTTATTCAGGTATTGCATAGGCAACTCCTATGATAAACAAAAAATAACATACAGATTGCTTAACACAAGGCATGATTGCTGAAAAATAAAGATGACACACATACAGATTGCTTAACACAAGAAATGGTTCACATCACAGAGTCATCGATGTCGAAGTTCAGCTACAAACATAATACAAAAAACAGAATAGTAACAATGTTCACACGCAACAAAAGCTAAAACCATGTCCCAGCTTAGATAAAGTAATACAAACAACAAAATGCACTACATCTTCAAATGACATCAACAGAAATAACAACACCCTGCCTCTGTTCCATGATACCACCATAAGGATGGAAGAGAAACATCACCACTTGACCAGCTACTAGTGCCTTCTTCTTAGCAAAATCTTCCCATGCATCAGGACTTATTATCATCCTACCATCAGTGGAGGGATAGAACTGTCCAACAACATCTGATGTGTTATCTACTGATAAAACCACAGAACCTGAAGGTTCTAGTTGAAGACCTTGGACAACAGTGCTTGGAATTTTCTGCACAGCACAACAAAAAATAAACAAAGTAAATATATAAGCAAGCATGTACATGTGATGATTTGGTCTACAACAAAATTAAAAAAAGACAAGCATAAATAAGGAGTCACGGATTACATACATACCATCAGGGATCTGTTAATGTTTGTGGCAGTGAGTTTGTGGATAAACAATGGTCCCAACCCAGTGCCTCTCCTATTGATAATTGCCTTCCAACTAGCCAAGATGTTGGTAGACCAATCAAGTGGCCTTGTCATAACAACAACACTGTGTCTATCATACACTGATAACAAAAAAAGCAAAACGAAGAAAGTCTGAATAAGCTAATGTTTGTTTAAGATGGAGACATATTGTATCATAAGTAAAAAATATGAAAAAATAAAAATCATATAACCTTCATCTGGTTCTTCATCACTTGATTCACTGTAAGAAACACTCGAAGTACCAGCCTGGACATTAATGATCTGGGACGTTGTTGCTGAATTGCAAGGTCCTACTCTAATTGGTCTATCGGAGTTGTTGGTCATTTGAAACATAATGAAATCACCAGGACGAGAACCGGAATTGCATAGAAATTCCTTCCACCCCCAACCATAAAAACTAGTTACAGACTCAGTCTCCACTACATTGAAAGTGTAATTGTTGCCTACAATATCAGAGACACGGACTTCACTACTGCCTGCACATATCATGTTTATCTTGTTCCTAACATAGCATGGGACATTCTACAAGAAAGGGAAACATGCAAAATCAACAATAAAACGACAATAAGTTAATATTTGTTTAAAAAAGAGGATAAAAATATAAATAATACGTTGGTGCATAAATAAATATAGTAACAAAATGTACCAGCAAATCTTCAGACTTAACCAACAGCTCTGTTATGAAAAAGGAACAATCCCTTGTTTTGGCCCTACATGGTCCATCTGGATTACCACAAACATTGCAGACCATATTGAATAAAATCCTGCGCACATGGAAAAGGACATCCCTAAGTAAAGTTTTTTAGTAACAAAAAAGGAATAAAATTGATTGGTAAAGTATAAACGAGGCAAAGACGATGAGCTCACGAGAGATTACATGTGAGATATAGAAAGTACCATTTGTAGATCTGATCTATTAGGGTTAAATCTTCAAATATGATTTGTTTTTAAAAGTTGTTGTCCATGGTACTTACCTGTTTTAGGATAAACATAGCAAAGAAAACGAAGAGACAAAAAAGGCAAAGGAAGAGGAAGACAAAAGAATCCAACGAGTTCCTAATGCAAACACATGAGGGTACGGGAAAGAACTGAGATAAGATAAAAGAAACCTATACGCGATACAGATATGGAGAAGACCCACCGAGATAGAGAAAGAGGACGATTGCTTCGCTCTGGACTGATGGACCCGCTGCCTTTGCCAAAATCTCTCGGCGTGGGTGTAGACCTAGACGAGGGAAGGTGGAAGAGGGAAGAAGAGTGAGAATAGCTGCAAAGTGATAAGGTTGTCTATATATTGAAGCCGAGTCGTCTCACCTCCCCAACGCTGTAGCATTAAAAAAAACGGACTAATATAAGCATTTATCTCGGGCAGTAATAAAAGCATTTTGACTAAGATGCTCCCTCCATAACCTGACGCAGCGGGACGTAGGTAATCCGTGATTGCTTCCTAATTTGCGCTGTTTCATGCATGCTAACATTTATTACATGCATTGACGAAAGAAACAGCTGTATTTGTTCACACTGCATGCAGTGAACCAAAGTCGGATCATTTCAAACGACATGTAGATAAAAGTAGAACCACGGTCTCGTACCACTTCTGGTGCGGACGCTGTACCCATATCTCGTTCACCACTGTACTCCTCAAGCCATGCACTTGTACACTATAGAAAACTGTTATGTTTATGGAGAAACAAAAAAAAACACAGTCCCGTACTCCTCTTTGGTGCGGACGCTGTATGCTAAATCTGTTGTTCATAGCTGTGATCTTCAAGCCATGCACCTGTACCTGCGCTAGAGAAAACGGAGTTCTTTCCAGAGAAACAAACAGAAACACGGTCCCGAACTCCTCTTGGTACGGACGCTGTACTAATTTCTCCTTCACCGCTGTACTTCACCTGCCTTGCACCAGTACCTAGAGAAAACGGAGAATTTTCCAGATAATCAAACAGAAACACGGTCCCATACTCCTCTTGGTGCGGACTCTGTACTCGTCTCTTCTTCTCCGCTGTATCCCTCAAGCCTTGCACCTGCATCTGCACTAGAGAAAACGGATATCTTTATCGAGAAACCAACGAAAACACAGTCCCGTACTCCTATTGGTGCGGACGCTATACTCATCTGTTATTCATAGCTGTACTCTTCAAGCCATGCACCTGTACCTGCGCTATAAAAAACAAAGTTCTTTCCAGATAATCAAACAGAAACACAGTCCCATACTCCTCTTGGTGCGGACTCTGTACTCGTCTCTTCTTCTCCGCTGTATTCCTCAAGCCTTGCACCTGCATCTGCACTAGAGAAAACGGATATCTTTATGGAGAAACCAACGAAAACACAGTCCCGTACTCCTATTGGTGCGGACACTATACTCATCTGTTATTCATAGCTGTACTCTTCAAGCCATGCACCTGTACCTGCGCTATAAAAAACAAAGTTCTTTCCAGATAATCAAACAGAAACACGGTCCCATACTCCTCTTGGTGCGGACTCTGTACTCGTCTCTTATTCATAGTTGTACTATTCAAGAATTGCACCTATACCTGCACTAGAGAAAACGGATATCTTTATGGAGAAACCAACGAAAACACAGTCCCGTACTCCTATTGGTGCGGACGCTGTACTCATCTGTTATTCATAGCTGTACTCTTCAAGCCATGCACCTGTACCTGCGCTATAAAAAACAAAGTTCTTTCCAAAGAAACAAACAGAAACACGGTCCCGAACTCCTCCTGGTGCGGACATCTACTAGTCTCTTACTCATAGCCGTACTATTCGAGACAAACAGAAACACGGGTGCGTGTTCCCCTTGGTACGGACGCTGTACTCGTCTTTCCGTCACCTCTGTACTCCACATGCATTGCACCTGTACCTAGAGAAAACGGAGATCTTTCCAGAGGAACAAACAGAAAGACGGTCCCGTACTCCTATTGGTGCGGACGCTGTACTCGTCTCTTATTCATAGTTGTACTATTCAAGAATTGCACCTATACCTGCACTAGAGAAAACGGATATCTTTATGGGAGAAACAAACAGGAACATGGTCCCGTACTACTCTTGGTGCGGACGCTGTACTCGTCTGTTCGTTATATCTGTACTATTCAAAAATTGCATCTGTATCTGCAATAGAGAAAACGGATATCTGCATGGGGAATTAAATAGAAACACGGTCCCGTACTACTATTTGTGAGGACGCTGTACCCATTTCTTCGTCATATATGTACTCTTCAAGAATTGCACCTGTACCTGCGCTACAGAAAACGGAGATATTTACCGGAAACACACTTTGAAACACGGTAAAGGCGTCCTGATCGTACCTCTCGCAATAGGACATAGCCCGGATCGTACCGAGCGTACACCCTGTCAAAGGCGTCCGGACACAAGATACATTCATATAAAAAAAATGTCTATTTCAAACATTTCGGGGATACCAACAAACCAGAAAAAACAATGCAGACAACAGACACATTCATAACAAACAAGGAGTAGTTCAAATAAACAAGCAAATCTGTGTTCAGAAGAAACAGCATTACAACTTTTCCTGACAGGGTAGCACTTCATTGAAAAAAGAGGTGAGAACACACTCCCAGCAAAAGCTTAAGCAAACAAACTAATAGTTCATACAAGCCATAACTAGTACTGGACAACTTAGGTGTGCCTGATCTTGGATTGATAACCAATAGATATCTTCAACTTATCCTTCAGCAAACACCTGATTCCTCGTTCATCTGACATTGCAAGTACTTATGTATATAGATTTATGCTGACTCAACAACAGCCCAGGTGTCATTGATGTTCTGCCTGCTATAAATTGACTTGAACGATCCATCAAAAGCAGGGTGTCTTTTCCTTACAGTAGCAACTTTGTAAAACTTCAACATCAACCGAGCACATATGAAGAAGTGATTTATGGAAGTGTAATCAAATGCGTAACGACTGGAGAACTTCAAGTACAGCGAGCCTTCCTCATCAACAGCCCACTTCACATCTGGCAAGTTTGCAACACGCAATGCATACACAAAATCCTTAGGGCCAGCAAAATACTTCAACTCCACCCTGAGCAAACAATCAGCAGGCCCTTCCTCCACACCAAGGATCCACATTGTTGTCGCAGGCAGTGTTGGGTTACGATGCAGCTCCACATCTTCGGGTGGCGTACCAAATCCCCTTGGATAATTCAGTATATCCATCCCTTCGTGTACAGCAAGGAACTGTTGCACATTGCCGTAGAAAAAGCTATCTTCACTTGGTGGCATCAAACTAAGCGTTTGAACCTTAATACAAATGATCAACTTATCATCATGCTTGAACATGATTCGATCGGAACCCAACAAGTACGTATCAACTGGATTACTGCATCTAACAAGCAGTTGAGAATTGTTGGATGTGTTGATCATGTATCTTATTGGAGCAGTGAAAAGTGACTGCACTGTGTGTATTGCGTTGAACAAACTCTCAGTTCGAAAAGAGAAACGAACACACACAAGCATCACATCGTTCACTGCACCAGGTTCCAGCCCCAGGTACTCCAAAACAAAACGTGAAACAACGGGCCTCCTAGTCTCCTCACCTGCCATAATGTGCTTCCTGTCTATACAAACATACACATGTGTTACATGAATTCAATGACAGACTTATTAGACTATATTCCTTCACATTCATTTTCCATTTATACCATAAAAACCAAACAATAGACTTTAATTTTATCAGTGCATACATAGTGCATTTTACTTGCAAAACATATTCAGAAAAGAAAAAACAAACTAATTGCATACAGCCACCCAAATACCATAAATGCAACAAAACACGAGTACAAAAAACAACACAAGGACAAAAATGGTACACGAAGCTAGCATGTATTATACCAATAATGCACAGATCTATACTGAACATGTTTCCAAAACATATATGTCTACACATCAGGAGCATGCATCATACTAAAAAATACAACCATGTATAGTTGCACAAAAAGCATCATGTACTATTTCTGTGTTTCATATGAGGTTGTCGTACCAGATCTTTCAACTGCAATAAGCTGTCGTACCAGTTCTATCAACATCCATATGTCAACAAACTACCAATGAAATATGACAGCGAAAAAATATGAACAAAACATCAATATTAGGTGGAGGAAAAAATCAAAATCAATTGTCGGATCTGTCTATTTAAGCAGTTGAATGTTAATGAATTTTTTACCAGGAGAAAAAATGCCACCGGTAGAGGAATGAGGGTCTCCGAGAACCCTGGCAGCGAGGAATGAAGGTCTCCGATGTCTCTGGCCACGAAGAATCCTCCCTGCGACGAACCACCGAAGCAAATATCTTCACCCTCCACCCCCCACCAGGCGAACTCGTTTACCTTGCAAAATGTCTCCCACACTACAGTTTGAACAGGGGGAAGAGGGTCCCGGGTCTTATCTAGAACAGAGAGGGAGTAGGTGGTGAGACACGTGCTCCCGCGCAACGCCACCTGTGACATAAATGAGAACACTTTGCCACACACATTAATGATTTAAGTTCAGAGATTCGAGACTTTACGATTCAAATCTCGAGGCAGATCCAACGGCACATTAGCATATCCCAGCAACGTGTCTCCGACTTGCCACCGGGTACTGCCAAGTGCCAACGCGTACCCTGACAACGGCACCATAGCAACCGCAGTATAGTGACATCCCTACCTGCCACGTGCCACCGGGTAGACACGCAACTTGGTTGAACTCCCATCAACATGCTGTACTCGTGTTCGTGCCGCCACTGTACTACATACTTTCAGCAACAGTACTTACCCTGGAGAAACAACAATCTACGCATGAAGCCGTGAAGTCTAAAAAAACCCCAGATTTTCCCTAGAACCGACCAGTCCACGACGCACCGTTCCACCTCAATGGCGACTCCATGCGACTACGGCGATGGGTTAGATGGTGGAAGACGCGGCGGGCATTGCGACGAATATGGCGATAACGTATCGGAGTCCTGCGACACCTCAAACAAAGTCGAGGGCGACGTGTCGCTGTTCCCGGCGGCTGCGTCGCCATCAGCGAAAGTCTGGAAGGTGCGCCCGGCTGAGAGCCATCGGTGGACCTCATCACTCGGCGGCGGCGAGTAAGCTTGCTTCCCTCCTCTGTAATTTTTGCGGCACCGCAACCGAGGAAAATCTAGGGTTTGGCAATTTCCAGAATTTTGATTTGATTTTCATGTGGTTTTTTCGTAGCTTGGAGGATGAAGTGTGGGATGTTAGGTTTCACCTAGATGGAAAAGATAATTTGGAGAGGAAACTAGGCAAATCTTACATTACCTATACCAACATGCTAGCAATGTTAGAGATAAGGGGTATGGCCGGGTTCTGACATGTACTTTGTAAAAGAAGAGGGGGCAGGCATAGAAGGGATGGCACTCATAAACAGCATGATTGACGTTGAAGAAATGCTGGAACTGTATAAGGATGCCGGATGTGTTTCCATTTCTGTAACCAAGGGTGAATCATGTCTGCCTGCAGATATAAACAGGAAACAATGTGAATTTCATATTCCTTTATCTGAAATAGGAGTGCCCGTTGTTTATGCGGTAGACATGCGAGGGTGTCTTGACTACAAAATACCACTTAGTACATGCTATTCCTATATCTGTAATGTATGAGGATTGTCTGTCGATTCAAAAAAGCCAGGTTCCAGTGATTACAAAAGGTTCAGCTGATGATATGTACTCTAGCACCACCGGGTCACAAAGTTTTCAGACTCCACCGAAGGATGCAAAGTACAATTATGTACATGTTGAGCATACTGATAATTTAGACAAAAAGAAGAGGAAACTTGTTTCTTCATCTGAAGCCACGTCAACAAAGAGACCAAAACATCTTGCAAGAGATCATCGCGAGTCTGTGGCACAATATAGACCAAAGAAGTTCAAACACCAATGCAAAGCAAAAAGACTGTACAACCTCTTAATGACATCAAACAAATTTGCATCGTAAGTACCTTATCATGCACTTGAATAATGTTCATATATTCAACTTGTTAATTTCAACCTTTTGGATTTCCTTGCAGAACTGATGTATTCAATGCATCGATTATGCACGATGCTATTCTGACTTCAATTTACCAAACGATGGGGCTGACATTGGTAGACAATTTAGTAGAGGTCGATTCTTGGATGGTACTACATTGGACTACATCATTGACGAGATGAGGAGTACCTCCGATTTGTACGCTCTTTGGAGAACGAGTGTTGTTAAGCCCAGGATTTATCATGGTATGCATTGCAGTCAACAATATATGTTGCAATATAACAGTGATCATATTGTACACTAACTACGATATAATCTATGTTTGCAACGTATGACGCGCACGTTCTCCGGGTGGGTATTTGGAATCAGACACAAGAACAAATAGAAGAAGCTTCTAAAAAAAGGGATCAAACATTTGACTACACAAAAGATTTCGATCTGCAAGCTGCATGGACACTTTCCCTAGATATGTTGACAAAGAAAAGAGCCTTCTTGACGCAAAACTTGTAAGCTCCCTACTTCTAAACGTGCAATACAATTACAGCATCTGAACTACATTTTTCATCTTGCTCCTATATGTCCAATCACCAAACAGATATTGATGCCGTACTTCAAAAATTATCACTATACTTTGTATGTGATGAACAAATACAAAAAAGAGTTGAAATATTGGACTCTAGAAACTATGCTGACACAAAGAGATGTACTCCACTGTATACAAGGAGCAAATACCATACGGAATGCGATATCATAGTAAGTATAGAATAATTTTCTAAGCTTCAAAAATAACAATATTTGTTGTTGTGGATCATTAGCTTGGAATCATTTATTTCTGATTCCTCTGAGATGGCAAGGATGGAACTTCTGCTCAAAACAGTATATGGTTTAGACGCATACAATGCAAGTAATCAACCAAAAAGATGGGTTTCCCTTGCAAACAAGCCGGTATATATCGGTGCCCACACCAAGGAGTAAATCGGTGCGCATTTCTTGTACGATGGGCGCGTATTTATACGATGGAAATGTTCTGTTGGGTAAAAGTGAAGGATATCAGCCAATTCTAAATGATCATGTAAGTGTTAGTGAACTACACATTGTTAGTAAGATACAGTGTTTATAAGATATGCAGTAACTACTATTGTTTTCATCCATTGCAGCCCTTTATAAACGACATTAAAGCTGAGTATATGTACATCTTAATATTCACCGTGCACAACAAGGCCAATTTGCGGAGGAAATCCTAGCATTAAAACCTCCATGCTCATTTTATGAATGAAGAAATCATAGTAAGAATGTTCACATGTTCACAACTGATATTTCATAAAACAATTAAATATCTCATATATTTATTAACTTGTTATTCACTGTTGCCTACTATATTTTTGAAGCACACCCCCTATGGTGAATGGTGGAACACTACACATGAATCGTATGTGTCGATTCATTTCCTCGAATACCTTTTGATGCTGTTTTGGTGGCAAAAACTTGAATACATTGCGATGGTCTTAGATCTTAGTACTTGTGTTGGACCTTCATCGTGTACTGTAAACCTATATTGTGTAGAACTTTGTATACACTATAATCCAGTTTTTTTTAATGCATTTTACAAGTAAGTACTTGTGTTGAACTTGCCCTTTTATCTGGTGTTTACTGATGAGTCGCATACTAGTGAATATGCTGCAGTATGTACTTTTATATCAGTACTTATGTATCCCAAGGAACCGAAAACTTCCAGAAAACATGAATAAACACTATGTACTCCTGTTGGTGCATAATATGTACTCGTGCATCGTTGACAACTGTACTCGACCCTTTTGCTTTGTCCCTTAACGAGAAAACAAAACATGTACTCCTTGCAGAAATCATATAGGAACATTCATGTACTCCTTTTGGTGCTAAACCTGGATTCATGCAAACTTGACGATTTGTAGTCGTCCCATGAACCTGTATCTTCTTAGAGAACCCAAAACATGCAGAAAACATGAAAAAAACTTACGTAATCCTATTAGTTCCGAGGGTGTACTCACGAAACATTCACCAATGTACTTGATACAGATCACACCTATCACTTCCCAGTGAACAAAAAAACAATGATGAAAAACATAGAGAAACAGTCCCGTTATCCTCTTTGATGCCAAAGATGAACTCTTAAAACCGTCACAACTGTTCTCGAGTCTTTGTGGAGACACCAGTATTTCACAGAGAAAGCAAATCTTGCAGAAAACATGAAGAAAAACAATCATGTACTCAAGTTGCTGTAAAATCTGAACTCGTGCAACCTTCACAACTGTACTCGTCAACTTGTGGCACCTGTATCTCCACAAAGAACCAAAATATTGCAGAAAGCATTAAGAAACACTCCTGCACTCGACTTGGTGTCAAAACTAACCTCGTTCGGTATTGACAAGCTGTAATCGATCCATTGTGGCACCTGTATGTTCCCACACATAACCAAATACTTGCTCAAAACATGGAGCAACACACTTGTAATCCACTTGCTGTCAAAGTTGAACTCGTGCAACCTTCACATATGTACTCGACCCATTGTGGCACCTGTAAATTCGAAGATAACCCAAATTTAACAGAAAACATGGAGAAACACTCTTGTACTCAACTTGGTACCAAAGCTGAACTCGTGCAACCTTCAGAACTGTACTCGACACATTGTGGCACCTGTACATTTCCCAAAGTTCCAAAAACATGCAGAAATCATGGAGAAACACTCCTGCACTCCATTTTCTGTCAAAGCTGAACTCGTGCAACCTTTTAACACTCTACTATACCAATTGTGGCACCTGTAACTTTCCAGAGAAACTAAAACATGCATAAAATGTGAAGACACATTATGTACCTCACTCCATGCCAAACTGAACTCGTGCAACCTCCATAACTGTACTCAAGCCGTTTTGGCTCCTATACCTTCCAAGAGAACCTAAACATTGCTGAAAACCTAGAAAAACACTCATGTATTCCATTCGGTGCCAAAGATGAACTCGTGTAGCCTTCACAACTGTAATTGACGATTTTTTACACCTGTACCTTCCCAGAGAACGCAAATCCTGCAGAACACGTGGAGAAGCACTCCTGTAATCCTTTTGGTGCCGTAGCTGTACTCACGCACACTTCTCCACTGTAATCTTTACAAAAAACATCCTGCACCAATCATGTTACCTAGACATCTGTGCGAGGTAGGGCTACATTTTGATTGACGACGCGCAGAAATGCAGGTATAAGACAGGCTCTCGTACTTATACGCAAGTACAGATGGGAGAGACGTATCCTAATAAATTCGCCCGTGAAGGAGCACGTATGGAAAAGGTAACGATTGTGAAACATGAACTAGAAGTAACAGGCACGCTTGTACAGGATTTTTTCTTCTAAGCAGAGCAATACATGAACACAACGCTGCTGCTGACCAGGGTTGTAATCTTCCATCACGACCTGAAGCACTGGCCGCCACCAGCAGATGAGCTTGGCGAGGATGCTGAGGCCTCCACTAAACCCATCAAGGTCCAGGAGGAAGAAAGGGTCGTCGCCATGGTAGGAAGATTTGAGGAATTGAATCGACGACCAATAAAAACATGGAGATGATTTACTAGCTGAGAAAACAATAAAGAACATGCTGGTGAGAGGTCACCGTAGGCCTGAGAAAGATTGCATAAGAGACACACCTAGATTTTTTTGAGGTTGCGCCATCGGCATGGCCTTGGGCTGGGGCTGGATTATGGCTCGGTGCTTCCTTTAAGCATACACGCTTCAGCACTTGCAACAGATCCGTGCCTCGTCTCTACTTCACTCCGTTCGCCGGTGCTGCTAGAGTGGGGAAGAAAGGCCGGATGGGAGGAAGAAGCGGAGGAGTCCATGAAGAGGCAAGGGAAAGGGGAACGGGGAAGGGATGGTGCAGACATTTATTACGTCTGCGCACATGGACCCAAGCACTGCTCAGAAATCAATATACAGAGAAAATACGTATCTGAATACACTGACAAATGTGGAAGCACATGGGATGTGATTGGTCCACAAATCGCGATCATCTGGACCCGAGAGTCAAAACGAAGTGCTAAGAAAACAAACAGATACACTCATGTACTCCTATTACTGCCCAATCTGTACTCCTGCGCCCTTCAAAGTTATACTCGATGCAGCTTGCAGCTGTACCGTCCAAGTGAAAGACAAAACTTTCAGACCGTAATAATACCAGCACGAGCACTGTATCCCAGACTAAAAGCAAAGTAAAACTAGAAACGTACTGATCTTAGTACCTACCTGTAGAAACGAAAATTTCCGAAAAAAAATGAAGAGAAATCCCTATTCGTCCTTCCACCGTAATCATGTCCATACCACCGCTGTATCGTCTACTAAAATTTTGTGATCACCTATACTCACAGAAATAAAAACAACAATTTAAACAAAAACAAATAAAAACGTCTGTACTTACGACCATTAAATTCTGTACACGAAAATCAAAAAATTAAACGTGAACAAACAAAGGCCGGTGAACTTAAGGCCCTTAACGAATGTACCTACTACAACTGGTACTCGTACTCTATCAACAGGTATACTCCTGTCAATACCACCGTTGAACCTAGTACTGCTATACTAAAGAAAATTTCAATTTCCAAACTACACATTATCACACATTACATTGATTAACAATTATATATAAACACATTGCAGTCAATCATATGAATGATAACAGTATCAGTCATACATTGTACATATATCCAGTAATATCGTATCCCTTGATTGCCCATTTTTTTCTAGGAATTTCAAAGCTTAGCCGTGCATCCAAGGCTGCATATTTGACCTGATCAAAGCTTAATTCGGGTCTTGCCCATCCTTCCTCTCTTATTTTCTTGCATGATTCACCTTTCTTTTCCAAATTTGTCCCCAACACAGCATTTGACAGATCATAGAGTGATGGTATTCTTATATTCTTAACAACTGGATCTAGTTTATGAATATTGATCATCTTCTGCAAGTCGAACACACACCTGATATTTAATCCATAAGGCATCAGCATCTTGCGATCCATATCAATTGCTGCACCAAAAAACCAAATCTTCCCCGAGCTCAAGAATTTCTTTAACAAACATGGAATCTTTGTTGCCTGAAATATCTGCGAAAATTCAAACTAAAGGTAAACGATGTATATAATTCGGAACAGTTGGTAAAAAACTTGTATGGTGTCATTTGTGATACCTGAAAAAGAATGATGTCATTGGCAACACATAGCTGCAAAACTGCTGCACGTTGCCGTTTATCCTCTGGAAGAAGTTTCTGCTTTGTTCCTTTCACTTTGTCAGTGAACTCGCAATCAAGACCAACGATCTTTGCGCTGGCGTCGCACAGGAAATCTTCGGATACGCGGTAGATCCACTTCTCCATTGTTGCAGCCCTTGTGGTTACGGTGACCTTGAATTCCATTGAGAGATGCTCGAACGAATATACGGTGTCACTTGTTTGGGGCGCCATAAGGATGGGAGAAGAAAATGGTTCAAGCGATGGTTTTGATACCTATCCACTTGGTATGGGGTTCCTTTTATACAAGATCAAGGTGGTGACGATGAGTGAGAACACATCGGTGCGATTTGTATTCCCTCGTTGGAATGTGATCAGGCTGATAATTAATAGCGGATTAATCAATAATAGCTGTGTGTTAGACGTACAGACGCATAAAGGGGCATGAGAGCAAGGAATTACGAACAAGGAGGGTTATCATCAATTATGCCTACTCTCCTACTAAGTTATCACCGTTGACCGACACGGTGGTGCCTTTTTATTTTTCTGCGCTCGATCAGTTCGTAGTACTCCAATTGTAAGACGTGCTTCACTTGACTCGGCCAGGCCATGTCTAGCGAAACCACCGTTTCAGTGTACCTGACCCCACTTCCATAGAACATTTTTAGCCACATTAGATACATATATCAAACTAGTTATTTTTCACTTTTAGAATCACCAAGTAAATAATCTATATTTTGGATTTTCTACAAATGTTACATCGATTATAATGTTGACAAAAAAATACACCTGGTGCTACACAATGTATTTGACATGTTAAATAAAGTGAATTGTGCATAATAAATATATATACACACGGCATATTAATAAAAGCGCCGGCAACAACATGCGGCCCCTTGGCCTAAGGCGCGCGAATCGGCACGCCAGCGCCTCAAGACGCGGGAAAGTTTGGACGTGGGAGCCACATATCAGTAACGCTAGAGCGCCACGAGAGATATTTTCACCCACGACGCCCGGCCGGAAACTCTCCCGCCTGCCGCGTAGGAAATTCTACCGCGTAGGAGGTTTCCCGCCTCGCCGACAGTCTATATTATCCCACCACCCCCGCCTCATTGGTTCAAACAACATAGAAATGGAAAAATGTTCAATTCGTGGGACGACGTCGCGCTAGAGAGAACATCAGGTAGCGGTGCAATAAAAGCGCTAGGAGACGCGGCCGTTGCGGGACACGCGGCGGCGACTGGAGGAGGAGGAGGAGGAGTTCCCGCGACGGCGGCGGGAGGAGGTGAAGGAGCAGCTGGGGCTCGATGAGGAGGAACGGCTCTGTATGGTCACTGTAATTGTCGGAGCTGCTCGGTACGGTCACCGTACTGCTGAAATACGCCGCGGAGGTCACCGAACTTGTCATACATGATTTATACGGTCACTGGTGGTGTACGCGAGCGTGTATTTGGTGGAGGTCACTGAACTTTGACATGAAATTCAGTAACGGTCACTGTGTCGGCTAGATGGTTGCGTGGAAGAAAAGAGGTAAGGGGTCTTGAGTGCAAAAACACACCGTGTGGGCCGACTTTTCTATTGCCTTCCATGCAACGAGGATCACGCAGAAGATGCAGTTGACGTAACTAGAAGATCGTGCTGTTTGTTACGGGGCGACATTGGCGGAAGTTCGTAGCCATTGCGGCGGAAGTTCGGACGCATTGCGGCGGAAGTTCAGAGGGGCTCTCGGCGAGGGACTTGATCTGGGCGGCGTATCCGTCCAGGGAGAGTCGGCGATGGCGGCTCGGCGTCGTGAGGAAGGAAGCCCCTCTCCTGTGTACGGTAAGACACATCTAGAGTTGGTTAGGGGAAAGGTAGATCTTGATCTTGTTTGTGCGTTTATGGATTACAATTGAAACGAATCAGAATACGAACACAGGAAGAATTTAGGAGCTACAGACTTCGAATTCCTACGAAAATCCTTAGAATCAAAGGTGCCCTTGGATATTGATGTTGATTAGAGCGCAGAGTTTAGGGTGTTGGGCTACTGCCTTAATTTAATGTTTAGTTCCAGTTAAATTGTAGAGCCTTTTATCTTTTTATTTTTGATGGAACCAGGACATTGGATTTATCACACATAGATGTTTATGTTAACAGATTTTTCGATCTCCAGTACAGTTCATATCGCCTCTGAAGAGGAACATCATCTCTTACGCAATGGGTGACAGAAAATCACCTCTGTTTTCTTAGGCAGTAGGTCTTACTTCATGGATGCTCACTGTCACTGCAGTACTGTACTTAAATGTTCAGCTCTAAACTAGTATGGTGCACTGGAGTTTGTACTTTGTATCGACTATATTTAGTGCAGAAACTTTAGAGTTGGTAGAATTTAAAACAATAAAAGTTATGAATTGGCATATACTGAATTTCTTGAGTTTACTGTACTGGAGTTGACTGGAGTTATGAATTGGCATATACTGAATTTCTTGAGTTCTTTGTCTTTGAGTTCTTGTCTTTGGAATTGGCATATCTTTATCTTGGAGTTATGAATTGGCATATACTGAATTTCTTGAGTCGATAGAATTGACTGTACTGGAGTTTGTACTTTGTACCACACCTCTGTTTTCTTGATAGAATGTATCGACTATATTTGGTAATTATTAGCATGGCATATACTGAATTTGGTGCTAAAATTTGTTGAACGGTTATGAATTGATTCATCAATTGTTGTCACAGGTAATCGTAGCAGCTATTTCTCAGTGGAAATCAATCATGGAGGGTATTTTGTGGGCTCAGGTAGAAACAAGAATTATGTCAGTGGACACAAAATTTGGTTTGATCATGTCGACAGTGTGACATGGTCACCACTGATCATTGAGAAACTAGTGCAAGAAGAAGATGATGCAAGTGATTTTGTGCCTCCCAGAGCAAACAAAGTCAATATGTTTGATGAGTTTCGGAATCCAAGATGAAGTGGAATTTCCAAAAATAATAGACATTTTGATCTATGAATAATAGATAAACTGAATAATAGACATTTATTTTCTTGCTGCACCCATTCACGAGAATTTTGCCAAGTTATGTATGACTTGAGTGATTTCAAATGTTTGCCTTATTTTCCTGATCAATTCTTTGTGTCAATGGTGCTTAATTGATGTCAAATGCTTGCTTTCTGTACCTCCTAAATAGAAGACTGAATTATAATTTTAGTTGTATGAAGTATTAATTTTGATCTATGAATTCTAGACAAATTGAATAAAGGACAGACAGAATACACAACTGAAATACAGTCATATGCTTGTTTATGCAGACAGAATACAGGACAGACAGTAAGTACTATACCTCATTGATGAATTATGCATCAGTATGGTACCAGACTATGTGCTTCATTTTTGTAATGTCATAATGCAGCACAGACAGTATGCTTCATTCAGCAGTTTGCTTCATTCAGCACAGACACTATGGTTCATTCAGCACAGACATTTTGCTTCATTCACCACAGACAGAGCTTGACCTGATGACTATTGCATAGGTAGTGTGCATAGATAACAAAGCCTTGTTCACTGTTGAAGTAAAACAGCAATGACATCAAGTGCACCAGCACAATCTGCTGCTAGCACAAGCTGCACATGTACAAAAGCAAAACAAAATGTGAAGTTCCATGGTCTGGCAGTGAGAAACAATGCCATGCATGTAGCCTACAAATTGCTGGAGTTATTCCATGAATACTTGCTGCATATGAGATGATTATTACAGAATATGGGCAACTACTGATAAATAAACACAGGAAAATGACAGTCGTTATTGGGCAGCGCCACCGTCGAAATTTTGCAGGCGGCGACCATATTTGAAGCGGCGCCGCCTACAAGCCGCTGTATCCTGTATTCAACATTAAATACCACAACAACATAAAAGTTATAAATAAGCACAGCAAAATTATATATGTGAGCACAAACTGATGACATGTATAAATTCAAACTAGTTGCTTTATATTTGATCATAGCATTACATAGCATTGCATTACATAGCATCTCCAAAAGGCTACTGCATCTCCAAAATGTTACTGCACTACATAGCATTGCTTGCAAACTCTAACTTTGGTTAACTCAAAGCTACTGCATTACATAGCTACTGCATCTCCATCTACCACTACACATGTACACCACAAACTACTTCAAAAGCTAGCAGTACACATGTACTGCTCATCTTCTCCAAAAGCATACATCTCCATCATCTACTGGCTCTTAACCATGGACTTCTTCTTGTACTGCATCTACAATTAGCTTCCACTAGCAGGGGGGTTCCATGCAATCGGCACCCCAAGCGGAGCAGCCCCGTGCTCCATGGATTTCATCAACAATCGAGCCATTTCGATCTTCGAAATGTACCTCAAACCAACCCTTGGATCATCTGCATACTTGCAAACCTCAATGACCTCGGACGTGTGCTCCGGTTCGCCGCCGGCCTTGGCAGCACCGGCTCTGTATGCAGCAATGATATGCATCGGCATCTCCACCAAATGGCGCACCTTGAACTCGGAATCCCAGCGGATGAGAAGCTCCATACCTCTGCGCCTGCACGCCACCCCCAGACGCTTCATATCGACCATGGACCGAGGAGCAAAGACCTCCTCTGCGGCAGCCCCGCCATATCCATCGAGCCGCCGCCGCTTTCTCCTCCTCTTGCCCTTCTTTGGTACAGGACGACGGCTGCGAGTACGAGGCGACAAAGAGGCTCCATCAACGGGCCGACGGACTGTTGTGGCGATGAAGGAGAGGACGTGCGGCGGTCTTCTCGTGGCGACGAAGGAGGATGTGCCGCCGGTCTTACGTGGCGACGAATCGGAGAGGTTGTGCGGCGGCGAGCTGCTGTGGGGACGAATCGGCCGGCCGGCTGCTCTGATCGGTCGATTCGCCGGCGGCTGCGTGGCGACGAATCGGCGGCGTGAGCTGCTGTGGGCTCGGTCGGCGGCGGCTTCGTCGGCGACGAATCGGTGGCGGGCTGCTGTGGGCGACGAATCGGCGGCGGGCTCTTGTCTGATCGGTTCGGCCGGCGGCTGCTGTGGGCGACGAATCGAGCCTGGCCTGCTGTGGGGTCGGTCTGCCGGCGGCTCCGGTGGGCGACGAATCGGCGGCCGCCGTGGCCGAATCGGCCGACGGTGCGTCTGAATCGGCGGCGGCTCACGTGGGCGACGAACAAACAAACACAAAAACGAAGACGGGGAGTGCGGGTTGGACGCGGCGGGTGGAGAATGGGGGCGGGTCAACGCCATGGGGAATGGACTTTGCAGGTCTCTCCCCATGACCTGTTTAGAAATTACGCCCCTACACGTTATGGTTACTGCACTACGGTCAGCCAACGCGATTACTTTGATTCAATTCATGTCAAAGTTGAGTGACCTGCACGTCCTAGCTGCTAAATACACGCTCGCGTACACCACCAGTGACCGTATAAATCATGTATGACAAGTTCGGTGACCTCCGCGGCGTATTTCGGCAGTACGGTGACCGTACCGAGCAGCTCCGACAATTACAGTGACCATTGGTGCATTTTACTCTTTCGGGGATGGGGATGGTCGGGGATCGGTGCGGCGATGGTGGAGGTTTCCCCAGAGATCCCAGTACCCATCGCCAACTTGACCCATACCAAAGTGCTAACACATCGGTCGGTAAATGAAATGTTTATATCACTTGTTATAATAAAAAAAAAGATACAACGGGTGTCGGATAGAAGATGATGTGACACAATTTACTAACAATTACAATCGTTGTTACTAAACTGCGCAACATCACCTTATATCCATACACAGTTTTACCTCAACATAAATGACACGTGAGGGGAGTTGAACTCACAACCTATGCATAATACCTTCGAACCACTAGGACAAACCATTCTGTGTGTTGCAATCCTTATCTAATGTATCAAATACTAGTACTTGTACTACATACTCTTCCCCCATTATTAAATTCTGCTGATTGCCAAACGAGGGTTAGGTTTATCCAGTCCTCCGAACCGTAAGTGCGATGCGCTAATCAGCAGCTAAAGATCAGCGCAGCATAGCAGCATCAACAACCGACAGGAGCACTGACAAAATCAATCTTCAGGACTGCTGATCTACTATAAGTCCTCTCACCGCTAGTCAACCTGTGTCAATTTTGCTTTTTCTGGTCTTGAATTAGGGTCGTCATGCCGGCTGGGAACCTGCTCTCACAGGCGAGTAATTTAACAGGATCTGTTTAGAAGTGGCTGTAATAAAAGATGTTACTATGCTTCCTATTATTATACGGTTTTGTTTGGTGCTGCAGCTGTACTTGTCTTAAGGTAAGAGATGTACTTCACCATAATGGGACCTGTACCTACCATGAAACCGAAAGATTGCAGATAAACAAATAAATAACCAGTTAAAAACAACAACACCTTGAATAACCAATAGACTGTTAATGCTTACAATACTGCCTTATTATAAGATTCTTCAATACAACCGAGACATAGGTACAAATAAAAATAAAACATCCTTGACACAAACTTCAATAAAATTTCAACACATGGTTTGAACAAAACAACTGCATTATAACTGACTTAAAATATTTCACTAGCAATACTTCTAAAGTTTTCGGACACTTCTTCATATCTAAAAGCCAAATTCAAATCCATTTGTAACGGTAGGAACAAACCACATAGGAGACTCCACAATATCACCCCAGCCAGCCGCAGCATATTGAAAGAGGAGCCAATGCCAACTCCACCATTGAGTGACATCCTACACCAATCTGAACAGAGCTGTGGTACTTGGTGGAAACGCTTGTGAGTAGCAAACACACGATCTGATGTGAAAACTGAAGCTGCATTGACATCGTTGAGACCAGCTGCCTCGGGAGGACCAAGCGAAAGCAGGTAGTTTGTACCAAGAAACAAAGATGTGCCTTGCAGACCTTCAAGCCTGACCCAATTTGGCGTGGCAGGGTCATCACCATAAGAATCTTTAGCATAGACATGACAACGCATCGATGGGTAAATTAGTAGCTCCCTCCCCATATGATCGATCGGATTACCTTCTTGGGTTCACCATGACCTATAAAATTAATCCAAAGAATAGTGCCTTAATAGCACGGAGAAAGGAACCACGTGCAGCTAGCAATGTAGTAGACATCATCAACAACACCATGTAGATTTGGCTGCTCAAAAATCTCCGGAGCAGCTATCACACGAGGAGCAAGACCGCACCTGTTTTTTTTTTGCTTAAACGTGGTCAAGATAGATCGGATACTATATAACTATAAGAAAAAGCGTGATGCAAAAAACAGTATAAAGTAAGTGAAGAAATAAAGAAAAAAACTATAAGCACAAAAATCAAAAACTCACCCCAAATAGTTGGATCCCAAACAAGGACATCCCCTGCGGAGTGCGATATGAGCGTAGATCCTACCAGCGGTAAGAATGGCATCAACATACCTTGACGGTGCAAGGTAATCGTTGCGAAGGATCCTCCACTGCACGTCCCTACTACCACCACGCATGATTGCAATCATCTTATCAAACACTGCTATGACATAGTAGTTCCATTTGTTTCCAACCCTGTATGGTTCAGCGATTATCTGAATCTTCAACAAGCTGCATGTGTGCCAAATCATACCGATACAAGAAAGGCCCATCGGAGCGATGCCAACGTTACGAACGGATGGCGAGAAGGATCTCCTCGTCGTGTAGAGCGTTAAGCGAAGACCACCGTGCTTGCTCTTGAACAAGCGCAACCCATTCGCCATTGGAACCAACCCGGTGCTTGTCGCTGGCCCGACCTGTGTACAAGGTACAAATGCTTTTGCGAAAGGAGCATCTAGTGGCATCAGCGATGCGTCAATACCCTGCGAATTTTCGAATTTTCTAGTATGAAATACAGTACACAAACATTTTGTTGCAATCCATGAAAAACAATGAATACATTCGGTGCGATCAGCGGGCCATGAACTAGGATCGGAAATGCAGCAGACACGGCGATCCAAAAGGAAACCTTGCATCCTCACGGATAGCGTTGCGCATACCTGGCATACCTCGGGACATTCTAGCAACGGTGATGACGTCTGAGTGAGCGCTGATATGCGTCAATGGACCAGAAGCGATCTCAGAAACGACAGAGGAAGAACCCTTCTCCATTGATGAAGAAGAGTGGATATTCTGTCTGACGGTATGTTGTTGTTTCTCAGCGGATGATGTGATAGAGATACAAGGAAATGTTCAGAATATAAGAACTGGAGTTGGCAGTTAGTAGTAGCGGTTGCTAATTATAGACCATGAAAAACACTTATGCGCCAACACCTATGAAACCGTCAAAAGTAGTGGGGGTGAAAGCAGTTACAGGAGTGAGGGGGTCGTCCATCAGTTCCAAAAATAAGTTTAATACAGAGCATTAAAATCATCCATTTCATGATATGCAACCGTACTTTACGCATCCATTGCATGCTATGCAACCATATTTATGCATCATGTTGTACAGCAGTATAGTGCACCTGCTGGTTTAGCACTCCATCAACAACATAAATGTACCTATGCAGCACATCGTTCGGTACTTATACATACTATGTAATAGTACTCGTGATTCTGATTGCACAGTACTCATCACGGGATCAATTGTACTCTACCATATTACAAACTGTTCCTATCACATAAAACAGAAGAAACAAAAGGAAAAAAATCTGGTTCTCATATACATGACACAACTGTCCTAGATTTAGTTGCTACTATGTACTCTACGCTATTACTAACTGTACCTATCCCATAGACCGAAGAAACCAACTATACCGACAGAAACAATCTCGTACTCCTCTCCATGCAGCACCTGTACCCCAGGCGGGGCGGCGGCAGCCTTCAACTTCCTCGACGCCCGGGGCACCTTGTCCTTGCTTCCAATAGGGCGACCGCGTCCCGCTTCAGGTTCTTGACCGGGAATTGGACGCCATACCTTCAGTCCTGAACAGTTTTCGGAGCGACGGATGAGACTCGACGATTCCTCTCTCGAGGCAGATCCAACGGCACCATAGCAACTGCCGTTCCGCATTCGCGGCGAAGATACTAGCAACGTGTCACGCGTCCTGCCACATGCCACCGGAGGTACATGTGCAACCTTGGTTTAACCCTTACCAACGATCTGTACCCGAGTTGGTGCCACGCACAATACTCCCGCATACGGCACAACCGTACTACATAATATCAACAACATTAGATATTACAGAAAACAGAAACTATCATCTAAAACCAAAAAGATACAGTTTTTGATCTTCGTGCCGCATCTGTAATTTCCCAGTGCAACCAAAACCAAAAGAAACAACCTGGTAATAATATTCATTATTAAAATAATGAATATTATCGTTAGAGTACAAGTGGTATTGTTCAGAATATCACAAAATCCAACAAAACCACGACGTGGTGGGTCCCACAATATCAACCAATTCGTCTTCTACATCTATATTATAGCTGTATTAGGGCAAAAACCTACATACTCAACTCTAATCTACTCAAACACCCACGGAAGAACTCACCGCAAGGACGCGGTACAGGCCGACCCCGTTCAAGAACTTGTCGGAGAATCAAGATAGTCTCCACTGCTTCTCCATCCGAGGTTAGTTTCCCATCAAGCAACAGCATCGCACTACGATGCCTGAATTCGTTGTCTCCACACTGTATTCCTTTTATACGAATTAGAACACATAGGCGTGCGACAGCTCCCATTTCTTCCCCACCACCGGTCCGGCAAAAAGTAAGGGCAAACCCTAGCGAGCCGCCAAACACCTATCCTCTCTACACTCCACTACTCCTCATCAACCAGCGGTGAAGGAAGCTGTGGAGATCTGAGTTATTCTTGCGAAGATCACGGTGGCTACTCTACTCACTCCGCCGACTCCGCCGGCCACCCTTCAATCCGCGACGGCGCGTGCCTTTAGAGATCCGTGAGTTCGGGCACGGTATGGATCAATTCCACCGATGGCTCATCCTTTAGTTTCTTCTCCAATGGTATATAGAAATTAAGGAAGTAAATGGCATCTGCGTCTAAAGCAGACCCTTCGTTATTAAATATTTTTTGCTTATTACTCTGACTGTTGTAAACAGTATTAGCTCTCTAATACACTCTGTAACTGCAGGTACAAACCTTATTAATCTAAGGCAAAACTACAACCTTATGTGTGTAACCATGAGTAGAAACCAAGGAAAATTTAAATAATAACTTTACCGCCCTGCACATATTGCCTTATCAATTTAAGACATAATTACAGCCTTATGTGTGAAAGTGCGCTAAGACACTCATCTTAACAAAATTAATTTAAGAATAGTTTCCATGATAAATTTAAACAGTTGCTTTCCTCACATGCAGATTTTTGCATTTCAATTTCAGGAAGAATAGCAAATCTCCGGTATGACAAGTCAATGACTATCACCGTCCTTGAATGAAGGTAATGTACAAACTTATCCCTCGATGCAAAAATGTGTTACTCTTATGATTCCTTTGAAGTCAAACCTGTTTATCTATAAAGCATATTAAAAAAAAAATTGAAAATTTCTAATATAAAATTTTTCTGGTACTTACCATCCATGACAATGAGTTTAAGACTAACTAAAACGTCTCTACAACTAAAATGCGTCTGTATAAAAGTATAATAGATTCAAACAATTATATTAAATTTTAAATACGAATTCCATGTATTAACCTTTGGATAGATGATTTCTGCGATATTATTGCAGCCACTATAAATCATGAGGAAGCTCCAATTGCCCCACTAAACTTGAAGCCAGCAGCGGTTGTGTTCCCGAGAAGAACAAGACAACATAAATGCATTCAATGCAAGTATCTGATCTAAAAGGAAAAATTGTGAAGCAAGAACGAGCGCAGATTCCTCTAAAAATATTGCGACAGCAGTCAGACCGCCTCCTCGCAGAAACATTTTGAATAGCCTTGCAGGAAGAAAGCACAAGAATATATCATCAGAGAAAGAGGCAGCAAGAATGGAAAAAGAGTCTGAAAACATGTTAAAGAAAACTGCCGATATTGGTTCTAAAAGTCCAAGGAGAAGCAAACGATTGTCATCTACAAAAGAGACAGTAGTCACCAGCTCTAGCCAAAGTGCTCCAAATATCAATGAAGAAGAAAAAACACAGCCTACAAAATCTGCCAAAGAAGGAAAGAAATCAAAAACGCCGCGCGCAATAAGAAAATCGTATCGCAATACCAAACATCACGGCGAGCATGACGACAACGAAGAGAACAACACAAGCGAAAAAGAAAACGATGAATACAACGAGGTAAATATGATTATTTTTCTTAGTACCTTGGATCCAAAATAAATGCATTTATTATATTGTTAAACATTTTTGTCTAACACAATTGATTTTAATCATGCAGAACATATCTGAAAATTCAGAAGATAAAAAAAATAAAGGCAATAAACAGGAAAAGGCAAGAAGGATTGCAAAAAAAGCAAAAATAAATTTTATGGCCAGAACGATCAACAAGACAGTAAGATGCTCACTTAGACAGCTATTCACCTGTGTTGAAATATTGGAGGAACGGCATATAAAAAGACTTCGGGATGCAGGTTTGGGTCCCTTGCTTGACAGCAAGATCAGGCAAAACATTAATATCCGACTTGCCTGCTTCCTTATGAATAGAATAGATCCAACAACCATGACTACGAATCTAGGAGTAGCAAACAAAGTAATTGAGATTACATCTTATGCTATCCATCTGCTTTTGGACCGCTGAGACGGTTCAAACACAACTCCTAGACCATCAGAAAGTGGCAACGACAAAACATTGCATGATCTGAAGATTGAGCTTGGGTTTAGGAAAAATGAGGATATGAATACTGATGACCTTCGCAAGCTCCTAAGGCTGTTGGTTAAAGACGAAGCAAACGACGATTTGGCTCTGAAAGTATTTGTGTTGATAATGTACATGAAATTCATATGCCCTGGAACAGCTGTCCGTGTGTCAAGGAGGCAGCAATGGTAAAAAATCTGGACATATCAAAGTTGAAGGACATGGATTTGTGTCGATTTGCTTGTAGATGAGCTCAAGAGAGCAGTCATTCGATCTGAAAATCTAAATCAAAATGGACTGCCTGGCTGCATCATAGCACCAGTTCTGTTATATCTTGACTGTTGTATGAAACAAGGCCTTTCAGACCTGGACACAAGAACACCTCGTACACACTTCATGGATTATGAAAAACTAAAGAGCATCGCTGCAGCAGACTGTGCTAAAAAAGGCGGGGAAGACCCCAATACCTGGATATTTGGAAACTTACCTGTAAGAAAATTTCAATGACCCTTTATCTTTTTTGTTAATTGTATCTCATATTGCATAAGTTAATACAATGTTTTCATTTTCTCATCCCAACAGTGGAAAGCACCAAATGACATAGTTTACTACCAGAAAAGGAATCCACTAAAAAGAATGTATCCGCACCATGAAGACCAAATGATGTCGGCAAAGCGTACTTTCAGAAAATCAAGCATTCCAGCTGGTGGTTCCATTGAAGAAGAAAACACCAGTGTATCAGAAGATACATTGGAACAGATTGACAACCTGCTGACTAGCGCATACGACCTATCACACAAAGTACCAACTACATTTGACCGCCTCAAAAATGGAACAGCTGCTGAAAACCAAGCATCTACTGTCAAAGAAATTTCTGACAACGAAGCTAAAGTTATAGAAAGTTTACAGAAGACAACATTTCATCTCAGACAAACTTTCGCATTGTTCAAGAAAGCACAGGATGAACGTTGCAAGCAAATTCAGCAAGATGAAAGGATAGCAAATAATGAGGTACGACAAAAGACATAATCACACTGGCAATTTTTTGTTGTGTCTGTTCAAATTTAACTAATCTAACTACTTACAAATCATAATTTTAAATTTCCAAGTACAACAATATAAGACTAATAAAGTTTAAATACAAAAAACCAGGTTGACAAAGAAGCTGCATCTCCAACTCAAGAAGGCACTGCAGAAAAAACAAGAAGTGGAAAAAATGTGAGTTAACCTCGACTACATATGAGTTAACTTCAATTACAAATACAGCAACCGTTTAAATTATTTTTCTAACTTGTTAACATATCGTAACAGGTTGCGAAGTAACCTGCTTCTGCAAAAGAAAGGATTCAGGTACAATCAAACAATGAACATAATATTAACTTGTTCATTGAATACAAAATAAAGTAATACTATTAGAAAGTTCTTTGTGGTGAATTTACAAAATAAATAATTTTTTATAATAAACATTGTATGTTATATCAGTGAATTACACGTGCAAGACGAAGGCCCCATGGCAGCATCGAAAACTTTTACTTCTACAACTGAAGTGTGACAGATATACTGTACTAAGACGTTGGTTTGAACTACCTACAACTTTTTTAGTATCTGTACTTTTTGTAAACGTCTGCAAAGTTGAAAATCCGCAAACATATCATTGCATAACTTCCTGATTCGAACTAGTGATTATCAATGTGAAACAAGTGTACTCCACAATCCTTGCACATGTAACTCCGCCAGACAAAACAGAAATTGTTGCAGAGAAACAAAAAAAAACACGGTTGGTACGGACGCTGTACTCATCTCTATGTCACCTCCGTACTCCACAATCCTTCCACATGTACCTCCGCTAGACAAAACAGACATTGTTGCAGAGAAACAAACAGAAACACGGACCCCTGCTCCCATTGGTGCGGACACTATATTTGTCTCTCTGTCACCTCCGTAATCCACAATCATTGCACATGTACCTGCGTTAGACAAAACGGAAAATCACAAAGGGAAACAAAGGGAAACACGGTATAGTGCTCCTCACCGTGAGGATGCTGTACTCGTTTCTCCCACACATCTGTACTACACAAGCCTTGCACCTGTACATGCGCTAGACAAAACGGAAAATCACAAAGGGAAACACGGTACCGTGCTCCTCACCGTGCGGATGCTGTACTCGTCACTACCTCATATCTGTACTCCACAAGCCTTGCACCTGTACCTGCGCTAGACAAAACGGAAAATCACAAAGGGAAACACGGTACCGTGCTCCTCACCGTGCGGATGCTGTACTCGTTTCTCCCTCATATCTGTACTCCACAAGCCTTGCACCTGTACCTGCGCTAGACAAAACGGAAAATAACAAAGGGAAACACAGTACCGTGCTCCTCACCGTGCGGATATTGTAATCGTCTCTACCTCACATCTGTACTCCACAAACCTTGCACCTGTACCTGCGCTAGACAAAACGGAAAATCACAAAGGGAAACACGGTACCGTGCTCCTCACTGTGCGGATGCTGTACTCGTTTCTCCCTCATATCTGTACTCCACAAGCCTTGCACCTGTACCTGCGCTAGACAAAACGGAAAATAACAATGGGAAACACAGTACCGTGCTCCTCACCGTGAGGATGGTGTACTCGTCTCCACTTCACATCTGTACTCCACAAATCTTGCACCTGTACCTGCGCTAGACAAAACGAAAATCATCCAGAGGAACACAGAACGTGCTCCTCTTGATGCAGACGCTGTACTCGTTAATCCCTCACCTCCATACCAACCAAGCCTTGCACCTTCAACTACAATAGACAAAAACGGGAATAATCCAGAGAAACAAGGTCAAGTGCTCCTCTTGGTAAAGACGCTGTCCTCGTATTTCCGCCACCGCTGTACTGTACAAGCCTTGCACTTGTACCTGCGCTATTGTCTTTCCTATTATTGTCTTTTTGAGAACAATCCCACCCACACATCGGAAACTAATGAACCACAACATCCACAGCATGCTGGAACAATATAATACATGTAAAAGGCACTGGACGACAAAACACCGCACTAGGTCCCGTATGTCATAAAAGCAGAATACAATAAGTGTAAAAGAGAGTGGACGACAAGACCTCACAGTAGCTCCCGGATGTAATAGTGGCAGAATAGAATAAACATAAAACAGAGTGGACGATAATGCCCCCAAGTAGGTCCCGAATGTATAGAGTCATAATAGAATAAATATAAAAGTGAATGGACAATAACACCCCTAAGTAGGTCAGAAATGTCTTTGGGTAAAAACCACACCAAAACTACTCTACTTGGCTTCTAAAATCAACAGTTCCACACCAACCGCTTTGCAAGAATCCACCTCCTTATCCAAAACAGGAAAAGAAAGCAACAACAGCAAGGGAGCATCGCGGCATCTCCATCACAAAGACACCAGCTTCAATTCGGAAAACTATCCCAGGTTTCGGATCATTGGTATGTATATCTCCAAAACTTATAGATTCTGTGGAAACTCTATGTTATAAATAGATCAGTCGCATACAACAATAATGCAGAAAATAGATCTAGGGTCTACTGGAAAACAGTCTCACTACGCTTTCTTTTGCCACCTCGTGAATCAAGCACGAACTTGAAGTTCCGCTCATGGATCTAATAGGAACAAACATCACACACATACATCGTATTCGAGGTCAATCAAGGAAAAAGATCAAATGTCGGCGGACACGAGAGATATCAATAATTATATAATTTTTTAATTCCAAGTCAACCAAGAAAACAAGGTTAAATGATTAATATAGGTCATGAAAAATATATTCGTTGCTAAAATATACTAATATTCCACACTATGATATTTAAATGACAAATAAGAAAAGATATAACTATAAATCAAATGAATTTCATTATCACTTGAACTAAGTTGAAACAAATAAATTATTTATATCCAAAATGTATTTGTTTGCATTAGTGAATAATCTGTAGTTCCTTGGTCTCCAAAATATATTGCAAGCATATGCAATTTGATGGTTACCTTTTTGTTCTACATAGAAAATGCTCTCAAGACTGCAAAAGGATGCACACAACAGGGCAAAGAAGTACGGATACTTGTGCGAAGCTGTCCAATATGCGAGGCCGACCCTCACTACCAGGTTTCAAAAAATATATTACTCATCAAATACAATGAAAGTTGACCTAAATTCAATTTAAATATGATTTATAATGAATGAATTAATAATTGAAATGTCATATCTAGGAAACAACTTGCTTGCAAGAATTCAGGAGACTAGCAATCAAGGGCAGAGGAATACGGAAACTTGTGCAACAACTATCCAACATACGGCGTCGACCTGAAGACCAGGTTTTCAAATAATCATAAGTTAATGCTTAGTTGCGTATAAACCATATTACTTCATGTCATGCAATGAAAGTTAATTTAATTTTATTTAAATCTTAATGCATCTAAACTATATGATCTTAATGCATCTAAAGCTGTAGGAAAGTCACGCAACAGGTAATCGGGGTACAACCAACAACGCCACTTTGAAAAGAGGCAAAGCAATGATGAAAGTGACAACAAGACGGAAAAAGGTGTTGACAGAGATATTGATGAAAGTTATGCCTGATTTATCTCGAGGTGTTGAACAAGATAACTGTTAGAGGTACAAATAGTAGCAACCAAAAAAGCAAACATTACGGTGAATATATAGTTTTCAATGAAAAATTTAGAATACCTCTTGATTGTAGGACCTGGTGTATGGAAACGAAAATTTTGACGAAGCATCGTCTTTGGAAACCACGTGGAGATGAATTACACTCAAGTATTCCAGCTGACAAATGAAGTCATCACGAACCAGACACCAGCTATTAAACATTATATTTGCACCATGACTAAATCATTTGTTACAAGAGGCATATCTAAGATGGTAAGTTTATCGGAGTTTTCGTAAGTCTATCTCGTCAATTATATAAAATACTTACTGTCTGCCTGACAAGAACACGTCTGACATCCTGTACAACAACACTAAGAATGGTTGGTTAATATGGTAGGACTTTGGAGAGGACTTCACTAATGAACACAGTCGGGGATTCATACAAGAACCGGTTAAAGTTGCGTCAATGCACATCGGAGACATTACAATGTATGCTACCATGAAGATGGATAAGAATGGGAAAGCTATGATAAAGAAAGGATTCGAGATATAGTTCAAGAATTTTACCTGAAAGAAGGAGACATTTGCTCATTTAGCTTCAAAGATGAAAGAGGATCTCCATTCTTACATGGCAGTGCACAGCTCAAGCTTGTCATAACAAAGCTAAAATGTGAGGCGTAAGTTAAAATAAGTACAATGTGTCGTACAGAAACAATGTGAACCACGCAACGAATTACGTTCAAGTATTTGTATTTGGTTATTAGTTAATGCTAGTGTCACGTGTACTTTTCAATATTTTATATGTAATATTTGAGAAACTACTCGAATTTATTGACCTTTGTAATGTTAATGGTAGTGTCATATGTCTGAAATTCATTTGCTTTATGCTGTACTCGACTCGTCCTCACCTTTGTACTCGAAACAAGCCTTTGCACCTGTAACTACACTAGTGAAAAAGGAAAGAGACACAGTCCTGTACTCCTACATAAGTTGTACTCGACTCGTCCTCACCGCTGTACTCGACAAGCCTTTGCACCTGTAACTACACTAGTGAAAACGGAAAGAGACAAAATCATGTACTCCTCTTTGTGCGAAACATGTACTCGGTTCGCCATCACCATTGTACTTGACACGCATTTGAACCAGTACCTGCGATGGAGAAGCACAGACTTGTACTCATTTTGATGCGAAACCTGTACACGACTAGCCATCATCGCCGTACTCGACAGCCAACAGAACATGTACATACGCTAGAGAAAGCGGAAATCTTTCCAGATAAATCAAAAAGAAAAACACAGTACCGTGGTCCTCTTCCTACCTAACCTGTACTCGTATCTACGCCGGGGATGTACTTCACCACCATTCGAACATGTACCTGCGCTAGAGGAAAAAGAAATCTTTCCAGATAAACCAAAATAGAAATACGATACCGTGCTCCTCTTCCTACATAACTGTACTCGTCTCTCACGCCGGGAATGTACTTCACGACACTTCGGACGTGTACCTGCGCTAGAGGAAACGGAAATCTTTCCAGATAAACCAAAAGAGAAACACAGTACCGTGCTCCTCTTCCTACATAACCTGTACTCGTCTCCACGACGAGGATGTACTTCACACCCCTTCGGACGTGTACCTGCGCTAGAGGAAACGGAAATCTTTCCAGATAAACCAAAAGAGAAACACAGTACCGTGCTCCTCTTCCTACAAAACCTGTACTCGTCTCTACGCCGAGGATGTACTTCGCACCCCTTCGGACGTGTACCTGCGCTAGAGGAAACGGAAATCTTTCCAGATAAACCAAAAGAGAAACACAGTACCGTGCTCCTCTTCCTACATAACCTGTACTCGTCTCTACGACGAGGATGTACTTCACACCCCTTCGGACGTGTACCTGCGCTAGAGGAAACGGAAATCTTTCCAGATAAACCAAAAGAGAAACACAGTACCGTGCTCCTCTTCCTACAAAACCTGTACTCGTCTCTACGACGAGGATGTACTTCACACCCCTTCGGACGTGTACCTGCGCTAGAGGAAACGGAAATCTTTCCAGATAAACCAAAAGAGAAACACAGTACCGTGCTCCTCTTCCTACAAAACCTGTACTCGTCTCCACGCCGTGGATGTACTTCACACAACTTCGAACCTGTACCTGCGCTAGAGAAAACGGAAAATCTTTCCAGATAAACCAAAAGAGAAACACAGTACCGTGCTCCTCTTCCTACAAAACCTGTACTCGTCTCAACGCCGAGGATGTACTTCGCACCCCTTCGGACGTGTACCTGCGCTAGAGGAAACGGAAATCTTTCCAGATAAACCAAAAGAGAAATACAGTACCGTGCTCCTCTTCCTACCTAGGCTGTACTCGTCTCCACGCCGTGGATGTACTTAACACACCTTCGAACCTGTACCTGCGCTAGAGAAAACGGAAAATCTTTCCAGATAAACCAAAAGAGAAATACAGTACCGTGCTCCTCTTCCTACCTAGGCTGTACTCGTCTCCACGCCGTGGATGTACTTCACACACCTTCGAACCTGTACCAGCGCTAGAGAAAACGGAAAATCTTTCCAGATAAACCAAAAGAGAAACACAGTACCGTGCTCCTCTTCCTACCTAGGCTGTACTCGTCTCTACGCCGAGGATGTACTTCACACCCCTTCGGACGTGTACCTGCGCTAGAGGAAACGGAAATCTTTCCAGATAAACCAAAAGAGAAACACAGTACCGTGCTCCTCTTCCTACAAAACCTGTACTCGTCTCCACGCCGTGGATGTACTTCACACAACTTCGAACCTGTACCTGCGCTAGAGAAAACGGAAAATCTTTCCAGATAAACCAAAAGAGAAACACAGTACCGTGCTCCTCTTCCTACAAAACCTGTACTCGTCTCAACGCCGAGGATGTACTTCGCACCCCTTCGGACGTGTACCTGCGCTAGAGGAAACGGAAATCTTTCCAGATAAACCAAAAGAGAAATACAGTACCGTGCTCCTCTTCCTACCTAGGCTGTACTCGTCTCCACGCCGTGGATGTACTTAACACACCTTCGAACCTGTACCTGCGCTAGAGAAAACGGAAAATCTTTCCAGATAAACCAAAAGAGAAATACAGTACCGTGCTCCTCTTCCTACCTAGGCTGTACTCGTCTCCACGCCGTGGATGTACTTCACACACCTTCGAACCTGTACCAGCGCTAGAGAAAACGGAAAATCTTTCCAGATAAACCAAAAGAGAAACACAGTACCGTGCTCCTCTTCCTACCTAGGCTGTACTCGTCTCTACGCCGAGGATGTACTTCACACCCCTTCGGACGTGTACCTGCGCTAGAGGAAACGGAAATCTTTCCAGATAAACCAAAAGAGAAATACAGTACCGTGCTCCTCTTCCTACCTAGGCTGTACTCGTCTCCACGCCGTGGATGTACTTCACACACCTTCGAACCTGTACCTGCGCTAGAGAAAACGGAAAATCTTTCCAGATAAACCAAAAGAGAAATACAGTACCGTGCTCCTCTTCCTACCTAGGCTGTACTCGTCTCCACGCCGTGGATGTACTTAACACACCTTCGAACCTGTACCTGCGCTAGAGAAAACGGAAAATCTTTCCAGATAAACCAAAAGAGAAATACAGTACCGTGCTCCTCTTCCTACCTATCTTTGTACTCGTCTCCACGCCGGGGATGTACTTCACACACCTTCGAACCTGTACCTGCGCTAGAGAAAACGGAAAATCTTTCCAGATAAATCAAAAGAGAAACACAGTACCGTGCTCCTCTTCCTACCTAGGCTGTACTCGTCTCCACGCCGGGGATGTACTTCACACCCCTTCGGACCTGTACCTGCGCTAGAGAAAACGGAAAATCTTTCCAGATAAATCAAAAGAGAAACACAGTACCGTGCTCCTCTTCCTACAAAACCTGTACTCGTCTTTACGCCGAGGATGTACTTCACACCCCTTCGGACGTGTACCTGCGCTAGAGGAAACGGAAATCTTTACAGAGAATAAAAGAGAAAACGGAAATCTTTCCAGAGAATAAAAGAGAAAACGGAAATCTTTACAGACAATAAAAGAGAAAACGGAAATCTTTCCAGAGAATAAAAGAGAAAACGGAAAACTTTACAGACAATAAAAGAGAAAATCAAACAGAAACCTTTCCAAAAGAAAAAAAATAGAAAAAAAAAACAACAGTTTGATGCGCCGAAAGCTTTGATCTGTGGCGAAGCCGAGCCGTATAATCGCTTCGACATATGGGGGTAACGACAAACGGGGACAACGACATATGTCTGCCATTCATTATGTTTATTAATGTTTGATGCGCCGAAGGCGCCTTGATACGAGGCGAAGCCGAGCCGTAGCAATCGCTTCGACATATGGGGGTAACGACAAACGGGGACAACGACATATGTCTGCCATTCATTATGTTTATTAATGTTTGATGCGCCGAAGGCGCCTTGATACGAGGCGAAGCCGAGCCGTAGCAATCGCTTCGACATATGTCATCTCGTAGCACTCTGTTGGAATTTAAAAAAATTGTAATTTGAAAGTGCTACCTCCCTCCCATTAATTCCCCAGAAAACTCACAGCCCGGAAAGACAAAGGGAAAAAGCAAAAAAAAAAGTCCCGCCCAATTTTTTGAAAACGTACTGCGCGCCTAAAGGGAAAAAGAAGATTAACGGGTCCGCATATTGTTAACGGGTCTACCGGCGCGTAAAGGGAAAAACCAAACCCGGAAAACGATTCGCGTCTTTTCCCGGGGACACGTTCCGCGCGTGACACGTGTCGTCGCGAGAGCGCGCGCGCGGGATGGGTTTTTCCCTTCTCAAAGGTCGGCCTTCGTGTAGTGGTACCCACTTATAAATAAGGCTTCTAAGCCATGTTGTCGTCGAGTCTGTCGCCCTATGGGCCTTAGGGCCACTTCTTTTGAGCTTCTGCTTATACATAACCTGACTTATGGAAAACGGTGGGTAGAAACTGTAGTGGGAAGAAGCTCCTAGAAACTAATTTTTCCTATTCTTTTGGGCTTCTAGAAATTTGGCGTATTGATGTGTTGAGTTATGCAATACCAGTAATGCCCCTAGACATGCACAAACTGAAACGTAACACAGAAATATCCATATTTCTTTCTTTCCGGTTGGAAGTGAACTGGCTGGAGCGATATTTGCCATATTGAATTCTTTACAGCTCTATTAATATTTTGTTCTCTAAATTACGTTGTAAAATACAGTACCGTGTAGGTTGGAAGTGAACTGGCTGGACTGAATCGATCAACCAAATCGCGATCCCCACTCCATCCACTGCCCAAGCTGCAGCACCACAAGGACAGGGACGCGGGGCACCGCCGCCTTTATGCCCGGCGACCTGTGCTGCGCCCGCTCCTCTTGCGGCAGCGCGAAGAACCGCCGCGCCACGTCCAGCATCATGGCCCGACGTGGTTGACCACCTGGAATAAACCTAGGTCGCGGCACGCGGCGTCGAGCACGGCCAGCAGCGGCGGCGGAGCACGGCCGGGCCAGCGGCAGAGTAGCGGCGACGGCGGCGGCTGTGGGGAGCGGTGGAGGAGCAGCGCCGGCGCCGGCGGCGCCGTTGAGGAACCCTACCTCTCCATAGTCCTGTCCTGTCCGGTCGATGCGGATGTTAATTGCTTCGTCCGTTTCCTTTCTCCATGAGTGGCAGTTTCACGTAATTAAAACAGAAATGCGGGGGGCATTCAATATGCCGGTTCAGGACTTCTATCCAGAAGCTCGGGAAACTGCTCGAAGGCAGATTCTTGGATTGCACACGATCCTGGCTTCCCGGTGGAAATAAGCAGGCCGGCCGCTGTAGACTTCTTTTGGGCTTGAGCTGTACAGAACCTAGAAGCCCATGTAGAAGCTAAAAAGAAGTGCCCCTTAGGTTGATTCCACACAGTTATACTATACCTCCGTATTTTGGCATTAGTAAAGATAAGTTTTCTCATATTGTTTTTGTTGTTTCTATTACTGTACACCCGATACTCTGGGGCTTCGATTCAATGCTTCTCCAATAAACACACCCGAACGACTTGGGGGCTAGAAATACTATTTAACATCGTCTTGGCCAGATTAGTGAACATTGATTTAAGCAGAAAGACATCAATATATATGACAAAAAGGCCTCACGTGTCGATGGAAATTCATATGCATCAAATTTTGTTCATAAGATTACATTATAATATAAATACGCAATTGCAAAATTGTACTATTTACAAAGTCACTGATCAGTTGCTTTCTACATCATTATCATTGACAAAAGTTGAGCGCATACTTGGTAGAAGGAATTATCTCAAAGAAGCTTCTTTGAGCCTATTCTCGAGTACTCATAATCGACCAAAGTCTTGGGGGCTACTCCCATCGGGAGCGCTCAATGTGCACCCAATAGAATTAACGGCATCAAGGAGAGCAAGTAAGTTTTTCATTTATATTATAATTAATTATCTTTGCGTGTAAAACTCTTAGAGCCTATGCTCGAGTACTCGTACTCGACCATAGCCTCGGGGGCTACTCCCATCGGGAGCGCTGATCGCGCACCCGATTAAAAGGTTAAGACTGCATGAAGCGGAAGAAGATACTTAGAGCCTATACTCGACTACAAGTACTCGAGTATAGCCTCGGAGCTACTCCCACCGGAAAAGATGAACGCGCACCCAGTAGAAAATGAGGAAGGGAAAAATAGAAGTCAAGCGGGAGTTGTCGTAAAGCACCGAATACATGTTCAAAAGGTAAACACTTAACGAACATTACTTCATCCTTCACTCCTATCAAGCAAAAGATGGCGTAAAGCTTCGAATACATGTTCAAGTGGTAAACACTTAATGAACATTACTTCATCCTTCGCTCCTATCAAGCAAAAGTTGGCGCAAAGCTTCGAATACATGTTCAAGTGGTAAACACTTAACGAACATTACTTCGTCCTTTACTCCCATCGGGAGTGTAGGCATTCAAAAGAAATTCAACCCGATAAATTTGGGTAATGCAACAACCAAACTTTGCATCCGATAAATAAATAAATAAGCCCCGGCAGCTGATACGTCTCCGACGTATCGATAATTTCTTATGTTCCATGCCACATTATTGATGTTATCTACATATTTTATGCACACTTTATGTCATATTCGTGCATTTTCTGGAACTAACCTATTAACAAGATGCCGAAGTGCGATTCTTTGTTTTACTGCTGTTTTTGGTTTCAGAAATCCTAGTAACGAAATATTCTCGGAATTGGACGAAATCAACGCCTAGGGTCCTATTTTGCCACGAAGCTTCCAGAAGTCCGAAGAGGAGACGAAGAGGGGCCACGAGGGGGCCACACCCTAGGGCGGCGCGGCCCCCCCCTTGGCCGCGCGGCCCTGTGGTGTGGGGCCCTCGTGCCGCCTCTTGACCTGCCCTTCCGCCTACTTAAAGCCTCCGTTGCGAAACCCCCAGTACCGAGAGCCACGATACGGAAAACCTTCCAGAGACGCCGCCGCCGCCGATCCCATCTCGGGGGATCCAGGAGATCGCCTCCGGCACCCTGCCGGAGAGGGGAATCATCTTCCGGAGGACTCTACGCCGCCATGGTCGCCTCCGGTGTGATGTGTGAGTAGTCTACCCCTGGACTATGGGTCCATAACAGTAGCTAGATGGTTGTCTTCTCCCCATTGTGCTATCATTGTCGGATCTTGTGAGCTGCCTAACATGATCAAGATCATCTATCTGTAATTCTATATGTTGCGTTTGTTGGGATCCGATGAATAGAGAATACTTGTTATGTTGATTATCAAAGTTATATCTATGTGTTGTTTATGATCTTGCATGCTCTCCGTTACTAGTAGATGCTCTGGCCAAGTAGATGCTTGTAACTCCAAGAGGGAGTATTTATGCTCGATAGTGGGTTCATGCCTGCATTGACACTGGACGATGTGAGAAAGTTCTAAGGTTGTGTTGTGTTGTTGCCACTAGGGATAAAACATTGATGCTATGTCTAAGGATGTAGTTGTTGATTACATTACGCACCATACTTAATGCAATTGTCTGTTGCTTTGCAACTTAATACTGGAGGGGGTTCGGATGATAACCTGAAGGTGGACTTTTTAGGCATAGATGCAGTTGGATGGCGGTCTATGTACTTTGTCGTAATGCCCAATTAAATCTCACTATACTCATCATGATATGTATGTGCATGGTCATGCCCTCTTTATTTGTCAATTGCCCAACTGTAATTTGTTCACCCAACATGCTGTTTATCTTATGGGAGAGACACCTCTAGTGAACTGTGGACCCCGGTCCAATTCTCTATACTGAAATACAATCTACTGCAATCCTGTTCTCCTGTTTTCTGCAAACAATCATCTTCCACACAATACGGTTAATCCTTTGTTACAGCAAGCCGGTGAGATTGACAACCACACTGTTTCGTTGGGGCAAAGTACTTTGGTTGTGTTGTGCAGGTTCCACGTTGGCGCCGGAATCCCTGGTGTTGCGCCGCACTACATCCCGCCGCCATCAACCTTCAACGTGCTTCTTGGCTCCTCCTGGTTTGATAAACCTTGGTTTCTTTCTGAGGGAAAACTTGCTGCTGTGCGTATCATACCTTCCTCTTGGGGTTCCCAACGAACGTGTGAGTTACACGCCATCAAGCTCTTTTTCTGGCGCCGTTGCCGGGGAGATCAAGACACGCTGCAAGGGGAGTCTCCACTTCTCAATCTCTTTACTTTGTTTTTGTCTTGCTTAGTTTTATTTACTACTTTGTTTGCTGCACTAAATCAAAATACAAAAAAATTAGTTGCTAGTTTTACTTTATTTGCTATCTTGTTTGCTATATCAAAAACACAAAAAAATTAGTTACTTGCATTTACTTTATCTAGTTTGCTTTATTTACTGTTGCTAAAATGGCCAACCCTGAAAATACTAAGTTGTGTGACTTCACAACCACAAATAATAATGATTTCTTATGCACACCTATTGCTCCACCTGCTACTACAGCAGAATTCTTTGAAATTAAACCTGCTTTACTAAATCTTGTTATGCGAGAGCAATTTTCTGGTGTTAGTTCTGATGATGCTGCTACCCATCTTAATAATTTTGTTGAACTATGTGAAATGCAAAAATATAAAGATATAGATGGTGATATTATTAAATTAAAATTGTTCCCTTTCTCATTAAGAGGAAGAGCTAAAGATTGGTTGCTATCTCTGCCTAAGAATAGTATTGATTCATGGACTAAATGCAAGGATGCTTTTATTGGTAGATATTATCCCCCTGCTAAAATTATATCTTTGAGGAGTAGCATAATGAATTTTAAACAATTAGATACTGAACATGTTGCTCAAGCTTGGGAAAGAATGAAATCTCTGGTTAAAAATTGCCCAACCCATGGACTGACTACTTGGATGATCATCCAAACCTTCTATGCAGGACTAAATTTTTCTTCGCGGAATTTATTGGATTCAGCTGCTGGAGGTACCTTTATGTCCATCACTCTTGGTGAAGCAACAAAGCTTCTTGATAATATGATGATCAACTACTCTGAATGGCACACGGAAAGAGCTCCACAAGGTAAGAAGATGATAATCTTGCTGATCATTCTACAAAGAAACCTTTGGGGAAAGTTGATAATGTTCGCATTACCGTTAACAATAACCTTGTCCCCGTTGATTTTGTTGTCTTGGATATTGAATGCAATGCATCTTGTCCCATTATATTGGGAAGACCTTTTCTTCGAACTGTTGGTGCTATCATTGATATGAAGGAAGGTAATATAAAATATCAATTTCCTCTCAAGAAAGGTATGAAACACTTACCTAGAAAGAGAATGAAGTTACCTTTTGATTCTATTATTAGAACAAATTATGATGTTGACACTTCGTCTCTTGATAATACTTGATACACACTTTCTGCGCCTAGCTGAAAGGCGTTAAAGAAAAGCGCTTATGGGAGACAACCCATGTTTTTACCTACAGTACTTTGTTTTTATTTTGTGTCTTGGAAGTTGTTTACTACTGTAGCAACCTCTCCTTATCTTAGTTTAGTGTTTTGTTGTGCCAAGTAAAGTCGTTGATAGAAAAGTTCATACTAGATTTGGATTACTGCACAGAAACAGATTTCTTTAATGTCACGAATCTGGGCTGTTTTCTCTGTAGGTAACTCAGAAAATTATGCCAATTTACGTGAGTGATTCTCAGATATGTACGCAACTTTCATTCAATTTGAGCATATTCATTTGAGCAAGTCTGGTGCCTCGATAAAATTCGTCAATACGAACTGTTCTGTTTTGACAGATTCTGCCTTTTATTTCGCATTGCCTCTTTTGCTATGTTGGATGAATTTCTTTGATCCATTAATGTCCAGTAGCTTTATGCAATGTCCAGAAGTGTTAAGAATGATTGTGTCACCTCTGAACATGTTAATTTTTATTGTCGCTAACCCTCTAATGAGTTGTTCTAAGTTTGGTGTGGAGGAAGTTTTCAAGGATCAAGAGAGGAGTATGATGCAACATGATCAAGGAGAGTGAAAGCTCTAAGCTTGGGGATGCCCCGGTGGTTCACCCCTGCATATATTAAGAAGACTCAAGCGTCTAAGCTTGGGGATGCCTTGGGCATCCCCTTCTTCATCGACAACATTATCAGGTTCCTCCCCTGAAACTATATTTTTATTCCATCACATCTTATGTGCTTTGCTTGGAGCGTCGGTTTGTTTTTATTTTTGGTTTTGTTTGAATAAAATGGATCCTAGCATTCACTTTATGGGAGAGAGACACGCTCCGCTGTAGCATATGGACAAGTATGTCCTTGGTTTCTACTCATAGTATTCATGGCGAAGTTTCTCCTTCGTTAAATTGTTATATGGTTGGAATTGGAAAATGATAAATGTAGTAATTGCTATTAATGTCTTGGGTAATGTGATACTTGGCAATTGTTGTGCTCATGATTAAGCTCTTGCATCATATGCTTTGCACCCATTAATGAAGAAATACATAGAGCATGCTAAAATTTGGTTTGCATATTTTGTTTCTCTAAGGTCTAGATAATTTCTAGTATTGAGTTTGAACAACAAGGAAGACGGTGTAGAGTCTTATAATGTTTTCAATATGTCTTTTATGTGAGTTTTGCTGCACCGGTTCATCCTTGTGTTTGTTTCAAATAAGCCTTGCTAGCCTAAACCTTGTATCGAGAGGGAATACTTCTCATGCATCCAAAATACTTGAGCCAACCACTATGCCATTTGTGTCCACCATACCTACCTACTACATGGTATTTTCCGCCATTCCAAAGTAAATTGCTTGAGTGCTACTTTTAAAATTCCATCATTCACCTTTGCAATATATAGCTCATGGGACAAATAGCTTAAAAACTATTGTGGTATTGAATATGTAATTATGCACTTTATCTCTTATTAAGTTGCTTGTTGTGCGATAACCATGTTTACTGGGGACGCCATCAACCACTCTTTGTTGAATTTCATGTGAGTTGCTATGCATGTCCGTCTTGTCTGAAGCAAGAGAGATCTACCACCTTATGGTTAAACATGCATATTGTTAGAGAAGAGCATTGGGCCGCTAACTAAAGCCATGATCCATGGTGGAAGTTTCAGTTTTGGACATATATCCTCAATCTCATATGAGAAAATTATTAATTGTTGCTACATGCTTATGCATAAAAGAGGAGTCCATTATCTGTTGTCTATGTTGTCCCGGTATGGATGTCTAAGTTGAGAATAATCAATAGCGAGAAATCCAATGCGAGCTTTCTCCTTAGACCTTTGTACAGGCGGCATAGAGGTACCCCTTTGTGACACTTGGTTAAAACATGTGCATTGTGATGATCCGGTAGTCCAAGCTAATTAGGACAAGGTGCGGGCACTATTAGTACACTATGCATGAGGCTTGCAACTTGTAAGATATAATTTACATGATACATATGCTTTATTACTACCGTTGACAAAATTGTTTCATGTTTTCAAAATCAAAGCTCTAGCACAAATATAGCAATCGATGCTTTTCCTCTATGGAGGACAATTCTTTTACTTTTATTGTTGAGTCAGTTCACCTATTTCTCTCCACCTCAAGAAGCAAACACTTGTGTGAACTGTGCATTGATTCCTACATATTTTCTTATTGCACTTATTATATTACTCTATGTTGACAATATCCATGAGATATACATGTTACAAGTTGAAAGCAACCGCTGAAACTTAATCTTCCTTTGTGTTGCTTCAATGCTTTTACTATGAATTATTGCTTTATGAGTTAACTCTTATGCAAGACTTATTGATGCTTGTCTTGAAGTGCTATTCATGAAAAGTCTTTGCTTTATGATTCACTTGTTTACTCATGTCATATACATTGTTTTGATCGCTGCATTCACTACATATGCTTTACAAATAGTATGATCAAGGTTATGATGGCATGTCACTCCAGAAATTATCTGTGTTATCGTTTTACCTGCTCGGGACGAGCAGAACTAAGCTTGGGGATGCTGATACGTCTCCGACGTATCGATAATTTCTTATGTTCCATGCCACATTATTGATGTTATCTACATGTTTTATGCACACTTTATGTCATATTCGTGCATTTTCTGGAACTAACCTATTAACAAGATGCCGAAGTGCCAGTTGCTGTTTTCTGCTGTTTTGGTTTCAGAAATCCTAGTAACGAAATATTCTCGGAATTGGACGAAATCAACGCCCAGGGTCCTATTTTGCCACGAAGCTTCCAGAAGTCCGAAGAGGAGACGAAGAGGGGCCACGAGGGGGCCACACCCTAGGGCTGGCCGCGCGGCCCTGTGGTGTGGGGCCCTCGTGCCGCCTCTTGACCTGCCCTTCCGCCTACTTAAAGCCTCTGTTGCGAAACCCCCAGTACCGAGAGCCACGATACGGAAAACCTTCCAGAGACGCCGCCGCCGCCGATCCCATCTCGGGGGATCCAGGAGATCGCCTCCGGCACCCTGCCGGAGAGGGGAATCATCTCCCGGAGGACTCTACGCCGCCATGGTCGCCTCCGGTGTGATGTGTGAGTAGTCTACCCCTGGACTATGGGTCCATAGCAGTTGCTAGATGGTTGTCTTCTCCCCATTGTGCTATCATTGTCGGATCTTGTGAGCTGCCTAACATGATCAAGATCATCTATCTGTAATTCTATATGTTGCGTTTGTTGGGATCCGATGAATAGAGAATACTTGTTATGTTGATTATCAAAGTTATATCTATGTGTTGTTTATGATCTTGCATGCTCTCCGTTACTAGTAGATGCTCCGGCCAAGTAGATGCTTGTAACTCCAAGAGGGAGTATTTATGCTCGATAGTGGGTTCATGCCTCGCATTGACACAGGACGATGTGAGAAAGTTCTAAGGTTGTGTTGTGCTGTTGCCACTAGGGATAAAACATTGATGCTATGTCTAAGGATGTAGTTGTTGATTACATTACGCACCATACTTAATGCAATTGTCTGTTGCTTTGCAACTTAATACTGGAGGGGGTTCGGATGATAACCTGAAGGTGGACTTTTTAGGCATAGATGCAGTTGGATGGCGGTCTATGTACTTTGTCGTAATGCCCAATTAAATCTCACTATACTCATCATGATATGTATGTGCATGGTCATGCCCTCTTTATTTGTCAATTGCCCAACTGTAATTTGTTCACCCAACATGCTGTTTATCTTATGGGAGAGACACCTCTAGTGAACTGTGGACCCCGGTCCAATTCTCTATACTGAAATACAATCTACTGCAATACTGTTCTACTGTTTTCTGCAAACAATCATCTTCCACACAATACGGTTAATCCTTTGTTACAGCAAGCCGGTGAGATTGACAACCTCACTGTTTCGTTGGGGCAAAGTACTTTGGTTGTGTTGTGTAGGTTCCACGTTGGCGCCGGAATCCCTGGTGTTGCGCCGCACTACATCCCGCCGCCATCAACCTTCAACGTGCTTCTTGGCTCCTCCTGGTTCGATAAACCTTGGTTTCTTTCTGAGGGAAAACTTGCTGCTGTGCGCATCATACCTTCCTCTTGGGGTTCCCAACGAACGTGTGAGTTACACGCCATCAGCAGCGTCGTCGTGAGCCTCTAGATGCCATGCTAGAGCATGAAGATAAGACCATCGGGATCTGTCCTGTGAGGCCTAGCACCGTCACAGGCTACGCTCCGTTAGAAATATCCGCATTGTCAGCGATGTGATGAAAAATCATGACGGACCTGTCAGGTAAAACTCTTTTGCTGGAACTCAGAACTCGATAAGTCCTCCGTGGACCGAGCTGAGTTACGCCAGATTCCCTAATTCGTGTTCAAGGACTTGAGTTTTTAAGTAGGTTCCCCGCATTTGCTAAGGAAATTAACTGATTCTCGATCCGTTCGGATGCATCAGGTCGGTTTACCAACATCCCTATGATTAAAATATTCATGTACATTAATATTTCTAACAGAGGTCGGTTTCATTATTTCTTTTGTACATGAAGAAGAATCAAACAATGAAGAAGTTGAAGAAAGAAGAAGTCGAAGGTTTTGAGACTCGAACCGAGTCTGCGACTCGAGTAGATTCTCAGGGCCTACTGGTTCTAAGCATTGTCATCCCTGGCACAAAGCCCAGGAATAAATAGAAGAAAGCTCACGGCGAAATCCATAAATAATCCGATGATATCACGTTAGGAAAGTTAAGCCCATATCAAGTGAACCGACTTGTAATGTAACTCGACCTCGAGGTGGATTCTGAGACCTAGCCCGTTTTATAAGGGCTAGGAGAAGCCACCGAGAGGGGACCGATTCAATCATACGAGACACCTTAACCCTAATTCGACATCATACAATCTCGACGATTCACCCTTGATAATAATATTCGTCGGTTGCCGACTTTGGCTGACCGGTTTGTTCATTTGCCAGTGTCCTCCTTCCTAGAAACCCAAGTCCATCATCATGGTCATTGCCAAGGTTAAACCTTTGTCACTTGTCGTTATTGATTGCCCATTTTAATCGTTGCACGCGTGCATACAACCTGGGTATTGCGGCTCAAATTAAAATTCCGGAGAACCTTCGTTGGTAATTACATGATTTGGTATCTGTCTTTGAGTACCTTCAGGAAAGTAAAAGATTTTGTCATAAAAAAATGAGTTTAAAGACCTCAAAGATTTGCTAGTTTCTTTTAGACTTTATTTTGTAATCACTAGAGACAGCCCGTGTATGTCTACCATGTATTATTTCTTACTATGAATATATGTGGTATTCATTGTCAAAAAAAATATGACAGCTTTAGTGGTGCATATGCTGATTTGATTCCTTTACTTGCCACATTTTGGTCAAGCTGCAAACTATTATACTCCCTCTGGTTTAAAATAATTATGTAAAAATTGATGTACTAGACATATTTTAGTGTGTAGATACATTCATTTTTTATGAAACATGCCTCCCGCCCGCTGCTAGGTGGGCCTATGGTGGCAGGCCGCGGTCACGCGGTGCGACCGCGCAGACGCATCCGAGGCACATATTTGGGCTTTGTTTGCGTCTGGGCAGATAGCTCGGCACTCTTACGTCGGGCCGCTGGGCTGGAGTGCAAGCGCATATTTCAACCGCCCGGACGCCTTTTTGCGTGCATTTGCGTCAGGCCATTGGAGATGCCCTAACACCAAGTTAGAGGGTGAACCCGTTGGCATCTGAGGGTGATGGTCTGGCTAAATATAAATGTAGCAATGTTATTCTAAAAAAACTATTTATAACATCATCTCACGTAAGCGAAGAAAGATTTATTATATACTAGTTAATATCCATAGCTTAGGGGTTGCTACAATCTTAGGGTATCTCCAATGGCCCGACGCAAATCGGACGCAAAATTGACCGCGTATGTCCGTTTGCGTCGAACGCTAAAATTGACCGCATACGTCTGTTTGCGTTGGGTCACGATCACCCAAATTGGTCTTCAAGGCGGGATCAACCGTTTGCGTTTGGGGCTACCCAGCGGCCCGACACAAGACGGCCGCACATGTCGGTTTTGTAGTATATATATCACTCCCCAAAACCACTTAAATTCTGCAATATAGAAAATAAATTGGCCATACAAACGGCCGGAATATAATTCAAAGTGCATAATTATTACCTCCAAATAAACAACATAGTTTGCCCGCATTATAAATGTAAATAGGATAGTCTCAAATGAAAAGAGATAAACTACTCCATATTTTCATCATGGCCAGCCAACCCTCGCTGATGGTCAATCAAAACATTTGGAAATGTTGCTCTCAGTGGTGGCATCGAGAAACTCCTGCCAACTTCCAGGCCCGGGTTTGGCGACACCACACATGCATTCAGATGATAAAAGCACCAGGACCGTCCTCCAGCTCCGTTTTTTTTCTTTGAAACGCGGGTAAAAGCTTTTGCCCTTTCTATTAATTAAAGAGAAGTTTTACAAGAAATAAAATGTGTTAGACTTATTACACGATCACTCTCCCGGCATGAAATAGCCCAAATTCTTTGCACCCGCTAAAACCCATAGTCTAGCCTCGTTCTTAACCCTATCGAAGACGACTTGCGAGGACGCACGCTTGTTGTTGAACACCCTATTGTTCCGCTCCTTCCACACCTCCCAAAGAATTAGCATGGGTTTTGCCCCATAGACATGACGTTCCACCATTCCTGAAAGGAATGTCCCCCCATGGGTATAGAGTGAAGGTCGGGGGTGCCAAGCCATTCCTTTGTCTTGTCTCAAATCCTCAAAGTGAACCAGCAATGAACGAATAGGTGGTCCACGGATTCCGTGCATCGCTTGCAAAAAGTACACTACCCGCAATTTGGCCACCCCCTCTTCTCCAAGCGGTCGGCGGTCCAAACCCTATTTTGGTAAAGAAGCCAAATGAAAAATTTCGTCTTGGGCGGTGCCCAATTCTTCCAAACCGATTTGTGTGGGCAAGAAAGGGTGGAGCCTAAGAATTGCACTTCGTAGGCGGATTTCGTGGTGTATTGCCCATTTGAGGTAAGCTTCCAAAATAGGGTTACATGAATGGGATTTCTATTTTCGTGCCCTCGGGTTCTTAGTTGTGCTCAGTTTTCCCCAGCTCCTTAGTTTTTCCTCAGTTTTCCCCAAGACCTTGTCTGAAACCCGCAGAAGGAGCTCGGACGGAAGGAATCCGTTAAGTTGGCTGTTCCGTGCTGACGAGTGGGGTCGTGTCGTTTGTGGAGCCGCGTCGTGTGGGGCTGGTAGGAAGGAACCGCGTGGGACAGGACGAGACCATGTTTGTGTGGCCGTAGCGTGTGGAGCCGTAGCGTGTGGAGCCGTGTGGGTCCGGGACGTGGGCACGAGTGGTTTCTGTCTCTTTCGCCCAGATTAGCAGTTTTCAATGTACCTTTTTCCTCTATCTCGCTCGATCTCATTCATATTTGATAGCCCAAATTGGTAGCAAATCTAGAGCAGCTTCTCCTTCTGTTTTTTAACGACATTCATTTCTTTATGACTTCGTTTTTACCCAATCAGGTAGGAAATCTATGGCACAAATCCAGAAAAAATATAGGATAAGCTCCATACAGCAGCCAACATAGCATAGATATATTCACGACAGATCCAACAGTAGTACCGATAGAACCCTACAACATAAGCTACATTTTACATGAATTTAAGCTGCTCTACAGATAGAGCAATCACATACAGAGAGTGCAGTAGGCATGTTCAACGCCTCCAGGTTGCGCCTGTGACTCGCCTGGAGGTTGCGCAGGTGAATCCCAAGTGCTTTGTGTTCGGCCATGAACGCATGCACGTTCACCGTCGTTCCAACTCTAGCGCCGCATCTGCCAATGGATTCAGCATGGTTCACCAGGCAGTTGAAGTCGGTGGCGCGGAGCTTCCTGTTGCAGAAGGGGCATGATACGCGTACAACACGCGTCCGTTGGGAACCCCAAGAGGAAGGTGTGATGCGTACAGCGGCAAGTTTTCCCTCAGTATGAAACCAAGGTTTATCGAACCAGTAGGAGCCAAGAAGCACGTTGAAGGTTGATGGCGGCGGGATGTAGTGCGGCGCAACACCAGGTATTCCGGCGCCAACGTGGAACCTGCACAACACAACCAAAGTACTTTGCCCCAACGAAACAGCGAGGTTGTCAATCTCACCAGCTTGCTGTAACAAAGGATTAGATGTATAGTGTGGAAGATGATTGTTTGCAGAAAAACAGTAGAACAGTATTGCAGTAGATTGTATTTCAGTATAGAGAATTGGACCGGGGTCCACAGTTCACTAGAGGTGTCTCTCCCATAAGATAAACTACATGTTGGGTGAACAAATTACAGTTGGGCAATTGACAAATAAAGAGGGCATGACCATGCACATACATATTATGATGAGTACTGTGAGATTTAATTGGGCATTACGACAAAGTACATATATCGCTATCCAGCATGCATCTATGCCTAAAAAGTCCACCTTCAGGTTATCATCCGAACCCCCTCCAGTATTAAGTTGCTAACAACAGACAATTGCATTAAGTATTGCGCGTAATGTAATCAGTAACTACATCCTTGAATATAGCACCAATGTTTTATCCTTAGTGGCAACAGCACATCCATAATCTTAGAGATTTCTGTCACTTCCCCAGATTCACGGAGACATGAACCCACTATCGAGCATAAATACTCCCTCTTGGAGTTACAAGCATCTACTTGGCCAGAGCATCTACTAGTAACGGAGAGCATGCAAGATCATAAATAACACATAGACATAACTTTGATAATCAACATAACAAGTATTCTCTATTCATCGGATCCCAACAAACGTAACATATAGAATTACAGATAGATGATCTTGATCATGTTAGGCAGCTCACAAGATCCAACAATTAAGTACAATGGGGAGAAGACAACCATCTAGCTACTGCTATGGACCCATAGTCCAGGGGTAGACTACTCACTCATCACTCCGGAGGCGACCATGGCGGCGTAGAGTCCTCCGGGAGATGAATCCCCTCTCCGGCAGGGTGCCGGAGGCGATCTCCTGAATCCCCCGAGATGGGATTGGCGGCGGCGGCGTCTCCGGCAGGGGCCGCGCCGCCCTATGCTCTGGCTGCCTCGTGGCCCCACTTCGTCTCCTCTTCGGTCTTCTGGAAGCTTCGTGGCAAAATAGGACCCTGGGCGTTGATTTCGTCCAATTCCGAGAATATTTCGTTACTAGGATTTCTGAAACCAAAAACAGCAGAAAACAGCAACTGGCACTTCGGCATCTTGTTAATAGGTTAGTTCCAGAAAATGCACGAATATGACATAAAGTGTGCATAAAACATCTAGATATCATCAATAATGTGGCATGGAACACAAGAAATTATCGATACGTCGGAGACGTATCAGCATCCCCAAGCTTAGTTCTGCTCGTCCCGAGCAGGTAAAACGATAACAAAGATAATTTCTGGGGTGACATGCCATCATAACCTTGATCATACTATTTGTAAAGCATATGTAGTGAATGCAGCGGTCAAAACAATGTATATGACATGAGTAAACAAGTGAATCATAAAGCAAAGACTTTTCATGAATAGTACTTCAAGACAAGCATCAATAAGTCTTGCATAAGAGTTAACTCATAAAGCAATAATTCAAAGTAAAAGCATTGAAGCAACACAAAGGAAGATTAAGTTTCAGCGGTTGCTTTCAACTTGAAACATGTATATCTCATGGATATTGTCAACATAGAGTAATATAATAAGTGCAATATGCAAATATGTAGGAATCAATGCACAGTTCACACAAGTGTTTGCTTCTTGAGGTGGAGAGAAATAGGTGAACTGACTCAACAATGAAAGTAAAAGAATGATCCTCCATAGAGGAAAAGCATCGATTGCTATATTTGTGCTAGAGCTTTGATTTTGAAAACATGAAACAATTTTGTCAACGGTAGTAATAAAGCATATGTATCATGTAAATTATATCTTACAAGTTGCAAGCCTCATGCATAGAATACTAATAGTGCCCGCACCTTGTCCTAATTAACTTGGACTACCGGATCATCGCAATGCACATGTTTTAACCAAGTGTCACAAAGGGGTACCTCTATGCCGCCTGTACAAAGGTCTAAGGAGAAAGCTCGCATTGGATTTCTCGCTATTGATTATTCTCAACTTAGACATCCATACCGGGACAACATAGACAACAGATAATGGACTCCTCTTTTATGCATAAGCATGTAACAACAATTAATAATTTTCTCATATGAGATTGAGGATATTGTCCAAAACTGAAACTTCCACCATGGATCATGGCTTTAGTTAGCGGCCCAATGTTCTTCTCTAACAATATGCATGCTTAACCATAAGGTGGTAGATCTCTCTTACTTCAGACAAGACGGACATGCATTGCAACTCACATGATATTCAACAAAGAATAGTTGATGGCGTCCCCAGAAACATGGTTATCGCACAACAAGCAACTTAATAAGAGATAAAGTGCATAAGTACATATTCAATACCACAATAGTTTTTAAGCTATTTGTCCCATGAGCTATATATTGCAAAGGTGAATGATGGAATTTTAAAGGTAGCACTCAAGCAATTTACTTTGGAATGGCGGAGAAATACCATGTAGTAGGTAGGTATGGTGGACACAAATGGCATAGTGGTTGGCTCAAGGATTTTGGATGCATGAGAAGTATTCCCTCTCGATACAAGGTTTAGGCTAGCAAGGATATTTGAAACAAACACAAGGATGAACGGCGCAGCAAAACTCACATAAAAGACACATTGTAAACATTATAAGACTTTACACTGTCTTCCTTGTTGTTCAAACTCAATACTAGAAATTATCTAGACCTTAGAGAGACCAAATATGCAAACCAAATTTTAGCATGCTCTATGTATTTCTTCATTAATGGGTGCAAAGTATATGATGCAAGAGCTTAAACATGAGTACAACAATTGCCAAGTATCACATTATCCAAGACATTTTAGCAAATTACTACATGTATCATTTTCCAATTCCAACCATATAACAATTTAACGAAGAAGAAACTTCGCCATGAATACTATGAGTAGAGCCTAAGGACATACTTGTCCATATGCTACAGCGGAGCGTGTCTCTCTCCCATACAGTGAATGCTAGGATCCATTTTATTCAAACAAAACCAAAAACAAAAACAAACCGACGCTCCAAGCAAAGCACATAAGATGTGATGGAATAAAAATACAGTTTCAGGGGAGGAACCTGATAATGTTGTCGATGAAGAAGGGGATGCCTTGGGCATCCCCAAGCTTAGACGCTTGAGTCTTCTTAGAATATGCAGAGGTGAACCACCGGGGCATCCCCAAGCTTAGAGCTTTCACTCTCCTTGATCATATTGCATCATACTCCTCTCTTGATCCTTGAAAACTTCCTCCACACCAAACTTAGAACAACACATTAGAGGGTTAGTGCACAATCAAAATATACATGTTCAGAGGTGACACAATCATTCTTAACACTTCTGGACATTGCATAAAGCTACTGGACATTAATGGATCAAAGAAATTCATCCAACATAGCAAAAGAGGCAATGCGAAATAAAAGGCAGAATCTGTCAAAACAGAACAGTTCGTATTGACGAATTTTATCGAGGCACCAGACTTGCTCAAATGAAAATGCTCAAATTGAATGAAAGTTGCGTACATATCTGAGGATCACTCACGTAAATTGGCATAATTTTCTGAGTTACCTACAGAGAAAACAGCCCAGATTCGTGACAGCAAAGAAATCTGTTTCTGCGCAGTAATCCAAATCTAGTATGAACTTTTCTATCAACGACTTTACTTGGCACAACAAAACACTAAACTAAGATAAGGAGAGGTTGCTACAGTAGTAAACAACTTCCAAGACACAAAATAAAAACAAAGTACTGTAGTAAAAACCATGGGTTGTCTCCCATAAGCGCTTTTCTTTAACGCCTTTCAGCTAGGCGCAGAAAGTGTGTATCAAGTATTATCAAGAGACGAAGTGTCAACATCATAATTTGTTCTAATAATAGAATCAAAAGGTAACTTCATTCTCTTTCTAGGGAAGTGTTCCATACCTTTCTTGAGAGGAAATTGATATTTTATATTACCTTCCTTCATATCAATGATAGCACCAACAGTTCGAAGAAAAGGTCCTCCCAATATAATGGGACAAGATGCATTGCATTCAATATCCAAGACAACAAAATCAAAGGGGACAAGGTTATTGTTAACGGTAATGCGAACATTATCAACTTTCCCCAAAGGTTTCTTTGTAGAATGATCAGCAAGATTAACATCCAAATAACAATTTTTCAGCGGTGGCAAGTCAAGCATATTATAAATTTTCTTAGGCATAACAGAAATACTTGCACCAAGATCACATAAAGCATTACAATCAAAATCATTAACCTTCATCTTAATGATAGGCTACCAACCATCCTCTAGCTTTCTAGGAATAGAGGCTTCGCGCTCTAGTTTCTCTTCTCTAGCTTTTATGAGAGCATTTGTAATATGTTGCGTGAAAGCCAAATTTATAGCACTAGCATTAGGACTTTTAGCAAGTTTTTGTAAGAACTTTATAACTTCAGAGATGTGGCAATCATCAAAATTCAAACCATTATAATCTAAAGCAATGGGATCATCATCCCCAATGTTGGAAAAAATTTCAGCAGTTTTATCACGTGAGTTTGTGAGTTTTAGCTTTAGGGCAGTTTCTCGCGCTTTGCATTAGAAGTGGAAACATTGCTAACACCAATTCTTTTATTATTAATAGTAGGAGGTGCAGCAACATGTGTAGCATTAGCATTACTAGTCGTGGTAATAGTCCAAACTTTAGCTACATTCTTCTCTTTAGCTAGTTTTTCATTTTCTTCTCTATCCCACCTAGCACGCAATTCAACCATTAATCTTATATTCTCATTAATTCTAACTTGGATGGAATTTGCTGTAGTAACAATTTTATTTTCAATATCCCTACTAGGCATAACTTTCGATTTCAAAAGATCAACATCAGCAGCAAGACTATCGACTTTAGAAGCAAGTATATCAATTTTCCCAAGCTTTTCTTCAACAGATTTGTTAAAAGCAGTTTGTGTACTAATAAATTCTTTAAGCATAGCTTCAAGTCCAGGGGGTGTGTTCCTATTATTATTGTAAGAATTCCCATAAGAATTACTATAGCCGTTGCCATTATTATAAGGATATGGCTTATAGTTGTTACTAGAATTGTTCCGGTAAGCATTGTTGTTGAAATTATTATTTTTAATGAAGTTTACATCCACATGTTCTTCTTGGGCAACCAATGAAGCTAACGGAACATTATTAGGATCAACATTAGTCCTATCATTCACAAGCATAGACATAATAGCATCAATCTTATCACTCAAGGAAGAGGTTTCTTCGACAGAATTTACCTTCTTACCTTGTGGAGCTCTTTCCGTGTGCCATTCAGAGTAGTTGATCATCATATTATCAAGAAGCTTTGTTGCTTCACCAAGAGTGATGGACATAAAGGTACCTCCAGCAGCTGAATCCAATAGGTTCCGCGAAGAAAAATTTAGTCCTGCATAGAAGGTTTGGATGATCATCCAAGTAGTCAGTCCATGGGTTGGGAAATTTTTAACCAAAGATTTCATTCTTTCCCATGCTTGTGCAACATGTTCAGTATCTAATTGTTTAAAATTCATTATGCTACTTCTCAAAGATATAATTTTAACAGGGGGATAATATCTACCAATAAAAGCATCCTTGCATTTAGTCCAGGAATCAATACTATTCTTAGGCAGAGATAGCAACCAATCTTTAGCTCTTCCTCTTAATGAGAAAGGGAACAATTTTAATTTAATAATATCACCATCTACATCCTTATACTTTTGCATTTCACATAGTTCAACAAAATTATTAAGATGGGCAGCAGCATCATCAGAACTAACACCAGAAAATTGCTCTCGCATAACAAGATTCAATAAAGCAGGTTTAATTTCAAAGAATTCTGCTGTAGTAGCAGGTGGAGCAATAGGTGTGCATAAGAAATCATTATTATTTGTGGTTGTGAAGTCACACAACTTAGTATTTTCAGGAGTACCCATTTTAGCAACAGTAAATAAAGCAAACTAGATAAAGTAAATGCAAGTAACTAATTTTTTGTGTTTTTGATATAGCAAACAAGATAGCAAATAAAGAAAAACTAGCAACTAATTTTTTTGTATTTTGATTTAGTGCAGCAAACAAAGTAGTAAATAAAACTAAGCAAGACAAAAACAAAGTAAAGAGATTGGGAAGTGGAGACTCCCCTTGCAGCGTGTCTTGATCTCCCCGGCAACGGCGCCAGAAAAAGTGCTTGATACGCGTACAGCACGCGTCCGTTGGGAACCCCAAGAGGAAGGTGTGATGCGTACAGCGGAAAGTTTTCCCTCAGTATGAAACCAAGGTTTATCGAACCAGTAGGAGCCAAGAAGCACGTTGAAGGTTGATGGCGGCGGGATGTAGTGCGGCGCAACACCAGGGATTCCGGCGCCAACGTGGAACCGGCACAACACAACCAAAGTACTTTGCCCCAACGAAACAGCGAGGTTGTCAATCTCACCGGCTTGCTGTAACAAAGGATTAGATGTATAGTGTGGAAGATGACTGTTTGCAGAAAAACAGTAGAACAGTATTGCAGTTGATTGTATTTCAGTATAGAGAATTGGACCGGGGTCCACAGTTCACTAGAGGTGTCTCTCCCATAAGATAAACAGCATGTTGGGTGAACAAATTACAGTTGGGCAATTGACAAATAAAGAGGGCATGACCATGCACATACATATTATGATGAGTACTGTGAGATTTAATTGGGCATTACGACAAAGTACATAGACCGCTATCCAGCATGCATCTATGCCTAAAAAGTCCACCTTCAGGTTATCATCCGAACCCCCTCCAGTATTAAGTTGCTAACAACAGACAATTGCATTAAGTATTGCGCGTAATGTAATCAGTAACTACATCCTTGAATATAGCACCAATGTTTTATCCCTAGTGGCAACAGCACATCCATAATCTTAGAGATTTCTGTCACTTCCCCAGATTCACGGAGACATGAACCCACTATCGAGCATAAATACTCCCTCTTGGAGTTACAAGCATCTACTAGTAACGGAGAGCATGCAAGATCATAAACAACACATAGACATAACTTTGATAATCAACATAACAAGTATTCTCTATTCATCGGATCCCAACAAACGCAACATATAGAATTACAGATAGATGATCTTGATCATGTTAGGCAGCTCACAAGATCCAACAAATAAGCACAATGGGGAGAAGACAACCATCTAGCTACTGCTATGGACCCATAGTCCAGGGGTAGACTACTCACTCATCACTCCGGAGGCGACCATGGTGGCGTAGAGTCCTCCGGGAGATGAATCCCCTCTCCGGCAGGGTGCTGGAGGCGATCTCCTGAATCCCCCGAGATGGGATTGGCGGCGGCGGCGTCTCTGGAAGGTTTTCCGTATCGTGGCTCTCGGTACTGGGGGTTTCGCGACGGAGGCTTTAAGTAGGCGGAAGGGCAGGTCAGGAGGCGGCACGAGGGGCCCACACCATAGGGCCGCGTGGCCAGGGCAGGGGCCGCGCCGCCCTTTGCTCTGGCTGCCTCGTGGCCCCACTTCATCTCCTCTTCGGTCTTCTGGAAGCTTCGTGGCAAAATAGGACCCTGGGCGTTGATTTCGTCCAATTCCGAGAATATTTCGTTACTAGGATTTCTAAAACCAAAAACAGCAGAAAATAGCAACTGGCACTTCGGCATCTTGTTAATAGGTTAGTTCCAGAAAATGCACGAATATGACATAAAGTGTGCATAAAACATGTAGATATCATCAATAATGTGGCATGGAACACAAGAAATTATCGATACGTCGGAGACGTATCAGGGCACTTGTAAATGCCTCGAGCAAAGGGGCCATCGTAATGGCCGGACTGCAGCCTCCTGAGGACGTGACAAGTCTTGGTGTGGAAGGACTCGTCGTCGCTGTCGACATCGCTGCTCTGCACCTATCATGTAGCACCAAAGATCGTGCAAAAAACACGGAGTCAATTGCAACGATGATGGAACAGAGAGTAAACAAAGATCATGCATGATAATATGGGCTCGAAAAAAAGAGGTAGCCTCAGTTACATTGGACACACTTATATCCAGGATTTGAGTCAGTAAACCAAAGATCATGCACAACAAATTTGAACACACCAATTGTTTACTGACCAAACCCTGAATCAATTTGTGCCCAAATATTCATCATCATCGGCACAAATCTTAAACAAAAGCAAATCACAAGCACTAATAACGCAAGATCTAACACAAATGGATTTAACTAGGAACAGACGAACCCTAATAACGCTAGATCTAACACAAAAGGATTGAAATGGGATAAGAACAAGGGAGCAAAGGGTTACCTCCGGCTCGTCGTCGACGATGCTGGTGTCGTAGGGGTTCTCCGGCGCAACGTACGACACTGGTTCGTATGGGTCCCAAGCGACGGGGACCTGGACGGTGGCGGCGGCCGATGCGCCGGCGGCTGATGCGCCGGCTGCTATGTTGGAAGCAACGACAGGGGCCTAGACGGGGGCAGCGGCCGATGCGCCGGCGGCTGATGCGCCGGCTGCTACGTTGGAAGCAGCGACAGGGGCCTGGACGTGGGCAGCGGCCGATGCGCCGGCGGCTGATGCGCCGACAGTGGGCATCTCATTCTTCTCCATCACCAGCGGTTTTCTTCGGGGTTTTTCTTCGGTTGTGGAGAAAATGATGGGACAGGAGAGGCGGTTGCAGTGAGAACATGTGTCGAGGGAGAGGAAAAGGGCTCTATAAAAACGAAGGTGGCGTGTACCGCAACACGCGTCCGCTACGCACGGCTGCAGCGTGCACCGCGACACGAGTCTAACCCTGGGACGTTTGGTGTACTCAGTTATAACCTCGGGCCTTATACAGAAATTTTATCTGTACTCAGTTTTCCCCTCGATTACTTAGACTGGCAAGTGCAATATACTCAGTTTTACCCTCAAGTAGCTAGTCAATAGAGAGTCAACAAATGAGATTAACATATCTAATTGAGGCATTTCATGCGCAAAAAAATTCAAAAAAATAAAAACATAGTGGCACCTACTCATGGAGTCTTCCTACGCAACCTGCCACCAAGAAAACCTTAACAAACATATATAAATCAAGTTTTACCATAAATTGCCACTTCTCAGAATCACTAGTGTAGCTATGAAGATGCATGGTTTTCCACTCAAACCCCTTTGCAAAACATCTTCCCCAAAAACATAGTTTGTCTAAATGATGCCATAATTGTCACACTCATGTATATTTGAATTGCAAATAATTTGATGTAGCCCAATATGAATTATATTGTACAAAACACGCATTTTTCATTTTGTAATTCTTTTTGTTTGAATCCCTTAGTCTATTTACTATTTATGTGCCCTTGGATTGTTAGTACTACTCAGTTTTGCCCTCAAGTTCTGTCACAAATGCTCTCAGAAGCTCAAACTTATCCTGATTGGTTGAGCCGTTATCACACGGATCGACTCCACGAACCGTTGATCAACTGATCTAACGGGAAGTATACCCATCCCCGTCTCTTCGTGGCCACCCCTCTCTCTCTCTCTTCGTGGCCACCCCTCTCTCTCTCTGTCGGTGGATGCATTATTTTTACCCCTCTAACAATTATCAACTATCTTTCGCTTTCCTTTTTCTTTTAGGGGATATAGTTTTGGCATATAGTTTTAGTAATTTGAAACGGCCCAAACGTGGTATAATTTTGGTATAAACATGAGGCATACATATTTGCGGATTTTGGTGAATGCATTATTGTCACCCCTCTAACAATTATCAATTATCTTTCGCTTTCCTTTTTCTTTTAGGGGATATAGTTTTGGCATATAGTTTCGGTAATTTGAAACGGCCCAAAAGTGGTATAATTTTGGTATAAACATGAGGCATACATATTTGTGTATTTCGGTGAATGCATTATTGTCACCCCTCTAACAATTATCAATTATCTTTCGCTTTCCTTTTTCTTTTAGGGGATATAGTTTTGGCATATAGTTTCGGTAATTTGAAACGGCCCAAAAGTGGTATAATTTCGGTATAAACATGAGGCATACATATTTGCGGATTTCGGTGAATGCATTATTGTCACCCCTCTAACAATTATCAACTATCTTTCGCTTTCCTTTTCTTTTAGGGGATATAGTTTTGGTAATTTGAAATGGCCCAAAAGTGGTATAATTTTGGTATAAACATGAGGCATACATATTTGCGGATTTCGGTGAATAGATTATTGGGAGCCCTAGATTATTTGTCACCCCTCTAACAATTATTGGGAGCATTTCAATATAGTTGGTAATTTCGGTGAATGCACACACTAACTATGAAAACAACTACAAGTACATGTAACTGAATAATGAATTTGTAACAAGGTATCCCTTGTAACAACTTCTAGCGCCTGGTGAGCAATGATAAGAATCCGATCGCAATTATACAACAGAAAAAACAACCAGCCATCAGATTAGCTTGCTTCTTCAACTCGATTAGCTGCCTTAACTGCTTGTTCATTTTCTTTAGTTCTCCCTTCACTTCCACCAGTCCTGCATTGGGAACATTAGGCATAATCGGAACGGCTCCTCTCTCCGCCGCATTCTCTACAGCAAGTCCCCCCTCCCAAATTGCGCTCCCCAATAGCGCCAATTGATTCCTGCAATTGAAGCCTATGAACGTACACTTCGATCCACTCGAAATGCCTGCATTTCTTCAGGATCTGAAAACAACAACGGGAACCCTAAATCCCAAATTCGAGGGAATAGCAAGAAAATCGAGAGAAAACAGAGAAATTGGAGCGAGATCTAACCTTATCCCCCTCTCTATATGGCAAGCTCTCGCATGCAAGGAACTCACTGATACGTCTCCAACGTATCGATAATTTCTTATGTTCCATGCTTGTTTTATGACAGTACATACATGTTTTGTTCACACTTTATATCGTTTTTATGTGTTTTCCGGAACTAACCTATTGACGAGATGCCGAAGTGCCAGTTCCTGTTTCTGTTGTTTTTGTTTCAGAAATCCTAGTAAGGAAATATTCTCGGAATTGGACGAAATCAACGCCCAGCATCTTATAATTCCACGAAGCTTCCAGAACACCTGAGAGGGACCAGAGGAGGGCCACAGGGGGCCCACACACGTGGCCGACGCGGCCAAGAGGGGGGCCGTGCCCCCCTATTGTGTGGCGCCCCCGTCAGCCTTCCGACTCCGCCTCTTCGCCTATAAGAAGCCCCCTGACCTAAATCTTCGAGACGAAAAAGCCACGGTACGAGAAACCTTCCAGAGCCGCCGCCATCGCGAAGCCAAGATCTGGGGGACAGGAGTCTCTGTTCCGGCACTCCGCCGGGACGGGGAAGTGCCCCCGAAAGGCATCTCCATCGATACCACCACCATCTTCATCAACGCTGCTGTCTCCCATGAGGAGGGAGTAGTTCTCCATCGAGGCTAAGGGCTGTACCGGTAGCTATGTGGTTAATCTCTCTCCTATGTACTTCAATACAATGATCTCATGAGCTGCCTTACATGATTGAGATTCATATGAGCTTTGTATCACTATTCATCTATGTGCTACTCTAGTGATGTTATTAAAGTAGTTTATTCCTCCTCCATGATGTAATGTTGACAGTGTGTGCATCATGAAGTACTTGGTATATGCTATGATTGTGATCTCTTGTAGATTATGAAGTTAACTATTACTACGATGGTATTGATGTGATCTATTCCTCCTTTCATAGTGTGATGGTAACAGTGTGCATGCTATGTTAGTACTTGGTATAGTTGCGTTGGTCTATCATGCACTCTAAGGTTATTTAAATATGAATATCGAATGTTGTGGAGCTTGTTAACTCCGGCATTGAGGTGCTCTTGTAGCCCTACACAACTAGTGGTGTTCATCATCCAACAAGAGAGTGTAGAGTATAGCATTTATCTATTCAGTTATGTGATCAATGTTGAGAGTGTCCACTAGTCAAAGTATGATCCCTAGGCTTTGTTCCCAAATACTGCAATCATCGCTTGTTTACTGTTCTACTGCATCTGTACTTCCTGCAATATTACCACCATCAACCACACGCCAGTTGTAGCAGCAAGCTATTTTCTGGTGCCGTTACTACTGCTCATATATATTCATACCACCTGTATTTCACTATCTCTTCGCCGAACTAGTGCACCTATACATCTGACAAGTGTATTGGGTGTGTTGGGGACACAAGAGACTTCTTGCATTGTGATCGCAGGGTTGCTTGAGAGGGATATCTTTGACCTCTTCCTCCCTGAGTTCGATAAACCTTGGGTGATCCACTTAAGGGAAAACTTGCTGCTGTTCTACAAACCTCTGCTCTTGGAGGCCCAACACTGTCTACAGGAAATGAAGCGTGCGTAGACATCACTCACGTCCACGGTTGCCGTTCTCGTCCGTCTTACAGACCGACCGCTTCAGAGGCTCCTGGCGTGGGCAGTCAGGGCATCTTGTCAAAGGCACGGGTCCATACTGCGGCCATGAAGAACGGGAGGTCGAAGAGAAACTAGACATCACCCGCCTGCCGGAGAAGGGCTGCCGCTGGCGGAGAAGAAGAACAATGGGGCGCGGGGAAAGAAAGGGGAAGCCATGGCACGGGCACGGGCTCCCATTTTGCAACGGTCACCTGGGTAAGCTGTGGGTCCGGCGCACTAACGTGGACAAGTTGTGGGTCCCACGATGATCTAGATAAGTGAAGACGTGTCCACCGCGGGGCACCAACAGCGACCCCACTTGCTAGCACTAACCAACGTCAACTAAATGGGAATCCTCCGTCCGAGCTCCTTCTGCGGGTTTCAGACAAGGTCTTGGGGAAAACTGAGAAAAAACTAAGGGGCTGGGGAAAACTGAGCACAACTAAGAAGTCAGGGGCACGAAAATAGAAATCCCTACAGGAATTCGACGACTTCGTCGTGCCACAAACGAAACACCAAACACGCTAAAATCATCAACCGACGGTTACAGGGATAGAGATGACCATTTTTGCCACGACACATAGTCTCACCAAGCTATGCCACATACTATGTCAATGCCCGACCACATTTTTTTTTTGCCAGAAATTCCAGATCTATTAAAGAAGTTTATAAGTACAAAACATTTCAAACACAATAAAAATTACATAAATATCTTTCGACCATCTAACGACCACTACTGCTGCCAAATCCAGCTGCCAACGCACAGCTGTCACCACAACTTGACTTATCAACAATTTTCCACACCAACAGAGATTAAGAAACTCTCAGCCAATATGAATCACCAAGAAAATAGTTTATGTAACAACAACATCCTCTCTTGTAAACATAGAAAACTTTATTAATAAGCAACACTAAGCAATACTATAGAATCCTAAAAAAGAACTCCAGCGTGGTTATTACTAAGCAAATACTACTATATAGAATCCTACAGGGCTGGAGCGAAGTATTCAAGCGTGCGTGTGTGGGTCGAAGGCTCGTCGTATACATCCGCTCTGTACACGCCTTCTTTGATGTTACGGTTCACCGCTTTAAGTATGAGCTTATAGTTGGTGCCGGACACCGTTTGTATTTGCATGCCTCTGTCCACCCTCTCGAACTGGATCCATTCGTTCGCTTTCCTTGCGTGCTCGGCCACCGCCCAACTGGCAATTTGCTGGACATCAGGGTCGTTGAGGTTTGGGATCTGCTCCCAATGATTTTCAATTCCTTCAATGGTGGGTGTAGCAATGACGCAAATGACAGCGGCAATGGTGACGGAGAGAATATTGTGTGTCCTCATGCCTGATCGATGGGGGTTTGCAGGGGCTTTGAAAGATTAAAGGCGATGAGTTGCCGTTTGCTTTCGCGAATGTAGTGCATATGACAACGAAAACAAGGACATTTATATAGACACCGGCACGTAGGGATCAATTTCGATGCAGATCAACCTCATATGGTTCCGTATCAATTGAAATCGGCACATTTATTTGGACAAGCAGGATTAGGAAGGAGTTTATTCAGATGCATTTTTATTCACCTCGTACGAAAATCGGGACATTAATTTGGACAACCAGGATTAGGCAGGAATTGATTTGGTTGCATTGTAAGAATATTTAAGTGGCCATTGTAAATTAAAAAGTGATATTGGTTAATAGTTTTATTATAATGGTTGCTAGAAATAATATATATTTATTTACTAATTAACTAGTTGAATGCCCGTGCATTGCTACAGATCCTCCAAATTATTCCTCACCAAACATATAAATTTAATGGCGACTTCATCTAGCTAAGAAAGAGCATGCAATTTGGGTTAATTAAACAGGCATGCCTGGGTTCTATCATCTTTTATCATTTTCCACCTTCTCCTTTATGCTCATCCCTATTCATTTGTACTCTCACACTATGGTGCTTCCATCCATCTATCAGGTATATCCTTTTCATCTGAATAGCACTTTAAACATGTCATTGATTCTACCAAATACAAATACCATATAGTCATCCACGTGACATTTTAAATCCAAAGATCCAACAGTGCTTCAAAAATATCACATATATCATAATTTCTCTCTTTTTCCATCAGCATGGTATTGTGACCGCCAGTATGTAAATTTATAGGCAAATGTAACAAAAAAAAAGGATTTGGAATTAAAAATTCTATTAACCGGGTAAAGAGGCAGCCATGGTTTTCCAAAGATACTATAGAGAAAGACGTAAGAGACATCTCTAGCATCAATCCAATAAAAACATTCTTTTACAAACCAATTTAAGCAATCATTTTTGAACTATGCCACACCCTTTCTTCACTAGCTAGTGCTCGCTCGCTCTCACACACGCACAATACCATTTTGGATTTTTGGCGCTCTTCTCCAAGTGCCATATCTCTAATCTTTTGCGGCAATTTACACATTTTTGCAGAGTAATTTTGGGGTAAACCCTCTTGGAAAGATGATACCTTCAGATCAAAATGATTTAACTTTCTTCCATGTCACTGAAACAATTCAAATATAAATGAAATTAAACATACATTGGCAATATAGTTGCAACAAGAATCAAATACAACTATTGAGGTTAATCAGTGTGCCTCTATGTTAGTGCAATTTTTAAATTTAACAGGTAGTCATATGTTTTACCACTCCTCTGATCCAACCAACCAGGGTCAACATGCTAATATCATTTAAAACAATGTTAATCAAGATGAAGTAATCATTGTCACGTCAAGAACTCTTGTTGACCTAGTGAATATACTATTAATGGTCTTCATAAGCCATAACAATTTTCGTAGATTTCTCTTGCTTCACAATTACCGGCGTAAGTTTCAAGATGCAAGTAGAACATAAGGAATTACATGCAGATATGTCATCTTCAGCAACACAAAAAAACATGTAAATTGAGTTATGGAGATAGTTTTGCTTACATAGCTTAGGCTTTTATTAGGTGACGTAACAAATTTACAAACCCCATGGATTAACTAATTCAGTTTGTCGGACCAAGTCTGCGACAACATGAGCACATGACGCTCTTGCTTTATCTGTTAGTGCTAAACACAACACAGTAAAGAAGAATCGTCTGTACTCTTTGAAGTGTGAAGAATCTGATTATCCATTAGTTGTCAATTTTGAAACAAAACTAACAAAATGAATCATCTGGTAACCTGTTATTTAAGCATTGGATTGAACACCTATTAGACGTGTGACTGGGAAAAAGGAGTTAGATCGTATGACACTTACATAGTTACAATCTTGACTCGAGGGACCACCACTTCAAGAGTCCAGAAAAATGTGGTGATCAATCATCATCCTTTAAATGTGGTGATCAATCAACATCCTTTAAATCTGCTGGTCAATGAGTAAAATGAAATGCACAAAGGAAAGGACAGCTACTTCAAAAATTCTAAGTAAACCTACAAGGCATTATAAGCAATAGTGTGTATTTGGGTTAACCCTGCAAGATTGCGCTGCAAGCGGATATGACATGATTTTGTGTTCCCCCTCAACAGGAACATTTGTGTTGGACAATATTACCTTACAGAAGGCAACCAATGTAGTTCATAATAATAACCAAACATGTGCAATGTTAACACCTTGACATACTGTCGCCGAGTGCTTCAATCTCAAACTGTACGCAGTACTGAAGCCCCGAAGAGAGTACACACATGAAGGGTGACCCAGGAGTTATGACATTGGAGTCGATTGCTTCAGACTTCTCATTTTGAAAACGATAACATCCATTTATTAAAGAGCAAATAATGGTACAAAAACTACAACACTAAATTTGGCACCTCATGAACAATCATGCATGTTTATCATTATTGGGGTTCACCTCAGAAACTAAGTGTGAAAGAATCTGCCACTACCGTGCAAGGACATTGGAAAACCAAAATTTAGATACAGGTAAATAAGAGAAAGTGATCCATATTTGAAATTGCACCAACAGACAATGCATAAGTGAGAATAGTACATCCACCTGATCTCAGCCGTAATATTCAACATATTTTCCATGATATCTTCTATCTTGGCCAAGCTTATGACCTTTCCCCTCCTCGGTACACGCTTTACATCAGGGTCATGCTCACCATACAGTTTCCGTGGCTGATGAATTAGTGAATTATCTCGGCATTGAAGGAAGTCTACACCTGAATAAGAGCATAACAGATGATGTAGTTTCCACTTCCTATTTAATAATATTATATCTACATATGTAGATCCATGGAGAAGCGAACTCCAAGTAATATTCGGTGATCCTAAATCCCATGTAAGAACTCAACTCCATCATTGATATATTTATTCAGGTACAAGGAAATGGTCCCACAAAAAAACCGCTAAATAAAAAATTACCTATGCACCCATTGACGAAAACAGATCTAACCATAAGAGTTATAGATGTCTATAGTTTACCTTGGTGTTCTGTACATTTCAAGAAGGCATTATCTGGGTCTTCAGGTCTTGTCATCATCCTTTTAGACTAAAACAGTTTGTAGAACTGTCTATACTTGCGCTGGTTGATGTGACAAACAAGAAATGCTTAAATTTCATTCAGCAAGTCGGTATATATATGACATGCATAGGTACTTTCTTTTCTGGAGAATGCAGTAGTTCGTTACAATATTAAGAATAGCACAGACGGTGTCGATCCTGCCCAAAAACAATCAAACATACAGACTTAGGGACTGTTCGGAATGTAGGAATAGAGAACAGAGGAACATGTGAAAATAAAGGAATAGGAAAGGAATGGAAGCGTAAAACTAAGGATCACAAAACCATAGGAAAATCCAAGATCGGGGTATTCGGATAGAGCGGTAAAACATTTAGTAAAGATCCCTACAGCTCCAAGATTATTTTATGCTTGCATGGAGTAGGTGTCGGGTTTCTCAGTTGCCTGATTTCTCATGGTTTTCACCTCCCGTATAGTAGGGAGTAACGCATGGATTGAGTTTTTTATTCAGCTCACCCTTCCATCAAGCCCTATCCAGCGACGTCTGCTTCGGGCTACCGTCCAAAAAATGAGCTCCGGGCGGATTTTTGCAATCCTATGGAATCGATAAGAACCAGCAACTTTACCTCTGGAATATTGTTCGCCTTTCCCTTGCCCCGAACCTATCCGGGCAGATTTTTGCAATCCTATGCATTCCAACAAAAATTCTCCAAAAATCCTTCGAACCGAATGGGGACTTACAGTAGTATTAGCAGCAGTGCAGGAGGGTTAAAGAGAGATTGAGGATACCTTGGGCTTTTGAAATCGCACACGGCCTTGAGGGACACGTCGTAATTGGGCGGTTGTCCTCGAACTTGTCCTTGACGGACTTGAGATAGGCGAAGGCATTGTCGCTCACGAGATTCATGGAAAACGGCGGCATCAGGGAGACATGTGCGCCATGGAGTAGGGAGTCGGGGGGTTAGGGGAAGGCATGAAGATACTCACAGATTGGATCGGGCAACGTGATTGTTAGGGCGATTGAGCTCAGATCCCATGTATTTCCAATCGAGGAGATTGGTCAGATCACCCGATGGCGGCCGCGCCCAGATCTGCTCGTAACAAACCCTTGATGCCACACCACAAGGGAAGGCAGCGGCCCTGGCGCGAGGACAGACGCGTGCGCAGAAATGCCGTGGGACTCCCGCACGAGGATGTCTGAGAGCATCCAGTCCTTCGTGGCGGCGGCGTGTGCTTGAGGGTCTAGAGATGACCTAGTCTCCCACTCTCGATCCTTTGCTCCCTTGCCTCCCTACTCTCAATCTCTGTGGTCTCCCGGCCCAGGTTGCTGCCTCGATCGCTCCCATTGATCTGGAGCGGGGTAGTTGCCTCGGGATTTCCCACCGACGGGTGCAGTGGCAATGGTGGAGGAGAGGTGCCGCCGCTCGAAGAGAGGATGGAGCCATGTAAATGGAGGGGTTCAGCGCTGGGTCTGCGTGTTGTGCGGGGCTTGTTCCACAAAAAGGGGGGCGACTTAGATCGGACGGAGCGGAGATACGAAGCTTAGACTAACGGTCAGGATGTTTCTAATGACGATCATCAAAGTGCGTTGAGTGTCAAACGACTAACTCCCATTTAATAGTAAAGATTCATGGAAAACGGCGGCATCAGGGAGACATGTGCGCCATGGAGTAGGGAGTCGGGGGGTTAGGGGAAGGCATGAAGATACTCACAGATTGGATCGGGCAACGTGATTGTTAGGGCGATTGAGCTCAGATCCCATGTATTTCCAATCGAGGAGATTGGTCAGATCACCCGATGGCGGCCGCGCCCAGATCTGCTCGTAACAAACCCTTGATGCCACACCACAAGGGAAGGCAGCGGCCCTGGCGCGAGGACAGACGCGTGCGCAGAAATGCCGTGGGACTCCCGCACGAGGATGTCTGAGAGCATCCAGTCCTTCGTGGCGGCGGCGTGTGCTTGAGGGTCTAGAGATGACCTAGTCTCCCACTCTCGATCCTTTGCTCCCTTGCCTCCCTACTCTCAATCTCTGTGGTCTCCCGGCCCAGGTTGCTGCCTCGATCGCTCCCATTGATCTGGAGCGGGGTAGTTGCCTCGGGATTTCCCACCGACGGGTGCAGTGGCAATGGTGGAGGAGAGGTGCCGCCGCTCGAAGAGAGGATGGAGCCATGTAAATGGAGGGGTTCAGCGCTGGGTCTGCGTGTTGTGCGGGGCTTGTTCCACAAAAAGGGGGGCGACTTAGATCGGACGGAGCGGAGATACGAAGCTTAGACTAACGGTCAGGATGTTTCTAATGACGATCATCAAAGTGCGTTGAGTGTCAAACGACTAACTCCCATTTAATAGTAAAGATTGGTAGCACTGTCAAAGCCTTCATATTGATCCACATCATCAGAATAGTTAAAACAATTATTAGATCTAAATTTTATGGTTAAGAATAATTTAGAAAGTCATGATTTACAAGGGCGGACACAATGTAGACGGTAAAATTGACGTGTGCGGGACTGGGATTCGAACAGTCGCGCGAGACTATGTGCTTCTGCCCAAAACTTCCTAGCCATTACAGCCAACAATATTTCTTTGAAAGCATAACAAATATATTAAGGTCAGCAAGCCGTCTCATTAAAAACATTTCAGCCCGTTAGATACCCTGTAAAGAAAATAGTGTCCTGGAACTTGTCGGCTGCAAACACCAGTGCAATTACAGAATTGTGAACAAAGTAACATCCTTCGTTACAAAAGGCAAAATAAAATCAGGGAGATCACCCTCCCAAACCCTGTTCTCTCTAGTGGTGTAAGCAAATTTTGCGAACTCATACGCACCTTGGTTGGCTTCCCTGTGATAATGCAGAAACGCGATATCTACCATATCGCTGTCCTTTTGGAAACATTCAGCAAGGATCGCAACATACACCGGTAGAAAAGGGGGCTTTAGTCCCGGTTGGCAACTGCCATTAGTCGCAGTTGCACAATCGGGATTAAATATGCGCGACTAAAGCCCCCCTTTAGTCGCGATTGCTTACGAACCGCGACTAAAGGCCCGTCCACGTGGGCGCCAGGCGACCGCCGCAGGTTTATGGTTTTAGCCCCCCCCTAAATGTGGTTTCTTTTTAATTTGTATTGTTTTATTTCTTTTGTGTTTTATTTTAATTTTGAAGGAGTGATGACCCACAAGTATAGGGGGTGTATTGTAGTATTTTCGATAAGTAAGAATGTCGATCCCAATGAGGAGCAGAAGGTGTTGACAAGCAGTTTCGATGAAGAATTCCCTGTAAATGCTCACAGACAAGTATTCGGGGGGTTTTGATGTAACAGTTGAATAAAGTACGAGTAAGTAAAGTGCGAGAGTAACAATTGCAGCGAGTGGCCCAATCCTTTTTAGCACAAAGGACAAGCCGGTTTGTTTACTTATAATGACCCAACGTTCTCGAGGACACACGGGATTTTAGTCTAGTGCTTTCGCTACATACGGCTAAATAATCTTCATTGTTATGATAAGTGTTGTGTGGGTGAACCTATGCTAATGTACCGCCCTTCCTAGGACTAATACATACTTGTGATTATACCCCTTGCAAGCATCCGCAACTACAAGAAAGTAATTAAGATAAATCTAACCACAGCCTTAAACTCTGAGATCCTGCGATCCCTCCTGCATCGATATACCAACGGGGGTTTAGGTTTCTGTCACTCCGGCAACCCCGCAATTGGCAAACGAATACAAGATGCATTCCCCTAGGCCCATAAATGGTGAAGTGTCATGTAGTCGACGTTCACATGACACCACTAGAAGAATAACACCACAACTTAAATATCATACCATTGAATATTACTCAACCATAGTTCACTACTAACATTTAGACTTCACCCATGTCCTCAAGAACTAAACGAACTACTCACAAGACATCATATGGAACATGATCAGAGGTGATATGATGATGAATAACAATCTGAACATAAACTTGGTTCAATGGTTTCACTCAATAGCATCAACAACAAGTAGAGATCGATACCGGGAGAGTTTCCCCTATCAAACAATCAAGATCAAACCCAAATTGCTACGGCGATGACGATGTCCAGTGGTGGAGACGGCGGTGATGATGGTGGAGATGATGATGATGGTGGAGATGATGATGATGGTGATGGAGATGATGTCCAGCTCGATGACGGTGACGATGGCGTCGATTTCCCCCTCCCGGAGGGAATTTCCCCGGCGGATTCCTGCCCGCCGGAGAGCTCTTTTCTCTCTGGTGTTCTCCGCCCCGCAGAGGCGGCTGTAACTCTTCGTGAGGTACCCTCTGTGGCTTAGGTTTTCGGGACGAAGGGTTTCGCGAAGAAAAGGAGGCGAAAGGGGCTGTGGGGCCCCCACACCACATGGTGGCGCGGCCAGGCCATGGGCCGCGCCGCCCTATGGTCTGGCCCCACCTTGGGCATTCTCAGCTCCCCCTTCTGGCTTCCTTCGTCATCTGGAAAAATAGGATTTTTGGTATAATTTCCTTCCACAGTTGATCTTCCGAAATATTGCGTTCTGACGGTGCTTTTTCCAGCAGAATCCTGGCTCCGGTGCTTGATCCTCCAATAATGATGAAACATGCAAAATAGATGAAATAACATAAGTATTGTGTCCCAATATGAAATATATCAATGAATAACAGCAAATTATGATACAAAATAGTGATGCAAATTGGACGTCAACTCCCCCCAAGCTTAGACTTCGCTTGTCCCCAAGCGAAACTGAACTCAGTAAATAGGACCACATGTTTATGGAGTGAAGAGTCGATAAATAGAATACGGACAAGAAGCATCATATTCATTCACACAAGACATTCTAGTAAACAACTTCCTCATATAACTCAACTTGAAACAAGTATAAAGTAATCACAAATAAAGGTGCATAAGAAATCATAGTTGGTGATGGCAAACTTCGTTCTTGGTCAGAGAACAATTAACAGATTATATTTATCTCATTGAGCAGCGCTCTCATGTTAAAGTTTATAAGGCACAACTTGCATACTCAATCATAATGGTCTCCTCATAATCATTGATAACTTGCAAAGCTATATTCATTCAGATAAAACTTGAACTAAACAAGGAAGAATAAAAGACATGATGAAGCAAATCACAATATAATGGTTTGATCACAACAACTCAAATGCTTGCTTGAGATGGAGGGAGATAGGTTTACTGACTCAACATAAAGTAAAAGACAGGCCCTTCGCAGAGGGAAGCAGGGATTAAATCATGTGCTAGAGCTTTTTCAGTTTTGAAATCATATAAAGAGAATAAAAGTAACATTTTGAGAGGTGTTTGTTGTTGTCAACGACTGGTAGCGGGTACTCTAACCCCCTTGCCAGACAAACCTTCAAAGAGCGGCTACCATATTATTTTCATTTTATGTGGCACTCCTTCCAACCTTTCTTTCACAAACCATGGCTAACCGAATCCTCGGGTGCCTGCCAACAATCTCATACCATGAAGGAGTGCCTTTTTATTTTAGTTTTATTATGATGATGACACTCCCCCCAACCTTTGCTTACACAAGCCATGGCTAACCGAATCCTTCGGGTGCCGTCCATCAATCACATACCATGGAGGAGTGTCTATTTAGTTTAATTAATTTGGGACTGGGAATCCCATTGCCAGCTCTTTTTGCAAAATTATTGGATAAGCGGATGAAGCCACTAGTCCATTGGTGAAAGTTGCCCAACAAGATTGAAAGATAAAACACCACATACTTCCTCATGAGCTATGAAACATTGACACAAATAAGAGATAGCAAGTTTTGAATTGTTTAAAGGTAGCACATGAAGTATTTACTTGGAATGGCAGAAAAATACCATGTAGTAGGTAGGTATGGTGGACACAAATGACATAGGTTTGGGCTAAGGTTTGGATGCACGAGAAGTATTCCCTCTCAGTACAGGTTTTTGGCTAGCAAGGTTAATTAGCAAGCATAAGAGTTGAGGGAAACAAACAAATATACATGTGATAGAAACAATCATGTATCTTCCTTGTAAGTACAAACAATTTTAACTTCAGAATAATAAGCTATGAGCTAACAAGAAAGAAAGACAATGAAACAACTACATGTATTTCTCTTTTCTACTTAAACCTCAAAGTGTTGTTGCTATTGACCAATGCTAAGTTTGCCAAAACCAAATAGATTTATTCAATGCTCCCAAAGTGATACCAATACTAATGACAAGATAAATCATATAATAGAGATTGCAAACTAAAATAAGATGTGCAAAATGTAAATGATAAGACTTCTCATTAATATTCCATAACGATAACTCACACCAAGGGATACATAGACAACCAACTAAAGGAGAGATACTTCCAAACTGCAACCCATCTTATATGATAACTTCCCTACTCATGATATGACACTACTTGACAATAAAAAGTAAAAGGTAGTGATGATGTGATACCGCGGCACTCCCCCAAGCTTGGAACAAACCAAGGGGATGCCAATACCGATGATGAATTACTCCTTCGGCGATGGTGGTGATGAATTCCTGACAAGCTTCTCAATAAGCTCCTGAAGCTCATCAATCTTGTATGTGAGATTGCGAATCATCTCCGAATTGTGCTCGACGCGGTTAAGAAGTCTGTCCGACGGCGAGTCCCAACTCTTGGAGTTATTTCCCCACTCTTCACCCTCAGGCTTCCTCCCTCCTGCAGTGTTAGAGCGATCTATATCCCACTGGCTAGGCAATGCTGCCTTGGGAGTCCCTTCAATTTGATTATTGAAAATTAGATTGTGGAATGGATGGTGAATGCCTGATAAAGATGTTTTCGGAGCTAGGTAATGACGTGGAACCGCTCCTCCAGTGCGAATTCTTGCGCTCTTGTTTGCACAAAAAGGGTTGTCCACCACCTTGATGCTTGCGATGGTAGCACACGGGTGTGCGCGCGAATCTTCCTCCGCCTCTTCTTCATCCTCTTCCTTGACGTCCTTGTCCTCCTCTTTCCACCCAAGATCTCGATTATCTTCATCCGGAAACTCCTTGCCCTTGTTCTTGGAGACCATGGTGCTTCTAAACTGAAAACAGATCCTGGCAGAAACAGCTCGAAACAAAACACGTCGAGAAAATGATATACGGACCTCCAGGGGTCCGGGGGATTATATAGCAAAAATTTTCATGACAAACGGAAAGTACCAGATCGAACCAGAGTCGGAAAGGGGCGACGAGGCGGCCAAACCATAGGTCGGCGCGGGCCCAGGCCAGGCCGCGCCGGCCTATGGTGGCACGCCCTCGTGCGTCCTTTCCACTCCGTTTTGAACTCGTAATTTTTCATATTTTCCAAAAACAGCAAAAATATTGTTCGGAAAGTAAATTGCGTACTTTTCATTACCAGTACTGTTACCTATTCAAAGTCGAGTTCTGGCGGACTGTCAATTTGCCCTTTGATGAAAGCCTCCGGTGTTTCCACTTGAATAATATCAACATCAACATTATAAGAATCACCTGAGATATAATGCTTGAGTCTTTGTCCATTCACCACTTGCGTGGCATTGCCTTGGAGAGAGCTAATTTTAATTGCTCCTGAACGATACACCTCCTCGACAACATATGGTCCTTCCCATTTCGAGAGTAATTTCCCTGCAAAGAGTCTGAGACGAGACCGATACAATAGGACTTTATCCCCAATATTAAACTCTCTTTTGATAATCCTCCTATCATGCCATTTTTTAACTTTCTCTTTAAAGAGTTTAGCATTTTCATAAGCTTCACTTCTCCATTCATCTAGAGAACTTAATTGCAACAACCTCTTATCACCAACTAGTTTAGGATCTTTATTTAGTTCTCTAACAGCCCAATAAGCTTTGTGCTCTAGTTCTAAAGGTAAATGACAAGCTTTCCCATAAACCATTTTATAAGGTGACATTCCCATGGGATTTTTATAAGCAGTTCTATAAGCCCATAGTGCATCCTTCAACTTACTAGCCCAATTCTTTCTAGTTTTATTAACAGTCTTTCCCAAAATAGATTTAATCTCTCTATTTGATAATTCTACTTGACCACTAGTTTGAGGATGATAAGCGGAAGCAATTGTATGATTAATACCATACCTAGCAAAAGTTTTTCTAAAACCTCCATGAATAAAATGAGAACCTCCATCAGTCATAATATATCTAGGCACTCCAAATCTAGGAAAAATAATGTCTAGAAGCATTCTTAAAGAGGTATGGCTTCCACCCATTTAGTAACATAATCAACAGCAACAAGTATATGAGTGTTACCTTCTGAAGACGGAAAAGGTCCCATAAAGTCAAATCCCCAACAATCAAATGGTTCAATAACAAGAGTATAATTCATAGGCATTTCATTACGTCTGGAGATATTACCAACCCTTTGGCATTCATCACAAGATAAAATAAACTTTCTCGCATCCTTGAAGAGAGTTGGCCAATAAAAACCTGATTGTAGAACCTTTTGCGCGGTTCTTTCTCCGGCGTGATGTCCTCCATAAGCACTACCATGACATTTACTCAATATCTCTTGTTGTTCATATTCGGGAACACATCTTCGCATAATACCATCCACTCCTTCTTTATATAAGTGTGGGTCATCCCAGAAATAATGCCTCAAGTCATAAAAGAATTTCCTCCTTTGCTGAGCTGAAAAAGTTGGAGGCAAGTACTTGGAAACAATAAAGTTAGCATAATCAGCATACCAAGGACTGTCTCGCGAGCTCACCTTTATTACAGCCAATTGTTCATTTGAAAAACTATCATTAACAGGAACAGGATCATAAGCAATATTTTCCAATCTAGACAAATTATCAGCAACAGGATTATCAGCACCTTTCCTATCTACAATATGTAAATCAAATTCTTGCAAAAGAAGTACCCATCTAATAAGCCTCGGCTTAGCATCTTTCTTTGTCATAAGGTATCTAATTGCAGCATGATCAGTATGAATCGTAACTTTTGAATCAACAATATAAGATCTAAATTTATCACAAGCAAAGACTACAGCTAATAATTCCTTTTCAGTAGTAGCATAATTTCTTTGAGCAGCATCAAGAGTTTTACTAGCATAATGAATAACATTCAGTTTTTTGTTTACCCGCTGTCCAAGAACAGCGCCTACAGCAAAATCACTAGCATCACACATAATTTCAAATGGTAAGTTCCAATCAGGGGGTTCAACTATAGGAGCAGTTGTTAAGGCTTTCTTTAGAGTTTCAAAAGCTTCCTTACAATCATCATCAAAAACAAAAGGTACATCTTTTTGAAGAAGATTAGTAAGAGGCTTTGAAATCTTGGAGAAATCTTTAATAAATCTCCTATAAAACCCAGCATGACCAAGAACACTACGAATACCTTTAACATCCCTCGGATAGGGCATCTTCTCAATTGCTTCAACTTTGGCTCTATCAACTTCAATACCTCTCTCAGAAATTTTATGTCCCAATACAATTCCTTCATTAACCATAAAGTGGCATTTCTCCCAATTAAGAACAAGGTTAGTTTCTTCACATCTCTGCAAAACTTTATCAAGGTTTCGCAAGCAACTATCAAAAGAATTCCCATAGACGGAAAAATCATCCATGAATACCTCTACAATACTCTCGCAAAAACCATGAAAAATAGCAGACATGCATCTTTGAAAAGTAGCAGGAGCATTACATAAACCAAAAGGCATGCGTCTATAAGCATAAGTTCCATAGGGACAAGTAAAAGTGGTTTTCTCTTGATCTTTAGTTTTAACAGCAATTTGTGAAAACCCAGAATAACCATCAAGAAAGCAAAAATGAGTATTTTTAGACAATCTTTCTAGCATTTGATCAATAAATGGTAAAGGGTAATGATCTTTCTTAGTAACTTTATTAACTTTTCGAAAATCAATGCACATTCTATACCCTACAACTACTCTTTGAGGGATGAGCTCATCATTATCATTAGGCACAACAGTCATTCCTCCTTTCTTGGGAACGCAATGCACAGGACTAACCCATCTACTATCAGCAATAGGATATATAATACCAGCTTCAAGAAGTCTTAATACCTCATTCCTTACCACTTCCTTCATCTTCGGAATTAGACGACGCTGATGTTCAACAACAGGCTTTGCATCATCTTCCATATTAATAGCATGTTGGCAAATAGAAGGAGAAATCCCTTTCAAATCATCAAGAGTATAGCCAATAGCTCCTCGGTGTTTCTTCAAATACTTCCAATAACCTTTCTTCTTCAATCTCTGAAAGCTTAGAACTAATAATAACAGGATATATTTTCTTATCATCAATATGAGCATATTTAAGATTATCAGGCAAAGGCTTTAATTCAAAAACAGGATCTTCCTTTGGTGGCGGTGTTATACCCAAATCTTCCACCGGTAAATCATGCTTGAGAATAGGTTGGCGGAGAAAATTTTCCTCAAGCTCATCTCTTTCTTTCCTAAAAACTTCACTCTCGCTATCCTCCAAATGTTGCTGCAAAGGATTATTAGGAACAAGAACAATAGATGCACACTGTTCCATTTTAAAATCATTACTAGGCAAATCAGCTTTATAAGGAGTTTTGGTAAATTTAGAGAAGTTAAACTTATAAGATTCACCAGCAAATTTAGTCAAAATTTTCTCTTTCTTGCAATCTATAATAGCTCCACAAGTATTTAGAAAAGGTCTACCAAAAATAATAGGACAATAATCACTAGCAGCAGAACCAAGTACCAAAAAGTCAGCAGGATATTTAATTTTACCACATAGAACTTCCACATCTCGAACAATACCAATTGGAGAAATAGTTTCTCTATTAGCCAGCTGAATAACCACATCAATATCTTCAAGTTCACAAGAATCAATTTCGTGCATAATCTCAGTGTAAAGCTCATAAGGAATAGCACTAACACTTGCACCAATATCACATAATCCATAATAGCAATGATCACCAATTCTAACAGATAGCATAGGAACACTAACTTGTTTGGGCTTATTAGGATGTGAAACAATATTAGAAGCATCTTCACAGAAAATAATATGACCATCCTCCACATTTTCAGTCAAAAGATCTTTAACTATTGCAACAGCAGGTTCAACTTTTATTTGTTCTTCAGGTTCTACAGGTTTCTTTTCACTTTTATGAACCGCACTATTTATAACAGAGTACTCCTTCATTTTAGCAGGGAAAGGAGTTTTTTCAATATAAGCTTCAGGAATAACATGATCAGCAGTTTCAACTACAACGCATTTATTAATAGATGAATCAATTTTATCTTTATAAGGTTCATGATACTTATCAAAATTCTTCTTTGGCAATTCATAATGAGAGGCAAAAGCTTTATAAAGATTTGCAGCAACTTGAGAATCAAGACCATATGTAGCACTCATATTACGAAATTTATCAGTATCCATAAAAGCTTCAATGCATTTATAATCATAAATTATACCTGATTCTCTATCCTTGTCGTTCTCCCAACCTTCGGTATTTTCTTGGATCCAATTAAGAAGGTCCCTTTTAAACTCTTCTTTGTTGCGTGTAAATGATCCAGAACAGGAAGTATCCAGCAAGGTCTTGTCTTGAAAAGAAAGTCTTGCATAGAAATTATCAATAATAACATTACCAGGAAGCTCATGAATGGGGCATTTGAGCATTAAAGACTTCAATCTCCCCCAAGCTTGGGCAATACTCTCTCCATCATGAGGCCAAAAATTATATATGCGATTCCGATCCTTGTGAATTTCACTTGGAGGATAGAACTTAGAATAAAACCGGGGCACAATATCATTCCATTCAAGAGAATCCCCATTATCCAGTAATTTATACCAATGCGCCGCCTTACCAGACAACGATAAAGAGAATAGTTTCTTCCTCACTTCATCCATAGCAATACCTGCACACTTGAATAAACTGCATAATTCATGCAAGAACAATAAATGATCTCCAGGGTGGACAGTTCCATCCCCTTCATAGCGGTTATCCATAACACGTTCAATAATTTTCATAGGTATTTTATATGGTATCACTTCCTCACCTGGCGCCTCATCCACTACCGTTGTAGTAGTAGTAGATTTCCAAAATAAAAATTGAAGAGAAGATCTCTCCATAATCACTTATAGCAGCAGGCAGAAATAAAATCAGCACAAACAATAAATGTTTTCCTTACCAATTCCACTTACCAATAGCGCTTCACTCCCCGGCAACGGCGCCAGAAAATAGTCTTGATGACCCACAAGTATAGGGGGTGTATCGTAGTATTTTCGGTAAGTAAGAATGTCGATCCCAACGAGGAGCAGAAGGTGTTGACAAGCAGTTTCGATGAAGAATTCCCTGTAAATGCTCACAGACAAGTATTCGGGGGGTTTTGATGTAACAGTTGAATAAAGTACGAGTAAGTAAAGTGCGAGAGTAACAATTGCAGCGAGTGGCCCAATCCTTTTTAGCACAAAGGACAAGCCGGTTTGTTTACTTATAATGACCAAACGTTCTCGAGGACACACGGGATTTTAGTCTAGTGCTTTCGCTACATACGGCTAAATAATCTTCATTGTTATGATAAGTGTTGTGTGGGTGAACCTATGCTAATGTACCGCCCTTCCTAGGACTAATACATACTTGTGATTATACCCCTTGCAAGCATCCGCAACTACAAGAAAGTAATTAAGATAAATCTAACCACAACCTTAAACTCTGAGATCCTGCGATCCCTCCTGCATCGATATACCAACGGGGGTTTAGGTTTCTGTCACTCCGGCAACCCCGCAATTGGCAAACGAATACAAGATGCATTCCCCTAGGCCCATAAATGGTGAAGTGTCATGTAGTCGACGTTCACATGACACCACTAGAAGAATAACACCATGATGTCTACTTCCCCCTCCTTTTCCTGTAGACAGTGTTGGGCCTCCAAGAGCAGAGGTTTGTAGAACAGCAGCAAGTTTTCCCTTAAGTGGATCACCCAAGGTTTATCAAACTCAGGGAGGAAGAGGTCAAAGATATCCCTCTCATGCAACCCTGCAACCACAAAGCAAGAAGTCTCTTGTGTCCCCAACACACCTAATAGGTGCACTAGTTCGGCGAAGAGATAGTGAAATACAGGTGGTATGAATATATATGAGCAGTAGCAACGGTGCCAGAAAATAGCTTGCTGGCGTGTAGTTGATGGTGGTAGTATTGCAGCAGTAGTAACGCAGTAAAACAATAAACAAGCAGTGATAGCAGTATTTAGGAACAAGGCCTAGGGATCATACTTTCACTAGTGGACACTCTCAACATTGATCACATAACAGAATAGATAAATGCATACTCTACACTATTGTTGGATGATGAACACATTGCGTAGGATTACACGAACCCTCAATGCTGGAGTTAACAAGCTCCACAATTAAATGTTCATATTTAAGTAACCTTTGAGTGTAAGATAGATCAAAAGACTAAACCAAGTACTAACATAGCATGCACACTGTCACCTTCATGCATATGTAGGAGGCATAGATCACATCAATACTATCATAGCAATAGTTAACTTCGCAATCTACAAGAGATCGTGATCATAGCATAAACCAAGTACTAACACGGATGCACACACTGTCACCATTACATCGTGCAGGAGGAATAGAACTACTTTAATAACATTGCTAGAGTAGCACGTAGATAAATTGTGATACAAACACATTGCAATCATAAAGAGATATAAATAAGCACCTCACTATGCCATTCATCAGTGAATAAGTATTCTGTGAAATATAGCCTAAGAGACCCACACGGTGCACACACTGTCACCTTTACACACGTGGGACAAGGAGTCTCCGGAGATCACATAAGTAAAACTCACTTGACTAGCATAATGACATCTAGATTACAAGCATCATCATATGAATCTCAATCATGTAAGGCAGCTCATGAGATTATTGTATTGAAGCACATAGGAGAGAGATGAACCACATAGCTACCGGTACAGCCCCGAGCCTCGATGGAGAACTACTCCCTCCTCATGGGAGCAGCAGCGGTGATGAAGATGGCGGTGGAGATGGCAGCGGTGTCGATGGAGAAGCCTTCCGGGGGCACTTCCCCGTTCCGGCGGCGTGCCGGAACAGAGACTCCTGTCCCCCAGATCTTGGCCTCGCGATGGCGGCGGCTCTGGAAGGTTTCTGTGGGTTTCGTCGAACTTTTCAGGGTTTTCGATCCAGGGGCTTTATATAGGCGAAGAGGCGGCGCAGGAGGGTCGAAGGGGCGACGACACCATAGGGCGGCGCGGCCAGGGCCTGGGCCGCGCCGGCCTATGGTCTGGGGGCCCAGTGCCCCCTCCGGTCCTTCCCGGGTGTTCTGGATGCTTCCGGTGAAAATAGGAACTTGGGCGTTGATTTCGTCCGATTACGAGAATATTTCGTTACTAGGATTTCTGAAACCAAAAACAGCAGAAAACAGGAACTGGCACTTCGGCATCTTGTTAATAGGTTAGTTCCAGAAAATGCACGAATGTGACATAAAGTGTGCATAAAACATGTAGATAATATCAATAATGTGGCATGGAACATAAGAAATTATCGATACGTCGGAGACGTATCAGCATCCCCAAGCTTAGTTCTGCTCGTCCCGAGCAGGTAAAATGATAACACAGATAATTTCTGGAGTGACATGCCATAATAACCTTGATCATACTATTTGTAAAGCATATGTAGTGAATGCAGCGATCAAAACAATGTATATGACATGAGTAAACAAGTGAATCATAAAGCAAAGACTTTTCATGAATAGCACTTCAAGACAAGCATCAATAAGTCTTGCATAAGAGTTAACTCATAAAGCAATAATTCATAGTAAAAGCATTGAAGCAACACAAAGGAAGATTAAGTTTCAGCGGTTGCTTTCAACTTGTAACATGTATATCTCATGGATATTGTCAACATAGAGTAATATAATAAGTGCAATAAGCAAATATGTAGGAATCAATGCACAGTTCACACAAGTGTTTGCTTCTTGAGGTGGAGAGAAATAGGTGAACTGACTCAACATTGAAAGTAAAAGAATGGTCCTCCATAGAGGAAAAGCATCGATTGCTATATTTGTGCTAGAGCTTTGATTTTGAAAACATGAAACAATTTTGTCAACGGTAGTAATAAAGCATATGTATCATGTAAATTATATCTTACAAGTTGCAAGCCTCATGCATAGTGTACTAATAGTGCCCGCACCTTGTCCTAATTAGCTTGGACTACCGGATCATCACAATGCACATGTTTTAACCAAGTGTCACAAAGGGGTACCTCTATGCCGCCTGTACAAAGGTCTAAGGAGAAAGCTCGCATTGGATTTCTCGCTATTGATTATTCTCAACTTAGACATCCATACCGGGACAACATAGACAACAGATAATGGACTCCTCTTTTATGCATAAGCATGTAACAACAATTAATAATTTTCTCATATGAGATTGAGGATGTATGTCCAAAACTGAAACTTCCACCATGGATCATGGCTTTAGTTAGCGGCCCAATGTTCTTCTCTAACAATATGCATGCTTAACCATAAGGTGGTAGATCTCTCTTACTTCAGACAAGACGAACATGCATAGCAACTCACATGAAATTCAACAAAGAGTAGTTGATGGCGTCCCCAGTGAACATGGTTATCGCACAACAAGCAACTTAATAAGAGATAAAGTGCATAAGTACATATTCAATACCACAATAGTTTTTAAGCTATTTGTCCCATGAGCTATATATTGCAAAGGTGAATGATGGAATTTTAAAGGTAGCACTCAAGCAATTTACTTTGGAATGGCAGGAAATACCATGTAGTAGGTAGGTATGGTGGACACAAATGGCATAGTGTTGTTTGGCTCAAGGATTTTGGATGCATGAGAAGTATTCCCTCTCGATACAAGTTTTAGGCTAGCAAGGTTATTTGAAACAAACACAAGGATGAACCGGTGCAGCAAAACTCACATAAAAGACATATTGAAAACATTATAAGACTCTACACCGTCTTCCTTGTTGTTCAAACTTAATACTAGAAATTATCTAGACCTTAGAGAAACCAAATATGCAAACCAAATTTTAGCATGCTCTATGTATTTCTTCATTAATGGGTGCAAAGCATATGATGCAAGAGCTTAAACATGAGTACAACAATTGCCAAGTATCACATTACCCAAGACATTTATAGCAATTACTACATGTATCATTTTCCAATCCCAACCATATAACAATTTAACGAAGAGGAAACTTCGCCATGAATATTATGAGCTAAGAACACATGTGTTCATACGAACCAGCGGAGCGTGTCTCTCTCCCACACAAGCATGATGTAATCCAATTTATTCAAACACAAACAAAAACAAACCGATGCTCCAAGAAAAGCACATAAGATGTGATGGAATAAAAATATAGTTTCAGGGGAGGAACCTGATAATGTTGTCGATGAAGAAGGGGATGCCTTGGGCATCCCCAAGCTTAGACGCTTGAGTCTTCTTGATATATGCAGGGGTGAACCACCGGGGCATCCCCAAGCTTAGAGCTTTCACTCTTCTTGATCATAGTATATCATCCTCCTCTCTTGACCCTTGAAAACTTCCTTCACACCAAACTTCTCATAAACTTCATTAGAGGGGTTAGTAAATAATCAAAAACTCACATGTTCAGAGGTGACACAATCATTCTTAACACTTCCGGACATTGCTCAAAGCTACTGGAAGGTAATGGAACAAAGAAATCCACCCAACACAGCGAAAGAAGCAATGCGAAATAAAAGGCAGAATCTGTCAAAACAGAACAGTCCGTAAAGACGAATTTCTAATAAATACTTCCGTTGCTCAGATCAGAAAACTCAAAACTAATGAAAGTTGCGTACATATCTGAGGAACACGCACGTAAATTGGCATATTTTTCTGATTTTTCTACAGAGAAAACAGCCCAGATTCGTGACAGATAGAAATCTGTTTCTGCGCAGAAATCCAAATCTAGTATCAACCTTCGATTAGAGGCTTCACTTGGCACAACAAAACACAAAACTAAGATAAGGAGAGGTTGCTACAGTAGTAAACAACTTCCAAGACACAAATATAAAACAAAGTACTGTAGCAAAATAACACATGGGTTATCTCCCAAGAAGTTCTTTCTTTATAGCCGTTAAGATGGGCTCAGCAGTTTTAATGATGCACTCGCAAGAAATAGTATTTGAAGCAAAAGAGAGCATCAAGAGGCAAATTCAAAACACATTTAAGTCTAACATACTTCCTATGCATAGGAATCTTGTAAATAAACAAGTTCATGAAGAGCAAAGTAACAAGCATAGGAAGATAAAACCAGTGTAGCTTCAAAAATTTCAGCACATAGAGAGGCATTTTAGTAACATGAAAATTTCTACAACCATATTTTCCTCTCTCATAATAACTTTCAGTAGCATCATGAGCAAACTCAACAATATAACTATCACATAAAGCATTCTTATCATGAGTCTCATGCATAAAATTATTACTCTCCACATAGGCATAGTCAATTTTATTAGTTGTAGTGGAAGCAAATTCAACAAAGTAGCTATCATTATTATTCTCATCATCAAATATAGGAGGCATATTGTAATCATAATCAAATTCATCCTCCATAACAGGCGGTAACAAAAGACTACTATCATTACAATCATCATAAATTGGAGGCAAAGTATCATCAAAGAAAATTTTCTCCTCAATTCTTGGGGGACTAAAAAGATCATGAAAACCAGCTTCCCCAAGCTTAGAACTTTCTATATCATTATCAACAATGGTGTTCAAAGCGTTCATACTAATATTACTACCAGCATGCAAATAAGATTCTATAGGTTTTTTAATTTTCGCATCAAACAATCCATGTTTTAAATCAGGAAATAGCATAAGAAGCTCATTCTTGTCCATTATGCCAAACTAGTGTAAACAAGAAACAAAAAGATGCAATTGCAGGATCTAAAGGAAATAGCTTCGAGTACTTACGGCGCCGGAAAATAGCTTGGTAGCCGAGGTCCGGAGTGTGAGTACCTTTTACCTTTCCTCCCCGGCAACGGCGCCAGAAAATAGCTTGATGTCTACTTCCCCCTCCTTTTCCTGTAGACAGTGTTGGGCCTCCAAGAGCAGAGGTTTGTAGAACAGCAGCAAGTTTTCCCTTAAGTGGATCACCCAAGGTTTATCGAACTCAGGGAGGAAGAGGTCAAAGATATCCCTCTCATGCAACCCTGCAACCACAAAGCAAGAAGTCTCTTGTGTCCCCAACACACCTAATAGGTGCACTAGTTCGGCGAAGAGATAGTGAAATACAGGTGGTATGAATATATATGAGCAGTAGCAACGGTGCAGAAAATAGCTTGCTAGCGTATAGTTGATGGTGGTAGTATTGCAGCAGTAGTAACGCAGTAAAACAGTAAACAAGCAGTGATAGCAGTATTTAGGAACAAGGCCTAGGGATCATACTTTCACTAGTGGACACTCTCAACATTGATCACATAACAGAATAGATAAATGCATACTCTACACTATTGTTGGATGATGAACACATTGCGTAGGATTACACGAACCCTCAATGCCGGAGTTAACAAGCTCCACAATTAAATGTTCATATTTAAGTAACCTTTGAGTGTAAGATAGATCAAAAGACTAAACCAAGTACTAACATAGCATGCACACTGTCACCTTCATGCATATGTAGGAGGCATAGATCACATCAATACTATCATAGCAATAGTTAACTTCGCAATCTACAAGAGATCATGATCATAGCATAAACCAAGTACTAACACGGATGCACACACTGTCACCATTACATCGTGCAGGAGGAATAGAACTACTTTAATAACATTGCTAGAGTAGCACGTAGATAAATTGTGATACAAACACATTGCAATCATAAAGAGATATAAATAAGCACCTCACTATGCCATTCATCAGTGAATAAGTATTCTGTGAAATATAGCCTAAGAGACCCACACGGTGCACACACTGTCACCTTTACACACGTGGGACAAGGAGTCTCCGGAGATCACATAAGTAAAACTCACATGACTAGCATAATGACATCTAGATTACAAGCATCATCATATGAATCTCAATCATGTAAGGCAGCTCATGAGATTATTGTATTGAAGCACATAGGAGCGAGATGAACCACATAGCTACCGGTACAGCCCCGAGCCTCGATGGAGAACTACTCCCTCCTCATGGGAGTAGCAGCGGTGATGAAGATGGCGGTGGAGATGGCAGCGGTGTCGATGGAGAAGCCTTCCGGGGGCACTTCCCCGTTCCGGCGGCGTGCCGGAACAGAGACTCCTGTCCCCGGATCTTGGCCTCGCGATGGCGGCGGCTCCGGAAGGTTTCTGTGGGTTTCGTCGAACTTTTCAGGGTTTTCGATCCAGGGGCTTTATATAGGCGAAGAGGCGGCGCAGAGGGTCGAAGGGCGACGACACCATAGGGCGCGCGGCCAGGGCCTGGGCCGCGCCGGCCTATGGTCCTGGGGCCCGTGCCCCCTCTGGTCCTTCCCGGGTGTTCTGGATGCTTCCGGTGAAAATAGGAACTTGGGCGTTGATTTCGTCCGATTCCGAGAATTTTTCGTTACTAGGATTTCTGAAACCAAAAACAGCAGAAAACAGGAACTGGCACTTCGGCATCTTGTTAATAGGTTAGTTCCAGAAAATGCACGAATGTGACATAAAGTGTGCATAAAACATGTAGATAACATCAATAATGTGGCATGGAACATAAGAAATTATCGATACGTCGGAGACGTATCACACCACAACTTAAATATCATACCATTGAATATTACTCAACCATAGTTCACTACTAACATTTAGACTTCACCCATGTCCTCAAGAACTAAACGAACTACTCACAAGACATCATATGGAACATGATCAGAGGTGATATGATGATGAATAACAATCTGAACATAAACTTGGTTCAATGGTTTTACTCAATAGCATCAACAACAAGTAGAGATCGATACCGGGAGAGTTTCCCCTATCAAACAATCAAGATCAAACCCAAATTGCTATGGCGATGACGATGTCCAGCGGTGGAGACGGCGGTGATGATGGTGGAGATGATGATGATGGTGATGGAGATGATGTCCAGCTCGATGACGGTGACGATGGCGTCGATTTCCCCCTCCCGGAGGGAATTTCCCCGGCGGATTCCTGCCCGCCGGAGAGCTCTTTTCTCTCTGGTGTTCTCCGCCCCACAGAGGCGGCTGTAACTCTTCGTGAGGTACCCTCTATGGCTTAGGTTTTCGGGACGAAGGGTTTCGCGAAGAAAAGGAGGCGAAAGGGGCTGTGGGGCCCCCACACCACATGGTGGCGCGGCCAGGCCATGGGCCACGCCGCCCTATGGTCTGGCCCCACCTTGGGCCTTCTTAGCTCCCCCTTCTGGCTTCCTTCGTCATCTGGAAAAATAGGATTTTTGGTATAATTTCCTTCCACAGTTGATCTTCCGAAATATTGCGTTCTGACGGTGCTTTTTCCAGCAGAATCCTGGCTCCGGTGCTTGATCCTCCAATAATGATGAAACATGCAAAATAGATGAAATAACATAAGTATTGTGTCCCAATATGAAATATATCAATGAATAACAGCAAATTATGATACAAAATAGTGATGCAAATTGGACGTATCAAGGAGTTTCACATATTCTACGGTACTACATACATGCATATGAATGTACAATTTCAAAAAAAAAAAATTAGAACCAAAAAGAATTCAAGAGGAATATACAATATATATTCAATATCGGATGACCATATACAATTTTGAACAAGTTTCCATACATAATTTACTGCATCAGAAGTTCTACGTCCTCATAATAGTGTTCTCCTTTAGGATGGAGGACTTCTCTCATGAACCATCCTGCTAGTTTCTCTTGAATTGGTCGGAAGCGAGCTTCTGGACTAAGCGTCTTCCGCAAGTTATTCCTCTTGACGTTGTTATCCGATGTCGTCCGCTCAGAGGTGTATCTCCAGATGAACTCACAGACATAGTATCCACATAGATTGGTCCCCGGTGGCTGAATTTCCCCTGTCAGTGACCTTCTAATGTAGCTCTTTTTTGAATTCACCGACCGTTTCATGTGTGAACCGTCTCCAAACCCTATGAGGCAAAGAAAATTAAATGAAGAAGAGAGTTATTAGTTACTTGATATTAGGAAATGAACGAAAGAGGCCGATCGATATAGAGCGCAAATGAATGAAAATAATTACTTTTGCAGCATTCTTCTCATGTCGACCCAAAGCTTTGAATCCATATTCAGAGAGTCGATGACGAGAACTGTGGATGTGTGAAATTGAATTACTAGCAGAATCCAGTGGAACCTGTGGACACGATACATGCACAGTCATGCATAACTCGTCGATTAGCCACATACCATGCATGGAGTAAACAAAAGAGAATGTGCTCAAGACAGAAACACTCACCCAAAATGGTAAGGAAATAGAATATCACTTTTGAGTTCCTACTTTCTAAGAAAAATCAACAGGTCTTGCTCCACGTCGGTGGGGTGATTTTGTAACACATATCCATTAACGATTTGTGGGTCAATGAACCCAACATCATGGATGTTCCTTATTCTGCATTCCCTAATCTTCATTCTGCATAATAGCGTGCACAACAATATAGTTAGGACAATATATATATATATAGTGCAGGCAATGAACAAGATGGGGTAGAAATAAATCACTTACAGAATGTAGCAACTGATGATAGATTTGTCGAGCTCGCGCAGATTGAACAGCTGGAACAATTCACTCAGATGAACTGTTACATAGTAATGTTTGAAGTGATGCTCATGTCTAACTTCCGCATAAATATAATCTTTGCCGGCGTTAGTTTTTATGTAACCCTTGTACCAAAGTAGCAAATTTTTCATTTGTGGAGGTAGATCCTCTTCCTGCGAGGCTCGACGAGAGGCCCATTCGGCACATATGTAATTGCTACCTCACTCATTGGCGCCTCCTCAAGGCCTAACACTGCACGAAGAGTCATACCGATCTGGGCCGCTTGTTCTCTGGCACCCGTTACAGTCATTCCCTGTGCTGCCGCAGCTGCTATGATTGTGGGATCCATTAGTTCAGCATCCGGACCGGCGGCTTTCACTATGAGCGGGGGGGGGGGGGGGGGTCGATTGTTTACTTTGTTCCCCGAGCTGGGCAACTCGTTTCCCGCTTTTTTACTTTCTAATTCTTTCTCGGCCTCCTCCAAGGCTTTCTTCTCATACTTCTCCGCCAAGTCTTTCTTCTCCTTCAACATGAGTGCTTGCCTACGAAGTTCACGTGCGTAGTCGTCAGGCAAATTCTTCGCGGCTTGGGACGGTCTGCTCAAAAATGACTTGGCCCAATTCTTTTCCTTCTCAGAAAATACTGGCTTGGGCTCGGGCTCTCTTTTCGCCTTCACATCCGCCTTCCATTTCTCATACTGAGCAGCCGCGGCCGCGTCAGTTTCCTCGGCACTACGTTCCCAAGGCCTTGTGGGGAGAGGCTTCAGTGATGGCTCCGATACCTTTGTGGGTTTAGGTACATAAGGGTCCGGGTTAATAGTCCAAGACTGCTTCTGCTTCTTCGCCGGAGGTGGATTGGGGGGCGGCGTCTGCTTACCAGCCCGAGGCGGACTGGGCAGCGGCGTCTGCTTACCCGCCGGAGGTGAATTGGGGGGCGGCGTCGGCTGACGTGAAGGAGGTATAACATCCCAATTTTCAAAATTTAAAACTTCATGCATGGCATTCATAAGCATCATGACATCGTTGAATTTAAAGAGAAATTGAAAATTCATTTCAAACCCCGAACCCCAAAACGACACTAATAGCCACTTAGGCGTGTATGCCAACTTTGGTTTCAAAAGTATTTTATTTTGTTTCAAAAATGGTTCCATAATGAAGGCATTTGCACAAGGTTTCCATCGATATCTCATTTGCATTTTTCCAATTAATTTTGGTGCCTCAAATGCATTTTCAAATGAAAGAAAGAGATAGAAAAAAAATCAAAAAAAAAGGAAAGGCCGAACTGGGCCGACCCAGCGGCCCAGCAAGCAACCGGCCAGCCGCACCCCCAGTGCCCCAGCCCGCGTCTGGGAGCTGCTTTACACCGACCTGGTCGGTGTATAGCAGCCACCGACCACCCCCCCAGATCTTTGTTGGGCCGGCCCACGATTTGCTGAGACTGTTTGCTGTGGATTCGCTCCGGATGGGCCGGCCCAAGTTTGTTTTTCTTTTTCTTTTCTCATTTTTTCTCTGTTTTAAATCTGAACAGTTTTAAATTTGAACAAAATTCGAATTGAACGATTTTCAAATTTGAACAAATTTCAAAAATTGAACAATTTTTCGAGTTTGAACAAATTCTGAAATTGAACGATTTTCGAATTTGAACAAATTTCGAAAATTGAACGATTTTTGAATTTGAACAAATTTTGAAATTGAACGGTTTTTGAATTTGAACAAATTTCGAAAATTGAACGATTTTTGAATTTGCACAAATTTCGAATTTGAACAATTTTCGAATTTGAACATTTTCGAATTTTCACACTTTTTGACTTTGAACATTTTTTTAATTTGAATTTTTATTTAGTTTGAAAAAAAAGAAGAAAGAAAAACAAAAATAAGAAAGAAAACAGAAAAGAAAAAGGAAAAAGGAAAAAAATAAAAAAACGAAAAAAGAAACAGAAAACCAAAAAAAGACAGCGAATTGGGCATGGCCCATACCCGACCAGGGGGTGTGCGGTGGCCGGTAGCCACTGACCTGGTCGGTGTATAGGTTTCCCCCCCGCGCCTGGCCTTTGTCCTCCACCTCCCGCACGATCTCCCTGGACACGCACACACGCGCACAACCGCCCCTGGTCGCTCCCCACGCCGGCCACCACTCGCCCCACCCCCTCTCAGCCCGAGCCCCTCCCTTTAAAGCCACCGCGCCCCTCTCTCCATTCCCCCTTTTCTCCCCCACAGCCACGCCCCCAGGCCGCTGGAATTGCTCGCCGGAAAACGCGCAGCGCCGCCGCCTCTAGCCGCCGGCCGCCGCCGCCACGGGCCGCGCCACCGGCACCACCCGGTCCGCCTCGCCGCGCCGCCCTTCGTCCGCCACCTCGCTGCCGCCGGAGACCACCGCAGCGCCGCCGGCCGTGCGCCACCTCGCCGCCACGTGAGCACCCTCCTTTTTCTATTTATTTGTTTTCCTATTCTGCCTTTAGATCTGAACCGTAGATGTTAAGAAAATCCAACGGATCAGAGGGCGTGATCCGTAACGAAGGGGTACGCACCATTAGAATTGTGCCATGTGTACTGGCACCACCCTAGTTTTCGTTTAAACTGAATTGCGATAGTCCACGCTTTATAAAAATCGTAACCAGAGATCCGATTGTCCAAAAATTACAAACTTTATATCTTTGGAATCCTAAAAATATGGGAAACATTATGGAAAAATAAAATGTGGACTTACAGAAGTTTGAGATTCACCCATATTTAAATGCTTAATCGGAGTACTTCACCCACAAAATGAGATCATACTCTTTTCGAGTGATTTCTTTTGCATATGCTTGAAAATGGAACCCTCTGTCCAGTAGAACCAAAATAAACATTTATCTAATGTACCAAAATACCTCTTACAATTAATGGTAGTTTCCCTTCGCTAGTGCGACATAATTGCTTTGCAAATACTCAACCAATCATAAAACTTGATCATGGCATTATGCATGTAATGACAACCAAAGAACAGTAAATGGCGTGCAATTGTGTAAACCTCATATGCATCTCATGTCTATGGTTGTGTATTTGTGTTTTGCATTGTGTTTATGGTGCTATGTATGTATTCTTGTAGATTGCGACTGTGACAGCTGCAACCTTTGTCACTGCGAAGATTGCAACTCCTCCCGCTTTTAAAGGCAAGTGACACACACCAAAATTCCCAGTTTTACTTCTTGCACTGTAGTGTTTTTTTTATAGTAGACATGTCTAGGGTTTATGCTTTATGCCAGCTATTTAAATCCTAGTAGTTTAGCTACACCACTCCTAGACTCCGTTAGCCGCCATTAGATTTAGTTGTTACCTGCTATGCCATGGAAAAAGGTTTTGATAGAGGTCAAGGAAAAACAACTAAGTTTAATGAATTACCTGGGTGAATGGTGGAGTTATGGAGAGGGTGGCTGTATCAGGGGGCAAGACCCTGGTGCTAGTGCACACTTGCGGAAAGTCACCCAGGATTAAAGAGATTGTAGACAAATTTTGCTCATTAGCTTTCCGTACAACCACATGCTACTATGGCTCTGGCTTGACAAAGTACGTTGTATGAACCCGGATCCTAGGGGCCAGGTGGTGGTAGAGGGATACTGTAGGTGGAACGGGGCCCTTAGGGAATGGTTCGGGTGATTACACACAGAAGGTCTCGGCCACGGTCTGCACCTGTCCTTTGAGCAAAATGTGCATCGAGGTAGAAGGATTGACCTGGCCATGTGGGTAAAGGTGTACAACCTCTCGAGAGTGTAAAATCTAAGTACTTAGCCGTGTCCCCGGTTATGGACAACTTGAGCGAAGTGACAAGTCACTTGTTCGAAGATCTCCTCATCCCAATTTCTTAAATAAAAACTAGTGGGTGAACAAGGGTAGGATGGTACATTGGGGCTTTACCAATGTTACTGTTAATTGGTACATTGGGGTTTTACCAATGTTACTCTTAATTAGATTGAAAGAAAATGTTTTGATAAATGATAGGAAAAAATTGGCTTTATGCAAAATGAATCTGAGCTCTACCTACCAGATGTGCACGTAGGTGTAGGATGCCTTTTGAGTCCAGAAAAGTGTCCTTGCCAATACAATTCCAAATGTATTGACTCCTTCGGGCTGCAACGTTTGATGTTGCAGGTATCCCTAGCTGCTGAAGAAGATGTTAGGATCACGAGTCTTTGCCCAACATGTCTGCATGTGGCATCCGTGAAGGGGACTCCATGCTATTTGCTTTCCGTTTGATGTTGAACTCTGATTTATGTTTATGCTAGCCCTTGAGCTATGCAAGTTGTATCGAACTATTTTATTTCCGCTGGATCTTAGGTTATAATGAAGACCTTTGCTACTTGGTATTTCATCTTAAATTGTGTGTGCTAGCAGTTCGATCCAGGGACTAGCACTAATGCACATGGACTTGCACTTTTTAAAGTGAGGTCACTACAGGAGGTGTAGGTGAAGCACCACCACCACCGCCACCGTCACCACCACCACCGGAGGGGGGTGGACTTGTTTGCCTTGGTGCCTCGCCTGGAAACACTATGTACTTCTTTTTCCATAGAATGAACTGGCGCTTGACATCTCCAAGTCTTCTCTCCCCTTTGGGTGTAGCAATGTCAATCTCCAGCTCCTCAAACCATTGGACTATTTCTTCCACCGTGACATGAGCATAGCCATCTTCAATGGGGTTATTGTGGTGGAGTGCTCCAGGTGTACAGGGTAAAGCACTGCCGCTAGCAACTTCGTGGAACATATGCCCCCCACTGGAAAATGCAGATCACATTCTTTCATCTCCTTTACAACATCCACGGGGTAGTGAGGCTCCGGTGCACGAATCAGCTCTATCGTCGGTGCATTAGCACCAGCCGAGGTAGCACTAGCCGGGGCCAGCAAGGGTGCATTAGCACCAGGCGGGGCTTCAGTGGAAGCCACACTTCTTCTCCGCTGCTGGCTACCGAGATCTTCATGCGGCCCTGCAGCAGCCGATCTTTCTTTTGCTAGTTCATACACCATCTGCTTCACCTCATGGAGTTCCGATGCCAACTTTCCCATAAAATCTGCATCCTGATCCGTCTTTCTCTTACGGCTTCTGTAACCGTACGGGTCATCGTCCTAGGAAAACCCGACGGACCACGGAATGGCGCCTTTGCCTCATATATACACGTCCTCCGTGTTCAGGATTCCCGAGGGCTTTTGTCAGCGCGTCATTCTCTCCATTGAACTTGATCTTCCCCTCTTGAGCATCCCTCATTGCGTCAATAATGACTTGGGTGGGTTTAAACGCTTTCTTCCGGTGAACACACACCCTGTCTCCGGGTCTAGCGATCCCCCATGCCCGTACCACCAGCTTTTGGCCCTTGGGTCCCATCCTCTGTACCTAGAGGGATTCCTCGCGCCCTCAGGTCGTTCAAGTTGACACATGAAAGGTTCAAGTTGCTAACCGCGATCGAGGAAAAATAAATGACACATGAACTACACACATGCATATTTTATCAATGACACATGAAAGGTTCAAGTTGCTAACCGCGATCGAGGAAAAATAAATGAGAAAGCTCAAGTGTGGCTCGGACACTTCATATCATGTTTCTTTCAATCTCTCGGGCATTTCATCGAACACCTTGTGTGCATAAGAGGAACCAAAATTAAACCCACCACCCACTTGTGAAGATTGTGAAGAGAAGTGGCACCAAATGGCTAAGTGAAGTGAGCTGAGCTGCCTTTTATAGGGGTGGGGCTGGCCAGCCGCGACTAAAGGCCTTGCCAAGCCTGAGGACCTTTAGTCGTGGTATGCCTGGCCAACCGCGACTAAAGCTCCTCCCGTCCACCAGCTAGCCACCGAGTGCGCTGGGCCCAGGTCTTTAGTCGCGGTTCGCCTCCCGAACCGCGACTAAAGACACCTTTAGTCGCGATTCCTATATTTTCGCGACTAATGGGGGTGGACGGAAGCCTCTTTTTCTACTAGTGATATGGACTATTAATCTCCACCTCTCCGGTACAAGCTTGGATAACTTCAAGAGCATCATATTCAACTTGAGAGTAACATAAAAGACTACCATCGACCAGAGTAACAGAATGGCATTTTCAAAGTGCAATTGTACATCTTGTGCACTAATGTCCTGCATGTTTCTCTTTGCCTGCAAGGTTACCAGCCCGAGGCATGTTTCTCTTTTTCAATAATTGCATGACAAAAGACCATCGTCGTTTTGGTTCAAATGCAGGTCTAGTAGCTAAGCCATTGGTTCAAATTTAAGACAGCGAACCAATCCAAACCTGAAGAAGCTAAATCTGTGGTCAAATTGAAGGCAAATTGTGGAGTTGGGTGGGTAGGGGTTTCCATTTTCCAAGCGTGCAGGGCGTTACGGGTCCCCAACGTGCAGGGCGGCCTGGCTTCCTTACGTGCCGGCGCGGGATGGAGTTCTAGCGGGTCAGCGGGGTGGCGTTGGCGGCGGCATGGCTTCGACGGCTGGACGACTGTGCAGCGGCGACGACAGGAGGGCTGCACCGGCGATGGAGATAGCGATCTACATCCACTTTGGAGGAGCAGTACGCCGTTGGGCTGGGTGCAGGGGATGGGCGGTAAGGCCTTAATGGGCGGGTGCAGTCGACTTGGCGTGGACAGCAGGTGTAGGGCGGTGTCCTCCTCGCGACGGTCAGGGCGCCGGCGTCCTCGACACTACAGGACAGGGAGGCGGAGTGGGGGCAACGCGGTGAAGGCCGAGCTCTTGCCGGACGTCGGTGACCATGACGGCCACGCTGGTGACGGGAGGCGGCGGCGACCGCGACAGCCACGCAGGTGACGGGAGGCGGCACTGCTAACGGGCATCGGCGTTGGAGACGTGCGCGGCCGCGTTGAGGGGCGGTGGTTTGGGGCAAAAACAAGATCGCATCAGCGACGAACCGAGTTGTCCGTTCGGTGCTGTATCTGAGCCCTTGGATGTTGATTTGATGGTTGTGATTTTATGGATCTGCTCCCTTCTTGCTCTTTTTTATAGTGGTACTAGTACAAATGTCCGTGCGTTGCCACGGGTCCCCAAATTTCATTTCTGAATACAAATATATAATTCACAATTCACTACGAAAATTAAATGCAAATATACAATTCACAACTCACTATGAAATCCTATAACGGTGAGAGAAAGTAACAACACCAACAAATACGTGCCCATATATGAAAATCAAAAAGATCATAGTATATTTCTCACAATATAAAGAGGCAAATAAGATACACATGAGAATATAACCACAGTAACAAAAGCATCAACGCAAATACAATAGACCACTTGTATAAAGTTGAGGACTCATTTCCACTCGCTTATCTGGATCGTACGGGCTTTAGGTTTTGAATCCATCGCTCCCTATCTCCGAAGATGCACATGTATACAAGCTTTCAGCTTTGGTTCAATTCCGTAAACAAAATATAAAAGTGAGCCTTCAAGATATATAACAAAAATCTAGAGATGTTACAAACATTTCTCGAAATGCAAAGAATAAAGCACAAATCTGTAGTGATTTTTTCATACCCACTAAAGTTCAACATCCAAGTAGCTTGAGTGAGTACCCAAAAAACTGAATGAGATAGTCTACAACTTTATACTACGGGCTATACGTATTCTTGTTATAAATAATTCCTTTAAGAAATTACTACCTCAATATAGAAGAAAGGGGATATGTATTACATCATTTCACCTTCCGAGTGTTACCGACTTGCAGATATGAGCTTTAGATGAAACTCGTAATTATATTCTTCACATGACACCTAGCTTTATCAACTTTCAGGTCGATCTAGCAAAAAGCATAAACAAACACATTAATTATACATGTGCCAGCAAGAATACCTTTCTATGAAGCTCTGCATGAACATGTAGTGTAGAGGAGCCTAAATCTAAAATTGATGGAAGTACCTATTTTTAGAAAAGCGAATGTAAAAATTTGTGGTTTATTTACTACTTAAGATAATAGACATCTAATGAAGGGCTAACCCACAACATGTCCTCTTTTTCTGAAAAACTCACCTGATTAAAGGAACTTCCGAATAACTCTGCAGATATGTAGATTAATACCAGTAAAACAATAGATTGCAGTGAGCATCATCATCTATATGAATAATTCCCCTCAACATACAAATTGTTGGTTTCATGGTTGGGTCATTCCATTCTTAGATACTCTTCTTTTCCTAATAGAAGTCAATGCACCTCTGATTGTTCAGAGTTTAGCTCAAACCAAACTTGCAATTTCATACACTTAAGCTGTTGCTAGCAAGGAAAACCAGCGCAAAAACGAGATTTAGAAGCAGTTACATGAAACTCTGATGTAGTGTACATGAAGCACAAAATGGAGGCAGACACGGACAATGGGGACTTCAAATTTCTGATGGCCATCACAGTAACTTCAAATTACTGATGGCCAGCATAGTAACTTTTCTGCCAAACTAACATTGGAACAAAGACAGACACATTACTACAACACTCCTAATTCCAACCAAGGCACTGAATCTCATATTCGTTCTTATTTCCTAGCACATGTTGTTCATTTTTCATGCGGAGGTTTATACACCACATGCTGACATCAGCCAGAACCAAAAGAAACTGACACACTATATAAAATCCTGGTAGAAAGGGGTACTAAACACTTGCTTGGTGAGTCAAAATTACTGAACCAACGACACTTTGAACAAATCTTTCAAAATAACTTACCACGCACACATAATGTGTGAAACCTAGCTCGACAGAAATATCCAAACCAATTTGTGAAAAATCATACAGACAACTTAGAGAGAAAAAATCATCAACCCAATCGTAATACATCAATCCTAGGAAGAGATACATTGACCCCATATCAGTTTTATCTTCAAGACCCAGCCTAATTGTTGGGACATGTAGGAGGAGTTGAGGACTGACTCACTGCTACCATCACGGGAAAAACAAAATAGCCCTTTAAGAAGAGAGATGTCCTGTTTCATGAGGGAGTAATAAATTTGTGTGAAGAGAGTGGTACTGTTTGTTCATGAGAGATGTTCTACATTCCCTGGCTGTGGTAGAAACAATCTGGAAAAGTGTATACCTGCTGAAGACAATTCTAACGATATGGATTCACTTCACCACCATAAAAACTGGCAATGATAAAACTGTATAGCTTAGTGTATGAACTGTGTAAAGGCTGAAGATACTCAATGCAAAATACATCGTTGCCTAATAAGAAAAGCTTTTACTTTTTTGCGCTCTCGCAAATGACCTGCTTGTCATACATGATTACCGAAGAGTAAATCTTTTGAAGAAATTTTAGGAATCGGTTTTGTATCACTTGCATTCCAGCGGTCCTTCTTAAATTTGCATGTTAGGATTTAATGCAGGTGAGCACATGTATTACCGACTTCCCCCATTGTGATTTTAGCTGCGAAGATTGTCCTTAAATCTCTAGGATGATAGAAGCAATAATAATGTACCGCATATGGCCGCACATTCAACAGACATGTTGCTGTGAGATGAAAACTAAGACATACAAGGACAATAAAAATTTGAGAAAGTACCTGATCTTGTACTTCGGTACAAACACTACAAGGATTCCGGTGTATTGCAACAAAAATTATTACGATGGTCATTTTTTGTTGCAATAAGATGCACTATTACCACCAAATCCCTGTTTGGGGTAATAGACTCCACATATTGCCACAGTTTAATTTTGTCGCGCCAAGTACCCTTTTTGTTGGAATGGAGGACACATATTGCAACAAAACGCATTGGCATTGTAATATGGTAGTGATATTGCGACGATAATGCTTTGTTGCGTGAAGTATTCATCATGTTGCAATAGAGACTAGGTTATGCAATAAAATGCAAAATTCGTGGAAATATTCAGAAAGATATTACAACATTTTTCTCATGTTGTGTTAGTTATTAGTATTTGGAAAGTATAGTCTTGTATTGCCACATAATACATATTTGTCGTAATAGCACACGTTTTGGCTCAACCCTATTTTGTTGCAATAACTATTGCTTATTGAGACAAATTATGTATCCATGCAGTATACGACGTCCCACGTTTCAGGTTGAACTACTTGTTAGAAAAATAGAATTTTGATGATAGACTGTATGTCACACAACTTAATAACACAATGTCTGACAGCATATTGTGTGGCCTTTAAGTTTAGCGATGGACTGCATTTTTTATTTTTGCAAATCGATGGACTGCATGTCAGTATATTAATATGTCACTACCTTGTTTAGCCGGACAGACAAAATTGAAGCCTAAACTGTAGCGCAGGCCAAAAAAATAACGCGCCCACCTAATTTTGCTGAAAACTGAGCGCGAAGTGAAAAACGGCCCGCCAAACTGATCCCTGATATATAGTCTTGTACCCGACCTAAGACTCCCCAAATTTCCCCACGCACAAGATCCTATCCATGGCGGCGGCGAGCCTGACCCCTGGCTTTGCTGATGCCGCCATCCGCGCCCCCTCGCTTGACTGATGCCGTCCGTCCGCCTCTTTGACCAACGACCACAACGATTTCTGGATCGGAAGTGTGATCCCCGTCAAAGGTACGTACACCTCTTCTCTGACTGGAAAAGATTTCTGCATTGGTGTGAGAATTGAGACCCGCTTCTTCTCTACAACCTCATTACTAGAGATCCCATATAAGGTACGTACACCTCTTTTCTGGCTGGGGAAGATTTCTGCATCGGAAGTGTGAATTAGCTTTCGCAAAAAAAAAAGTTCACTAGAATTAGGGTACCGTATTGGCAGCATCGATAGGGGTCCATCCCTCTTTTATTGTATTGTTGACTTGAGTTCAGAACTGAAGCAGCTATTGTTACAAGTCTCATTGAGAACTTTGTCCGATTTGAAGTTTTATACGTTTTATCCGCTGTTTTAACAGTTTTTTTCATATCCTTTAATCTACTTTTAAACTGTAGATCGCTGTCATCTATGTCAACATCAAAGGGGTGATAAGGAAGCTATCTTCCGAGATGCAATCTCACAAGATGGACGATTGTACCATGACAATGTAATTTCTGCTTTATCACATTCATTAGAGTATGTCCATTGTTTTGTTTCCTGAAAATGTTTATCTATTGGTTGTTTGCTACTATAACTAAATTCTGTGGAATATTTCCGTAGATCCCCAAATCATACATGTATTTATGTATGCAACTTGCCTGTAAGGCGAAAGTTGTTGCCTCTGAATCCATGGATGTAATCGCTATCCTTAGTGGCATAGTAGATGAATTTCTTGATGCAAATCATGTGCTCCTTTGTTTACAAAAATAGTTATTGTTTTCTTATTTTTAATCAATTGTTTTTTCTAAGCTGAACGGAGTAGAACATATCAACACTAGTAGAAAACCTCTCATCCATCTATGCCTTTAGTACCGGTTCCCTTACGAACCGGTACGAAAGGCTTTATTAATACCGGTTCCAGGGATGGGACATCTATACCGGTTCGTAACGGACCTTTAATACCGGTTCGTGTTACGAACCGGTATTAAAGGGTGTCTGCCCAGTTTTCAGGCGGTGGTGGGGCCAAGGCTGCACCTTTAGTACCGGTTCATGTAAGGAACCGGTACTAAAGGGTCCATGCCCTATATCAGCGCGCGGCAGCGCGCCCGACCTCCCTGCATATCTCATTTCCTTCTCATCCTCTCTCACATTTCCAAATATTTTGCACCTCTCACACTCCAATAATTTTCATTTTTCTCCACCATTTTAACAAGATTAACGGCATACATCTATCCAGGGTTAGCAATATCATCCTTCCTTCCGGCGTTTCTAATTTAGCTCATTTCTTTGGTAGTTTTAACTCGTACTATTTTTCTAGTGCAAGCAAGGTGTTCGATGAAATGCCTAAGTTAGTGATTTTATTTTTTTATATGCAATTTGAGCTGAAATTATGGTATGTTTTGTAGGTTTTAATTAGTATCATCCCCGTCCTTACCGCCGTCGATCGCCAGCATCGTCCCCTAGCCGGCACGGTACCACCTCGGTGAGCCCCTCTTCTTTTATATAAAAACAATTAGTTTTATGTGATGAACTTGAATATTAATTAAGTTGGTCACTCATATATCCATGATGTTGTGTATTTAATGATTTTTGATATACATATAAAATGCAGATGAGTCGACAATGGATGTACGGTGACCGGTGCCATCCCGAGTTCATTAATGGCATGCATTATTTTCTCAACGTGGCTGAGGCAAACAGGCGGTCGAATGGTTTCATGTATTGTCCATGTAGTTCCCGTAAGAATATGAAGGATTACTCTACCTCGAAGACCCTTCACGTCCACCTGCTGGAGAACGGTTTCATGCCCAGCTATAATTGTTGGACCAAGCACGGAGAAAGAGGGGTTATATTGGAAGACAACGAAGAAGAAGAGGATAGTGACAACTATCCCTTATTCACTGAAGACGGTGATAGTAGAATGGGGGAAGACGAAGCTGAAGAAGAGCCCATTTTCGATGAGCCGATTTTTGATGACCCGGATGACGATTTGGGTCGGGCCATTCTTGATGCGAAGATGAACTGCGGAAATGAAAAGGAGAGGTTGAAGTTGGAGAAAATGTTAGAGGATCACAACAAACTGTTGTACCCAAATTGCGAAAATGGTCTGAAAAAGCTGGGTACCACGCTGGAATTGCTGCAGTGGAAGGCATAGAATGGTACTTCTGACAAGGGATTTGAAAAGTTGCTGAAAATAATAAAGAAGATGCTTCCAGGGGAGAACGTGTTGCCCTCTAGCACGTACGAAGCAAAGAAGGTTGTCTGCCCTCTAGGATTAGATGTGCAGAAGATACATGCATGCATCAATGACTGCATCCTCTACCGCGGGGAGTACGAGAATTTGAATGCATGCCCGGTATGTAGTGCATTGAGGTATAAGATCAGGCGAGATGACCCTGGCGATGTTGAGGGTGAGTCCACCCCCAGGAAGAGGGTTCCTGCGAAGGTGATGTGGTATGCTCCTATAATACCACGGTTGAAACGTTTGTTGCAGAACAAAGAGCATGCCAAGTTGTTGCGATGGCACAAAGAGGACCGTAAGAAAGATGTGATGCTGAGACACCCCGCTGACGGGTCGCAGTGGAGAAAAATCGACAGAGAGTTCAAGTCATTTTCAGATGACGCAAGGAACTTAAGATTTGGTCTAAGTACAGATGACTTTAATCCTTTCGGGGAGCAGAGCTCTAGTCATAGCACCTGGCCAGTGACTCTATGTATCTATAACCTTCCTCCTTGGTTGTGCATGAAGCGGAAGTTCATTATGATACCAGTGCTCATCCAGGGCCCGAAGCAACCCGGCAACGACATTGATGTGTACCTGAGGCCATTGGTTGAAGAACTTTTAGAGTTGTGGCGTGACGAAGGTGTACCTGTGTGGGATGAGCACGAACAAAAGGAATTTAACCTACGAGTGTTGTTATTTGTAACCATCAATGATTGGCCTGCTCTTGGTAACATTTCAGGGCAGCCAAACAAGGGATACAATGCATGCACACACTGTTTAGGTGAGACTGACAGTAATTATTTGGGAAACAAGAATGTGTACCTGGGGCATCGTCGATTTCTTCCAAAACAACATCACGTAAGAAAGAGAGGAAAGCATTTCGGAGGTGAGGCAGATAACCGAACGAAGCCTACCCGCCCTACTGGGGAAGTTATATATGATATGGTCAAGGATTTAAAAGTGATCTTTGGAAAGGGTCCCGGCGGATAATCTGTTCCGCATGATGTTGACGGACACGTACCCATGTGGAAGAAGAAGTCGATATTTTGGGAACTATCCTACTGGAAATTTTTAGAGGTTCACTCTGCAATCGACGTGATGCATGTGACGAAAAATCTTTGCGTGAACCTGTTAAACTTCTTGGGCGTGTATGGGAAGACAAAAGATACACCGGATGCACGGCAGGACCAGCAAAGTATCCACGAAGGAAACAACCTGAATCCAGAGAAGTATCAAGGTCCTGCCAGCTACGCTCTTACCAAAGAGGAGAAGGAGATCTTTTTTGAAGTCCTGAGTAGCATCAAGGTCCCGTCTGGCTTCTCGTCGAATATAAAGGGAATAATAAACATGTCGGAGAAAAAGTTTCAAAACCTAAAGTCTCATGACTGCCACGTGATTATGACACAATTACTTCCGGTTGCATTGAGGGGGCTTCTGCCGGAAAATGTTCGAGTACCCATTGTGAAGCTATGTGCGTTCCTCAATGCAATTTCTCAGAAGGTGATCAATCCACTTACTCTACAAAATTTACAGAAGGATGTGGTCCAATGTCTAGTCAGCTTCGAGTTGGTGTTCCCACCATCCTTCTTCAATATTATGACACATCTCCTAGTTCACCTGGTCGAAGAGATTGGCGTTCTCGGTCCTGTATTTCTACACAACATGTTCCCCTTTGAGAGATTCATGGGAGTCTTAAAGAAGTACGTTCATAACCGTGCTAGGCCAGAAGGAAGCATCTCCAAGGGCTATGGAACAGAGGAGGTCATTGAGTTTTGTGTTGACTTTATTCCTGACCTTAAGCCGATCGGTGTTCCTGAATCGCGCTATGAGGGGAGACTGCGTGGAAAAGGCACGCTAGGAAAGAAATCAGCAACGTGTATGGACGGACATTCTTTCACTCAAGCACACTACACAGTTCTACATAATTCCATCTTGGTGGCTCCGTACAAAGAGGAACACAAGGATATCTTACGCTCTAAATACCCGGAGCAACGTGAAGATTGGATTGATGGAGAACACATGAAGACTTTCGGCGGTTGGTTGCAAACACGTCTCATGAATGTCACCGATGACGAGCAGCTGTACTTGTTGGCCAAGCAACCATCTTCTACTATATCGACTTTTCAAGGGTACGAGATTAATGGGAACACATTTTACACTTTCGCCCAAGATAAAAAGAGCACCAACCAAAACAGTGGTGTCCGCTTTGATGCAGAAGATGGAAATGGGAACAAGGTCACATATTATGGGTACATAGAGGAGATATGGGAACTTGACTATGGACCTAATTTCAAGGTCCCTTTGTTCCGGTGCAAATGGTTCAACCTGAAAGACGGGGTACAGGTAGACCCGCAGTACGGAATGACTACAGTGGATTTCAAGAATCTAGGGTACGACACCGAACCATTCGTCCTAGCCAGTGAAGTGGCTCAGGTTTTTTATGTGAAGGATATGTCTAGCAAACCGGAAAAAAGAAAACAAAGGCAAGAGGACACATCATACGATGAGCCAAAGCGGCACATAGTTCTTTCAGGAAAAAGAAACATCGTGGGAGTAGAGGACAAGACAGACATGTCAGAAGATTATAATAAGTTTGACGATATTCCACCCTTCAAGGTAAAAATTGACCCAAGCATCATCTTAAACAATGAAGATTGTCCATGGTTGCGTCGCAGTAAGAAGAAAGGGAAACGGACGATGAAAACTCAGAAGACTAGCTAGCTACATATAGGGATCATAACTTGTGTATCTCAATATGGAAATCACTTTTGTGTAATGATGTTACTGTATGTAAGATATTAACAATGGAGATGGTTGGCTTGTTTTACTAGTTAAGTAGCTTTCACGGGCTTGCAGGGAAATTTTTTCGAGGCGGAACTTCCGAATATGCCATATATAGGGCATGTGCACCAAGAGCATATTCGAGAAGTTCCGCCACGGGAGATTTGCCAACCCTTTCCCCAACATTGTTAGAGGAGATGGAGTCTTCCACGGGCTTGCAGGAAAAAATTTCCGAGGCAGAACTTCCGAAGATGCCATAGGGCGTGTGCACCAAGGGTATCTTCGACAAGTTCCGCCACGGGAGATTTCCCAACCCTTTCCCCAACATTGTTAGAGGAGATGGAGTCTTCCACGGGCTTGCAGGGAAATTTTTCCGAGGCGGAACTTCCGAAGATGCCATAGGGCGTGTGCACCAAGGGCATCTTCGACAAGTTCCGCCACGGGAGATTTCCCAACCCTTTCCTCCATCCATGGTGATGAAACTCTCCATCCATGTTGGCTTGTTGAGCTGCTTCCCATGGTGTATCGATGCTCCTTTTATAGGCACGGCGCCGCTTCTACTTTGTCTTCTTCCTCCGACAGGGCGTCGTGCGCTACATACTTTAGCTAATCGAGCAAGGCGTCCTTATCATGCCGACAGCTTTAGTACCGGTTGCACCCACCAACCGGTACTAAAGGTTACCCACGCGTCCTTATCCCACCGACAGGGCGTCGTGCGCTACATACTTTAGCTCATCGAGCAGGGCGTCCTTATCCTGCCGACAGCTTTAGTACCGGTTGCACCCACCAACCGGTACTAAAGGTTACCCACGCGTCCTTATCCCACCGACAGGGCGTCGTGCGCTACATACTTTAGCTCATCGAGCAGGGCGTCCTTATCCTGCCGACAGCTTTAGTACCGGTTGCACCCACCAACCGGTACTAAAGGTTTGCCTCTGTCTTCCCGCCTATTTTCTTCCCGCGCTTTCCACCGGTTCCCGCCTCTGTCTTCCCGCCATTTTTTCACTATATATATGTAGGCTTGGCCACCATTTACATATCACATCTAGACTCATATCTGCAAACCTCATCATTCTCTCCCATGGCTTCCATCGCATCTCTAACCCCCCGGGAGGCGGAGGCGCTTTGCGCCTCGAACTACCCCTGCCCGCCGGGCTACCGCGTCCCGACCGGCTGGTTGCTAAGCGTCGGAGGCGTACCGGTCCCTCCAGTCCCTCTAGGTGTGGCGCGCGAGATGGCCATCACGAACCACTACTACTTCGAGCTCACGCCAGAGCAGCGGAGGAATCCCCAGTGGCATCCCGACTACAGCCCGACTTGGGAAAGCTTCTTCATCAATCGGCGTGAGAGGGCGCTTGCCAGGCACGAGGAGGGCGGCCCGCCTCCTCCGAACTTCAACGAGGCCGGCCGTAGGCTGTGGTGGCGCGGCTGGACTCTCCAGGGCGTCATGGCCTACCGTGGCCCCCGCCTGCGCTACCCTCAGTCCCAGCCCACGCGTGCTAACCCGCCGACGTTCGAGTACCGCGACCCCGATGCCAGCGACGATGACGGCGACTACAACGACTACAGTGGCGACTACTATAGGGCTAGGCACGAGTATGACTGAATGACTCCAACCGTAGAATTTGGCCATGTATCTTTAATTTTCAGTTAAGCTATGTACTTTTAATTCGAGTTCACTCGTAATAAAATTTTATTCCCGCCATTTCTTTCCCGCCTTTTTCCGTCGTACGTGGCGGGAAAGTTTCCCGCGCGGACGGCGTCGTGGCGGGAGTAAAGAATAGAAACAGATAATATATAGAAAAGAATTAGAAAATATATAGAAAAGAAATATAAAAAAGGATATAGAAAAGAAATAGAAAAGAAAACAAACGGAAATAGAAAAAGAAATAGAAAACAAATAGAAAAGAAAATAAATAGAAAATAAAAAGAAAAGAAAAGAAACACAAAAGAAAAGAAAAAGAAACAGAAAAGAAAGAAGAAACAGAAAAGAAAAAATAAATAGAAAAGAAATATAAAAGAAATATAAAAAAGGATATAGAAAAGAAATAGAAAAGAAAACAAACGGAAATAGAAAAAGAAATAGAAAACAAATAGAAAAGAAAAGAAATAGAAAATAAAAAGAAAAGAAAAGAAACACAAAAGAAAAGAAAAAGAAACAGAAAAGAAAGAAGAAACAAAAAATAAAAAAGAAATAGAAAAGAAACAGCAAAAGAAAAGAAAACAGTAAAAGAAAAAACAAAAACAAAAACAAAAAACCATTTGGTACCGGTTGGTACCACCAACCGGTACGAAAGGTCTTTCGTACCGGTTGGTGGTACCAACCGGTACCAAAGGCTCTTCCCCTCTATTTCACTTAGCCGCGCGGGCTCTTCCCCCCAATTCCCCTTTCTTCTCACACCCGCAGAGACGCCGTCGCCGTCGCCGAGTTCCGCGCCAGTGCCACGCCGTCGTCCAGGCCGTCGCCGCCGTCCCTCGTCAGCGCCACGCCGCACCACGCCATCGCCGTCGCCGCCGTCCCTCGTCGGCGCCGGCGCATCTCCTCTCTCCGCGCGCCGCCGCAGTACGTCCTCCACCACGGCACCTCGTCGTCGTCGTCCTTGCCTTGTTGTCGGCGTCTTTCCCTGCGCGCAAAGCTTGCCGTCGCCGTGAAGGTAGCCGTCGCCGTGAAGCTGTTGCGCTCCTCCGCCTCGGCGCCGGCCATCGAACACCCGCAAGGTGTTCGACGTTATGCCGAGGGCGTCGTCGGCGAAGGGCTGCGCGTGGACTCGCCGCGGACGACGAGCGGCGGCGCCGGGCGAGGTCGATGCCGACGGCGCGGCGCACGCCGATGAGGCGGAGCGCGGCGGCCTCCTGGCCGAGGCGCGCGCCGACGCAGAGCGCGCGGGAGGCGTCGGAGAGGAGGTCGTCGGCGCGGAGGGACTCGAAGAGGCGCGCGAAGGCGTCCACCTTGCGGCGCCAGTCGCGGCGGAGGCGCGGGTCGAGCGTCTTGTTGAGCTGGTGGCGCAGGTAGTCGTCGTAGGAGGATGACGGCGCCGTCGTCGTCGCGGACGTAGGACTGCAGCTCGGCGAGGAAGTCGGCGGTGCGGGTGAAGGCGAGCAGCGCGACGGCGCCCTGGAAGATGGCCGTGAGCGCGCGGTGCCCGCGGTGTGCGCCGTGTGCCAGGGCGCCGGGCCAGCCGTGAAGGAGCCGGAGCAGCCGGCGGCGGAGAAGACGGCGGTGAGGGCGTGCAGGAAGACGAGGAGCAGGCCGCAGGGCGTGGGCAGCAGGCGCAGCGAGAGCGTGAGGAAGATGCAGCTGGACGCCGCGCCGAGCAGCGCGTAGTTGCAGAGCAGGAAGGCCTTGTGCGTGTGCGTCTTGCCTCCCGCCATGGCTCTGTGATCGGGGAGTGGGAGTGGAGAAGAATTCTTTGGGCGTGGCGAGGGATGATCGAAGGTGAGGAGTGAATAGTTGAGGGTGGACGGCGTGGGGTTTTATACGTCGGCCATCCACGGGCTGAACGTGTCGGCGACGAGGCGGAGAGGCTCCAGCACGAAGTGGAGCGGCGCCGCCATGGTCCCTGTACTGGTGCTAGATACTTTGCTAAACATATACGTGTATGTTACAATGTAACGGGTTCTTGGCATTCGAATTTTGTCTACTGACATATTGAACTCTCTACGCTAATTTGGTCGGCTGCAAGATCGTTATGTCTTCATACGTTGCATAGAAAGAATGACACAATGACACAGTTAGTTTCCAATTTTGATGAAGTTCAAATTTCAAATAGGGATTTTGATTATTAATCATATTTTAAAATTTTAGGCGGAGAAAAAATCAAGTTTTCAATGGGTAACTTTGAAACTTTCCCTTTTATGCATCAATAGAGAGAAGAGCGAGAGGAAGAGCGCCGAGTGTTAGGGTTAGGGTCGAGAAAAAGAGAGAAGAGCGAGAGGAGGAGCGCCGAGTGTTAGGGTTAGGGTTGAGAAAAAGAGAGAAGAGCGAGAGGAAGAGCGGCGAGTGTTAGGGTTAGGGTCGAGAAAAAGAGAGAAGAGCGAGAGGAAGAGCGGCGAGTGTTAGGGTTAGGGTCGAGAAAAAGAGAGAAGAGCGAGAGGAAGAGCGCCGAGTGTTAGGGTTAGGGTTGAGAAAAAGAGAGAAGAGCGAGAGGAAGAGCGCCGAGTGTTAGGGTTAGGGTCGAGAAAAAGAGAGAAGAGCGAGAGGAGGAGCGCCGAGTGTTAGGGTTAGGTTTTTTTTTGCTTTCTTCATTTCAATTGTTATCCATCTAGCAATCTGTTATATGATCATTACATGATGAATGAAATATAATTGCTTTCTTCATTTTGCAGTGACATTGAGGTATGGAGGACGACACCTTCGTCCGAGATGAGGAGGGGGAAGAAGCGGTGCAGAAATTGATCTATGAGAGTGCCCGTGGTCCGGAACCCGACGATGGAGATGACAACGAGTTCCAAGACTTTCTGAATGATTTTGGCGAGGGACTTGAGTCTGAACAAGTTAGAAAAGACAATGAAGTATCCATCACAAACTCCGGCGAGGTGTATATCTATGTATCAATTAGTCTGTGTTCATCCCTAGATGCATTCATTTATTTGTATTGCACTTATTAACGAATAATTTTTTCTTTTAGCCTTCTGGATCATCGAGCAAGTCTGTTAGAACAAAACGAGGCCCGACGCGGGTGCTAAAGGGCGAGGGCAGGTTAGCCCTCACGGCATTCAAGGATAATGGTGAACCAGTGCATCCCAAGGAGTTTTGCCGCAAATTTACAAGTCAAGCCGGAGTTATTGTTAGGGACCATGTACCGATCAGCATTCAAGAGTGGTATAAGCCGAAGAACGCGGAGAGTGGTGCTAGTTATGTCAACGACACGATGAAAAAATTTCTTTGGGACACGCTACTGACAAAGTTCAGCCTACCGGAAGACATGACGGAAGGCCAGAAGAATAAAGTCAAGGAATGGACATTGAAGAAGATGGCCATACAATTCCAGACCTGGAAGAAAATTTTATGGGACAAATATAAGAATGAAGATCCAGTATTCGATGATAATCTAGTAAAGATAAAAGATCACTGGGCCGCATTTAAGGAGTATAAGCAATCGTCTACTTTTGTGTCCCGATCGAAGAAAAATACCGAAAATGCTTCAAAGAAGAAACTTCCGCATCATTTGGGGTCAGGTGGCTACAAGAGTGCCATTCCGAAGTGGACAGCGTTTGAGAATAAACTGATGGATGATGGAATCACTCCACAGACATGGGACTGGCCCGAACGGTCCAAGTTCTGGTTGTTCGCTCATGGGGCAGGGTTGGACCCAAAGACAGGGCTGATCGTTGCCAAGGGAAAATGGAAGGAAAAAATTGAGGCAATTGTACTGAAGCTTGTAGATGCAATTGAAAAGGTCAGAAAGGGAGAGTACATTCCCGATCGAGAGAATGACGAGCTGACACTCGCTCTGGGGAACCCTGAACACGTTGGACGGGTACGAGCTCGCCCAGGTCTCACCATGAAGGAAGCGTGGCCGGACAGCGCTGACACTTATAGAAGCCGTTCGCGAAAGAAGAAGAAGGACGCCGACATTGTAACGGAATTGTTAACTAGGGTGGAGGCTCTTGAGAGAAATCAGAGGGCACCTGATCAGCCGCTGTTTCTACAGGATCCACAAGCCGATGCTGCCCCATCTCAGCGAAGAAGCAGTGTCGGTTCCTCGCATCTTGACGGATGTGGAGGAAGCTACCCCGTGGATTATGTCACGGAGAAGACAGATTGCGAGCTACATATGTTATTCAGGACCGCGTCCGTTAAGGTGGCGGTCGGCTATGTGTAGCCAAGTGAAGATGGAGCAATGCACCATCATATGCCCATTCCACCTGGCTGTGTTCGTGTCGGGGTGGATGAAGTTGTTCCGGGTTTTGAAACAGTGGAGCTTGATATTCCTAGAGGTAAAGATGAGAGGACACTGGCCGATGTCAAGCACGGTTTCGCCCTATGGCCGAAGAAGTACGTCGTCCTTTTGCAAAGGCCACCGACTCCTACACATGAGCGGCAAATGCCATCGACTCCTCCTGGTGGCAGTCCTGGTGAGCAGCCAAGTCCACACCTACCTGAGAGGGACCCCAGCGTGAGTCCACCATCTCGAGATCCTCCGCGTAAGACAGCGTCCGTTAAGCGGAACGGTACGCCGCCTAGGAAGAAAGCTAGAAAGGAGAAACAACTGCCGCCTACTGAGAAGTTACCTTGGGAAAAAACTCCAGAGGAAAACGCGGAGGCCGTTCAGGCCGAGTTGAAGAAATTTTTTGCACCGAAAGTGCCAGAGATACCTTTCGAGAAGACACTAGATCCGGTGAAAGTTGTGCGTACCGTTGAGAATCTATATGACCCTGTACCATCGCCGCCATCTGACTATGCGCGTTCTATTGAAAGGTCGTATGACAAGATGATCGAGGCGACAAAACCCGTTAAATCGGGTATCAGGGAGATAAAAGGGATACACCAAGTCTACCAGCTCGGACAACAACCCGTTCAATCGGTCGCCCCTCTCAAGGTGTTTGATGGGAAGACCGTTCAAAGTTCTCGACAAGACGCAACTGATTACGCCTTCGCTGAACGAGCATATCAATTTGTTCAAGGGAAAGATTTGGTCGAGAATTTCAGGAAGGTACCAACATGTATGCGTAACTTGCATTCGTGGTACCTTAATGCCTCAAAGGAAGGGATCGAGACTATCATGGTGCAAGTTAGGGAAGAGCACTACTTCCAGGAGTACTGTGTGAACGTTGACTTCGCCGAACTCTTTCAGTTATACAATCTCCGGGCCCTCGACAAATCAATCATCAGTTGCTATTGTCTGTAAGTGATTTATTTATTTAATTTGAGAAGTCTTTAGCTCAGCTCGTTCATTGTCTGCAGATTATAATCTTTTGTGCGCTATATTATGCAGATCGAAGATGCTCGAATGCAAAAGGGACGAAATCACAGACATTGGGTTCATTGACCCGCACACAATGCATGTTAAAACCATAGAAAATCCTCTCTATAACAAGGATACACCGCAGACTTTGCTAAGGTTTTTGAAGCGACAACGTGACAAAAAGCTAATAATTTGGCCTTACAACTTCGAGTGAGTCTTACTGTCTTATAACACATTATATTTTGCTCACCGTATGTCAAAATTTTAACTAATGACTTATATATATGACACTACATATTGAAACGTGTGTAGGTTTCACTTTATTCTTCTCGTCATCAATATGGAAATTGGAGAAGTTGAAGTCTTTGACTCACTAAGCAAAAAATCGGAACTATACGTGTCTTGTTTTTTAATGCTCAGAAGATAATTTTAATTCTTATCGGTTTGTTTCGTTAATTTCCTGCTTTGAACTAATTGATGACTCTTTTATGCATTTTCTTTTGTCGAGCAGCGTATGGCAAACTTTCATCAAGGAAGATACGTCCCGTGAATGGACACCGAAGCTGCGATGGCGTGCGAAAGTTAGTACTACCTAGGTCCACACACCTTTAATTATCATACTTGACTATTGTTTGATTGAATTATATTCTTGTAAAGAAATGCCCGCAACAACCACAAGGGACCCATCTCTGTGGATTCTTCGTTTGCGAGTACATCCGCAGAATTGTCAGCGAGAGAACGAATAATGAAAGAAATAAAGAGGTACAAAAACAATCTTCACAAATTTGTTTTCTTATCATAAGTTGTGCTGAGTTTCAGTAATAGTTGTTTCATGTATTCATTTGTATCTTATTCTTTTATAGTTGGCAAGAAAGCGGAACAAGCTCTCAATCGATGACCGCTTCATAGCAATAGGCGAGGAATTGGCGGGATTTTTCCTTCGGGACGTCATACCACCATTCGCAGAGTACCACTATGAATGAAGATGTACATGTTACATATATAGTTGACTCGAAGAGTACCACTATGCTACATGCAATAGACATATATAGAGTACGCCTCGGAGAGTACCATTATGCATGAAGATCGATCTTCATGCATAGTGCTACTTAATTTGCGATCTTATGCAATTACATGTGTGTTATATTATATGCACCAACTTGCTATGCATCATCTTGATCTTCATGTACTACCTAAACCCAAACGCATTTCTGGTGCATCGACGCGATATGAAACAAACCGATATCCCTAAACCCCTCCAAAAACCCTAAAAATCCAATTCTCTGCCGCGGCAGAGATTTGGGCAAATTCCCTGCCGCGGGTGGGAACCTTTGGTACCGGTTCGTATTACCAACCGGTACCATAGCTCCTTGGCCCTGAGCTCTCCTGGTGGCCCACGTGGAGGCCCCTTTTATACCGGTTCGTAAGCAACCGGTACGAAAGGGGGGGGGCCTTTAGTGCCGGATAATTAATACCGGTTTCTCAACCGGTACGAATGCCCCTCTGGAACCGGTATAGATGAGCGTTTTTCTACCAGTGCAAGATGACCATTTTACAGAATAATGGCATATGCTCCTAAAAGTACTTATGATATCTGCAACTTGTGTTATTCCCACTTGTCAATCTAACCAATACAGTGTAATAAAACAAGCTTGTGTGACCCCTAATATTACTAGGATATGCTATTTGTACATTTCATTACGTATACAGGTTCATCTTTCATGGAGTTAATCTGGAGTTCACATATTTGCTACTACATTTATATGATATGTTATTATTTTCTGTTTTGTTTTGTAGTACGCTCTTATGAAAGATCTGGCGATACTATTCTCACTGTTAGGGGTGGGCATTCGGTTTTAACCGGAAAATCGGTTCGGTTTTTCGGTTTGTTTGATATTTCGGTTTCTAAGAAATGGTAACCGAAATTAAATCGGTTTCCTAAGTAATTAGTAGTTCGGTTGTCGGAAAATTCGGTTCGGTGTTCGGTTTTTAACCGATTTGTTTGAACATGTAGAAAATAAAAATCGATGACATGCAATAGCTAGATATTTGCCGAGTCTCTGTGACAACAGGCTACTTTTTTTGGCAGTATGTATTAGTAAAAATAGCTAGCTGAAGAGAGATTTTATTAGATGAATGTGAGTATACACGTATATATCCTTCTCTCGTTACATTGCATGTATTCCATTACATTGGCCTGCCTTTTTATTTAGGGAAGTTGCACGGGGCTGCCTCTTTTTAGGACGTGTATGGAATGTAACGAGAGAAGGATATATACGTGATCTGGAGTTTGGGACATAAAGACATGTTGCGTTAAGAAAATAGAATGAACAAATGACACTGTGAGTTCTGGACGTGATGATTTTGGTCTATGTTCCTAATATCTCGGTTTTATTGGTTATTTCGGTTAATTGAGTGTCAAAACCGATTTTGTTAATACAAATTCGGTTTATCATATTTAGGCACCGAAATTGTTTTCGGTTAGTTCGGTTTCGGTGTATTCGATTTCGGTTTCGGTTAGTTCGGTTTTGGTGTTCGGTTTCGGTTTATTATGCCCACCCCTACTCACTGTGGGTCTCAATAGATCAGCAAGACTTCCTATATTCGAACATCAGATTTGGACATGTTAGGAAAAATATTATAAGAAATACATATAGTATTAGTAGAATATTATATTTGGGATTTCTATTTTCGTGCCCTCGGTTCCTTAGTTGTGCTCAGTTTTCCCCAGCTCCTTAGTTTTTCCTCAGTTTTCCCCAAGACCTTGTCTGAAACCATCACAGATGTTGTAACGGCCGGTTGCCCGACGGTTGACCGTTATCTTCTGACTAGTAGGGCCACGTAGAGCCTGCAAAGACACGTCAGACCATCCATCTTTGTTTGACCGTAAGCATCGCTGTATCCCTGACCAAAACACGCACGAGTGGGGCTTCGGTATATCGAATGACAAGTGGGCCATGGTGCTGATACAAGGGGCAATACACGGGTAGGAATAGATTTTTAAACGGAGCTCTACAGCGATGGCACGAAGGAGGTGGCCTGCGGGGTGCCGAGATGAGATCGACGTCCACAAAGAACTGCATGAGGCGAGACCAGACGCATTAGATAGATATGAACTAGACGCGTTTAACCATGCAAAGAAGAGAAGAAATGGTCGACGACATCGACGACTACCTCAAAACTTTGACTGAGCGTGTCCGACACGAACGCGAGCAATGTAGAGAAAACTAGTGTCTCTCCTTTCTGGCGTGTATAGATGGGTGCTAGAAGAGAGTGGTGGCGAAGGGAAAGACCTCGCGGTGGTTTGTGGCGTCCAGCATAGCGGGGCGGCGTGGCCGTGCCCACATCGGCGTGGATGCATGTTCGGCATTGGCATCAGCATGTACGTTCGGCATTGGCCTCGGCGGTATCTCTGGTGTGTCAGTGATCGAATGAGGGGACGGGATTGAGAGTGCATCCCGACGGTGACCTAGCAGTGGCGTCGAGCATAGCCGTTCTGACCATGCCGATATCGGCATCGGCAAAGTTTGGAGGCTGTGGTGCTCGAATCAAGGAGGGATTTGTTTCTTGTACGCCAAAAGTGATTTGAAACAAGTTTTGTGTTGAAGGTTAGGTAACGAAAGTTTGTAACTAAGCCCAAAATTATACTAGCGCCATGGTGAGGTTCTTTTTGATAGAGCTATACGGTTGGGCAAACTTTTTTGACACTTTTTAGATAGGGTTCCTTGTTGTTACACGTATGGCATCATGTATGGCAAATTTGGGATCATTTGGAGATGTTCGAAAAAATCACTTTGCTTAAACGCATGTCGTTTCGTCTCACTGAAACCAGCTTTTCTAACAAGGTGATTTATTCTACCTTCTCTAAATGACCTCAAATTTCATACAGCTGATCTTCTATACATAGATAGATTGTTTCGTTTTTATATCTTTCGAACTTTTTATTTCCCTTTATAATATCCAATTGATTTTCAGGTCAAAACCTCGAAAAACAGCATCATGTATGGCATCATTTTCGCCATAAATTTCAAATTTTGTGAAACTTTCCCTTTTAGATATTCCTTGTTGTTATAAATATGGCATAATGTATGCCAAATTTGGTTAGGTCTCACTGAAACCAGCTTTTGTAACAAGTTAGGTTTTTTCGACCTTCTCAAAAGGGATTTTTTTCTACCTTCTCTAAATGACCTCAAAAATCATACAGACGATCTTCTATACAAAGATAGGTAGATTGTTTCGTTTTTACATTTTTTTGAACTTTTATTTCCCTTTATAATACCCATTTGTTTTCAGGTCAAAACCTCGAAAGTTAACATAACTAGATGGTGAACCCTTCCAAACTTCAAATACAGAGATAGATAGATTGGTTCGTTTATCATTTTTACCGTGAATAGTAATGGCTACAAGAAATCGGTGATGGTCTATCATTTTTTGCGTGAAAAGTAATGGATACAACAAATCGGTGATGGTTTATCATTTTTTGCGTGAAAATTAATGGCTACAACAAATCGGTGATGGTTTATCATTTGGGATTTTCGTGAAAATTAATGGCTACAACAAATCGGTGACGGTTTATCATTTTTTGCGTGAAAATTTATGGCTACAACAAATCGGTGATGGTTTATCATTTTTTGCGTGAAAAGTAATGCCTAAAAGAGTTTATAATTTTTAGCGCGTGAAAATAAATACAGAAAACCGCCCTTTAGCATACTTAGAGAGTGGAAGGTAACCGCCGACAGAGAGAGAGAGGGGTTATCCTGCCCGTTAGATCATACGATCAACGGTCGGCGGGCACGATCCGCGTGACATGGGCTAGACCAATCAGGGCAATGTTGCACGTGTGAGAGAATTTGTGGAGGGAGAGGGCAAAACTGAGTAGTATCAAGAAACCAAGGGCACCTATGTAATAAACAGACTAAGGGATTCAAATATGAGATTTAAAAAATGGAAAATGCGTGTTTTGTACAATAAAACCCATCTTGGCCTATCTCAAACTATTTGCAATACAAATATACTTGAGTGTGAGAATTGTGGCCTCATTTAGACAAAGTATGTTTTGGGGAAAGCTATTTTGGGAAGGGCTTATTGTGGAAAACCATGCACCTTCATAGCTACTAGGTGATTTGAGAAGGCCTTTGAGAAGTGGAAATTTGTGGTAAAACTTGATTTATCTATGACTTATCTATGTTTTGAGAACTGACAATTTGTGGTAAAGACTCCATGAGTATGTGCCACTATTTTTCGGAATTTTTTGCACATTAAATGACTCATTTAACTAGTTAATCCCATTTGTTGACTGTCTGTTGACCAGCTACTTGAGGGTAAAACTGAGCATATTGCACTAGCCAGTATTAGCACTCAAGGGGAAAACTGAGCACACAAAAAATGCTAGTATAATGCTCGAGGTTATACCTGAGTATATCTAAATTTCCAGGGTTAGACTCGAGGACGCGTGTTGCGGTGCAGAAATGAAAGACGTGCAATTGTTGACGCGTAGACGCCGGTCGCGGTGCAGAAGTCGAAGACGTGCAATCGTGGACGCGTGGCGCATTGCAGAAGTCCAAGACGTGCAGACGTGCAGCGGTGGACGCGTAGGACGCAGGTCGCATTAACCAACCCTTGCCTTTATAGACGCCTCCTCCCACTATCTCTATCACTCTCACTCGCCTACGCAACGCCGCCTCTCTCACGTCCCATCATCTTCTCCAAAGCAAAAAACCCTCTCCCTCTCCCTCTCCTCTGCCGGCGAGATGGACAAGGAGAATGCCAATACCATCGTCCACGGCGCCGTCGGCTCCAAGCGCGACGCCTCCCTCTTCGACGCCGTCCCCTCAACGGTCGTCGCCGCCGTCCCCTCAACGGACGCCGCCGCCGTCCCCTCAACGGACGTCGCCGCCGCCTCCGCCGCTGCATCGGAGGCTGCTGCCGCCGGTCGCGGTCAGATCCCGCCGGGATATGACCCCTACGAGCCGGTGCCGTACGTCCCGCCCCCGAACCCCTACGACACCTCCATAGAGGACCCATGGAACGAGGTAACTACGGTTTGCTTCCTTTTTTGTTCCCCATTTCCCTTCCTTTTTGAACCCTATTTGTGCTGGTGTAGATGGATCTGTGGATGGATGAGTATTGGGCTAATATTTGCGCCGATTTTATTCCATTTTGCTTTGATCCCTCCTTGATTTCGTTTAAGATTTGTGGTTCGGCCGTTCGGTTAATTTATGCAAGTAATAATGGGATCTCAATCAGTTAATTTATGCAAGTAATCATAGGATCTCAATTAGTTATTTTATGCACGAATCAAAAGATATCAACCGTTTAATTTTGCAAATAATCTGGAATGTGTTCAAGTTTAGATCTGGAATCTGTTTCTTTGCCTATGATGAATCGGTGGGCACAGATTTTTACAGGGAGGGTTCAGCGAACCATTTCTGTGTACAAATCTGTTGTGCATGAGCTTTGGTTCGCTTACACCGTCCCTTTAGACATATAATCGTGTCCACTCTAACTGAGGCTGCCTCTGTTTTTCCTAACTTTGTTATCATGCACGTTAGTCATCGTTGCAACTCATTCACTAATAAATTTTCGTTTGATATGGATCAGCTGTCTGGCAGCGACGTCGGCAGTGACGACGAGCACCATGACGTCAAGACTCGCCAGGTGCTGCGGAGGCTGTAGGTCGGCCAGTACGTCTCCTACCTCGCTGTCGTCAAGGGTGTCTACAGGTGCCCCTTCTGCACTAGGAGGCTCGGCGGCACTGACTTCAACTGCCTCCTCACGCATGCCGAGAACATCGGCCACACCAACCCCAAGATCGGCGCGTCGGTGAACCCCAACTCCTTCCGCGCCAAGCACTTGGCGCTCGGCATGCACCTCCGCAGCATCCAGCGGGTGGAGATCTCCGGTGGGCGCATGCCTCCGCTCAAGCCCAAGGCTCCCAAGGGGAGCAACAAGTGGAGGCAGAGGCAGATGGGGTAGGCGGAGTCCTGGACGTGTGCTGCTGCTGCCTCCTCCATTTTGTTGTTGGGATCCCTTTGTTGTTAGCTAGGGATCCCTCGTTGTTATGTTGTTAGTATGATGGTGTTGTACTGCTGTGAAGAACCTCGAACCCTACTATGTTTGGCTGCTGAATGCAGCTTATTATCTATATTATCTATCCCTATTCTACTATATGACCTTGTGAATTTATCGTACATTACCTGTAGATTTGCTTCTAGATTTAACTACATACATATGGACCAGATGGAGTACTAGATTGGGCTCCCTACTAGATTTGCTGCCATATTGGGCAAACAACGAGGGCCAAAAGGCACAAATAATAATTGAAGAAAGACAGAAATGCAAGCTTCTCTAGATTTGATACTAATTAGGTGAAAAAAGCAGAGAGAAGGAGGCAGAAAAGGTACTCTTAAAAGGGAAATTCCAATGGCCGAGAGAGACAAAACCTAGCTCCTGCTCACGTGCAACCAAACGCTATCTCGTCCTGTCCCACGCGGTCCCTTTCTACCAGCCCCACGCGACGCGGGCCCACACGACGCGGCCCCACACGTCAGCACGGAGCGGTCAACTTAACGGGAATCCTGCCGTCTGAGCTGCTTCTGCGGGTTTCAAACAAGCACTTGGGGAAAACTGAGGAAAAACTAAGGAGCTGGGGAAAACTGAGCACAACTAAGGAACTGAGGGCACGAAAATAGAAATCCCATTATATTTTGATGCTGAATTGTAAATTGTCTATTGTCTAAGAAATTTACATGTATCGGATGGTATTTCAGTAATAAATATTGAATTATTTGTCACTACATTCATATTGAACTATTTGTCTATCATTTTTTTGTATTGTGGTATGGTTCTCTCGCAAGAAAAAAAATCAAATTATCTTGCCAGAAGGGTAGTGATTGCTGGCAAAATAACTAATGCCACAAAAACAAGGATTGTTGTCATAGTTTAATTTATTAACACGAAAGAGAATATGCCACGAAATGAGCGTCGTTGACATAGGTTATTGCCACAAAATGTCTATCGCCACGATTGGTTACATGTTGCATTAAACTATCTCAACAAACCATATTGTGGCATTAAGTGAGTGGTGCCACGGGGAAAATGTGGCAATTTTCCACGTGATTGTAGCAATAGCACACTTTATTGCCATGATTGCAATTTTGTGGCAATAACCTATTACCATGTGTTCAATTGCAATGGTTGCCAACGAATGTCATTTCGTGGCAATAGATACATATTGCCACAATTCACTATGTATTGTGACAAAGAATTTTGTTGCAATAGACCCGAATCCATGTTGTGAAAGTAAGATAATAGTTTTCAATGTTTATTTCCCTCTCTCAGATCAAGTTGGAAGAGAACCGCCTAGATTAACATAATTCATAGCAAACAATTTGTGGACATAGAGATGTATGAAAATATATCAGTTGCAAGGTTCTGATGTAGCACCCTGCAAGGTTCTGGAGATATCAGGAATTAAGTTGAAGTTTGACATATTTCAAAGAATAATATAGATCAATCAACAATTCAGATCACAAATGATTAATCATGAGGTAGTTACCTGCCCTGGCACTTCACTTGCACAAAAACCTTCATGAATTAGTGATGGTAATAGCGTTTTATTTTAAAAGGGGTAAATTCTGACAGTGGGAAAGGCTACTTTTGGTTCTCCTCAAAAACACTAAATCTGAAAAAAAGGACAGCCCGGTGCATGAAGCTCCCGCTTTGCGCGGGGTCTGGGGAGGGGTCGGACCACATTGGATCATTGTACGCAGCCTAAAATAAACAAATCAAATCAGCTTCAGGAAGTCAATGAAGAATAAACAAAATCCATAACAGACACATCAGTGTTGTAGTACATCAATTACTTCCACTCTGACTTTCTGACATACATACTCATGTCCGAGTGCAATACCCAGAACAAATACAAATAACTGAATCTTTCACACTCCCTACGTTGATAAAAGGATGTTAAAGATTTATCTAAATTCGGATGTATGTATACACCAAAAAAGTGTTTCTAGATACATCTAAATTTAGATAAACTTGCCATATCCTTTTATGGACAATGTAGTAGAACTTTGGCTCACACAGAGATTACAGTGCTACCAAGAAATGATTTAGGTTTCACCATATTAGAAGAGAAATGTTCGGTGGGCTACATAATAACCATAGTATTATATCTACTACTTGAAAAGAGGAATGCTACTACATTTGCATTTAGTGGGGATCATCAAACAAATGGTGGTAATGCATGGACCGTCTGACCTCCTAGCACATATTCAGACCAAGCCTCACTTCACGCATCTGAATAGAGCACAAAACGCACAAATACTTAGAAGCAAATAATTGGAAGGTGACCAATCCATGAATAAATAACTACACTGACCAATGCCAAGAAATAAAGAAGTTGCAAGTGAGGGAGTAGGATTGGAACTGGGCAGAGAATATCATGCGCATGCAGGCTGCTGGATTGATTAGCGAGGTTGCTATGCTCATGCTTCGGTGCCGTTGCTGCAGATCGCGGAGGATACAAAGCCTGGCACAGCTGCGGTGTTGAATAAGTTAGTTGCTAGTATGTTGTTGCTAGTGTGCTGTTAGAGGTAGAGTTTCAGATACTGTAGCTGTCACGTGTTGTCGACAGTTTATACAGTTAGTTCAGGTCTAGTTTTCTTTCTGTTGCGAGGTAGTTAGCTCTCACGCGTTTTGTGCGTCCAAGAGCAGGTCAATAGGATCAGCACAACGTCCACCTCTCGATCGTGGGATGGCGCGATTCAGTAGGAGTGGTGGCGATTGTTGCGGCATGTAATTTCCCTTCAGAATAAGAGGAAGAAACAGAAAAGCAGCAGATGCTGTACGCTGCACAAAAATACTCTCGTGTCTTGGTTCTCTCTGACGCTCGACTTCTCCCTCGATCTCACATCTAGGGACTACAAGTGGTATCAGAGCCTTCGGAGATGTCGAAGACACCATCGGCGGCGGGAGGCAAGGAAAAGGAGACGGATCAGGTGGGCGGGACCTCGGGCGCATCTAAGCCGCCAGGAGCGACGCCGCGCCGCACATCCGCGTCTCCACTTCGGCACCGTCGTCGTGGGCGCAGCCCATCGAGGCGCGGCGGAGGTGAGATGGTGGTGCGGGAGCGCGTCGTGCGGGAGAGCACCGGCTCCGCGAACTACCCTACCCTCATGCGCTCGAACTACCCGGAGTGGGCGATGGTGATGCGTGTACAGCTGCAGGCCCAGCACCTCTGGGACGTGATCGAGTACGGGGCGGACGACGACGGCGACGACCGTGCGGCGCTCGCGGCGCTGCTCTGTGCCGTTCCCCCCGAACTGGTACGCACACTCGCCGCCAAGGATTGTGCCAAGACGGCATGGGAAACTATCAGGACAATGCGTCTCGGCACCGAGCGCATCAGGGAAGCCAAGGCCCAGACCCGTCGGCGGGAGTGGGAGGAGCTCCGCTTCAAGGCCGGTGAGTCGATCGAGGACTTCGCCCTGCGCATGACAGCGATCGTTAGCGACCTCGAGCTGTTGGGCGATCCTGTTGAGGAGTACAAGGCGGTCCTCAAGTACCTGCGTGTGGTGCCTCGCAAGTACTGCATGCTGGCCATGGCGATCGAGCATACGGTGGACCTCCGAACTCTGACGATCGAGGATCTGACCGGCCGGTTCACCACGGCTGAAGAGGGGTACGAGCTCGATGACGTATCTGAAGGCGTCGGCAAACTGCTTTTGACCGAGGAGGAGTGGGCCGCACGGCAGCGCCAGCGCGGTGGCCAGCCCACTGGCAAGTCCACGCCAAAGGGCAAGCAGCAACAGAGCGGGCCAAGCAGCGGCTCTGGCTCCGGCGAGAAAGGCTCTGGGTCGAGTGATCGCCGGAAGGGAAACTGTCGCTACTGCGGCAAGGCAGGACATTGGGCAAAGGAATGCCGCAAGGCCAAGCGCGACCGCGAGCGCGGTATTGCTGTCAACCTCACTGAAGCAGATGAGGAAGAGGAGCACTCGCTGCTGATGGCAATGGATTGCGACGAGGTTGCACTCACATCTGCCACTGACGTTGTGAACCTCACCGTTCCGTCTTCAGGAGAGCGAGTCTTTCTCAACGAGGAACGAGCGCGAGTCGAGCTACGACAGCACATCAACGACACTGACACTGCCTGGTACCTGGACACAGGCGCCTCTAATCACATGACTGGTGACGAGCTTGTGTTTGCTGAACTAAGCAAGAAGGTGTCTGGGACAGTGCGCTTTGGGGATGGCTCACTCGTTGAAATCCAAGGGCGTGGCACAGTAATGTTCTCCATAGAGGGCGGTCGTCACAAGGCCCTGACAGGCGTGTACTGGATACCGCGACTGAAGACGAATATCATCAGTATTGGGCAGCTCGATGAGATTGGGTGCCCAACACATGTCGAGGATGGGTACATGACTGTCCGAGACCCCAAGAAGAAGCTCATCGCGAAGGCACCTCGGATGCGCAACCGTCTATACATGGTGCACCTGAACATTGAGCGCCCGATCTGTCTCGCCGCGCACGCCGGAGAGGACGCCTGGATTTGGCACGCTCGGTTCGGGCACCAGGGATTTGATGGTCTCGAGAAGCTCGCAAGGAAGAACATGGTTCGCGGTTTGCCTGTCATATCGCACACTGAGTAGCTATGCGAGGCGTGCCTGGCTGGCAAGCACAGGCGCACACCATTTCCTCAAGTGGCCAAGTATAGGGCCGTGGCCCCACTGGAGCTCGTTCATGGTGATCTCTGTGGTCCTATCTCGCCAGCAACCCCTGGAGGCAAGCGGTATTTCTTGCTGCTCGTCGACGACTTCTCCAGGTTCATGTGGATCACCCTTCTGCGGACAAAGGACGAAGCTGCTGACGCTATTCGTCGATTCCAAGCTGCAGCTGAGGTAGAGTCACGCCACACTCTGCGCGTGTTCCGTACTGATCGCGGAGGCGAGTTCACGGCGACAGAGTTCATGGACTTGTGTGCGGATTGCGGCATCAAGCGCCACATGACTGCTCCGTACTCCCCACAGCAGAACGGAGTGGTAGAGCGCAGAAATCAGACGGTGGTTGGCGCTGCTCGCTGCATGCTCAAAGGCACGGGGATGCCAGCTCGGTTCTGGGGAGAGGCGGTGACCACCGCTGTTTTCCTCCTGAACCGCTCCCTCACAAGAAGCGTGGAGGGTCGCACACCGTACGAGGCTTGGCACGGCTGCAAGCCCGACGTGAAGTTTCTGCGTGTCTTCGGATGCAAGGCCCACGCAAAGATCACAAAGCCAAATCTGAAGAAGCTTGATGATAGAAGCAAGGCCATGGTGATGTTGGGGTATGAACCAGGGGGCAAGGCGTACAGGCTCTACGACCCAGTGGCTAAACGCGTCCATGTATCGCGTGATGTCGTGTTTGATGAGAGCACGATGTGGAGCTGGGACAGCGAGGAAGCAGGAGGGCAGGCAGAGGACGGATTTGTCATAGAGTATGCTCAGGATCCCAAAGTGAGCACGTCAACTGAAGCTTCTACTTCTGCACCTCCATCCACGCCCAAGCCTGTTACTGTGGAGAGCCCTGCCGCGGCAGAGTTCTTCACAGATTCTCCTGCCACGGCAGAGAACCCTGCCGCCACACAGCCAAGCTTTGCAACACCACCCTCAGCACTGGACCCGGATCTCTTCGACGATGAGGACGATCCTATGGCACCTCACCGCTACCGCCGGATTGCTGACCTGTATGAGCAAGATGATGCAGGTCAGGGAGAGCTTCTCCTCCTGACAGCACACGAGGAACCCTCTACTCTGGTGGAAGCAGAGAAGGACGAGCGCTGGTGTGCTGCGATGCGTGACGAACTGAAGTCCATCGAAGCAAACAACACCTGGAGCTTCTCTGACCTTCCTGCAGGGCACAAACCGATCGGTCTGAAGTGGGTTTTCAAGCTGAAACGTGATGCGGAAGGAAAGGTGCTGAAACACAAGGCACGTCTGGTGGCAAAGGGCTATGTTCAGAGACCAGGGCGCGACTTCGATGAGGTGTTTGCACCGGTGGCCAGATTGGACTCGGTGCATCTTCTTCTCGCTCTGGCAGCCCAGAAGAAGTGGGAAGTGCACCACATGGACGTGAAAACAGCTTTCCTCAACGGAGAGCTGGGTGAGGAGGTGTATGTCACACAGCCGCCGGGTTTCGTCAACACCGGTGAGTCGAGCAAGGTACTGCGCCTCCACAAAGCGCTCTATGGACTGCGCCAAGCTCCAAGGGCCTGGAACATCAAGCTGAATGGTGTCCTCTCTTCTCTGGGTTTCGTACGCAGCCTGTCGGAACATGCTGTGTACACGCGTGGTGCAGGCAGTGAGCGACTTCTGCTGGGAGTCTACGTTGATGACCTCATTGTCACAGGCTCCAACACCTCGGCGATCACCAAGTTCAAGCATGAGATGAGTGCCAGGTTCTCAATGAGTGACTTGGGCCTGCTCACGCTTTACCTTGGGATCGAGGTTGCTCAGTCACCTGGCAGAATCTCCATCAAGCAAAGTGCGTTTGCAAGCAAGCTGCTTGAAAAAGCAGGCATGGCGGATTGCAATGCTGTCCATGTGCCCATGGAACCAAGACTGAAGCTGTCCAAGATGAGTACAAACCCAGCGGTGGATGTGACCTTGTATCGGAGTATCGTCGGTTCACTCCGGTACTTGGTGCACACTCGCCCTGATATATCCTTCGCGGTGGGTTTTGTCAGTCGATTCATGGAGGAACCTACAACCGAACACATGAGCGCTGTGAAGCACATTCTCAGGTACATATCAGGTACACTGAATGTTGGTTGCTGCTATCGATCAAGCGAGCATGATGGGGAGCAACTGGTTGGCTATAGTGACGCGGATCTGGCAGGAGACATAGATGACAGGAAGAGCACCTCTGGCACACTATTCTTCTTCGGAAAGTGCCCAATCTCCTGGCAGTCACAGAAGCAGAAAGTCGTGGCTATCTCTTCATGCGAATCAGAGTATGTTGCTGCGTCTACGGGGGCGTGCCAGGCAGTCTGGCTCGGCCGGCTCGTCGGCGACCTGCTCGCTACGGAGCCTGCAACTCCTGCCATACTAGTGGACAACATGTCCGCAATTCAGCTCTGCAAGAATCCGGTGTTTCATGACCGGAGCAAGCACATTGACGTGCGTTACCATTACATCAGGGACTGTATCGACCGTGGCCAGCTCACTGTCGAGTTCGTCAGATCCAGTGATCAACTCGCGGACATTTTCACCAAAGCACTTGGGCGTGTCAAGTTTCAGGAGCTTCGGGAGAGGATTGGTCTCGTCGAGATCAAGTAGATGAACTCTTGCAGCACCTAGCTTAGGGAGAGATTGTTGAATAAGCTAGTTGCTAGTATGTAGTTGCTAGTGTGCTGTTAGAGGTAGAGTTTCAGATACTGTAGCTGTCACGTGTTGTCGACAGTTTATACAGTTAGTTCAGGTCTAGTTTTCTTTCTGTTGCGAGGTAGTTAGCTCTCACGCGTTTTGTGCGTCCAAGAGCAGGTCAATAGGATCAGCACAACGTCCACCTCTCGATCGTGGGATGGCGCGATTCAGTAGGAGTGGTGGCGATTGTTGCGGCATGTAATTTCCCTTCAGAATAAGAGGAAGAAACAGAAAAGCAGCAGATGCTGTACGCTGCACAAAAATACTCTCGTGTCTTGGTTCTCTCTGACGCTCGACTTCTCCCTCGATCTCACATCTAGGGACTACATGCGGGAGTTCCTGCGGAGAAAGAGGGCACATGATAAGAATCGATGGAAGTGCCATAGGATGTGGCGGTGGTTTTGCTCCCAACACAAGAACAGAAATTTTAAATCGGCAACTCTTATGAAGAAGAAAATACCTAGCATTCAAATCAGCATGGGACAAGGAAACGAATGGGGCGGGTTCCGATCTACCGATTATTACTTTGAAAATGTCCTGGTTGAGGGGCTCGGGAAGATCCTGCAGAGGAGGATTCCTAATCTACACCTGGCCACTGGTCGCCATGGAACCAAGGAAACGCCGGTGACATCGAGATCCTCGTGCGCACCCGCTCAACGTCATCGACGCTGACGGCTGTGAGTGAAACAGAGTGGATGAGAGGTACGGTACGGAGAAAATAGGAGAGAGATATGCAACAAATAGGAACGCTCAACCTATTTTGAACAAATGGACTGGGTAATATAGATAGTATGTTGCAGCAATGGAACAAATTGGAACCCACAATTACCTTTATTTTTTCCAACTCAGGATGTGCGTTGCTCCCTCTCCAAGAAGTTCTTCATGGTCAGCACTTTATTCAGTTTGGATATCACCGCCTTGCTAGGCACCAACTACACCTCAGTGGTATATAGATATGATATGCATTTTCACTGTAAAATGAGATATTAACTGGCCTATTTCAGATATGAAACAATCCTCTGTATCCTCAATATTTCATTCAACAAATCTGAACAAACCATCACTATATGGGCATTTCGATTTCAGATATTGACAATTTATTGATGATGTACAACCATATTTCGAATTCTCAATTTATTTACGATTCAGAGTCTGGTAACTAAATATCTATATTAGGTACAATACCCTGTAAGATAAATGGCATGATGGAGACGATCTAAGCTACCTTGTGACATGCATATTTACGGGAGCAAGGAATCTGAACTCAACATTGTTAACTATAAAGCTAGGGACAATATGTGTTTGCTATCAGGATACAAAATACTTTCCGCGGACTCTCGCGAAGTTAACCCTAAAGCTAGGGACAAAGTGTGGCTTCTGTACATGATGGCCTTGAAGGAACTACAAACCGCATTGCAACCTAAGAAGCTGTTAAATTCACCAGCATCGTTTTTGGGAACGATTTCAGTTCTGTGTAAGCACCAGGCCTGATGAACATGAACATAACAGGTGTCTTTGGTGTTATTGTTGTGTGTTGGAGGAGCTAGGGTTTGGACTGACCTGCAGATGTAAGTGCTATTGTTTCTTTTTAAGTAGAATAAGGAACCACTTTAGTCTTTTTAAGTAGTAGAGATAGAGATAGATATAGATTTAAGGAAACGGTTCGTAGTTATGGAAAGATATCATTTTAGTTCCTTCGCCAAATTGTCATTATCGGTGCAGATACACAACATCTACTTAATTAACGCGTATATTTAATTCGTACTATAATAAACTTACTCAAATATAGTACTCCATACAGGTGAATAGTACTATGCATCTAAATCATTTCCTCCCTGATTCTGTTGTTCCAAATAAACAACCCGATTTTAATTCACTAGTGGAGAAGAGGCCTTTCGTCCCAAGCAAATGTCCCTGTTTTGAATCAAACCGGGTCCAATGGGGGCACTGGTCCCGGTTTGTATCACAAACCGGGTCTAAAGACCCATCGGCAGGGCGCGACAGGCTGTGTCAGGGCTCGGATGCCTTTAGTCCCGGTTGGTATTACAAACCGGAACTAAAGGGTAGACCTTTAGTCCCGGTTCACTTTACCAACCGGGACTAAAGAGTTTTCTACGTTTTTCGGCTCCCCACGCACCTCCACACCCCCCCTTCGTGGATCGCCTTTTTAACACTGTAAAATAGAAAAGAAAATGATAGAAAATTCAAAAAAATAAAATCTTTTGAGATTCCTGTATGTTAAGCAACCTACTATTAGGGAAAATTAACAAATTTGAATTTTCATTTTTATTGCAAAAAATGTTTGAAAAATGGTAAAACCGCAATAACTTTTGCATACGACGTCGAAAAAAAAACGTATAATATATCAAAATGATCGTGGGAAAAAGTTACATCCGAATTCACCCGGATTTACCCGGTTAGGCAATTTTTAGATTCTCAAAATTTCAAATGAAAGCAGGAAGATTTTAATTTTTTCCAGAAATTCAAGATTTTATATTTTCAAATTTTTGTAATTAAAAATTGCATCCTGCATAAATATTAATGTTACTTAACCATTAAGTTAGCCCTTTTAGATTTTCAAATTTTCAAGTTTTTTGGAAAAAAATATTTAAAATATTTAAAATAAAAAGTAATGTTTATTTATTTATTAAAATTATAATACAAATTTAAAGTTAATGTTTATTTATTTATTAAAATTACTATTACATCATTAGTTTTGTTTATTAATAGAATTATTTGGAATTCAAACAATAAAGAAAGTGTGACATCGACCAACATGTTAATAGGATTGATATGATACTACTATCACATACATGCGCGCGAAGCACTTGGAAGTGAGATGGGAAGGAACTCGGAAGTTAAGCGTGCTAGTGTTGGAGTAGTGGGAGGATGGGTGACCGAGCGGGAAGTTTGACCACGAGTAAGCAATTTGACTAGAGATTAAGTGTAGTTATAGACTAAACTTGTCAAATAACGAAAATACTAGTAATTCTGAAAAAATAGGAAAAAAGAGGGAGTGAAAAATAATTAAAAAATAAAAATAGATAATTTTTTTTTAATAAAATAGCCTTTTTCCCCGACGCGCGCTAGCAGACCACGTGGTGGGATCTTTAGTCCGGTTTGTTTTATAAACGGGACTAAAGGGGAGGACCTTTAGTCCCGGATGGATAGTCCCGGTTGGCAAAACCGGGACTAAAGGGCCTTATAAACCGGGACTATAGGGCATTTTTCTACTAGTGATTGGTACCGAATATGCATCCTAATCAATTCATGCCTAATTCTGTTTATCCAAATAAATGTCCCGATTTCAGTTGATACCGAATCGTATGAGGCGGATACGTATCCAAATTAATTAATTCCTACGTGCCCGGTGTCTATATAAATGTCCCCGTTTCCTTTGTCATCTGCACCACATTCGCCATAGCAAACCACAATTCATTGCCTTCAAACTTGCAAAGCTCCTAGCGATTTCGCAAACCCCCATCAGCCATGAGACACACAATATTCTCTTCCTCACTATTGCCGTTCTCATTTGCATCATTGCAGCACCAACCATTGAAGGAAAACTTCTTAATGCTTGGGAACAAATTCCAGACCTCAACGACCCTGAAGTCCAGGAAACTGCGAGGTGGGCGGTGGCTGAGCATGCAAAGCAAGCGAATGATGGGCTCCAGCTCAAGAGGGTTGTCAGCGGCATGCAACAAATAGTGGCAGGCATGAGATATAAGTTCCGACTTGACGCGGTGAACGGTGACGGCAAAGAGGGCATGTACAGAGCGGATGCATTTTACCAGGCCTGGACCAACACACGCAGGCTCGATTACTTCGCTCCAGCCCAGTAGGATTCTATATTTTGTTTAGAAATAACCAGGCTGGAATAATTGCGGTGCTTTCGATCATGTAATTAGGGGGTAGAACCTATCTTTCGAGATTTTCTGATGATATTGTACCGAGCAATGAATATCAATAAAGTTCTCTATGATTACAAAAAGAGATGTTATTGTTACGTAAACTATTATCTTGGTAATTCATATTTTCTGGAGAGTTTATTAATCTCGATTGATGCGAAAATTTATTGATTAATCACGCGGTGGCAGAGCGCTTATGTAGTTAGCACACGGCTTGGTGCGTTAGTAGCTTGGGCGCACCAGGTCGCCAGCTCAGCGGCTTGGGGCACCATGCGAGACAAAGAATCGTGGCTAGGATGAAAAAGGAACATAAGTCAGATTTTGTCTCGCATGGCTCAGTGTCTAAATATCAGCTAGCTGAAAACCCGTGATAATTTAGTGAAAATAAAAATCCCACTAAAAATAAAAATCTTTATGTGGTTCCTTAGTAAGAAAGTTTTGTTAACCCGTGATAATTTAGCAAAGAGGAATTGGAACGGAAATACGAAATGTTCTTTTTGTGATGCCGAGGAATCCGTTGAACATTTGTTTATTTCTTGTCCCTTTGCTAAACTTATTTGGCGGGTTCTTTTCGCTGCGTATAATATTCCACCTCCATCCAATATAACAAATATGTTTGGAAATTGGCTTAATGGAGTTGACAAAGATGATAAAACTAGAATTCGTATTGGCGTTTCGGCTTTATGTTGGTCAATTTGGAATTGCAGGAATGATATGGTTTTTAACAAAAAAGACTCTACCAATTTTTTGCAGGTTATCCACACTATGGTCCACTGGATCCAGCTTTGGCGTTTCTTGCTTCCGGAGGATCAGCGGGAATGCATGGTTTCTGGATGCAACCGCCTTCGTTTGGTTGCCCAGGATATTTTCAACCAGGCTACTTGGCGGCCTGTTAAGAGATTACATGATGCTTAGTTTGCTTAGTACTTTTTTATTTTTCCGATGGTTGATTTTTGTATCGACCCTCGCTGATCCATGAGTTGTAAACTGAAACTTGGAATGTTTTAATAAAGGGCTGTGTGCATCAACCGATGCAGAGGCCGGGGCATACCCCATTTCGAAAAAAAAAGCTAGCTGAAAACCCAATTCAGCATAAGTCAGATTTTGACTTACCTAATACTTATTTCATCACTTCCCACCACCGCTTCGATCCTCATTGAAATCAGTTTGGCGGTAGAAAAAAATCAATATGTTCATTTCAATTCAGTCTGGTTTTCTTCTCTTGTTTTTTCAATCAATTAAACACCCGACTCCATTTAATTCACGACTCTGCTAATGACCTGGAATAAAAAGGTAAAGCCTAGTATTGCTACATCTGGATGTTTTTTGTCCTTACACACGAACAGAAAAAGGGCGGGCCTCCTATTCCTTGGTAACTCTGCCAACTACCACATCGTCAGCATTTCCCTTCTTCCTCCCCACGCAAAGCACATGCTGCCTCACGAGTGACGGCCACCACGCCAGAAACGAGACGAGGATCATCAAAAATCGGAGAGAGAGAGAGAGAGAGAGATCCACATGAAGAAAAAGAGAGAGATCCACGATGGAGGGGAATGAGAGAACCTGCAGCAAACTGAAGAAGGAAGATCCACATGGGCAAACTACGGGATCTCATCCACTCTCTGCTCAGGTGCTTCACCCCGACACACCTTCTCCTTTCCAGTACCACTATCTACATCATTCTTGTTCTAGAAATGTCGCCCCCAATTAATTGTCTTCATCTCCATAGAAATAATCAATTGCATTATGAAACAATACAAAAACCCCTCATGCTTAAGAGAAGGAAAAGCCCCTAGCTAGGAATCTTATCACTGATGAGTAAACATAGATGACTAATCTGACTTACCCGCTACAGTAGCTCCTCCATCTGTACCTTGCTTATCATGGAGGATTGATGACTGGAAGAAGAGTAAGAAACTCTTAGCTCAAAATACTGATAATACTTAGCTGCAGAAATGATTCTTCAGTATTTCGTTTTCTGTTAGTCTTTTCTTTTGGTTTTTTTCACTCTTTCTTCATTTTAATGTGTCTCTTTCTTCTTCTGTTTAATGTGTCTCTTTCTTCAGTACGAATCAGTTTTGTGCTAGTCTCTGATGGTCTAGCTGATTCTGGCCTCTGCTCCGAAGTCACACTTCTCCTCTTGGATCATTTATCACTGATTTGATGTGCTATAGTTGATTCGCCATCTGCATCTCCGGGTCAGTAGGTACATGAGGTTGTTGCTGCTATGTTTGGCTGGTGATGGTACCCCACGGTTAATATTTATTCTTTCTGTTTATGTGTGATTTGCAGCACTACAAACATGCACCCGGACATCAGGAAGATTTTTGGTTGAGCTGTGGATGGCACAGGTCCTGACCGGAATCTTCCTTAGGGCCACCGACGAAAGCTAATCTGAAGTGGTTTTGCTGCTTTTGAACTGTTTACCATGCATGGATAACTCCATTTTGTTCATTTGTGGTGCTTTTTAAAATGCAAAACTTGATCCACTGTTTTTACTAGAGAAATTAGTTTTAGTCGAATGAGAACTAGTCCAGGGTTTTCTCTGTTTCTCTATTTACTAAATATCTAAGTTTGCATTCCTTTTGGAAACCCTGTATTCACCCTTTACTCATTGAATTCCTCAGTTTGTAGTTTTCAATTTAGTCGTTTTCATTGCGATAGAAAATAAGGCAGGTATGGGCCTAGTCGCGAGGGGCATGTGCGGATGCATGAACTGACTTTGTTTTTGTCTGTAGTTGGTGGACTGTTTGCTTTTAAAGAGGGTTTTGGTTGATCATTCTTAGATGTAGCATTTTCTTAACAGAATGTTGTCAAAGCTCATGTAGATTCACCTTTCTAGTGAGTTCCAAGGAGTAGTTTAACTGCTTTTGTGTTACAGAGGAAGTAAAACTTGAACAACGGTGCATCAAAGTTTAAGTGTTTTTGTTGTCAAAGATAAGACTGGAAGAGGCAGAGAGCAAAAGACAGAAGAAACTGAGAGAAATGACAAGATGAAACTCTGAAATAAGGAATGAAACAATGAAGTAAAGTAAAGGAAGTAAATGATCCAAGTAACGATGAAAAGGTGAAACTCTAAAATAAGGACCAGAACAATGAAACTCCGAAATAAAATGAAGAATAAAGATTAGGAATGAAGAATTATAATATGACAAGATAAACTGAAAACAAAACAAAGAGAAATGAAAAAACTGATGGAACAAAGAAATAGAAAAGGAGAATACTGACTGAAACACTTGAGAAACTGAGTTAATGAAGAAATAAACTGAGCTAATAAGAGACATATACTGAGAAATAAGAGACGGTTGAGAAAATAAAGAGAAACTGATAAAGAGGCAGAGAGCAAATGAAACTTAAGAAAGAACTAAGAGATCAATGAAATGAAACTGACCAAAAGAGTTAATGAACAAATAGACTGAGCAAAACAAACTAAGCTAATACAAGAAGAGAGAGCCGAGTGAGTAAATTAGACTGAGGCCAAGATAAACTGAAGAAATAAGAAACAATGAGAGGCTGAGCTACTGGAATGAGAGACTAATTAAACCTCTGAGCTACTGGTCGTTTTTGGTAGAGTGCAGACTGAATTATCTACCATCTAGCAGCTACAAGAGCATAGAACTATGGTAATTTTTTCTGAATTAGGAGAATAAAAAAAACATGACAGTAAGCATGCCTAGAGGCTACGAGTGTCATGTTGAATATTATGGAATTCTCTGTTTGTTCATCTAGGAGATTGCAGTTTAACCTGAACAATCTTTAGCCACGTGCATATACCCTATCTAGATAGTACCGAGCAAGTGAGTTCCAGTAATGATCAAGGAAACGTAACTGGCGCAGCTTGTCAGCACAGCTACTGAGCAGACAATGAGATCTCTCATCGTAAACAGAAGAACTGAATACATCGTTTGCGACCAAACTTTTTCGAGAAAACGCAAAGAACCTTTGCGTTTCATTGCATTGAAAAGATAGATAGTTGTTTACATCCTCCTAGGAGGAAGAATACAAGATCAAAAGACATCAGTGCACATCCCAGGTGGATGGCAACACTACCCGTAAGCCCTGAGCCCCTGCCCTAGCCCATAACCTAAGCTCATCCTTGATGTTTTGCAACAGGAGGCGCATGGATGGTTGTGCTCCATCGAAGACGCATGAGTTTCTGTGCTTCCATGTCATCCATGGGACCAAGAGGGTGGTAGATGCAAGCCCTTTGCGGAGAGGCGCCGGCGTGTCCTGTTTTGCACGGTGCCACCAGTCAAAGAGGCTGGGCTGGCCGTCCGGCGGTCGGGTAGTCATCCGCAGCCAGGCTAGGACCTCGTGCCACACCTGTCGGGTGAAGGGGCACTCCAGTGTGAGGTGGCACATCGACTCCGTCGCTTGGTCGCAGAGGAGACAGTGTTGGTGGTGAGGAAGGCCATGTCGGGGCTAGGCGTTCCGCCGTCCAGCATCGATCCATGTTTGCCAGCCAATGAAAGAATTTGACTTTGGGTGGTGCCCATGTCTTCCAAACCAATTTCCAAGAGCAACAAGGCGTCGATCCATGGAAGGTGGCTAGGTAGCATGAGTTTGCTGACTAGGTGCCGGAGGACGTCCACTTCCAGATTAGCTGGTCAGGTTGGCCGCTGAGCGTCGTGTCTTGGGTCATGTGCCATAGCGTCAATTACTGACCGATCTCATGGATTCCAAGCAGCCTTTGGATGTCCCTAGCCCAGGGATTGTCGAGCATACCGTCTGCGACCGTTCTGGCTTTGCGACGCCACTTGGGGATGCAGTGGTATAGATGCGGCATCAATTCCTTGATCCCCTGCCGCCGATCCATCTGTCCTCCCACAAGAGCGCACGCTGGCCGTTCCCAATACGCATGGTGGTCGAGGCAAATAATAGCGCATGTTCTTGGGCGGAGAACTGCAGGTCGAGGCCACTCCATGCCCGGTTGTCGTCGGTGCGGGATAGCCACAGCCAGTGCAGCCTGAGCGCAAGGCCAGCTCGCTCAATGTCCAGGATGCCCAGGCCGCCGAGGGAGATGGGGCGACATAATGGGGTTCGTAGCATAGAAAACAAAAAATTTCCTGCCGCAAAGACGAATAAATCCAAGATCTAATCTATGGAACACCCAAGATCTAATCTACAAGATCGAAGCAACGAGATGGAGATGAGACTAATCCTCGAAGATTCCAAAGCCTACGAGATTAATCTCGTTGTTGGTGTAGACGATCGTCCCCGGTGCTGCAATCCGGCAGCACTTCCGTACTCGGTCGCGCGTACGGTGTCGATGAAGCTCCTTCATCTCCCGTTCCAGCGGGCAGCGGAGGTGTGGTAGATCTCCTCCAAATTCCAGCAGCACAACGGCGTGGTGGTGGTAGTGGAGGAAGAAAAACTGCAGGGCTTCGCCTAAGCCGGAGCAGTGTATGGTGGAGGAGAGAGGCGGCCAAAGGAGAGGCAATGATGGGGTAGGGTGGCCGGCCACCCCCTCCCCTCTTTATATAGGGGGCCAGGTCGGTGGGGTGGCCCCCCATCCCATCTAGGGTTAGGGGGCGGCGGCCAAAGGGGAAGAGGGCTTTCCCCTCCCCCAAGTTGATCCCCCTAGGGAAACCCTAGGGGTTGGCCGGCCTGGGCCTTGGGGGGCATGTGCCCCCGGCCCATTAGGCCAGGGGGCATCCCCTTGGCCCATGATAGCCTTCCTAGGTCGTGGGCCCCATGGTGGACCCCTCCGGAACCTTCTAGAACCTTCCAGTCAATCACCGGAAAAATCCCGAACTTTTCCGAAACCCAGAAATCAACTTCCCTTATATGAATCTTATTGTCCGGACTATTCCGGACCTCCTCGTGACATCCTGGATCACATCCGAGACTCCGAACAAACTTCGTCTCCATACCATATTCAAATCTACTTATGTGACATCGAACCTTAAGCGCGTCACCCTACGGTTCGCGAACTATGCAGACATGGTCGAGACTCCTCTCCGAGCAATAACCAATAGCGGGATCTGGAGATCCATAATGGCTCCCACATATTCAACGATGACTTAGTGATCGATTGAACCATTTACATTGATCGATTGAACCATTTACATACGATGTCAATTCCCTTTGTCACACGATATTTTACTTATCCGAGGTTTGATCATCGGTATCTCCATACCTTGTTCAACCTCGTTACTGACAAGTACTCTTTACTCGTACCGCAGTATGTCATCTCTTATGATCAAATCATATGCTTGCAAGCTAATCAGACGACATTCCACCGAGAGGGCCCAGAGTATATCTATCCGTCATCAGGATGGACAAATCCCACTATTGATCCATATGCCTCAACTCACACTTTCCAGATACTTAATCCCATCTTTATAACCACCCATTTACGCAATGGCGTTTGATGTAATCAAAGTACCCATCCGGTGTAAGTGATTTACATGATCTCATGGTCGAAGGACTAAGACAACTATGTATCGAAAGCTTAGAGAAAATTGAACTTAATGACTTGATATTATGCTACGCTCATTTGGGTGTGTCCATTATATCATTCGACTAATGACATAACCTTGTTATTAATAACATCCAATGTTCATGATCACGAAACCATGATCATTCATTAATCAACAAGCTAGTTATACAAGAGGCTTACTAGGGACTCCTTGTTGTTTACATAACACACATGTATCAATGTTTCGGTTAATACAATTATAGCATGGTATGCAAACATTTATCATAAACACAAAGATATTATAATAACCACTTTATTATTGCCTCTTGGGCATATCTCCAACAGTCTCCCACTTGCACTAGAGTCAATAATCTAGATTACATTGTAAGGTACCTAACACCCATAGCATTCTGGTGTTGGTCATGCTTTGCCCTAGGGAGAGCTTTAGTCAACGGATCTGCAACGTTCAGATCTGTGTGTACTTTGCAAATCTCTACTTCACCATCTTCGATGTACTCGCGAATCGAATGAAAACGCAGCTTGATATGCTTCAGCTTCTTGTGTGACCTTGGTTCCTTTGCATTGGCGATGGCACCCATGTTGTCACAATAAATGAATAACGGGTCCAATGCACTAGGAAACACACCAAGCTCAACAATGAACCACTTCATCCATACCTCTTCCGATGAAGCCTCTGAAGCCGCTATATATTCAGATTCTGTTGAAGATTTCTCCACCGTGCACTGCTTGGAACTGCTCCAGCTTACTGCCGCAACATTCAATATAAACACGTACCCAGACTGAGACTTAGAGTCATCAGGATCGGTGTTCCAACTTGCATCGATGTAACTGGTTACAACGAGCTCTTGGTCACCGCCATAACAAAGAAACATATCCTTAGTCCTTTTCAAGTACTTTAGGATATTCTTGACCGCTGTCCAGTGTTCCATTCCTGGATCACTTTGATATCTGCTGGTCAAACTAACAGCATGTGCGATATCCGGTCTAGTACACAGCATGGCATACATGAGAGAGCCTACTGCCGAAGCATAGGGGATCTTGCTCATCCTCTCTCTTTCATCTGTTGTAGCTGGACCTTGAGTCTTACTCAAGACCTTACCTGGCAACATAGGCAAGAACCCTTTCTTGCTTTCATCCATTCTAAACTTCTTTAGAATCTTGTCCAAGTATGTACTCTGTGAAAGGCCTATTAGGCGTCTTGATCTATCTCTATAAATCTTGATGCCTAAAATGTATGCTGCTTCACCAAGGTCTTTCATTGAAAAACACTTATTCAAATAACCTTTAACACTGCTTAATAGTTCTATATCATTCCCAATCAATAATATGTCATCTACATATAATATCAGGAACGCTACAGAGCTCCCACTCACTTTCTTGTAAATACAGGCCTCACCATGAGTCCGTATAAAACCGAAGTCTTTGATCACTCTATCAAAGCGTAGGTTTGATACGCGTACAGCACGCGACCGTTGGGAACCCCAAGAGGAAGGTGTGATGCGTACAGCGGCAAGTTTTCCCTCAGTAAGAAACCAAGGTTTATCGAACCAGTAGGAGCCAAGAAGCACGTCGAAGGTTGATGGCGGCGGAGTGTAGTGCGGCGCAACACCAGGGATTCCGGCGCCAACGTGGAACCTGCACAGCACAACCAAAGTACTTTGCCCCAACGTAACAGTGAGGTTGTCAATCTCACCGGCTTGCTGTAACAAAGGATTAGATGTATAGTGTGGATGATGATTGTTTGCAGAAAACAGTAGAACGAGTATTGCAGTAGATTGTATTCGATTAAAAGAATGGACCGGGGTCCACAGTTCACTAGAGGTGTCTCTCCCATAAGAATAAGCATGTTGGGTGAACAAATTACAGTTGGGCAATTGACAAATAGAGAGGGCATGACCATGCACATACATGATATGATGAGTATAGTGAGATTTAATTGGGCATTACGACAAAGTACATAGACCGCTATCCAGCATGCATCTATGCCTAAAAAGTCCACCTTCAGGTTATCATCCGAACCCCTTCCAGTATTAAGTTGCAAACAACAGACAATTGCATTAAGTATGGTGCGTAATGTAATCAATAACTACATCCTCGGACATAGCATCGATGTTTTATCCCTAGTGGCAACAGCACATCCACAACCTTAGAACTTTCTGTCACTGTCCCAGATTTAATGGAGGCATGAACCCACTATCGAGCATAAATACTCCCTCTTGGAATTACTAGCAAAAACTTGGACAGAGCCTCTACTAACAACGGAGAGCATGCAAGATCATAAACAACACATAGATATAAATTGATAATCAACATAACATAGTATTCTCTATCCATCGGATCCCAACAAACACAACATATAACATTACAGATAGATGATCTTGATCATGTTAGGCAGCTCACAAGATCCGACATGAAGCACAATTAGGAGAAGACGACCATCTAGCTACTGCTATGGACCCATAGTCCAGGCGTGAACTACTCACTCATCACTCCGGAGGCGACCATGGCGGTGAAGAGTCCTCCGGGAGATGATTCCCCTCTCCGGCAGGGTGCCGGAGGCGATCTCCTGAATCCCCTGAGATGGGATTGGCGGCGGCGGCGTCCCTGGAAGGTTTTCCGTATCGTGGCTCTCGGTACTGGGGGGTTTCGCGACGAAGGCTTTAAGTAGGCGGAGGAGATAGGTCAGGGGGCCCACACAATAGGCCAGCGCGGCCAGGGCTTGGGCCGCGCCGCCCTACTGTCTGGCCACCTCGTGGCCCCACTTCGTGACTCCTTCGGTCTTCTGGAAGCTTCGTGTGAAAATAGGCCCCTGGGCGTTGATTTCGTCCAATTCCGAGAATATTTCCTTACTAGGATTTCTGAAACCAAAAACAGCAGAAAACTTGACAAGCGGCTCTTCGGCATCTCGTTAATAGGTTAGTGCCGGAAAATGCATAAATATGACATAAAGTATGCATAAAACATGTAGGTATCATCAATAATGTGGCATGGAACATAAGAAATTATCGATACGTCGGAGACGTATCAAGGTTCCAACTCCGGGATGCTTGCTTCAGTCCATAAATGGAACGCTAAAGTTTGCATACCTTGTCAGCATTTTTAGGATCGAAAAAACCTTTGGGTTGTACCATATACAACTCTTCCTCAATATAACCATTAAGGAACGCCGTTTTGACATCCATCTGCCAAATTTCATAATCGAAAAATGCAGCTATTGCTAACAAAATCCTCATAGACTTTAGCTTCGTTACAGGTGAGAAAGTCTCATCGTAGTCAACTCCTTGAATTTGTCGGAAACCCTTTGCGACAAGTCGAGCTTTATAGACAGTAATATTACCATCAACATCTGTTTTTCTCTTGAAGATCCATTTATTCTCGACAGCCTTGCGGCTATCAGGTAAGTCTACCAAAGTCCATACTTTGTTATCATACATGGATCCCATTTCGGATTTCATGGCTTCTTGCTATTTGTTGGAATCTGGGCTCATCATTGCTTCTTCATACAGCGCAGGGTCCTCATCATTGTTGTCCACAATCATGACATTCAGACAGGGATCATACCAATCAGGAGTGGTACGTTCCCTCGTCGATCTGCGAGGTTCAGTAGCTTCCTCGTTCGAAGTTTCATGATCATCATCATTCGCTTCCTCACCTATCGGTGCAGGCTGTGCAGGAACTTCTTCCGGCACTGCGCTACTCTGATCTATGAGAGAAGGTTCATTAACCTCGTCGAGTTCTACTTTCCTTCCAGTCACTTCTTTAGTGAGAAACTCCTTCTCAAGAAAGGATCCGTTCTTGGCAACAAAGATTTTGCCTTCGGATCTGTGATAGAAAGTGTACCCAATTGTTTCTTTAGGGTATCCTATGAAGACGCATTTCTCCGCTTTGGGTTCTAGCTTGTCAGGCTGTAACTTCTTTACATAAGCTTCGCAACCCCAAACTTTAAGGAACGACAGCTTAGGTTTCTTTCCAAACCATAGTTCATACGGTGTTGTTTCAACGGATTTAGATGGTGCCCTATTTAAAGTGAATGCGGCTGTCTCTAATGCATAACCCCAAAACGATAACGGAAAATCGGTAAGAGACATCATAGATCGAACCATATCTAAGAGAGTTCGATTACGACGTTCGGACACACCATTGCGTTGTGGTGTTCCCGGCAGTGTCAACTGTGAAAGTATTCCGCATTTCTTTAAATGCATGCCAAACTCATAACTCAGATATTCACCTTCGCGATCAGAACGCAGAAACTTAATCTTCTTGTTACGTTGATTTTCTACTTCACTTTGGAATTCCTTGAACTTCTCAAAAGTCTCGGACTTATGTTTCATAAAGTAAATATATCCATATCTACTCAGATCATCCGTGAAGGTTAGAACATAACGATAACCACCGCGCGATGCTACACTCATTGGTCCGCACACATCGGTATGTATGATTTCCAATAAGTCTGTAGCTCGCTCCATTGTACCAGAAAATGGAGTCTTAGTCATTTTTCCCATTAGACATGCCTCGCATCTGTCAAGTGACTCAAAGTCAAGTGACTCAAGAAGTCCATCGGAATGGAGTTTCTTCATGCGCTTCACTCCAATATGACCAAGACGACAGTGCCACACATAAGTAGAATTATCATTCAATTTAATTCGTTTAGCATTGATGTTATGAACATGTGTATCACTACTATCGAGATTTAACAAGAATAAACCATTCATCTCAGGTGCATGGCCATAAAAGACATTACTCATATAAATCGAACAACCATTATTCTCAGACTTAAACGAATAACCGTCTTGCATTAAACAAGATCCAGATATAATGTTCATGCTCAACGCAGGTACCAAATAACAATTATTAAGGTTTAAAACTATTCCCGAAGGTAGATGTAGAGGGAGCATGCCGACGGCGATCACATCGACTTTGGATCCATTTCCAACGCGCATCGTCACCTCGTCTCTTGCCAGGCTTCGTCTATTCCGCAGTTCCTGTTTCGAGTTACAAATATGAGCAACCGAACCAGTATCAAATACCCACGCACTACTACGAGAACCAATAAGATAGACATCAATAACATGTATATCCAATATACCTTTCTTTTTGACGTGGCCGCTCTTCAGATCGTCCAAGTATTTGGAGCAATTGCGCTTCCAGTGCCCCTTCCCCTGGCAGTAATAGCACACAGTCTCAGGTTTAGGACCAGCCTTAGGCTTCTCAGGATGCGATGCAACTTTCTTGCCGCCCTTCTTGAAGTTACCCTTGTTAGGCTTGCCCTGCTTTTTGAAACCGGTGGTCTTGTTGACCATCAACACTTGGTTCTCCTTCTTAATCTCTACTTCAGCAGATTTCAGCATGGAAAAGAGTTCAGGTAAATCTTTATTCATGTTCTGCATGTTGTAGTTCGTCACGAAGTTCTTGTAACTTGGTGGCAGTGATTGAAGGACACGATGAATACCCAGCTGGTTAGGGATCATCATCCCCAAGTCACTGAGCTTCTTCGCATGTCCGGACATGGCGAACATGTGCTCACTAACGGAGCTGCCCTCTTCCATCATGCAGCTAAAGAACTGCTTCGAGGCCTCATAGCTCTCCACGGCCACATGAGTCTCAAAGATAAGTTTGAGCTCACGCATCATCTCACAGGGGTCGTGGTGCTCAAAACGCTTTTGGAGCTCTACCTCTAAGCTGCACAAGATGGCACACTGAACTTCGGAGTACCGAGTTGCCCGAGTCTCATAAACATTCTTTATGTCCTCGGACAACTGCGCAGAGGTGGTGGGGGACCTAGCGGTGCATCGAGCACATATTGCAGGCTTCCACCAGTGAGGAAAATCCTCACATGACGGAACCAGTCAGTGAAGTTGCTACCATTGCCCTTAAGCTTTTCTTTCTCTAGGAACTGGTCAAAATTGATGGAGGGGGGCACCATGATCTACAACATATTTGCAAAGAGTTTAGACTAAGTTTATGATAAATTGAGTTCAATTTTAATTCTGAAATTAACTAGGTGAACTCCCACTTAAAACAACATCCCTCGCATTGTCTTAGTGATTACACGAACCAAATCCACTACACCAAGTCCGATCTTCACGAGAAAAGATGTAGCTTAAAAGGCGAACACTCAAAGTGTTCATCATATCATTCATATGACTCATGCTCTACCTTTCGGTATCCCGTGTTCCGAGACCATGTCTGTACATGCTAGGATCGTCAAGGCAACCTTGGTATCCGCGTGTGGAAATCTAGCTTGCACCCGTTGTATGCACATGTAGAGCCTATCACACCCGATCATCACGAGATGCTTCGAAACGACAAGTCTTAGCAACGGTGCATACTAAGGATGAACACTTTATTATCTTGATATTTAGTGAGAGGGATCATCTTATAATGCTACCGTCGCGATCTAAGCAAAATAAGATGCATAAAAGGATTAACATCACATGCAATTCATAATGTGTGATATGATATGGCCTTTCTTCTTTGTGCTTTTGATCTCCATCTCCAAAGCACGGACATGATCTCCATCATCACCAGCATGGCATCAAGGTCAGTGGCGCCGCTTCATGGTTGTCCATCACTTATAGCTACTATAACAACTACTTGAAATAAAGCTATTACATGATGAATAGACACGCAAGTCTTTAACAAACATTAAAGACAACCATTAGGCTCCTACCGGTTGCCATAATACAATAATGAACATCTCATACATCAAATATAATCATCATCACATCATGGCCATATCACATCACCAAACCCTGCAAAAACAAGTTAGACGCCTCTAATTTGGTTTGCATATTTTACGTGGTTTAGGGTTTTCGAGTAAGATCCAATCTACCTACGAACATGAACCACAACGGTGATACTAGTGTTGACAATAGAAGTGCAAATTACAATCTTCACTATGGTGGGAGAGACAGACACCCGCAAAGCCACTTATGCAATAAAAGTTGCATGTCAAGCGTGGAGCAAGTCTCATGAGACGCGGTCATGTAAAGTTAGCCCGGGCCGCTTCATCCCACCATCCCGCAAGAAGCAAAGTACACAAACTAAAGTAACAAGAGCATCACCGCCCACAAAACCATTGTGTTCTACTCGTGCAACAGATCTATGCATAGACATGGCTCTGATACCACTGATGGGGTTCGTAGCATAGAAAACAAAAAAATTCCTACCGCAAAGACGAATAAATCCAAGATCTAATCTATGGAACACCCAAGATCTAATCTACAAGATCGAAGCAACGAGATGGAGATGAGACTAACCCTCGAAGATTCCAAAGCCTACGAGATTAATCTCATTGTTGGTGCAGACGATCGTCCCCGGTGCTGCAATCCGGCAGCACTTCCGTACTCGGTTGCGCGTACGGTGTCGATGAAGCTCCTTCCTCTCCCGTTCCAGCGGGCAGCGGAGGTGTGGTAGATCTCCTCCAAATTCCAGCAGCACGACGGCGTGGTGGTGGTAGTGGAGGAAGAAAAACTACAGGGCTTCGCCTAAGCCGGAGCAGCGTATGGTGGAGGAGAGAGGCGGCCAAAGGAGAGGCAATGATGGGGTAGGGTGGCCGGCCACCCCCTCCCCTATTTATATAGGGGCCAGGTCGGTGGGGTGGCCCCCATCCCATCTAGGGTTAGGGGGCGGCGGCCAAAGGGGGAAGAGGGCTTTCCCCTCCCCCAAGTTGATCCCCCCGAGGGAAACCCTAGGGGTTGGCCGGCCTGGGCCTTGGGGGGCATGTGCCCCCGGCCCATTAGGCCAGGGGGCATCCCCTTGGCCCATGCTAGCCCTCCTAGGTCGTGAGCCCCATGGTGGACCCCTCCAGAACCTTCTAGAACCTTCCAGTCAATCACCGGAAAAATCCTGAACTTTTCCGAAACCCAGAAATCAACTTCCCTTATATGAATCTTATTCTTCGGACTATTCCGGACCTCTTCGTGACATCCTGGATCACATCCGAGACTCCGAACAAACTTCGTCTCCATACCATATTCAAATCTACTTATGCGACATCGAACCTTAAGCGCGTCACCCTACGGTTCGCGAACTATGCAGACATGGTCGAGACTCCTCTCCGAGCAATAACCAATAGCGGGATCTGGAGATCCATAATGGCTCCCACATATTCAACGATGACTTAGTGATCGATTGAACCATTTACATACGATGTCAATTCCCTTTGTCACACAATATTTTACTTATCCGAGGTTTGATCATCGGTATCTCCATACCTTGTTCAATCTCGTTACTGACAAGTACTCTTTACTCCTACCACGGTATGTCATCTCTTATGATCAAATCATATGCTTGCAAGCTAATCAGACGATATTCCACCGAGAGGGCCCAGAGTATATCTATCCATCATCAGGATGGACAAATCCCACTATTGATCCATATGCCTCAACTCACACTTTCCAGATACTTAATCCCATCTTTATAACCACCCATTTACGCAATGGTGTTTGATGTAATCAAAGTACCCATCCAGTGTAAGTGATTTACACGATCTCATGGTCGAAGGACTAAGACAACTATGTATCGAAAGCTTATAGCAAATTTAACTTAATGACTTGATCTTATGCTACGCTCATTTGGGTGTGTGTCCATTATATCATTCAACTAATGACATAACCTTGTTATTAATAACATCCAATGTTCATGATCACGAAACCATGATCATCCATTAATCAACAAGCTAGTTATAAAAGAGGCTTACTAGGGACTCCTTGTTGTTTACATAACACACATGTATCAATGTTTCGGTTAATACAGTTATAGCATGGTATGCAAACTTTTATCATAAACACAAAGATATTATAATAACCACTTTATTATTGCCTCTTGGGCATATCTCCAACACGACAGACACGGCTCCAGTTTACATGACAGTGTCCTCCGTTGGCTGCGGCTCGACCAGCCCAGAGAAATGCTCGTTTGATTTTTTCGACCATCTTAAGGGCTTTTTTGGGCGGAGCATATGCAAGTAATTGGTGAATGGGGATGGCGAGGACTGATTTCACCATTGCCAGGCGACCAGGCTTGCTCATGAGCCCTGCCTTCCAGGTTGGCAAGCGCCCGACGATTTTGTCAATGACGGGCGGGAGCTGCGCTACGGTGGGCCTATGTAGCGTCAAGGGGATGCCAAGGTAGGTGATTGGGAGGTCCACGACAGGGCAGCCCAAGTGAGCAAGCAGCGGCGTGGCCAGCTCCTGGTTGCAGCAAAGGAGGCTTGCAGAGCTCTTGGCGAAGTTGACCTTGAGGCCGGAGGCGTGACCAAAGAGGTGTAAAATTTCCTTGACCGCCTCAAGGTCACCAGCGGTGGGGTGGCAGAAGAGGACGATGTCTAGGAGGGACATCTTTCCTTGGGTGCAGTCGCTGTAGGATGGTAATGCCAACACCCGGATTTTTAAGTCCAGATGCCTATTATGCCATACATCGCAATCCCAGGAAGAGTGTTGTTGCGAGACATAACAGTTGATATCATAAGTCATCATTCATTACAAACCATAGTCGTCTTACAAATATAGATCACATGATCCAATATTACACAAGTAGTTGATCTAATGATCAACGAACACATTACATAGTGGAAGCGTAGAAGTAGTGGACTATCAAATCCACAGGCCAACGCTTGACGTTAGAAGATACTCCTAGTTGTCGTAGACGTCTTGCTGGCCGTCATCTTGGTACTGCTGCTCTTCTTCATAGTCTGGCCATTTGAATAGCCAGGGACACAGCCGTGAGTACTTTAAAGTACTCGCAAACTAATACTAGTGTAAGTACTATCAATTCTAGTAATGGGGTGCTAAGCTCTAGTTTTATTTGCATAAATCCAATTTTAGTTCACAAGTATTTGATAAAAAGACTCTTCATATGCTAACTAACTCAAGTGGGAACATTAGTGTCATTCCCACAAATCAGTTGTGATTCAAGTCAAGTCACCAATCAATTCTCCAATCCTTTTCAAGAAAACATCTGACAACGGTACAATATGGCCTTTCCAATCGTCCGTAACCATGGACATGGCTATTCGAATAGGTTTTACACTCTGCAGAGGTTGCACACTTGAGCCACAACATTTGATTACATCCGTCAGGGATAACACTGAATCATCGTAACTCAGTACGTGGATCATCAACCATAGCCTTTCACTTATATACCCTAGTATAGGTACCTCTCCCCATGAGCTTGGCCTCCCAGTGAAGACAAACCGTCAGCCTGGGAACTGTACAGGGCTTGGGCCGTACATTCACCTCATTTCACATCATTTCATTTTCAACGGAGGCAGCCTCGGCATAACCCCTATGATGCTTTTTCAGAGGGAACCCATACTAAGATGCATAAACTTCCAGTTAAGCCCTACCAATAATCAGGTATTGTGGGGGTACTCAAAAATTGGAAAGGTATCGCATCCAAACAACCATAAGTTTTTATCAAATTCACCAAGTCATTCAAGTCACATTCACCTTCAAAATCTAGAATGACTCATCATTCCAAGGTTTTCAAAGTCATTTCACTTCACAAGTTCTCATCTAGAGTAGTCAATTTTATTTGTTAGCACTAGCAACTAGTCATGAGGGGTGCTACTTAACTCATAAGCTTTTAGGCTAAGTTTGATACTCTTGCTCTACTCTATACGTAGACCAAAGTTAACTATGAAAGTAAGCTTTGATAAACAAAGTAAAAGCTTGAAGGGTAAAACTTGGGATGGGATCATTGCACATAAAGTAAAGGAAATGGTGCCTTGCTCAAGAGAGCTTTGCACTTGCAAGAATATTAGCTTGTCTTGGTTGGTGTACTGATCAAAGTGGTCTTCCTCTTCCTGGAAGTAGACCTCCTCCTCCTGGTACTCCTCGGTACTAGCGTCTAAAAACGGATACGAGATAACAATCACCAAACAAGCTTAAGATCTAGTCTAAGCACACACAAGGTTCACACAAGCTACTCTATCATCATCACAATACAAGTAACATGTTGGTTGCATTTGTTTCTTCTTTTAAGAAAAATAATTTCCTCTCATTGAATCTTGTTTAAGATTTAAGTTCCCCAAATAAATAATAGATGAACCCAAGTTGACCAAGGTCAACCATTCATAATCATCATTTGGGAAAAATGATTTAAATGAGGTGGAGTACCTCATGCATTTTAACACTGCCATAACTATAATTTAATATCATTAAGTAATTCAATATGAGAGTTGGTAGACCATGGTCACTACCTCATGTTGAGTTACTTAAGACAAGATTTAAATGAGAGAAACCTCTCATAAGATTTAACACATAGTTTTGGACAATATCAATTGACTAGAAATAGCCATAGAGCCATTTTCTATTCTAGCCCATGATCATACAAAGTAACCATGTGATATTTTTACATAAACATGAAGAGTATGTGAAATGTGATTTATGAGAGTTGGAAACAACTCAAAAGCATTTTTGGTTGAATTTTAAATAAATTTTGAAGTTTGAAAAGGCCCTGCCTTGTAATTTTCGTCACATTAATTCTACAAAGAATCTCGTGATGAGACCAGTGGGATTGGATAGATCTTTTCTCTAGCTTTCCAACCATATGAAATTCATCAAATTTGGTTGAGCCAATCTGATTCTATTCAAGTTTGAACAAAGCATATGTAAGCAAATTTGAATTAAAACTAAATTCCGAATTTGAATTCGTGGGCTCGCGCGGGAAACTAACTGAGCCGAATCTATTCAAATGCGAGGAATCCAGCCCACCACGCGTCCAACACGCGTGGGCTGCCTGACAGGTGGGTGATACGTCTCAAACGTATCTATAATTTCTTATGTTCCATGCTAGTTTTATGACAATACTCACATGTTTTATATACACTTTATATCATTTTTATGCATTTTCCGGCACTAACCTATTAACAAGATGCCGAAGCGCTAGTTCCTGTTTTCTGCTGTTTTTGGTTTCAGAAATCCTACACGGGAAATATTCTCGGAATTGGACGAAACAAAAGCCCACGGTCTTATTTTCCACGGAGTCTTCCAGAACACCGAAGAGGAGACGAAGAGGGGCCTCGAGGCGGCCACACCATAGGGGGGCACGGCCCCACCCCTGGCCGTGCCGCCATATGGGGTGGGCCCCTCGGACGTCCCCCGACTTTGCCCCTTCGCCTATATAATCCTTCCGTCGCGAAAACCGTAGTACCGAGAGCCACGATACGAGAAAAGTTACTGAGACGCCGCCGTCTTCAACCCCATCTCGGGGGTTCTGAAGATCGCCTCCGGCACCCTGCCAGAGAGGGGAATCATCACCGGAGGGGTCTACTGTAGGATAACGTTGCATAGAAAACAAAAAATTTCCTACCGCGAACACGCAATCCAAGCCAAGATGCAATCTAGAAGACGGTAGCAACGAGGGGATTATCGAGTCTCACCCTTGAAGAGATTCCAAAGCCTACAATATGAGGCTCTTGTTGCTGCGGTAGACGTTCACTTGCCGCTTGCAAAAGCGCGTAGAAGATCTTGATCACGGCGCCACGAACGGGCAGCACCTCCGTACTCGGTCACACGTTCGGTTGTTGATGAAGACGACGTCCACCTCCCGTTCCAGCGGGCAGCGGAAGTAGTAGCTCCTCTTGAATCCGACAGCACGACGGCGTGGTGTCGGTGGTGGTGGAGAAATCCGGCGGAGCTTCGCTAAGCGTGCGGGATGTGGTGGAGGAGAGAGGGCCGCTAGGGTTTGGGAGAGGGGGGCGCCGGCCACTAGGGGTGCGGCCACCTTGGTGGTTCTTGGGGTGGCCGCCCCCCTCCCCTTGGCCCCTCATTATATAGGTGGAAGCCCCAAGTGTTGGACTACAAGTCTCCGAATAAGACCCGAACCCAAAACCTTCCATGTGATAGGGAAACCTACCCAAGGTGGGAATCCCACTTGGGGTGGGATTCCCCCCTTCCATGTGGGGGGGTGGCCGGCCCCCATAGGGGGAGTCCACTTGGGACTCCTCCCCCTCTAGGGTTGGCCGGCCATGGAGGTGGAGTCCCTCCGGGACTCCACCTTCCTTGGTGGTTTCTTCCGAACTTTTCTAGAACCTTCTAGAACCTTCCATAGAACCTTCCGGATCATTTTAAATCACATAAAATGACTTCCTATATATGATTCTTATTCTCCAGACCATTCCGGAACTCCTCGTGATGTCCGGGATCTCATCCGGGACTCCGAACAAATATTCGAACTTCATTCCATATTCAAGTTCTACCATTTCAACATCCAACTTTAAGTGTGTCACCCTACGGTTCGCGAACTATGCGGACATGGTTGAGTACTCACTCCGACCAATAACCAATAGCGGGATCTGGAGATCCATAATGGCTCCCACATATTCAACGATGACTTTAGTGATCGAATGAACCATTCACATACGATACCAGTTCCCTTTGTCACGTGATATTTTACTTGTCCGAGGTTTGATCATCGGTATCACTCTATACCTTGTTCAACCTCGTCTCCTGACAAGTACTCTTTACTCGTACCGTGGTATGTGGTCTGTTATGAACTCATTCATATGCTTGCAAGACATTAGACGACATTCCACCGAGAGGGCCCAGAGTATATCTATCCGTCATCGGGATGGACAAATCCCACTGTTGATCCATATGCCTCAACTCATACTTTCTGGATACTTAATCCCACCTTTATAACCACCCATTTACGCAGTGGCGTTTGGTGTAATCAAAGTACCTTTCCGGTATAAGTGATTTATATGATCTCATGGTCATAAGGACTAGGTAACTATGTATCGAAAGCTTATAGAAAATAACTTAATGACGTGATCTTATGCTACGCTTAATTGGGTGTGTCCATTACATCATTCATACAACGATATAACCTTGTTATTAATAACATCCAATGTTCATGATTATGAAACTAATCATCCATTAATCAACAAGCTAGTTAAGAGGCATACTAGGGACTCTTTGTTGTTTACATATCGCACATGTACTAATGTTTCGGTTAATACAATTATAGCATGGTATATAAACATTTATCATAAACATAAAGATATATAATAATAAACACTTTATTATTGCCTCTAGGGCATATCTCCTTCAGTCTCCCACTTGCACTAGAGTCAATAATCTAGATTACATTGTAATATACCTAACACCCATGGCATTCTGGTGTTGGTCATGCTTTGCCCTAGGGAGAGCTTTAGTAAACGGATCTGCTACATTCAGATAAGTGTGTACTTTGCAAATCTTTACTTCTCCATCTTCGATGTACTCGCGAATCGAGTGGTAACGCAGCTTGATATGCTTCAGCCTCTTGTGTGACCTTGGCTCTTGTGCATTGGCGATGGCACCCATGTTATCACAGTAGATGATTAATGGGTCCAATGCACTAGGAACCACACCGAGCTCTACAATGAACCTCTTCATCCATACCGCTTCTGATGAAGCCTCTGAAGCCGCTATGTACTCTGATTCTGTTGAAGACTTCGCCACCGTGCACTGCTTCGAGCTTGCCCAGCTTACTGCAGCACCATTAAATATAAACACGTACCCAGACTGTGACTTAGAGTCATCAGGATCAGTGTTCCAACTTGCATCGGTGTAACCACTTACAACGAGCTCTTGGTCACCTCCATAACAAAGAAACATATCCTTAGTTCTTTTCAAGTACTTTAGGATATTCTTGACCGCTGTCCAGTGTTCCATTCCTGGATCACTTTGATATCTGCTAGTCAAACTAACAGCATGTGCTATATCCGGTCTAGTACATAGCATTGCATACATGATAGATCCTACTGCCGAGGCATAGGGGATATTACTCATCCTTTCTCTTTCTTCTGCCGTAGCCGGTCCTTGAGTCTTACTCAAGACCTTGCCTGGTAACATAGGTAAGAATCCTTTCTTACTTTCGTCCATTCTAAATTTCTTTAGAATCTTGTCCAGGTATGTACTCTGTGATAGCCCTATTAGGCGTCTTGATCTATCTCTATAAATCTTGATGCCTAATATATACGATGCTTCACCAAGGTCTTTCATTGAAAAACTATTATTCAAATAACCTTTTACCTTTGCTTAATAGTTCTATATCATTCCCAATCAATAATATGTCATCTACATATAATATCAGGAATGCTACAGAGCTCCCACTCACTTTCTTGTAAATACAGGCCTCTCCATGACACTGTATAAACCCGAAGTCTTTGATCACCTTATCAAAGCGTCGGTTCCAACTTCTTGATGCTTGCTTCAGTCCATAGATTGAACGCTGAAGTTTACATACTTTGTCAGCATTTTTAGGATCGATAAAACCTTTGGGTTGTACCATATACAACTCTTCCTCAATGTCTCCATTAAGGAACGCCGTTTTGACATCCATCTGCCAAATCTCATAATCGAAAAATGCAGCTATTGCTAACAAAATCCTCACAGATTTTAGCTTCGCTATAGGTGAGAAAGTCTCATCGTAGTCAACTCCTTGAATTTGTCGGAAACCCTTTGCGACAAGTCGAGCTTTATAGACAGTAATATTACCATCAGCGTCTATTTTTCTCTTGAAGATCCATTTATTTTCGACAGCCTTTCGGCTATCAGGTAAGTCTACCAAAGTCCATACTTTATTATCATACATGGATCCCATTTCGGATTTCATGGCTTCTTGCCATTTGTTGGAATCTGGGCTCATCATCGCTTCTTCATACGTCGCAGGGTCCTCATCATTGTTATCCACAATCATGACATTTAGACAAGGATCATACCAATCAGGAGTGGCACATTCCCTTGTCGATCTGCGAGGTTCAGTAGTTTCCTCGTTCGAAGTTTCATGATCATTATCATTAGCTTCCTCTGTTGCCGGTGTAGGCGATACAGTACAACTTCCGATCTTGCGCTACTCGATCAACGAGTATAGATTCATCAATCTCATCGAGTTCTACTTTTCTTCCAGTCACTTCTTTAGTGAGAAATTCTTTCTCAAGAAAGGTTCCGTTCTTAGCAACAAAGATTTTTCCTTCGGATTTGTGATAGAAAGTGTACCCTATAGTTTCCTTAGGGTATCCTATGAAGACGCATTTCTCCGCTTTGGGTTCTAGCTTGTCCGGTTGTAACTTCTTTACATAGGCTTCGCAACCCCAAACTTTCAGGAACGACAACTTAGGTTTCTTATTAAACCATAATTCATACGGTGTCGTTTCTACGGATTTTGATGGTGCTCTATTTAAAGTGAATGCGGCTGTCTCTAATGCATAACTCCAAAATGATAACGGCAAATCAGTAAGAGACATCATAGAACGAACCATATCTAAGAGAGTTCGATTACGACGTTCGAACACACCGTTTCGTTGTGGTGTTCCCGGCGGTGTCAATTGTGAAAGTATTCCGCATTTCTTTAAATGCATGCCAAACTCATAACTCAGGTATTCACCTCCACGATCAGATCGTAGAAATTTAATCTTCTTGTTACGTTGATTTTCTACTTCACTTTGGAATTCCTTAAACTTCTCGAAAGTTTTGGATTTATGTTTCATGAAATAGATATACCCATATCTACTCAGATCATCTATGAAGGTTAGAACATAACGATAACCACCGCGCGATGCTACGCTCATTGGTCCGCACACATCGGTATGTATGATTTCCAATAAGTCAGTAGCTCGCTCCATCATACCAGAAAATGGAGTCTTAGTCATTTTTCCCATTAGACATGCTTCGCATCTATCAAGTGACTCAAAGTCAAGTGATTCAAGTAATGCATCGGTATGGAGTTTCTTCATGCGTTTCACTCCAATATGACCAAGACGACAGTGCCACATATAAGTAGAATTATCACTCAATTTAATTCGCTTAGCATCAATGTTATGTATATGCGTATCACTACTATCGAGATCTAACAGAAATAAGCCATTCTTTTCTGGTGCTCGTCCATAAAAGATATTATTCATAAAAATAGAACAACCATTATTCTCTGACTTGAATGAATAACCGTCTTGCATTAAACAAGATCCAGATATAATGTTCATGCTCAACGCGGGTACAAAATAACAATTATTTAGGCTTAAAACTAATCCCGAAGGTAGATGTAGAGGAAGTGTGCCGACAGCGATCACATCGACTTTGGATCCGTTTCCAACGCGCATCGTCACTTCATCTTTCAGTAGTCTTCGTTTATTCTTTAGTTCCTGTTTCGAGTTACAAATATGAGCAACCGAACCAGTATCAAATACCCAGGTACTAGAACGAGAACCAGTGAGATAAACATCTATAACATGTATATTAGATATACCTTCTTTCTTCTTCTTGACAAGGCCGCTCTTCAGATCAGCTAGATACTTGGAGCAATTACGCTTCCAGTGTCCCTTCTCCTTGCAGTAATAGCATTCAGCATCAGGCTTAGGGCCGTTCTTAGGTTTCATAGGAGGCGTGGCAGCTTTCTTGCCACCCTTCTTGAATTTTCCCTTAGACTTGCCCTGTTTCTTGAAACTGGTGGTCTTGTTGACCATCAACACTTGGTGCTCTTTCTTGATCTCAATCTCAGCAGCTTTTAGCATGCCAAAGAGTTCAGGTAACTCCTTGTTCATGTTCTGCATATTGTAGTTCATCACAAAGTTCTTGTAACTTGGTGGCAGTGATTGAAGGACACGATTAATCCCCAGTCTATTAGGAATCACTATTCCCAAGTCACTGAGTTTCTTCGCATGCCCGGTCATGGCGAGCATGTGCTCACTAACGGAGCTGCCTTCTTCCATCATGCAGCTGAAGAAATGTTTCGATGCTTCATAGCATTCCACGGCCGCATGAGTCTCAAAAATAGCTTTCAGCTCTTTCATCAACTCATGAGGATCGTGGTTCTCAAAACGTTTTTGAAGATCGGATTCCAGACTACACAGGATGGCACACTGAACTTGAGAGTACCGAGTTTTCCGAGTCTCGTAAACAGCTTTTACTTCATCGATTTCAGTTTCTGCAGGAGGGTCACCTAGCGGTGCATCAAGCACATATTGCAGATTTCCGCCAGAGAGGAAGATCCTCACATGACGGAACCAGTCGGTGAAGTTGCTACCGTTGCTCTTAAGTTTTTCTTTCTCTAGGAACTGGTTAAAATTGATTGGGGATGCCATCTCTACAACATTTATTTGCAAAAGTTTAGACTAAGTTTATGACAAATTGAGTTCAAATTTTAATTCAACATAATTAAAAATCTAGGTGAACTCCCACTCAAAACAATATCCCTCGCATTGTCTTAGTGATCACACGAACCAAATCCACCGCACCTAAGTCCGATCATCACGAGACAAGGTGTGATTTCAATGGCGAACACTCAAAGTGTTCATCATATCAACCATATGATTCATGCTCTACCTTTCGGTATCACGTGTTCCGAGACCATGTCTGTACATGCTAGGCTCGTCAAGGCCACCTTAGTATCCGCATGTGCAAAACTGTCTTGCACCCGTTGTATGCACTTGTTGATTCTATCACACCCGATCGTCACGAGATGCTTCGAAACGACAAGTCTTGGCAACGGTGCTACTAAGGATGAACACTTTATTATCTTGAGATTTTAGTGAGGGATCATCTTATAATGCTACCGTCACGATCTAAGCAAAATAAGATGCATAAAAGGATTAACATCACATGCAGTTCATATGTGATATGATATGGCCCTTTTGTCTTTGCACCTTTGATCTTCATCTCCAAAGCACGGACATGATCTCCATCATCTTCGGGCATGATCTCCATCATCGTCGGCGTAGCGTCAAGGTCAATGGCGCCGTCTTCATGATTGTCCTCCATGTAGCAACTATTACAACTACTTTGAAATACTACTCAACATGAAATTTGAAGACAACCATAAGGCTCCTGCCGGTTGCCACAATACAATAATGATCATCTCATACATATTCATCATCACATTATGGCCATATCACATCACCAAACCCTGCAAAAACAAGTTAGACGTCTCTAATTTGGTTTGCATATTTTACGTGGTTTAGGATTTTCGAGAGAGATCTAATCTACCTACGAACATGAACCACAACGTTGATACTAATGTTGTCAATAGAAGAGTAAATTGAATCTTCACTATAGTAGGAGAGACAGACACCCGCAAAGCCTCTTATGCAATACAAGATGCATGTCGAACGAGGAACAAGTCTCATGAACGCGGTCATGTAAAGTTAGTCCGAGCCGCTTCATCGCACTATGCTGCAAAGATGCAAAGTACTCAAACTAAAGATAACAAGAGCATCAACGCCCACAAAACCATTGTGTTCTACTCGTGCATCCATCTATGCATAGACACGGCTCTGATACCACTGTAGGATAACGTTGCATAGAAAACAAAAAATTTCCTACCGCAAACACGCAATCCAAGCCAAGATGCAATCTAGAAGACGGTAGCAACGAGGGGATTATCGAGTCTCACCCTTGAAGAGATTCCAAAGCCTACAAGATGAGGCTCTTGTTGCTGTGGTAGACGTTCACTTGCCGCTTGCAAAAGCGCGTAGAAGATCTTGATCACGGCGCCACGAACGGGCAGCACCTCCGTACTCGGTCACACGTTCGGTTGTTGATGAAGACGACGTCCACCTCCCGTTCCAGCGGGCAGCGGAAGTAGTAGCTCCTCTTGAATCCGACAGCACGACGGCGTGGTGTCGGTGGTGGTGGAGAAATCCGGCGGAGCTTCGCTAAGCGTGCGGGATGTGGTGGAGGAGAGAGGGCCGCTAGGGTTTGGGAGAGGGGGGCGCCGGCCACTAGGGGTGCGGCCACCTTGGTGGTTCTTGGGGTGGCCGGCCCCCTCCCCTTGGCCCCTCATTATATAGGTGGAATCCCCAAGTGTTGGACTACAAGTCTCCGAATAAGACCCGAACCCAAAACCTTCCATGTGATAGGGAAACCTACCCAAGGTGGGAATCCCACTTGGGGTGGGATTCCCCCCTTCCATGTGGGGGGGGGGGGGGTGGCCGGCCCCCATAGGGGGAGTCCACTTGGGACTTGATACGTCCAAAACGTATCCACTTTCCCGAACACTTTTGCTATTGTTTTGCCTCTAATTTGTGTATTTTGGATGCAACTAACACGGACTAACGCTGTTTTCAGCAGAACTGTTCTGGTGTCTCGTTTTTGTGCAGAAATCCAACTTTCGGGAAAATCCTCGGAATTTATGCAGAAGGCCCTATTTTCCCAGAAAACTGACGGAGCCAGAAGGACAACTCAGGTGGAGGCCCGAGGGCCCCACACCATAGGGCGGCGCGGCCCAGGGGGGCCCGCGCGGCCATGTGGTGTGGCCCCCTCGGCCGGCCTCCGACGCCCTCCTTCGGACTATTTATCGGCCTCGACCTAAAAACGCACAGGGAGAAGTCGAAGTCGCCAGAAACCCTCCAGAACGCCGCCACATCGCGAAACTCCGTCGCGGGAGCCAGAAGTCTCCGTTCTGGCACTCCGCCGGGACGGGGAATTGGAGGAGATCATCGCCATCATCACCGCCAACGCCTCTACATCAACCAGCCATGTTTCCCCCATCCATGTGTGAGTAATTCCCCCGCTGTAGGCCGAAGGGGATGGTAGGGATTGGATGAGATTGGTCATGTAATAGCATAAGATTGTTAGGGCATAGTGCCTAGTGTCCGTAATTGGTACTTTGATGATATTGTTGCAACTTGTTATGCTTAATGCTTGTCACTAGGGCCCGAGTGCCATGATCTCAGATCTGAACATGTTATTGTTTCATCAAGATAATCATTGTTTATGGTCTTACCTATAAGTTGTATACACATGTCGCTGTCCGGAACCAATGGCCCCGAAGTGACAAGAATTGGGACAACCGGAGGGAATGGTAGCGATGTGAGGATCACATGTGTTCACGGAGTGTTAATGCTTTGCTCCGGTACTCTATTAAAAGGAGTACCTTAATATCCAGTAGTTTCCCTTGAGGCCCGGCTGCCACCGGCTGGTAGGACAAAAGATGTTGTGCAAGTTTCTCATTGCGAGCACGCACGACTATATATGGAACACATGCCTATTGATTGCTTTGTACTTGGACACCGTTTTATTATTATCTGCAAATGCCCTGCTATGATTGTTACATGAGTTTCTCTCATCCATGCAACGCCCGTCATCCGTCCCCGTGCCTACAGTATTTTAATCCTGCTGTTTACTAAAATCACTACTGCTGTCTCTGTTACTCTGCTGCTGTTATTTCACTATCACCATCGCTATAAAACTGTTACTACTGATAAACTCTTGTGAGCAAGTCTGTTTCCAGGTGCAGCTGAATTGACAACTCCGTTGTTAAGGCTTCCAAGTGTTCTTTGTCTCCCCTTGTGTCGAATCAATAAATTGGGTTTTACTTCCCTCGAAGACTGTTGCGATCCCCTATACTTGTGGGTCATCAAGACTATTTTCTGGCGCCGTTGCTGGGGAGCATAGCTTTATTTGGAAGTTCACTTGGATTAATATTGTTCGCTGCAAATTCTCCATCATGGGTAAACCTCGCGATACTAAGGTCGCCATATTACCATCCACTACAAGAAAAGGTACAATTCTGAATACCTCTGCTACACTTGATTCACCATCTGTGATTGATAAACTTGTTTCACCGCCACATGCTTCACATGCGGGTACTTCTGCTGAATCTGAAAACTCTCATAATATTGATAATATTTCTGCTGTGCTTGATGATAGTGGTTCATTGGGATCTTTTCTAGATGCTAAAATTGCTAGGTCTAGACAAATTGAAAATACTGAAAATCCTAATGCTACTACACCTGTTAATTCACCTGAACTTGATTATTTTAGTGATGATCCTGATGAAGATTATGTGGAGCTTAATGATGATTTTATTGAAAAATGCAATGCTACTACTGATGCAAGAAAAATTAAAAAGTTGCTTGCAGAACATGCTGTTAAATATAAACTGTCTCCTGATCCTAAGTTTGCCACATCTCCTATAAACATTAAGGATAAAGATTATGATTTTTCTCTTGATCTATCTCATATAGCTATTGTTGAGAAAACACCCTTTTGTGGTACTGAAAAAGAAAGTGCTGTTGAACACATGATTGAGCTATCTACTCTAAGTAGCTTGTTTTCTGATGATGTCAAGATGCGTACTTACTTTGTTGCTAAAATCTTTCCATTCTCATTAAAGGATGACGCTAAAACTTGGTATAATAGTTTGCCACCTAATTCTATTAAAAGTCCAAAAGAATTGCTTGATGTTTTCTTCCGTAAATACTTTCCTGCTAGTGCTCAACATATTGCTTTGCAGAGAATTTATAATTTTAACCAGGAGGATGGAGAGAAATTGCCTGAGGCTTGGGCGAGATTTTTCTCTCTTATTAGAGCTCGGCCTGACCATGATTTGGAAAAGCATGATTTACTTGATATATTTTATAGTGGACTAACCATTGAGTCTAGGGCATACCTGGATAGTTGTGCTGGTTGTGTTTTCAGGAAAAGAACTCAGGGCACGACGCTGAAGATTTATTGGCTAAAATAGGCCGGAATCATGATGATTGGACTACGCTTTGAACCAACTCCAACGCCAATATTGAAGAAGAGGGGTTTAATTAAATTGAATGATGAAGATATGAGGGAAGCCAAGAAGTCTCTCAAGGAGAAAGGTATTAAATCTGAAGATGTGAAGAATCTTCCCCCCATAGAAGATATATGTGAGATAATTCCCCCTTCATCCATGATTGAGGTAAACTCCCTTCAACGCTTTACTAGGGAAGATATTCCGTATTCGAAACCTCCTGCACAATGCTTAGATGAGTTTGATAATTATATTGTTAAGCAAGAAAATTTTAATATGAGAGTAGAGAATCATTTAATGGAAAATTCTCGAGCTATTAGTGAATTGCATGATATTGTAGAGAGAACCTCCAATGATGTTAAGATGCTTGTTAAAAAATTTCATATGGTTCAAACTCAAATTGATCAACTCACTAAAGTGCAAAATGACTTGTTAGGGAATAATTCTAAAGAAAAACATGCTTATGAAGTAACAACTAGAGGTGGTGTCTCTACCCAGGATCCTCTATATCCTGAAGGGCATCCCAAAAGAATTGAACAAGATTCTCAACACATTGAACCTAGTGCTCATTCTAAGAAGAAAAAGAAGAAGAAACATAAAAATGTTGTAGAATCCTCTGAACCTGCTAATGATCCTAATAGTATTTCTATTTCTGATGCTGAAACTGAAAGTGGTAATGAACATGATAAAGATAATGATAAGAATGATACTCCTGATAAAGAAGAGGTTGAAGAAGAACCTGAAAAGCATGCTAAAAATAAAAAGTACACTAAAGAAGATTTTATTGCTGAGAAACATGGTAATGAAAGAGAACCTTGGGTGCAAAAGCAAATGCCTTTTCCTGCTAAGAAACTAAAATCAAAGGAAGAAGAACACTATAATAAATTTTGTGATTGGATGAAACCTTTATTCTTGCAAATCCCTTTGACTGATGCTATTAAATTTCCACCTTATTCGAAGTATATGAAAGATATTGTTACTAACAAAAGGAAAATCCCCAATGAGGAAATTTCCACTATGCTTGCTAATTACTCTTTCAATGGCAAAGTTCCAAAGAAGTTGGGCGACCCAGGTATACCTACTATTCCTTGTTCTATTAAGAATAATTATGTTAAGACTGCTCTATGTGACTTGGGAGCCGGTGTTAGTGTTATGCCTTTTTCTCTTTATAAGAGACTTTACTTAGATAAGTTGATACCTACTGATATATCTTTACAAATGGCTGATAAATCTACTGCTATTCCTGTTGGTATATGTGAGGATGTTCCTGTTCAAGTTACTACTAACTGCTTAATATTAACTGATTTTGTTGTGTTGGAAATGCCTGAAGATGATAATATGTCTATTATTCTTGGGAGACCTTTTCTTAACACCGCAGGGGCTGTTATTGATTGCAATAAAGGAAAGGTTACTTTCAATGTTGATGATAGGGAGCATACCATTTATTTTCCCAAGAGGATTGAGAAAGCGTGTGGAGTTAATACTATTTCTAATGTGAGAACTATCAAAGTGGGAACTATTGATTGTCCTATATATGAGCCTAGGGAAGAATATCAAACTCTCGTGATTGGATCCATATCAATACAATTCAAGGTAACATGATTGATTTGAGGTTTATTTCTTCTTATGCTATGTAAAATTTATTTGGTGGCAAGACTTGATCAACCTTGTTAACAAATACTTTTTTTTATATGCATAGAGGAGGTAAACAACATCTCTTTCTTCCTCCACTTGCTCTAGTTGCTGTAGCATTTTTAATTTGCAAGGTTCCTTAGTTAATTGGAGATTTCAAAAAATTTCCTGGCCAGTAATAATAAATTAAATACCCAGAAATGTGCATTTTTCAAAGTTTTCAAAAATTCACAAAAATTATACCGTTGGTCCTATTTTTCGACGAGGCACCTGGGAGCACCAGAGGATGACCTGTGGGGCACCAGAGGGTGCCACACCACAGGCCGGCGCGGCCAAGGAGGGGGGCGCGCCACCCTGTGGTGTGGGCCCCTCCTTGCCCCACTTTGCCATCTCTTTCTCCCAGCACCTTCTCTCTCCCGAAAAAACTCGTACCAGGTTCCTCTCACTCGCGTTTTTGCTCCAGAGCTCCAGATTTCTCGATCTCTTTGCTCAGCCCAGATTTCTTGCTGAAATTTGGCACATTTGCTCCTTGGTATGTGACTCCTCCACCCATCCAAGTAGAATTTTGTTTGGTTGAGTATATCTTGAATATTTTGCTGCTGTAGGTAACATGTTTAGTGAGCTTGCATGCTTGTTCTAAGTGGTAGAAACTAGTTTTGATGCATGATTAGTACTCTAGCAAGTTCCTATGGCAGTTTCCCTCAATTATATGTCACCAAATCAAATTTTTATATTGTTTGTTGAAATTTCAGAAAATGGAGTGGAATAGATATCAATTGAACCAACAAGAATTGGAAGTCCAACAAGTTATGAGAGTCAATCGTGAAGAGGGAGTATACCCCTCTTACTACCCGTGCGCGGATTTCATGAGAAGTGCGGGAATATTTGAAGATGTTCAAAGCCTAATTTCTCGTGCAGGGCTGAGTGACTTTGTTGAAGGAGAGCCAAGACAATATGCAAAATTAACTATGTCTTTTGTGCAGGACTTTAAGTTCAATTGGTCGCGATCTAACCCCACGGTCCAGTATAAAATTTACAATAAAGCTGTCAACTTGCCATTCAGTGATTTTTGTGCAGCAATTAGAGTACCGCAATGGGGATCATGCGAGAAGATAAGGGGATCGCCACAAGAACTATTAAACCTCTTCAAGATGATTTGCTATGGAAGGAGTTTCTCAGAGGATAGTGGTAAAATCACTAGCATTCAGCTCCCGGCTATCCGCTACTTTGCCTATTTTATTACTAAATGCGTTCTTGCTAAAAAGATTGGTGGTAAACTTTCTATCCCGGATTTAGCTTTTCTAGTTGCGGCACTGCAAAGTAGTAGGACTTATAATTTGGGGGCATTGATAGCTTATAGACTTGCTACTAACCGTGAGAAAGGTGGAATTTGTGGAGGTCTCATCGCCTCTCGTTTACTAGCTTTTCATAATGTAGAACCTCATCATTTTGATATTCCATTCCCCATAGAAAAACTTGACATAGCCTCTATGATTAAACATGAATTTGTTTCTGATCCCTCCAACTTGGGTAACCTGTTTTACAAGATGACATTTTATAAGAAAGTCTGGAGAATAACTAAGAAAACTGAGAAACTAGTAAGATTGCCTGCGCCTGTTCTGTCTAACCTTGATTCCAGGGGAGATTGGTCGGTCACAGAAGGTGCACTGGATGCACACATAGAGAGAGGAGGTCAACATGCAAGAGACGACACGGAGGTCGAGGAGCACCTCGACACATCATCCGATGCAGCAAGTTCCTCGCATCAACATGGTGGACATGTGGAGCCTCCACGCTTTTCTTCTGCACAGGAACTTTACTATGACTACTCCATGAATTACCCACCGGCGAGGAACAACGATCCTCGTTGGGGTTGAACTCCACTTAGGCCAAAAGCCTAAGCTTGGGGGGAGGTATACCGGCATCACTCATTCTTTGCATATTATGGTTGCTGGATACTTGTACATATTTGTTTTGTTCGTTTGAGTGGTTTTCTAATGAGAGGAAGATGATATTTGGGGAAGAGCTGCCTGAAAACAGATTCTGGACTGTTACTAGAAAAATTCGTGCGCACAGCCAGAGCGTTATTTTGAGCTGCCAATTTTTGTGCAGCTTCCCCAGGTTGTTATCTAACTTTCATTAGTTGAACACTTTTCGAGCTGAGCAACGTAAGATTTTTGTAAAAATCGATTTCTGTACTACTGTCAGGTTTTGGTAGATTTCTGTCATCCTGCTGTTATGTGTTTCTTTTAGTTTGCTATTTCTTGTTTTTGCTTTGTTTCCTTCCCAAAACACAAAAAGACCAAAAATATTTATGTTTTTTTCTCTTCACCATTTGTTTGCTTTGGTTTCTTGCATTTGTTTCGCTTTATTTGCTATTGCTAGTTTGCTACAAGAAAACCCAAAAAGATTTTGCTTTGTTTGCTTGTTTCTTTTTGTTCTTGTTTCTAATTCGAAAACACCAAAAATATGTGCTGTTCTTCTTTGGTTTGTAAAGTTCTTTATGAGTTCAATGGTCTTCGGTGGCTGGAGCGTGGTTTTCATTTCATATTATCCAAGCTGCACAAGTGAAAAGGCAATAATGACGATCTACGACAATTGGATTGTGGTGAGATGCTGGTATGAACTCTATTTGTTTTCATTTTTGTACATATACTCATCCATGTGAGCATGCTTAGTTGGTTCATGTGAGGTATATGTTATTTGAGAAAGTCTAGTAGTTTATGATCTCTCATGTTTAGCTCCAATTTATTAATATGAGTAGCATGTCATGGATGTTTGCTTGCATTGTTTTATTCATAAGTAAGTATGGCATTGTGGTATCCTCCTCTGAATAATTCATTTATATCGACTTGGCACATGCTCACGCATGCATATGACTGAACCAAAGTCAATTAAGCCTCGATGATTTATATTGCGTCAGAGTTCTTGTATCACTTTTATGCCCCGTTAATTTATTTTGCCGCAAGCATGATTATGACAGTTACTGCTCTCTTGATTTGTCGCTCCCTAGTCTCTTGCTAGCCTTCACTTGTACTGAGCGGGAACGCTGCTCGTGCTTCCAAACACCTGAAAACCAAGTTGTTCCAAAAGTGTCCACCATAAATACCTATGCATGGCATTTCAAACCATTCCAAGTAAATTCTCATGCGCTACCTTTAAAACCTTCAAAATGCTTCTCAATTTGTGTTTATGTTTCATAGCTCATGAGGAAGTATGTGGTGTTTAGCTTTCAACCTTGTCATTTACTTTTGACGGACTCTCATATGGACTAGTGGCACATCCGCTTATCTAATAATTTTGCAAAAAGAGCTGGCAATGGGATTCCCAGTCCCGAATTAATTAACTTAAATAGACACTCCTCCTTGGTTTGTGATTGTTCGACGGCACCCGAAGGATTCGGTTAGCCATGGCTTGTGTAAGCAAAGGTTGGGGGGAGTGTCATCATCATAATAAAAATAAAATAAAAAGGCACTCCTTCATGGTATGAGATTGTTGGCAGGCACCCGAGGATTCGGTTAGCCATGGTTTGTGTAAGAAAGGTTGGAAGGAGTGCCAAATAAATATGCAAATAATTCATGGGAGCCGCTCTTGAAAGTCCGGTTGGCGAGGTAGTTAGTGTACCCATTACCATTCGTTGACAACAACAAACACCTCTCAAAATAATTTTACTCCTGATTTCAAAAATGAAAAGCTCTAGCGCATGTTAATCCCTGCTTCCCTCTGCGAAGGGTCAATCTTTTACTTTTATGTTGTGTCTCCATTATTTCTTTGAGCACTATCTTGAGAGCACAACTGTCATTCTTAGTATAATATGCTTGTCTCAAAATATGATTGATTGTGGTATAACTTTGATGCTTTTATCTTTGACAATCACTACTTCTAGTCTTTCTATGAACTTCAGAGGTGCCCGGGCATTTATGTTTTGCCAATCAAATACAGGCAAGCGAGATACCACTTTATCATACTCTCTTATGAACATTGCAATCTTGCCTATATACATGATTCATGATGCTTATTATTAATTGTTGGTACCTCTCCATGATTGACATAACTGTTAGATGATCTTATTTGCATGTATCTCATTATGAACTGCTTAAGTATTAGCCATAGCATGAGAATATATACATCATATGAGCAAATGTGTTCGTGAAAGTTCTTTTATCGCTCAGTTGTTAACTGAATTGCTTGAGGACAAGCAATAAGCTAAGCTTGGGGGGAGTTGATACGTCCAAAACGTATCCACTTTCCCGAACACTTTTGCTATTGTTTTGCCTCTAATTTGTGTATTTTGGATGCAACTAACACGGACTAACGCTGTTTTCAGCAGAACAGTTCTGGTGTCTCGTTTTTGTGCAGAAATCCAACTTTCGGGAAAATCCTCGGAATTTATGCAGAAGGCCCTATTTTCCCAGAAAACTGACGGAGCCAGAAGGACAACTCAGGTGGACGCCCGAGGGCCCCACACCATAGGGCAGCGCGGCCCAGGGGGGGCCCGCGCGGCCATGTGGTGTGGCCCCCTCGGCCGGCCTCCGACGCCCTCCTTCGGACTATTTATCGGCCTCGACCTAAAAACGCACAGGGAGAAGTCGAAGTCGCCAGAAACCCTCCAGAACGCCGCCACATCGCAAAACTCCGTCGCGGGAGCCAGAAGTCTCCGTTCTGGCACTCCGCCGGGACGGGGAATTGGAGAAGATCATCGCCATCATCACCGCCAACGCCTCTACATCAACCAGCCATGTTTCCCCCATCCATGTGTGAGTAATTCCCCCGCTGTAGGCCGAAGGGGATGGTAGGGATTGGATGAGATTGGTCATGTAATAGCATAAGATTGTTAGGGCATAGTGCCTAGTGTCCGTAATTGGTACTTTGATGATATTGTTGCAACTTGTTATGCTTAATGCTTGTCACTAGGGCCCGAGTGCCATGATCTCAGATCTAAACATGTTATTGTTTCATCAAGATAATCATTGTTTATGGTCTTACCTATAAGTTGTATACACATGTCGCTGTCCGGAACCAATGGCCCCGAAGTGACAAGAATTGGGACAACCGGAGGGAATGGTAGCGATGTGAGGATCACATGTGTTCACGGAGTGTTAATGCTTTGCTCCGGTACTCTATTAAAAGGAGTACCTTAATATCCAGTAGTTTCCCTTGAGGCCCGGCTGCCACCGGCTAGTAGGACAAAAGATATTGTGCAAGTTTCTCATTGCGAGCACGCACGACTATATATGGAACACATGCCTATTGATTGCTTTGTACTTGGACACCATTTTATTATTATCTGCAAATGCCCTGCTATGATTGTTACATGAGTTTCTCTCATCCATGCAACGCCCGTCATCCGTCCCCATGCCTACAGTATTTTAATCCTGCTGTTTACTAAAATCACTACTGCTGTCTCTGTTACTCTGCTGCTGTTATTTCACTACTGCTACTGCTATAAAACTGTTACTACTGATAAACTCTTGCGAGCAAGTCTGTTTCCAGGTGCAGCTGAATTGACAACTCCGCTATTAAGGCTTCCAAGTGTTCTTTGTCTCCCCTTGTGTCGAATCAATAAATTGGGTTTTACTTCCCTCGAAGACTGTTGCGATCCCCTATACTTGTGGGTCATCAGGACTCCTCCCCCTCTAGGGTTGGCCGGCCATGGAGGTGGAGTCCCTCCGAAACTCCACCTTCCTTGGTGGTTTCTTCCGGACTTTTCTAGAACCTTCTAGAACATTCCATAGAACCTTCCGGATCATTTTAAATCACATAAAATGACTTCCTATATATGAATCTTATTCTCCGGACCATTCCGGAACTCCTCGTGATGTTCGGGATCTCATCCGGGACTCCGAACAAATATTCGAACTCCATTCCATATTCAAGTTCTACCATTTCAACATCCAACTTTAAGTGTGTCACCCCACGGTTCGCGAACTATGCGAACATGGTTGAGTACTCACTCCGACCAATAACCAATAGCGGGATCTGGAGATCCATAATGGCTCCCACATATTCAATGATGACTTTAGTGATCGAATGAACCATTCACATACGATACCAATTCCCTTTGTCACGTGATATTTTACTTGTCCGAGGTTTGATCATCGGTATCACTCTATACCTTGTTCAACCTCGTCTCCTGACAAGTACTCTTTACTCGTACCGTGGTATGTGGTCTCTTATGAACTCATTCATATGCTTGCAAGACATTAGATGACATTCCACCGAGAGGGCCCAGAGTATATCTATCCGTCATCGGGATGGACAAATCCCACTGTTGATCCATATGCCTCAACTCATACTTTCCGGATACTTAATCCCACCTTTATAACCACCCATTTACGCAGTGGCGTTTGGTGTAATCAAAGTACCTTTCTGGTATAAGTGATTTATATGATCTCATGGTCATAAGGACTAGGTAACTATGTATCGAAAGCTTATAGCAAATAACTTAATGACGTGATCTTATGCTACGCTTAATTGGGTGTGTCCATTACATCATTCATACAATGATATAACCTTGTTATTAATAACATCCAATGTTCATGATTATGAAACTAATCATCCATTAATCAACAAGCTAGTTAAGAGGCATACTAGGGACTCTTTGTTGTTTACATATCACACATGTACTAATGTTTCGGTTAATACAATTATAGCATGGTATATAAACATTTATCATAAACATAAAGATATATAATAATAACCACTTTATTATTGCCTCTAGGGCATATCTCCTTCATCTACATCACCATGCCCGCCTCCGGACTGATGCGTGAGTAGTTCATCCTTGGACTATGGGTCCATAGCAGTAGCTAGATGGTTGTCTTCTCCTCTTGTGCTATCATGTTTTGATCTTGTGAGCTGCCTATCATGATCAAGATCATCTATTTGTAATGGTACATGTTGTGTTTGTTGGGATCCGATGAATATAGAATACTATGTCAAGTTGATTATCGATCTATCATATATGTGTTGTTTATGATCTTGCATGCTCTCCATTGCTAGTAGAGGCTCTGGCCAAGTTGATACTTGTAACTCCAAGAGGGAGTAGTGGGTTTATGTCTCCATTGAATCTGGGGGAGTGACAGCAACCCCTAAGGTTGTGGATGTGCTGTTGCCACTAGGGATAAAACATCAATGCTTTGTCTAAGGATATTTGTATTGTTTACATTACGCACAGTACTTAATGCAATTGTCTATTGTTTGCAACTTAATACTGGAAGGGGTGCGGATGCTAACCCGAAGGTGGACTTTTTAGGCATAGATGCATGCTGGATAGCAGTCTATGTTCTTTGGCGTAATGCCCTAAGTAAATCTCAAAGTAGTCATCATGATATGTATGTGCATTGTCATGCCCTCTCTATTTGTCAATTGCCCAACTGTAATTTGTTCACCCAATATGCTATTTATCTTATTGGAGAGACACCACTAGTGAACTGTGGACCCCGGTCCATTCTTTTACATCTGATATACAATCTACTGCAATCATTGTTCTCTGTTGTTCTTTGCAAGCAAACATCATTCTCCACACCATATGTTTAATCCTTTGTTTACAGCAAACCGGTGAGATTGACAACCTCACTGTTAAGTTGGGGCAAAGTATTTTGATTGTGTTGTGCAGGTTCCACGTTGGCGCCGGAATCCCTGGTGTTGCGCCGCACTACACTCCTTCACCAACAACCTTCACGTGTCCTTCATCTCCTACTCGTTCGATAACCTTGGTTTCTTACCGAGGGAAAACTTGCTGATGTACGCATCACACCTTCCTCTTGGGGTTCCCAACGGACGTGTGCTTCACGCGTCATCAGTGGGCTCCACCCATCAGCCTCACTTACCCAGCGAATCGGTACGATTTAAAGGTGGTCGTCGGATTAGAACGCGATCGAGCGGCTGAGGCTCGTCGCCATCTCCGGCGAGAAGAGGTCACTGGTGCGGCGAGGCTAGGGGGTGGGAGGCTCACCGGCGGCGCGGCGAGGGTTGGCAGTGTGAGTGGTGAAGTTGTCAACGACGGCGAGTCGCCTGGTACCAGCGGCGCTTCCTGGGGAGGCTCCAATCGACGGCGACCTTCTCAGCACCGCCGCGGACTCTGGCTAGCAATTGGTGAACTCCGGTGGAAATTGGAGAGGGGGAAGTGGGCGAGGAGAACGAGGGAGAAGAGGGGAGTGAGCTGGTGTGGTGAGTTGAGCGAGGGGAGCTCGCTATTTATAGCGGCGGAGGGTGACCGTGGGTTGCGACGAGGTCGACAATGGCGCGAGGGTTACAGCGAGCTAGAGGGGTAGGCGCAGGCGTGGCGCTGTTCAGCGTGTCCAGACGGTCCTCCTGGCGTCAACAGCGCGGCTGGGCGCTGCCTAAATTGGTCGGGCGGTCGCGGTGTGCTGCGCGTCCGTGGCGGGATTTTGTTTCGTCTCCGGCGACGATGGGCGCGGGTCGGGGAAAAGAAGGTGTCCGCGGTGTTCCTTGTGTCGTGGGGAAGTTCCAGGCGAGAAATGGGGTCCGGGGGAGGACTGCAGCGTCGGGGCGACGCGTGCCGTGGGAGTGTCCGTGGGCGGCGCCCATGCCAGCATCGGCATGCTCTGGGCATCGTGGGCGCAATCTGTTCCCGCTTGGCGTGTTTCTCCGACAAGGGCTAGGCTAGGCTGGTCCAATAGTGCACTGTGATGTTGGGAGACAAGGTGGGCAGGGTTGGAGTGGAGAGAAGTGAGAGATGGCATGGCATATGTGAGACATGGCCGGCATGGCATGGCATTGCCATGTCTAGACATCCTCTAGGGTTTCAATGCCGTGGCTTGGTGTGAGAGGGGACCAGGGGACAAGGCTTGAGCAAGTGGTTTCAAAAATTGGGCCAAACACTATTTCAAATAGTGCATTTGGATTTGGTTTGATTTTGCTCACCAAGTGTTTGTAAAAATGGACGCATGAAATGAAGTTTGAAAATTTTGAATGAAATTTGGTGGACTTGCTTCATGTGATCAAAGACACACCATGGTGGTGGTGGTGTCCAAAAATAAATTGATTTGTGAGAATCTAAAAATGGCACTAACTAGAATCTTTTAAAAAGTTCCAACTTTGCTTGCTCATAACTTTTGATCTAGCAAGAATTTGCAGGGGTGTGCTTTACCAAAGTTGTTCACCTTGATGTGGTCTTGGATGAGGTGCAAAGAGTTGGATTTTTTTGGTTTGAAAATCTCCTAATAGAGAGGCTCAAAGTAGGCATCAGGCTAAAAATGGCAGTTTTGACCATTAGTGCATGTGAGCACAATTTGAATTCAAATTCGATTTGATTTGAGTTTCTTTGATTCCAAAAGTGTTTATAAATGTTTAGTAACATTCTACAACTAATGGCACAAGCCAAATTGGCCTAGATCAAAGTTTTGCAAAATGGCCATAAGCACATGTATGGGATGAATTGCATTTTTCTTATTTTCTTCTTTTCTTTTTCTTTGCTCCACTTAGGCATGGTATAGGGTTTGTTTAGTGTTAGATTGAGTTTGGTAAAGGTTTCAAACCATTTGGTTAATGTATGAGGGCATAGGTCAAAATTTGTCATTATGGCTATGTGCCACATATGCCCCTATGCATATTTTTGTTTTATTTTTGTTTCACCTTAGATTTAGTTGGTAGGTGATGGGTTGGTTTGTTGATGTTTTTCAAGCCATCTAATCAAGATAGATCATGGCATAATGGATTATTTGCAAAGATAGGTAATTGCTCTCATATGCTTTTTCTCTTATTTTGTTTTCTTTTTAATGGTTTCTCTTTGATGTTAAAAAGGGTAGGGTTTAGGGATTAAGATCATTTCCAAAATACTTTAACAAACAAGCATGGCAAGAATCCTCACACACATGCATGAGCACTATGCTCCTAACTTAGTTTAATGAAAGTTTTTGTTGGTTCCAAAATTTGGAAGCTAGGGAAATTCATTTTCTCTTTGTTTTAAAATTTGGGATGTTACAAACCCTTCCCCCTTAAACATATCTCGTCCCGGGATTTTAAGAAAAGTTAGGTTACTAAGAGAGATTGGGCAATGGGATTAATAAGGAAACATACTTGGCATGGTCTGAGGGGCTTCCTGGGCTTCTGTTGCATTCATGTGGTAGAGACGGCCGTTGCGGTTGTCCGAGTTCCTTCTAGCTGCAAAGCTGCGCTGTTGCTGGGCAGGTGCAGCGGGGTTGGGCGCAGTCTTGGCTAACCTCTTGGGGCACTCATTGGAGTAGTGTCCCACAATTCCACACTCATAACAAGTGATGGTGGACTTGTCTTTGGGGGTGACGGGGATGGCATTGCTTCCAGTCCTCGGGCCAGTGTTGGTGTTGTTGTTGTTCCCATTGTTGTTGTTACTGTTGTGGTTGTTGCCTCCGGACTTAGGGGTCCTCCCTGGTTGTTGGTGTAGTTTGAACGGTAAGTCTGAGCAGGTGGCCTATTGTTTCTTGGGACAAATCCCCAGATGAATTGTTGCGGTACTTCTGTGTATGGTGGGGTCCATTCGGGTTCATCATCCTGCGCTTGCGGTTCTCGTTGGCTTGGTGCAGTTTTCCTTCCATCTGGATGGCTGAGTCCACCAGAGCTTCCAAGTCAGCGAACGGAATGTTCACTAACACAGTTTGCATTTCATCATGCAGTCCATTCAGAAATCTCTCTTTCCTCTTCTCGTTGGTGTCGGTCTCATCTGGGGCGTACCGTGATAGAGTGAGAAATCTGTCGCGGTATTCCACCACGGACAGCCTTCTTTGCTTGAGTTCTCGGAACTCGTCGCTCATCTTCTTAATCAGTCCTTGGGGCACATGATATTTGCTAAACTTGAGCTTGAAGTCCTCCTAGGTCATCATCTGTCCCGCATTCATTGCACGGGCACTTGTCCACCAGGCTCTTGCAGGTCCTGATAGGTAGTGGGTGGCGAACAGTACTTTCTCTGCAGCTTCAACTCCCGCAACTTCCAGGTTGTTCTCCATTGTCTGGAGCCAGTCATTTGCGTCAAGTGGCTCTTCGGTCTTGCTGAACATGGGTGGGTTGGTGTTCTGAAAGTTCTTCAGCTTTAACCCAGGGTGGTCGTGGTTTCCATGGCCTTGATTGTTCTGCGCTATCTGCTGCAGTGCGGTAATATTGGCTTGTCGTTCAGCTCTTTCTACTTCTCGGTCTGCCATCATCATCTGCAGCATCTGCATCATTGCATCATTCCAGTAGTTTGATCAACTTCATGACTATGCAGAATCAGATGTAAATGAACTTTTTGCAGAACAAATTCAAGTAGTGCACACTAGTAGAAAGTGAAACCAAGTTGAACTGAACAAGAAATTGGAGCAAACTGAACTGAATCTGTACCTTCTTATTCTTCAGATCACAGACACGGGAGCAGCAGCAGCAGCAAAGAGGATCAGCGGAGCAGAGGACGACCAGGGTGGCGGCACCACCAGTTTTTGGTCACCGGAGAGCTTGGGAGCGGCGCTGCTAGCCAGCCAGCCAAAGCGAGGCGCGCACGCGGAGCAGCGAGCAGCCGGCGGCGAACGAGGCGAGTTCCGGCGCGTGCGGAGCAGAGGAGGACGAGCAGCGCGTGCGGAGCAGAGATGGGCACACTCAGAGCGGAGGAGGACGAGCAGCGCGTGCAGAGCAGAGAACAACCGGCGGCGAGCTCGGGCGTGGCGTGGAGTAGAGAGAAGCTGCCCGGCGAGGTCTGTGGTCGAGGTCGATCACGACAGGGGGGACGGCGATCCCAAATATTTGCTGACCTCGCCCCCGTCGTGTTTGCTGATCGATCCCTCGACGGGGGTGACAGCGACCTGATTCTATGACGACGGAAGGCTGACAGCGAGGATGGAGACGGCAAGACCGGAGTTTCAGATTCGGGTTTATGAAATGACTAGTATTTCTTGCACATTGTACACGATATTTATCATTTACATGGTTGCTTAAATAAGAATAATCTTACCTGACTTTTGTTTTAGGCATTCCCAATCAACGTAAGATGACCTATCCTTTTTTACATCACAGACACGTCGATCGGTTTGCTAGCTCAGACGGAACTGTCCATGGGATGATGTTTCTTCTGTCCCCTATATTGGCGCATAGGCCGACCGCCCGACCGAGCATCTTATGTCGTATGTAGAGTTTACATCTTGCAAACGCATGGACGGTGTGCACGGAAAGCGGAGCCGGTTGCGACCCAACTTGGGTGAGTGAAGAATAGTGTTTTTTTTTTTTTTTGCGATCAAGGTGAAGAATATTGTCAAATAGTGCGTCTCCAAATGTAGATTGTCATACATAGTAGACTTGCATATTCCAAGGATTGTCAAACCAAAAGAAAAGAAAAAAAATCACATCACATCACAGGGTAGATTGCCTGAATCGTCAAACCACACATCCATGCGGGCGGCACACCTCTCCTGAGAAACATGTAGCCGCCCTCTCCCCAACCACCTCCCCACGAATTCCTGATCATCCAGTATAGCCCGTGCACCTCGTCGTCCCCGTAGCCAACCACCACCACCGCGTGGCTTACATTAGTGCCACATGGTCTATCGTAAATGCCACCACGGTAGTGCTTGAACTCATCTGCCCTCGCATTGATCGCTACGATCACCGGTTGAGATGCTACAGCTAGCATAAGAGCCTGCTCGCTGTAGCTCTCAACCCAGCGGTAACCTGTGATCGTGGCGGCGTGGTGCTGCAGCTTGTCAGAATCGCAAGCACCTGCTTTTACAAATGCAACAAGCGTATATATTACTACTAGTACTACAACTATTATTAGCAATGGATCTAATTAGTTATGGCATAGTTTTTCTTAAGAATAATTTGGGTCAAGATGTGGATGAGGAACAACATAGTTTGGTTCTATCTAGAGCAACCAACTTATGTGAAGATTTGGATGATGAAGAGGATGAATTTTTAGGCGATACTCTTGGTCCATTAAGTAAGAATTTGGCTGTCCCGAGAGCCAGAAATAAGAAGAGTTGGAGGTTAGGGTGCCGGTTAGAAGAAGTGCACGTATCATTAAAATTCAAAAAAGAAAAAGATGAAAGGCTTTATTTGGAATAGTGATGGGTTAGGAGATTCAGCTAAACATCTTACTATTAATGAATCGGTCAGGGAACACTGTCTGGATTTTGTTGTTATTTCCGAAACTGGTCGGAGTAACTTCTCAGCTCCTTTTCTTCGACATTTGTCTGCTGGGTTTGATTTTAGTTGGTTTGCTTTACCTCCCCAAGGGCGCTCTGGTGGTATTCTTGCGGGGTTTAGAAATACACATATTACTGTGAGAAATGTGGTCTTTGGTGATTTTTGTGTTAAGTTTTATCTCAAAAATAATTCGGATGCGTTTGAATGGGCTTTTGTTGCTGTTTATGGGACAACACAAGATGCAAATAAGCCAGCCTTTCTAGCAGAGTTGGTTAGAATTTGTGATAATGAAACACTGCCTTTGCTGGTCGGAGGGGATTTCAACATAATTAGACGGAAAGAGGAGAAGAACAATGATAACTTTTGTGCTCGATGGCCTGTGATTTTTAATGCAATAATTGAAAATCTTGATTTGAGAGAGATAGCTCTTTCAGGAAGACAGTTTACCTGGGCCAGCAGACGAGATACGCCTACATATGAGAAGTTAGATCGAATTTTAGCCTCTATTCAATGGGAACAGAAGTTTCCTTTAGTAACTGTACGAGCCCTGACTCGTACAGGATAGGATCATACTCCTCTTTTGGTTGATACAGGTAGTCCAGCTCATGTAGGGAAGAAAAATCACTTCTCTTTTGAGTTATCATGGTTAAAGAAGGATGGTTTCTATGATTTAGTTAAGGATATGTGGCTTACATGTGGTACTGCTTCATCTCCTATAGAGACATGGCAACTTAAAGTGTGTCAGTTAAGACAATTTCTCCGGGGATGGGCGAGAAATTTAGCTGGGGTGTATAAAAAAGAAAGAGAAAGACTTGAAAGGGTCATTGATGAACTAGACATCAAGGCTGAAACCATACCACTTAGTGTGGCTGAGAGGGCAACTAAAAAGGAGGCGGATGATTCTCTCTCAAGGCGTGAGGAAGAATCCCAATGGGCCCAAAGAGCAAAGGTGAGGCATGTGCGAGAAGGCGGAAATAATACTAAGTATTTCCACTTAATTGCTAATGGAAAACACAGAAAGAAAAAAATTCCAACTAGAACATGATGAGGGCACAATAGTTGGTGAGGCTAACTTGAGAGTTTTTATTTCTGAGTATTATAAAAAACTTTTTGGGGCGCCGATTCCGAATTATTTCTCTATGTTGGAAGAGAATAATGAGGACATTCCGGCCTCAAGTATCTAGTGATGAGATTGAGGTTCTAACGGCGGTATTTACGGAAGATGAGGTGAAGGAAGCGGTAATGCAAATGGAGAGAAATAAAGCTCCCGGGCCGGACGGTTTGCCGGTGGAGTTTTACCAGATTTTTTGGGATGTGATAAGGAGGATCTGATGGCCATGTTTGTGCAGTTGCGGACTGGCGATTTGCCTCTATTTAAATTGAATTTTGGTGTGATCACATTACTCCCTAAAAAAGAAGATGCTAGTAGAATAGAGCAATATAGGCCTATATGTTTGTTGAATGTTAGTTTTAAGATTTTTACCAAGGTTGGCACAAATAGAGTGACTGCTTTGGCATATAAGGTAATTAGACCAACACAATCTACATTTATTCCAGGAAGAAATATTTTAGAGGGAGTTGTTGTGCTTCACGAAACCATCCATGAACTTCACAGGAAAAAATGGATGGTATAATTTTTAAGATGGATTTTGAGAAGGCTTATGATAAGGTGAATTGGGCATTTTTACAGCAAGCTATGCATATGAAAGGTTTTCCACCTATGTGGTGTGATTGGGTGGCGAGGTTTGTCCAAGGGGCAAGTGTCGGTATAAGAGTGAATGATGACATAGGTCATTATTTCGAAACTATGAAAGGTCTCCGATAGGGTGATCCCCTCTCGCCCATGCTTTTTAATATTGTTGCGGACATGTTGGCTATTCTCATGGCAAGGGCGAAAGAGAATGGACAAGTCGGGGGATTGATAGACCACCTTGTAGAAGGTGGGGTATCAATCCTACAATATGTCGATGACACGATCCTTTTTATGGAGCATGATGTAGAGAAAGCTGTTAATATGAAGCTAGCTTATTCTATGCTTGTTTGAGCAACTGTCGGGTCTGAAAATCAACTTTCATAAGAGTGGATTTTTTTTGTTTTGGTAAAGCTAAGGACATGCAGCAAGACTATCGACAAATATTTGGGTGTGAGGTTGGTTCGCTACCTTTTAAATATCTGGGAATTCCTATTCACTATAGAAAACTTTTAAACAAAGAATGAAAACCCGTGGAGGATCGGTTTGAGAAAAAATTAGGATGTTGGTTGGGAAAGATACTATCTTATGGAGATCGTCTTGTTTTAATTAATTCCGTCCTGTCAAGTTTACCTATGTTTCTACTATCCTTTTTTCCAATACTCATAGGGGTACGGAAAAGATTAGATTTCTATAGGTCGCGTTTCTTTTGGCAAAGCGATCAGTTAAAGAAGAAATATAGATTGACAAAATGGAACATTCTCTGTAGACCGAAGGATCAAGGGGGCTTAGGGATTGAGGTTTTAGATATTTAAAATAAGTGCTTGTTAAGAAAATGGCTTTTCAAGTTACTTAATGAACAACGTATGTGGCAGGAGTTGTTGCGCAACAAATATCTTAGGTCACATACCCTGTCCCAGGTTCAAGCTAAACCCACGGATTCACCCTTCTGGAAGGGTATTCTAAGTGTGAAAGATGAGTTCTTTCAACGGGGATGTTTTAGTGTTGGCAATGGACTGACTACGCGGTTTTGGGAGGACTCTTGGCTGGGCAACGCTCCTCTTTCTGTTCAATATCCGGGGCTGTTTAACAAGGTGGCTCATAGAAATGTGAGGGTAGCGGATGTTCTTAATCAACCAATTAACGCTGAACATTACTTCCAATAGGATTTTAAGGGGTTCAACGTGGGAAGATTGGTTGAGTTTAGTGGAACGTTTGATGGAGATACAACTTAATGATCAGCCGGATTGTTTTTGCTGGAATTTAACAACTTCTCAGAAGTTTTCTGTTAAATCTCTTTATACTGTTTCATGAGTGGACACACTCGGTTTTTGAAAAAATATCTGTGGAAATTAAAAATGCCACAGAAAATCAGAATTTTCATGTGGTTTTTGAATCGGAAAGTCCTACTTACTAAAGATAATTGGTGAAGCGAAAGTGGACTGGCTGTACTAAATGCGTGTTTTGTGACTCTAAGAAATCTATAGAACATCTTTTCATTAGGTGCCCTTTTGCAAGCTTGCTGTGGAGAGTTATTTATTTCACGTTTAATATTCCTGCTCCAACAAATATTAAAAACTTGTTTGGGAAGTGGCTGAATGGTATTGGCAAAGTTGTCAAAGAGCGGATTCGTATAGAAGTCTGTGCTTTACTTTGGGCAATTTGGAATTGTCGAAACGATATTGTTTTTAACGGTGCGGGTTCTTCTCAATTTTTGCAGGCTATCCATCAAACTACTTACTGGATAAATATGTGGTCCCATCTACTCTCCGAGGACCAGCAGGCACATATGGATTCTGGGTGCACTCGCTTGATGGCGGTCGTTCGGGCTATCTTCAACCAGGGTGGTTGGCGGCATACTAATAGATTACAAGATGTTTAGATCATCTTTGTTTTCACTTTTTAGATGGTTGATTCATGTCGTAACTTTAGCCGATCCATGAACCCCCACCTGTGAGTGTTTTGTATTCACAACTATTTACTCTTTTTGGATGATGCAATAAAAAGCTGTGTGCATCCTTTGGATGCAGAGGCCGGGGATTTCCCCCATTTCTAAAAAAAATCTATGGGGGGGGGGGGGGGGGGGGGGCTTACCTCTAACCGCAGTGTAGGGGTAGTCCGCATCCCCCATTATTCCGTCGTTCTGTATGATCCACCGTAGTGTCCATTCCACGGATCCGCCTATGCACGCATCGTCGTAGATGTCACAATCCACCAGATGCTGCTCCGAGAGCGATAACTTCCAGCCGTTCTGGATTGCGTGCGCTGCTTCCACAGCAGCAACAGCAGCGAACACCCAGCAAGAACCTGAATAAGAAGATCATGCATATGATTGTTTTATATATTTGGAATATAGTTTTATTACAACACATCATACACAAAATACTAATAATTCATATGTCAGGATAAAAATTACACAAAATAATTCTTCTATCTATTTGGAATATTTTTTGTTTGAGACTTAATTTTATTTTTTCTCAAATTTTACTTAATTATTAGATTACATTTTTGTAACTACCATATCTCTCTCGAGGCTTCTTTGATTCATGGGATTGGTATATAGATTATGTATGATTTAGATTCTATAGGAATATTTCCTACACTAGTTGTTTGATTCATAGGAACATATCCTACAGGAACTAATCCTTTAAGAATCTTGTAATGCAAATCATATATGAATAAAACATTAGGTCCTACCTCATGAAAAAATTACGTTGGCACAAACAAATACAACTCATTTTCCTATAGGATTTAAACTAGCCATGACATCCTAATTATATAATTTTCTTATTCCTATCATCCTATAATTTTCCTATTCTATGAATCAAAGAAACCCTCAATGCACCAATTTGATGTGGCACACACACTTGTTGACTTATATTTGACTGACGGGCTTGGGTTGCCTCTCAGTCTAAGCGCGCGTTTGGTTGACGGATGTACAATGATGGAATGGGATGGGATGGTCCCAATTGAGGATGGGGATGGATTTGTATTTATTTTCTTCTATTATAATAGCAGTTGTTACGTCAACACCAATTAGCCTAGTCGTTCGTCTATACCGCCGCCGCACATCCATTCCCAACGACCGCTGCCACCGTCCATGTCCAGGCCCGCGCCACCGCCCGTTCATGCCCAGCCGGCCGATCTCTTCCTCTCCTTGTCTTTCTCACCGTGAGGTCCAGCGAGCCGTTGTCGCTGCCGTCGTGTCGCACCGCCGCCACAGCCTCTCCCTCGTCCAGCTGGTCTGCAGAGGAGGTCCTTGGTGTTTTCTTCTTCCTTCGTGTCAAGTGAATCGAGCCTGCAGCGTCTTCCTGAACTGAGCTCACCGGCTACCGCGGGGAAGATTGACCTCGCCGGCTTCCGCGAGGAAGACCGACCTAGCCGGCACCCGCTGCAATTGGCCGTAGCTGGCCGCCCTGCTGCTGCTCCCATGGCTCTCGATCCGCCTCTCCTCTCCCGCAGATCGCTGCCCTCCCCCAAATCCTGCTCGCCGGCTGGCCCCGTGGCCTCCGCAACCACGCTCGTCGTCGTAGCTTCGTCGCCTCCAGCATCTGCAGCCTCCCCTGTAGTGGAGGAGTTACGCGCAGCGGACCGCCACCTCTGGCAGCGGACGAAGCGCGAGTCAACGCCGCGTCGAGGGGTCTCGGGGAAGGCTGAGGTCGCGCGCTCGTGAGAGCTTGCCCAAATCCGGTGACTCCGGCCAGCGGGGGCCGCGTCGCTGGTCGCTGGCCGAGCAAGGTCGTGGCTGCGGCTCAGACTCACGGGGAAGGTGATTTCTTTTTGAGTCGCGTCGCTGGCCGAGCGAGGTCGGGGACCGTAGTCAGAGCATCCCCACTCCTCTCCCCAACGAGGCCCCCCGAGGGCGACGATTTTCCCAAACGGACGGCGTAATTCGGCCCAGTCACGCCCCCGGTTCCTTGATTTCGTCTGGATTTGGCCTTTCATCCATCCGGCGAGCCTACGCCATCCCCGGTCCCCCGAGGCGCGCTCGGGGACTCCCGACGAAAGAATTTGGCGCGAAAGAGGCGTGTGGACCCTCGTAGTCGGCGACTGGACCGCCAAATCCTGCCGATTCCCCTCCAATTAGCTTGCATATCCCCATTCTCTCCCGCCGAATTTGTGTAGCCACCTCCATTCTCCCTCCGCCTCTCCATTCTCCTTCGCCTCTTTCTCGTCCACCACCATGCCGCCGAAGCCGAGGAAGTCGCGGCCGAAGAAGGAGCGGCCGCTGGGTGTGTCCAACGCACAATGGGCGGCAGACGAGCTCCGGTGCCAGGTCGAAACAAGCGCCAGGGCGGAGAGGGAGAAGAAACTCAACGCGAATAGGGCGGCGTTGGCGGCGGAGGAAGAACAAGCGAGGAAGGTCTCCATGGCCATGAGCATGGGCCATGCTCGCGGCGGCGGTTCCGCGATGTTCCCCGACCAGTGGCCGATCCAAGGTACCAGCAGTTCCCCGTCGGCTTTCTCCCCTTCGAGCTTCTCGCGCGTCGTCTGCCATGTTCCAAGAGGCGACCTACGGCCAAACACCCAGGTTCACGCCGTCGCCGCCCGATCTCGCCGGTGGCAACCTGACCGAGGGCTTCTCGAACCTGCGACGAGGGCCACTCCTGTTCGGTGCGACGGCGGTGCCGAACGACGAGGTGATGAACGAGATGATCAACTCCGGCTCCATGGCCGCCTCCGCGAGCCCGGGGTTCTTCACGCAAGAGGAGGCGAGGGCGACGGAAACTGTCGCGGCGCGCAACGAGCGGGTGGAGGATGTGGCCGACGGAAGCCAAGCCATCGAAGAAGAAGAAGAAGAAGGACCAACTGAAGCCGGGGTCGCCGACACCAACCTGCCGAAGGCAAAGAAGAGCAGGAAGAAGGACTCACCGCCAGTCGAACCGCGCATCAAATGGACGCCGAGGGAAGAGGAGTGCCTCGCCGAAGCTTGGATGACCGTGTCCATGAACGACATAACCGGGGCGAATCAGAACTACGAGACGTATTGGCTTCGAGTGAAGCAGGCGTTCGACGAGCGCAAGCTCGTCGATCCCTACTTCAACAGGACTATCATGAACCGGGGAGACAAGGCCATGGCCACCCATTGGGGGATCATACAGACGGCGTGCAGCAAATGGCACGGCATACAGGAGGAGCTCAACAAAGTGCCGGTGAGCGGAGAAGACTTTGAAGCCAAGGTATGCATACGCCGTGCCTCCTCCGTCGACCCTGCAATGTACTGATCGCCGTGAGCTGACCCATATCGCTGCCCTATTTTTTCCCAGATGCGCCATGCTTTCGACATGTACCACGACGACACCGGCTTGACGTTTAAGTTTCTGAACGTCTACTCCCGCATCGAGAAGTGCGAGAAGTGGACGGAAACCCGCACGAGCCTCTCGAAGAGCAAAACCGAACAATACAACCCCGACGCTCCGGCGCCAGGCTCGTCGGATGGCCGCCCAGAACTCGGCCAGAAAAAGCTCAAAGATCTAAAAAAGATGGGCCATCCCGCCGAGAGGATGCAGGCGTCGTTCGACAAGTGCTGGGCCGACGCGAGGACGCACGCCGCTGGGAGGGACGACAAGTTCGACGGCAGGTGGAGGGAGATGCTCGCCAGCCAAGGCGTCCGGATCGCCCTGCTGAAGACGACGACCACGGCGAAGAAGAGGAACATGGACTTGGCGTTTCTGATGGGCAGTGATAACGCATGAAGCACACGTCCGTTGGGAACCCCAAGAGGAAGGTGTGATGCGTACAGCAGCAAGTTTTCCCTCAGTAATAAACCAAGGTTATCGAACCAGTAGGAGATGAAGGCCACGTGAAGGTTGTTGTTGGAGGAGTGTAGTGCGGCGCAACACCAGGGATTCCGGTGCCAACGTGGAACCTGCATAACACAATCAAAATACTTTGCCCCAACTTAACAGTGAGGTTGTCAATCTCACCGGCTTGCTGTAAACAAAGGATTAAACGTATGGTGTGGAGAATGATGTTTGTTTGCGAAGAACAGCAGAGAATAACGATTGCAGTAGATTGTATTTCAGATGTAAAAGAATGGACCGGGGTCCACAGTTCACTAGTGGTGTCTCTCCAATAAGATAAATAGCATGTTGGGTGAATGTAACATCCCAAGTTTCAATAAAATGAACAAGAGAGAGAATTCAAGAATCCAATTTTCAGAGCCAACAAAAACTTTTTCTCATCATATAGGACTATGCATTTTAGCTCACCTTATTAATTTATTTGAGTGTGCTTTTGCCATAATGCTTGTTGCGAATGAAGCCCGGTGACCGGGTGTATACGTGAGCACGCGTTGCCTGCTCGACACGTGTCTAACGCCATCCATTAATCCGTTAACACGGGGCCCACTTCTGTCCTCTTCTATCTGTACTTTCCTCCGCACCACGTCAGCTGATTTCAGAAAGTGAGCATATGGTCGAAAAAAGCAGGATTCAGGAGGCAGCGACATAGGACTGACCGGTCAAAATCTCCAAATCATTCCCCAACCTGAACGATGTACATCAACATTTATCGCCAGATTAGTACACCACGGCGTGATGCGTTCCCGGCGGAGCTCGACGACGTACACCAGGATCCCGGCAGTGTTGATTATGACGCACATCTGGGCCACGACGCTGGCGGGGCGGCCGAGCGCCTGGTGCACGAGCTCGCCGTAGGCGCCGATGAGAGGCAGCTCGCCGTGCTCCCCGCCGTTGGAGTTGGCGGCGTTGTCTTCGACCTCGCCCAAGAACGAGTCCTGTTTGGTGAGCTTCTTGGCGTGGACGCCATTGGCGGCGGCCGTGGCGCCAGATTTTTGTGGGGCGGGTTGCTGGATTGGAGCTCGATGGCGGCAGCGATGAAGGCCAAGCGGGCGGCGTCGATCCCCGAGGACGAAGAGAGCGCGCGGGGGAAGCGTCTGCAGCTGCACGATTCCGCCGCCGAGCAGGGACCGGGGCTGGCGGCCGCCGCGGGGGAGCGGGTGGCGGCGGCCTCCGCCGCCGAGACGCGCGGGCTGCGGCTGCTGAGGCTGCTGCTCCGGTGCGCGGAGGCGGTGGCCGCGGACCAGCTGCCGGAGGTCCTCACCTCTCTGTGTTACCGCCACCGGCCTAGAATCAAACGCCGCCAAAATCGCTCTTCCGTCCTGCCGCTCCTCCGGCCAAGGATCAGAGCGCCGCCTCCCTGGGCCCTAACCATCGCCTCCATTAACCAGCTCCACATATCGGTGCAGCCCGCAGACACGGCATGATCGAGCGACCCTGGAGGTGCTGCTGCTGGGCAGGCGAGGTGCCGCTGCTGGGGCCGGCGGCAAGGTACTGCTGTTCGGGCCGATGAGGTGCCGCTGCGGGAGCCAACGAGGTGCCGCTGCAGCTGGGGCTGGCGGCCGGCGATCTGTTGGGCGAGCAGCACCTGGGCTGGGCGTGATGCGAGGAAGAAGCTTGGCTGGGTGAGCAGCACCTCAGCGGCCACGCGGGGCAGCGACGTGGGGAGCAGCACCTGGGTGTGGTCGCGGGAAAGTAGCGCCCGTGGGATCTCGTCGGCCGCCTGTCCCTGAGCTCCGCCGTGCACTTCTCGATTTCAGCATTGAGCTCCCGCACCGCAGCATCTCAGGATGACATGTACTACTAGTACTATAGTAGCAAATAGTGACCAGCAGCACATATTTTATCCCCAAGTGTCGTGGTTGCCAGTGCATGTATTCGTCCAGACGTGATTAGGAGATAGAAAAACACAAACGGACAGCCGTCTAGTGGCCGTTAGCGAGAGGTAGAATCCAACGGTGGTGGACTAGATCCAACGGTGATGAGCGCGTGCTCACGTATACACCCTGTCACCAAATCCACTCTCATGCTTGTTGATGTGTTACTCTCACTCTAAAACCCTAGCAATGATCCCTGGATCAACCCAAGTCAAATAAAAATGAAATAGAAAAGAAATTCTAAAAATCCACTTCACACTCACATAAGGCCTATGCCATTTTTACAAATCTTTGATCTAGGCCAAATTGGTTTGCACCATCACTTGTAATGGGTTACTAAACACATATTAACACCTTTGAAATCAAGCCAACTCAATTCAAAACAAAGTTGAATCAATTTGGAACTCACATGTGATTATGGTCACATGTGCCATTTTTACCCTGATGCCCACTTTGAGCCCCTGATTTTTTACTTTTCACCTCTACACTTTGTCAACTCTCTGCACCTCATCCAAGACAACATCAAGCACTTCAACTTTGCCCAAAACCACCACCTCATTTTCCTTACCAAATTCAAATGGGAAGCAAGCAAAGTTGAAACAAACTCACATATGCAAGATCATATGCCAAATGTGATTTTGCATTTCATTTCCATTTTGACCACCACCACCACCAAAATGCTCCATTTAATATATGATTACAACCCACCAAAAAGATTTGCAAAATTCAAAAATTATTTTCTTTCGGGCATTTAACCAAACACCTTGCAGGCAGGGATTAAACAAGTGCCCATACTGAAAATTGTGAGAGGACTTGGTCCAACCCTGCCCTCTCTGCAGCCCTGGGAACTCCTTTCACCCCTCAGCACCAGTGCCAAGACTTGCCAAGCCCTCCACTTGCTGACCTTGACCATGGCATGGCCATGCCGTGGCATGGCATGACCACACCATGCCATCTCTCTCCCCTCTCACTTCAGCACTGCACCACCGTGTCCATTAGACCACCCTCACTCTGCTGATCACGCCAGACCCAAGCCTCGGCGAAAAATCGTAGCACAATGTGCTGGACGAGTCGCGCCCAGACGTGCCAGTGACGCGCACGCGCACGCCAGAGCGCGCACGGCGAACGCCACGGGCACGCCAGGACTGACGTCGCCCCGACGCTCCACGCCTCCACTTGCCTGCTCCGCTCGCCAGTCGTCGCGCCAGACCACCAGGAGACTCGCAGACATGCCCGTTGGACCGCGGGAGAGCTGTGGCCGTCGTCACCATCGACGCGACCCGCCATGAACCTGCAAGCTCCCATCAAGCTCACCGTCTCATCCGTGCCCCGTTTTCCCCGCAATCACGCGCTACAGCATCGCCAGGACATCGCCTGCAAGCGAGCGTCATCGCCAGTACCCCTGCGCCACCCTACCGCCGATGCCATGGCTGACCTCACCTCAGACCCGCGGCACTGCCTCGCCGCTATAAAAGGAGCCCCTCCCGTCTCAAATCCACCACACCAGCACTCTTCTCTCTCACCACTGACCCTCCCCAGCCACTCTCTTCGCCACATTAGCCACTGCATCGCTGGAATTTGAAGCTCGCTGCCCGCGGAGGTGCTGAGAAGGCCGCCGCCGTTGCAGTGCACCTCCGGCGTCGCAACTGCTTCCATCTGCTTCACCGTCATCGACAATCTCTCCGCAACCCCTCTCCAACCATCGCCACGCCGCCGGTGAGTCCCCGACCCCCCACCGTCGCCGCGCCTGTGGCCATCTCTCGCCGGAGACGACGACCCCTGTCGTCCGTCCGATCCTCGCCTAATCCTACGGCACAGAGCGGCGCATACCGTTTCGGTGTGTGAGTCACGCCGACACGTGGGACCCGCTGTCAGGCGGCCCGCTGCGCTGGACGCAGTACTGGGCTGGCCCAACTCTCTTTCTCTCTGCAGCCCAGCTATTTCCCGCGCAAGCCCACGGTTTGAATTCAAATTTGGAAAATAGGAAAATACCCTAATCTGATGCAAACTTTGAAATTCAATAGGGACAAATCTACTCGGCCAAATTTTACAAACTTGATATTGTTGGAAAGCTTAGGATTTTATCTACACAATGCCACTGGATAGAACCCTAGATCTATTGTAGAATTAAAGTGACAAAATAAACAAGGCAGGGACTTTTCTGCCTTATAATAATTCTTAAAAATCAACCATAAATGCTTTTCAGTTAATTCCACCTCCAATAATTCAAATTTCACTTATACTAATTGTTTCTACAAAAATATGCCATGCCTACTCTGAATGATCATGGCTTAGTTGATTTAAATGACTTTATGGCTATTTCTAGTCAAAGATATTGTCCAAAACTATTAAGAAATCTTATGAGAGAGTTTCTCTCATTTAAATCTTGTCACCACCAATTTCAAATGAAGTAGAGACTCTGGTCATTTAGGTCTCATAGAAATTGTTGGTGATATTAAATCTTTGATATGCTAGAATTAAATTGTATGAGGTGCTCACCTCATTTAAATCATTTTCTCCAAATGATAAGTGTGAAGAGGTTGACTTGGGTCAACCTAGGTCACATATTATGCATAAGAGAAATTAAATCTTAATAAGATAATGAGAGGAAATTATTTCTCTGAATAATTCAAAGTAACATTTAAGTTTAGTATGAGAGGAATTTATTCTTCTTAAATTTTACGAAAAACACATCCACCAACTTAATAGTAATATGTGATGCTAGTTTAAGTGTGTGAACTATGTTTGTGCCTTAGTTTAGTAAATTAGTTTGGTGTGATGATTGTATATTCCGTATTCGTATTTTAGACGCTAGTACCGAGGAGTACCAGGAGGAGGAGGAGGTCTACTTCCAAGGAGAAGAAGACCACTTTGACCAATTCCCCAACCAAGGCAAGATAATACTCTTGCAAAGTACAAAGCTCACCATGAGCAAGGCATTACCCCATTTACTTTATGTTTATGATCCTATTTCCCAGTTTTACTTTACCAGCTTTATTTACCTTTGTTTTATCAAAGTAATTTTTGATTTATGATTTACCTAGTTAGTATTGAGTTAGTACAAGAGTATCAACCTTAGCCTAGAAGCAAAGCAAATACTTAGCACCCCTCATACATAGATGCTAGTGCTAAATTAAAAATGACTACTCTAGATGGGAACATGTGTCTATGAATTGATGATGGTGAAAACCTTGGAATGATGAGTCATTTCCATTGAAGGATTTTGAAGGTGAATATGACACTGATTTTGACTTGGTGATCTTGGGCTAAAAACTGATGATTGAGTTGGATGCGATACCTTACCAATATTAAGTACCCCCACAATACCTGATTATGGGTAGGGCTTAGCTGGAAATTTATGTGTCTTAGTATGGGTTCCCTCTGAACACACATCATAGGGGTTATGCTTGAGGCTGCCTCCGTTGTTGAGAAATGATGTGAATTGAGGTGAATTGTATGGCCAAGCCCTGTGCAGTTCCCGGGTTAACAGTTGGTTTTCACCGGGAGGCCAAGCTCATGGGGAGAGGTGCCTATACTAGGGTGTGTAAGTGAAAGGTTAACGGTTGATGATCCGCGTACTGAGTTACGAATATTCGGGGTTTTATCCCTGACGGATGTAATCAAATGTTGTGGCACAAGTGTGCAACCTCTGCAGAGTGTAGAACTATTCGAATAGCCGCGTCCGCGGATATGGACAATTGGAAAGGCCATTCTGTTTCCGTCATCAGAATTTATATCTATGTGACTGGTGTTTTTGAACTGGATTTGAACGGTGACTTTGAATTTGAATCACAACTGAGTTGTGGGAATGACACTAATGTTCCCACTTGAGTTGGTTAGTACATGAGGAGTTGTTTACTAAAATGTTTACCAACTAAAATTGGCTTTATGCAAATAAACTTAGAGCTTAGAACACCATTAATAGCAATGTTAGTACTTACTTTAGTATTAGATTGCGAGTACTTAAAGTACTCACGGCTTTGTCCCTGGCTATTCAAATGGCCAGAATATGAAGCCGAGCAGCAGTACGAGGATGACGATCAGCAGGACGTCTACCACAACTAGGAGCTTCTAACGTCAAGCGTTGGCCTGTGGACTAGAGAGTCCTTGTATCTTACGCTTCCGCTATGAACTTATGTTTGTTCGTTGATCATTAGATCAACTATTTGTGTAATATGGATCATGTGATTCCAAGTTGTAAGACATTATGGTTTGTAATGAATGATGACTGTGATACTTAACTATTATGCCTCGCAACAACAATTTCATGGGATTGCGATGTATGACATAATAGGCACCCGGACTTAAAAACCCGGGTGTTGACAAGTTGGTATCAGAGCCATTGTTTGACCTTAGGAGACCCTAGTTAGAAATGGACGTTCTGAAAAATTTAACTTCAAACATGAATGAAGTATTTCTGAAAAATTTAAGTCTTTGTCTTCTCTTTAAGTTCTTTGGAAAATAAGAAGTCATGTTCTTCCTTAAAAGTCTACCTAAAATTTTGCCACACTTGTTCACTTCTCTAACTTAATCCTTCACTTCACTTTCAGATGGAGCCCGTGAACACGAAGTTCTATCAGCTCGGGAATGGGGGAAGCTTGATCTTCGAGCACGACCTCAACGCCCTATCCGACCACCTTGGTCGCCCGCACCCGGAGTTCCACGGAGCCCAGATCGCGAACCAGCCAGGAGGCGAACTACAGTGGATCATCACTGCGGATCTGAGGGGCAAGATGGAGCCTCCCACTTCCGAGAGGATCCTCTTCTCCTTCATGGAGAGCAACTGGCTGGACGGACTTGCCCGCGCCCTTCAGGAGGAACTCGCACGCCTGTGCGGGATGAGCGGGGAGGCACTCAAGCACCCTCGCTTTTCTCACCTCGCGAGGCGTAACTCTGCTGGAGAGCCCATGGACATGTCATCTCACCCGGAGCTGAAGCACCATGTGGAGCATCTCGATTTCATGCTGTACCACACTCAGCAGGATCTCGACCACTCTCGTGAGTACGCCAACCAGACTCACGCTCGCATCATCGAGCAAGGAGACGCCATCAAGATGCTCGCCAATGACCTCAGGACCCTCCGCCAGCAGCGGGCAAAGAGGGATGCCACCATCACTCGCCTCCGCGCGAAGATAGCAGCACTCGAGGCCACTGTCAAGGCCCAGGAGGAGCAGATGAAGAAGATGGAGGAAGATGGAGAAGACATTCAGGGGGGAAGCAACTACCTGAGTGATGACAACGACTTCGAGGAGGATGAGAACACCGAGGGGGAAGACTACAACTTCCTGGACGACGAAGATGATGACCACACCCCCATCGATGTTGATGAGGATGAGGAGTAGTTCACTTATGCACTATCGTAGGTGTGAGTTGTATCCCGCCCCATGTATCGTAGCTTGGAGAAGAAGGGTTCTTAAAACCCTTAGTGTGTAAGCTTGTAATGTGTGTTGCTTGCTATGAATGAATGTATGTTTGTGTCATCATGAAAAGACTTCAAGTTTTAAGCTTTTGAAATTAAAAACAAAACAAGCCATAGAAAATTTCCCTCTTATCTCATGATCAATCTCCATGCTCAGATGGCCCCTCCAACTCGCAACGCGAATCAAGACGCTATGATGCAGATGTTGCAAGTTATGCTGGAAGATAGAGAAGCAGAAAAAGCTTAATGGCAAGCCAACCTAGCAGCACTTCAACAGCTTGCCAACAACAATCAAGGCCACCATGATCATCCAGGATCCAAGCTCAAGAACTTCCAGAATACCAACCCGCCAGTTTTCAGCAAGACTGAGGAACCACTTGATGCAGATGATTGGCTCCAAACTATGGAGAACAATCTAGAAGTAGCTGGAGTTGAAGAGAATGAGAAAGTGCTGTTTGCCACGCACTACTTAGCAGGACGAGCAAGAGCTTGGTGGACAAGCACCCGTGCCATGAACGCGGGACAGTTTATGACTTGGACTGATTTCAAGCTCAAGTTCAGCAAGTACCATGTGCCCCCGGGTCTGATAAAGAAGATGAGAGATGAATTCCGTGAACTGAAGCAAGGCCGGATGTCCGTGGTGGAATACCGCGACAAGTTCCTAACCTTGTCAAGGTACGCCCCGGATGAGACCGACACTACTGAGAAGAGGAAGGAAAGGTTCCTGAACGGACTGCATGATGAGATGCAGACTGTGTTGATCAACATCCCCTTCGCCGACCTCGAAGCCCTTGTTGACTCAGTGATGTCTACGTTCCCCCTCCTTTCCTGTAGACAGTGTTGGGCCTCCAAGAGCAGAGGTTTGTAGAACAGCAGCAAGTTTTCCCTTAAGTGGATCACCCAAGGTTTATCGAACTCAGGGAGGAAGAGGTCAAAGATATCCCTCTCATGCAACCCTGCAACCACAAAGCAAGAAGTCTCTTGTGTCCCCAACACACCTAATAGGTGCACTAGTTCGGCGAAGAGATAGTGAAATACAGGTGGTATGAATATATATGAGCAGTAGCAATGGTGCCAGAAAATAGCTTGCTGGCGTGTAGTTGATGGTGGTAGTATTGCAGCAGTAGTAACACAGTAAAACGATGAAACAAGCAGTAGTAACGCAGCAGTATTTAGGAATAAGGCCTAGGGATTACACTTTCACTAGTGGACACTCTCAACATTGATCACATAACAGAACAGATAAATGCATACTCTACACTCTCGTTGGATGATGAACGCATTGCGTAGGATTACACGAACCCTCAATGCCGGAGTTAACAAGCTCCACAATTTGTTCATATTTAAGTAACCTTATAGTGTAAGATAGATCAACATAACCAAATAGATCACATCAATACCATCATAATGATAATTAACTCCACAATCTACAAGAGATCATGATCATAGCCTACGACAAGAACCACACGGTGCACACACTAGTCACCTTTACACACGTGCAGGAGGAATAGAACTACTTTAATAACATCACTAGAGTAGCACATAGATGAATTGTGATACAAAACTCATATGAATCTCAATCATGTAAAGCAGCTCATGAGATCATTGTATTGAAGTACATGGGAGAGAGATGAACCACATAGCTACCGGTACAGCCCCGAGCCTCGATGGAGAACTACTCCCTCCTCATGGGAGCAGCAGCGGTGATGAAGATGGCGGTGGAGATGGCAGCGGTGTCGATGGAGAAGCCTCCCGGGGGCACTTCCCCGCTCGGGCAGCGTGCCGGAACAGAGACTCCTGTCCCCCAGATCTTGGCCTCGCGATGGCGGCGGCTCTGGAAGGTTTCTGTGGTTTTCGTCGAACGTATCAGGGTTTTCGATCCAGGGGCTTTATATAGGCGAAGAGGCGGCGCAGGAGGGTCGAGGGGCTGGCCAAACCATAGGGGGGCGCGGGCCCCCCCTAGGCCGCGCCAGGGTATGGTGTGGTGGGCCTGTGCCCCCCCTCTGGTCCCTCTCGTGTGTTCTGGATGCTTCCGGGGATTCTAAGATCTTTGGCGTTGATTTCGTCCGATTCCGAGAATATTTCGTTACTAGGATTTCTGAAACCAAAAACAGCGAAAAACAGAGCGGCACTTCGGCATCTTGTTAATAGGTTAGTTCCAGAAAATGCACGAATATGACATAAAGTGTGCATAAAACATGTAGATAACATCAATAATGTGGCATGGAACATAAGAAATTATCGATACGTCGGAGACGTATCAGCATCCCCAAGCTTAGTTCTGCTCGTCCCGAGCAGGTAAAACGATAACAAAGATAATTTCTGGAGTGACATGCCATCATAACCTTGATCATACTATTTGTAAAGCATATGTAGTGAATGCAGCGATCAAAACAATGGTAATGACATGAGTAAACAAGTGAATCATAAAGCAAAGACTTTTCATGAATAGCACTTCAAGACAAGCATCAATAAGTCTTGCATAAGAGTTAACTCATAAAGCAATAATTCATAGTAAAGGCATTGAAGCAACACAATGGAAGATTAAGTTTCAGCGGTTGCTTTCAACTTGTAACATGTATATCTCATGGATATTGTCAACATAGAGTAATATAATAAGTGCAATAAGCAAGTATGTAGGAATCAATGCACAGTTCACACAAGTGTTTGCTTCTTGAGGTGGAGAGAATTAGGTGAACTGACTCAACATTGAAGGTAAAAGAATGGTCCTCCATAGAGGAAAAGCATCGATTGCTATATTTGTGCTAGAGCTTTGATTTTGAAAACATGAAACAATTTTGTCAACGGTAGTAATAAAGCATATGCATCATGTAAATTATATCTTATAAGTTGCAAGCCTCATGCATAGTGTACCAATAGTGCCCGCACCTTGTCCTAATTAGCTTGGACTACCTGGATTATCACCGCAATACATATGCTTTCACCAAGTATCACAAAGGGGTACCTCTATGCACTTTGTACAAAGGACTAAGGAGAAAGCTCGCATTTGGATTTCTCGCTTTTGATTATTCTCAACTTAGACATCCATACCGGGACAACATAGACAACAGATAATGGACTCCTCTTTTAATGCTTTAAGCATTCAACAACAATTAATTCTTTTCTCATTAGAGATTTGAGGATGTTTGTCCAAAACTGAAACTTCCACCATGGATCATGGCTTTAGTTAGCGGCCCAATGTTCTTCTCTAACAATATGCATGCTCAAACCATTCAACTCAGTGTAGATCGCCCTTACTTCAGACAAGACGAACATGCATAGCAACTCACATGAAATTCAACAATGAATAGTTGATGGCGTCCCCAGTGAACATGGTTATCGCACAACAAGCAACTTAATAAGAGATAAAGTGCATAATTACATATTCAATACCACAATAGTTTTTAAGCTATTTGTCCCATGAGCTATATATTGCAAAGGTGAATGATGGAATTTTAAAGGTAGCACTCAAGCAATTTACTTTGGAATGGCGGAAAATGCCATGTAGTGGGTAGGTATGGTGGACACAAATGGCATAGTGGTTGGCTCAAGTATTTTGGATGCATGAGAAGTATTCCCTCTCGATACAAGGTTTAGGCTAGCAAGGCTTATTTGAAACAAACACAAGGATGAACCGGTGCAGCAAAACTCACATAAAAGACATATTGAAAACATTATAAGACTCTACACCGTCTTCCTTGTTGTTCAAACTCAATACTAGAAATTATCTAGACCTTAGAGAAACCAATTATGCAAACCAAATTTTAGCATGCTCTATGTATTTCTTCATTAATGGGTTCAAAGTATATGATGCAAGAGCTTAAACATGAGCACAACAATTGCCAAGTATCACATTACCCAAGACATTATAGCAAATTACTACATGTATCATTTTCCAATTCCAACCATATAACAATTTAACGAAGAAGAAACTTCGCCATGAATACTATGAGTAGAAACCAAGGACATACTTGTCCATATGCTACAGCGGAGCGTGTCTCTCTCCCATAAAGTGAATGCTAGGATCCATTTTATTCAAACAAAACAAAAACAAAAACAAACCGACGCTCCAAGAAAAAGCACATAAGATGTGATGGAATAAAAATATAGTTTCAGGGGAGGAACCTGATAATGTTGTCGATGAAGAAGGGGATGCCTTGGGCATCCCCAAGCTTAGACGCTTGAGTCTTCTTGAAATATGCAGGGGTGAACCACCGGGGCATCCCCAAGCTTAGAGCTTTCACTCTCCTTGATCATGTTGCATCATACTCCTCTCTTGATCCTTGAAAACTCCCTCCACACCAAACTCGAAACAACTCATTAGAGGGTTAGTGCACAATAAAAATTAACATATTCAGAGGTGACACAATCATTCTTAACACTTCTAGACATTGCATAATGCTACTGGACATTAATGGATCAAAGAAATTCATCCATCATAGCAAAAGAGGCAATGCGAAATAAAAGGCAGAATCTGTCAAAACAGAACAGTTCGTATTGACGAATTTTAAAATGGCACCAGACTTGCTCAAATGAAAATGCTCAAATTGAATGAAAGTTGCGTACATATCTGAGGATCATGCACGTAAATTGGCTTAATTTTCTGAGCTACCTACAGGGAGGTGGACCCAGATTCGTGACAGCAAAGAAATCTGGAACTGCGCAGTAATCCAAATCTAGTACTTACTTTTCTATCAACGGCTTAACTTGGCACAACAAAACATAAAACTAAGATAAGGAGAGGTTGCTACAGTAGTAAACAACTTCCAAGACACAAATATAAAATAAAGTACTGTAGCAAAATAACACATGGGTTATCTCCCAAGAAGTTCTTTCTTTATAGCCATTAAGATGGGCTCAGCAGTTTTGATGATGCACTCGCAAGAAATAGTATTTGAAGAAAAAGAGAGCATCAAGAGGCAAATACAAAACACATTTAAGTCTAACATGCTTCCTATGAAAGGGAATCTTGTAAAGAAACAAGTTCATGAAGAGCAAAGTAGCAAGCATAGGAAGATAGAACAAGTGTAGCTTCAAAAATTTCAGCACATAGAGAGGTATTTTAGTAACATGAAAATTTCTACAACCACATTTTCCTCTCTCATAATAGCTTTCAGTAGTGTCATGAGCAAACTCAACAATATAACTATCACATAAAGCATTCTTATCATGAGTCTCATGCATAAAATTATTACTACTCCCAACATAAGCATAGTTATTCTTATTAATTGTAGTAGGAGCAAATTCAACAAAGTAGCTATCATTATTATTCTCATCAAGTGTTGGAGGCATAGTATAATCACAACAAAATTTACTCTCCATAGTAGGTGGCAACAAAAGACTACTATCATTATAATCATCATAAATAGGAGGCAAAGTATCATCAAAGTAAATTTTCTCCTCAATGCTTGGGGGACTAAAAAGATCATGCTCATCAAAGCCAGCTTCCCCAAGCTTAGAATTTTCCATATCATTAGCAACAATGGTGTTCAAAGTGTTCATACTAATATCATTGCTACTAGCATGCAAATAAGGTTCCATAGGTTTTTTAATTTTCGCATTAAACCATTCATGTCTTGACTCAGGAAATAGTACAAAGAGCTCACAGATGTTTTCCATTATGCCTTACTAGTGTAAACAAGAAACAAAAAGTTGCAATTGCAGGATCTAAAGGAAATAGCTTCGAGTACTTACGGCGCCGGGAAATAGCTTAGTAGCCGAGATCCGGAGTGTGAGTACCTTTTACCTTTCCTCCCCGGCAACGGCGCCAGAAAAGTGCTTGATGTCTACGTTCCCCCTCCTTTCCTGTAGACAGTGTTGGGCCTCCAAGAGCAGAGGTTTGTAGAACAGCAGCAAGTTTTCCCTTAAGTGGATCACCCAAGGTTTATCGAACTCAGGGAGGAAGAGGTCAAAGATATCCCTCTCATGCAACCCTGCAACCACAAAGCAAGAAGTCTCTTGTGTCCCCAACACACCTAATAGGTGCACTAGTTCGGCGAAGAGATAGTGAAATACAGGTGGTATGAATATATATGAGCAGTAGCAACGGTGCCAGAAAATAGCTTGCTGGCGTGTAGTTGATGGTGGTAGTATTGCAGCAGTAGTAACACAGTAAAACAGTAAACAAGCAGTAGTAACGCAGCAGTATTTAGGAATAAGGCCTAGGGATTACACTTTCACTAGTGGACACTCTCAACATTGATCACATAACAGAACAGATAAATGCATACTCTACACTCTCGTTGGATGATGAACGCATTGCGTAGGATTATACGAACCCTCAATGCCGGAGTTAACAAGCTCCACAATTTGTTCATATTTAAGTAACCTTATAGTGTAAGATAGATCAACATAACCAAATAGATCACATCAATACCATCATAATGATAATTAACTCCACAATCTACAAGAGATCATGATCATAGCCTACGACAAGAACCACACGGTGCACACACTAGTCACCTTTACACACGTGCAGGAGGAATAGAACTACTTTAATAACATCACTAGAGTAGCACATAGATGAATTGTGATACAAAACTCATATGAATCTCAATCATGTAAAGCAGCTCATGAGATCATTGTATTGAAGTACATGGGAGAGAGATGAACCACATAGCTACCGGTACAGCCCCGAGCCTCGATGGAGAACTACTCCCTCCTCATGGGAGCAGCAGCGGTGATGAAGATGGCGGTGGAGATGGCAGCGGTGTCGATGGAGAAGCCTTCCGGGGGCACTTCCCCGCTCCGGCAGCGTGCCGGAACAGAGACTCCTGTCCCCCAGATCTTGGCCTCGCGATGGCGGCGGCTCTGGAAGGTTTCTATGGTTTTCGTCGAACGTATCAGGGTTTTCGATCCAGGGGCTTTATATAGGCGAAGAGGCGGCGCAGGAGGGTCGAGGGGCTGGCCAAACCATAGGGGGGCGCGGCCCCCCCTAGGCCGCGCCAGGGTATGGTGTGGTGGGCCTGTGCCCCCCCTCTGGTCCCTCTCGTGTGTTCTGGATGCTTCCGGGGATTCTAAGATCTTTGGCGTTGATTTCGTCCGATTCCGAGAATATTTCGTTACTAGGATTTCTGAAACCAAAAACAGCAGAAAACAGGAACTGGCACTTCGGCATCTTGTTAATAGGTTAGTTCCAGAAAATGCACGAATATGACATAAAGTGTGCATAAAACATGTAGATAACATCAATAATGTGGCATGGAACATAAGAAATTATCGATACGTCGGAGACGTATCACTCAGCCATCCAAATGGAAGGCAAACTGCACCAAGCCAGCGAGAACCGCAAGCGCCGCATGATGAACCAGAATGGATCAAGCCACCCACAGAAGTATCGCCCTAGCTCAAGCGGAGGTTTCACCCCGAGGAACAACAAGCCACCGATGCAGAACTCGCGCCCCGGTTATCAGAACCGGAGTGGAGGAAACTCGAGGCCAGGAGGCCACTACAACAACAACAACAACTACAACCGCGCTCCGCCGAGAGCCCCCAACCACAACAACAGCAACAACAACACCAACACCGCACCAAGGACCGGGAGCAATGCAATCCCCGTCGCGAACAAGCAGGACAAGACCACCATCACTTGCTATGAGTGTGGTGTAGTGGGGCATTACTCCAATGAGTGTCCCAAGAGGCTCGCCAAGCTCGCAGGCAACCCCGCACCACCAGCTCAGCAGCAACGCCGTGTCTCCACCGGCAAGAAGTTCGCCCCCAACAACCCGCACAACCGCGGAGGTCGCCTCTACCACATGAATGCTGAGGAAGCCCAGGAAGCACCTGACGTAGTGCTGGGTATGTTCTCTGTTAACTCAATACCAGCAAGAGTGTTGTTTGATTCTGGAGCATCGCATTCGTTAGATTCTGAGAAGATTTTGTGTGCACTAGTAAGATTCAACCAATCAGCTTGAAACATGTCATGGTAGTTCAAATACCGGGATCAACAACTAAAGCTAGAAAATTTTGCAAAGATGTACCCATCAGAATCCATGAAATAGACTTTTATGCAAACTTGATTGTTCTGGGAACAAAAGGATTGGAAGTAGTCCTGGGTATGGATTGGATGGCGAAACATCATGGATTGATAGACTGTGCCAAGAAGGCCATCACCATGACAAGTAGCACCGGAATAATAATAGAGCACTTGTCTGAAAAGCTACCCAAAAATTTCACATGCAACCAAAGTGTAGCTAAGCCAACTCTGGATCAAATCAGGGTCGTTTGTCGATACCCTGATGTGTTTCCGGATGATCTACCCGGTATGCCCCCGGATCGGGATATCGAGTTTATCATTGAGTTAATCCACTGAACAGGACCTCTAGCCCAGAGAGCCTATAGCATGAACCCTGCAGAGTTAATGGAACTGAAGAAGCAACTGGATGATATGCTGTACAAAGGTCTGATTCGACCAAGTGCGTCGCCTTGGAGATCACCAGTTTTGTTTGTGGATAAAAAGGACGGTGCCACTCGTTTGGTTACAGATTATCGTAAACTTAACGATGTCACCATCAAGAACAAATATCCCTTGCCAAAGATAGAAGATCTGTTTGACCAGCTAACCGGTGCCCAAGTATTCTCAAAGATTGATCTGAGGACAGGTTACCATCAACTGAAGATCCGAGCAACAGATATTCCAAAGACTGCCTTTACCACCAGATATGGACTGTATGAGTACAATGTCATGTCCTTTGGACTGACCAATGCCCCCGCTTACTTCATGAATCTCATGAATAAGATCTTTATGGAATTCCTGGATAAGTTTGTCGTTGTCTTCATCGACGACATTCTTATCTACTCCAAATCCGAAGAAGAACATGAGCAACATTTGGAAGTGGTTCTAGAAACCCTTAGGCAGCATCAGTTGTACGCCAAGTTTAGCAAATGTGAGTTTTGGTTGAAAGAAGTAGGATTCCTGGGACACATCTTGTCTGCAGGAGGAATTGCTGTAGATCCCGCAAAAATCAAAACCGTTGAGGAATGGAAAGCCCCAACCACCCAGACTGAAGTCCGAGCATTTCTGGGATTAGCGGGATATTACCGCCGATTCGTTGAAGGATGTTCAAGCATCGCAAGACCAATGACTCAACTGCTGAAGAAGGACCGGAAATTTGACTGGAATGACAAATGTGAAGAAAGCTTTCAGCTGCTCAAGCTCAGATTAACCACAGCCCCAATATTGATCATGCCCGATGTCACCAAGCCATTTGATGTCTATTGTGATGCATCCAAGACTGGTCTTGGATGTGTGTTGATGCAAGAAGGCAAAGTGATATCTTACCTATCAAGGCAACTGAAGCAACATGAACAGAACTATCCAACTCATGACTTGGAGTTAGCAGCCGTAGTGTTAGCCCTGAAGGTTTGGCGTCATTACCTCATGGGTAATCGATGCGAGATATTTTCCGATCACAAGAGCCTGAAGTACATTTTCACCCAGAAAGAGCTGAACATGAGACAGCGCAGATGGATAGAATTGATCAAAGATTACGACATGGAAATTCACTACCACCCCGGCAAGGCCAATGTGGTAGCGGATGCCTTGAGCAGACTGCCGTGTCAGTTGAACTCCATGATCGCAATAGAACAACCCAGCCTGTATCAAGAGTTTGAACAATTCAGACTAGAGCTAGTGAGCGAAGGATTCCTCGCCAGCATTGAGCTCCAACCCACCTTGATGAGCCAAATAAAGGAAGCCCAGAAGGGAAATGCCAGCATTGACGGAATCAAGAACCAGATAGCTGCAGGAAAGGCACCAGGATTCACCGTAGATGAAGAAGGAGTTCTTTGGTACAACGAACGCCTTTGTGTACCGTCAGATTCAGAGTTGAAGCAAGTCATTCTGAAGGAAGCTCATGATACCTTGTACTCCATTCATCCCGGAGGAACCAAGATGTACCAAGACCTGAAGGAACAATTCTGGTGGCACGGAATGAAGCGAGAGATAGGAAGCTACATCGCCAAGTGTGATATCTGTCAACGAGTCAAAGCAGAACATCAACGACCCGCAGGACTGTTGCAACCCTTACAGATTCCTGAGTGGAAATGGGATTCTGTCGGTATGGACTTTATCACAGGATTGCCCAAATCTAGCAGATGAAATGACTCCATTTGGGTAGTCATCGATAGGTTGACCAAGGTTGCACATTTCATCCCTGTCAAGACCACCTACCAAGGCCCAAAGCTCGCAGAGTTATACATCTCCAGAATAGTCAGCCTGCACGGAACACCGAAGTCAATTGTGTCAGATAGAGGATCGCAATTCACCTCAAGATTCTGGCAGAAAGTGCATGAAGGACTAGGAACCCGTCTGAATTTCAGCACAGCTTATCACCCGCAAACTGACGGACAGACCGAGAGAGTCAACCAGATACTGGAAGATATGTTAAGAGCCTGTGTGCTAGAGTACGGATCCAAATGGGAAGACTGCCTACCATATGCAGAATTCTCCTACAACAATAGCTATCAAGCCAGCTTACAGATGGCCCCCTTTGAAGCCCTGTACGGAAGGAAATGCCGTACCACTCTGAACTGGTCGGAAGTCGGAGATAGTCAAGTCTTCGGCCCCGATGTTCTCCGCGAAGCCGAAGAGAAGGTGCACAAGATCAGCGAGTACCTCAAGACCGCCCAGTCAAGACAGAAGAGCTACGCCGACAAGAGACGCCGAGAGATGACATTCGAGATCGGAGATTTTGTGTATCTCAAAGTCTCACCCCTCAAAGGAATGCAGAGATTCCAACTCAAAGGAAAGCTCGCCCCCAGATATGTCGGACCATTCAAAATTCTGAGTCGCCGAGGAGAAGTCTCATATCAGTTGGAACTGCCGGAAGAGATGTCCGCCGTACACAACGTGTTTCACATCTCACTACTTCGGAAGTGCCTAGAAGTGCCGGAGAAGACCGAAGTATTCAAGAACATCGACCACAGAGCCATTGATATCAACAAGGACCTAACCTACCGCGAAGTGCCGATTCGCATCCTTGAAGAAGCCTTCAGGACCACCCGCACCAGAAGTATCAAGTTCCTGAAGATACAATGGAGTAATCACACCGAAGAAGAAGCAACTTGGGAACGCGAGGAAGACATGAAGAAGGAATACCCAGATCTCTTTAGTACCTAGATTTCTCTAGATCTCGGGACAAGATCTTTTGTAAGGGGGAAGGGTTTGTAACATCCCAAGTTTCAATAAAATGAACAAGAGAGAGAATTCAAGAATCCAATTTTCAGAGCCAACAAAAACTTTTTCTCATCATATAGGACTATGCATTTTAGCTCACCTTATTAATTTATTTGAGTGTGCTTTTGCCATAATGCTTGTTGATGTGTTACTCTCACTCTAAAACCCTAGCAATGATCCCTGGATCAACCCAAGTCAAATAAAAATGAAATAGAAAAGAAATTCTAAAAATCCACTTCACACTCACATAAGGCCTATGCCATTTTTACAAATCTTTGATCTAGGCCAAATTGGTTTGCACCATCACTTGTAATGGGTTACTAAACACATATTAACACCTTTGAAATCAAGCCAACTCAATTCAAAACAAAGTTGAATCAATTTGGAGCTCACATGTGATTATGGTCACATGTGCCATTTTTACCCTGATGCCCACTTTGAGCCCCTGGTTTTTTACTTTTCACCTCTACACTTTGTCAACTCTCTGCACCTCATCCAAGACAACATCAAGCACTTCAACTTTGCCCAAAACTACCACCTCATTTTCCTTACCAAATTCAAATGGGAAGCAAGCAAAGTTGGAACAAACTCACATATGCAAGATCATATGCCAAATGTGATTTTGCATTTCATTTCCATTTTGACCACCACCACCACCAAAATGCTCCATTTAATATATGATTACAACCCACCAAAAAGATTTGCAAAATTCAAAAATTATTTTCTTTCGGGCATTTAACCAAACACCTTGCACGCAGGGATTAAACAAGTGCCCATACTGAAAATTGTGAGAGGACTTGGTCCAACCCTGCCCTCTCTGCAGCCCTGGGAACTCCTTTCACCCCTCAGCACCAGTGCCAAGACTTGCCAAGCCCTCCACTTGCTGACCTTGACCATGGCATGGCCATGCCGTGGCATGGCATGACCACACCATGCCATCTCTCTCCCCTCTCACTTCAGCACTGCACCACCGTGTCCATTAGACCACCCTCACTCTGCTGATCACGCCAGACCCAAGCCTCGGCGAAAAATCGTAGCACAATGTGCTGGACGAGTCGCGCCCAGACGTGCCAGTGACGCGCACGCGCACGCCAAAGCGCGCACGGCGAACGCCACGGGCACGCCAGGACTGACGTCGCCCCGACGCTCCACGCCTCCACTTGCCTGCTCCGCTCGCCAGTCGTCGCGCTAGACCACCAGGAGACTCGCAGACATGCCCGTTGGACCGCGGGAGAGCTGTGGCCGTCGTCACCGTCGACGCGACCCGCCATGAACCTGCAAGCTCCCATCAAGCTCACCGTCTCATCCGTGCCCCGTTTTCCCCGCAATCACGCGCTACAGCATCGCCAGGACATCGCCTGCAAGCGAGCGTCATCGCCAGTACCCCTGCGCCACCCTACCGCCGACGCCATGGCTGACCTCACCTCAGACCCGCGGCACTGCCTCGCCGCTATAAAAGGAGCCCCTCCCGTCTCAAATCCACCACACCAGCACTCTTCTCTCTCACCACTGACCCTCCCCAGCCACTCTCTTCGCCACATTAGCCACTGCATCGCCGGAATTTGAAGCTCGCTGCCCGCGGAGGTGCTGAGAAGGCCGCCGCCGTTGCAGTGCACCTCCGGCGTCGCAACTGCTTCCATCTGCTTCACCGTCATCGACAATCTCTCTGCAACCCCTCTCCGACCATCGCCACGCCGCCGGTGAGTCCCCGACCTCCCACCGTCGCCGCGCCTGTGGCCATCTCTCGCCGGAGACGACGACCCCTGTCGTCCGTCCGATCCTCGCCTAATCCTACGGCACAGAGCGGCGCGTACCGTTTCGGTGTGTGAGTCACGCCGACACGTGGGACCCGCTGTCAGGCGGCCCGCTGCGCTGGACGCAGTACTGGGCCGGCCCAACTCTCTTTCTCTCTGCAGCCCAGCTATTTCCCGCGCAAGCCCACGGTTTGAATTCAAATTTGGAAAATAGGAAAATACCCTAATCTGATGCAAACTTTGAAATTCAATAGGGACAAATCTACTCGGCCAAATTTTACAAACTTGATATTGTTGGAAAGCTTAGGATTTTATCTACACAATGCCACTCGATAGAACCCTAGATCTATTGTAGAATTAAAGTGACAAAATAAACAAGGCAGGGACTTTTCTGCCTTATAATAATTCTTAAAAATCAACCATAAATGCTTTTCAGTTAATTCCACCTCCAATAATTCAAATTTCACTTATACTAATTGTTTCTACAAAAATATGCCATGCCTACTCTGAATGATCATGGCTTAGTTGATTTAAATGACTTTATGGCTATTTCTAGTCAAAGATATTGTCCAAAACTATTAAGAAATCTTATGAGAGAGTTTCTCTCATTTAAATCTTGTCACCACCAATTTCAAATGAAGTAGAGACTCTGGTCATTTAGGTCTCATAGAAATTGTTGGTGATATTAAATCTTTGATATGCTAGAATTAAATTGTATGAGGTGCTCACCTCATTTAAATCATTTTCTCCAAATGATAAGTGTGAAGAGGTTGACTTGGGTCAACCTAGGTCACATATTATGCATAAGAGAAATTAAATCTTAATAAGATAATGAGAGGAAATTATTTCTCTGAATAATTCAAAGTAACATTTAAGTTTAGTATGAGAGGAATTTATTCTTCTTAAATTTTACGAAAAACACATCCACCAACTTAATAGTAATATGTGATGCTAGTTTAAGTGTGTGAACTATGTTTGTGCCTTAGTTTAGTAAATTAGTTTGGTGTGATGATTGTATATTCCGTATTCGTATTTTAGACACTAGTACCGAGGAGTACCAGGTGGAGGAGGAGGTCTACTTCCAAGGAGAAGAAGACCACTTTGACCAATTCCCCAACCAAGGCAAGATAATACTCTTGCAAAGTACAAAGCTCACCATGAGCAAGGCATTACCCCATTTACTTTATGTTTATGATCCTATTTCCCAGTTTTACTTTACCAGCTTTATTTACCTTTGTTTTATCAAAGTAATTTTTGATTTATGATTTACCTAGTTAGTATTGAGTTAGTACAAGAGTATCAACCTTAGCCTAGAAGCAAAGCAAATACTTAGCACCCCTCATACATAGATGCTAGTGCTAAATTAAAAATGACTACTCTAGATGGGAACATGTGTCTATGAATTGATGATGGTGAAAACCTTGGAATGATGAGTCATTTCCATTGAAGGATTTTGAAGGTGAATATGACACTGATTTTGACTTGGTGATCTTGGGCTAAAAACTGATGATTGAGTTGGATGCGATACCTTACCAATATTAAGTACCCCCACAATACCTGATTATGGGTAGGGCTTAGCTGGAAATTTATGTGTCTTAGTATGGGTTCCCTCTGAACACACATCATAGGGGTTATGCTTGAGGCTGCCTCCGTTGTTGAGAAATGATGTGAATTGAGGTGAATTGTACGGCCAAGCCCTGTGCAGTTCCCGGGTTAACAGTTGGTTTTCACCGGGAGGCCAAGCTCATGGGGAGAGGTGCCTATACTAGGGTGTGTAAGTGAAAGGTTAACGGTTGATGATCCGCGTACTGAGTTACGAATATTCGGGGTTTTATCCCTGACGGATGTAATCAAATGTTGTGGCACAAGTGTGCAACCTCTGCAGAGTGTAGAACTATTCGAATACCCGCGTCCGCGGATATGGACAATTGGAAAGGCCATTATGTTTCCGTCATCAGAATTTATATCTATGTGACTGGTGTTTTTGAACTGGACTTGAACGGTGACTTTGAATTTGAATCACAACTGAGTTGTGGGAATGACACTAATGTTCCCACTTGAGTTAGTTAGTACATGAGGAGTTGTTTACTAAAATGTTTACCAACTAAAATTGGCTTTATGCAAATAAACTTAGAGCTTAGAACACCATTAATAGCAATGTTAGTACTTACTTTAGTATTAGATTGTGAGTACTTAAAGTACTCACGGCTTTGTCCCTGGCTATTCAAATGGCCAGAATATGAAGCCGAGCAGCAGTACGAGGATGACGATCAGCAGGACGTCTACCACAACTAGGAGCTTCTAACGTCAAGCGTTGGCCTGTGGACTAGAGAGTCCTTGTATCTTACGCTTCCGCTATGAACTTATGTTTGTTCGTTGATCATTAGATCAACTATTTGTGTAATATGGATCATGTGATTCCAAGTTGTAAGACATTATGGTTTGTAATGAATGATGACTGTGATACTTAACTATTATGCCTCGCAACAACAATTTCCTGGGATTGCGATGTATGACATAATAGGCACCCGGACTTAAAAACCCGGGTGTTGACAGTGAACAAATTACAGTTGGGCAATTGACAAATAAAGAGGGCATAACAATGCTCATACATATCATGATGACTAATATGAGATTTACTTAGGGCATTACGACAAAGAAAACGTAGACCGCTATCCAGCATGCATCTATGCCTAAAAAGTCCATCTTCGGGTTAGCATCCGCACCCCTTCCAGTATTAAGTTGCAAACAACAGACAATTGCATTAAGTATTGTGTGTAATGTAATCAACACAAATATCCTTAGACAAGCATTAATGTTTTATCCCTAGTGGCAACAACACATCCATAACCTTAGAACTTTCTTTCACTGTCCCAGATTCAATGGAGGCATGAACCCACTATCGAGCATAAATACTCCCTCTTGGAGTTACAAGTATCAACTTGGCCAGAGCCTCTACTAGCAACGGAGAGCATGCAAGATCATAAACAACACATATATGATAGATCAATAATCAATTTTACATAGTATTCCATATTCATTGGATCCCAACAAACACAACATGTAGCATTACAAATAGGCGATCTTGATCATATTAGGCAGCTCACAAAATGTAAACATGATAGCACAGGAGGAGAAGACAACCATCTAGCTACTTCTATGGACCCATAGTCCAAGGATGAACTACTCACGCATCAATCCGGAGGCGGGCATGATGATGTAGAGTCCTCCAGTGATGATTTCCCTCTCCGGCAGGGTGCTGGAGGCGATCTCCTGAATCCCCCGAGATGGGATTGGCGGCGACGGCGTCTCTGGAACTTTTCTCGTATCGTGGCTCTTGGTACTAGGGTTTTCGTGACGGAGAGAATAAATAGGCGAAGGGGCAGAGTCGGAGGGGTCCCGAGGGGCCCACCCCATAGCTGGGCGCGCCCCCCCTTGGCCGCGCCGCCAGGTGGTGTGGTGCCCCCTTGGCCCCTCTCCGTCTCTCCTTCGGTGTTTTGGAAGGCTCCATGCAAAATAAGACCGTGGGCTTTTGTTTCGTCCAATTCCGAGAATATTTCCTGTGTAAGATTTCTGAAACCAAAAACAGCAGAAAACAGGAACTGGCGCTTCGGCATCTTGTTAATAGGTTAGTGCCGGAAAATGCATCAAAATGATATAAAGTGTATATAAAACATGTGAGTATTGTCATAAAACTAGCATGGAACATAAGAAATTATAGATGCGTTTGAGACGTATCAAGCATCCCCAAGCTTAGTTCCTACTCGCCCTCGAGTAGGTAAACGATAACAAGGATAATTTCTGAAGTGACATGCTGCTATCATAATCTTGATCAATACTATTGTAAAACATATGAGATGAATGAAGTGATTCAAAGCAATGGCAAAGATAATTACTAAACAACTGATCATATAGAAAAGACTTTTCATGAATAGTACTTTCAAGACAAGCATCAATAAGTCTTGCATAAGAGTTAACTCATAAAGCAATAGATTCTTAATAGAAGGTTTTGAAACAACACAAAGGAAGATATAAGTTTCAGAAGTTGCTTTCAACTTTCAACATGTATATCTCATGGATAATTGTCAACACAAAGTAATATGATGAATGCAAATAAGCAAGTATGTAAGAATCAATACACACAGTTGACACAAGTGTTTGCTTCTAAGATAGAAAGAAGTAGGTAAACTGACTCAACATAAAGTAAAAGAAAGGCCCTTCGCAGAGGGAAGCAGGGATTACTCTTGTGCTAGAGCTTTTTATTTTGGAAACATGGAGACAATTTTGTCAACGGTAGTAATAATTCATATGTGTTATACATAAAACATCCTATAAGTTGCAAGCCTCATGCATCGAATACCAATAGTGCTCGCACCTTGTCCTAATTAGCCCGGGTTTCCATGGATTATCATTGCATTACATATGTTTCAACCAAGTGTCGCAAAGGGGTACCTCTATGTCACCTGTACAAAGGTCCAAGGAGATAGATCGCATTTGATTTCTCGTTTTTGATAAATCTCAACTTGAGGACATCCATACCGGGAAAACATAGAAAATAGATAATGGACTCCTCTTTAATGCTTAAGCATTCAACAACAGATAATATTCTCATAAGAGGTTGAGGATTAATGTCCAAACTGAAACTTCCACCATGATACATGGCTTTGGTTGGCGGCCCAACGTTCTTCTCTAACAATATGCATAGTCAAACCATTTAATCATGATAAATCACCCTTACTTCAGATAAGACGAACATGCATAGCAACTCACATGATATTCAACAAAGGTGTAATAGTTGATGGCGTCCCCAGAAACATGGTTACCGCTCAACAAGCAACTTATAAGAAATAAGATACATAAGTGATACGCGTGAAGCACACGTCCGTTGGGAACCCCAAGAGGAAGGTGTGATGCGTACAACAGCAAGTTTTCCCTCAGTAAGAAACCAAGGTTATCGAACCAGTAGGAGTCAAGAAGCACGTGAAGGTTGTTGGCGGAGGAGTGTAATGCGGCGCAACACCAGGGATTCCGGCGCCAACGTCGAACCTGCACAACACAATCAAAGTACTTTGCCCCAACGTAACAGTGAGGTTGTCAATCTCACCGGCTTGCTGTAAACAAAGGATTAAACGTATAGTGTGGAAGATGATGTTTGCGAAGAACAGTAAGAACAAGTATTGCAGTAGATTGTATTTCAGATGTAAAGAATGGACCGGGGTCCACAGTTCACTAGTGATGTCTCTCCAATAAGAAATAGCATGTTGGGTGAACAAATTATAGTTGGGCAATTGACAAATAGAGGGGGCATAACAATGCACATACATATCACGATGACTACTATGAGATTTAATCAGGGCATTACGACAAAGTACATAGACCGCTATCCAGCATGCATCTATGCCTAAAAAGTCCACCTTCAGGTTAGCAACCGCACCCCTTCCAGTATTAAGTTGCGAACAACAGACAATTGCATTAAGTATGGTGCGTAATGTAATCAACACAAATATCCTTAGATAAAGCATTGATGTTTTATCCCTAGTGGCAACAGCACATCCACAACCTTAGAACTTTCTGTCACTGTCCCAGATTCAATGGAGGCATGAACCCGCTATCGAGCATAAATACTCCCTCTTGGAGTTACAAGTATCAACTTGGCCAGAGCCTCTACTAGCAACGGAGAGCATGCAAGAACATAAACAACACATACATGATAGATCAATAATCAACTTGACATAGTATTCCATATTCATCGGATCCCAACAAACACAACATGTAGCATTACAAATAGATGATCTTGATCATGATAGGCAGCTCACAAGATCTAAACATGATAGCACAATTAGGAGAAAACAACCATCTAGCTACTGCTATGGACCCATAGTCCAAGGATGAACTACTCACACATCAATCCGGAGGCGATCATTGTGATGAAGAGTCCTCCGGGAGATGATTCCCCTCTCCGGCAGGGTGCCGTAGGTGATCTCCTGAATCCCCCGAGATGGGATTGGTGGCGGCTGCGTCTCTGGAAGGTTTTCCGTATTGTGGCTCTTGGTACAGGTGTTTTCGCGACGGAGGCTTTAAGTAGGCGGAAGGGTAGGGTTGGAGGCGGCGCGAGGGCCCCACACGCTAGGGCGGCGCGGGCCCCCCTTAGGCCGCGCGGCCCTAGTGTGGCGGCGCCTCGTGGCCCCACCTCGTAACTCCTTCGGTCTTCTGGAACCTCCGTGGAAAAATAAGACTCTGGGCGTTGATTTTTTCCGATTCCGAGAATATTTCCTTTGTAGGATTTCTGAAACCAAAAACAGCAGAAAACAGCAACTGGCTCTTCGGCATCTCGTCAATAGGTTAGTTCTGGAAAATGCATAATAATGACATAAAGTGTGTATAAAACATGTGAGTATCATCATATAAGTAGCATGGAACATAAGAAATTATAGATACGTTTGAGACGTATCAAGCATCCCCAAGCTTAGTTCCTACTCGCCCTCGAGTAGGTAAACGATAACAAAGATAATTTCTGAAGTGACATGCTATCATAATCTTGATCAATACTATTGTAAAGCATATGAGATGAATGCAGCGATTCGAAGCAATGGTAAAGACAATGAGTAAACAATTGAACCATATAGCAAAGACTTTTCATGCATAGTACTTTCAAGACAAGCACCAATAAGACTTGCATAAGAGTTAACTCATAAAGCAATAAATTCATAGTAGAAAGCTTTGAAGCAACACAAAGGAAGATATAATTTTCAGCGGTTGCTTTCAACTTCAACATGTATATCTCATGGATAATTGTCAACACAAAGTAATATGATGAATGCAAATAAGCAAATATGTAGGAACCAATGCACACAGTTGACACAAGTGTTTGCTTCTAAGATAGAAAGAAGTAGGTAAAATGACTCAACATAAAGTAAAAGAATAGCCCTTCGCAGAGGGAAGCATGGATTACTATTTTTGTGCTAGAGCTTTTATTTTGAAAACATATATAGAAACAATTTTGTCAACGGTAGTAATAAAGCATATGTGTTATGCATAAGACATCTTATAAGTTGCAAGCCTCATGCATAGATTACCATTAGTGCTCGCACCTTGTCCTAATTAGCTTGGATTTACATGGATTATCATTGCATAACATATGTTTCAACCAAGTGTCACAAAGGGGTACCTGATGACCCACAAGTATAGGGGGTATATCGTAGTATTTTCGATAAGTAAGAATGTCGATCCCAACGAGGAGCAGAAGGTGTTGACAAGCAGTTTCGATGAAGGATTCACTGTAAATGCTCACAGACAAGTATTCAGGGGGTTTTGATGTAACAGTTGAATAAAGTACGAGTAAGTAAAGTGCGAGAGTAACAATTGCAGCGAGTGGCCCAATCCTTTTTAGCACAAAGGACAAGCCGGTTTGTTTACTTATAATGACCAAACGTTCTCGAGGACACACGGGATTTTAGTCTAATGCTTTCGCTACATACGGCTAAATAATCTTCATTGTTATGATTAGTGTTGTGTGGGTGAACCTATGCTAATGTACCGCCCTACCTAGGACTAATACATACTTGTGATTATACCCCTTGCAAGCATCCGCAACTACAAGAAAGTAATTAAGATAAATCTAACCACAGCCTTAAACTCTGAGATCATGCGATCCCTCCTGCATCGATATACCAACGGGGGTTTAGGTTTCTGTCACTCCGGCAACCCCGCAATTGGCAAACGAGTACAAGATGCATTCCCCTAGGCCCATAAATGGTGAAGTGTCATGTAGTCGACGTTCACATGACACCACTAGAAGAATAACACCACAACTTAAATATCATACCATTGAATATTACTCAACCATAATTCACTACTAACAGTTAGACTTCACCCATGTCCTCAAGAACTAAACGAACTACTCACAAGACATCATATGGAACATGATCAGAGGTGATATGATGATGAATAACAATCTGAACATAAACTTGGTTCAATGGTTTCACTCAATAGCATCAACAACAAGTAGAAATAGATACTGGGAGAGTTTCCCCTATCAAACAATCAAGATCAAACCCAAATTGCTACGGCGGTGACGGTGTCCAGCGGTGGAGACGGCGGTGATGATGGTGGAGATGATGATGATGGTGATGGAGATGATGTCCAGCTCGATGACGGTGACGATGGCGTCGATTTCCCCCTCCGGGAGGGAATTTCCCCGGCGGATTCCTGCCCGCCGGAGAGCTCTTTTCTCTCTGGTGTTCTCCGCCCCGCAGAGGCGGCTGTAACTCTTCGTGAGGTACCCTCTGTGGCTTAGGTTTTCGGGACGAAGGGTTTCGCGAAGAAAAGGAGGCGAAAGGGGCTGTGGGCCCCCCACACCACATGGTGGCGCGGCCAGGCCATGGGCCGCGCCGCCCTATGGTGTGGGCCCACCCTGGGTCCAAACTGGCTCCTCCTTCCGGCTTCCTTTGTCATCTTGAAAAATAGGATTTTTGGTATAATTTCCTACCACAGTTGATCTTCCGAAATATTGCGTTCGACGGTGCTTTTTCCAGCAGAATCCACGGCTCCGGTGCTTGATCCTCCAATAATGATGAAACATGCAAAATAGATGAAATAACATAAGTATTGTGTCCCAATATGAAATATATCAATGAATAACAGCAAATTATGATATAAAATAGTGATGCAAATTGGACGTATCAACTCCCCCCAAGCTTAGACTTCGCTTGTCCCCAAGCGAAACTGAGCTCGGTAAACAGGACCACATGTTTATGGAGTGAAGAGTCGATAAATAAAATACGGACAAGAAGCATCATATTCATTCGCACAAGACATTATAGTAGACAACTTCCTCATATAACTCAACTTGAAACAAGTATAAGGTAATCACAAATAAAGGTGCATAAGAAATCATAATTGGTGATGGCAAACTTCGTTCTTGGTCAGAGAACAATTAACAGATTATACTTATCTCATTGAGCAGCGCTCTCATGTTAAAGTTTATAAGGCACAATTTGCATACTCAATCATAATGGTCTCTTCATGATCATTGATAACTTGCAAAGTTATATTCATTCAGATAAAACTTGTACTAAACAAAGAAGAATAAAAGACATGATGAAGCAAATCACAATATAATGGTTTGATCACAACTACTCAAATGCTTGCTTGAGATGGAGGGAAATAGGTTTACTGACTCAACATACAGTAAAAGACAGGCCCTTCGCAGAGGGAAGCAGGGATTAAATCATGTGCTAGAGCTTTTTCAGTTTTGCAATCATATAAAGAGAATAAAAGTAACATTTTGAGAGGTGTTTGTTGTTGTCAACGACTGATAGCGGGTACTCTAACCCCCTTGCCAGACAACCTCCAAAGAGCGGCTCCCATATTATTTCATTTTATGTGGCACTCCTTCCAACCTTTCTTTCACAAACCATGGCTAACCGAATCCTCGGGTGCCTGCCAACAATCTCATACCATGAAGGAGTGCCTTTTTATTTTAGTTTTATTATGATGATGACACTCCCCCCAACCTTTGCTTACACAAGCCATGGCTAACCGAATCCTTCGGGTGCCGTCCATCAATCACATACCATGGAGGAGTGTCTATTTAGTTTAATTAATTTGGGACTGGGAATCCCATTGCCAGCTCTTTTTGCAAAATTATTGGATAAGCGGATGAAGCCACTAGTCCATTGGTGAAAGTTGCCCAACAAGATTGAAAGATAAAACACCACATACTTCCTCATGTGCTATGAAACATTGACACAAATAAGAGATACTAAGTTTTGAATTGCTTAAAGGTAGCACATGAAGTATTTACTTGGAATGGCGGAAAATACCATGTAGTAGGTAGGTATGGTGGACACAAATGACATAGGTTTGGGCTAAGGTTTTGATGCACGAGAGGCATTCCCTCTCAGTACAGGTCTTTGGCTAGCAAGGTTAATTAGCAAGCATAAGAGTCGAGGGAAACAAACAAATATACATGTGATAGAAACAATCATGCATCTTCCTTGTAAGCACAAACAGTTTTAACTTCAGAATAATAAGCTATGAGCTAACAAGAAAGAAAGACAATGAAACATCTACATGTATTTCTCTTTTCTACTTAAACCTCAAAGTGTTGTTGCTATTGACCAATGCTAAGTTTGCCAAAACCAAATAGATTTATTTAATGCTCCCAAAGTGATACCAATACTAACAACAAGGTAAATCATATAATAGAGATTGCAAACTAAAATAAGATGTGCAATATGTAAATGATAAGACTTCTCATTAATATTCCATAACGATAACTCACACCAAGGGATACATAGATAACCAACTAAATGAGAGATACTTCCAAACTGCAACCCATCTTATACGATAAATTCCCTACTCATGATATGACACTACTTGACAATAAAAAGTAAAAGGTAGTGATAATGTGATACCGCGGCACTCCCCCAAGCTTGGAACAAACCAAGGGGATGCCAATACCGATGATGAATTACTCCTTTGGCGATGGTGGTGATGAACTCCCGTCATCAAACTTCCAAGGAAGAGGCTCTCCATCAAGAAACGACATCTTGGTCTCGGGAATCCTGAAACTAGCAGCACGGCTTATGTATTTAAACCTGTTTTCATACTCACAGTTCTGATTCTGGCCGTCATAGAGGTGTGCTTGGAGCTTCTTGGTGCTATCGTGAAGTGAGAGGATGTCGCTCCAAAGCTTTGCAGTTTCCTTCTCATGTTCAGCAATGAGTTCAGACACAATCCTGTGGAAGATATCCACCTCACGCTCAGCCATCTTCTTGTATTTGAAAACCTCTTGTTCTAGCTTCTCCATCCTGTCTTCCAAGCTTCCTTCTCCTTTAGGACCCTGGACATCCTTGACCTACAGTTCTCCTTCAACAAGCAGCAACTCCTTGGGGTGCATCCTCAGCTCCTCCATGTACAAGTTGCCAACATCCTTGCAGGAGCTGTCCTTCGGAGTTTCCGACGAAGACATGATGGCTCTAGATCCGAAGCAAATCCTGGCAAAAACAGCTCGAAACAAAACACGTCGAGAAAACGATATACGGACCTCCAGGGGTCCGGGGGATTATATAGCAAAAAATTTCACGACAAACGGAAAGTACCAGATCGAACCAGAGTCGGAAAGGGGCGACGAGGCGGCCAAACCATAGGTCGGCGCGGGCCCAGGTCAGGCCGCGCCGGCCTATGGTGGCACCCCCTCGTGCGTCCTTTCCACTCCGTTTCGAACTCGTAATTTTTCATATTTTCCAAAAACAGCAAAAATATTGTTCGGAAAGTAAATTGCGTACTTTTCGTTACCAGTACTGTTACCTATTCAAAGTCAAGTTCTGGCGGACTGTCAATTTGCCCTTTGATGAAAGCCTCCGGTGTTTCCACTTGAATAATATCAACATCAACATTATAGGAATCACCTGAGATATAATGCTTCAGTCTTTGTCCATTCACCACTTGCGTAGCATTGCCTTGGAGAGAGCTAATTTTGATTGCTCCTGAACGATACACCTCCTCGACAACATATGGTCCTTCCCATTTCGAGAGTAATTTCCCTGCAAAGAATCTGAGACGAGACCGATACAATAGGACTTTATCCCCAATATTAAATTCTCTTTTGATAATCCTTCTATCATGCCATTTTTTAACTTTCTCTTTTAAGAGTTTAGCATTTTCATAAGCTTCACTTCTCCATTCATCTAGAGAACTTAATTGCAACAACCTCTTATCACCGGCAAGTTTAGGATCTTTATTTAATTCTCTAACAGCCCAATAAGCTTTGTGCTCTAGTTCTAAAGGTAAATGACAAGCTTTCCCATAAACCATTTTATAAGGTTACATTCCCATGGGATTTTTATAAGCAGTTCTATAAGCCCATAGTGCATCCTTCAATTTACTAGCCCAATTCTTTCTAGTTTTATTAACAGTCTTTCCCAAAATAGATTTAATCTCTCTATTTGATAATTCTACTTGACCACTAGTTTGAGGATGATAAGCGGAAGCAATTCTATGATTAATACCATACCTAGCAAGAGTTTTTCTAAAACCTCCATGAATAAAATGAGAACCTCCATCAGTCATAATATATCTAGGCACTCCAAATCTAGGAAAAATAATGTCTAAAAGCATTCTTAAAGAGGTCTCACCATCAGCACTTTTTGTAAGTATGGCTTCCACCCATTTAGTAACATAATCAACAGCAACAAGTATATGAGTGTTACCTTCTGAAGACGGAAAAGGTCCCATGAAGTCAAATCCCCAACAATCAAATGGTTCAATAACAAGAGTATAATTCATAGGCATTTCATTACGTCTGGAGATATTACCCACCCTTTGGCATTCATCACAAGATAAAATAAACTTTCTCGCATCCTTGAAGAGAGTTGGCCAATAAAAACCTGATTGTAAAACCTTTTGCGCGGTTCTTTCTCCGGCGTGATGTCCTCCATAAGCACTACCTTGACATTTACTCAATATCTCTTGTTGTTCATATTCGGGAACACATCTTCGCATAATACCATCCACTCCTTCTTTATATAAGTGTGGGTCATCCCAGAAATAATGCCTCAAGTCATAAAAGAATTTCCTCCTTTGCTGAGCTGAAAAGGTTGGAGGCAAATACTTGGAAACAATAAAGTTAGCATAATGAGCATACCAAGGACTGTCTCGCGAGCTCACCTTTATTACAGCCAATTGTTCATTTGGAAAACTATCATTAACAGGAACAGGATCATAAGCAATATTTTCCGATCTAGACAAATTATCAGCAACAGGATTATCAGCACCTTTCCTATCTACTATATGTAAATCAAATTCTTGCAAAAGAAGTACCCATCTAATAAGCCACGGCTTAGCAACTTTCTTTGTCATAAGGTATCTAATTGCAGCATGATCAGTATGAATAGTAACTTTTGAATCAACAATATAAGATCTAAATTTATCGCAAGCAAAGACTACAGCTAATAATTCTTTTTCAGTTGTAGCATAATTTCTTTGAGCAGCATCAAGAGTTTTACTAGCATAATGAATAACATTCAGTTTTTTATCTACTCGCTGTCCAAGAACAGCGCCTACAAAGAAAATCACTAGCATCACACATAATTTCAAATGGTAAGTTCCAATCAGGAGGTTCAACTATAGGAGCAGTTGTTAAGGCTTTCTTTAGAGTTTCAAAAGCTTCCTTACAATCATCATCAAAAACAAATGGTACATCTTTTTGAAGAAGATTAGTAAGAGGTTTTGAAATCTTGGAGAAATCTTTAATAAACCTCCTATAAAACCCAGCATGACCAAGAACACTACGAATACCTTTAACATCCCTCGGATAGGGCATCTTCTCAATTGCTTCAACTTTAGCTCTATCAACTTCAATACCTCTCTCAGAAATTTTATGTCCCAATACAATTCCTTCATTAACCATAAAGTGGCATTTCTCCCAATTAAGAACAAGGTTAGTTTCTTCACATCTCTGCAAAACTTTATCAAGGTTTCGCAAGCAACTATCAAAAGAATTCCCATAGACGGAAAAATCATCCATGAATACCTCTACAATACTCTCACAAAAACCATGAAAAATAGCAGACATGCATCTTTGAAAAGTAGCAGGAGCATTACATAAACCAAAAGGCATGCGTCTATAAGCATAAGTTCCATAGGGACAAGTAAAAGTGGTTTTCTCTTGATCTTTAGTTTTAACAGCAATTTGTGAAAATCCAGAATAACCATCAAGAAAGCAAAAATGAGTATTTTTAGACAATCTTTCTAGCATTTGATCAATAAATGGTAAAGGGTAATGATCTTTCTTAGTAACTTTATTAACTTTTCGAAAATCAATGCACATTCTATACCCTTGATGGCGTGTAACTCACACGTTCGTTGGGAACCCCAAGAGGAAGGTATGATGCGCACAACAGCAAGTTTTCCCTCAGAAAGAAACCAAGGTTTATCGAACCAGGAGGAGCCAAGAAGCACGTTGAAGGTTGATGGCGGCGGGATGTAGTGCGGCGCAACACCAGGGATTCCGGCGCCAACGTGGAACCTGCACAACACAACCAAAGTACTTTGCCCCAACGAAACAGTGAGGTTGTCAATCTCACCGGCTTGCTGTAACAAAGGATTAACCGTATTGTGTGGAAGATGATTGTTTGCAGAAAACAGTAGAACAGTATTGCAGTAGATTGTATTTCAGTAAAGAGAATTGGACCGGGGTCCACAGTTCACTAGAGGTGTCTCTCCCATAAGACAAACAGCATGTTGGGTGAACAAATTACAGTTGGGCAATTGACAAATAAAGAGGGCATGACCATGCACATACATATCATGATGAGTATAGTGAGATTTAATTGGGCATTACGACAAAGTACATAGACCGCCATCCAACTGCATCTATGCCTAAAAAGTCCACCTTCAGGTTATCATCCGAACCCCCTCCAGTATTAAGTTGCAAAGCAATAGACAATTGCATTAAGTATGGTGCCTAATGTAATCAACAACTACATCCTTAGACATAGCATCAATGTTTTATCCCTAGTGGCAACAGCACAACACAACCTTAGAACTTTACATCCGTCCCAGGTGTCAATGCAGGCATGAACCCACTATCGAGCATAAGTACTCCCTCTTGGAGTTACAAGCATCTACTTGGCCAGAGCATCTACTAGTAACGGAAAGCATGCAAGATCATAAACAACACGTAGATATAACTTTGATAATCAACATAACAAGTATTCTCTATTCATCAGATCCCAACAAACGCAACATATAGAATTACAGATAGATGATCTTGATCATGTTAGGCAGCTCACAAGATCCGACAATGATAGCACAATGGGGAGAAGACAACCATCTAGCTACTGCTATGGACCCATAGTCCAGGGGTAGACTACTCACACATCACTCCGGAGGCGACCATGGCGGCGTAGAGTCCTCCGGGAGATGATTCCCCTCTCCGGCAGGGTGCCGGAGGCGATCTCCTGAATCCCCCGCGATGGGATCGGCAGCGGCGGCGTCTCTGGAAGGTTTTCCGTATCGTGGCTCTCGGTACTGGGGGTTTCGTCACGGAGGCTTTAAGTAGGCGGAAGGGCAAGTCAAGAGGCGGCACGGGGGGCCCAAACCACAGGCCGGCGCGGCCAGGGGTGGGGCCGCGCCGCCCTAGGGTTTGGCCACCCCGTGGCCCCTCTTCATTTCGTCTTCGGACTTCTGGAAGCTTCGTGGAAAAAATAGGCCCCTGGGCTTTGATTTCGTCCAATTCCGAGAATATTTCCTTACTAGGATTTCTGAAACCAAAAACAGCAGAAAACAAAGAATCGGCACTTCGGCATCTTGTTAATAGGTTAGTTCCTGAAAATGCACGAATATGACATAAAGTGTGCATAAAACATGTAGATAACATCAATAATGTGGCATGGAACATAAGAAATTATCGATACGTCGGAGACGTATCAGCATCCCCAAGCTTAGTTCTGCTCGTCCCGAGCAGGTAAAACGATAACACAGATAATTTCTGGAGTGACATGCCATCATAATCATGATCATACTATTTGTAAAGCATATGTAGTGAATGCAGTGATCAAAACAATGTATATGACATGAGTAAACAAGTGAATCATAAAGCAAAGACTTTTCATGAATAGCACTTCAAGACAAGCATCAATAAGTCTTGCATAAGAGTTAACTCATAAAGCAATAATTCAAAGTAAAGGCATTGAAGCAACACAAAAGAAGATTAAGTTTCAGCGGTTGCTTTCAACTTGTAACATATATATCTCATGGATATTGTCAACATAGAGTAATATAATAAGTGCAATAAGCAAGTATGTAGGAATCAATGCATAGTTCACACAAGTGTTTGCTTCTTGAGATGGAGAGAAATAGGTGAACTGACTCAACATTGAAAGTAAAAGAATGGTCCTCCATAGAGGAAAAGCATCGATTGCTATATTTGTGCTAGAGCTTTGATTTTGAAAACATGAAACAATTTTGTCAACGGTAGTAATAAAGCATATGCATCATGTAAATTATATCTTATAAGTTGCAAGCCTCATGCATAGTGTACTAATAGTGCCCGCACCTTGTCCTAATTAGCTTGGACTACCGGATCATCACAATGCACTGTTTTAACCAAGTGTCACAAAGGGGTACCTCTATGCCGCTTTGTACAAAGGTCTAAGGAGAAAGCTCGCATTGGATTTCTCGCTATTGATTATTCTTCAACTTAGACATCCATACCGGGACAACATAGACAACAGATAATGGACTCCTCTTTTATGCATAAGCATGTAACAACAATTAATAATTTTCTCATTTGAGATTTGAGGATATATGTCCAAAACTGAAACTTCCACCATGGATCATGGCTTTAGTTAGCGGCCCAATGTTCTTCTCTAACAATATGCATGCTTAACCATAAGGTGGTAGATCTCTCTTACTTCAGACAAGACGGACATGCATAGCAACTCACATGAAATTCAACAATGAATAGTTGATGGCGTCCCCAGTGAACATGGTTATCGCACAACAAGCAACTTAATAAGAGATAAAGTGCATAATTACATATTCAATACCACAATAGTTTTTAAGCTATTTGTCCCATGAGCTATATATTGCAAAGGTGAATGATGGAATTTTAAAGGTAGCACTCAAGCAATTTACTTTGGAATGGCGGAAAATACCATGTAGTAGGTAGGTATGGTGGACACAAATGGCATAGTGGTTGGCTCAAGTATTTTGGATGCATGAGAAGTATTCCCTCTCGATACAAGGTTTAGGCTAGCAAGGCTTATTTGAAACAAACACAAGGATGAACCGGTGCAGCAAAACTCACATAAAAGACATATTGAAAACATTATAAGACTCTACACCGTCTTCCTTGTTGTTCAAACTCAATACTAGAAATTATCTAGACCTTAGAGAAACCAAATATGCAAACCAAATTTTAGCATGCTCTATGTATTTCTTCATTAATGGGTGCAAAGCATATGATGCAAGAGCTTAATCATGAGCACAACAATTGCCAAGTATCACATTACCCAAGACATTTATAGCAATTACTACATGTATCATTTTCCAATTCCAACCATATAACAATTTAACGAAGGAGAAACTTCGCCATGAATACTATGAGTAGAAACCAAGGACATACTTGTCCATATGCTACAGCGGAGCGTGTCTCTCTCCCATAAAGTGAATGCTAGGATCCATTTTATTCAAACAAAACAAAAAACAAAAACAAACCGACGCTCCAAGTAAAGAACATAAGATGTGATGGAATAAAAATATAGTTTCAGGGGAGGAACCTGATAATGTTGTCGATGAAGAAGGGGATGCCTTGGGCATCCCCAAGCTTAGACGCTTGAGTCTTCTTAATATATGCAGGGGTGAACCACCGGGGCATCCCCAAGCTTAGAGCTCTCACTCTCCTTGATCATGTTGCATCATACTCCTCTCTTGATCCTTGAAAACTTCCTCCACACCAAACTCGAAACAACTCATTAGAGGGTTAGTGCACAATAAAAATTAACATATTCAGAGGTGACACAATCATTCTTAACACTTCTGGACATTGCATAATGCTACTGGACATTAGTGGATCAAAGAAATTCATCCAACATAGCAAAAGAGGCAATGCGAAATAAAAGGCAGAATCTGTCAAAACAGAACAGTTCGTATTGACGAATTTTAAAATGGCACCAGACTTGCTCAAATGAAAATGCTCAAATTGAATGAAAGTTGCGTACATATCTGAGGATCATGCACGTAAATTGGCTTAATTTTCTGAGCTACCTACAGGGAGGTAGACCCAGATTCGTGACAGCAAAGAAATCTGGAACTGCGCAGTAATCCAAATCTAGTACTTACTTTTCTATCAACGGCTTATCTTGGCACAACAAAACACTAAACTAAGATAAGGAGAGGTTGGTACAGTAGTAAACAACTTCCAAGACACAAAATAAAAACAAAGTACTGTAGGTAAAAACATGGGTTGTCTCCCATAAGCGCTTTTCTTTAACGCCTTTCAGCTAGGCGCAGAAAGTGTGTATCAAGTATTATCGGAGAGTGATGTATCGTTATTATGAGCTCTCCCATCCACAGTGGTACCAAGGGCTTTGTCAATTTTAGGCCTATAATAATACTTCTTTGGTTTAGGCACTTTAGAGACATACATAAACTTTTGCTCCTTACCCACATAAGCTTTCTCCTTATATTTAAGAGAAGAAAATGTTGAACCCAAGGTTCCCATAGCCTTTTCAAGTTCATCAATCCTATTGATTTGATCATCATGGACATCACAAGTTCCTAGGACACTAATTCTTTCATCAATTCCTCCTAAGGATTTATCAAGTTTATCGGTTTTATCAAGTAACATTTCCAATTCAGCTTCAATACTTGGAAATTTTTTCTCTATGGTTTCCAATTTTTTCATAACATCTTCAAGAGAGATTTCAGTTTTAACTTTATCAACAGGGGGTATTCCAAATAAACTCTCAATAATGCAACTAGCTTCTAATGCAGGAGTACTTAGGAAGTCACCTTTTGCGAGACTATCAAGAACATATCTATTCCAGCTAGAGATACCAACATAAAAATTCCTGAGTAAAATAATGGTGGAGTGTTTCTTAGTGCACCTATTATGGGCGTCGCTAATTCTATACCAAGCATCTCTCAAACATTCTCCCCCTCGTTGTTTAAACGTACGAACTTCAACTTCAGGATTACTCATTTTAGTAGTAGTAAATAAAGCAAACTAGATAAAGTAAATGCAAGTAAACTAATTTTTTTTTGTGTTTTTGATATAGCAAACAAGATAGCAAACAAAGTAAAACTAGCAACTAATTTTTTTGTATTTTGATTTAGTGCAGCAAATAAAGTAGTAAATAAAACTAAGCAAGACAAAAACAAAGTAAAGAGATCGAGAAGTGGAGACTCCCCTTGCAGCGTGTCTTGATCTCCCCGGCAACGGCGCCAGAAAATATGCTTGATGGCGTGTAACTCACACGTTCGTTGGGAACCCCAAGAGGAAGGTATGATGCGCACAGCAGCAAGTTTTCCCTCAGAAAGAAACCAAGGTTTATCAAACCAGGAGGAGCCAAGAAGCACGTTGAAGGTTGATGGCGGCGGGATGTAGTGCGGCGCAACACCAGGGATTCCGGCGCCAACGTGGAACCTGCACAACACAACCAAAGTACTTTGCCCCAACGAAACAGTGAGGTTGTCAATCTCACCGGCTTGCTGTAACAAAGGATTAACCGTATTGTGTGGAAGATGATTGTTTGCAGAAAACAGTAGAACAGTATTGCAGTAGATTGTATTTCAGTAAAGAGAATTGGACCGGGGTCCACAGTTCACTAGAGGTGTCTCTCCCATAAGACAAACAGCATGTTGGGTGAACAAATTACAGTTGGGCAATTGACAAATAAAGAGGGCATGACCATGCACATACATATCATGATGAGTATAGTGAGATTTAATTGGGCATTACGACAAAGTACATAGACCGCCATCCAACTGCATCTATGCCTAAAAAGTCCACCTTCAGGTTATCATCCGAACCCCCTCCAGTATTAAGTTGCAAAGCAACAGACAATTGCATTAAGTATGGTGCGTAATGTAATCAACAACTACATCCTTAGACATAGCATCAATGTTTTATCCCTAGTGGCAACAGCACAACTCAACCTTAGAACTTTCATCACTTGTCCTGTGTCAATGCGGCATGAACCCACTATCGAGCATAAGTACTCCCTCTTGGAGTTACAAGCATCTACTTGGCCAGAGCATCTACTAGTAACGGAAAGCATGCAAGATCATAAACAACACGTAGATATAACTTTGATAATCAACATAACAAGTATTCTCTATTCATCGGATCCCAACAAACGCAACATATAGAATTACAGATAGATGATCTTGATCATGTTAGGCAGCTCACAAGATCCGACAATGATAGCACAATGGGGAGAAGACAACCATCTAGCTACTGCTATGGACCCATAGTCCAGGGGTAGACTACTCACACATCACTCCTGAGGCGACCATGGCGGCGTAGAGTCCTCCGGGAGATGAATCCCCTCTCCGGCAGGGTGCCGGAGGCGATCTCCTGAATCCCCCGAGATGGGATCGGCGGCGGCGGCGTCTCTGGAAGGTTTTCCGTATCGTGGCTCTCGGTACTGGGGGTTTCGTCACGGAGGCTTTAAGTAGGCGGAAGGGCAAGTCAAGAGGCGGCACGGGGGGCCCAAACCACAGGCCGGCGCGGCCAGGGGTGGGGTCGCGCCGCCCTAGGGTTTGGCCACCCCGTGGCCCCTCTTCGTTTCGTCTTCGGACTTCTGGAAGCTTCGTGGAAAAATAGGCCCCTGGGCTTTGATTTCGTCCAATTCCGAGAATATTTCCTTACTAGGATTTCTGAAACCAAAAACAGCAGAAAACAGCAACTGGCACTTCGGCATCTTGTTAATAGGTTAGTTCCAGAAAATGCACGAATATGACATAAAGTGTGCATAAAACATGTAGATAACATCAATAATGTGGCATGGAACATAAGAAATTATCGATACGTCGGAGACGTATCAACCCTACAACTACTCTTTGAGGGATGAGCTCATCATTATCATTAGGCACAACAGTCATTCCTCCTTTCTTCGGAACGCAATGCACAGGACTAACCCATCTACTATCAGCAATAGGATATATAATACCAGCTTCAAGAAGTTTTAATACCTCATTCCTTACCACTTCCTTCATCTTCGGAATTAGACGACGCTGATGTTCAACAACAGGCTTTGCATCATCTTCCATATTAATAGCATGTTGGCAAATAGAAGGAGAAATCCCTTTCAAATCATCAAGAGTATAGCCAATAGCTCCTCGGTGTTTCTTCAATATTTCCAATAACCTTTCTTCCTCAATCTCTGAAAGCTTAGAACTAATAATAACAGGATATATTTTCTTATCATCAATATGAGCATATTTAAGATTATCAGGCAAAGGCTTTAATTCAAAAACAGGATCTTCCTTTGGTGGCGGTGTTGTACCAAAATCTTCCACCGGTAAATCATGCTTAAGAATAGGTTGGCGAAGGAAAATTTCCTCAAGCTCATCTCTTTCTTTCCTAAAAACTTCACTCTCGCTATTCTCCAAATGTTGCTGCAAAGGATTATTAGGAACAAGAAAAATAGATGCACACTGCTCCATTTTAAAATCATCACTAGGCAAATCAGCTTTATAAGGGGTTTTGGTAAATTTAGAGAAGTTAAACTCATAAGATTCACCAGCAAATTTAGTCAAAATTTTCTCTTTCTTGCAATCTATAATAGCTCCACAAGTATTTAGAAAAGGTCTACCAAAAATAATAGGACAATAATCACTAGCAGCAGAACCAAGTACCAAAAAGTCAGCAGGATATTTAATCTTACCGCATAAAACTTCCACATCTCGAACAATACCAATTGGAGAAATAGTTTCTCTATTAGCCAGCTGAATAACCACATCAATATCTTCAAGTTCACAAGAATCAATTTCGTGCATAATCTCCGTGTAAAGCTCATAAGGAATAGCACTAACACTTGCACCAATATCACATAATCCATAATAGCAATGATCACCAATTCTAACAGATAGCATAGGAACACTAGCTTGTTTGGGTTTATTAGGATGTGAAACAATATTAGAAGCATCTTCACAGAAAATAATATGACCATCCTCCACATTTTCAGTCACAAGATCTTTAACTATTGCAACAGCAGGTTCAACTTTTATTTGTTCTTCAGGTTCTACAGGTTTCTTTTCACTTTTATGAACCGCACTATTTATAACAGAGTACTCCTTCATTTTAGCAGGGAAAGGAGTTTTTTCAATATAAGCTTCAGGAATAACATGATCAGCCGTTTCAACTACAACACATTTATTAATAGATGAATCAATTTTATCTTTATACGGTTCATGATACTTATCAAAATTCTTCTTTGGCAATTCATAATGAGAGGCAAAAGCTTTATAAAGATTTGCAGCAACTTGAGAATCAAGACCATATGTAGCACTCATATTACGAAATTTATCAGTATCCATAAAAGCTTCAATGCATTTATAATCATAAATTATACCTGATTCTCTATCCTTGTTGTTCTCCCAACCTTCAGTATTTTCTTGGATCCGATCAAGAAGATCCCTTTTAAACTCTTCTTTGTTGCGTGTAAATGATCCAGAACAAGAAGTATCCAGCAAGGTCTTGTCTTGAAAAGAAAGTCTTGCATAGAAATTATCAATAATAAATTATCAATAATAACATTACCAGGAAGCTCATGAATGGGGCATTTGAGCATTAAATACTTCAATCTCCCCCAAGCTTGGGCAATACTCTCTCCATCATGAGGCCAAAAATTATATATGCGATTCCGATCCTTGTGAATTTCACTTGGAGGATAGAACTTAGAATAAAACCGGGGCACAATATCATTCCATTCAAGAGAATCCCCATTATCCAGTAATTTATACCAGTGCGCCGCTTTACCAGACAGCGATATAGAGAATAGTTTCTTCCTCACTTCATCCATAGCAATACCTGCACACTTGAATAAACCGCATAATTCATGTAAGAACAATAAATGATCTCCAGGGTGGACAGTTCCATCCCCTTCATAGCGGTTATCCATAACACGTTCAATAATTTTCATAGGTATTTTATATGGTATCACTTCCTCACCTGGCGCCTCATCCACTACCATTGCAGTAGTAGTAGATTTCCCAAATAGAAATTGAAGAGAAGATCTCTCCATAATGACTTATAGCAACAGGTAGAAATAAAATCAGCACAAACAGTAAAGATTTTCCTTACCAATTCCACTTACCAATAGCGCTTCACTCCCCGGCAACGGCGCCAGAAAATAGTCTTGATGACCCACAAGTATAGGGGGTATATCGTAGTATTTTCGATAAGTAAGAATGTCGATCCCAACGAGGAGCAGAAGGTGTTGACAAGCAGTTTCGATGAAGGATTCACTGTAAATGCTCACAGACAAGTATTCAGGGGGTTTTGATGTAACAGTTGAATAAAGTACGAGTAAGTAAAGTGCGAGAGTAACAATTGCAGTGAGTGGCCCAATCCTTTTTAGCACAAAGGACAAGCCGGTTTGTTTACTTATAATGACCAAACGTTCTCGAGGACACACGGGATTTTAGTCTAATGCTTTCGCTACATACGGCTAAATTAATAATCTTCATTGTTATGATAAGTGTTGTGTGGGTGAACCTATGCTAATGTACCGCCCTTCCTAGGACTAATACATACTTGTGATTATACCCCTTGCAAGCATCCGCAACTACAAGAAAGTAATTAAGATAAATCTAACCACAGCCTTAAACTCTGAGATCCTGCGATCCCTCCTGCATCGATATACCAACGGGGGTTTAGGTTTCTGTCACTCCGGCAACCCCGCAATTGGCAAACGAGTACAAGATGCATTCCCCTAGGCCCATAAATGGTGAAGTGTCATGTAGTCGACGTTCACATGACACCACTAGAAGAATAACACCACAACTTAAATATCATACCATTGAATATTACTCAACCATAATTCACTACTAACAGTTAGACTTCACCCATGTCCTCAAGAACTAAACGAACTACTCACAAGACATCATATGGAACATGATCAGAGGTGATATGATGATGAATAACAATCTGAACATAAACTTGGTTCAATGGTTTCACTCAATAGCATCAACAACAAGTAGAAATAGATACTGGGAGAGTTTCCCCTATCAAACAATCAAGATCAAACCCAAATTGCTACGGCGGTGACGGTGTCTAGCGGTGGAGACGGCGGTGATGATGGTGGAGATGATGATGATGGTGATGGAGATGATGTCCAGCTCGATGACGGTGACGATGGCGTCGATTTCCCCCTCCGGGAGGGAATTTCCCCGGCGGATTCCTGCCCGCCGGAGAGCTCTTTTCTCTCTAGTGTTCTCCGCCCCGCAGAGGCGGCTGTAACTCTTCGTGAGATACCCTCTGTGGCTTAGGTTTTCGGGACGAAGGGTTTCGCGAAGAAAAGGAGGCGAAAGGGGCTGTGGGCCCCCCACACCACATGGTGGCGCGGCCAGGTCATGGGCCGCGCCGCCCTATGGTGTGGGCCCACCCTGGGTCCAGCTGGCTCCTCCTTCTGGCTTCCTTCGTCATCTTGAAAAATAGGATTTTTGGTATAATTTCCTTCCACAGTTGATCTTCCGAAATATTGCGTTCTGACGGTGCTTTTTCCAGCAGAATCCTGGCTCCGGTGCTTGATCCTCCAATAATGATGAAACATGCAAAATAGATGAAATAACATAAGTATTGTGTCCCAATATGAAATATATCAATGAATAACAGCAAATTATGATATAAAATAGTGATGCAAATTGGACGTATCAGTACCTCTATGCCGCCTGTACAAAGGTCTAAGGAGAAAGTTCGCATTGGATTTCTCGCTTTTGATTATTCTCAACTTAGACATCCATACCGGGATAACATAGACAACAGATAATGGACTCCTCTTTAATGCATAAGCATTCAACAACAAATAATATTCTCATAAGAGATTAAGGATTAGTGTCCAAACTGAAACTTCCACCATGGTTCATGGCTTTAGTTAGCGGCCCAATGTTCTTCTCTAACAATATGCATACTCAAACCATTTGATCATGATAAATCACCCTTACTTCAGACAAGACGAACATGCATAGCAACTCACATGATATTCAACAAAGGTGTAATAGTTGATGGCGTCCCCAGAAACATGGTTAACGCTCAACAAGCAACTTATAAGAAATAAGATACATAAGTTACATATTCAATACCACAATAGTTTTTAAGGCTATTTTCCCATGAGCTATATATTGCAAAGACAAAGAATAGAATTTTAAAGGTAGCACTCAAGTAATTTACTTTGGAATGGCAGAGAAATACCATGTAGTAGGTAGGTATGGTGGACACAAATGGCATAGTTTTTGGCTCAAGGATTTGGATGCACGAGAAGTATTCCCTCTCAATACAAGGCTTAGGCTACCAAGGTTGTTTGAAGCAAACACAAGTATGAACCGGTACAACAAAACTTACATAAGAACATATTGCAAGCATTATAAGACTCTACATTGTCTTCCTTGTTGTTCAAACACCTCACCAGAAAATATCTAGACTCTAGAGAGACCAATCATGCAAACCAAATTTTAACAAGCTCTATGTAGTTCTTCATTAATAGGTGCAAAGTACATGATGCAAGAGCTTAAACATGATCTATATGAGCACAACAATTGCCAAGTATAAAATTATTCAAGACATTATGCCATTTACCACATGAAGCATTTTCCGTTTCCAACCATAATGATGAACGAAGCAGTTTCATCCTTCGCCTTGAACATTAAAAGTAATGCTAAGAACACATGTGTTCATATGCAACAGCGGAGCGTGTCTCTCTCCCACACAAAGAATGCTAGGATCCGATTTTATTCAAACAAAAACAAAAATAAAAACAAACAGACGCTCCAAGTAAAGCACATAAGATGTGACGGAATAAAAATATAGTTTCACTAGAGGTGACCTGATAAGTTGTCGATGAAGAAGGGATGCCTTGGGCATCCGCAAGCTTAGAATGAGTCTTCTTAAAATATGCAGGGATGAACCACGGGGGCATCCCCAAGCTTAGACTTTTCACTCTTCTTGATCATATTGTATCATCCTCCTCTCTTGACCCTTGAAAACTTCCTCCACACCAAACTCAAAACAAACTCATTAGAGGGTTAGTGCATAATCAAAAATTCACATATTCAGAGGTGACATAATCATTCTTAACACTTCTGAACATTGCACAAAGCTACTGAAAGTTAATGGAATAAAGAAATCCATCAAACATAGCAAAACAGGCAACGCGAAATAAAAGGTAGAATCTATCAAAACAGAACAGTCCGTAAAGGCAAATTTTTCTGGGGCACTTAGCTTGCTCAGATGAAAATGCTCGAATTTAATGAGAGTTGCGTACATATCTGAGGATCACGCACGTAAATTGGCAGATTTTTCCGAGTTACCTACAGACGGGACGGCTCAATTTCGTGACAGTAAGAATTCTGTTTCTGCGCAGTAATCCAAATCTAGTATCAACCCTACTATCAAAGACTTTACTTGGCACAACAATGTAATAAAATAAAGATAAGGAGAGGTTGCTATAGTAGTAACAACTTCCAAGACTCAAATATAAAACAAAAGTGCAGAAGTAAAATAATGGGTTGTCTCCCATAAGCGCTTTTCTTTAACGCCTTTCAGCTAGGCGCAGAAAGTGTGAATCAAGTATTATCAAGAGATGAAGCATCAACATCATTACCAGGGGTGTTGGGAGTTTTCTCAACAATGCATTGTATCTTGTATATGTAAGTAGCTCCTCTTTCGTTGCTTTTAGGCTTACTATTCTCATCAAACAAATTTTCAGGAACAAGCCAAGCATAGTTATTTTCTAGAGCTTCATGCATTCCTAGGAGCTTACTAGGTATATGCACTTTAATCTCCCCCCATCATTAACATTATTAGTGTACTTTATTCTATCCATGTCCATCTTTTCAAGTGTTTTTGCAAAATCGGTGAACAAACCAAGCCTCTTATGCTTAATAAAAACTTTTCTAGCTTCTTTAGATATATCTTCAAACTCTCTAAGAAGGACTTTTAAAACAAAATCTCTCTTTTCTCCCATCTCCATATCAGAAAGTGTAAGAAACATATGTTGCATTATGGGATTGAGATTAACAAATCTAGTTTCCAACATGTGTACTAAACAGGCAGAAGCACTTTCATAAGTAGGAACAGCTTTTACCAAGGGTATATCTTCAAAATCTTCATCCATACTAACATGGGTGAAAAATGCTTCTATATTATCTCTTCCAATGATAGACCCTCGTCCTACCGGTACATCTTTCAGAGTGAACTTAGGAGGAAACATGATGAAATAAACAATAGGTAAATAAAGTAATGTGAGTAACTAGTTTGTTTGTGTTTTTAATATGGAGAACGCAAACAAGATAGTAAATAAAGTAAAACAAGTAACTGATTTTTTTGTATTTTTGATACAGAGAAAGCAAACAAAGCAGTAAATAGTTGAGTGAACAAATTATATTTGGGCAATTGACAAATAGAGAGGGCATAACAATGCACATACATATCACGATGACTACTATGAGATTTAATCAGGGCATTACGACAAAGTACATAGACCGCTATCCAGCATGCATCTATGCCTAAAAAGTCCACCTTCAGGTTAGCAACCGCACCCCTTCCAGTATTAAGTTGCAAACAATAGACAATTGCATTAAGTATGGTCCGTAATGTAGTCAACACAAATATCCTTAGACAAAGCATTGACGTTTTATCCCTAGTGGCAACATCACATGCACAACCTTAGAACTTTCTGTCACTGTCCCAGATTCAATGGAGGCATGAACCCACTATCGAGCATAAATACTCCCTCTTGGAGTTACAAGTATCAACTTGGCCAGAGCCTCTACTAGCAACGGAGAGCATGCAAGAACATAAACAACATATATATGATAGATTGATAATCAACTTGACATAGTATTCCATATTCATCGGATCCCAACAAACACAACATGTAGCATTACAAATAGATGATCTTGATCATGATAGGCAGCTCACAAGATCTAAACATGATAGCACAATTAGTAGAAGACAACCATCTAGTTACTGCTATGGACCCATAGTCCAAGGATGAACTACTCACACATCAATCCGGAGGCGATCATGGTGATGAAGAGTCCTCTGGGAGATGATTCCCCTCTCCGGCAGGGTGCCGGAGGCGATCTCCTGAATCCCCCAAGATGGGATTGGCGGCGGCTGCGTCTCTGGAAGGTTTTCTGTATTGTGGCTCTCGGTACATGTGTTTTCATGACGGAGGCTTTAAGTAGGCGGAAGGGTAGGTTGGAGGCGGCACGGGCCCCCTTAGGCCGCGCGGCCCTAGTGTGGTGGCGCCTCGTGTCCCCACTTCGTAACTCCTTTGGTCTTCTGGAAGCTCCGTGGAAAAATAAGACTTTGGGCGTTGATTTCGTCCAATTCCGAGAATATTTCCTTTGTACGATTTCTGAAACCAAAAAACAGCTGAAAACAGCAACTGGCTCTTCGGCATCTCGTCAATAGGCTAGTGCCGGAAAATGCATAATAATGACATAAAGTGTGTATAAAACATGTGAGTATCATCATATAAGTAGCATGGAACACAAGAAATTATAGATACGTTTGAGACGTATCAATAAGCAACATATTCAATACCACAATAGTTTTTTTAAGCTATTTTCCCATGAGCTATGTATTGCAAAGACAAGGAATGAAATTTTAAAGGTAGCACGCAAGCAATTTACTTGAAATGGCAGAAAAATACAACATAGTAGGTAGTTATGGTGGACACAAATGGCATAGGTTTTGGCTCAAGGTTTTGGATGCACGAGAAGCATTCCCTCTCAGTACAAGGCTTTGGCTAGCAAGGTTGTTTGAAGCAAACACAAGTATGAACCGGTACAGCAAAACTTACATAAGAACATATTGCAAGCATTATAAGACTCTACACTATCTCCTTGTTGTTCAAACACTTTTACCAAAAAATATCTAGACTTTTAGAGAGACCAATCATGCAAACCAAATTTCAACAAGCTCTATGGTAGTTCTTCACTAATAGGTTTAAACTACATGATGCAAGAGCTTAAACATGATATATTTGAGAACTCAAAACAATTGCCAAGTATCAAATTATTCAAGACCATATACCAATTACCACATGGAGCATTTTCTGTTTCCAACCAAATAGCAATGAACGAAGCAGTTTTTAACCTTCGCCATGAACATTAAAAGTAAAGCTAAGAACACCTGTGTTCATATGAAACAGAGGAGCGTGTCTTTCTCCCACACAAGGATTTCTAGGATCTGAATTTATTCAAACAAAAACAAAAATAAAAGCATACAGACACACCAAGTAAAGCACATAAGATGTGACGGAATAAAAATATAGTTTCACTAGAGGTGACCTGATAAGTTGTCGATGAAGAAGGGGATGCCTTGGGCATCCCCAAGCTTAGATGCTTGAGGCTTCTTGAAATATGCAGGGATGAACCACGGGGGCATCCCCAAGCTTAGACTTTTCACTCTTCTTGACTTGATCATATTATATCATCCTCCTCTCTTGACCCTTGAAAACTTCCTCCACACCAAACTCAAAATAAACTCATTAGAGGGTTAGTGCATAATCAAAAATTCACATGTTCAGAGAGGACACAATCATTCCTAACACTTCTGTACATTACCCAAAGCTACTGAAAGTTAATGGAGCAAAGAAATCCACTCAACACAGTAAAAGAGGCAATGCGAAATAAAAGGCAGAATCTATCAAAATAGAACAGTCCGTAAAGACGAATTTTTTAGAGGCACTTAACATGCTCAGATGAAGAAGCTCAAATTGAATGAAAGTTGCGTACATATCTTGGGGATTACTCATGAATTTTCGCAGATTTTTTTGAGTTTCCTACAGAGAGTTCTACTCAAATTCGTGACAGCTAGAAATCTGTTTCTGCGCAAAAATCCAAATCTAGTATCAACCTTGCTATCAAAGACTTTACTTGGCACAACAATGCAATAAAGTAAAGATAAGGAGAGGTTGCTACAGTAGTAACAACTTCCAAGACACAAATATAAAACAAAAATTGCAGAAGTAAAATAATGGGTTGTCTCCCATAAGCGCTTTTCTTTAACGCCTTTTAGCTAGGCACAAAAAGTGTAATTCAAGTATTATCAAGAGATGAAGCATCAACATCATAATTGGTTCTAATAATAGAATCGAAATGTAACCTCATTTTCTTTCTAGGGAAGTGTTCCATACCTTTCTTAAGAGGGAATTGATATTTAATATTTCCTTCTTTCATATCAATAATAGCACCAATAGTTCGAAGAAAGGGTCTTCCCAAAATAATAGGACAAGATGCATTGCATTCAATATCCAAGACAACAAAATCAACGGGGACAAGTTTATTGTTAACCGTAATGTGAACATTATCAATCCTCTCCAAAGGTTTCTTTATAGAATTATCAACGAGATTAACATCCAAATAACAAATTTTCAATGGTGGCAAGTCAAGCATATCATAGAGTTTCTTAGGCATAACAGAAATAGTTGCACCAAGATCACATAAAGCATTACAATCAAAATCATTGACCTTCATTTTAATGATGGGCTCCCAACCATCTTCCAACTTCCTAGGAATAGAAGTTTCAAGTTTTAATTTCTCTTCTCTAGCTTTAATGAGAGCATTTGTAATATGTTTTTTAAAGGCAAAATTTATAGCACTAGCATTAGGACTTCTAGAAAGTTTTTGCAAGAAATTAATAACTTCAGAGATATGACAATTACCAAAATCTAAACCATTATGATCTAAAGCAATGGGATCGATGTCCCCAATATTCTGAAAAATTTCAGCACTTTTATCACAAACAGTTTCAACAGTTTCAGGCAATTTTGCACACTTTGCACTAGGAGTAGAAACATTGCCAACACCAATTATTTTACCATTGATAGTAGGAGGTTTAGCAACATGTGAAGCATCATCATTACTAGTGGTGGTAATAGTCCAAACTTTAACTACATTTTCTTTAGCAAGTTTTTCTTCTCTTTCCCACCTAGCATGCAATTCATCCATCAATCTAATATTGTCATTAATTCGAACTTGTATAGCGTTTGCTGTAGCAAATGACTTAATATCTTTATCTTCATTAGGAATAACTTTCAATTTTAAAGGATCAACATCAGCATCAAGACTATCAACCTTAGAAGCAAGAACATCAATTTTACCAAGCTTTTCCTCAACAGATTTGTTAAAAGCAGTTTGTGTACTAATGAATTCTTTAAGCATGACTTCAAGACCAGAGGGTACACTCCTACTATTGTTGTAAGAATTACCATAAGAATTACCATAACCATTATTAGAAGGATATGGCCTATAGTTGTTACCCAAATTATTCCTATAAGCATTGTTGTTGAAATTACTATTTTTAATGAAGTTCACAACAACATGCTCTTCTTGAGCAACCAATGAAGCTAAAGGAACATTATTAGGATCAACATTAGATCTACCATTAACAAGCATAGACATAATAACATCAATCTTATCACTCAAGGAGGAGGTTTCTTCAATAGAATTTACCTTCTTACCTTGCGGAGTCCTTTCAGTGTGCCATTCAGAGTAGTTGATCATCATATCATCAAGAAGCTTTGTTGAGGCACCCAAAGTGATGGACATAAAAGTATCTCCAGCAGCTGAATCCAATAGGTTCCTCGAAGAAAAATTTAATCCTGTATAGAAGGTTTGGATGATCATCCAAGTAGTCAGTCGATGGGTAGGGAAATTCTTCACCAAAGATTTCATTCTTTCCCATGCTTGGGCAACATGTTCATTATCCAATTGCTTAAAATTCATTATGCTACTTCTCAAAGATATAATTTTAGCAGGAGGATAATATCTACCAATGAAAGCATGTTTACATTTAGTCCATGAATCCATACTATTCTTAGGCAAAGATAGCAACCAATCTTTAGCTCTTCCTCTTAAGGAGAAAGGAAACAATTTCAGTTTTATAATGTCTCTATCTACATCCTTATACTTTTGCATTTCACAAAGTTTTTCAACAAAATTATTAAGATGGGCAGCAGCATCATCAGAACTAACACCAGAAAATTGCTCTCTCATAACAAGATTTAGTAAAGCAGGTTTAATTTCATAAAATTCTGCTGTAGTAGCAGGTGGAGCAATAGGAGTGCATATATCATTATTATTGGTGCTAGTGAAATCACACAACTTAGTGTTCTCGGGAGTATTCATTTCAACAGTAATAAAAATAAGTAAAGCAAACTAAATTAAGTAAAGTAAAACAAGTAACTAATTTTTTTGTGTTTTTGATATAAAGAAAGCAAACAAAACAGAAAATAAAATAAAGTAAAGCAAGACAATAAACAAAGTAAAGAGATTGGATGTGAGAGACTCCCCTTGCAGCGTGTCTTGATCTCCTCGGCAACGGCGCCAGAAAAAGAGCTTGATAACACGTGAAGCACACGTCCGTTGGGAACCCCAAGAGGAAGGTGTGATGCGTACAGCAGCAAGTTTTCCCTCAGTAAGAAACCAAGGTTATCGAACCAGTAGGAGATGAAGGCCACGTGAAGTTGTTGGTGGAGGAGTGTAGTGCGGCGCAACACCAGGGATTCCGGCGCCAACGTGGAACCTGCACAACACAATCAAAATACTTTGCTCCAAATTAACAGTGAGGTTGTCAATCTCACCGGCTTGCTGTAAACAAAGGATTAAACATATGGTGTGGAGAATGATGTCTGTTTGTGAAGAACAGCAGAGAACAATGATTGCAGTAGATTGTAGTTCAGATGTAAAAGAATGGACCGGGGTCCACAGTTCACTAGTGGTGTCTCTCCAATAAGATAAATAGCATGTTGGGTGAACAAATTACAGTTGGGCAATTGACAAATAAAGAGAGCATAACAATGCACATACATATCATGATGACTAATATGAGATTTACTTAGGGCATTACGACAAAGAACATAGACCGCTATCCAGCATGCATCTATGCCTAAAAAGTCCACCTTCGGGTTAGCATCCGCACCCCTTCCAGTATTAAGTTGCAAACAACAGACAATTGCATTAAGTACTGTGCGTAATGTAATCAACACAAATATCTTTAGATAAAGCATTGATGTTTTATCCCTAGTGGTAACAGCACATCCATAACCTTAGAACTTTCTGTCACTGTCCCAGATTCAATGGAGGCATGAACCCACTATCGAGCATAAATACTCCCTCTTGGAGTTACAAGAATCAACTTGGCCAGAGCCTCTACTAGCAACGGAGAGCATGCAAGATCATAAACAACACATATATGATAGATCAATAATCAACTTGACATAGTATTCCATATTCATCGGATCCCAACAAACACAACATGTAGCATTACAAATAGACGATCTTGATCATGTTAGGCAGCTCACAAGATCTAAACATGATAGCACAAGAGGAGAAGACAACCATCTAGCTACTGCTATGGACCCATAGTCCAAGGATGAACTACTCACACATCAATCCGGAGGCAGGCATGATGATGTAGAGTCCTCCCACTACTTGGAAAAGGCCTAGCCGTAAGACTGCCATCAGTGGCGCACCATGTCTGCCGTGCGCCACTACTACTTAGCAGTGGCGCACCACAAAACGGTGGGCCACTGTTACAAAAGTAGTAGTGGCGCACCTTGATTCTGGTGCGCCATAAGTAAGTGGTGACAGGAGGCCAGATCCTCCCCCAACCTAGTAGTGGCGCACGTCTATGGAGTGCGCCACTGCTACATTCCTTACCTATGGCGCACGTTGTAGAGGTGCGCCACTGCTAGGAGGTGTCCAGAGACCGTTTAGAGATGATAGGCTTAGCAATGGCGCACTGCTGTGGTGCGCCACTGCTACATAGGTTACCTATGGCGCATGTCATTAGGTGCGCCACTGCTAGGGGGTGGCCATAGCCCCTTTTTAGAGATGAGAGGCGAGTAGTGCGCCATTGCTATGTCTTAGCTTAATAGGTAAGTAATGGTGAAGCTTTCTTAGCTTAATACCCTACTCAATCTCAACTTTTTACCTCATCCAACACTCTAGGTCTCGCCGTATCGGTAACTTTGTTGGTTTTATGCTTTGTGTGTGACCGGTTCCGATCGTCTTGCACACACACATATGTGCGCATGCGCGAAAATCGTCTCGATCACGTGCATGTGTGTTGTATGCGAAGCCTCCACATGTGTTGTATATGGAAAGCCTCCGATCCACACATGTGTTGCATGTGTTTGTTTGCAGGGATTTGAAATGCAAAGGTCACCGCGAAATATGAGCCATGGGTACTAGCTTCCCAAGTGGACCAATGCTTCTTCATTACCGACCCGCAAAAGCCCAGCCGTGTTGTCGTGAGGAGAGGCAAAAGGAGCATCATCGGAATGGATGGAGCCGCCAACGAGCTAGACTTTGACCAGTACGGCGATCCGAAGATGGAAGATGACGACGACGATGATGAAGAACCATACACAACAAGAAGAAGTCTAGGAGTTCCGGGGCTAAATTATTCAACCGCGAGAAAGAAGGGCAAGAAGATTGTGAAAAGATAATTATGTATCATTTTCTTGTATGAATAATGGATGTCATATTGTTAATCTACACATTGTACCTATCAAAATAGACATATAATTTATATTTTTGGATATTTTCTAGATTCTCTAGTATTTTTAATATTCTACATAATTATAATTATTTATGCCTTTTATTTTGGTGTATTATGCTATTTTGGATGTTTATTATAGTGTTGAATCAATTTAAAAAGAAAAGGAAAAAAAATGGGGCCGCCAGGGTTCGAACCTGGCCGGCAGGGGTTTGGCACAAACCAACCAGGGACAGAGCCAGTGAGGTACTAAGCGGGATATGTCAATCCCCCCCGCGTTATTGTTTTGACCCAGATATAAAGAGGCAGTGGCGCACCCCTAGAGGTGCGCCATTGCTAAGCCTCATAGTGGCGCACCCCGAGAGGTGCGCTATTGCTAAGGCGTCAGGGGACTTAGAAATTTCCCCTTCTTCCCACCTGACCACCTGACCACCCCTGCGCCCTCCTCTCCGCCGGCGACGCCCATTCACCCCTGCGCCCTCCTCTCCGCCGGCGACGCCCATTCACCACTGCTCCTGGATCTCCGAAGCCACCTGCTCGCCCACTGCGCCCTCCCCTTCTGCCTCGCGACGCCGCCCCTTCTGCCTCGCGACGCCGCCCCTTCCCTCGATCTGCCTCGCGACGCCGCCCCGTCCCTCGATCCACCTCCCACCGGCGCCCCCTGAGCACGCCGCCACGCCCTCGACGCCACGCCGCGGAGCAGGATCACGAGGAGCACTCCGCCACGCCCTCGACAGCTGCCTCTCGCCTCGCCTCGCCGCCCACGTCCAGGACCAGGAGGAGGAGCACCACCAGGTGGAGGGCGACCTCGTCCTCGACCTCGCCGCCGAGGAGCCGCACGCCCTCGACCTCTGACCGCCTCCAGCCACCATCACCGTCGCCGCAGGTGAGGCCCCTCTCCCCTCCCTCCCTCTCTAACCTAACTGGTGCACATACATTGTTCCTTTTTTGTTCAATTTAAGGGGAAAAAAGAACACAAACTCTACTTGTTGTAACTCTGTATGCTTCACTATGTGCTAGTCTATGCACCTTATGCAAACCAAATGAGGAATTTTGATTTCACAAAAGGTGGTTCTCCTTCTGCTGAGAGCAAATGTAGTTCTTTGTAGTTCATTGGAGTTCATAGGAATGCTCTCTGTAATTTTGATTTCACAAAAGGAGTTCATAGGAATGCTCTTTGTAATTTTGAAAATGAAAATGAATATGAATATGTCTCTGGTTATATGCATATCATAAAGGCAGCAGCATTTCCATTGATCTTGGACTCTTGGTAGTGCAGTAGTTTTTTGCTTGCTTGCATGATGATGTTGTTCAACCATGCATGTTGTTGCTTGCTTGCTGATGTTGTTCTGGTTCCTAGATGTTGCTTAGGTGATGCTGCTGTTAGGTTGTTGTTTAGTAACTCACAATTGCTGCTGCTGCTTAGGAGCAGTAGTAAAATATCTAGTGAAATTTGAACACCTTGAACTGCAAGTGTTGTTGCTAAAAATTGATTTAGTAACTCACAAGTGAAATTTGAACATCTTGAACTGCAAGCCTGCTGCTTAGTAACTCACAATTACATGCTATTAAGAGCATTGTTACATGTAAAGTACACTTTAAGCAATAAAAGTCCATTCAGATATTGTTAATGTTATTCACCATCAGGTTAATGTTATTTAGATATACTATATCATGTTAATGTTGCTGCTGCTAGATAGGTTGCTGCTGCTTGGTGTTGTTGCTGCTGCTAGATAGGTTGCTGCTGCTTGGTGTTGTTGCTGCTGCTAGATAGGTTGCTGCTGCTAGATAGGTTGCTGCTGTTAGGTGCTGCTGCTGTTAGGTTACATATCCTCTATTTTTTAGAACAAATGCATTGTAAAATCATTCATTTTGTTATAGAGCCCATTGGCAAACCTTCAAAATGCCAAGTGGTTTGTGATCATGATGAATGTATCATGTACAGTATGGTTTATATGCCACATTGGGTATGACATACAGATAAGGGAAAATTGGCATACTGAACATTGCTTGATGCTATCTGATTCTGGCCATAGTCTCTGTTAATTAGGTACTAGCTACTAGCTAATGTTCTCTAAAAATTTGGAAATGTTCTCTGTTGAAATGGAAATTTGGAAATGTTATCTCTTGATAGTAGGTTTAGTTGTTTGAAAATTTGGTTCATACACACTAATTTAGTTCTAACTGTTGATGCTCACAGTGTTCATTTAGTGCTGTTGCTTGCTGGTGCTGTTGCTTGCTGGTGCTCTAGTGCTGTTGCTTGCTGGTGCTACCTAGGCTGCTGCTAGGTAGCTCTTTTATTTTTAGAGGTGAGGTGCTGCTAGGTGCATGTGCTAGGTAGCTCTTTATTTTTAGAGTTCAAAGCTTACTGACTTTTTTATTTTCAACATTTGCAAGGCTGAGACTTGGAGCGGGAGCAGGAGAAGCACGCCGCGCCGCCCTCGACTGCTAACGCCGCTGCACAAGACCTCACCTCTCGACCCGGAGCAACACCTCACCTCTCGGCGACTCCCCGCGACTCACGGTGAGCAAAACCTCACCTCTCCTGCTTGCTAGTGGTAAGTGTTGCTGTGCTAGCTTGGTGCTGCTAGCTATTGCATGCTTGTTGCTGTGCTAGCTTGGTGCTTGATGCTAGCTGCTGGTAAGTGCTGGTGTGCTGCTGGCTGGCTGGTGCTGCTGGCTGGCTGGTGCTTCTGGCTGATGTTGCTGCTGCTGGCTGGTGGCTGTTGCTGGTGCTGCTAGCTGCTGCTTCTGTGATGTGATTCCCCTGTCGTGCACCTATGGTGTATTTTTGTGTCATATTCTTGTGCAGGGATCGACAGAGTTGCCCATTATCGCCGAAATGTTGATTCATTTCCGTTTCGGCGAAAATGGGGCACTCATATGTCCATAAATTAGCATAGGTCATGCCCAATTTTTCCGTGAAATCTTGCGCTAATTTTATGCATTTTTTCCTACTTAGTTCGAACATGGCCAACAACGAAGAGGCCGGCGGCAGCGGCAGCAAGCCGTTCTGGATGCTAACCGATGAAATTGAGGTGATGGAGTCACAACCTCGCCGCGACGACGGCGAGGATGATGGCCCCGATCCAGAGTACCGAGCGGACGATGCCGCCGAGGATGACACCAGTGATGGTGCCGCCGAGGATGACACCACGGATGGTGCCACCGAGGATGACACCGGCGCACCGAAGAAGCTACGGAGGGAGCGTCGCCCGAATGTGCTCAGCACCGTGAAGCAAGCATTCACCGAAGTGAACGCCACTGGGCATCCAATGGCGCCGCCTGATTTAGTCAAAGGGTACTCTGCCCAACTCGGGTGCATCCTCCGGAGCACGGTCTCGATCAACACCGAGAACCTCAGGCATCCTGACCGAGCGAATTTGCGCACCCTCCTCTTCAAGAAGCTACACGAACGATACGAGTTCCCGGTGGACTGCTCAGAAAAGCGTCTCATGCGGAACAAAGTGCACAATGCCGCCCTCACGAAGATGAGCACCGCCCTCGCTAGTTGGAGGACCCGAGTGAAGAAAATGATTAATAATGGTGAGAGTTACGAGAAGATCAAGGAGTCAAATCCCTCGATCACCGAGCAAGACTACGCTGATTTCAAGATCAAGTGCGAGAGCGAGTCAACGTCGGATTCTAGTCAGTGGGGGAAGGACATGCGAAAACTGAACTTAGGCACCCACAAACTTGGTCCTGGCGGTTTTAGGGTGGCGCAACCGAAATGGGACGCCGCGGATGAGGAGCGTGTGAAGAACGGCCTCGAGCCCCTCCTCCCGCAATACACAAACAAGCAAACCAGGAACTTTCTCCTGGCCCGGTACCGTATTGACCCGAAAACAAAGGAGCTCACCACCACTCCGGATGTGAAGGAGTTTGAGGCTCTTCTGGTAAGGAATGCACCCGCTTAATTAGCTCCTTTATGGTTGCATTCTTATTGTTGAATCCAAATTTCTAAATGGTTCATGCATGTTCCTCCCGTAGGCTAAGGAGATCGAAAGTGAAAAGGAAGCTAGTAGCGGCGCGGGGTCCACGAGCTCCTCGCAGTGTGCCCCTTGGGACAACCCTTTAAATAGGGCGTTGAATGCCCACAAGAAGAGGGATCCATTGAGTAAGCCGACGTCGGCTGGTCGTGTGGTCGGCGAAGGATGCTCTATGAAATGGTCAGAATACTATAAGTCGGGGAAAAAGGAGAGAAAGGCCACCATCGATGAGAAGGAGGTCGCACAGCTCAAGGCACAAGTTGCGCAGATCCCGACATTGGTCGAGGAGCAAGTGCGGCAACAAGTGCAACAAATCGTGGAGACCCAACAGAGGACGCAAAGACAGCAAGTGGAGGACCAAGTGGGCACGACGCTTAGCTCCCTCATCCCTACCTTGGTTGCCGGTCTGGACGCGTGGTATGAGGGAGGAAAAAAGGGGCCTCCCCCGGTTCCCAGTTTCACGGGCAGCAACTCCCACAGCGTGGAGCCATCGGTGAGTCCGCAGGCGGCAACAATGGTGTCTCCGGCGGCGCCAACATTGGTGGCTCCGGCGGCGCCAACCTTGGTGGCTCCCGCGGCGCCAACCGTGGTGGCTCCCGCGGCGCCAACCTTGGTGTCTCCCGCGGCGCCATTACTTCAGCTCAATGCACCCGTCGCTGCGGATAATACGCCGCCCGGCACCGCGCCAACAAGCGGCCACTCCATCAGTTGCACGCCCGCCGCCGGCGGTGCCTCGACCTTAGCCGAGCTGGACGCCATCACGGTAACCAACCCTTGGCCAATGACTTCCATATATATCCTTGCCTTTGACTAGCTAGCCATCCCTAACGCCCTACATGTTTTCCGCAGAGCTCCGCCGTCGACGTCCCATGCACTCTCCTGCAGTTTGTGAACGGCGAGTTGATCGATGTTGCCAAGGCCAAAATTGTTCAACCGAGCAACCGTCAGTTACACGGTAAACCCATGCAACCCGACGTGTATAGGATTCAACTGGTTCGGGTGCTTAGCGGCTACGACGACGTGCTACCTCCCTTTCAACCCCATGGTGCCGACGAAGATGAGGTCCTTACCCTCCAGCATTGCTTCAATTGGTCCATGGTTTGGCCAAAGAGCCAGATTCGTTTGGGGGCGAGGGACACCACCCCACAGACAGCACCCCCAGCCGTGCCGGTGCCAAGCCATGGCAAGACCACCCCAACGGTGCCGCAATCAGCTGATGTGGACATGCAGATGGCACAGGATCCGAACGAGGACAGTACGTTCGCCAACCTGGACTGCAACTTCGATTTTGGGGTGATGGACTACGATCTCAGTAGCCAACCCTCTCAAGCTGCCGCCGAGGGGAAAACCTATTGCAACAAGCGGCGCCTATTCTGTTCTCAGGAGACGCCTCCAGCTGCCGATTTCACCGAGACTCAGCCGATAGCCGAGGTGAGAAGTGTTATCAGTCCTAACACACTGAAGAAGGCTTGCGAAGAGGAGAATGCAGTCCCAGTAAAAATGAAGCCGAAGGGACGGAAAAGAAAGAAGAAGGATGACAAGTCTGCCAGCCAGCCGTTACCTATCCGTGCTCAGGACGGGCCACCAGTGCCCAAGAATATAGAGGCGAGGGTGCATGTGTCGGGTGAGCGGATGCTAGTTCAAAGATTGTACGATGCTGCACCCGGTCCTATGCGATCTCTGGTTGACGGTGTTATGTTTATGGAGGAGCGGCGTCTCAGGGAGAAAGATAATGGATACCCAGTGTATGTTGCCAAGGTGCCCTCGGGCCATGGCTTTGTCGATAGTGGCTTCGCGGAGAATATCTTCCTGCGGTATGATGACATCTTCGCCATGCTGAACAGTTATCCGCTGCACTACACCTTCATTCGCCTATACTCGCTCAGCAAGGCGATGCGGATCATTAGAAACAAGATCCCGGACATCGCGATAGCCGACCCCTTCTACATGCGTGCCGTCCACTTGGCCACCGCCGGAGACCGGGCAGTCGCGAGTGGATACCTCAAAGACTTCTTTCTAGCGAACCAGAAGAAGTGTAACATCCTCCTGCCTGTATTTCCCGAGTAAGTCACCCCGGCCCTCACCGTACCGTTCTTAACTCGTGATTTTTTTAGATTTCAATCGTCATGTTCTTAAACATTATGTGTTCTACGCAGAGACAAAACCTGCACACTCATCTCCATAACCCCGAAGCATTCCGTGGCCACATACCTCGATGCGGACGGTAAGTCAACCACGGACTACACGAATGTCAAGGCCGTACTTGATGATGCTCTCAATGGCTACGTCAAAGCGAAAGGCAACATGCAGAGGCCAAATGTTAGGTACGGGAAGCATGTGTTCAAGCACCAAACAAAGTTTCCCTGCGTCAAGAAGCCGCCTTCTAGTAACAAGGATGCCTACTACGCCCTCTATCACATGGATAAGTTCATACGGGACCAGCAGCAGCTTACGCTACCTGAGCATCTCAGAGACTGGGCCAACAAATTGGCGCGGGTCCCTGACGACGGCATCAAGCAAGACTTCTTCCGCATCCAAGTAGAGATTTGTGAAATCATCCATCAAGATGTCGTTAGAAGCGCGGGGGAGTTCTTCGCCGGCTATCAGCCGTCAAACAGTGACATAGACACAAAGCTCCAAATGCAGGGTGACGACTACCGCTCATGGATGTGCTTGAAGAAAGGCGGCGGTTTTATCCACGCTCCGAGAAAGTCTTGATGTGCGAGCCTAGTTATGTAGTTGTGAACTAAAGACGAGCTTCTGTTGTAATAAACTTTATCCCAAAGCACTTTACTTGCTATTAATTACTAGTTCGGCTATGTTTGTGAACTTATATATATGGCTCTGTCGTTTTCCGCACTTGATTTGGTCGTTAATTTTGTTTGCATATGCCGATGATTAGAATGGTTGGTCACTTGTACACTTGGGGGTGGAGCGAGCGAGCCTGGTGTGATGGCACAAATATCCATGTCTTGTGCATCCTACCTGGCCTCGCTCACTCCATCCCTGAATGTTAAAATTTGTTTTGACCTACAATGTATGAGGCATTCCATTTAGTTCATAGTAGCTACTTATCTCTTGTTTGAGTTGGCACTTCTTAATTGCATTTGGCCGATGATTAGAATGTTCGGTCAACTGTACACTCCGGGGTGTCGCTAGTGAGCCTGGTGTGATGGCACAAATATCAATCTCTTGTGCATCCTACCTGGCCTCACTAACGCCATCCCGGGATGTTCATATTTGTTTCGATCGACAAAGTATGAGGCCCTTGTCATTCTTCCATTTGCTTTCGTATTTTAAAATGCCGATGATTAGAATGTTTGGTCACTTGTAAGGGTGTCAAGTGGGATCCCACTTTTGTCCCACTTGTAGTATAATTTGACTTTTTTAGTACAAATTTTGACATCAAAATTTGAACTACATAGTACAAAATGACATCCCACCGGGATCCCACCTTGACACGCTAGTCACTTGTACACTTGGGGGAGGGGCTAGTGAACCTGGTGCGATGACACAAGTATCAATCTCTTGTGCATCCTACTTGGTTTCACTTACCCCTTCTCTAAATGTTAATATTTGTTCCGACCAACAAAATATGAGGCCCTTGTCATTCTTCCATTTGCTTTCGTATTTTAAAATGCCGATGATTAGAATGTTCGGTCAACTGTACACTCCGGGGTGTCCCTAGTGAGCCTGGTATGATGGCACAAATATCAATCTCTTGTGCATCCTACCTGGCCTTACTAACGCCATCCCGGGATGTTCATATTTGTTTCGACCGACAAAGTATGAGGCCCTTGTCATTCTTCCATTTGCTTTCGTATTTTAAAATGCCGATGATTAGAATGTTTGGTCACTTGTACACTTGGGGGAGGGGCTAGTGAACCTGGTGCGATGACACAAGTATCAATCTCTTGTGCATCCTACTTGGTTTCGCTAACCCCTTCCCTAAATGTTGATATTTGTTCCGACCAACAATGTATGAGGCATGCCTTTTAGTTCATACTACTTGGATCGTTTTTGAGTTTGCTCTTATTCGTTGCAAACATCTATGAGCGTGCACTAATGTTTCTTTGGCTTGTTCATATATGTGCAGATATGACGTGGTATGTCGTGTACAAGGGCAAGGTTCCCGGAGTCTACAACGACTGGGAGGAGTGTCGGAGACAGGTTCACCGTTTTAGCGGTAACAGCTACAAAGGGTACACCACTAGAGCGGAGGCCGAAGATAGATACGCACGCTATTTGGCGGGAGAGAGGAGGGAGCGGAGGAGGAACCGGATGAAGACCACTATCATCGGGATGGTGCTAGTAGTGACTCTAGCTCTCTTCTATGTGATTGTACTTTAGATGATCGATCTTGTGTAACCACTAGCTCATTTGCGACTTTGTAACCCCATAACTTGCATTGTAACCTCGTAACTTCTCTAATGTGAAATCTTGTGAATCATGTGGGGCTAATGTGAAGAACTATGTATGGATAAGCTGTGCTGTTGTTTATATGTGTTATATCCTGTATTGTGCTTGTGATATACAACCTGTATAAATACCTGCCAGGATACAAAAAAAAAATTCGAAATTCGTAGCAGTGGCGCACTAGTGGCCCATCAGTGGCGCAGCTCCACTAAGTAGTAGTGGCGCACTGCGCGGGATCCAGTGGCGCACTGCCCTGTGATCCCCTCCGAGACTAGCAGTGGCGCACCAGGAATCTCATCTGTGGCGCACGTCCTGGAGACAGCAGTGGCGCACGTCCACACGCAGCAGTGGCGCACCACCTCGCTGAAACAGTGGCGCACGCAAAACGGTAGCAGTGGCGCACCTGGTCTAGACAGTGGTGGCGCACTGCCACTGACCAACAGTGGCGCACCACTTTGGAGTAATAGTGGCGCACTGCTGGACATGTCAATGGCGCACCACTGTTATCCAGGCTAGTAGTGGCGCACCCCTAGTGCGCCACTACTAGGAGTTAGCAGTGGCGTGATAGCAGTGGCGCACCACTAGTGCGCCACTGAAGGCTATATGTGGTGCGCCACTGATTGCCTTTTTCCTAGTAGTGTCCGGTGATGATTCCCCTCTCCGGCAGGGTGCCAGAGGCGATCTCCTGAATCCCCCGAGATGGGATTGGCGGCGACGGCGTCTCTGGAACTTTTCTCGTATCGTGGCTCTCGATACTAGGGATTTCGCGACGGAGAGAATAAATAGGCGAAGGGGCAGAGTCGGAGGGGTCCCGAGGGGCCCACCCCATAGCTGGGCGCGGCCCCCCTTGGCTGCGCCGCCAGGTGGTGTGGGGCCCCCTTGGCCCCTCTCCGTCTCTCCTTCAGTGTTCTGGAAGACTCCGTGCAAAATAAGACCGTGGGCTTTTGTTTCGTCCAATTCCGAGAATATTTCCTGTGTAAGATTTCTGAAACCAAAAACAGTAGAAACAAGGAACTGGCGCTTCGGTATCTTGTTAATAGGTTAGTGCCGGAAAATGCATCAAAATGATATAAAGTGTATATAAAACATGTGAGTATTGTCATAAAACTAGCATGGAACATAAGAAATTATAGATACGTTTGAGACGTATCAGGCGGCAACACAGCCCTGATGGACGAGGAGACGAGGATTTGGTACGAGGGCCATCGCACCGACATCCTCCGACCCACTCCGGCCAGTGCTTCGCCCTCACCATCTACGACGTCGACTGCCGCCGCTTCGACGTCGACTGCGCCCGCAGCAACATCGGCCGCCGCTTCGACCACGGCGTGAGAGGAAACTGGGCCGTCAGACACCGCCGTGCCAGGCGGGACTGCCGACGCCCCTGTTTCAGTGTAATTTCCCTCCGATCGCCGATCTGTGGCTGATCCTTTTGCCGATCTGGACGTATTTGTAGCGGGACTTCGTTTTCTTTGAATTTCGACTTTGTCCGCCGAACTCCGGGTGGACGACTGGAAATATGGTTTTCCCCACGAATTAATTTCGTCCAATCCGACGATTGTTTCGTCCGGATTTTGGCGTGGGGAGGCCAAACGAGTGGAGATGCTCTCAGCGTCACGAAGAAACCGCCTTTTCCAGCGGTAGCGCACGGTAGGATGAATTTGTTTACAAAATTGAATGTAGTATCGTTAACAAATAGGACTAGGGATACATACCGCAAGCTCCCCCTGGTCCTTCACGGGTACCATCGCGTCTCGCCAATCAACTGTAGCTGGTACGTCGACAGCCGCCACGCTTCTCGTCAGAAGGCTCAGGAGTAAAAGGGCTCCGAGCAGCCCATGAGCCCGATGCTTGGTACTCACTGCAACATAATAAAACAGAAAGAAAAACATCAACAAAAGATTTGCTCCACTTCAATGAGGATGTACAAATTTAGTAACAAGTCAAATTTTATAAGTTTTTACGGTAGGGACCGTTGAATATGGCCCGTCCAGAAACAAATCCCATGGCATATATTTGTTAATACTATGTGATCAAATGAGTATTTTTTTTCGTCAAAGGGTGAATTTGGTAGATACAAAATGAAATTATACATCAAATAAAATAATAGAATATCACATTAAACCGTGTTTATGGGAGATCAAAATTTCCTGGTGCGTTCAGGGCCGGCCCATAGCGCGGGGCAGAGGGGCGCTCGCCCCGGGCCTCCAGGAGCTAGGGGCCCTGGCCCAAGATTTGTTTGCATATTTAATACACTTATACATATACTTTTTTGGTTGTATAATTTAAAATAATTCTAGAATATAGATGTTTTATGATGTAGCATACCGCTTCTCTACTCTGATTCCTAATACCAGAAGAATCAACAATTACTCTTTAGGCCACACGGCTTAGAATAATTCTAGAAATTACAAAAGATCCAATCATACCTCTACTCTGACTCCTTTTACAAAAATAATTCAATACTTCTAAATAATTTTTCCTGGTGACATTATTTCTTCTAGCCTTTCCAAATATGAACCACAACACCGACTCTCATAAATTTTCTCTGATTAATTTTAGAGATATATATATATATATATATTTATATATGTATATGTAGCTATGGTAAAAATAAGAATAATGATATATAATTTTCTTGAACAATAGAAATAAATAGTTTCAATATCTTTACTGAGATTTCAAAGACCATGTATCTTTCAAATGTAAATATTATTTAGTTTGCTATTGCATTACCCGAATATTTCTCTTGTGGAATACTAATAATATTTTTTAAAATTATGCGTAACCAAATGGCGGAACATGACGGAGATTGTTAGGGGTGCCAAGAACACCAATCGTACTTAAACTGTGAATAAAATGTAAAAATAGCATAAATATATATTTTTAAGGAATTGTCCATAGTAGGGGGCCATGGCCCCTGCCCTAAAAAGCTTCGACACTGTAAAGAAGGGGCCTTTGGTGCCGTGTTGCCTTAGGGCCCTCGAAATCTATGGGCCGGCCCTGGGTGCGTTAGAATGCACCGATCAGGAGCAGGAAGCAGACTCATCAGTCGAGCGCAGTGACAACCGTGGCCCACACAACAGACAAAGCATCCAACGGCTGCAGGAGAAAAGGACAATTTTAACAATCCAATCTTGTAACAAGTGTCAATCCAAAATGAATATCGAACAAGATATAAAAGTGATAGAGCCAAACCACAATTGATCGAGCATCAGCAATTCTATGGTTGTCTTTTTCATAAAATAGATATTGTTAACTGATGATGTGTCACATTGCACCATATCTTGTTGCATTTAATATGTGTATACATACAAGCCCCACAATAGATCGTATATTCGTGTTGTATCTCAAAACAGCGTTTTTTTTAACACGAGCATTTTAACCTATTGGTGCTATTTGTGTTTGTGCCATGTAGGAAACGTTCATGTATCCAGAGTACCACCAGGTTCAACAAAGATCAATCATTACAATCAATCAAAATGTAGAGTCGATACTAAGATCAACCAAAAGAAAACACGGCCTATAGAAGAGCTATGCATTGGCTATTCTATTTTTGATTAATAATAAAGAAGCCGTGTGCATCAATTGATGCAGAGGCTGGGACGATGCTCCCTTATCGAAAAAAAAAAGAGTACCACCAGGTTAGCACAAATCAGCAAGGTGCCTGTGCTCAATTGCGCTTGCCGGCCAGTACGTGGCACGCTAGCACGTACTAGGGCTGCTAAGTGTACAACGCAATCAAGAAATTAAAGGCAAGTAGGCAACAAGCGCACATGTCACATGGCGCTCACAATGCCCCGTGTACCGTATCTATTTTGGTCAGGTAGGAAGGACAAAGGGAAAAGCTAGCATGCATGACGTAATCTTGGAGGAGTGTTCTTGTTAGGGAAAAGGCCGATGCGCAATAAACTACTCTACTCACTGGTGGAAAAACAGGCTTCGGGTGAGCCCCATAAGTCGCGATGCTGCAGGATCCGCGACAAATGGTACCTTTAGTCGCGGTTCGGGAGGAGAACCGCGACCAAAGGCCTGGGCCCAGGGCGCTCGGTGGCCAGCCGGTGCACGTGGGGGGTCTTTAGTCGCGGTTGGCCAGGCCAACCGCGACTAAAGGTGCTCCGAACCTTTAGTCGCGGTTGGCCAGGCCAACCGGGACTAAAGCCCCTCCCCTATATATACCCATCCAGCAGCCAACACTTAGCCATTTGGTGCCATTCTCTTCACAAGCTCACAAGTGGGTGTTAGGTTTGCTTTTGGTTCCTCTTATGCACATAAGGTGTTTGATGAAATGCCCCAAGAGCATGAAACAAACATGATATGAAGTGTTGGAGCCACACTTGAGCTTTCTCATTTATTTTTTCCTCCTCGATCGCGGTTAGCAACTTGAACCTTTGATGTGTCGTTGATAAAATGTGCATGTGTGTGTAGTTCATTGTTTAATTTATATTGTTTGTAGCTAGTTAGTTTAACAAATGCATGATGGTTAATTATATATTTTATATTATAATAATGCAGATGAATCGACAATGGATGTACGGTAACCGACTCTCCGGCGAGTTCAGTGCGGGTTTGAAAGATTTCCTCGTAGTGGCTAATGCGAACAAGCAGGAGGGTTTTGTTATCTGTCCATGTGTTAAATGTAAGAATCAGAAGGGTTACTCTTCCTCAAGAGATGTTCACATGCACCTGCTTCGGCACGGTTTCATGCCAAGCTATAATTGTTGGACCAAGCATGGAGAAAGAGGGGTTATAATGGAAGAAGATGAAGAAGGGGATGATTTCATCGATGAAAGCTATCTTGCTCATTTCGGTGATACTTTCATGGAGGATGCTGAAGGTGAAGGGGAAGGTGAAGGGGAAGGTGAAGAAGAGGCACGTGATGATCCCGTTGATGATCTTGGTCGGACCATTGCTGATGCACGGAGACGCTGCGAAACTGAAAAAGAGAGGGAGAATTTGGATCGCATGTTAGAGGATCACAGGAAGGCGCCTGTACCCCGGATGCGATGATGGTCTGAAAAAGCTGGGCTGCACACTGGATTTGCTGAGATGGAAGGCACAGGCAGGTGTAGCTGACTCGGCATTTGAAAACTTGCTGAAAATGTTGAAGAATATGTTTCCAAAGAATAACGAGTTGCCCGCCACTACGTACGAAGCAAAGAAGGTTGTCTGCCCTCTAGGTTTAGAGGTTCTGAAGATACATGCATGCATCAACGACTGCATCCTCTACCGCGGTGAATACGAGAATTTGAATGAATGCCCAGTATGCACTGCATTGCGTTATAAGATCAGAGGCGATGACCCAGGTGACGATGTTGAGGGCCAGAAACCCAGGAAGAGGGTTCCCGCCAAGGTGATGTGGTATGCTCCTATAATACCACGGTTGAAACGTCTGTTCAGGAACAAAGAGCATGCCAAGTTGTTGCGATGGCACAAAGAGGACCGTAAGTCGGACGGGGAGTTGAGACACCCCGCAGATGGAACGCAATGGAGAAAGATCGACAGAGAGTTCAAAGATTTTGCAGCTGACGCAAGGAACATAAGATTTGGTCTAAGTACGGATGGCATGAATCCTTTTGGCGAGCAGAGCTCCAGCCATAGTACCTGGCCCGTGACTCTATGCATCTACAACCTTCCTCCTTGGTTGTGCATGAAGCGGAAGTTCATTATGATGCCAGTGCTCATCCAAGGTCCGAAGCAACCCGGCAACGACATCGATGTGTACCTAAGGCCATTAGTTGATGAACTTTTACAGCTGTGGGGCAGACCTGGTGTCCGTGTGTGGGATGAGCACAAAGAAGAGGAATTTGACCTACGAGCGTTGCTTTTCGTAACCATCAACGATTGGCCTGCTCTTAGTAACCTTTCGGGACTGTCAAATAAGGGATACAATGCATGCACGCACTGCTTACATGAGACTGAAAGTGTACATTTGCCAAATTGTAAGAAGAACGTGTACCTTGGGCATCGTCGATTTCTTCCGAAAGGTCATCCAGTAAGAAAGAAAGGCAAGCATTACAACGGCAAGGCAGATCACCGGCCGAAGCCTGCGGAACACACTGGTGCGGAGGTATTTGATATGGTCAAGGGTTTGAAAGTCATCTTTGGAAAGGGTCCTGGCGGACAATCAGTTCCGAAGGGAGCTGACGGGCACGTAGCCATGTGGAAGAAGAAATCTATATTCTGGGAGCTAGAATATTGGAAAGTCCTAGAAGTCCGCTCTGCAATCGACGTGATGCACGTTACGAAGAATATTTGCGTGAACATCCTAAGCTTCTTGGGCGTGTATGGGAAGTCAAATGATACAAAGGAAGCACGGCAGGACCAGCAAAGTTTGAAAGACCCTGATGACCGGCATCCGGAACGGTTTCAAGGTCGTGCCAGCTACGCTCTGACCAAAGAAGAGAAGGTCATCTTTTTTGAATGCCTGAGCAGTATGAAGGTCCCGTCAGGATTCTCGTCCAATATAAAGGGAATAATAAACATGGCGGAGAAAAAGTTCCAAAACCTGAAGTCTCACGACTGCCACGTGATTATGACGCAATTGCTTCCGATTGCTTTGAGGGGGCTCCTGCCGGAAAATGTTCGACTGCCCATTGTGAAGCTATGTGCATTCCTCAATGCAATCTCTCAGAAGGTAATCAATCCAGAAGTTCTACCACAGTTACAGAACGATGTGATCCAATGTCTTGTCAGTTTCGAGTTGGTGTTCCCGCCATCCTTCTTCAATATTATGACGCACCTCCTGGTTCACCTAGTCGATGAGATTTCCATTCTCGGTCCTGTATTTCTACACAATATGTTCCCCTTCGAGAGGTTCATGGGAGTATTAAAGAAATATGTTCGTAACCGTGCTAGGCCAGAAGGAAGCATCGCCAAGGGCTATGGAAATGAGGAGGTAATTGAGTTTTGTGTTGACTTTGTTCCTGACCTTAAGCCGATTGGTCTTCCTCAATCGCGGCACGAGGGGAGACTAAGTGGAAAAGGCACGATCGGAAGGAAATCAATGATATGTATGGACGGCCATTCTCTGACTGAAGCACACCACACAGTTCTGACCAATTCCAGCTTGGTTGCTCCGTACTTTGAGAAACACAAGAATATTTTACGCTCGGACAACCCTGGGAAGCCTGAATCCTGGATTAGGAAGGCCCACATGGAGACTTTCGGCAGTTGGTTGAGAAAACATTTAATGAGTGACAATAAGGTTGTAGATCAGCTGTACATGTTGGCCAAGACACCATCTTCGACTATAACGACTTTCCAAGGGTACGAGATAAATGGGAATACATTTTACACGATCGCCCAAGATAAAAAGAGCACCAACCAAAACAGTGGTGTCCGCTTTGATGCAGCAACCGAGAATGGGCAAAAGGTCACATATTATGGTTACATAGAGGAGATATGGGAACTTGACTATGGACCCTCCTTTAGGGTCCCTTTGTTCCGGTGCAAATGGTTCAAGCTAACAGGAGGTGGGGTAAAGGTGGACCAGCAATACGGAATGACAATGGTGGATTTCAACAATCTTGGTTATCTTGACGAACCATTCGTCCTAGCGAAAGATGTCGCTCAGGTTTTCTATGTGAAGGACATGAGTAGCAAATCGAGGAAACGGAAAGATAAGAAAACGATCAGTACATCATGCGATGATCCAAAGCGCCACATTGTTCTTTCAGGGAAAAGAAACATCGTGGGAGTGGAGGACAAGACAGACATGTCAGAAGATTATAATATGTTTGCTGAAATTCCGCCCTTCAAAGTGAACACCGACCCAAGCATTAAGTTAAATGATGAGGATGCTCCATGGATACGGCACAATCGTAAGCAAGCAGGGACACAAGGGAAGAAATGATGTGTAATAATTTATTGTACCAAACTTTGTTGAATGAATCATGTGAATTATATTACCCGTGATGTGTTTGGTGTCCATTTTCGAATGATTCAATTGACTCGAGATAGCACTGATGATACATGAAATTTGGAGTGACTAAGTCATACTCCTGCATGCATACATGAAATTTGGAGTGACTAAGTCATACTCCTTCATACAGGAAATTTGGAGTGACTAAGTCATACTCCTGCATACATGAAATTTGGAGTGATTTAGTCATACTCCTGCCTAGGCGTATAATATGCATACTCGTAGTCTTCATAGCCGCCGCCGTTGTACTGGTAGTCGTCGCCTTCTAAGTTGCCGGCATCGTCGTCGCTGCTGTCGTCGCTGTCGTCGGGCGGCGCTCGTGGCTCAAACTGAGGGTAGCGCAGGCGGGGGATATCGCCGGCCGTGATGTAGTCCATGACGCTCTGCAGAGTCCGGCCGTACCACCATAGCCTGAGGGCAAGGGTAGTTCGAGGCGCAAAGCTCCTCCACCTGCTGGTAGGTTAGAGTGGGTGCGGTGGAAGCCATGAGAGAGTGATGAGAGATTGTAGAGATGTGATGCTGGCCAAGGCGGGCTACCTATATGTACTGACAAATGGCGGGAAAAATGGGAGCGGGAAGACAGGACGCGGGAAGAAAGAGGCGGGGAGAAAGTGGCGGGAAGAAATTGGCGGGAAAAAATTGGCGGGAAGAAAGAGGCCGAAAGAAATTGGCGGGAAACAATTGGCGGGAAGAAAGAGGCGGGAAGACAGGGAAGAAATGGCGGGAAGACGAGGAGGGAAGAGGGGGTCGGCGGAAAGAGGCGGGAAGAGGGGGTTTTAAAATTTTGAATTGAATTAGTTTTATTTTTCTGAATTTTTTGATATATTATTTGTATTTTAAGATTTTGAATTGAATTAGTTTTATTTTTCTGAATTTATTGATATATTATATGTATTTTTAAAATTTTGAATTGAATTAGTTTTATTTTTATGAATTTTTTGATATATTATATGTATTTTTAAAATTTTGAATTGAATTAGTTTTATTTTTATGAATTTTTTGATATATTATATGTATTTTTAATATTTTGAAATGAATTAGTTTTATTTTTCTTAATTTTTTGATATATAATTTGTATTTTTAATATTTTGAATTGAATTAGTTTTATTTTTCTGAATTTATTGATGTATTATTTGTATTTTTAAAATTTTGAATTGAATTAGTTTTATTTTTATGAATTTTTTGATATATTATATGTATTCTAAACATTTCTGAAATGAAATAATTTTGAAAAAAGGCCTTTAGTCGCGGTTGGCCTGGCCACCACCACCGCCACCACCACCACCACCGCCACCGCCACAAAATTTAGACTTAATGATCAAAATTTTAACTTAACAAAATTTTATTTGGGATCGAGAGGGGGCGGCGAGGGTTATGTGTCCTCGGCACCGCCACCGCCCTCTCGGTCACCGCCACACCGGTCTCTCGGTCACGCGGTCACTGCGTCCCCCTTTCGCCACCGCCACCGGTCTCTCGGTCACGCGGTCATCGCGTCCCCCTTTCGCCACCACCACCGTTCTCTCGGTCACGCGGTCACTGCATGCGAGGCGAGGTCGATCGTCCGCATATACACATCTAATACACGCGTCCCCCCTCTCGCCTCCCTCGTCGCCCTCTCTCTTTATATGTAGAAGAGATGTGATAATGCTGGCATATACACAATTAATTTGTTTTGACTACATGTTTTCAGGGATCGACATATGGCGGACGATAGAGCTGACCCGATTCTGGACAACTATGATCCGGACGCTGAAGACCATATGTTCGGCATCATAAAAGGCGATATTCCATATGTGCCGACCGGAGAAGAAGAAGATGATATCTCTTCTTATCTGAACCTTGAGTGTGAAGATGAAGGGCGCCGTCAGCAAGCAGATGATGCCGAAGAAACGTCGATAAACGACGATCTTCAATTGGAAGTAGCAACCACCTCCGGCGCCGAGGTATATATATATATATACATATTGAGCGTCTGGTGATACAACTAACTGATTTGAATAAATGTGTGTGTACTAACACGCGCGACTCTCTTTCTTATTTTAGCCCTCGGCCGGATCGTCGAAAAAATCGAGTACGTCGTCAAAGCGTGGCGCAACCAAGACGATGAAAGCAGGAGAAACATGCACCATCGATGTTGTCGACGAAGAAACCGGCAGGCCGCTGGAGCCCAGCAAGAACGCCACCAAGTTTGTCAGCCAATGCGGAGCCGTTGTTAGAGACAACGTCTCGATCACCCGCCAGGAGTGGAATGAGCCAAAGAAGGCACGTGTTGGTTTCACTTTTGTCGATAAGAGAGAAAAAAAAGATTGCTTCAACAAGCTTATGGAACATTTCGTTCTACCTCCGGAATACCGCAAATACGATGAGGAGGGTAACAAGATTGCGGAAAACAAGAAGAGGCGCAAGCTAGTCAAACAGTTCGCTCTTTCTAGGATGGCCAACGCATTCCGGAAATACAAGCAAAATCTAGCCCATGACTTTGTCAACCAGGGCAAGACTCCGGATTTCAAAGGACAATATGAGAAACTGCAACATGATTGGCCAGAATTTGTGAAGCAAAAGAAATCGGAGCAGTTCCTTGAACTATCGAAAAAAAATAAGGAAAATGCGGCCAAGAAGGAGTACAATCATAAAATGGGGCCAGGAGGGTATCGCTTTTGGCAGCCTAAGTGGGAGAAGATGGAGAACGAGCTGAGGGCGCGAGGAATCCGTCCAGGTACGGAGGGATGGGACCCAAGGGCCAAAAGCTGGTGGTACGGGCATGGGGGATCGCTGAACCCGGAGACAGGGGAGTGTGTTTATCAGGGCAAAATAATTACACCCACCCAAAAGCTTATTGAGGCAATGAGGGAGGCTCAAGAGGGGAGGATCAGGTTCAACAGAGAGAACGACGCCCTGACAAAAGCCCTCGGGAATCCTGAACACGGAGGACGTATACGAGGCATGGGGCCCATTCCGTGGAAAATAGGGTTCCCCGGAACGATGACCCGTACGGTTACAGAAGCCGTAAGAGAAAGATGGATCGGGATGCAGATGTTGTGGCGAAGTTGGTAACGGAAATGGATGTGATGAAGAAAACCGTGAGTGTACTAGTCGCCGAAAGAGATGCAGCTCGGGCGCAGCATGCTGAAGATCATCCAATGGATCTCGGAAGCCAGCAGAGAAGAAGCAGCGTGGCTTCCACGGAGGCCTCACCGGCTGGTGCACCGACGATAGAAATTACTGCACCGGAGCCTCTGGTGGTCGAAATTACTGCACCGGAGCCTCCTCGCTACCCCGTGGACGATATAAAGGAGATGAAAGCATGTCATCTGTATTATCCTATCGGGAACATGTCCATGAAGGTAGCCATCGGCAGTGCTTTACCACTGGAGCACTCCACCACAACAACCCCATTCAAGATGGCTATGCTCGTGTGACGGTGGAGGAGATAGTCCAAGGGTTTGAGAACCCGGACATTGACATTGCTACACCCGAAGGGGTGAAAAGACTTGGAGATGTCAAGCGCCAGTTCATTCTATGGCAGAAGAAATTTATCAAGTTTCCATGCGAGGCGCCAACAAGTCCACCCCCGTACGGTGGTGGTGGTGGCGGTGGCGGTGACGGTGGCGGTGGCGGTGGCGGTGACGGTGGCGGTGGCGGTGACGGTGGCGGTGGTGCTTCACCTAATACACCTCATTCACGTCAGCCCACGCCGCCGCCCCCCAGTCCTCGTCCGGCGGGTGATCAGACACCGGTACCGCCCCCCAATCCACCTCCGGCGAAGAAGCAGAAGCAGTACTGGGTTATTAACCCGGACCCTTACGTACCTAAGAAAACAAAGGTACCGGAGGTATCATCGAAGCCTCTCCCCACGAGGCCTTGGGAAAGTAGTGCCGAGGAAGTCGAGGCGGGCGCGGCTGCTGATTTAGAGAAATGGAAGGCGAGCGTCAAGAGGAAAATAGAGGCGAGCCCAAGCCGTATATTCGACAAGGAAAAGCAGTGGGCTAAGTCATTTTTGAACACACCGTCCCAAGCCGCGAAGAATCTGCGACGACTATTTACGTGAACTTCGTAGGCAAGCCCGCGCGTTCAAGAACAGGCAAGAGTTGGGGGAGAAGACAGCCGTGTAGGACGTGGCCGAGTCAAAATTAGAAAGGGGGAAAGAAGTTGCCCAGCTCGGGAACAAAGTAAACAATCGATCGCCCCGCTCATAGTGCAAGCCGCCGATCCGGATGCCCCCGATATCATAGCAGCTGCGGCAGACATGGATTGACTGTAACGAGTGCCGTAGAACAAGCGGCCGAGTTAGGTATCACTCTTCGTGCAATCGCTAGGCCTTGATGAGGCGCCAATGAAGGACGTAGTATTTACATATGTTAAGAATGGCCCTCTCGTCGAGCCTGCGCAGAAGGGGATCTACCTCGACAAATGATAGGTCTGATAAATTGGTACAAGGGTTACATAAAACATAAAAACGCCAAAGATTATATCTATGAGGAAGTTAGATATGAGCATCACTTCAAACATTACCGGGTACAAATTCCTCTGAGTGAATTGTTCCAGCTGTTCAATCTGCGCGACCTCGACAAATCTATCATCAGTTGCTACGTTCTGTAAGTGATTTATTAATTTCTACCCCATCTCGTTCATTGCCTGCACTGTCCTAACTATCTTGTTGTGTACGCTATTATGCAGAATGAAGAAGCGGGAAATGCGAATAAGGAACATCCATGATGTTGGGTTCATTGACCCACACATCGTTAATTCACATGTGTTAGAACACCACCCCGCCGACGTGGAGGATGACCTGTGGCGGTTTATTAGAAAACAGCAACAGAAAAGTGATATTCTATTTCCTTACCATTTTGGGTGAGTGTTTCTGTCTTGAGCACATTCTCTTTTGTTTACTCCATGCATGGTATGTGGCTAATCGATGAGTTATGCATGACTGTGCATGTATCGTGTCCGCAGGTTCCACTGGATTCTTATGGTAATTAAAGTTCAGACCTCCTCAGTTCTCGTCCACGACTCTCTGAATATGGATCCGGCGCTTTGGGGCGACATGAGAAAAATGATGCAAAAGTAATTATTTTCATTCATTTGCGCTCTATATCGATCGGCCTATTTCGTTCATCATTTCCTAATATCAAGTAACTAATTAATAACTCTCTTGTTTATTTAATTTTCTTTGCCTCGTAGGGTTTGGAGACGGTTCGTAGATACCAAGGTCGGTGAATTCAAAAAAGAGCTACATTTTAAAATGGCAGTGCGGACGATCGGGGATACTCAGCCACCTGGGGACCAACCTATGTGGATACTATGTTTGTGAGAGGATCCGGAGATACTGCAATGAGCGGGACCAGACGTGTGAGAACAACATCCTGAGGAATAACCTCCGGAAGACGCTTAGTCCAGAAGCTCGCTTCCGACCACTTCAAGAGGAACTAGCTGGATGGTTGGCGAGGGAAGTCATCGATCCTAAAGGAGAACACTATTACGATGACGTAGAACTTTATATGCACCAGAATTTGTAACTAACTTGTTCAAAATTGTATATGGTCATCCGATATTGAATATATATTGTATATGGTCATCCGATATTGAATATATATTGTATATTCCTCTTGAATTCTTTTTGGTTCTAATTTCAAATTTGTTTGAAATTGTACATTCATATGCATGTATGTATACAGTACCGTAGAATATGTGAAACTCCTTCAAAATTAAAACCCAAAAGAAATAAAATAATACAAATTAAAAAGAAACCAGATTTAGGGGGAGGGGGGCTAAAACCCTAAACCCTGCGGAGGCCTTTAGTCGCGGTTGGCCTAAATATGTGAAACTCCTTCAGAATTAAAACCCAAAAGAAATAAAATAATACAAATTAAAAAGAAACCAGATTTAGGGGGAGGGGGGCTAAAACCCTAAACCTGCGGGAGGCCTTTAGTCGCGGCTGGCCGAAGAAGAACCGCGACTAAAGGTCCTCCGCCTCGGCGCGCCTGCGGCCCACGTGGACGGGCCTTTAGTCGCGGTTCGTAAGGAACCGCGACTAAAGGGGGGGGCCTTTAGTCGCGCAGCTTTGGTCGCGGTTGCGCCACCGCGACTAATGGCAGTTGCCAACCGCGACCAAAGCCCTTTTTTCCACCAGTGACTGGCGTCTTTTTCAGGAAGCGCCACATCCTTAGAGGTCGCCTGCATTATTGTTGGACCACGTACATTCGAGGCAGAGGCACTGACTCCATTCTGATGCACGTTCAAGGGAGTCCCGTTCCAACGCGCGCGAGTCCGGCCTGACACATCTCATGTCCTTCTTTCTTTTCCTAAAGCCTAATTTCTCTCTCTATTTCTGCTGCTTAATTAGCTAGTCAGCGGCATTGACGGTAGTCCCGGCGGGCGGCCGCCGTGCTCGATCCCTTCCTTGCCTGAAGCTGGCGGCGCTGAGGAGGTGGAGGCGTCGCCGGAGTGGCTTTTGCGGTCGTCGTTCCCCTTCTCCGCTGGCGGTGCTCCGGTGGTGTGCTGCGGCGGATCTGGCGACCTCTTCGTGCTGTCTGCTCTGCGGAGTGCTGGAGCACGCAAATCCCTGGCCGGCGACCGAGAGACGGCGGCGCTGGGAGTTCTTGATCTAGAAGGTGATAGTGTTCGGGAGCAGGACGACGGCGACAATGCACCAGGATGGAGGCTCGTTCGAGCTGAGTTCCGAAGACTTCCCGCTCGCAGAGGGGCTCCTCCGATACCAAGGCGTCAAGGGAGGAGTTGCGGCGGCGCGCCGGCGGTACGTGCTGGTTGTCTTCGTCAAGGTCGGGATCCAGGAGGACTTGTTCATAATTTCAACTTTGTACTGGGTCTTTCTGTTAGAATATTGTTCCTGTAATATTATCTCCTTTACCGCAAAAAAAATGCCGCTGACGAGCTTTTTTGGCGAATCGCCATCGTGGAGTCTAGCCGTTGCGAATCGAAGCTAGACGGCGGCGGCGCGGCGGCAGTTGTGCCACCGCCCGGAATCGATTTTCTTTCTGTAAGCAAAAGCTAACCATGCTAGTCCAGATCGATCGCGAGAGGAGGCAGGAATTTGAAGAAAAATCACAACAAATTTGTAAGCACACGAAGAACTCACCAAGGCTTTGATGAGGTCTAAGACCCCGGGAGTGGCCCGATCTCGCAGCTTGACCCCGAAATCCAAGGGAAGAGGTGGGAGAGCGCGAAGAACACGAAGAACACGACGAACACGGGGAACTCCGAGACTCACGCACGCACACCAACCCGATACACCCGATGTTTACCTCCGTGGCTCGATGGACCACGCCAATAGAATCTCCGAGGAAGAGGCGCGCGGCAGAATTCCCGGAGAGAGATTGGGGTTGGAGAAGAAGAGCTTGATGAGAGAGAGAGAGTAACTTGTACTAGAATCTCACTCAACAAGATCCAAATCAACAACCAAGGTGCCTTGATTACAGAGGGATGATACCCAAGGGAGACTAAGCTCAAAGGTAGGTTTGAGTTCAAAACAAGTCTAACCCTAATCTGGAGGAAGGGGTGAGGTACTTATAGGTCCAGATTCGTACAGGGGTAAAATCGGCATTACATAACTTATCCTGGTCCATAGATGCAAAATCAACGGTTGAGATGAAGTCAACAGGGGTGGGGCCGGCAGTGCCGGTGAGGTTTGGCCGGCAGTGCCGATGTGGCCGGCAGTGCCGCTGGACCTGGGCCGGCAGTGCCGATCTTGGCCTTCCTCGCGTCTTCAGCTGGTGGGTTCGGCAGTGCCGGGGTCTTGGGAGCGGCAGTGCCGGGGTGAGCAGGCCGGCAGTGCCGGGGGCTGGAGGCCGGCAGTGCCGGTGCCTGGAGGCCGGCAGTGCCGGCCCTGAGGGGCGTCCTTCAGCGGCCACTCTTCTTCTCCTTCTTCCTTGTCCATCTTCGGGTCTGCTGCGACGTCCTTCTCTCGAGGTTCATATCTGATAACACAAAGCATATCGGCCTGAGGTAGCAGTCCATCCAATGGGGTATCGAGATCAAGGGTAGTAAGGAGTGAGTTCACCTTATCATGTAGCGCTTTGACTCGGGCTCGCGTCATCGGTCCACTTGGTGGACTTGTTGGTCTTGGTTTGGAGGTGTCCGAAGGCCACCCCACATCATCTCCCCCCCCCTTGGGAAAGAGTCGCCCTCGACTCTTGTGCCTCCTCATCTTCATGATATGGCGATAAGTCCGCAACGTTGAACGTGTTGCTCACCAAGTACTTGGAGGTGGGAATGTCGATGACGTAAGCGTTGTTGTTGATGCGTTTGAGGACCTTGAAGGGGCCATCTCCTCTTGGCTTGAGCTTGGAGTTGCGTTCATGTGGGAACCTTTCCTTCCGGAGGTGGATCCAAACGAGGTCGCCTTCTTGAAATATGCGTTCCTTCTTCTTGGCGTTGAGGCGGGTAGTTTGACGAAGCACATGTTCTTGAATAGTAGCTCTTGTTTCTTCATAAAGTTTCTTCACGGCGGCGGTGCGCTTGTCGAAATCCATGTTGATCCGCTCATGAAGGGGGAGCGGGAGTATGTCGAGTGCCGTGAGCGGCTCAAACCCGTAGACGACCATGAAGGGACTCCTTGATGTTGTCGAGTGCTTGGCGCGGTTGTAGGCGAACTCCGCGTGTGGAAGGCACTCCTCCCATGACTTCAAGTTCTTCTTCACGAGGATGCGTAGGAGGGTGGAGAGGCTTCGATTGACCACTTCCGTTTGGCCGTCCGTTTGCGGGTGCGAGGATGATGAGAATAAGAGCTTCACTCCAAACTTTGCCATGAGCGACTTCCAAAGATAACTCATGAACTTGACGTCTCGATCCGACACAATGCTTTGCGGTACTCCATGTAGGCGAACAATTTCCCTGAAAAACAATGAAGCAATGTGTGAAGCATCGTCGCTCTTATGGCAAGGTATGAAATGAGCCATCTTAGAGAATCTATCCACTACGACGAATATAGAATCATGACCATGCTTAGTGCGAGGCAATCCTAGAACAAAATCCATGCTAATATCGGTCCATGGTGCATATGGAATAGGCAATGGAGTGTAAAGACCATAAGGGTTGGAGGTAGACTTAGCTTGTAAGCAAGTGGTGCACCGGCGGCTGATGTCTACTTCCCCCTCCTTTTCCTGTAGACAGTGTTGGGCCTCCAAGAGCAGAGGTTTGTAGAACAGCAGCAAGTTTTCCCTTAAGTGGATCACCCAAGGTTTATCGAACTCAGGGAGGAAGAGGTCAAAGATATCCCTCTCATGCAACCCTGCAACCACAAAGCAAGAAGTCTCTTGTGTCCCCAACACACCAAATAGGTGCACTAGTTCGACGAAGAGATAGTGAAATACAGGTGGTATGAATATATATGAGCAGTAGCAACGGTGCCAGAAAATAGCTTGCTGGCGTGTAGTTGATGGTGGTAGTATTGCAGCAGTAGTAACGCAGTAAAACAGTAAACAAGTAGCGATAGCAGTATTTAGGAACAAGGCCTAGGGATCAGACTTTCACTAGTGGACACTCTCAACATTGATCACATAACAGAATAGATAAATGCATACTCTACACTTTTGTTGGATGATGAACACCATTGCGTAGGATTACACGAACCCTCAATGCCGGAGTTAACAAGCTCCACAATTAAATGTTCATATTTAAGTAACCTTTGAGTGTAAGATAGATCAATATGACTAAACCAAGTACTAACATAGCATGCACACTGTCACCTTCATGCATATGTAGGAGGAATGGATCACATCAATACCATCATAGCAATAGTTAACTTCATAATCTACAAGAGATCATAATCATAGCATATGCCAAGTACTAACACGGATGCACACACTGTCACCATTACATCGTGCATGAGGAATAAAACTACTTTAATAACATCACTAGAGTGGCACATAGATAAATTGTGATACAAAACTCATATGAATCTCAATCATGTAAATCAGCTCATGAGATTATTGTATTGAGGTACATGGGAGAGAGATGAACCACATAGCTACCGGTACAGCCCCGAGCCTCGATGGAGAACTACTCCCTCCTCATGGGAGCAGCAGCGGTGATGAAGATGGCGGTGGAGATGGCAGCGGTGTCGATGGAGGAGCCTTCCGGGGGCACTTCCCCGTTCCGGCGGCGTGCCGGAACAGAGACTCATGTCCCCCAGATCTTGGCGTCGCGATGGCGGCGGCTCTGGAAGGTTTATGTGGGTTTCGTCGAACTTATCAGGGTTTTCGATCCAGGGGCTTTATATAGGCGAAGAGGCGGCGCAGGAGGGTCGAAGGGGCGACGACACCATAGGGCGGCGCGGCCAGGGCCTGGGCCGCGCCGGCCTATGGTCTGGGGGCCCAGTGCCCCCCCTCTGGTCCTTCCCGGGTGTTCTGGATGCTTCCGGTGAAAATAGGAACTTAGGCGTTGATTTCGTCCGATTCCGAGAATATTTCGTTACTAGGATTTCTGAAACCAAAAACAGCAGAAAACAGGAACTGGCACTTCGGCATCTTGTTAATAGGTTAGTTCCAGAAAATGCACGAATATGACATAAAGTGTGCATAAAACATGTAGATAACATCAATAATGTGGCATGGAACATAAGAAATTATCGATACGTTGGAGACGTATCAGCATCCCCAAGCTTAGTTCTGCTCGTCCCGAAAGGTGTAAAACGATAACAAAGATAATTTCTGGAGTGACATGCCATCATAACCTTGATCATACTATTTGTAAAGCATATGTAGTGAATGCAGCGATCAAAACAATGTATATGACATGAGTAAACAAGTGAATCATATAGCAAAGACTTTTCATGAATGGTACTTCAAGACAAGCATCAATAAGTCTTGCATAAGAGTTAACTCATAAAGCAATAATTCAAAGTAAAGGCATTGAAGCAACACAAAGGAAGATTAAGTTTCAGCGGTTGCTTTCAACTTGTAACATGTATATCTCATGGATAGTTGTCAATGCAAAGCAATATAACAAGTGCAATAAGCAAGTATGTAAGAATCAATGCACAGTTCACACAAGTGTTTGCTTCTTGAGGTGGAGAGAAATAGGTGAACTGACTCAACAATGAAAGTAAAAGAATGGTCCTTCGAAGAGGAAAAGCATCGATTGCTATATTTGTGCTAGAGCTTTGATTTTGAAAACATAAAGAGAGCATAAAAATAAAGTTTTGAGAGGTGTATATTGTTGTCAACGAATGGTAGCGGGTACTCTAACCCCCTTGCCAGACAAACCTTCAAAGAGCGGCTCCCATTTTATTTTATTTTTGGGTGGCACTCCTTCCAACCTTTCTTACACAAACCATGGCTAACCGAATCCTCGGGTGCCTGCCAACAATCTCATACCATGAAGGAGTGCCTTTTTATTTTAGTTTTATTATGATGACACTCCTCCCAACCTTTGCTTACACAAGCCATGGCTAACCGAATCCTTCGGGTGCCGTCCAACAATCACATACCATGGAGGAGTGTCTATTTTTGTTAATTAATTTGGGACTGGGAATCCCATTGCCAGCTCTTTTTGCAAAATTATTGGATAAGCGGATGAAGCCACTAGTCCATTGGTGAAAGTTGCCCAACAAGATTGAAAGATAAACACCACATACTTCCTCATGAGCTATAAAACATTGACACAAATCAGAGGTGATAAATTTTGAATTGTTTAAAGGTAGCACTCAAGCAATTTACTTTGGAATGGCAGGAAATACCATGTAGTAGGTAGGTATGGTGGACTCAAATGGCATAGTGTTGTTTGGCTCAAGGATTTGGATGCATGAGAAGTATTCCCTCTCGATACAAGGTATAGGCTAGCAAGGCTATTTGAAACAAACACAAGGATGAACCAGTGCAGCAAAACTCACATAAAAGACATATTGAAAACATTATAAGACTCTACACCGTCTTCCTTGTTGTTCAAACTCAATACTAGAAATTATCTAGACCTTAGAGAGACCAAATATGCAAACCAAATTTTAGCATGCTCTATGTATTTCTTCATTAATGGGTGCAAAGTGTATGATGCAAGAGCTTAAACATGAGCACAACAATTGCCAAGTATCACATTATCCAAGACATTTATAGCAATTACTACATGTATCATTTTCCAATTCCAACCATATAACAATTTAACGAAGAGGAAACTTCGCCATGAATATTATGAGCTAAGAACACATGTGTTCATACGAACCAGCGGAGCATGTCTCTCTCCCACACAAGCATGATGTAATCCAATTTATTCAAACACAAACAAAAATAAGAAACATACAGACGCTCCAAGCAAAGCACATAAGATGTGACCGAATAAAAATATAGTTTCAAGAGAAGGAACCTGATAATTTGTCGATGAAGAAGGGGATGCCTTGGGCATCCCCAAGCTTAGACGCTTGAGTCTTCTTAGAATATGCAGGGGTGAACCACCGGGGCATCCCCAAGCTTAGAGCTTTCACTCTTCTTGATCATAGTATATCATCCTCCTCTCTTGACCCTTGAAAACTTCCTTCACACCAAACTTCTCATAAACTTCATTAGAGGGGTTAGTACATAATCAAAAACTCACATGTTCAGAGGTGACACAATCATTCTTAACACTTCTGGACATTGCTCAAAGCTACTGGAAGGTAATGGAACAAAGAAATCCACCCAACACAGCGAAAGAAGCAATGCGAAATAAAAGGCAGAATCTGTCAAAACAGAACAGTCCGTAAAGACGAATTTTTAATAAATACTTCCGTTGCTCAGATCAGAAAACTCAAAACTAATGAAAGTTGCAGACATATCTGAGGAACACGCACGTAAATTGGCATATTTTTCTGATTTTTCTACAGAGAAAACAGCCCAGATTCGTGACAGATAGAAATCTGTTTCTGCGCAGAAATCCAAATCTAGTATCAACCTTCGATTAGAGGCTTCACTTGGCACAACAAAACACAAAACTAAGATAAGGAGAGGTTGCTACAGTAGTAAAAAACTTCCAAGACACAAATATAAAACAAAGTACTGTAGCAAAATAACACATGGGTTATCTCCCAAGAAGTTCTTTCTTTATAGCCGTTAAGATGGGCTCAGCAGTTTTAATGATGCACTCGCAAGAAATAGTATTTGAAGCAAAAGAGAGCATCAAGAGGCAAATTCAAAACACATTTAAGTCTAACATGCTTCCTATGCATAGGAATCTTGTAAATAAACAAGTTCATGAAGAGCAAAGTAACAAGCATAGGAAGATAAAACAAGTGTAGTTTCAAAAATTTCAGCACATAGAGAGGTGTTTTAGTAACATGAAAATTTCTACAACCATATTTTCCTCTCTCATAATAACTTTTAGTAGCAACATGAGCAAACTCAACAATATAACTATCACATAAAGCATTCTTATCATGAGTCTCATGCATAAAATTATTACTCTCCACATAAGCATAATCAATTTTATTAGTAGTTGTAGTGGGAGCAAATTCAACAAAGTAGCTATCATCAAATGTAGGAGGCATATTGTAATCATAATCAAATTCACTCTCCATAGTAGGTGGAACCAAAAGACTACTATCATTATAATCATCATAAATAGGAGGCAAAGTATCATCAAAGAAAATTTTCTCCTCAATGCTTGGGGGACTAAAAAGATCATGCTCATCAAAACCAGCTTCCCCAAGCTTAGAATTTTCCATATCATTAGCAACAATGGTATTCAAAGTGTTCATACTAACATGTTCCATGGGTTTTTAAATTTTCGGATCAAACCATCCATGTCTTAACTCAGGAAATAGAATAAAAAGCTCATTGTTGTCCATTATGCCAAACTAGTGTAAACAAGAAACAAAAAGATGCAATTGCAGGATCTAAAGGAAATAGCTTCGAGTACTTACAACAACGGAAAATAGCTTGGTAGCCGAGGTCCGGAGTGTGAGTACCTTTTACCTTTCCTCCCCGGCAACGGCGCCAGAAAATAGCTTGATGTCTACTTCCCCCTCCTTTTCCTGTAGACAGTGTTGGGCCTCCAAGAGCAGAGGTTTCTAGAACAGCAGCAAGTTTTCCCTTAAGTGGATCACCCAAGGTTTATCGAACTCAGGGAGGAAGAGGTCAAAGATATCCCTCTCATGCAACCCTGCAACCACAAAGCAAGAAGTCTCTTGTGTCCCCAACACACCAAATAGGTGCACTAGTTCGGCGAAGAGATAGTGAAATACAGGTGGTATGAATATATATGAGCAGTAGCAACGGTGCCAAAAAATAGCTTGCTGGCGTGTAGTTGATGGTGGTAGTATTGCAGCAGTAGTAACGCAGTAAAACAGTAAACAAGTAGCGATAGCAGTATTTAGGAACAAGGCCTAGGGATCAGACTTTCACTAGTGGACACTCTCAACATTGATCACATAATAGAATAGATAAATGCATACTCTACACTTTTGTTGGATGATGAACACCATTGCGTAGGATTACACGAACCCTCAATGCCGGAGTTAACAAGCTCCACAATTAAATGTTCATATTTAAGTAACCTTTGAGTGTAAGATAGATCAATACGACTAAACCAAGTACTAACATAGCATGCACACTGTCACCTTCATGCATATGTAGGAGGAATAGATCACATCAATACCATCATAGCAATAGTTAACTTCATAATCTACAAGAGATCATAATCATAGCATATGCCAAGTACTAACACGGATGCACACACTGTCACCATTACATCGTGCAGGAGGAATAAAACTACTTTAATAACATCACTAGAGTGGCACATAGATAAATTGTGATACAAAACTCATATGAATCTCAATCATGTAAAGCAGCTCATGAGATTATTGTATTGAGGTACATGGGAGAGAGATGAACCACATAGCTACCGGTACAGCCCCGAGCCTCGATGGAGAACTACTCCCTCCTCATGGGAGCAGCAGCGGTGATGAAGATGGCGGTGGAGATGGCAGCGGTGTCGATGGAGGAGCCTTCCGGGGGCACTTCCCCGTTCCGGCGGCGTGCCGGAACAGAGACTCCTGTCCCCCAGATCTTGGCGTCGCGATGGCGGCGGCTCTGGAAGGTTTCTGTGGGTTTCGTCGAACTTATCAGGGTTTTCGATCCAGGGGCTTTATATAGGCGAAGAGGCGGCGCAGGAGGGTCGAAGGGGCGACGACACCATAGGGCGGCGCGGCCAGGGCCTGGGCCGCGCCTGCCTATGGTCTGGGGGCCCAGTGCCCCCCCTCTGGTCCTTCCCGGGTGTTCTGGATGCTTCCGGTGAAAATAGGAACTTTGGCGTTGATTTCGTCCGATTCCGAGAATATTTCGTTACTAGGATTTCTGAAACCAAAAACAGCAGAAAACAGGAACTGGCACTTCGGCATCTTGTTAATAGGTTAGTTCCAGAAAATGCACGAATATGACATAAAGTGTGCATAAAACATGTAGATAACATCAATAATGTGGCATGGAACATAAGAAATTATCGATACGTTGGAGACGTATCAGCGGCAAAGGAGTTCCATGTCGCGGTACATTCTTGGCCAATAGTAGTGGGTTGAGAGCATGGCGTATGTCTTCTCTCGACCAAAGTGTCCCATAAGACCACCTCCATGTGACTCTTGCAAAAGCAATTTTCGAAGCGAGGACTCGGGAATGCAAATCTTGTTAGCTTTAAACAAGTAGCCATCATGCAAATAGAAATCATCCACTCCTCGTTCAACGGAGCACTTCTCAAATATTGGAGCAAAGAAAGAATCGGAAGGATGGAGTTCTTTGATCTCTTCAAGTCCCAAGACATGAACATCCAAACGAGTAAGCAAAAGAGTGTTTTTGCAGGAAAGAGCATCCGCCACAACGTTGTCCTTGCCCTTCTTGTATTTGATCACATATGGGAAGGACTCAATGAACTCGACCCATTTTGCATGTCGTTTGTTCAAGTTGTGTTGGCTTTTCAAATATTTCAAGGACTCATGGTCGGAATGAATGATAAACTCTTTTGGCCAAAGGTAGTGTTGCCAAACTTCAAGAACACGAACCAAAGCGTAGAGCTCCTTGTCATATATAGGATAGTTGAGGCGTGCGCCATCTAACTTCTCACTATAGTATGCCACGGGTTTGCCCTCTTGCATAAGAACACCACCAATACCAAGCCCACTTGCATCACACTCAATCTCAAAAGTTTTGGCAAAATTTGGAAGAACAAGAAGGGGAGCTTCGGTAAGGCGTTTCTTCAACTCATCAAAAGCATTTTGTTGGGCCTTGCCCCAAACAAATGGAACATTCTTCTTGGTAAGCTCATTCAAAGGGCAAGCAATGGTGCTAAAATCTTTCACAAAGCGGCGGTAGAAACCGGCAAGTCCATGGAAACTTCGGACTTGACCAACATTTGTAGGAGTAGGCCAATTGTGGATGGCCTCCACCTTGGAAGAATCAACTTCAATCCCATTAGCGGAAACCACAAAGCCAAGGAAAACCAATTTGTTTTGAGCAAAGGTGCACTTGGGGAGGTTAGCATATAGCTTTTCATGACGCAAGATGCACAAGACCTCTCTCACATGTTGCACATGGTCCTCAAGATTTTTGCTATAAATGAGAATATCATCGAAATAGACAACCACACTCTTGCCAATGAGAGGACGCAAGATGTGATTCATGAGGCGCATGAAAGTAGATGGAGCATTGGAAAGACCGAAAGGCATAACGAGCCATTCATAGAGACCAAGTTTGGTCTTGAATGCCGTTTTCCATTCATCACCAATGGCCATGCGGATTTGGTGGTAGCCACTACGCAAATCGACTTTAGAGAAAATCGTGGCACCACTTAACTCATCAAGCATGTCATCTAAACGCGGAATGGGATGGTGGTAACGGACGGTAATGGCATTGATGGGGCGACAATCCATACACATCCGTTGTGTCGCATCCGGTTTAGGCACAAGAATCACGGGAACCGCACACGGGCTAAGGCTTTCGTGGACGTACCCTTTGGCGAGGAGATCTTGAATTTGGCGTTGGATCTCCTTTGTATCCTTGGGGTTGGTGCGGTAGGCGGCACGGTTTGGAAGCGGAGCGCCGGGTATGAGGTCGATGCGGTGTTCTATGCCTCGAAGTGGTGGTAGTCCATGAGGGAGCTCGTCGGGGAAGACGTCTTGAAACTCCTTCAAAAGAGACAACAAAGACGAAGGAATGTTGGTTAAGTCGTTAGTCGCTAACGATGGTCCTTTGCATATGAGCACATAGTGCAATATGGTGGATGGGTTCTCTTGGAGCTCTCTCCACTCACTCTTGGTGGCTAGAAGGACACTCTTGGACTCACTCATATATGGCTTGTGGCGCTCACTATCTTTGTGGTGGGTCGCTCCCTCTCCTCTCATCTCACTATGGTGGGTGCGGAGTTGTGCCCTCGCTAAAGCCTTCGCATTATCCGTGATGATTTGGCTAGGAGTCATCGGGCGCAACTCAAACTTCTTGTCGTTGACCTTGAAGGTGTATGTGTTGGAGAGTCCATCATGTATAGCCTTCTTGTCAAATTTCCAAGGGCGGCCAAGCAACATGTGGCACACTGTCATGGGTACCACGTCACACTCAATAGTATCCTCATAAGGTCCAATCTTGAAAGTGACGGTGACGGTATGTTGTATCTTGACGTTGCCCTTGTCACTCAACCATTGGATATGGTAAGGGTGAGGATGCTTGCGGAGAGTGAGGTTGAGCTTCTCACACAACTCGGTGCTTGCAAGGTTATGGCAACTTCCACCGTCGATGATGACCTTGATCGATTTGCCACCAATTCCGGCACGGGTTTGGAATATGTTGCACCGTTGGTCTTCCATAGCTTGCGGTTGAGTTGTTAGCACCCTTGTGACCACAAGTGAGGGACTTGGGTCATGCTCACATAAGAGAGGATCTTCTCCACTTTCTTGCTCATAAGCTTCTTCACTTTCCACGGTGGCTTGCACAAGGGCCTCGTATTCATCTTCATCTAGCGTCTCGATGTCACCATTCTCCATAGTGATCATAACCTTGGTGTTCTTGCACTCAAACGATTTGTGACCTTGGGTGCCACACTTGAAGAAAGTGACACTAGAGGGTCCCGTGGATGCCTTAGAGGAGGCGGTGGAGGAGACCGTTTGCTTCATGCGACTTTGGATAGTCGGTTTCTTGGATGGTGTAGAGGACTCGGCGGGTTTGACACTTGTAGTAGGAGGAGTTGATGTAGCAAGCTTGGAGGCGAAGTAAGTCTTGGACTTGGAGTACTTGATGTCCTCAATCACTTGGCGCTCGGCCTTCGATGCTTGGTGGACCAACTCAACCATGTTGGAGTATGGTTGGAACTCCACAATCCTCTTGATGGGGTAATTGAGGCCATTGAAGAAACGAGCAATGGTTTGGTCTTCGGACTCTTGGATGTTGGCTCGCATCATAGTGAGCTCCATCTCCTTGAAGAACTCCTCAACGGTCTTGGTGCCTTGCTTCAACTTTTGGAGCTTGTTGAAGAGGTCGGTCATGTAGTGAGTTGGGACAAAGCGAGCATGCATCTCTTTCTTCATCTCTTCCCAAGTGTCAATTGGAGGTTCACCCTTTTCTTCCCTAAGAGTGAGGACTTTCTCCCACCAAGTGTTGGCGTAATCTTCAAACTCAAGAGACGCCATAGCCACCTTCTTGGCACCGGAGTAGTTGTGGATGCGGAATATCTTGTCAACCTTGAGTGCCCATGAGAGGTAGGCCTCGGCATCTTCTTCACCCTTGAACTTTGGCATGGTGAACTTGAGTCTTCCAAACATGTTTTCTTCATCCTCCAAGTTTCTTCGACGAGGAGGGGCGCCTTCATCTCTTGTGGCTTGACGAGGGATAGGAGGTCTTCTACGGCCAACCATAGCATTGGGTTGGCGTTGAAGGTGTACACTAGCTTCGCTTGGTTCATGGTGATGATGTTGTTGAAGATCTTTGTCGAGGTTGGTGATGGGGCTCATTGTTGGCCCTTTCATCTTGAGCTTGTGGTGGAACTCCCCTTCCACGTTGGTCATGGCGAGGATGGCGACGAAGGTCTCGCCGAGGTGGAACTTGAGGACCTTGGTCTTGGGGTTGGTCGTCACGCCCATGGTGGGCATGGCGATCCGCTTGGTGATGATCTTGTTGTAGGACTTGGTCTTGTGGAGGGCGCTCATGAGGACGAGCATGGCGATGGATTTCTCCGCGCCTAGAATTGGAGCGAGAATCTTCATGACGAGCTTGTGGGCGATGAGGTCGATGATGGTCTTCATGCCTTGAGGAAGAGCTTGAGGACGAAAGGCCACCATGAGAGTAGTAATCTTGTGGCGAGCTTGATGACGACAAAGTAGAGCGGTGTCGGCGATGGCGACCCAAGTTGGTGATGGCGCGCTCGAGGCTATCCATGCGCCACTCCATGTTCGCATCATTGGCCGCCATTTGGCCATTCAAGTTGTCCGTAGCTTCACGAAGGAGAGCCAAGTCTTGGTTCACGGCGGAGAAGTTGTGAGCCACTTCATCGTATTGCTCATCGATGCGCGTCTCGAAGAGAGCGAGTTGCTCCTTGAACTCTTGTCGATGCGTCCATAGGTTGTGTTGAGTAACCAACCTCTCGGTGTTGCGGAGGACTTCTTCATCCCTTGTAGTATCTCCGTTCCTATCCATGATGGCAAGACAAGAACTATGTTGTGTATGTTAGTGGAAGGAGACTACCTCGCACTCTTACCAAGGTAAGATAGTATTGAGGCAATCAACCAAGCCGAAAGCAAGATCAAGTGTATTGGGGACACACGCAAAACCACACGCAAAAGCTAGCAAATATGGTGTTAGGCGAGTGTTGTGGAAAGCCAAAAGACAAATCCAAGATCGAGTATGTTGTTAAAAGTGGGTGAGGTCCAAAAATTAAGTGTCCAAATGGTGATCACGAAAACACGAAAGAGGTGGAACGCACACACGAGATAAACGGGGTTAGTGCAACCAAGGAATGGGCGGAAAAGTTCAAAAACCAACCAACAAGGTGGTGCCCGGTGTCGCACTAACACAAGGAGAGCCAAAGCTTTGGTTGCAACGAGGAGACACCAAGATTTACACGCGGCCTCTCTTCTCGTATCTCTCTTTTGCTTAAAAGCTTTTTCTCTTTTGTATATGGTGGCACTTGCACTGGTTTGTGTCTATGGTGCCACTTTCACACTTTTGTATGTATGGATGTATGGTGCGACTTGCACTCTTTTTGTGTTTTTTGGGCTTTTTCACACACTATGTTAGCGTTAGCCTCGCTTTTGCTATCTTGCCACACGAGTGTTTGCTTGGATGCTTTACTCAACACGACACACACACCTCACAATGCGGGGCCACGTGCAATGTCTCGCAACACTAAACAAGAAATGCTCGGGAGGGTTGGATCGCAAAAGGAACGAGGAGTTGCAAGTTATACCTAGATGTGTCGTAGGCGGTGATGATCACGCAACTTGCAATATGGTGGAAGGATCAAGAGTACGTTTGCAAGTCGGGGTGCCGAGAGTGTCGTCGCTTGCGTCGTAGCTGCGGGTTAGTTTTACACAAAAGGCACTCAAACCAGAACAAGCAAACACAAAGGTGAAGACGTGGTCGAAATCTGGCTGGGCGAGCTTGGCTTGTCCCTGGCGGCAGTGCCGGCCTGGTTCGGGCGGCAGTGCCGGCCTGGATGTGGCGGCAGTGCCGGCCTGGGCGGCAGTGCCGGCCTGATAGGGGCGGTAGTGCCGGTCCCTGACGAACAGCTCGAGCTGTTCTTCGCGAAAAGCGGGCCAAATCCGACCAAAGCGTCAAAAATCGATGGAATTGAGGTCTAGAAAGTGGGGAAAACGTAGATCAACCAGAGGGGCACGAAATCCATGGATCAAAACCACTAAAAATGCAACCAAATCACAGATCGGTCAAGAGGCAATTTGGGGCTATTTTTTTGGAAAATTTTCTAGAAACGAAATCGGGTGGGTGGAGGGTCAAATCCGCGGTAACCAAGAGCTGCTGATACCATATGATGAGGTCTAAGACCCCGGGAGTGGCCCGATCTCGCAGCTTGACCTCGAAATCCAAGGGAAGAGGTGGGAGAGCGCGAAGAACACGACGAACACGAGGAACTCCGAGACTCACGCACGCACACCAACCCAATACACCCGATGTTTACCTCCGTGGCTCGATGGACCACGCCAATAGAATCTCCGAGGAAGAGGCGCGTGGCAGAATTCCCGGAGAGAGATTGGGGTTGGAGAAGAAGAGCTTGATGAGAGAGAGAGAGTAACTTGTACTAGAATCTCACTCAACAAGATCCAAATCAACAACCAAGGTGCCTTGATTACAGAGGGATGATACCCAAGGGAGACTAAGCTCAAAGGTAGGTTTGAGTTCAAAACAAGTCTAACCCTAATCTGGAGGAAGGGGTGAGGTACTTATAGGTCCAGATTCGTACAGGGGTAAAATCGGCATTACATAACTTATCCTGGTCCATAGATGCAAAATCAACGGTTGAGATGAAGTCAACAGGGGTGGGGCCGGCAGTGCCGGTGAGGTTTGGCCGGCAGTGCCGGTGTGGCCGGCAGTGCCGCTGGACCTGGGCCGGCAGTGCCGGTCTTGGCCTTCCTCGCATCTTCAGCTGGTGGGTCTGGCAGTGCCGGGGTCTGGGGAGCGGCAGTGCCGGGGTGAGTAGGTCGGCAGTGCCGGGGGCTGGAGGCCGGCAGTGCCGGGGTGTGCAGGCCGGCAGTGCCGGTGCCTGGAGGCCGGAAGTGCCGGCCCTGAGGGGCGTCCTTCAGCGGCCACTCTTCTTCTCCTTCTTCCTTGTCCATCTTCGGGTCTGCTGTGACGTCCTTCTCTCGAGGTTCATATCTGATAACACAAAGCATATCGGCATGAGGTAGCAGTCCATCCAATGGGGTATCGAGATCAAGGGTAGTAAGGAGTGAGTTCACCTTATCATGTAGCGCTTTGACTCGGGCTCGCGTCATCGGTCCACTTGGTGGATTTGTTGGTCTTGGTGTGGAGGTGTCCGAAGGCCACCCCACATCAGGCTTGATCGATTCTTTGTAAGCACAGCCGTACGAGTGGAGCCAGCGCCGGCCCATAGCGCGGGGTAGAGGGGCGCTCGCCCCGGGTCTCCAGGAGCTAGGGGCCCTGGTCCAAGATTTGTTTGCATATTTAATACACTTATACATATACTTTTTGGGTTGTATAATTTAAAATAATTCTAGAATATATAGATGTTTTATGATGTAGCATACCGCTTCTCTACTCTGATTCCTAATACCAGAAGAATCAACAATTACTCTTTAGGCCACACGGCTTAGAATAATTCTAGAAAATACAAAAGATCCAATCATACCTCTACTCTGACTCCTTTTACAAAAATAATTCAATACTTCTAAATAATTTTTCCTGGTGACATTATTTCTTCTAGACTTTCCAAATATGAACCACAACACCGACTCTTATAAATTTTCTCCGATTAATTTTAGATATATATATATATGTATATGTAGCTATGGTAAAAATAAGAATAATGATATATAATTTTCTTGAACAATAGAAATAAATAGTTTCAATATCTTTACTGAGATTTCAAAGACCATGGATCTTTCAAATGTAAATATTATTTAGTTTGCTATTGCACTACCCGAATATTTCTCTTATGGAATACTAATAATATTTTTTAAAATTATGCGTAACCAAATGGCGGAACATGACGGAGATTGTTAGGGGTGCCAAGAACACCAATCGTACTTAAACTGTGAATAAAATGTAAAAATAGCATAAATATATATCTTTAAGGAATTCTCCATAGTAGGGGGCCATGGCCCCCTGCCCTAAAACGCTTCGACACTGTAAACAAGGGGCCTTTGGTGCCGTGTTGCCCTAGGGCCCTCGAAATCTATGGGCTGGCCCTGAGTGGAGTGCGGTGCCCGCCTCCAGCTGCCGGCGACTGCCCACACCACCCGGCCACACCTGCACGAGAACCAACCATTTGACCTTATATTCAGCGAATAGACAACAAGAAACAAACAGGAGAGACTGGGAATCACGCAGCCGTACGAGTGAGCGCGGTGCCCGCCTCCAGCTTGCCCCCCTCTCCGTGCTCACTGGCGCCATGGTCGACGAGCGCGACAACCATTGCTGGAGGAGGAAGCGGCTGGGCGCGTGTGGAATGGGGTTGGCACTAGTAGAAAACTGCTATTTTGCACCGGTTCATAATGGCCATATGCACCGGATGGCCAACCGGTGCAAACCATCCGGTGCAAAAGGCCCCCCTTTTGCACCGGTTCACTTACGAACCGGTGCTAAAGGGGTCACCACGTGGCAGGCTGTGGGGCGCTCGGTGGGGGAGCTTTTGCACCGGTTCGTAATACGAACCGGTGCAAAAGGGTTGTGCCGCGGTAGCATTTTAGTGCCCTTCCCTGCCGCGGCAGGGAATTGCACTAAAATGCTGCCGCGCAGAGACTCTGCCCCATTCGAAACACGGTATAATATTAATGCAGACAATTCAAATATATATATAGGAAACCATTATATTACATATATCGATCAAAGTGACACACATTCATGTATATATATATATATATATATATATGTCTACATCAACTTTGATATTGGATGTCAGCCACATAGTGTTCTCCGTCTGGAGCTATGACTTGCTCAAGTAAGAATCCCGCCAGTTCTTCTTGAATTGCTCGTACACGCTCAGGTGCTAGAAGACCGTTCCGCAACCGTTCGATCTAATAATTTGAAGATGGTACGGTGGTCAATATATATATGTGTGTGTATGTGAATGAAATACAAGGTGATAAAATAAAGCCATGAATGTTGTTTACTTACATCAAGTTGTTCCAAACTGTCCCTCACATGGTGGGTATTCTGGCGGATGAACTCGCAAACGTAGAACCCGCATAAATTATTCCCGTCCTCTTGCCTCAAGCACTTTACGAGAACAAAGTTCAATCAAAATAATATATATATATAATCAAGGATGATAATAGTGGTATTGAAACTAGAATCAAAGAGATGCGCGGCCTAGCCAGTAGTACTTACCGGTACATGTTTTATTCGAAGTTCTTTATTCTTTAAACCCGGAACTTTGTTGGTGAACCGTTTCCAAGCCTTGTGGAGGATATCAGCCATGTCCCCCCACGCCTCAAGGGGTTTACTCTTCGAGTCCATGACTTCTACTATCCCGGTGTCGGGTTCAATGACTAGCAGGATATAGTGAAACCCGCGGACACATATATATATATATATATATGCATAACTCATCAACACTTAACACATGGACTAAGCGAAAAAGATTTAATGTGTGAAGACAGTAACACTCACGCGAAGTTGTAAGGAAATAGTATTGCCCTTTTGTATGAGTTTTTCCTTAAGACATATACCAAGTTATTCTCCGTGTCCTTGGGGGAGTTGTCGACAGTATACCCATTCACGGTATATGGGTCAACGAACCCAAGATCATAGATTTGCCCCTTGCGGCATTCGCGGATCTTCATTATATTCTGCATAATACAGTGAGAGTATGGTTATATGCATGCAATAATGGACGAGCCGCGATAGAGAGTTAATTACATAAATAATACTTACAGACAGTATGCACTCAGCAAAGATTTATCGAGGGCGTCTTGGTTGAATAACTGAAATAATTCACAAAATTCGATGTTCATCACGTCATTTCGCCCGTAGTGGTCATCTGTGATTGCCACCATGATCCAGTTCTTACCATCCTTACATGCATCCATGTACCAATTATGCAGTCTTCGCAGTTGTGTTGATAGATTAGGCAACTCCTCAGCTCTGACAAGAGGTTGCCCGTACTTGTACTGGTATGCTATTTGGACATCATCACCCTTGAACAGGAATTCTGCATCGATGCGGCTTAAGTACTCAGGAATACTCATACCGGCCGCATCTGCCTCCTCTTTGTATAGTTTTACCATCATCGGATCAAGGCACGCTAGGACATCGAGATACACTTGGAGCGGGGGGCACGAGTTTTTCTGGGCTCCAAGCTGGGGAACTGGTTTCCCTTCTACCTTACTTTTTTCCCACCGCTCTCTTGCTAACACATTTGACTTGCGAATAGACCGGTCATAGTTCGATGAAGGTTCTTCAGCAGTTTCAACTTCTTTTCCAGAGATATAGCTGGCTCCGGCTCAAGCCGGGGCTTTTTCAGTTTCAACATTTGTTGCTTGTGTTGTTCAGCTGTGATCTTGGCATTTTCCTCAACTGTATAGTCATAAGGTCTCTTGGGAGCAACCTTAGGCACTCTTGGGAGGGGCTCTTGTTTGCGTCTCGGTGATTTGTTACGACTCAGCTGTGTCGTAGCAGTCCGCCTAATTTTCCTCTTAGACTTGGGCGGCGGAGAAGGCTCACGCGGCGGCGGAGATGGCTCACGCGCCGGCGGGGAAGGCTCACGCGGCGGCGGAGATGGCTCACGCGCCGGCGGGGAAGGCTCACGCACTGGAGACGGCTGCATCGGTGGAGAATGCTGGCTCGGTGGAGACCTTGTTGGCGCCTTCCAACCCGGAATCACAATGAAATCCTTTCGCCATAGAACTGTAGTGTTCTTGGCTTCTCCCAGCTCTAGCAAATCCCCTTCACCGGCAGGGTGGTCAAGCCTCAGCGGCCCATACCCATCCATAACTTGATCCACCCCGGCAACAGCGTATCCAGGTGGAACCGGATTGAAGTGGTATCTTTGATCAGGTACTGGTGGTAAGACATAGCCGATCGCCGCCTTGAGCGTTAAGTAGCCCATCGTTTGGAAATGTAGCTCACAAGGTGTCGACTCTGTGATAAAGTCCACAGGGTAGAGATCAGGAGGCATCTGCGGATCCACAGGGGAGGGAGGAGCCATCTGCGGATCCACATCTGCATCATCACCAGGCAGCTCCGTGGAAGCCACACTGCTTTTCCGCTGAGATCCCTGGCCGGTAGCATCGAATGCAACTTCTTCTATCTGCGGATTAGGTTGAGGTTGGGTGATTGTGACTGAGCCTGACATTATCCTCCTCACTTGCTCCTCTAGCTTAGCAACGCGTTCTTGAACCACATCCTTTTGCCTCTGACGGCTTCTATCGGGATATTTCTTCATTTCTGCAGGAAACCCAATACACCACGGCTTGCCACCTGGTATGGTTCGTGTTCGTCCTGGGTGTTCAGGATTCCCAAGGGCACGTGTGAGCTGGTCCTTTTCTCTTTCAGGACGGAACTTCCCCTCTTCAACTTCCTTTGCAACATTTCTAAAGGCTTCGATGGGAGGTGGGTTTTCCCGATGTCTTTGTGTATATATGCAGAACCCTTGTGCGTCCAACGTGCCCCCATGCGCGTAAAACCAATCCCTTGACCGCTGGTTCCATTTCCGTACCTCTGGCTGGATCCCCTTTGCAATTAGGTCATTCTCCCATTTCTCCCACTTAGGTCTGCCAGCCTTGTAGCCTCCTCGCCCCATGGTATGGAAGTACATCTTATTAGCAGCATTTTTCTTGTTGGCATCTGACCTTGTCATTGCCCTCTCCGATGTCTTGTACTTCACAAATGCCTCCCATTGGTCTTTTATCTTCTCATAGGGGCCGTTGAAATCTGGAGTCTTCTTTTTCTTGACAAAGAAGTTGTCCAATTTCTTCTTGTAGTCGTTGAACTGCATTGCCATCTTCTTAAGAGCCCACTTCTTGACTCTTCGTTGTATGCTATTCAGCTCAGGATCCTCAGGGTCTGGCCTGTTATTCTCACTATCAGAGTCAGCTGGCTCCGGAAATATGAAATTTACCATGAGTTTCCTAAACATCAGATTTTTGGATCTCGTATCGACGTAAGTAACTCCTTCGTCCGCCTTTGCAGGTTTCTTCCATTCTTGAGTGGTGATCGGGATGGTGTCCCTAACAATAACTCCGCATTGACTTACAAACTTTTTTGTGTGATGCTTGGGAGAAATCGGTTCGCCGTCTATAGCGATTTCCGTCATGATGCACCTTTCATGCTCTTGCATCTTTCTGGCCATGCCTCGTTTAGTTCTGCCAGTAGAGTGTGTTGATTGGGAGGTCTAAAAGAAGAAACAACGTTAATATATGTATATGCACAAATCTGTAGGCTTGGTTAATTAATATATATACACCTCGGCATCGTGAGCTTCTCCCTCGCAGTCCTCACCTTCTCCCTCACCGGAGCCGTCTCCATGGTGGTCTTGCTCATCTTCCTCATCGGAGCCGTCTCCTCGGGTTTGCTCGTCTCCCTCGCCGGATTGGTTTAGGTAAATAGAGGTGATATCGTCATCATCACGGATAATCTCCTCGACGAGGTATTCTTGTTCTAGGTCTCTTTCCATAGTTTCTGCAAAGACTTACAAGTTATTCTAATGCTATAAACACAACGAAGCTAGTTTCTGCAAAGACTTACAAGTTTCTGCAAAGACTTACAAATAATTAAGAATAATGCTTAATACATGATCGAAATATTAGAGTTATACATATATATAGGTACTAATTAAGGATAATGCTCAATACATATATAATTCTTAACCAAGGATCGATAATATAGTGCTGAAAGCAGATAGTGCAGTTACATGCATACATAGATCGGGTTCATGTTTATTTAACCCTAATACATCAATCAATACTACAACCTCTCAACCGCGCCGACCGGGTCCTAGAGGGCGCCGATCGGGTCCTAAGCCGCGCCGGGTGAACCCCCAAAGCCACGGAACAATCACGGGAGCATAGCTAACATGAGATCCCTGCATAACGCTCCATCCGGACCTATACATGTTGTCTAACGCATACATGTAACGGCGAACGTGCTTGTCCTCCGCTTCAATGCGCTGAGCTACCTCCTCCGGCGGGGCCGGCTCCCTCTGAAACGAACGTGGCCCATAAGACCTCCACCAGAGAATATCCGGGTCGACGACGGGACCCGGATTCCGCACCAAGGTGCGTTATACGTCTCCGACGTATCGATAATTTCTTATGTTCCATGCCACATTATTGATGATATCTACATGTTTTATGCATACTTTATGTCATTATTATGCGTTTTCCGGAACTAACCTATTGACGAGATGCTGAAGGGCCAGTTCCTGTTTTCTGCTGTTTTTGGTTTCAGAAATCCTAGTAAGGAAATATTCTCGGAATCGGACGAAATCAACGCCCAGCATCTTAGAATCCCCGGAAGCATCCAGAACACCCGAGAGTCGCCAGAGTGGACCCACAGGGGGCCCAGGAGGTAGGCCGGCGCGGCCCAGGCCCTGGCCGCGCCGCCTTACCCTCTCACCGCCTCTTCGACCCTCCGACTCCGCCTCTTCGCCTATATAAAGGTCCTCGACCTAAAACCTCGAGACGAAAAATCCACGGTACGAGAAACCTTCCAGAGCCGCCGCCATCGCGAAGCCAAGATCTGGGGGACAGGAGTCTCTGTTCCGGCACGCTGCCGGGACGGGGAAGTGCCCCCGGAAGGCTCCTCCATCGACACCACCGCCATCTTCATCAACGCTGCTGTCTCCCATGAGGAGGGAGTAGTTCTCCATCGAGGCTAAGGGCTGTACCGGTAGCTATGTGGTTAATCTCTCTCCTATGTACTTCAATACAATAATCTCATGAGCTGCCTTACATGATTGAGATTCATATGATGATGCTTGTAATCTAGATGTCATTATGCTAGTCAAGTGGATTTTACTTATGTGATCTCCGGAGACTCCTTGTCCCACGTGTGTAAAGGTGACAGTGTGTGCACCGTGTGGGTCTCTTAGGCTATATTTCACATAATACTTATTCACTGTTATGAATGGCATAGTGAAGTGCTTATTTATATCTCTTTATGATTGCAATGTGTTTTGTATCACAATATATCTGTGTGCTACTCTAGTGATGTTATTAAAGTAGTTTATTCCTCCTGCACGGTGTAATGGTGACAGTGTGTGCATCGTGTAGTACTTGGCGTAGGCTATGATTGTGATCTCTTGTAGATTATGAAGTTAACTATTGCTATGATGGTATTAATGTGATCTATGCCTCCTTTCGTAGCGTGAAGGTGACAGTGTGCATGCTATGTTAGTACTTGGTTTGGTTATGTTGATATGTCATGCACTCTAAAGTTATTTAAATATGAACATCGAATATTGTGGAGCTTGTTAACTCCGGCATTGAGGGTTCGTGTAATCCTACACAGTTAGTGGTGTTCATCATCCAACAAGAGGGTGTAGAGTCTAGCATCTATCTATTTATTCTGTTATGTGATCAATGTTGAGAGTGTCCACTAGTGAAAGTATAATCCCTAGGCCTTGTTTCCAATACTGCTATCGCTGCTTATTTACTGTTTTACTGCGTTTCTACTGCCTGCAATATTACCACCATCAACTACACGCCAGCAAGCACTTTTCTGGTGCCGTTGCTACTGCTCATATATATTCATACCACCTGTATTTCACTATCTCTTCGCCGAACTAGTGCACCTATTAGGTGTGTTGGGGACACAAGAGACTTCTTGCTTTGTGGTTGCAGGGTTGCATGAGAGGGATATCTTTGACCTCTTCCTCCCTGAGATCGATAAACCTTGGGTGATTCACTTAAGAGAAACTTGCTGCTGTTCTACAAACCTCTGCTCTTGGAGGCCCAACACTGTCTACAAGAATAGAAGCACCCGTAGACATCAAACACTTTTCTGGCGCCGTTGCCGGGGAACGAAGGAAAGCTACACCATTTCCTCCCTCGTCAACTACGCGCCAAGTACTTTTCTGGCGCCGTTGCCGGGGAAGAAAGGTAAAAGGCACTCATACTCCGGTTCCAGGTAACAGTACTTTTCTGGCGCCATTGCGTGTGTGCTCGAAGCTATTTCCTTTAGATCCTGCAATTGCATCTTTTTGTTTCTTGTTTACACTAGTTAGGCATAATGGAAAACAACAAAAATATGAGAGATCTTTATGAACTTTATCTTGAATTAGGACATGATGTGTTTGAAGAGAGAATTAAAAAACTCATGGAACTTTATATGCATGCTAATGGGAATGTTATTAATATGAATGCTTTAAACACTATTGTTGCTAATACTATGGAAAATTCTAAGCTTGGGGAAGCTGGTTTTGATGAGCATGATCTTTTTAGTCCCCCAAGCATTGAGGAGGAAATTTACTTTGATGATACTTTGCCTCCTATTTATGATGATTATAATGATAGTAGTCTTTTGTTGCCGCCTGTTATGGAGGATGAATTTGATTATGATTACAATATGCCTCCTATATTTGATGATGAGAATAATAATGATAGCTACTTTGTTGAATTTGCTCCCACTACAACTAATAAAATTGACTATGCTTACGTGGAGAGTAATAATTTTATGCATGAGACTCATGATAAGAATGCTTTATGTGATAGTTATATTGTTGAGTTTGCTCATGATGCTACTGAAAGTTATTATGAGAGAGGAAAATATGGTTGTAGAAATTTTCATGTTACTAAAACACCTCTCTATGTGCTGAAATTTTTGAAGCTACACTTGTTCTATCTTCCTATGCTTGTTACTTTGTTCTTCATGAACTTGTTTATTTACAAGATTCCTTTTTATAGGAAGCATGTTAGGTTTAAATGTGTTTTGAATTTGCCTCTTGATGCTCTCTTTTGCTTCAAATACTATTTCTTGCAAGTGCATCATTAAAACTGCTGAGCCCATCTTAATGGCTATAAAGAAAGAACTTCTTGGGAGATAACCCATGTGTTTATTTTGCTACAGTAATTTGTTTTATATTTGTGTTTTGGAAGTTGTTACTACTGTAGCAACCTCTCCTTATCTTAGTTTTGTTGCATTGTTGTGCCAAGTAAAGTCTTTGATAGTAAGGTTCATACTAGATTTGGATTACTGCGCAGAAACAGATTTCTTGCTGTCACGAATCCGGGCCTAATTCTCTGTAGGTAACTCAGAAAATCTTATATTTACTAATTGGAGACTCCCATCCTGACTCCACGTTAATCTTTGCGGTAATAAATTTTTGTCCGTCCAAGAGTTGGAAGATCTAATAACCACCGTTGGATGACGCCCGCTCCACCTATAAGACTTGCCTGAGGTGGACTCCTCTATTCCTATCTCCTTCCAAAAAAAAAGAACGAAGATAACAATTGATCTAATCGTCGCTTCCTGCACCCCTCCACCGATAGGACTTGCGTGAGCTGGACTCCTCTATTCCTATCTCCTTCCAAGAGAGAGAAAAACAAAGAAACGGTGAAAACAATTGATCTGATCGTCGCTTCCTGCAACCGATTGATTGCTGCCGGTGAGGTATGGAAGAAGTAGCCTTCTTCTTCCTGTGCTCACGCGCCTCGGCACGCGGCGGTAGAGGTAGCAGCCGAACTGGCTGACATCCTGGACATCTACCGTACTGAATCGCGGCCAGTCAGTGGATCTGATTGTATTCTCTGATGTCTCTTACGTAATGTGCTTTCTTCTTTCTGATCCGATAGTGAGGAGCTGTGTGGTTTAATGGTTGTTCACGTCACCATCAGGAAAATATAGAATTTAGATAATTCATGTTGTTTCCTAGACGTGAGGTCTAAAAATATTGATATGCGTTAGTGGATTTTACAGCAGAGAGGAATCGTAATGTGCAATTGGTTCGAAGCTGTGTCTTTTGATGCAGTTATGGAATTCAGGGGAAGTTGATCAATATGATGATAGTGTTGTTTCATAATTTCAGAAGACGTAGAGGTGTGAACCGATCGATTATATTTAAGTCATTACAAGTTGTATTCAATTATCAATCTCCATGATATTTTCCCATGAGTTTGATTCATGTTATTGATTTATATGTCTCTTCTCTACAAGTTAAAAGGCATACTGAAGTTAGATCAAATGTATTGGTTCCTGCATTTAGAATTGTTATCTTTTTTTGAATTATTACTCGGGTCAACCATCTCACGTATATAAAGCATGCAAATATGCATTGTTACATACACGTTAGAAGATCAAGTCACACTTTATGTTGAGCTGTTCGTGACATTTTTGTATCTTCCTGGTAAAATTACGAAGACATTCTTTTGGACTTTTTTTTTTAGTTGGGTATGGCCGCCTCCAAAGAAAATAAGTTATAATTTCATATGACACTAATTCTCCTGAATTGCCCCTTTCGATAGATTCCAATTATGCTGATGCATGGTGGCCCCTCCGTAACCTATCAATTGCGTGTGTCGGCGGTGTTTTGCAGCATCCTCAAAATAAGATCGCACATCCTCCGCTATTTTTATACTCGGCTCCAGCGATAGTGTCGTCGATCGATCTTAGGTATTAAATGCTCTCTCCAATTCCTTGACAAATGATTTGATTATTTTTATCTGTTTTGACAAACTGGCGAGCAGATTGTACGTGAATGCATTTGCTCCAATCCTCCACGACCAAAACAAAAGAAAATATTTACAAACTATAACTGAGTCCTTCGGATTTGATCAGCACTGAAAGGATATATCTTTTAAAACCATTGTGACGCACTTTTTATAATTTCATGTAGAACGTGTGTAGAATTAGTAGTTCTAACATTTTATTTTCACAAGTATTTATGGAAAATGTTGAATGGAATATAATTTTTTTTGTGTGGAAATAGTAAGATAAATAATGTTAGTATTATATAAATTAAATAATATGGAGTTTTAAATGATATGTAGATGAAATAGTATGGTCTTCTAAATAATATTGCATGTTCTTCCAACAAATAAGTTAAAAACTATGGGATTCTGAGTGAAATAAAATAATTTGCTTGCATATTGGTATCTAAACAAACCTATTTCCAGTAATAAGATCTTATAAATGTTTCACTATTATATTGTTCAAATAACTAGCCCGTGCAGGCGTGCAGCCGCACGGGTTGTTGACTAGTTATGCCAATTTACGTGTGTGATCCTCAGATATGTATGCAACTTTCATTCAATTTGAGCATTTTCATTTGAGCAAGTCTGGTGCCTCAATAAAATTCGTCTTTACGGACTGTTTTGTTTTGACAGATTCTGCCTTTTATTTCGCATTGCTTCTTTTGCTATGTGGGATGGATTTCTTTGTTCCATTGACTTTCAGTAGCTTTGGGCAATGTCCATAAGTGTTAAGAATGATTGTGTCACCTCTGAACATGTGAATTTTGATTATGCACTAACCCTCTAATGAGTTTGTTTCGAGTTTGGTGTGAAGGAAGTTTTCAAGGGTCAAGAGAGGAGGATGATATACTACGATCAAGAAGAGTGAAAAGTCTAAGCTTGGGGATGCCTCCATGGTTCATCCCTGCATATTTCAAGAAGACTCAAGCATCTAAGCTTGAGGATGCCCAAGGCATCCCCTTCTTCATCGACAAATTATCAGGTTCCTTCTCTTGAAACTATATTTTTATTCGGACACATCTTATGTACTTTACTTGGAGCGTCGGTTTGTTTTTTGTTTTTTGTTTTGTTTGAATAAAATGGATCCTAGCATTCATTGTGTGGGAGAGAGACACGCTCCGCTGTTGCAAATGGACAAGTATGTCCTTAGGCTTTACTCATAATATTCATGGCGAAGTTTCTTCTTCGTTAAATTGTTATATGGTTCGAATTGGAAAATGATACATGTAGTAATTGCTATAATGTCTTGGATAATGTGATACTTGGCAATTGTTGTGCTCATGTTTAAGCTCTTGCATCATATACTTTGCACCTATTAATGAAGAAATACATAGAGCTTGCTAAAATTTGGTTTGCATAATTGGTCTCTCTAAGGTCTAGATAATTTCTAGTATTGAGTTTGAACAACAAGGAAGACGGTGTAGAGTCTTATAATGTTTACAATATGTCTTTTATGTGAGTTTTGCTGCACCGCTTCATCCTTGTGTTTGTTTCAAATAGCCTTGCTAGCCTAAACCTTGTATCGAGAGGGAATACTTCTCATGCATCCAAAATACTTGAGCCAACCACTATGCCATTTGTGTCCACCATACCTACCTACTACATGGTATTTCTCCGCCATTCCAAAGTAAATTGCTTGAGTGCTACCTTTAAACAATTCAAAATTTATTACCTCTGATTTGTGTCAATGTTTTAAAGCTCATGAGGAAGTATGTGGTGTTTATCTTTCAATCTTGTTGGGCAACTTTCACCAATGGACTAGTGGCTTCATCCGCTTATCCAATAATTTTGCAAAAAGAGCTGGCAGTGGGAGTCCCAGTCCCAAATTAATTAACAAAAATAGACACTCCTCCATGGTATGTGATTGTTGGACGGCACCCGAAGGATTCGGTTAGCCATGGCTTGAGAAAGCGAACGTGGGGAGGAGTGTCATCATAATAAAACTAAAATAAAAGGCACTCCTTCATGGTATGAGATTGTTGGCAGGCACCCGAGGATTCGGTTAGCCATGGTTTGTGAAAGAAAGGTTGAAAGGAGTGCCACCCAAAAATAAAATAAAATGGGAACCGCTCTTTGAAGGTTTGTCTGGCAGGGGGGTTAGAGTGCCCACTACCATTCGTTGACAACAACAAACACCTCTCAAAACTTTACTTTTATGCTCTCTCTATGTTTTCAAAATAAAAGCTCTAGCACAAATATAGCAATCAATGCTTCCCTCTGCGAAGGGCCCTTCTTTTAGTTTTATGTTGAGTCAGTTCACCTATTTCTCTCCACCTCAAGAAGCAAACACTTGTGTGAACTGTGCATTGATTCCTACATACTTGTATATTGCACTTATTATATTACTTTGCATTGACAATTATCCATGAGATATACATGTTGCAAGTTGAAAGCAACCGCTGAAACTTAATCTTCCTTTGTGTTGCTTCAATGCCTTTACTTTGATTTATTGCTTTATGAGTTAACTCTTATGCAAGACTTATTGATGCTTGTCTTGAAGTACTATTCATGGAAAGTCTTTGTTTTATGATTCATTTGTTTACTCATGTCATTTACCATTGCTTTGATCGCTGCATTCTTTACATATGCTTACAATAGTATGATCAAGGTTATGATGGCATGTCACTCCAGAAATTATCTTTGTTATCGTTTACCTGCTCGGGACGAGCAGAAACTAAGCTTGGGGATGCTGATACGTCTCCGACGTATCGATAATTTCTTATGTTCCATGCCACATTATTGATGATATCTACATGTTTTATGCATACTTTATGTCATTATTATGCGTTTTCCGGAACTAACCTATTGACGAGATGCCGAAGGGCCAGTTCCTGTTTTCTGCTGTTTTTGGTTTCAGAAATCCTAGTAAGGAAATATTCTCGGAATCGGACGAAATCAACGCCCAGCATCTTAGAATCCCCGGAAGCATCCAGAACACCCGAGAGTCGCCAGAGTGGACCCACAGGGGGCCCAGGAGGTAGGCCGGCGCGGCCCAGGCCCTGGCCGTGCCGCCTTACCCTCTCACCGCCTCTTCGACCCTACGACTCCGCCTCTTCGCCTATATAAAGGTCCTCGACCTAAAACCTCGAGACGAAAAAGCCACGGTACGAGAAACCTTCCAGAGCCGCCGCCATCGCGAAGCCAAGATCTGGGGGACAGGAGTCTCTGTTCCGGCACGCTGCCGGGACGGGGAAGTGCCCCCGGAAGGCTCCTCCATCGACACCACCGCCATCTTCATCAACGCTGCTGTCTCCCATGAGGAGGGAGTAGTTCTCCATCGAGGCTAAGGGCTGTACCGGTAGCTATGTGGTTAATCTCTCTCCTATGTACTTCAATACAATAATCTCATGAGCTGCCTTACATGATTGAGATTCATATGATGATGCTTGTAATCTAGATGTCATTATGCTAGTCAAGTGGATTTTACTTATGTGATCTCCGGAGACTCCTTGTCCCACGTGTGTAAAGGTGACAGTGTGTGCACCATGTGGGTCTCTTAGGCTATATTTCACAGAATACTTATTCACTGTTATGAATGGCATAGTGAAGTGCTTATTTATATCTCTTTATGATTGCAATGTGTTTTGTATCACAATATATCTGTGTGCTACTCTAGTGATGTTATTAAAGTAGTTTATTCCTCCTGCACGGTGTAATGGTGACAGTGTGTGCATCGTGTAGTACTTGGCGTAGGCTATGATTGTGATCTCTTGTAGATTATGAAGTTAACTATTGCTATGATGGTATTGATGTGATCTATGCCTCCTTTCGTAGCGTGAAGGTGACAGTGTGCATGCTATGTTAGTACTTGGTTTGGTTATGTTGATATGTCATGCACTCTAAGGTTATTTAAATATGAACATCGAATATTGTGGAGCTTGTTAACTCCGGCATTGAGGGTTCATGTAATCTGGTGTTCATCATCCAACAAGAGGGTGTAGAGTCTAGCATCTATCTATTTATTCTGTTATGTGATCAATGTTGAGAGTGTCCACTAGTGAAAGTATAATCCCTAGGCCTTGTTTCCAATACTACTATCGCTGCTTGTTTACTGTTTTACTGCGTTTCTACTGCCTGCAATATTACCACCATCAACTACACGCCAGCAAGCACTTTTCTGGTGCCGTTGCTACTGCTCATATATATTCATACCACCTGTATTTCACTATCTCTACGCCGAACTAGTGCACCTATTAGGTGTGTTGGGGACACAAGAGACTTCTTGCTTTGTGGTTGCAGGGTTGCATGAGAGGGATATCTTTGACCTCTTCCTCCCTGAGATCGATAAACCTTGGGTGATCCACTTAAGGGAAACTTGTTGCTTTTCTACAAACCTCTGCTCTTGGAGGCCCAACACTGTCTACAAGAATAGAAGCACCCGTAGACATCAGTGCGCGCCCCGGAAGATAACACCTCCCAGTGCCACCCCGGCGGAGCCCAGTCCCGAACTTCCCCCATCTGCTGCATCTCCTCTAAAATTGTCCAACTCCAGGACGCGGAGTGCGCGGCATCGTATGCAAACTAATATTGAATCTGAATAAATTACTTATGAACATATAAATTTGACTACTACTTCTGTAACAAAAATTTGTCTAACATATATTTTCTAACTATAATTTTCTAACATTTTTATCTAACATATTCTAAATTCTAAATTTCACTACTATTTCTAAGGTTCTAAGATTTATCTAACATATTCTAAATTCTAAATTTCTAAATTTCACTACTATTTCACTACTAAATTTTGTAACAAATATTTTCTAACTACAATTTTCTAACAAATATTTTCTAACTACAATTTTCTAACAAATATTTTCTAACTACAATTTTCTAACTACAATTTTCTAACTACAATTTTCTAACTACAATTTTCTAACTACAATTTTCTAATAAATATTTTCTAACTACAATTTTCTAAATAATTCTAACTAAAATTTATCTAACTTATATTTCTAAATTTAACTACTAAATTTTCTAACTAATTAAAACAAAAAAAACAAAAAAAAGACAAAGGGGCGGCCGGCCGGGGCTCACCTTGTCGTGGCTAACGGCCGGGCGGCGGTTGGCGGCGCGCGCGGGGGCGGCGGCACGGGCGGGGCCGGCGCAGGCCGGCGGGGGCGGCGCGGGCGCGCGGGCCGGGTCGCGGCGGCGCGGGCGCGGAGGAGAGCCGGCGGCGGCGGCGACAGCGAAAATTTGGGCAGCACTTCCCCTCTATTTTTGTCCTCGCGCGAATGGAGAAGAAGGGGCGCGCACGGGGAACAAGTAGAAGGACCTTTTGCACCGGTTCGTGGCTGGGACCGGTGCAAAAGAGTCTTTTGCACCGGTTCCAGCCACGAACCGGTGCAAAAGGTCCAAATTTTCGCTGTCTTTTTTGCTTCTTCCCGCCTTTTTTCTCTGTTTCCGCCACGACGCCGCGCGGTTTCCGCCATGACGCCGCGCGGAATATATTCCCGCCACGACGCGCAATGCGGGATATTTTCCCGCCAAGGCGCCGCGTGGGATATTTTCCCGCCACGACGCCGCGCGGGATATTTTCCCGCCACAACACGCCGCGTGGGATATTTTCCCGCCACGACGCGCAGCGCGGAGATTTCCCGCCTACACGCCCTTTATAAATAGTATGCCCCCGTCTCTCCCATTTCACTCATCACCAAACCCTAGCCCATTGCACAATGCCCCCAAAGCCGCACCCGCCGCCGGTGGAGGTGGATGATACGTCTCCGACGTATCGAGAATTTCTTATGTTCCATGCCACATTATTGATGATATCTACATGTTTTATGCATACTTTATGTCATATTTATGCATTTTCTGGAACTAACCTATTAACAAGATGCCGAAGAGCCAGTTGTTGTTTTCTGCTGTTTTTGGTTTCAGAAATCCTAGTAAGGAAATATTCTCGGAATTGGACGAAATCAACGCCCAGGGGCCTATTTTCACACGAAGCTTCCAGAAGACCGAAGAGTCAACGAAGTGGGGCCACGAGGCAGCCAGGAGGTAGGGCAGCGTGACCCAGGTCTTGGCCGCACCGACCTGTCTCCTGGGCCCCTCGTGTGGCCCCCTGACCTGCCCTTCCTCCTACAAATAGCCTTCGTCGCGAAACCCCCAGTACCGAGAGCCACGATACGGAAAACCTTCCAGAGACACCGCCGCCGCCAATCCCATCTCGGGGGATTCAGGAGATCGCCTCCGGCACCCTGCCGGAGAGGGGATTCATCTCCCGGAGGACTCTACACCGCCATGGTCGCCTCCGGAGTGATGAGTGAGTAGTCTACCCCTGGACTATGGGTCCATAGCAGTAGCTAGATGGTTGTCTTCTCCTCATTGTGCTTAATTGTCGTGTCTTGTGAGCTGCCGAACATGATCAAGATCATCTATCTGTAATGCTATATGTTGTGTTTGTTGGGATCCGATGAATAGAGAATACCATGTTATGTTGATTATCAATTTATATCTATGTGTTGTTTATGATCTTGCATGCTCTCCGTTATTAGTAGAGGCTCTGGCCAAGTTTTTGCTAGTAACTCCAAGAGGGGGTATTTATGCTCGATAGTGGGTTCATGTCTCCGTGAATCTGGGGGAGTGACAGAAACCTCTAAGGTTATGGATGTGCTGTTGCCACTAGGGATAAAACATTGATGCTATGTCCGAGGATGTAGTTATTGATTACATTACGCGCAATACTTAATGCAATTGTCTGTTGTTAGCAACTTAATACTGGAAGGGGTTCGGATGATAACCTGAAGGTGGACTTTTTAGGCATAGATGCATGCTGGATAGCGGTCTATGTACTTTGTCGTAATGCCCAATTAAATCTCACTATACTCATCATAATATGTATGTGCATGGTCATGCCCTCTCTATTTGTCAATTGCCCAACTGTAATTTGTTCACCCAACATGCTATTTATCTTATGGGAGAGACACCTCTAGTGAACTGTGGACCCCGGTCCAATTCTCTATACTGAAATACAATCTACTGCAACTGTTCTATTGTTCTCTGCAAACAATCATCATCCACACTATACATCTAATCCTTTGTTACAGCAAGCCGGTGAGATTGACAACCTCGCTGTTTCGTTGGGGCAAAGTACTTGGTTTGTGTTGTGCAGGTTCCACGTTAGCGCCGGAATCCCTGGTGTTGCGCCGCACTACATCTCGTCGCCATCAACCTTCAACGTGCTTCTTGGCTCCTACTGGTTCGATAAACCTTGGTTTCATACTGAGGGAAAACTTGCCGCTGTACGCATCACACCTTCCTCTTGGGGTTCCCAACGGACGCGTGTTGTACGCGTATCAAGCTCTTTTTCTGGCTCCGTTGCCGGGGACGTGAAGGAAAATTACACCACAGAGATTTCTAACTCCCACATCAACTACAGGCCAGCAACTCTTTTTCTGGCGCCGTTGCCGGGGAGATCAAGACACGCTGTAAGGGGAGTCTCCACATCGCAATCTCTTTACTTTGTTTTTGTCTTGCTTTATTTTATTTACTATTTTGTTTGCTGCACTAAATCAAAATACAAAAAAATTAGTTGCTAGTTTTACTTTATTTGCTATCTTGTTTGCTATATCAAAAACACAAAAAAATTAGTTACTTGCATTTACTTTATCTAGTTTGTTTTATTTACTATCGCTAAAATGGGTACCCCTGAAAATACTAAGTTGTGTGACTTCACAACCACAAATAATAATAATTTCTTATGCACACCTATTGCTCCACCTGCTACTACAGCAGAATTCTTTGAAATTAAACCTACTTTACTGAATCTTGTTATGCGAGAGCAATTTTCTGGTGTTAGTTCTGATGATGCTGCTGCCCATCTCAATAATTTTGTTGAATTGTGTGAAATGCAAAAGTATAAGGATGTAGATGGTGACATTATAAAATTAAAATTGTTCCCTTTCTCATTAAGAGGAAGAGCTAAAGATTGGTTGCTATCTCTGCCTAAGAATAGTATTGATTCATGGACTAAATGCAAGGATGCTTTTATTGGTAGATATTATCCCCCTGCTAAAATTATATCTTTGAGGAGTAGCATAATGAATTTTAAACAATTGGATAATGAGCATGTTGCACAAGCATGGGAAAGAATGAAATCTTTGGTTAAAAATTGCCCAACCCATGGACTGACTACTTGGATGATCTTCCAAACCTTTTATGCAGGACTGAATTTTTCTTCGTGGAACCTATTGGATTCAGCTGCTGGAGGTACCTTTATGTCCATCACTCTTGGTGAAGCAACAAAGCTTCTTGATAATATGATGATTAATTACTCTGAATGGCACACGGAAAGAGCTCCACAAGGTAAGAAGGTAAATTCTGTCGAAGAAACCTCTTCCTTGAGTGATAAGATTGATGCTATTATGTCTATGCTTGTGAATGATAGGACTAATGTTGATCCTAATAATGTTCCATTAGCTTCATTGGTTGCTCAAGAAGAACATGTTGATGTAAACTTCATTAAAAATAATAATTTCAACAACAATGCTTACCGGAACAATTCTAGTAACAACTATAGGCCATATCCTTATAATAATGGCAACGGCTATGGTAATTCTTATGGGAATTCTTACAACAATAATAGGAATACACCCCCTGGACTTGAAGCTATGCTTAAAGAATTTATTAGTACACAAACTGCTTTTAACAAATCTGTTGAAGAAAAGCTTGGGAAAATTGATATACTTGCTTCTAAAGTCGATAGTCTTGCTGCTGATGTTGATCTTTTGAAATCGAAAGTTATGCCTAATGAAAATCATAATAATAAAATTTTCACTACAGCAAATGCCATCCAAGTTAGAATTAATGAGAATATAAGATTGATGGCCGAATTGCGTGCTAGGTGGGAAAGAGAAGAAAATGAAAAGGAAGATAATATAGCTAAAGTTTGGACTATTACCACCACTAGCAATGCTAATGCCCCACAAGTTGCTGCACCTCCTACTAATAATGGTAAAATAATTGGTGTTAGTAATGTTTCCACTTCTAATGCAAAGCGCGAAAAACTGCCTGAGACTGCTAAAACTGCTGGAACTGCCTGTGATAAAACTGCTGAAATTTTTTCCAACATTGGGGATGATGATCCCATTGCTTTAGATTATAATGGTTTGAATTTTGATGATTGCCACATCTCTGAAGTTATAAAGTTCTTACAAAAACTTGCTAAAAGTCCTAATGCTAGTGCTATAAATTTGGCTTTCACGAAACATATTACAAATGCTCTCATAAAAGCTAGAGAAGAGAAACTAGAATGCGAAGCTTCTATTCCTAGGAAGCTCGAGGATGGTTGGGAGCCCATCATTAATATGAAGGTCAATGACTTTGATTGTAATGCTTTATGTGATCTTGGTGCAAGTATTTCTGTTATGTCTAAGAAAATTTATAATATGCTTGACTTGCCACCGCTGAAAAATTGTTATTTGGATGTTAATCTTGCTGATCATTCTACAAAGAAAACTTTAGGGAAAGTTGATAATGTTCGCATTACCGTTAACAATAACCTTGTCCCCGTTGATTTTGTTGTCTTGGATATTGAATGCAATGCATCTTGTCCCATTATATTGGGAAGACCTTTTCTTCGAACTGTTGGTGCTATCATTGATATGAAGGAAGGTAATATAAAATATCAATTTCCTCTCAAGAAAGGTATGGAACACTTCCCTAGAAAGAGAATGAAGTTACCTTTTGATTCTATTATTAGAACAAATTATGATGTTGACACTTCGTCTCTTGATAATACTTGATACACACTTTCTGCGCCTAGCTGAAAGGCGTTAAAGAAAAGCGCTTATGGGAGACAACCCATGTTTTTACTACAGTATTTTATTTTATATTTGTGTCTTGGAAGTTGTTTACTACTGTAGCAACCTCTCCTTATCTTAGTTTAGTGTTTTGTTGTGCCAAGTAAAGTCGTTGATAGTAAGGTTCATACTAGATTTGGATTACTGCGCAGAAACAGATTTCTTTTCTGTCACGAATCTGGGCCTAATTCTCTGTAGGTAACTCAGAAAATTAAGCCAATTTACGTGAGTGATCCTCAGATATGTACGCAACTTTCATTCAATTTGAGAATTTTCATTTGAGCAAGTCTGGTGCCTCAATAAAATTCGTCTTTACGAACTGTTCTGTTTTGACAGATTCTGCCTTTTATTTCGCATTGCCTATTTTGCTATGTTCGATGGACTTTTCGATTCCATTGACTTTCAGTAGCTTTGTGCAATGTCCAGAAGTGTTAAGAATGATTATGTCACCTCTGAGTATGTATATTTTGATTGTGCACTAACTCTCTAATGAGTTGTTTTGAGTTTGGTGTGGAGGAAGTTTTCAAGGATCAAGAGAGGGAGATGATACAACATGATCAAAGAGAGTGAAAGCTCTAAGCTTGGGGATGCCCCGGTGGTTGACCCCTGCATATATCAAGAAGACTCAAGCGTCTAAGCTTGGGGATGCCCAAGGCATCCCCTTCTTCATCGACAACATTATCAGGTTCCTCCCCTGAAACTATATTTTTATTCCGTCACATCTTATGTGCTTTGCTTGGAGCGTCGGTTTGTTTTTGTTTTTGTTTTGTTTGAATAAAATGGATCCTAGCATTCTTTGTGTGGGAGAGAGACGCGCTCCGCTGTTGCATATGGACAAGTATGTCCTTAGGCTTTACTCATAGTATTCATGGCGAAGTTTCTTCTTCGTTAAATTGTTATATGGTTGGAATTGGAAAATGCTACATGTAGTAATTTGCTAAAATGTCTTGGATAATGTGATACTTGGCAATTGTTGTGCTCATGTTTAAGCTCTTGCATCATATGCTTTGCACCTATTAATGAAGAAATACATAGAGCATGCTAAAATTTGGTTTGCATATTTGGTCTCTCTAAAGTCTGGATAATTTCTAGTATTGAGTTTGAACAACAAGGAAGACGGTGTAGAGTCTTATAATGTTTACATTATGTCTTTTATGTGAGTTTTGCTGCACCGCTTCATCCTTGTGTTTGTTTCAAATATCCTTGCTAGCCTAAACCTTGTATCGAGAGGGAATACTTCTCATGCATCCAAAATACTTGAGCCAACCACTATGCCATTCATGTCCACCATACCTACCTACTACATGGTATTTCTCCGCCATTCCAAAGTAAATTGCTTGAGTGCTACCTTTAAATTTCCATCCTTTACCTTTGCAATATATAGCTCATGGGACAAATAGCCTAAAAACTATTGTGGTATTGAATATGTACTTATGCACTTTATCTCTTATTAAGTTGCTTGTTGTGCGATAACCATGTTCCTGGGGACGCCATCAACTACTCTTTGTTGAATATCATGTGAGTTGCTATGCATGTTCTTCTTGTCTGAAGTAAGGGAGATTTACCACCTAATGGTTAGAACATGCATATTGTTAGAGAAGAACATTGGGCCGCTAACTAAAGCCATGAATCATGGTGGAAGTTTCAGTTTTGGACAAACATCCTCAATCTCATATGAGAAAATTAATTGTTGCTACATGCTTATGCATTAAAGAGGAGTCCATTATCTGTTGTCTATGTTGTCCCGGTATGGATGTCTAAGTTGAGAATAATCAATAGCGAGAAATCCAATGCGAGCTTTCTCCTTAGACCTTTGTACAGGCGGCATAGAGGTACCCCTTTGTGACACTTGGTTAAAACATGTGCATTGCGATAATCCCTGTAGTCCAAGCTAATTAGGACAAGGTGCAGGCACTATTAGTATACTATGCATGAGGCTTGCAACTTGTAAGATATAATTTACATAACACATATGCTTTATTACTACAGTTGACAAAATTGTTTCTTGTTTTCAAAACCAAAGCTCTAGCACAAATATAGCAATCGATGCTTTCCTCTTTGAAGGACCATTCTTTTACTTTTATGTTGAGTCAGTTCACCTATCTCTCTCCACCTCAAGAAGCAAACACTTGTGTGAACTGTGCATTGATTCCTACATATTTGCATATTGCACTTGTTATATTACTTTACATTGACAATATCCATGAGATATACATGTTATAAGTTGAAAGCAACCGCTGAAACTTCATCTTCCTTTGTGTTGCTTCAATGCCTTTACTTTGATTTATTGCTTTATAAGTTAACTCTTATGCAAGACTTATTGATGCTTGTCTTGAAGTACTATTCATGAAAAGTCTTTGCTATATGATTCAGTTGTTTACTCATGTCATTTACATTGTTTTGATCGCTGCATTCATTACATATGCTTACAATAGTATGATCAAGGTTATGATGGCATGTCACTCCAGAAATTATCTTTGTTTATCGTTTACCTGCTCGGGACGAGCAGAAACTAAGCTTGGGGATGCTGATACGTCTCCGATGTATCGATAATTTCTTATGTCCCATGCCACATTATTGATGATATCTACATGTTTTATGCATACTTTATGTCATATTTATGCATTTTCTGGAACTAACCTATTAACAAGATGCCGAAGAGCCAGTTGCTGTTTTCTGCTGTTTTTGGTTTCAGAAATCCTAGTAAGGAAATATTCTCGGAATTGGACGAAATCAATGCCCAGGGGCCTATTTTCACACGAAGCTTCCAGAAGACCGAAGAGTCAACGAAGTGGGGCCACGAGGCAGCCAGGAGGTAGGGCGGCACGGCCCAGGTCTTGGCCGCGCCGACCTGTCTCCTGGGCCCCTCGTGTGGCCCGCTGACCTGCCCTTCCGCCTACAAATAGCCTTCGTCGCGAAACCCCAAGTACCGAGAGCCACGATACCTGGGCCCCTCCAGAGACGCCACCGCCGCCAATCCCATCTCGGGGGATTCAGGAGATTGCCTCCGGCACCCTGCCGGAGAGGGGATTCATCTCCCGGAGGACTCTACACCGCCATGGTCGCCTCCGGAGTGATGAGTGAGTAGTCTACCCCTGGACTATGGGTCCATAGCAGTAGCTAGATGGTTGTCTTCTCCTCATTGTGCTTAATTGTCGGGTCTTGTGAGCTGCCGAACATGATCAAGATCATCTATCTGTAATGCTATATGTTGTGTTTGTTGGGATCCGATGAATAGAGAATACCATATTATGTTGATTATCAATTTATATCTTTGTGTTGTTTATGATCTTGCATGCTCTCCGTTATTAGTAGAGGCTCTGGCCAAGTTTTTGCTAGTAACTCCAAGAGGGGGTATTTATGCTCGATAGTGGGTTCATGTCTCCTTGAATCTGGGGGAGTGACAGAAACCTCTAAGGTTATGGATGTGCTGTTGCCACTAGGGATAAAACATTGATGCTATGTCCGAGGATGTAGTTATTGATTACATTACGCGCAATACTTAATGCAATTGTCTGTTGTTAGCAACTTAATACTGGAAGGGGTTCGGATGATAACCTGAAGGTGGACTTTTTAGGCATAGATGCATGCTGGATAGCGGTCTATGTACTTTGTCGTAATGCCCAATTAAATCTCACTATACTCATCATAATATGTATGTGCATGGTCATGCCCTCTCTATTTGTCAATTGCCCAACTGTAATTTGTTCACCCAACATGCTATTTATCTTATGGGAGAGACACCTCTAGTGAACTGTGGACCTCGGTCCAATTCTCTATACTGAAATACAATCTACTGCAACTGTTCTACTGTTCTCTGCAAACAATCATCATCCACACTATACATCTAATCCTTTGTTACAGCAAGCCGGTGAGATTGACAACCTCGCTGTTTCGTTGGGGCAAAGTACTTGGTTTGTGTTGTGCAGGTTCCACGTTGGCGCCGGAATCCCTGGTGTTGCGCCGCACTACATCTCGTCGCCATCAACCTTCAACGTGCTTCTTGGCTCCTACTGGTTCGATAAACCTTGGTTTCATACTGAGGGAAAACTTGCCGATGTACGCATCACACCTTCCTCTTGGGGTTCCCAACGGACGCGTGATGTACGCGTATCAGGCTCTTTTTCTGGCGCCGTTGCCGGGGACGTGAAGGAAAATTACACCACAGAGATTTCTAACTCCCACGTCAACTACACGCCAGCAGTGGACCCGCAGCTCGCGGAGATAGAGGAGTTGGAGGAGTTGTAGCGGCAGGAGGCGGCAGCAAGGAGGGCAGCAGAGGATGAGGTGGACCCGCAGCTTGCAGAGATAGAGGAGTGGGAGGAGGCGACGCTAGCGGCTACCATAGAAGCATTTGAGAGGCAGAGTCTCCAGGAGCTGCATAAGCGGCCGCGTGTGGCGGATCTGGATAGTGAGGAGATGTATCACGCCTAATAAGCCTAGCAGGTTCACGCAAAGATTCTTCGTCACGTGCATCACGTCGATTGAAGAGCGGACCTCTAGGACTTTCCAATAGGGTAGATCCTAAAATATAGATTTTTTCTTCCACATGGGTGCGTGTCCGGTAACGACGTCATTCGGAACAGATTGACCGCCAGGACCCTTTCCAAAGATTACTTTTATGTCCTTGACCATATCAAATAAAGCATCACCGGTACGGAGTTCAGGCTTCACCCGGCGATCTGCCTCACCTCCGAAATGATTGCCTTTCTTTCTGACGGGGTGCCTCTTTGGAAGAAATCGACGATGCCCCAGGTACACAACCTTCTTACATTTATGCAAATAGGCACCTTCGGTCTCATCTAAACAGTGCGTGCATGCATTGTATCCCTTGGTTGTCTGTCCTGAAAGGTTACTAAGAGCAGGACAATCATTGATGGTCACGAAAAGCAACGCTCGTAGGTGAAATGACTCCTGTTTGTACTCATCCCATGCATGTACACCTGGTTTGCTCCACAACTGTAAGAGTTCTTCAAATAATGGCTGTAGGTACACATCAATGTCGTTGCCGGGTTGCTTTGGGCCTTGGATGAGCACTGGCATCATAATGAACTTCCGCATCATGCACAACCAAGGCGGAAGGTTATAGATACATAGAATTACAGGCCAAGTGCTATGACTGCAGCTCTGCTCACCAAAAGGATTCATTCCATCTGTACTTAGGCCAAACCTTAAGTTCCTCGCGTCATCTGCAAAATCCGGGAACTCTCTATCGATTGTCCTCCACTGCGACCCATCAGCGGGGTGTCTCAGCATCTCGTCTTTCTTACGGTCTTTTTTGTGCCATCGCAACAACCTGGCATGCTCTTTATTTCTGAACAGACGTTTCAATCGTGGTATTATAGGAGCATACCACATAACCTTGGTAGGAACCCTCTTCCTAGGGGCTCGCCCTCAACATCACCAGGGTCATCTCGCTTGATCTTATACCGAAGTGCAGTGCATACCGGACATTTTTCCAAATTTTCATACTCATCGCGGTAGAGGATGCAGTCATTAATGCATGCATGTATCTTCAGCACCTCTAATCCTAGAGGGCAGAGAACCTTCTTTGCTTCGTACGCATCTGTGCAATTCGTTATTCTTTGGAAACCTCCTCTTCATTATTTTCAGTAACTTCTCAAATGGCTTGTCACATATACCAGCCTCTGCCTTCCATTGCAGCAACTCCAGGGTGGCACCGAGCTTTGTGTTGCCATCTTCGCAATTTGGGTATAACTTCTTTTTGTGATCATCTAACATGCCCTTTAACTTTCGCTTCTCGTTTTCTGTTTCTGCATCTCTGTGTGCATCAGCGATGGCCCGACAAAGATCATCATCAACGGGCTCATCTGATGCCTCTTCATCTTGATCATCTCCTCCTGCATCTTCATCTTCATCATTCCCTGTTGCAGTATCACCGTAGTTAGGGTACATATCATCATCCTCTTCTTCTTCTTCATCGTCTTCCATCATAACCCCTCTTTCTCCATGCTTGGTCCAACAATTATAGCTGGGCATGAAACCTTTCCAAAGCAGGTGGGAGTGAATGACTTTCCATTCAGGGTATTGCTTCAAGTTATGACAATCAACACATGGACAACACATAAAACCATCCGCATGTGGGTTTTCCTGAGCCACACGGATAAATTCTTCCAGGCCCTGTCTGAACTCGGGTAGACGTCGGTCAACGTACATCCATTGCCGCCGGTTCATCTACATCAAATAATTAATTAAGTTTATCAATAAACTATTACAAAACATCATAATATTTATAAATAGTGGAAATTAGCACCGTACAAATGAAAGGGTAAAGTTGTTGCTTAACCTTGATCGAGGAGGAAAGAAAGAGAAGAAAGCTTAAGTGTCGCTCCGGCACCTCATCTCATTTTTGTTGTGTGTAAAATCAAGCGGCATCACTCTCTCAGACATTTCATCGAGCACCTTATGTGCATGCCAAAGAGAAGCAAGTTAGCACTCAACACACACACCTTCTCCTAGCAAAAATGAAGTGAGTGGGCTGGTTGGCCGGGTAGCTGAGCTGAAATAGGGCTGTGGACCTTTAGCACCGGTTCGTGTTACGAACCGGTGCAAATGAGCTATCTTTTGCACCGGTTCGTAACACGAACCGGTGCTAAAGGTTCCTCGGCTAACACGTGCCTGGCGACGAACCTTTTGCACCGGTTTGTGTTACGAACCGATGCAAAAGATCGGCCGGCTGCGCCCCACGAACCGGTGCTAATGACCTCTTTTAGCACCAGTTCGTGCCAAATCCGGTGCAAAACCCATCTGGGGCAAAAAACCAAAGCCCTTGTTTCTACTAGTGTGGGCGAGGGCGAGTGAGTACTGAGTCGGCGGTTCAAAAGTATTGTGGAGCTGACAGGAGTGCCAGCCAATACTTGAGCTCAAGCCTCAAGATCGAGCTGCCATTCCTCAAGATCGATTTTCGCTTTCCTCAAATGCATCTGGTCACTTTTAATATTCATGCCCTACCATTTATTACGTGCAAAGAACAAAGACGTTGTCATCTCCATTATCTTGGCTACTTGCTAATTTTGTCCTGCATGCAATTACTTACATACTTTAGGGTCTCTAATGAAAGCTATAAAGGGCAGGTTGAGTTCAACTAGTCGAAAAATGGATATGGTCTCAGGCTCCCAATAGAATCTAGATGCTAGAACAGGAAATATGGGAAAGGAGATTAGTACAAAGCTCTCTCACGCGCTCAGGTGTCACGCTCATGCCCTAGTGTGCTAAAAAAGAGAGCAAGGAGGGCAGCTTTCAGTGTCAGCAAATGCGTGAGTGGTTGCTCGGTCGTACTGTTCCTGCGCGCGGACTATCCGAGTACAACAAGGCCATTCCCACCCAATTGTGAGTCTGTGACCAAGCTTGCCCACAGTCCATAATATATGCACTGTGTGCACTACCGGCGCCACCCCTAGCAATTGCCAAAATATTTATATGCATTATCCTTAGTGTTCTTTCAAAAGGTTAGGTTTCTAGGGGAAAAAATCATGTGAAACAGAGTGTTGTGATCTTCAGAAAAAACATTCTTAGAGCATCTCCATCGATACTACGAAATAGGCGCCGGCAGAAGCTACAAGCAGTGCGTCACTAGGGATGTCGGCACTATTTTATATTAATAGTGTGTTGGTCTCATTAACTTGAGACCTCTTGGCGTTGATACCATACTAAATTGATGAGCCAACGAGTTCACCCAAAAGTCTGAACTGCTAGAGTAGGGCTAGTACTCCGTAATATATATGTCAACATACCAGCCAGTCGCAACCCCAAACGACAATAACACCACGGACGCCTCCCCATTGTCATGTTACGCATCCCCTGCCTACATGCAACGTGCGGCCTTGTTCAGCCCTAGGACTAGCGGCTGCAGGAGTTCCACGATGAGCACCACAACCTCGCCGACCCTGTGCTACTATGGACCCATCTCCATGTCGGCACTCCTTCTAGCCCCTCACTATCGTTGCTCTGCACGAACGGCTGTCGCGGTGCAAGAATGGCCTAAAGGAAGTGGAACTCCGTGCATGGGGCGGAGGGGGAAGGTGTCGGGACAACCTACATGGCAGCGACATCATACAATGGCTAGGAGGGCGCACACCCGGCTGCCGGGAGGGCGGGGAAATTTCAGCAAAATTTATGTTGCCTCTCCCACACCGATATTAACTTATTAAGTGGTGGCAGTATCCATAAAAGGAGCTAAATGAAATCAAAATGTCATGTTTAGGGATAGAGATGGTTTAGGGACTTTTATTTGCTTTTTTTCTAGGGAGTTTGTGCTTTTTTGGGATATGGGCCAATAAAGGGGTCTGGTCTGGTGGAGATGCTCGCGAGAAGTAATTTGGAAATCTGTCTATGTTCAAACTAGTTTCTGTTTTTAAACCAGACAACATAACCAATCCGACAGCAGCTAATCAGCGTATGGATGTGCTACGTAGGACCGCGAGCATGTTGTGCCTAAAGCATTAAGCATCTCATCAAACTTGACGTGCCACCATACACATAACACATACTCCGTATAGTAGCAGCCATGCATGACTTGTCGTGATGGCGATCATTCCTGGGTAACCGTGCAACGAAAGGGGCGCACGTTGATTAGACTAGTCACAATGGGAAGTATCATATACTAGTATCATGCACATGATACTAGTTTGTGATACCACCTCCACAATGCATAGTATCATAATTTGGTATCATACTTATGTCATATTTAATGTTTTGTAGAATCTCAATGCAAATGTGTGTACATGATGTATTTGTCATGAAGTTTTCTAGGTTTATGTGTCATGATACGGTATCATATTATGATACTACTCTCATCTCTCACCTCATTAATTGATGTGACACATCAGATTTTTGCCAACATGACATGCATGATACTACTTATGATACTTCCATTGGGGCTAGTCTTAATTACATCGACTTGATGCATGTCGTCGGAAGCAAAGGAGGATGCTATCCGCAATTTCTTTTTGTTTTTCTTGCACTAACAATTCCAGCAAAAAACAAGTGTCTTGCTTCCGTTGGGCGCAGCCAAATTAAGCTACTAAGTGATATGGAGAATAAAGCCGCACCGTCACAATATACATGCACGGCTGTACCCACCAACACCACTCACTGTGCTAGCACCTCTGTTCCGTGAAATAAGAAATGTAAATTTTTTAGAATAAAAATTACCTAAATTTTGATCAAGTTTTTTTTAAATATCAACATACATCATGACATACATTTTTATATTATTTCTATATAGTATCATATTATTTCAATGGATTTTTCAATAACCTTGGTCAAACTCTATCTCTTTTAACTTCAGAAAAAATTATATGCCTTAATTTACGGAATGGATGTAGCAGTACCTAAATATAGTCGCCAACATGTTATTATTCTTTGTAGAAGTGATATGCATGTGACAACATTCCATTATTGAAGACAAGTTATAATTGCTATTTCTAAAACTAGCTATCACGGTGGATATTTTCTTTGATGTGTTAAAAATGATTGAAAAATTAATTCCGTGCTACTATTGTGTCAACACCCGGATTTTTAAGTCCAGATGCCTATTATGTCATTCCTCGCAATCCCAGGAATATTGTTTTTGCGAGACATAATAGATTGATATCACAACACTTCATTCATTACATACCATAATCGTCTTACAAATAAAGGATCATATGATCCAGTCTCATTACAATAATAAAAGTCCTATTGATCCATTACATAACACGTAGCGGAAGCGAAATAGCGTAGTAGTAGTCCATCTATTCCACAGGCAACTGTTGACGTCAGGAGTGATCCTAGTTGTCGTAGACGTCCTGCTGTCCTTCTTCCAGGTTCGGGTACTCATCTTCATAGTCTGGCCATTTGAATAGTCAGGGACACAGCCATGAGTACTTTAAAGTACTCGCAAACTAATACTAATGTAAACACTATCAACTATAGTAAGGGGGTTCTAAGCTCTAGTTTCATTTGCATAAAAGCCAGTTTTATTTCATAAGCACCTTTAATAATCAAAGCCTCTTCAATTAACTAACTCAAGTGGGAACATTAGTGTCATTCCCACAACTCAGTTGTGATTCAAAGTCAAAGTCACCTTTCAATTCACATCACAAGTCACCATTCATAGTTTTAGAAAAGTTCTGATGACGGAACAGTATGGCCTTTCTAACTGTCCATAACCGCGGACGCGGCTATTCGAATAGGTTTAACTCTGCAGAGGTTGTACACTTGTGCCACAACAATTGCAATAGTTCGTCAGGGGTAACTGGCCCTGATTTATCGTACGCAGTACGCGAACTACCAATCCTAACGTTTCATTTACATACTCTAGTATAGGCACCTCTCCCCATGAGCTTGGTCTCCTGGTGAAAACAAACTGTCAACCCAGGAACTGCACAGGGCTTGGGTAGGACATTCACCTCATTTCACGTCATTTCACATTCAATGGAGGCAGCCTCGGCATAACCCCTATGACGCTTGTTCAGAGGGAACCTATACTAAAATACATAAGTTTCCAGCTAAGCCTTACCCAGATTCAGGTATTGTGGGGGTACTTGTAAAATTGGAATGGTATCGCATCCGAACCCAACCATCAGTTTTAGTAAAATTCACCAAGTCATTCACCAGTCATATTCACCTTCAAAATCTTTCAATAGAATGACTCATCATTCCAAGGTTTTCAAAGTCATTTCAATTCACAAGTTCCCAACTAGAGTAGTCACTTTTAATATTGAGCACTAGCAACTAGTTATGAGGGGTGCTAAGTATCTTGGAGCTTGCAAATCTAAGTGTGAGGCTCTTGTACTACTCCATAGCTAAACCAAGTGAATCATAAATCAAAAGTAACTTTGATAAATAAAATCAAGTAAAGCTTGTAAAGTAAAAACTTGGGATAGGTTCATAAAGTAAAATGTAATGGTGCCTTGCTCTTGTAGAGCTTTGCACTTGGCAAGAATATAAACTTGCAACCAAAATAGTTTGCATTAGTCTAGCTTGCATTGGTAATAGCTTGCCTTGAGTGGTGATGTGATCAAAGTTTTCTGGCTCTTCCTCTTAGTAGAAGACCTCTTCCTCTTGATAGCCTCCGGTACTAGCGTCTATAAACGAATACGAGGATACAATCACCAATCAACACTTAAGTAGTCTTACTTAGCCTTATTGGCTCACACCATTGATCTAGCATCACTACTTAACATTTATTCACAAATTATGCTAGGGTTTCTTTATTTAACATTAGGAAAATAATTTCCTCTCATTGAAAATTGGAATTAGGGTTTCTATGTAGTCCTTTGGAGAAATAATTTCCTCTCATTGAATCTTCTTAAGATTTAATCTTCTCAAATAACCAGGGATGATCACATGTTGACCAAGGTCAACACTTCACACTTAGCATTTGAGAAAAATAATTTAAATGAGATTCATCATCTCATGTGATTTAAATAACCATAGCAAAATTAAATACTATTTTGATTTAAATTCTACAAGTGAGCATGTATGAGCCTATGCAATAGAGGTCATCAAATTACTTCATATCACTTGAGAAAATGATTTAAATGAGGTGCTACACCTCATAGATTTAAATTCCTAAAATTTGCTATAGTTTAAATGGACTAGTATTGACTACATAGCCAATATTTTGCTTCTAGCCCATGATCAGGTACAGAACCCATTTCATATTTTTACATAGTAAATTAGAGTTGGTGAAATGTGAATTATTGCAACTGGATTCACTTCAAAATTCAAAATGGTTGATTTTTAAGATTTATTTGAATACTGAAAAGTCTCTGTTTTGTTATTTTTGCTATCCAAAGTCTACACAAGATATGAGGTTGAGACCAGTGGCAAAATGTAGATAATTTCATGGGCTTTGCAGAGATATGTAGTTTGCTAAATTTGGTGCAGTAGTTTGAAAGTTATTCAAATTTGAAGTGGGCACCAGTATTTGAATTTAGATGAAACTAATTAATTGAAAATAAACCCTAGTGGGCTAGGCGGGAACTGGATGGGCCAAAATGGTTTGAAAAGAGAAGCTGGCCCAGTAACGACGTGGGCCTGCTGACATACGGTCCCACGCGTCAGTGACTGATTTCCTTACCGAAACGGTACGCAGCGTCGACCGTCGGATCAGACGACGATCGCATGGCTGAGGGTGATCTTCTTCCCCGGCGAGAGGAGGACGTACGGGCGGCGGAGGTAGGGGGTCGGAGAGCGTTCCAGGCCGGCGGCGATCGAGGGAGAGGTACGAGGCGAAGTTGGCGAGGGTGTAGAAGCTCCTGGTACAGCGGCGGAGCTTGGCGAGGCTCCAGTCGATGTAGATGATCTGCGGGCTCCGGCGGCGACGAGCTTGCAATTGGAGCTGCTCCGGCGAGGTGGTGTCAAATTGGCTGGTGGAGAGGAGGCAAGGATGAGAGGGGAGCGGATGGTGTGAAGAAATGGAGCTCGGAGCTCCTCTATTTATAGCGGGAGGAGTGGTGCCGCGGGTGCTGTGAAGGGTCGACGACGACGATGGCGCTACGGGTTGCGAAGGGGCAAGGCGAGGTGCGCGTGTTGTAGGCGACGTCTAGGCGATGCTCTAGGTGTAGCTGGCGCGTCCAGGGGACGATGGGATCGCTCGGATTGCTTCTGCGACGGGGACAGTACTTGGCGGCAAAGCGTCGATCATGGCAACGGCGACAATGCAGTAGCAGGTGCGGGAGTGTGTCTAGCAGCTAGAGGAGGTGGAGACGTGCTTGATACAGGAGTAGGGATGCAGGGGGAGGATGAGGGCGACGACACGCGCGACGCTCTGGCGCGTCCATGACGTTGTCTGGGCGCGCTCACCGCGTGCATTGACATGCCGTGGCATGGTACTGGGCGCGCGTGTTCTGGCCAATGGTGTGCTTGCTCGTGCTCCAATTGTCCATGGTCATGATCAGCAAGTGTAGGAGCATCTCCAGGACAAGGTGAGCGTGTGAGAAAGGGGCCAGAGAGAAAGTGAGTTAGTGTGGCCGGCATGGTACATGGCATGGATGAAATGGTGATCATAGCTCCACTTTACTCAGTGCCAACGGCAGGGCTTGATGCAGAGGAGGTACACGAGCAACAATGATCAAAGATAGAAAGGGGTTTAGGCAAAAATCATGAGGTTAAAAGGATGAATAGCATTTCCAGATTTGTGCCTGCAAGGTGTTTGTGTTAATGGCCGCATGAAGAAAATGTTGGAATTTTGCAAATCTTTTTGGTGGAGTTAATTTATATAATTAATGTGATGGAATGGTGGTGGTGGTATTCATTTTGGTGAAGGTTTGTGAGAATTCAAATTTGGGGTTATCTTCTCTTTATTTCAAAGTCCTCTCTTGTCAAATCTATTCTGGTCAACCTGGTCAAAGTTAGCATGGGTGGTCAACATGAAAGTTGTTCACCTTGACAAGATCTTGGATGACATGGCAAGAGTTGGTCAAGGTTGGTTGAAGAAAAGTCAAAACCAGGGGGATAAAGTGAGGAACATTTTATAAAACTCAATTTGGACCATTATCATATGTATGTTGGTTTTGAGATTTTCTATGATTTGATTCTGATTTCTTTGATGATTTGTGTTTGTTTATCATATATATAAGTATTCTACAAGCAATAGATCAAGCAATGGTGGCCTTTGGTGAAGATTTGCAAAATTGACCTTATGTGTATGTGAGTGAAATTGGGATTTTCTCACTATTTGGTTTCTCTCTTTTTGATTTGACTTTTCTTGACTCAAATGTGATTCTTATTAGTTTAGAAACATTTCCAAACCATTGAAACTATTTCAAAAGGTCTAGATCAAGGATTTGCAAAATTGGCCATAACACATAAGAGGTGATATGTCAAATTTCATTATTCTTGTAATTTGTTCTCTTGCTGTACTTAGGCATGGGTTAGGGTCAATTTAGTGTTAGATTAGGTTTAGAGATGGTTTCACATCATTCGGGTAAGGTTTAAAGGCATAGAACAAGAATTGGGTATTATGGCTATGTGTCACAAATGCCTCTATGCATATGTTGCATTTGAGTTTTAATTTGATTTGGCTTGACCCAATTGGTGTTGTTGAGTGTTGAAATGGTATATAGGAGTGATCCCACCATTCACAACAAGTCTTAGGGTCAAGATTCTTAAATTCACAAATTTGCTATTTTACTCTCATATGCCTCTATGGCATTTTTAGTTTCTTTTTATTTCTTTTGGAAACAACTTGGATTAGGTTTGATAAGTACTAGGTAAGGTGTATGAAGGTTTTCCAAACCTCTAAACCAAGTAGAAGAGCTTAGGGTAAAGATTTATAAAAATAGCCATAGGCACATATACCTTTTTCTTATTTAATTTCCTTTTATTTTATTTTAACTAGGATGGTGAAAAGAGGGGTGAGGTTTAGGGTTTAAGATTATTTCAAAATACTTTAACAAGCAATCATGGCAATAGCACAAGAATTAAGCAAGATCACTATGTATCAAACTTAATTTAATAAAAGTTTTTGTTGGTTCCAAAATTTGGAACTAGGGAAATTCCTTTGTTTTGTTTTGAAATTTTGGGATGTTACAAACCCTTCCCCCTTAAACAAATCTCGTCCCGAGATTTTAAGAAAAGTTAGGTTCCTAAGAGAGATTGAGCCATTTTGATTAACATGAAGACATACTTGGCATGGCCTGAGGGGCTTCCTGGGCTTCATTGGCAGTCATGTGGTAGAAACGGCCGTTGTTGTTGTTCTGATTCCTTCTTCCGGCAAAGCGGCGCTGTTGCTGAGCAGGTGCTGCGGTATTGGCGGCAATTTTGGCAAGCTTCTTGGGGCACTCATTGGAGTAGTGACCCACAACTCCACATTCATAGCAGTTGACGGTGGACTTGTCTTTGGGGTTGACGGGAATAGCGGTACTCCCAGTCACGGGGGCAGTATTGGGGTGGTTGTTGTTGCCATTGGGGTGGTTGTTGTTGTTGGTGCGATTGCCATTGTTCTGGTTGCTGTTGTGGTTGTGGTTGTTGTTGTGGTTGTTGTTGGTGTTGCGGTTGTTGTTGTTGTTGCTTGGATGCTAAGTCTGAGCTGGGGGCTTGTTGTATCTTGAGGCAAATCCTCCAGTTGAGTTGTTGCGGTACTTCTGGGCGTTGTTCGGTCCATTCTGGCTCATCATCCTTCTCTCGCGGTTCTCGTTGGCTTGATGCAGCTTTCCTTCCATCTGGATGGCTGAGTCCACCAGGGCTTCGAGGTCAGCGAACGGAATGTTCACTAACACAGTTTGCATTTCGTCATGCAGTCCGTTCAGAAATCTCTCCTTCCTTTTCTCGTTGGTGTCGGTCTCATCCGGGGCGTACCTTGACAGAGTAAGAAACCTGTCCCGGTATTCCACCACGGAATTCTTCCTTGCTTGAGTTCCCGGAACTCGTCTCTCATTTTCTTGATCAGTCCTTGGGGCACATGGTATTTGCTGAACTTCAGCTTGAAGTCTTCCCAGGTCATCATCTGTCCCGCATTCATTGCACGGGCACTTGTCCACCAGGCTCTGGCAGGTCCTGACAGGTAGTGGGTGGCGAACAGTACTTTTTATGCGGCTTCAACTCCCGCAACTTCAAGGTTGTTCTCCACCGTCTGGAGCCAGTCATCAGCATCAAGGGGCTCTTCAGTCTTGTTGAATATGGGAGGGTTGGTGTTCTGAAAGTTCTTCAGCTTCGATCCAGGGTGATCGTGGTTTCCATGGCCTTGATTGTTCTGAGCTATCTGTTGCAGTGCAGCAATGTTTGCTTGGCGTTCAGCTCTTTCGGCTTCTCGGTCTGCCATCATCGTCTGCAGCAGTTGCATCATGGCCTCCTGGGTGGTGTTGCGGGTTGGTGGGGCCATCTGAACATTGAGGTAGATGATAAGATAAGAGGGAAATTTCTATGGTTTGTTTTGTTAAAGTTTAAAAAGTTCATAACTTGAAAATTTGGGTAGTGTTGCGGGGGTAAAACCAACAACACTTTTTCATTCATACCAAGCATCATACATTACAAGGCTAACACACCATTGGTTTGAAGAACCATTCATTCGTTCTACGATACAAGGGGATCCTGATACAACTCACACATACGAAAGTGCTTTTCATGATACTACTCTTCAGGGGGGATTCTTCATCTTTACGGGTAATGTGCTTGGCGAAAGGCGAGGGCGTTGTCCAACTCCTTGCGGGTCTTGTACAACATGTAGTCGAGGTAGGCCACATAGTGGTTCATCTCTGGGTGCGGGGGCATGATTATTGGTCTTCCCATGGGGTCATGTCCGGGGTAGTAAATGAAGCGGGTATTCTGGAGCTTGTTGATATTCTGTCCGCACAGATGGGCAATTGCTTCTTGCATTGCTCTGACTAGTCCTTCCTTCCAGGTGCTTCGCGTTACAGAAAACCAGATGGTTTCCCATATTGGGGCTCCAAGCTTCCCTCTCAGATCTGTAGTGACTTCCCACCGAGGTTGTCCTCCCGATGGATCGTTGAGGGGTATTCCGAAGAATTCGGGATACGGGCGTCCTAAATACTCAACCAGTTGTTTCAAATCCTTCTCGAACATGAGGTTTCCTCCGTGGCCAAGCTGATAAGACTTGCAGGTGTACTCCATCTGTGAAGAATTATGATGAGTAAGTTAGAGAAGTGTGTCAAAATTTTAGGTAATAGTATAAGAAGAATAGAGCATAACTTTCTTATTTTTGAAGAAGATCTCAAGGATAAGAGAGTAAGTTTTCTTAAATAGTCACTTCATTTGTTTTGAAACTAAATTTTTCAGACTTCCATTCTAACTAGGGTCTCCTAAGGTCAACAATGGCTCTGATACCAACTTGTCAACACCCGGATTTTTAAGTCCAGATGCCTATTATGCCATTCCTCGCAATCCCAGGAATATTGTTTTTGCGAGACATAATAGATCGATATCACAACATATCATTCATTACATACCATAATCGTCTTACAAATAAAGGATCACATGATCCAGTCTCATTACAATAATAGAAGTCCTATTGATCCATTACATAACACGTAGCGGAAGCGAAATAGCGTAGTAGTAGTCCATCTATTCCACAGGCAACTGTTGACGTCAGGAGTGATCCTAGTTGTCGTAGACGTCCTACTGTCCTTCTTCCGGGTTCGGGTACTCATCTTCATAGTCTGGCCATTTGAATAGCCAGGGACACAGCCATGAGTACTTTAAAGTACTCGCAAACTAATACTAATGTAAACACTATCAACTATAGTAAGGGGGTTCTAAGCTCTAGTTTCATTTGCATAAAAGCCAGTTTTATTTCATAAGCACCTTTAATAATCAAAGCCTCTTCAATTAACTAACTCAAGTGCGAACATTAGTGTCATTCCCACAACTCAGTTGTGATTCAAAGTCAAAGTCACCTTTCAATTCACATCACAAGTCACCATTCATAGTTTTAGAAAAGTTCTGATGATGGAACAGTATGGCCTTTCCAACTGTCCATAACCACGGACGCGGCTATTCGAATAGGTTTAACTCTGCAGAGGTTGTACACTTGTGCCACAACAATTGCAATAGTTCGTCAGGGGTAACTGGCCCTGATTTATCGTACGCAGTACGCGAACTACCAATCCTAACCTTTCATTTACATACTCTAGTATAGGCACCTCTCCCCATGAGCTTGGCCTCCCGGTGAAAACAAACCGTCAACCCGGGAGCGCACGGGGGTGGCTTGGGTAGGACATTCACCTCATTTCACGTCATTTCACATTCAATGGAGGCAGCCTCGGCATAACCCCTATGACGCTTGTTCAGAGGGAACCTATACTAAAATACATAAGTTTCCAGCTAAGCCTTACCCAGATTCAGGTATTGTGGGGGTACTTGTAAAATTGGAATGGTATCGCATCCGAACCCAACCATCAGTTTTAGTAAAATTCACCAAGTCATTCACCAGTCATATTCACCTTCAAAATCTTTCAATAGAATGACTCATCATTCCAAGGTTTTCAAAGTCATTTCAATTCACAAGTTCCCAACTAGAGTAGTCACTTTTAATATTGAGCACTAGCAACTAGTTATGAGGGGTGCTAAGTATCTTGGAGCTTGCAAATCTAATTGTGAGGCTCTTGTACTACTCCATAGCTAAACCAAGTGAATCATAAATCAAAAGTAACTTTGATAAATAAAATCAAGTAAAGCTTGTAAAGTAAAAACTTGGGATAGGTTCATAAAGTAAAATGTAATGATGCCTTGCTCTTGTAGAGCTTTGCACTGGGCAAGAATATAAACTTGCAACCAAAATAGTTTGAATTAGTCTAGCTTGCATTGGTAATAGCTTGCCTTGAGTGGTGATGTGATCAAAGTTTTATGTCTCTTCCTCTTGGTAGAAGACCTCTTCCTCTTGATAGCCTCCGGTACTAGCGTCTATAAACGAATACGAGGATACAATCACCAATCAACACTTAAGTAGTCTTACTTAGCCTTATTGGCTCACACCATTGATCTAGCATCACTACTTAACATTTATTCACAAATTATGCTAGGGTTTCTTTATTTAACATTAGGAAAATAATTTCCTCTCATTGAAAATTGGAATTAGGGTTTCTATGTAGTCCTTTGGAGAAATAATTTCCTCTCATTGAATCTTCTTAAGATTTAATCTTCTCAAATAACCAGGGATGATCACATGTTGACCAAGGTCAACACTTCACACTTATCATTTGAGAAAAATAATTTAAATGAGATTCATCATCTCATGTGATTTAAATAACCATAGCAAAATTAACTACTATTTTGATTTAAATTCTACAAGCGAGCAAGTATGAGCCTATGCAATAGAGGTCATCAAATTACTTCATATCACTTGAGAAAATGATTTAAATGAGGTGCTACACCTCATAGATTTAAATTCCTAAAATTTGCTATAGTTTAAATGGACTAGTATTGACTACATAGCCAATATTTTGCTTCTAGCCCATGATCAGGTACAGAACCCATTTCATATTTTTACATAGTAAATTAGAGTTGGTGAAATGTGAATTATTTCAACTGGATTCACTTCAAAATTCAAAATGGTTGATTTTTAAGATTTATTTGAATACTGAAAAGTCTCTATTTTGTTATTGTTGCTGTTCAAATTCTACACAAGATATGAGGTTGAGACCAGTGGCAAAATGTAGATAATTTCATGGGCTTTGCAGAGATATGTAGTTTGCTAAATTTGGTGCAGTAGTTTGAAAGTTATTCAAATTTGAAGTGGGCACCAGTATTTGAATTTAGATGAAACTAATTAATTGAAAATAAACCCTAGTGGGCTAGGCGGGAACTGGATGGGCCGAAATGGTTTGAAAAGAGAAGCTGGCCCAGTAACGACACGGGCCTGCTGACATACGGTCCCACACGTCAGTGACTGATTTCCTTACCGAAACGGTACGCAGCGTCGACCGTCGGATCAGACGACGATCGCACGGCTGAGGGTGATCTTCTTCCCCGGCGAGAGGAGGACGTACGGGCGGCGGAGGTAGGGGGTCGGAGAGCGTTCCAGGCCGGCGGCGATCGAGGGAGAGGTACGAGGCGACGTTGGCGAGGGTGTAGAAGCTCCTGGTACAGCGGCGGAGCTTGGCGAGGCTCCGGTCGATGTAGATGATCTGCGGGCTCCGGTGGCGACCAGCTTGCAATTGGAGCTGCTCCGGCGAGGTGGTGTCAAATTGGCTGGTGGAGAGGAGACAAGGATGAGAGGGGAGCAGATGGTGTGAAGAAATGGAGCTCGGAGCTCCTCTATTTATAGCGGGAGGAGTGGTGCCGCGGGTGCTGTGAAGGGTCGACGACGACGATGGCGCTACGGGTTGCGAAGGGGCAAGGCGAGGTGCGCGTGTTGTAGGCGACGTCTAGGCGATGCTCTGGGTGTAGCTGGCGCGTCCAGGGGACGATGGGATCGCTCGGATTGCTTCTGTGACGGGGACAGTACTTGGCGGCAAAGCATCGATCATGGCGACAGCGACAATGCAGTAGCAGGTGCGGGAGTGTGTCTAGCAGCTAGAGGAGGTGGAGACGTGCTTGATACAGGAGTAGGGATGCAGGGGGAGGACGAGGGCGACGGCACGCGCGACGCTCTGGCGCGTCCAGGACGTTGTCTGGGCGCACTCACCGCGTGCATTGACATGCCGTGGCATGGTACTGGGCGCGCGTGTTCTGGCCAATGGCGTGCTTGCTCGTGCTCCAATCGTCCATGGTCATGATCAGCAAGTGTAGGAGCATCTCCAGGACAAGGTGAGCATGTGAGAAAGGGGCCAGAGAGAAAGTGAATGAGTGTGGCCGGCATGGTACATGGCATGGATGAAATGGTGATCATAGCTCCACTTTACTCAGTGCCAACGGTAGGGCTTGATGCAGAGGAGGTACAGGAGCAACAATGATCAAAGATAGAAAGGGGTTTAGGCAAAAATCCAGAGGTTAAAAGGATGTATTGCATTTCCAGATTTGTGCCTGCAAGGTGTTTGTGTTAATGGCCGCATGAAGAAAATGTTGGAATTTTGCTAATCTTTTTGGTGGAGTTCATTTATATAATTAATGTGATGGAATGGTGGTGGTAGTGTTCATTTTGGTGAAGGTTTGTGAGAATTCAAATTTGGGGTTATCTTCTCTTTATTTCAAAGTCCTCTCTTGTCAAATCTATTATGGTCAACCTGGTCAAAGTTAGCATGGGTGGTCAACATGAAAGTTGTTCACCTTGACAAGGTCTTGGATGACATGGCAAGAGTTGGTCAAGGTTGGTTGAAGAAAAGTCAAAACCAGGGGGGTAAAGTGAGGAACATTTTATAAAACTCAATTTGGACCATTATCATATGTATGTTGGTTTTGAGATTTTATTTGATTTGATTCTGATTTCTTTGATGCATTGTGTTTGTTTATCATATATAAGTATTCTAGAAGCAATAGATCAAGCAATGGTGGCCTTTGGTGAAGATTTGCAAAATTGGCCTTATGTGTATGTGAGTGAAATTGGGATTTTCTCACTATTTGGTTTCTCTCTTTTTGATTTGACTTTTCTTGACTCAAATGTGATTCTTATTAGTTTAGAAACATTTCCAAATCATTGAAACTATTTCAAAAGGTCTAGATCAAGGATTTGCAAAATTGGCCATAACACATAAGAGGTGATATGTCAAATTTCATTATTCTTGTAATTTGTTCTCTTGCTTTACTTAGGCATGGGTTAGGGTCAATTTAGTGTTAGATTAGGTTTAGAGATGGTTTCACATCATTTGGGTAAGGTTTAAAGGCATAGAACAAGACTTGGGTATTATGGCTATGTGTCACATATGCCTCTATGCATATGTTGCATTTGAGTTTTAATTTGACTTGGCTTGACCCAATTGGCGTTGTTGAGTGTTGAAATGGTATATAGGAGTGATCCCACCATTCACAACAAGTCTTAGGGTCAAGATTCTTAAATTCATAAATTTGCTATTTTACTCTCATATGCCTCTATGGCATTTTTAGTTTCTTTTTATTTCTTTTGGAAACAACTTGGATTAGGTTTGATAAGTACTAGGTAAGGTGTATGAAGGTTTTCCAAACCTCTAAACCAAGTAGAAGAGCTTAGGGTAAAGATTTATAAAAATAGCCATAGGCACATATACCTTTTTCTTATTTAATTTCCTTTTATTTTATTTTAACTAGGATGGTGAAAAGAGGGGTGAGGTTTAGGGTTTAAGATTATTTCAAAATACTTTAACAAGCAATCATGGAAATAGCACAAGAATTAAGCAAGATCACTATGTATCAAACTTAATTTAATAAAAGTTTTTGTTAGTTCCAAAATTTGGAACTAGGGAAATTCCTTTGTTTTGTTTTGAAATTTTGGGATGTTACATATTGCCTACTGATATGTTGAACATATAGATGTGTTGCCTCTCAGATTTAGTTGCCTAAGTTATTTATCTTGCCTAATGACATTTCCATGTCGCCTCTAATGTTAAGAATGATCGAGTGAGGGTTTGAGATTTGTTTGGAATTCACTTCCAGGTTGCCTTTGTTGAAAAACAAAACTCCCTAGATTTGTCTTTCATCTAGGAAGTCTTCCTGAAAGATTTCATTTCAATTCTATATCAAAATGGTAGGTGAATCCAAAAAATTTAACAACCCCGAGCCCTCCCGCATCCCGGCCTCCGACCGCCGGGGCAACCTTTCTCCTAGCCGCCGCCGCTCAGGTTTCTAGGGTTCGGTAAGATGGGGAATGTAAGAGAGAGGGGGAGCGAGTGGGGAATCAAAGAGAGAGGGGGAGCACAAGTGGGGACTGGGCCGAGGAGAGAGGAAGTGGGCGATTCTTGTGCATGTGTTTTTTTTATTTTCGGTTTAGAAAGACGCCGGTGGCGCATCAGAAGAAAGTGCGCCAGAAGTAACATGTGCCCACAAGTACCGGTGGCGCACCACAAATAGTTGCGCCACTGCTACCTCAAATAGTGTTGGCGCACCATCTTGTGGTGCGCCAGTGGTAAGTCTAGGGTGAGGATGGGCCAAAAAAAAAATTAGCAATGGCGCATGTTTCGTAGGGTGGGCCACTAGTATTTGTGCTACCAGTGGAGCATCACTAACATGGTGCACCGCTTCTAGCAATATTGTGGCTAGCCCTTTTCTAGTAGTGTAACTAACAATTTCTTTGGTTCATGCTTGTATGTAGGTCAAGGAAAAGATCAATTTAATGTTGATCAAGAGTATGCCATGTTGATCAAAAGAAGAAGATGGAATTGGTGCTGATGGTGTTTCTATGATGGTGTCGAGTAAGAGATTATAGTGTAAATGGTATAGATAAGGCAGTTAGGTTTTTAGCTTAGGGTTTTCTTTTTTCCTTATTTTGTATTAGGGTTTCCTTAGAATTGCCATTTTGGTTGATTCCAGTCTATAATTAACTTTGAATGATTGGAGATTGATAGAGAATAAAATTTTAAAGATTTTGACACTAAGTTTGTATTTTTTGGTTATTTATTTATTTTAGTTAATACTCCAGGCAAATTTTCCAGGCACCATCTCACGTGGAGAACAAAGTCGCCAAAGATACAAGAAATAATATATCGATGTCAATTATTAAGTTTTTCTGCATCTCATCTCGGCGAGGTTACAAATCTAGGAGATTTACCCCGAGTATCGAGATGTGTTCACGGTTCACCCTCTTGCCTTTTCAATGAGGTTATAATCGAGGAAGCGGGGTAATCAATTTTCACCAAGTCCCTTACGTGTATTGGAGGATGAAGCTCTATTTATTGCTTGCTTTGATGTTCATATCCGTATCGTCTACGATACTGAATGCTTTCTAACTAGGAATTTGGCTGTAAACTAACCACAAACTAACACGTGGAAATTATCTGTATTTTCAGCCGCTTGTCTTCCTCAAAAGATCATCATTGACTACTACGTAGCAAGCATAGAGTACCCAGGTAAAAGAATGCATGTGTAGTGGTGTGCCAACGTGTGCTTGAAAGGGCAGAAAAGGAAATCCAAAGCTCAATTTTACCGGGAACTAAAAAAAATAGAAACAAGGCAACAGAATTGCAAGCAAAGTAAACATTGGTAAAAAAAAAGAGACTCAGCCATTAATTATTACTCCCAGGGGCAAGTTTGCTCGAAACATAGCACCTGTTTACATTGTAAACTGAAAAACATTGCAGACAACTTCCAACCAGTTTCTTGCTAAGTAAAAGAAAAGGAAAGAATCACAACAGTGCCGCTTTGCATGCTACAGCACCCACCCCTGGGCCAGACGTCAGTCCATGATCAATCTGTGACCAGGGCCGGTCCATAGATTTCGAGGACCCTAGGGCAACACGGCACCAAAGGCACCTTGTTTACAGTGTCGAAGCTTTTTAGGGCAGGGGGCCATGGCCCCCTACTATGGAGAATTCTTTAAAGATATATATTTATGCTATTTTTACATTTTATTCACAGTTTAAGTACGATTGGTGTTCTTGGCACCCCTAACAATCTCCGTCATGTTCCGCCATTTGGTTACGCATAATTTAAAAAAATATTATTAGTATTCCACAAGAGAAATATTCGGGTAGTGCAATAGCAAACTAAATAATATTTACATTTGAAAGATCCATGGACTTTGAAATCTCAGTAAAGATATTGAAACTATTTATTTCTATTTTTCAAGAAAATTATATATCATTATTCTTATTTTTACCATAGCTACATATACATATATATATATATATATCTAAAATTAATCGGAGAAAATTTATAAGAGTCGGTGTTGTGGTTCATATTTGGAAAGGCTAGAAGAAATAATGTCACCAGGAAAAATTATTTAGAAGTATTGAATTATTTTTGTAAAAGGAGTCAGAGTAGATGTATGATTAGATGTTTTGTATTTTCTAGAATTATTCTAAGCCGTGTGGCCTAAAGAGTAATTGTTGATTCTTTTGGTATTAGGAATCAGAGTAGAGAAGCGGTATGCTACATCATAAAACATCTATATATTCTAGAATTATTTTAAATTATACAACCCAAAAAGTATATGTATAAGTGTATTAAATATGCAAACAAATCTTGGACCAGGGCCCCTAGCTCCTGGAGACCCGGGGCGAGCGCCCCTCTGCCCCGGGCTATGGGCCGGCCCTGTCTGTGACCGTTACTAAGGAAGAGAGGCGAAAAGCGTACACTGTACTCTTTGCACGTGGGAGCCTTTCTATTCTTACCCGGACACCAGCAGATATCATCCTTGCGGATCAAAGCTAGCTGGATGGGCTCTTTGGTTTGGATGAAAGACAAAAGCTAAAACTAAAGCATATAGATATTCCAGTGAATTGATGTAACATGCTTTGACGCGTACGAATGAGGCGAAGGAATTGAAACAACCGAGGTTACTTCGGATGCTCTTTCGAAGGAAAATCTACCAAATTTAACATCCGCTAAAACCTCATTTCTAGATTTCCTAGGGGTGGGGTGGAGGCAAAGAAGAATGCATGTGCCAATGATGCTTGATAACACCCATCTCTAGTTGGATTCCTACGTTTCGCATCAGTGGTACTTCTCGTGCTTTGCTATGTGAACGCATGGGCAACACAGAAGGAACCAACCGGTAGCAAGTGCTGAAGCAGGAAGTGGGCAGGAAGTGTTTAAACAGCAGCGGGCGCTGCAGCTGATTGGCAAGCGCACTATCATTGCAGCGCTGCTTGATCCTGCTGTTGCTTCTCATTCCTGCTGCTCGTGCTGTTGCTATGTACTACTTACTACTTTTATATGTATGTCAAATTGTAAGCACCGTTGGATGGGAGGGTTAATTTCCTGATGATCTCAATATATGTGAACTCATCAATGAAGTTGAATCATATTATTATACTTTACATGGAAACTCAAAAGATTGAATGGAATATATCAAAATTTTCACTGTGGAATGGTAATTAAGTCCGTGATACAAAGCTTTCAACTCTGTGGTGAAACTGACAGCTTGGTCCCACATGTCAAAATGCTCTAAATCTTCAAGAGAGGTAAAAAAATGGCAAAACTTTCTCTAATTGAAGTATTTGAGATAAAAAAAATTGTTAGGTGAGGTAATTAGTATCACATATAAAAAAATAAAAGGTACAAACTGGAATTCACCCATTTGATTGTTTACTCTCTCCGTTCATCCTATATCAAGGAATATGTGATATCTATGACCGTTGCCCTTTTAGGCCCTGTTCCCTTAAGTGAGGTTTGAAGTGGGCTGAATCCCTTGCAAGTCAAAATCCCCCCAAATCCGCTCCGGCACCGTTCAATACACTTGGTGTGAGTTTAACCGAGCAATTCTCTATATTTCTAGCGAACTTATATTAAATATTTCATAGGGACCGAAATGCTGCGCGCCTCGAACCAGCCCAAGGAATCCATCCTGCACACAACTGCATGTGGTGGTGTCAGGCTGCTCACAGTGAGGAGTAACTTAGACTAGTAACATATGACATGTTACTAGTCTAGGTTAGTACATTCATAGTGGGTACTAACTTATATGTGCTGTCATGCATTGTGTTATTTATTATGTTGTAGACTCATTTTGCCTTGGGGTGTGTGATGTTATGGTAACATAGCTAGTTATCACCTGAACGGATCGTAGCGAACAAGAGGGGGGTGAATGGCGCTACGGCAAGTTTTAACCTTTTTCAAGTTTTAGCGCAACGGAAGGTAAAGGTAGTAACTTTTGCTATAGCGGTGTTCCTACAGTGAAGCTAGAGCATGTGCAACAAGTAAAGGAATCAACAAGATAGTAAGAGAGAGGAGCGAGACAACCGGGGGCGCGAGGCGAGTCGAGGTTTGTTTCTTGCAGTTCCCTCCACTAAAGGAGGTACGTCTGCGTTGAGGAGGTGCTAGTCTCACACAAGAGACTAGGCGGCCACACCACGAAGGAAGGCCTCACCTTCTTCCTCGAGAGAGCTCCACGAAGGTGCTCTCCCTCTTCCACTAAGGCACCGGTCGAGGCGGTGTTTCCTTCACAAGGTTGGGGCGAGCTCCACACACACAAGGATGCTCCCAACACCCTATGGAGCTAGTACATCACCAAGCTAGACTCCATAGCTGCTCATCTCCAATGCTCCACCATAGGAACCCATCTCCAATGCTCCACCAAAGGAACCCCTCTAATACTCCACCAAGAAGCTCCTCCAGTGCTCCACCAAGAAGCTCTTCAAGTGCTCCACCAAGAAGCTCTCCCACCAAGGAACCCTAACAACAAGATCCACTAAGGACTACAACGAATTGGTGAACTTTCTCTCGGTGGAATGATAGATCGGGGTCTCCTCCACCACCACACAAAATATGAACAAGATTGGTTGGGTGGATGAGGAGATCCCCTCAATTTTGAGCTCAGCAACAATGGAGGAGAGAGAGAGAGAGAGAGAGAAGAGCTAGGCTGGGTGGAGAAGAAGGGGCATTTATATAGGTCCCTCCAAATCCAACCGTTGCCCTCTGTTTTTGCCTAAGCGGTACTACCGCTCCTAGAAGCGGTACTACCGCTCTGAGTTCGAATTCCCCACTGAACCTGTCCACGTGGACACATTGCGGTACTAACCTTACTGGATCCCAAGCGGTACCCGAGCGGTACCAGAGCGGTACTACCGTAACGCGTTACGGTACTTCGCGCGGTACCATGGGCGGTACTACCGCCCTCAAGCGGTGCTACCGCTTCAGGTACCGTGAAGGTACCGCAACGTGCTCTGTGGGACTAATCCTCGTGCAATGCTCAGAGCGGTACCACGGGCGGTACCGGTAGAGGTAGCGGTACTACCGGTACCAGGAGCGGTAGTACCGCTATGGCTAAAACAGATTTCCTCTCTTCCTCTCCTACCATGTCACCTCACGACACACACGCAAAACCAGAAACCCTAAGAGCTACGCTTCGGTCTTCTGATCATAATGTGCTCAGCGAGGGTACCGTGCATCTTGCAATCCTATCAATGACAAACTTTGTGCACGGTTAGAATTGTTCGAGTGTTGTTATCAAACACACAAAACACGGGATATGGATCTTGCTCTTACAATCTCCCCATTTTTGGTGTTTGATGACAACACACGAATTTGCAATAAATCATAGGATATTATGATAAGGAACTTTGGTTTGCAAGTATAGGCGAAGCTCCCCCTAGATGTGTGCATATTTAGAATATGCATTTGTATACAAATGCACACATCCTAGAGAGAACTCCCCCTAAATTTCACAAACCAAGCACAAGTGCTAAGATGACTATATGACAAGAATAATGTAGCACAAGAACCCCATAGAGACAAGAATATATATAGGGGGAGTTTGGGTGAACCTTTTCATACCTTTGCCTTGGAGAAAACCCAAACTCACCATAAGAATAAGTACCACCACCATAATAATAGGTGCCTCCATAGGAATGATATGGCCAATCAAAGAATAAACAATGGAGACTAATGACCATAAAGCTACACACGATTAAGTCTTAATACAAACGGGGGGTCGGGAGACCCACGAATAGAGTAGCAAACACATATGAATAAGTTCCGAATAACTAGTGGAAAGTTTTGATGCCAAGGCCGAAAGAACCAAAACGAAGTCACCAAGCCCTTGACATCCCCATGCAAATTCCCGTCCTAATAGATCAACTTCTCCCCCTTTGGCATCGAGACACCAAAAAGGGAGAAGGAGCATACTAGCGTCCCAAGGGAATCACTCGTCGTCGCCATCCTCCTCATCATCATCCTCCTCGTCATCATCACCCTCATTGTCATCACCATCACCCTCGACGTCCTCCTCCTCTTCATCCTCATATTCTTCATCTTGGGCAAGTCCTTTGCCATGAGGTGGCTCCTCGGACTCCTCGGAGCTAGACCAAACAAGCTTTGACTTCCACTCCCCGGGAGGAGTGATGTTGTCCTCGGATCCCTCGGAGACCGGGAGTTGCATGTGCCTCATCATCGCCTTTTGGCATTGGCGGATCTTCTTGTTGTCATGATGGGCTTGGTACATCCTATCCTCGAGGTCCCTCTTGAAGCAAAAGGACTTCTTGAGGCGAGCGGTGAGCTTGGCGAAGAGGCCCTTTTGCTTGATGGAGTTGGGCACATAGTCGGAGTCCTCGCTGTCGGCATCATCTTCGTCCTTGTCTCTTGCGGCTCCTTTGCCAAATCTTGGGAGGTCGTGGTCCTTGACAAGAGGACTCTTCTCCTTGTGAATGGTGACATTGGGGCGGCATTGCGCTAGAAGATCTCCACGGCCTTTTTGATCCCACTTGAGACAAATGAGCCTCATGAGATAGGGAGCATATTGGGGAAGCTTGCGGAGGAAGGCACAGTCACGCATCTCATGCCACATGTAGTCCATGATGTCCAGTTGCTTGCCGCGGCCCCTTAGCTGATGGGTGCGCACAAGGAGATTCACAAGGAATCCGTGCACCTCGTCGTGGTTGGTATGCTTGGGGTTGATGGTGCTGCGGTAGATGCGGTTCATGATGTCATAGACCGGCAGGAGTCCCTTGGTGCTGCCACACAACATCCTCCCTCGAATGTAGAGGTCGACCATCTTCTCCTTGGCCATGGGCTTGGCTTGGAGATGAATGCGGAAGAAGTTGGAGTCGTTGTCGTGGAGCTCATAACCAAGGCATCGAGCAAAATCTTGCCATGAGGCCTCCATCACATGCTCCTTGGTCATCCACTTCAAAGAGCGATAGCCTCCTTCATCCTCAAGAAAGACCACGGTGGCATAGAATTGGCAAATCACCTCCCGGGAGAAATCATGAGAGAATGTCATGATGGGAATGAGACCTTGTTCTTCACATATCTCCAAAGCCTCTCCAAAGTAGTCGAGGTCCGAGCGGAGCTTGTCCATGCTTATGGAGTATTGGGGGCAGCACTTGAACTCTTTGGCCCCATAGACCTCGTAGTAGATCTTCTCTTGACTTATATGATGAAAGTAGGCATTGGTGCATTGGCGAGCATTTCTTGGGAGCAAATAAGGATTGGCTCCCCGCACCTCCAAGAATTGGCGCTTCTTCACATCAAGCATGGACTGTTGAGGTCCCCTTGCCCATGCAGCTGCCTCTCTCTGTCTCTTGGTGGTTCTTGCCGGCATGATCTCTTCTTGCTCATCTTCGCGATGACGACGAGAGGATGGCTTGACCTTGCCACCACGGGTCTTTGGTGCACCTGTGAACAGCAGAGGTTTGGGAGGGAATAGGGGATAAGTGCACAAGCCGAGAAATTAGAGATCAAAAAGGACACTAACAAGCAACATTGGTGACTCTATGCAGACCGGTAGTACCGGAATTTTCAGCCGGTAGTGCCGCTCAGACCGGTAGTACCGTCCAAGAATGGGCGGTACTACCGCTCAAGCTCGCAACACCAGATCGAGTTTGGTTCATGGCAAAATCAACACTAGAGTCACACATTGTTGCTAGCTAGTATCCTTACACATGAATAGCTTCCAAGAGTGCTCCTCCACCACAAATCTCCAACAAACCCTAGCATATGCATCTAGGGAGATCAACTCACCCTAGAGAGAGAAGTTAGGGTTCATACCGGAGGACATGGCGGAGAAGGAGTTGGGGAAGCTTCTCCACGGAGGAGATTGGGCCGATGGTGGCTGGAAAAGGAGATCGGGGCCGATCTCCTCGAGCTCTTGAACCTGGGGCGCCCTTTGACTCGAGTTGGAGGAGGAAGAAGTGGTGGGTTGGGATGACCCGACCCCCAACCAGTACTCTTGTCAAAAGGGGCAAGCGGTAGTACTGCTCCTAGAAGCGGTAGTACCGCTTACCCGGTACTAGCCCGGTACTTAGAGCGGTAGTACCGTTCTGGGGATATCTGTCAGTTTTGTCAGAGAACTGCCCCAGAGCGGTAGTACCGCCCCAAAAAGCGGTAGTACCGTCCACAAATTCAAAAAGAGCTCAGATTTTGGTGTAGACTTGTGCTTTTAGACAGAATTGGCTCAAGAGGTGGATGATGGCTTAGGATTAGATTACAGAACTATTAAGGTATGATACGCGTACAGCACGCGTCCGTTGGGAACCCCAAGAGGAAGGTGTGATGCATACAGCGGCAAGTTTTCCCTCAGTAAGAAACCAAGGTTTATAGAACCAGTAGGAGCCAAGAAGCACGTTGAAGGTTGATGGCGGCGAGATGTAGTGCGGCGCAACACCAGGGATTCCGGCGCCAACGTGTAACATGCACAACACAACCAAAGTACTTTGCCCCAACGAAACAGCGAGGTTGTCAATCTCACCGGCTTGCTGTAACAAAGGATTAGATGTATAGTGTGGATGATGATTGTTTGCAGAAAACAGTAGAACAAGTATTGCAGTAGATTGTATTCGATTAAAAGAATGGACCGGGCTCCACAGTTCACTAGAGGCGTCTCTCCCATAAGATAAATAGCATGTTGGGTGAACAAATTACAGTTGGGCAATTGACAAATAAAGAGGGCATGACCATGCACATACATGATATGATGAGTATAGTGAGATTTAATTGGGCATTACGACAAAGTACATAGACCGCTATCCAGCATGCATCTATGCCTAAAAAGTCCACCTTCAGGTTATCATCCGAACCCCTTCCAGTATTAAGTTGCAAACAACAGACAATTGCATTAAGTATGGTGCGTAATGTAATCAATAACTACACCCTCGGACATAGCATCAATGTTTTATCCCTAGTGGCAACAGCACATCCATAACCTTAGAACTTTCTATCACTGTCCCAGATTTAATGGAGGCATGAACTCACCATCGAGCATAAATACTCCCTCTTGGAGTTACTAGCAAAAACTTGGCCAGAGCCTCTACTAATAACGGAGAGCATGCAAGATCATAAACAACACATAGGTAATAGATTGATAATCAACATAACAAAGTATTCTCTATCCATCGGATCCCAACAAACACAACATATAGCATTACAGATAGATGATCTTGATCATGTTAGGCAGCTCACAAGACCCGACAATGAAGCATAATGAGGAGAAGACGACCATCTAGCTACTGCTATGGACCCATAGTCCGGGGGTGAACTACTCACTCATCACTCCGGAGGCGACCATGGCGGTGAAGAGTCCTCCGGGAGATGATTCCCCTCTCCAGCAGGGTGCCGGAGGCGATCTCCTGAATCCCCCGAGATGGGATTGGCGGCGGCGGCGTCTCTGGAAGGTTTTCTGTATCGTGGCTCTCGGTACTGGGGGTTTCGCGACGAAGACTATATGTAGGCGGAAGGGCAGGTCAGGGGGCGTCACGGGGGGCCCACACACTAGGCCGACGCGGCCAGGGCTTGGGCTGCGCCGCCCTCGCGTCTGGCCACCTCGTGGCCCCACTTCGTCTCCTCTTCGGTCTTCTGGAAGCTTCGTGGCAAAATAGGCCCCTGGGCGTTGATTTCGTCCAATTCCGAGAATATTTCCTTACTAGGATTTCTGAAACCAAAAACAGCAGAAAACAGCAACTGGCTCTTCGGCATCTCGTTAATAGGTTAGTGCCGGAAAATGCATAAATATGACATAAAGTATGCATAAAACATGTAGGTATCATCAATAATGTGGCATGGAACATAAGAAATTATCGATACGTCGGAGACGTATCAACATCCCCAAGCTTAGTTTCTGCTCGTCCCGAGCAGGTAAAGGATAACAAAGATAATTTCTGGAGTGACATGCCATCATAACCTTGATCATACTATTGTAAGCATATGTAATGAATGCAGCGATCAAAACAATGTAAATGACATGAGTAAACAACTGAATCATAAAGCAAAGACTTTTCATGAATAGTACTTTCAAGACAAGCATCAATAAGTCTTGCATAAGAGTTAACTCATAAAGCAATAATTCAAAGTAAAGGAATTGAAGCAACACAAAGGAAGATGAAGTTTCAGCGGTTGCTTTCAACTTATAACATGTATATCTCATGGATAGTTGTCAATGTAAAGTAATATAACAAGTGCAATATGCAAGTATGTAGGAATCAATGCACAGTTCACACAAGTGTTTGCTTCTTGATGTAGAGGGAAATAGGTGAACTGACTCAACATAAAAGTAAAAGAAAGGCCCTTCGCAGAGGGAAGCATTGATTGCTATGTTTGTGCTAGAGCTTTGATCTTGAAAACAAGAAACAATTTTGTCAACGGTAGTAATAAAGCATATGTATCATTTAAATTATATCTTACAAGTTGCAAGCCTCATGCATAGTATACTAATAGTGCCCGCACCTTGTCCTAATTAGCCCGGATTACCGGGATTATCATCGCAATACACATGTTTTAACCAAGTGTCATAAAGGGGTACCTCTATGCCGCCTGTACAAAGGTCTAAGGAGAAAGCTCGCATTGGATTTCTCGCTTTTGATTATTCTCAACTTAGACATCCATAGCGGGATAACATAGACAACAGATAATGGACTCCTCTTTCATGCATAAGCATTTAGCAACAATTAATGTTCTCATATTAGATTGAGGATATATGTCCAAAACTGAAACTTCCACCATGATTCATGGCTTTAGTTAGCAGCCCAATGTTCTTCTCTAACATTATGCATGCTCTAACCATTAAATGAGTGGTAAATCTCCCTTACTTCAGACAAGACGGACATGCATAGCAACTCACATGATATTCAACAAAGAGTAGTTGATGGCGTCCCCAGGAACATGGTTATCGCACAACAAGCAACTTAATAAGAGATAAAGTGCATAAGTACATATTCAATACCACAATAGTTTTTAGGCTATTTGTCCCATGAGCTATATATTGCAAAGGTAAAGGATAGAAATTTTAAAGGTAGCACTCAAGCAATTTACTTTGGAATGGCGGAGAAATACCATGTAGTAGGTAGGTATGGTGGACACAAATGGCATAGTGGTTGGCTCAAGGATTTTGGATGCATGAGAAGTATTCCCTCTCGATACAAGGTTTAGGCTAGCAAGGTTATTTGAAACAAACACAAGGATGAACCGGTGCAGCAAAACTCACATAAAAGACATATTGTAAACATTATAAGACTCTACACCGTCTTCCTTGTTGTTCAAACTCAATACTAGAAATTATCTAGACCTTAGAGAGACCAATTATGCAAACCAAATTTAGCAAGCTCTATGTATTTCTTCATTAATAGGTGCAAAGTATATGATGCAAGAGCTTAAACATGAGCACAACAATTGCCAAGTACCACATTATCCAAGACATTTTAGCAATTACTACATGTATCATTTTCCGATTCCAACCATATAACAATTTAACGAAGAAGATTCAACCTTCGCCATGAACATTATGACTAAAGCCTAAGGACATATTTGTCCATATGCAACAGCGGAGCGTGTCTCTCTCCCACACAACGAATGCTAGGATCCATTTTATTCAAACAAAAACAAAAACAAAAACAAACCGACGCTCCAAGCAAAGTACATAAGATGTGATGGAATAAAAATATAGTTTCAGGGGAGGAACCTGATAATGTTGTCGATGAAGAAGGGGATGCCTTGGGCATCCCCAAGCTTAGACGCTTGAGTCTTCTTGAAATATGCAGGGATGAACCACCGGGGCATCCCCAAGCTTAGAGCTTTCACTCTCCTTGATCATGTTGTATCATCCTCCTCTCTTGATCCTTGAAAACTTCCTCCACACCAAACTCAAAACAACTCATTAGAGGGTTAGTGCACAATCAAAATTTACATGTTCAGAGGTGACATAATCATTCTTAACACTTCTGGACATTGCACAAAGCTACTGAAAGTCAATAGAATAGAAAAATCCATCAAGCATAGCAAAACAGGCAATACGAAATAAAAGGCAGAATCTGTCAAAACAGAACAGTTCGTAAAGACGAATTTCTAAGAGGCACCAGACTTGCTCAAATGAAAATGCTCAAACTAAATGAAAGTTGCGTACATATCTGAGGATCACTCATGTAAATTGGCATAATTTTCTGAGTTACCTACAGAGAATTAGGCCCAGATTCGTGACAGCAAAGAAATCTGTTTCTGCGCAGTAATCCAAATCTAGTATGAACCTTACTATCAACGACTTTACTTGGCACAACAATGCAAAAAACTAAGATAAGGAGAGGTTGCTACAGTAGTAACAACTTCCAAGACTCAAATATAAAATAAAAGTACTGTAGTAAAAACATGGGTTGTCTCCCATAAGAGCTTTTCTTTAACGCCTTTCAGCTAGGCGCAGAAAGTATATATCAAGTATTATCAAGACATGAAGCATTAACAGCAGGGTTTGGAGTTTTCTCAACCATGCATAGTATTTTGGATACATAGGTTTCAGCGGCTCCCTTTTCATTAGTCTTGGGCTTGCTACTCTCATCAAACAAATTTTCAGGAACAAGCCAAGCATAATTATCATCTAGAGCTTCATGCATCGCTAGGAGCTTACATGGTATTGGTGCTTTAATCTCCCCACCATCATTAACACTATTAGTGTACTTAATTCTATCCATATCCATCTTTTCAAGTGTTCTTTTAAAATCGGTGATCATACCAAGCCTATCATGCTTACTAAAAACTTTTCTAGCTTCTTTAGCTATATCCGCAAATTCTCGCACTAAGACTTTTAGAACAAAATATCTCTTCTCTCCCCTCTCCATATCAGAAAGTGTAAGAAACATGTGTTGTATCATGGGGTTGAGACTAATAAATCTAGCTTACATCATGTGTACCAAACAAATAGAGGCATCTTCATAAGTAGGGACAGCTTTTGCAAGGGGCATATCTTTAAGATCTTCATGCATACTAACATGGGTGAAAAATTCTTCTATATTATATCTTCCAATTATAGACCCTTGTCCCACAGGTATATCTTTTACAGTAAAATTAAAAGAAAACATGTTGAAATAAGTAAAGCAAATGTAAGTAACTAATTTTTTTGTGTTTTTAATATAGCAAACAAGATAGCAAATAAAGTAAAGCTAGCAACTAATTTTTTTGTGTTTTGATATAATGCAGCAAACAAAGTAGTAAATAAAATAAAGCAAGACAAAAACAAAGTAAAGAGATTGGGATGTGGAGACTCCCCTTGCAGCGTGTCTTGATCTCCCCGGCAACGGCGCCAGAAAAAGAGCTTGATACGCGTACAACACGCGTCCGTTGGGAACCCCAAGAGGAAGGTGTGATGCGTACAGCGGCAAGTTTTCCTCGATGAAGAAACCAAGGTTTATCGAACCAGTAGGAGCCAAGAAGCACATTGAAGGTTGATGGCGGCGAGATGTAGTGCGGCGCAACACCAGGGATTCCGGCGCCAACGTGGAACCTGCACAACACAACCAAAGTACTATGCCCCAACGAAACAGCGAGGTTGTCAATCTCACCGGCTTACTGTAACAAAGGATTAGATGTATAGTGTGGATGATGATTGTTTGCAGAAAACAGTAGAACAAGTATTGCAGTAGATTGTATTCGATTAAAAGAATGGACCGGGCTCCACAGCTCACTAGAGGCATCTCTCCCATAAGATAAATAGCATGTTGGGTGAACAAATTACAGTTGGGCAATTGACAAATAAAGAGGGCATGACCATGCACATACATGATATGATGAGTATAGTGAGATTTAATTGGGCATTACGACAAAGTACATAGACCGCTATCCAGCATGCATCTATGCCTAAAAAGTCCACCTTCAGGTTATCATCCGAACCCCTTCCAATATTAAGTTGCAAACAACAGACAATTGCATTAAGTATGGTGCGTAATGTAATCAATAACTACATCCTCGGACATAGCATCAATGTTTTATCCCTAGTGGCAACAGCACATCCACAACCTTAGAACTTTCTGTCACTGTCCCAGATTTAATGGAGGCATGAACCCACCATCGAGCATAAATACTCCCTCTTGGAGTTACTAGCAAAAACTTGGCCAGAGCCTCTACTAATAACGGAGAGCATGCAAGATCATAAACAACACATAGGTAATAGATTGATAATCAACATAACATAGTATTCTCTATCCATCGGATCCCAACAAACACAACATATAGCATTACAGATAGATGATCTTGATCATGTTAGGCAGCCCACAAGACCCGATAATGAAGCATAATGAGGATAAGACGACCATCTAGCTACTGCTATGGACCCATAGTCCAGGGGTGAACTACTCACTCATCACTCCGGAGGCGACCATGGCGGTGAAGAGTCCTCTGGGAGATGATTCCCCTCTCCGGCAGGGTGCCGGAGGCGATCTCCTGAATCCCCCGAGATGGGATTGGCGGCGGCGGCGTCTCTGGAAGGTTTTCTATATCGTGGCTCTCGGTACTGGGGGTTTCGCGACGAAGACTATATGTAGGCGGAAGGGCAGGTCAGGGGGCGTCACGGCGGGCCCACACACTAGGCCGGCGCGGCCAGGGCTTGGGCCGCGCCGCCCTAGCGTCTGGCCACCTCGTGGCCCCACTTCGTCTCCTCTTCGGTCTTCTGGAAGCTTCGTGGCAAAATAGGCCCCTGGGCGTTGATTTCGTCCAATTCCGAGAATATTTCCTTACTAGGATTTCTGAAACCAAAAACAGCAGTAAAACAAAGAATCGGCTCTCTTCGGCATCTCGTTAATAGGTTAGTGCCGGAAAATGCATAAATATGACATAAAGTATGCATAAAACATGTAGGTATCATCAATAATGTGGCATGGAACATAAGAAATTATCGATACGTCGGAGACGTATCAAGGTACTACCCAACCAAGCTTGCAAGAATGAAAGCTAGAAAAAGCCAAGCTTGGGTGAATCTCCCGAGAAGAAACAAAGAGGAAAGAAGAACGACAAACAAAAACACAAAGAGAAAAAGAAAAAGAAATCAAAAAGAACAACACCTCCTCGGAGAGAAGGTTTGGTGGCCGAGGCCACCGTGTGAGAGTTTAGTAGTGTGAGGTCGCGTAGAGACCTAGGACTCACGACTACTACTCAACATGAAGCTCATAGTCACTTGATTGACGAATAGTGCATGCTTTGGGTTTCTTTATGCATCATGGGGGGAGGGATAGCTCAATAATTTAAACCGCACTCCCCCTATGTCCATGCGTGCTTTTCATCTAGACATATGGCACAAGAGTGGTATAGGTATCCACTTATGACACAATGTCCAAATGAGAAGCACAAGGGTTGAGAGGCAAACCTTGACGATAACCGATAGAGAGTAGTCCATTGTCTTGTTGGGCACATTTGGGAAGAATAGATCCTTGGGATTGCTATACCGTTGAATCCCATCACATCTTGCTCTTGAGAATATCTTGTGCTTTGCTTGGATTATGAGGGAGTCTTGACGCATTAGCATCCCGGCGAGAGAAGATCAAGAGGATAGGTTCGTGTGAGGTTCCTTGATCATCATCGAGATTTGAGTCCTCGCCTTGACGTCATGATGTTGATGCCGAACTTGAGGTTGTGGAAAGAGGTGACTTATCACTTGGTTGTCCAAAGGAGGTGACTTGGCCTTGTGGTGTAGATGGCTCCATATAGATGGAACTGAGTCCTTCCCCGGTACTCATAGAAGGTAGCGTTTGAGATTGGTGAGAGCCAACACTCATCCTTCCTATGGTAATCGGGGGAATTACATCTCCTTTCTCACAAGAAGCACTTCGCCTTCTCCAAAGAACTATCATATCTATCAAGAAGTCTCATCACTCAATACCACAAGCCTCTCAATGAACTCATACTCCATCATTATGCATGAGTGTCTTCTTAGATTTGTCTCTCACTTCCGGCACCCCTATGAGGTTGGGGTAAGAATATGGCTAGGAGAAAAAGGTGGATTCCTTCTTTGCCAATGAAGAAAACCAAGACCTTGAGAACAAACTCCGTTCCATTGTTGCCTCTTCTTGCAAGGATTATGTCATATAACTTGTATCAAAATTGTTTGGGAAGCTTCATCATGATGCATTTCCTTTCAGCACAATTCCTACAAAACACAATCTCTACACAAAGAAGCAAATTCCATTAGTCCTAGACCGTGGCCTCTTGAAGAGACTAGCTCCACAAGAGGGCCACAACATGTTCATAATAGTAGGTACAAAGACCCAAGAGTGTAGTGCAATGAACAAAGAGTACATATGTAGGAGTCTTGACAAGATAGGACTTTGATCACCACTTTGTCAAGGCTCCATTACCTTTAAGCTTGATTGTGTCGTCGTCATGAGAAAGATGGATATAAGGACTTGATGACGACACCAAATTCCTTGCTTCCGGACATAAGACTTGTGGCTTCAAGATAACCACCCAATAAGCACCTCCGAAAGCAAGGCCCTTCATGGATCAAGAGTTGGAAATAGGAGCCCACTTTTCAATGGGCTCTACCTTCATATCCTTTGCTTCATTGATCCTCCCTTCTCTCTCAATCTTCTTTGGCAAAATTGCCACTTCTCCTTCATGGCATACGTCCTCGTGGGCTTCAATGACTCCTTCCAAGAATTGAACTTGAATTTGGAGATTCTCAATCTCGGACCTTAAGTCATTAGCTTCATCTTCCCGGTTCACTAGAGCTTCCTCAAGAAGAGAATTCCTTCTCTCGAGAGAATGCTTGTGTATCTCCAAGGTGGCAATGTCGTCCTCATGATTGCGACAAATGTAGTCCTTGCTTGAGCGTTTGTATTCTTCTATGGCTTCATCTTGCATAAGCTTGATCACCATAAGTTTGTCCTTGCTCCTCTTAAGATAAGCAATTTCATCTTCATGGTTACAACAAGTGACCTTTTCTTTGCTCGAACGGATCCACTCCAACAAGGACTCATTTTGCCTCTCATTGACTTCAACTAGCTTGGCCTTGTGTCTCTTTAGAGTGGCAATCTCTTCTTCATGATCACAACATTGCACCTTCTCTTTACTCAAGCCATAGTATTCATCTAAGGCCTCCTCTTGAGTTGAGATGACATCCAAGAACTTTGCATTGTGTTTTCTCAAGAAGCATACTTCGTCAAGGAGCTTGTCACAACATGAGTTAGGACCTTCATCTTCATTCTTCTTGGCAAAGGTTGCAACATCCTCAATTGACCATTCATGATCTTCTTCAAGATAATTCTTCTTTGTCTTGAGCTTGTCCAACCAACCAAGAGCACATTCTCGATCCTTGAGTTGGGAGATGAGAGAGTTGTTGTAGTCTTCAAGAATAAGAGCACTAGTTTCAAGAGTCATGCGCATGCACACTTCTTCCTCATAAGCTTGGGTGAGAGAGATAAGCTCCAATTCCTTTTTCTTTTCGAGCCCTTCATTTTCTACCATGTGATCTTCATCTTCAAGCATATTAGTTCTAGGCTTCTCGGTGGAGGAAATCTTGGAGACCTCGTTGTTGGGGAATAACTTGGGGAGCCCTTTGAGAAGAGGTCTACACCCGCTCTTGCGAACGAGCTTTCCATCATGTTCATCTCTTCTCTCAAAGATACATTCCGCAACAAGATGCCTTTTGTCACCACAATTGTAGCACGATACTCTTGAGCTTTGTCTCTTGATTTCCTTCAAGTGTTCACGAAACAACGCAAACTTAAACTCAAGCTTGCGCTTAGAGTTGTTCACATGTTTGAGAAAGAGCATGTCAAGTTTGTCCCAAGCTTCCTTGGCGGTCTTGAGCGAATGGATATGAGCGCGATCCTTGGGAGTAATGGCCAAGTGAATCATGTTGATAGCGATGGCGTTGAGTTGGTTGTCCACCACTTCTTTCCTTGTCAAGTTCATATGGTCTCGTGGTGAATAGCCTTCCTCAATGATACACCACAACTCGATGGAAGCACTGCGCATATAGGAACGCATTAAGAATTTCCAATCACCAAATCGATTATAATCAAGTAGTAGAGGTGGAGAACCATGAGGTAAAATGCATGGCATAGGCAATTGAGCATATGAATCATAATCACTTGATGGAGATGCATCCTTCCCCTTTGATGAGGTGTCAACATCCTTAAGATCCTTTTCCCGATGTGAATTTGTTGATTGCTCAACAATCTCAACACAAGGAAAAGAGTCGACTTGTGATGGGAAAACATTGACACCTCTATGAGTATCTATGATGGGGTTAGGATTTGGAGTAATCAACTCCATCATCATGGCCTTCAATTGAGATACAATGGATGACTCCAATTTCTTGAGGTCATACAAAGTAGCCGGAGTATTATCGGCACTTGATGATGGAGATAATTGCTCACGGGAAAGGGCTCCATTCACAACCACCTCTTGTTCGGCCATTTCTTAGGCGGTGAAGCCCGAGCAAGAAAACCTTGCTCTGATACCACTTGAACGGATCGTAGCGAACAAGAGGGGGGGAGGGTGAATGGCGCTACGGCAAGTTTTAACCTTTTTCAAGTTTGAGCGCAACGGAAGGTAAAGGTAGTAACTTTTGCTATAGCGTTGTTCCTACAATGAAGCTAGAGCATGTGCAACAAGTAAAGGAATCAACAAGATAGTAAGAGAGAGGAGCGATACAACCGGGGGGGCGCGAGGCGAGTCGAGGTTTGTTTCCCGCAGTTCTCTCCACTAAAGGAGATACGTCTGCGTTGAGGAGGTGCTAGTCTCACACAAGAGACTAGGCGGCCACACCACGAAGGAAGGCCTCACCTTCTTCCTCGAGAGAGCTCAACGAAGGTGCTCTCCCTCTTCCACTAAGGCACCGGTCGAGGCGGTGATTCCTTCACAAGTTTGGGGCGAGCTCCACACACACAAGGATGCTCCCAACACCCTATGGAGCTAGTACATCACCAAGCTAGACTCCATAGCTGCTCATCTCCAATGCTCCACCATAGGAACCCATCTCCAATGCTCCACCAAAGGAACCCCTCCAATACTCCAACCAAGAAGCTCCTCCAGTGCTCCACCAAGAAGCTCTTCAAGTGCTCCACCAAGAAGCTCTCCCACCAAGGAACCCTAACAACAATATCCACTAAGGACTACCACGAATTGGTGAACTTTGTCTCGGTGGAATGATAGATCGGGGTCTCCTACACCACCACACAAAATATGAACAAGATTGGTTGGGTGGATGAGGAGATCCCCTCAATTTTGAGCTCAGCAACAATGGAGGAGAGAGAGAAGAGCTAGGCTGGGTGGAGAAGAAGGGGCCTTTATATAGGTCCCTCCAAATCCAACCGTTGCCCTCTGTTTTTGCCTAAGTGGTACTACCGCTCCTAGAAGCGGTACTACCGCTCTGAGTTCGAATTCACCACTGAACTTGTCCACGTGGACACATTGCGGTACTACCGCTCGCGGTACCGCTTGCGGTACCGCAATGGGGTCCAAACCTTACTGGATCCCAAGTGGTACCCGAGCAGTACCAGAGCGGTACTACCGTAACACGTTACGGTACTTCGCGCGGTACCATGGGCGGTACTACCACCCTCAAGCGGTACTACCGCTCCAGGTACCGTGAAGGTACCGCAACGTGCTCTGTGGGACTAATCCTCGTGCAATGCTCAGAGCGGTACCACGGGCGGTACCAGTAGAGGTAGCGGTACTACCGCTCCTGGTACCGGTAGTACCGCTATGGCTAAAACAGATTTCCTCTCTTCCTCTCCTACCATGTCACCTCACGACACACACGCAAAACCAGAAACCCTAAGAGCTACGCTTCGGTCTTCTGATCATAATGTGCTCAGCGAGGGTACCGTGCATCTTGCAATCCTATCAATGACAAACTTTGTGCACGGTTAGAATTGTTCGAGTGTTGTTATCAAACACACAAAACACGGGATATGGATCTTGCTCTTACATCACCTCACTCTCTTTCTTCATTTATTCGCATGCCATGTCACCAAAATGCCTTAGACTAGCCACAATGGAAGTATCATAAGTAGTATCATGCATGCCATGTTGATAAAAATCTGATGTGGCACACCAATTAATGAGGTGAGAGATGTATCATAGCACGTAAAGCTAGAAAATTTAATGACAAACACATCATGTACACACATTTGCATTGAGATTCTACAAAACATTAAATATGATGATACTATGATATTATCTTATGATACTATGCATTGTGAGGTTGGTATCATAAACTAGTATCATGTGCATGATACTAGTGTATGATACTTCCCATTGTGACTAGTCTTAAGATGTGTGATGTTACTAGCTATGTTACTCCCACTATGAGCAGTCTAAGATTTTGCATGTGCAATGTAAACTCACAACATACGAGACATGCATGTGCCCTAAATCTACATCATAACTCTAGTACTAGGAAAAAGCCCATCACCAACATGGAAAAATAGACCTTAACGTTGTGTAGGTGCAACGCTCCCGGTATCTTGCCGCTGGTAAACATTGTCAGCGGTGTGTACCCGTCACGACATTGGTAATAATTACAAGTTGTGGTTGCTATAAAATACGCCGCTACTATATTTAAGGGCAAAAAATACTCGTATGGCTGTAGCGGCGAATTTCGATTTAGGGGGCTGCATATTCGATAATAGATAATAGATTGATATATACTAGATTGAAAAATAGTATATAATAGCTTGATAGTAGATTGACAAACAATTTTATTTCAAAGAACTTTATAAAATAAATAAACTACTACTCATCACTAACTACTATCCCGATTGCTTCCTTCGTTGCTAGTGAGGAAGAGGTCTAGCCACCTACCATCGTTGGCGTCGATCCTCAGGGCCGATAGGCTGCACCTCTCTGTCTCGACCTTCGTCCTCCTCTTCTCCGCCCTCTCCCCCCTTCTTGCTCACCATAAGTCCAACTTATGCATGCACATCTTCCGGGTGATTCTCCCTCCATTGCTACATGGCCCTCTCATCCGCCTCGGCGATGGAAAGCCGCTATTATTCCCGGCGGTGTCGCATGCGCTCGCCATGAGGAGTGGCCATGGAGCTAGCATCTCGGTTTCCTCCCGAGACTCCGGAGTCGAGGAAGTTCATATCAAGGCAGTTGTGTTCGTACCTCCACGCCGTAGTGTCGTAGAAGCCGGTGGATCTCAGGGGCTGTAACGTGGAAGCATCCCGAAGGCGGTGACATCTCGACGACTGCTATTGTTGGGTAGAACTAGTGGAAATGGACGGAGAAATGGCGCAATGAGACTCGTAGGAAGCGGGGCTAGATTGGATCTGCGCTTATCTGGGTGGGGAGGGGCGGTGGCGATGGCAATTTGCAGCACTATGCAGCGATGGATTGTGTGTGCGCACGTGTGCGTGTGCATGTGCGCGCGCGTGTCTGTGACTACACACGCCGGTTTTGGTCTGGGCCGAGCTGAACTGGCGGTGTGGCCCATACGGCTATGCCGCTGACTCTTGTGGCACTGGTGGCGTAGCACGCAATACAACTCCATCAGGTGTTTGTCCGGGCCGGGCCACTAGGGCCAACCAAACTGGCGGCGTACAAATTCTCGGCCACGCCGCCAATGGCTAAATATTAGCGGTTTTACCAAATATTTTACGACACTGGTAAATACCAAAATACCGACGACATAGGTGCACCGTCACTAGTTTTTCTCCTATGAGATATTTTCTACTTATGTAAAGTTATACCGTGACCTAATATCTTAGTCGCAAGTTTATACATGCAGGTACTTGTAACATCCTGGCCCATGGCTCAATAGAATTGATAGGATACTCATATAAATAAGTTGTAGCTTTTTTCGGAAGTTCATTCGTAAACAACTCTGAGGTTAAGCGTGTTTGGCCCCGAGCGATTTGAGGATGGGTGACCGACCAGGAAGTCATTCGCGGGTGCTCACGAGTGAGGATAAAGTGCGCAGAAAAGATATGTGTTAATCTTTAGGGTTAGTCTAGAGATCCTAGTGACCTTCCATGGGTAATAAGCCCGGCTGGGGGTGGCCAAGGTGTTAAAAATTTAGTATAAGAGCCGAACTTCGCGGTAACAAGGGTGTGTGTGTGTGCCAGGGGCACGAACATGTGCCCGTTGTGGCACATGTGCCGACACTGGATGCATGGATGTTTGCGAAGAGGGGAAGTTCCTAGCTTGGGGCTGATCGATGAAAACTTCGATCTTCTAAGGGGGATGAGTGTGACATCCTAACCCAAGCTCAATAGGATTGATATGATAATCATATCAACAAGTTGCAAGGTGGCATAGGTGTTACACCACATAACCACAACAACATCGCAACCAATGGCAACCAGATTTTACGTAGGTGTATCGAAAAGTCAGTACTCCTATGCTATTCTACTCGGAAGGATCTGGAACGCAAGAATTTCACATCAAAGTTGATTACATTTACTTCCAACGAGTCGCCAATGATTGTCCCCTAGCTTAGCTACTTCCCCGGAAAGAACACACCTGGCCAACCCAATCATGTCGGTGTCTTGGACTCTAGCTCCCTACCTCCTTCCCTAAAATGAATATAATCACAACCTGAATCTATTCCAGAAGAAAAAAAGGCAGAATGGTGCTAAACTGCATTAGACATAGGATATATAGTGACTATGACATTTAGACAGATAGGTAACCCCATAATATGCATCGGATGGCAGGATTTACCTTCACGGCTAAATCTGATCTAGGACTTGTATCACTGCACAAACATATACATTTGGTAGGCAACACAAATTTTTACCAAGCCATTTTAGTAGCACTAAACTTTGCTCCATAAAGTAGCAGAAACTTTGCTCCATAATGTTAGGGCAATATGCTTGTTGTATTGTCAGGGGGTCAAATACCACAATATATAGTACATGTACAGGCGCAAATATGCAGGAAGCCCCCTAACATATTGGGAAACTACAATATAGAGATATATATACTCTAACACCCCCCACCCCTCAAACTCATGGTGGATCCACAACACTGAGTTTGGAGCGTAAGAAGTCATGCTGCGCTCGAGTTTGTGCCTTTGTAAAGAAATCCGCCAACTGAAAATCTGAAGGCACATAATGAACCGCAACAACCTCATCCTGCACCTGAGCACGTGTATAAAAAGCATCAACACCAATATGCTTGGTCAGCTCATGCTTGACCGGATCACGTGCAATACTGATAGCACCTGTACCGTCAAACAAAAATGGAGTGGGTGTCGTAACAGAGACCCCAAAATCTGCAATCAACCACCGTAACCAGGTCACCTCAGCAATCAACAAAGTCATAGCCCGCAACTCAGCCTCAACACTCGAACGGGAAACCACTACCTGTTTCTTCGTCTTCCAAGCAATAAGCGAACCACCAAGAAACACACAGTAAGCAGAAAGTGAACGACGATCCATAGGATCACTCGCCCACATAGCATCCGAGTAGCACTGGAGCTGGAGAGAGCTGGAACTAGGAAAGAAAAGGCGACGAGTGATTGTGCCACGAAGATAACGAAGAACATGGAGGAGATTACTGTAGTAAACGGTGGTAGGAGCTGAGACAAACTGACTCAGAATATGAACAGGATAATAAATATCAAGACGAGTGACAACAAGATAAACAAGACTCCCAACAAGGTGGCGATAACGTGTGGGATCAGGAAGAGGATGACCATCAGTAGGACGAACCTTAACATTAAGCTCCATAGGAGTATCAACCGTGCGCTCATCCCCAAGAGCAGCACGAGCAAGAAGATCCCGAATGTACTTTTCCTAAGAGATAGAAAAGCCATCAGAAATGGAGGAAACCTCAATCCCAAGAAAATATCGAAGAGGACCAAGATCAGTCATAAGAAACTGATCTCGAAGACGAGCCTTGACAAAGGCAATATACTCGGGATCATCACTGGTAATGATCATATCATCAACATAGAGAAGAAGAAGAGTGCGTCCACGAGGAGAAGTGTGAACGAAAAGTGCTGGATCATGAAAACTAGGAGAGAAACCAGCAGCAGTCACCACAGAGGCAAAGCGCTCAAACCAGGTACGAGGGGCCTGTTTCAGACCATAGAGAGAACGTCGAAGACGACAAACCATCCCATCGGGAACAGAATACCCAGGAGGAGGCTGCATGTAAACCTCCTCACTCAACTCGCCATTAAGAAAAGCGTTCTGAACATCAAGCTGGGACACAGACCAGCATCTAACAGAAGCAACATCAAGAAGAGTACGCACAGTGGTCATATGAGCCACATGGGCAAAAGTCTCATCATAGTCACGGCCGTGCTCCTGCTGAAAGCCACGAGCCACAAGACGCGCTTTATAGCGCTCAAGAGATCCATCAGAGCGGGTCTTAATTTTATAGAACCACTTACACATGATAGGACGAACACCAGAAGGGGGAGACACAAGATCCCAGGTGCCAGTGCGCTCAAGCGCAGCGATCTCCTCGGCCATGGTAAGCTGCCATTCAGGATGACGCTCGGCATCCCGATAAGAAGTCGGCTCGGAGACGACAGAGAGACCATACTGACTCGGAGAGTAACGGGTTGGAGCACGACGCTGACGAATAGGCCGTGAAGGGGAAGCTCATCGGCGGAGGACGACTCATCAGAAGAAGAGGAAGAAGGAACAACATCGGAAGGATCTGAATCCGGAGAACGAGGAGTACTAGGGGAACTAGACGGAGGAGAGGATGGCGCTGAAATCGAAGGGGGCGCATAAGAACTAGGAGGGGGAGGAGAAGGGATAGCAGGAGGTGCATCCGGAAAAAGAAGAAAAGAGATATCATCCACCGGGTAAGTACCAGGGTGGGGCGAGGATAGAAGGGACGCGTCTCATCAAACGTGACATCACGAGAGATGCGCATCCGACGACCAACAGGGTCCCAACAGCGATAGCCCTTATGCTCATCACTATATCCGAGAAAAACACACTCAACAGGGTCCCAACAGCGATAGCCCTTATGCTCATCACTATATCCGAGAAAAACACACTCAACAGACTGAGCGGTCAGTTTGGTGCGTTCGTGAGGAGGGAGAAGGACATAGCAAACACAACCAAATAAACGAAGAGTCGAGTAGTCTGGAGAGCTACCAGACAGACGCTCGAGAGGAATGCCACCTTGAAGGGCAGCAGAGGGCAGAATGTTAATGAGGTAAGTCGACGTAGCGATAGCCTCAGCCCAGAAATGCGGCGGAAGAGAGAAAGCAATCATCATAGCACGAGTAGTCTCAAGAATATGACGATGCTTACGCTCGACGAAACCATTTTGATCATGGGCACCGGGACACGAGAACTCAGCGAGAGTACCCTGCTCAGCAAGGACACCATGCAGGTGATGGGAGATATAATCTCCTGCAGAATCAGCACGAAACACACGAATAAGCGTGAAATACTGAGTACGAACCATGGCCGCAAAGCGCCGATAAATAGAGAGCACCTCACTGCGAGAGCACATAAAAAACAACCAGGTGTACCGTGAAAAAACATCAATAAACAAAAAATTGTATCGATAGCCCCCTTTTGAAGGAAAGGGAGCCGGACCCCAAACATCTGAATGAAATAAATCAAAAGGTCTCTGAGATACAGACACACTAGTAGGATAGGGAAGCTGAATCTGTTTGCCTAACCTATAACCCTGACACGAATGTAAAGACACATCTCCTGAGACAGACCCCAGAAGACCACGACGAACTAAAGACGGTAAACGGGAGCCACAAAGGTGACCCAGCCGATGATGCCACTCCTGAAAAGATCCAGTGACAGAAGAAGCAACCGCACGAGAACTGGCAGATGAAGTGTCAGCAGGTGGAACGCGAAGCCAGTCTAACTCCCAGAGCTCCGGGGACTCAAGGCTGCGAGGGCCATCTCCAACCAGGGCCTGTGTACGGAGGTCCTGAACAGCACAAGAATCAGCGTCAAGAATGATAGACAACCAGAATCAGTAAGCTGACTAGCAGAAAACAGGTTCATCTTAAGACTAGGAACATGAGAAACATCAGGAACAGAGAAAGAAGAAGTAGAAAGGGTGCCTCGACTAGAAACAGGAAGAGAGGTACCATCAGCCGTGATAACACGGACAGGAGAAACAAGAGAGCGAAGAGCAGAAAGAATAGAAGAAGCGGAAGTCATATGAAAAGAAACTCCAGAATCCAGATACCACGGGGATGATGTACCTGACTGTGTAGAAGGTGGTGGTCGGGCGGTGCCAGAAGAGCTAGGCATAGAACTAGCAGTACCCGACGAGGAAGAACGTGTAGCAGCAGCAGACCACGAAGACCAGGGATAATGTCCTGATCAGATAGCGCAACAGCAGAAGATCCTGAAGAACCAGCCTGCCTACGAGCATGGTACCGTTGACGTAAGCTGAGATCCCTCTTCCAGCAGCTAGAGACATCGTGGCCAGACCTGCCATAGTAGGCACATGGAGGTGATGTCCTACCACGAGGCTGCTGAGGCTGACTCTGGCCCTGAACTGGAGGAGTAGAGAGTATCGGCGGTACTGGAGACCGCAAAGAAACCGGTGGCATAGGAGGACCACGAGCAGACGGCACAGGAGGGCCACGAGCAGCAAGTACAGAGGGAACCTCAATAAGACCAGCACCACGAAGACGAGTCTCCTCAGCACGAAGCTCAGCCAGTACCTTAGAGAGTGGAACACGACCACGGGCAAGAAGCTGTGCACGATGCGGCTCAAACTCCTTGCGGAGCCGCGACAAGAACTCAAAATCGCGCTGAAACTCCAGATCCGCTTGCACAGTCAGACAGCAGGGACAGGTGGCACAAACCGCTGTACGAAGAGAATCAAGCTGACGCCAAACAGCAACACTTTGAGTGTAGAACTTAGCAATAGTAGAATCACCCTGCTGAAGGGCATGCTCCTGGCGGACCACAGACAGGTAAAGAGCATCCCTAGACGGCTGATAGCGCTGACGAAGAAAAGCCCACTGAGCAGCAGCAGTGGGAAGACCCATAAACTCAGCAGCATACTGAGGCAGAACACTGGAAGTGAGAACAGCAGCAGCACGAGCATCCTCATCTATCCACTGATTGTAGTCAGTCAGATCCAGCCGATACGTCGCAACAGTAGTAGAATGCTCCTGGACGTTCCGGTCATAATCAGCCAGAGCAGTATCATCAGCACGCTGGGCTGCATCCTTGACCTCCTGAGTAGCATCGGGGGCAAGGGCAACGGGGGTCGGTGCAGTAGGCGTCGTAGGAGCAATGGGGCGCGACGACAGGAGACCTTGCCAGAAAGCACACCCCAAAGACGAAGACCACGCATGTGGACGCGCATGAAGGCAGTGAAATCAAAATAATTCGCGCCATCAAAGATCACCGGGCAGCGAGGAATCGCAACATAGCCCGACGAGGAAGACATTTTTTTTGACGAGAATAGGATCGCGATCGGGTCTAACTCCTGATCGAAAAACTCCCGAGACGAGGCGGCGGCGACCAGGGCGCCTGGGAGCAGCCGGGAGGGTGGCCGGGAGAGCGGCAGGCAGCGGACGGCGGGCGACGGCGGCCGGCGCGACGGAGACGAGCGGCCAGGACGGGAAGGTCGGGACGGAGGCGGCCGAGGGCGGAGAGGGCCGGAGGAGGAGGAGGGCCGGCGGCGGCGGAGGACGGCGGCCGGAGGAGAGACGGCCGGGAGACGGTGGCAGGAACAAGCGGCAACGGCGGCCGTACGGACTAGAGGACCAATGTTGCTCTGATACCATGTTAGGGCAATATGCTTGTTGTATTACCAGGGGAGGCCACAATATATAGTACATGTACAGACGCAAATATGCAGGAAGCCCCCTAACATATGGAAAAACTACAATATACAGTATGCTCTAACACATAAAATATGGTAACATTTGTAAAAGCTTCCATTTATATAATTAGAGCACTTATATAGGTTAAAGTACACCGAAAACAACAAGTTCAACGCAATGCACTGTAGTGTAGCAAAGTTCATCAACCAAAAGCTTTTAGTAAGAAAACGCAGCACGAAAGTGGAGAAAACCATTAGGACATAGGGATAATCCCGGCTCCGTGGCATAGATTGTTGTATTCCGGACTGTTTACTGACCGCAACTTCACGTTTTGCAGAGTAATTGACCGCGACCTCACGTAAAATTTACAACTGATATCCTTTCTCCCGCACCCTCTCCCCACCCAAGCCTCCTGCCTCTGATATACTCCTAGCAAAGACTAAAATGCATTCCATCCTTCCATCTATACCCGTGCCTATGGATATAAAACTTTACCCATACCTATACCCGGCGGGTACCCGTACCCATTAGGTACCCGGTGGGTAGGCTAAACTGTACATAAGTTCCTCGTAATTTTTCATTTATCGATAATAAAATCCATTAAAAATGAATCATCTTAACTCGATAACAGGTAGTTGAGTACATAACAATTAAAAAAATATGAAAAACCCCATTCTCATATAGTAACTCATAAGTCAACAAAAATAGACGTGTAACATAAGAAATTGACAATAAACATGCAGAGCATGGGTATACCCGCGGGTACAAAGCTATACCCGTGCCCTACCCATGACTTAACGGGTAGGGTATGGGTACTACCCATGGCCATAAAAGTGTACCCATACCCTGCCCATGCGGGTACGGTACCGCGGGTACCCGTACCGTGGGTAAAATTTCCATCTTTACTGTTGGCTCCTAAGTGTAGAAAACTAATTGTACTACTTTTTAATAAAAAATGTTATCAAACCCACAAGAAGATGAAAGTATTAGTTAATAAGTTTGACAAGTAAAACAATAAAATTGGTTCAGTGGTTTGATGTTTTTGGGTTTATAGTTTATAATAAAATAAAGTATTGAAAATAAATAGCAACAAGTAGATGATCTCAATGAGAGAAAGTTCACTCCTCCATGCAACAAGAGGATAAGATCAAGTGTGTGTGTGTGTGAATTTATATGAGACAAGATGAGGGCAACATGGATTTACTTACCATTTAGATTTCTACGCGACATGATGAATATCTTGTCAAGTTTCATCCTTTAAGGCGAAACCTAAATTAGGTGCAGCAAGAGATATGAGCAAATACACCCCTTGTAATTGGTCTACAACCATTTTCATGTAGAAATTATTAAGACATAAATGTTCTACCATAACAATTAATCCATTGGTCCCCGACATAAATCACTCTAATACAACTCAAAGTATTGAAAAACGGTGTCTGTCATTACGTCCCTTCCAACTCTCATTATTACCTCAAAGTGTAGCCCGATGAGCTCATATAGGTGAATTAATATGCAATTTACGTTCGTGTAAAACCATCATATAACCACATAAAAGATAAAATTGACCAAATACTCATTGTATACTGTGTGCAAATCATAGCCAATTCATATTATGCCCTCATGAACATGGGGATCTGCTCACAAGTGACAAACATGATATGTATCCATGGCATATGGATTACAACAAAATCTGAAATATAATGTCTCTACCAAATAAAGACAAGTTCCCAATCACAAACATGCAAACAACACTTAAACAATATCCGGGGTTCAATCAATCACAGACTATGAGGAGGACGAGGTGGATCTTGGAGATGGTGATGGTGATGATGATGGTGCTGATGGAGATGTTGATTGAGAGGCCTCCCCCTACGCCAATGAGGAGTGGTGGTGACGATGGAATCGATTGCCCCTTCAATGGAGGCTCCGATGCTACAGGATCTGCCCTCTCCCGGAGTAGGAGAGGACTTTCGTCTCCATTGTCGCCTCTCTGTAAATCTTGGAAAAAAATATGTCATAGATATTATGGCAAGACGGAGGTGTCTGTAAAAAGGAGGAGCCGAGACGACGCTCGAGGAAAAAACGGGCCTAGTTGGTGTGCCCTGTTGAGGGGGGCGCGCCACCTGGTTTATTTCGGGCCCCGGGGCTCCCCTCTCTTGATTCTTTGGCACACTATCCTTCTCTTGATGAAAAACTGATCATGTATTTTTCCTTTGATTTTTAGGCATCCAGAAGATCCCTGAAACAAAAATATACGAAAAAGGAGGTTTTCTACCTCCTAGAAATTAATACCAATAAAAGGAACTTTGTAGGAAAGTCCCATAAATCAATTAAAAATGAATAAATAATGATAGATCATGGCAAATATCATACAAAACAATCATATAAGTTACTATATTTATGATGTGGGCAGAGTTCCTCGCGCCTCCCATCAATATGGTGAACCGAGACCAGGGGCGCGAGAACCGTGGAGCCTGGCTAGAGCTCTAGGCGCAGGCGACCAACGAGGCCGCCATGCAACAGCTCCGTTGCGAGCGGTCGAACCTGGTGCAGGTGGAGACAGAGTTCTTCGCCTCTAGGGAGGCTGTTAGAGTACGTAATGGGCTTGGGATGGCGCTATAGCCCATTAGTTTTAGGGTTAATTAGAGATAAGGGTCGCTTTCTTAGGGGTCAAGTAAACCTCTCTATATAAGGAGAGGAGACGTATCAATCTAATCAAGCAAGAATTAAAAAGGAAATCCCTCCCCTCTTGCCATCGGCCGTGGGCAAGGCCCCCGGTCGGCCCTCTCGCGCCATCCCTCTAGCAGCACCATAACACTTGTTAGAGTACATAATGGGCTTGGGCTGGCGCTATAGCCCATTAGTCTTAGGGTTAATTAGAGATAAGGGTCGCTTTCTTAGGGGTCAAGTAAACCTCTCTATATAAGGAGAGGAGACGTATCAATCTAATCAAGCAAGAATTAAGAAGGAAATCCCTTCCCTCTTGCCACCGGCCGTGGGCAAGGCCCCCGGCCGGCCCTCTCGCGCCATCCCTCTAGCAGCACCATAACAGAGGCAGCGATGAAGAAAAAGATCGACGAGGCGGCGAGGAAGAAGGCCGACGAGGCAGTGAGGAAGAATGTCGACGAGGCGGGGCCCTCCACCGTCATGGTATTGTTCGAATCCTTGGACTTGGATCCGATTTCTGGAACAACATCGACGATGTCAATGAGGAATACTTGGACATGGATTCCGATTTAGTCGTTGTTTAGTTTAGTTTAGTTTGTGTCGGTCGAACTTGTTTTAGTCAAAATGTCATGTGTACGGTCGATGTTTGAAAGTTTAATCGAATTTTAAATGCAAGTTTGATCAAAGTTTGATTATTGATGTTGAATTCGAAGCGCACAGGTTTGATAAAAGTTTGTAAAATGTGCTCTATTTTACATCATCTACCGCAGCACAGGTGCCCTAAAATATATCATCCAGAAAAGCAAAAAACTTTAAAGGGATGTAAAAGCTAGTATTTTACAATGTAAAAATTATAGGCACCTATTTTTATAATCGTTATAAGCACCTGTTTTAGATGTCCTACTCCTTCGATTCCTAAAAACGATGACGGAGTATTTTAGATCATTATTGGAGATAGTAAGCTTGCACGTGCACGCACGTATCCACTAATACGTATTCAGACAATTGTGTTACAAACACTCAAATTTAAATTGTTGTATGTTGAAAACTAACATAGCTCATGGATCCAATAGAAAAAGAAACGTGAGTACATTTCAGTTTAGCTGTAGAGTCTGTACTGATATATTCTTCCCGAGTTCTTCAGACAATGACCTTTCACCAAGTTGCCCAGGCGAATGCATCTGCTGGGTCTCAACAAAACTGAATGAATACCTTTTGGATCATTTCTTACACGATGTTTTGAATAAACTATTAAGGCATATGATTTGGAAATTGTTCTCTGTAATTGATGCTAGTAATTTCTCATGTAACATTTTTTGAAAGAACCAATATTATTAACATACATGACGCATCTTTACTTTTTCTATACAAAGTCGTCTAAACGCACAAGCTGTTGGTACATCATCGAGAACCATTTGAAGCGGCTTGACAACAAATATGTTGCCCTACGATAGTAACAAACCTCTCAAGAGTCACGTATACCAGCCGAAGTACACTACAAGCCCCATGCAACAACGACTTTCTTCGCCTTTCTGTTACCTGACACCAAGAAGCTAGAAATCATTCATGTCTTCACTCAGTCAGATGTGTGCCACCCTCAGCATGGACGCTTGAAGACTGATGTGTCGAACAGACCTGGCTGCTCATGCCCGTAATCCTGGCGTTTCACATGCCTCTCCGTGATGTAGCTGGGCGCTCCGTCGTAGCCATTTTAGTGTCTCCCGTGATATGAGCACCGATACCATCTTTTCTAAAAATACCATCATTGTAAATACCTTGAGTTGTTTGGCTTTAGCAAAAGCTGCAATATTGTATACCATGGATTAGCAAAAACTATAGTATTTTTTGCACTATTAGAAAAGGTGGTTCAAACCTCAACGTGTCATTTTAGTGAAATTTAAATAGAAGAGTCACAAGTTCAAAATATAAATAGAAGAATCGGTATTGTTTGTACAACTGATTATTTTGTCTAGGAAAAGTGGTCTTGCCATTATAATCATGGGAACAACCTAAAAGTGCTCTGCTTCCAGTAACAATATGAGCAAAAGATGTTAATGACTTGGTCTAACATCCACATGCATAAAGCCTCCATAATATTTTGTTTCTAGCACTACTAGCATGTAATAAACTAAATAATTCAAATTGTGCCAAAATGAAATTTTATATCATAATAAATATGATTCTTGAACCCACATATATAGAGGTAGAAAATATTAGATAAGAAAAAACAAAATATGACAACCACAAACACTTCTCAGTTTCCCTTGCATCCCTGGTGATGCCCTCCACAACAGGTGTGCTTCAATCACTTCTTGTTTCGAACAACAACATTATGAAGATGAGATTATACTAACATCCACCTGCACAAAACATCCATCGGATTTAGTAGAAAAATATTACAAGCACCGTACCTCAAGTATTGAAAAATATCACATTTTAACAATGATGCGTATTTTATGTCTATCATCAGCAGCAGAAGAGGATGTCTTGCAACATATGCAGCGAGTGTAATTCTGGATAGGAACTTCCTTAACATGATCGTTCTTGTGCAATAAAATACAGGGGCATGCCCATAGTTGACGGGACATAAGGTTCCAAACAAATATAACACACGGTTTAGTTCATATGGTCTAGGTTCCGTACATACATAATGTGTGACACTTCCTCAAAGGGAAATGATATTGTGACGCTCGAGTTCACACATAGATAAATTTTTAAAAGAAGTAATAAGATTTCAATCCTGCAGGCACAATTGAGACATGTTGCTAATCTTCGGTCCCCTTTCATGATCTGTTTGCAGCTGATGAACATATAACTGAAGAGTAGGCATGTGATTATCAGTTTAGTGCATTCAGTCGTGGTGCTACCAAAATCTATGCTACTGCTTGTACTAATTTGCTTCAAGGAAGCACCAATCCTTCTTTTTATCAGTTTGGTCCAGTGTCTACTACAATGCATTAACTTTGTAACATCAAGCCAGCCAAAAATAGAATCTCCTAGCTAATGCGTAAAGAGGATAAATTTCCCCGGCTCCTATTCCAGTGTATAAGCCCAAAAACATATCTCTCACATATAAGAATGGATACAACTTAATTCCCACCAGCATTTGAGCGCAAAGATTATTAAAAAGGATAATATACATCAATAAATACGATAGATTTATTAAGCTGAAGTATTTACAGAAAACAAGATAAGCCAAGATGATGGTGAGAATTTAAACTTTATTATCATGTTTAAACTTCATAATATGAGTATCCATTAGTAAAAGACCAATTGATGATATTAGTCACTTATTTAGATAACATGGGCACTCAATCAGTTTGGAAAAGCTATAAATGTTCCAACATTACCAACTCCACAAACCACTCAATACGACATCACTATTTGAGTCTACAGTGGCTAAGCTACCTCTTGTAGCTTCACTTCTGTACACAGAACTATTGTATTGTCAAAGCATATGCATACCTAGAGCGTGTGAAATGTATAAAGTAACAATAACTGCCGAGAATTTAATATCAGACCACTACCAACACAAAATTAATTTACCTTGGAAAAGGGTTCAAGACTGTCATAAACCGATATCTCCTATTCGACCTCCTCTCATGATCAGCAACCATCATATCACGAAACAACGGATGAGGGCATGATGTGCATCGTAGAAGAGTAAGTTTGCCATGACAACATGTCCAAAACGCAAATATGAGGGCAGAGTTTCAGACCTGACCGGTGAGGCAAGCATGATGAATCGGGTGAGGAAATGTCGCCGAGGCTTGACTGCTGGTAAGGAATTTGTGTTTCTTGATATAACCTGACTCTTGCTGTTGGCTGCGGGAACAAATGGAAAAATAAGACAAAAGGAAAAAGATTAGTACCCAAAGGTGATGACTGTTGTATATATCAGGAGTACTAACTGAACTTGATGCTAATTAGATTCAAACAGCTTTATATTAGTGGAGATAAAAAAAAGACCATTTTTTGTCTCGAAAAAAAAAGACAAATACATTTGGGATTTCATAACCAAATTGCAGAAGATGAATTTCTATAGGAAAAAGTGCACGTAATATTGATTGATAGTCATGAAGGACATATTATTACTGAACAACTCCACCGTTTACTGTACCACGCAGAGTTCTGAATATGCGAGGACTAAATTGTTAGCTTTAATCTTGATTTAGCTTTGTATCTGCATTAGTTCCTTTCATTTTCCATGTAGTTAGTAGAAATTATGTAGTTAGACCGGCAAGGTGCATGCGTCAAGTAAGCCAGGCAGAGACGCAAGGCGAGATGCTGGTGCGGCCGTGCGAGACGGTGTACTGGTGAGATTGTGCAGGCTCTGGGTTGTTGGCTGCATGCGGGCTGTAAGTTATCTGCAAGTGTGGCCGGGTCGTGTGGCACCTAGAGGGATTCTAGGAGAAGATTGATCAGGTTGCTGTTAGTGTGTGAGTGCATGCGCATAGTTAGTTGAGTTAGTGGCCGGCGTGGTCTAGTTGCATGGGTTAGTGCGTGCCTGTGTTAGCCTATTTATAGCACTTGTAATCAGCATGTTTACTTTGACAAGAGAAGAGAAATAGAGATAAGGAAAAGCTCGGCTGTGTGAGGCAGCGCGAGGCCAAAATCTCTGTATCTTTTGTTCCTGTGATAACTACATGAAGTAGTAGAGAGAGAGGCCAAGGAGCTGAGCCATCAGCTCCTTCAAGGACCTATCGAAAAAGGATCTTTTGAAAACTACACTGGATGGACTTGCACTCATACCTGAATCGAGGGACCATTTAGAAAATAATTTTAGACCAGTGTTAATTTTGATGCCACTTTGAGATATATGATTTGACATCAGAGTTCCTGGCTTGTCAAGAGCATCTGCAGGAGCAGGAACACTGCAATTACATTCATGCTGCGGATGGCAGTGCTGCGCAGCTTGCTAGAGGCTGATAGATCAGAGAGGATGCTGTAAGGAGATCATCAGGAATCAGTCACATAAGCTGACTTGGCCATACAATGCAAATTTGAGCAAAGACTCACAAAATAGGTGTTCCAAGTCGTAGGTTCTACAAGGGAAACTCATGTTTGCAACTGACTCAATGAACTTGCCGTACCTTGTTTCTTCTTCTCAATGCCAAATCATTGAGATGTGTAAATCACAATAGAAAATTATTTTAAATCTCATCACCAAGAACATGATAAATGAGAATATTCATAATATCCTGTAGAGGTTTGAGTTGTGTATTACTGGAAACCTCCACCATAATAATCAGAAGTACAAAAAGAAGCAAACATGATTAACGAAAGAGCCTAAAGAACTTGTGGCATCTTTAGAAGAAGAGAAGCTAGCGCTACTGTTATTTCAGATTCAGTGAAGGATGTGAATATCTGAACATCACAGCCAATGGGGCTATGCGATTATATAGAAGATTACCTTCAGAGATGCACTCATGTCAAATAATCAGAGGTCTCAAAAATTTCATGCCAAGGACATGTGCTCTAAATATGTTGAAAGCACCTAGAAGTCCACATCCGTTATAGTTGGCTCGATGCCTTGTTGCCTACATATGAGATAAAAAAGGAAATAGCTGATCGTGATCCAAATAGGCAAGCCTTTCTGTATTATTTTGAACTCAACTGCATGATCCAAATAGGCAAGCCTTTCTGGACATTCTCCTGAATGTGGTCTATACAGTCTTTTTTTGAGCATCTGCATCTGTGTCATCAAACCTGAATGTGGTCTAGACACTTGTGTTCACAGCCCAAGCATGGGGTTAAGAGAAAAGAAGTACCTACAAATTTGGTCTTGGAGGAGCAGGATGTGGTCAGGCTCGGTGCAAACGGACAGCAGGTGCACGTTGATGGTGAATCGCTCGCCACGCAGTCGACGGCTAGTGCAGTGCGGCGGCGCCGGTGGAGTGTACTGCGACAGCATGCAGCGCGAAGGCGTGGGGCCCGGGGGATTCTCAAATCACGCCGGGCAGGGAGCGCGGCGGCGCGGTGGAGCGGGCGGAGTCCAGGGCTCCTGGCGTACAGTGCGAAGGCATGGGGGCGGTCCAAATCGCGTCGGACATGGCGAGGGCTACCTGGGCAGTTGGAGGCCGAGGGCAGTGCGGCGGCGTGCAGGTCGGAGTGCGGCGGCAGTGGGGTGTCAGTTGGATCTTTTAGCTTGCCGTTTGATGATTAAGGGTTGGTGTGGGGCGTGGGCTGCGTCTAACACTGTTTTAACGTAGATCTAAACCATTGATTTTGGTAATTGGATGGCTAAGATTGGCTGGATCTGCTGCTCTGGCTTTTTTAAATAGTAGTGGAGCTTGTAACACAGCTCGAACGATCCAGATTGGTAGAAGCTCTAAAGAATAATAATTATCATAACACTGTGTTCGGGGAAAAACACAACAACTGCACCATTTACAAATTAGTAAGAGAAAACTATGCCATCAATAGAAAATTAACCATATGCGAGCATCAGTTAGGGATCAGCCCGACTACTAATCCATAATGAGAAGCACTCTTTAGCACTTAAACCTAGAAATCATGGTGTGAATCTAGTGCAAGAAGACTGGTGGTGAAACTCAAAACCGACGGCACCGTCGATCTAGGAATGACTAAAGGAACAAAAAAAATATAAGTACCAAATCAATAAATTAATCAGGTAGAAGTTTCATTGATATGATAATAGTCAATGCCAAGGAAAATGATAACCAAACTTTCCGTACAAACCTCGTACCATGAACATACATAATATAGAGGACGTGTCTCATGCCAGGCCATGAGTAAAAAACGATCATACCTGTCTGTAATACAAAAATCGATGATGTACTTCACGTAAGATTTGAACCAAAAGCAATTTCAGATGTAATAAACTATTCAGCGAAAAGAAAGACACCATCTGAAAGTCAGCCTCTGAAGTTTTTTTCTGAAACGGGATTTGAGATATTTTTTCTGAGCCTCTATGGAGTTGTGTCGGCACAGTTGGATACTTGAACAGCTTGCGAGCTTCAGACGTGCTCTTGGCAAGATTACATTCGGCAAACTTTAGGTGGTCAAAATTTGTGCCATACTACAAAAGAAATCAGGAGATAATGAGAAAAATGCAAAATCAGGAATAGAGAGTCAGTGGGAAACTGGCTGAGCAAGGAAGCAGCGCCGTAACCCCTGTCCATGGTGGTGTATGGTCTCCAGATTCAACTTCTTGTTCTTGGAGGCCTCTACCAGCTGATCTAAATGGGGATCGTTAAGACTGTGGTCATTTTTTCGATAAAGAGCGCTTTATTACTCGATGTTTCAAGCATTACATCTAGCAACTGCATATCTAAGATGCACACAGCTGTTTATTAAGAATCCAAAATCCAAACAAAAGTTTACAAAAAGAAACAAAAGGAAAAAAAAAAAGCCAACTAGTCTTCAGCTCCATTAGCTTCTATCCTACGGCTATGCAGCCACCCATGTTGGAAAATAAACTCATTGACCGTCTTCTCCAACCGTGTAGACACCTCCATAAATAGGTATCGGTCCTCGAAACGGGCGACCATGAAAGGAGCATAGCGATACACCTGTAGATAACTTGCATAAGAGAATAATTTGTGTCATTAAAAACCTTGTCATTTCTACATAGTCAAAGCGACCATACAACTACAATCGCTCCCACCCGGATAATCGTCTTATACCTGCAATCCACCCCATTTAGCCAATTGCCAAAAACTTTAGCAATGCTATGGGGTGGATACAGGGTAGAACCTATCCGAATGATTGACCATATAGATCTAGCAACCCAACAATTGAAGAAGAGGTGTTTTATTGTCTCATCTTCGTGACCGAACACACATTTCTTATAACCCAGCCAGTTGCGTTTTGCAAGGTTATATTTAGTAAGAATCACACCTCGACAAAATATATCATGCAAAGACCTTTGTTTTCAGAGGTATCTTCATCTTTCAGATGTACTTGTTATTTAGAACCTGTTGAGTAGGAATGGACAGGGCATTGTACATAGAGCCTACCGAGAATACACCATTCTTGGTAAGATTCCATCGTAATTCATCGGTCCCCGGAGCCAAATGTATTGAATCTAACCGCAGAAGCAGTTCATTCCAAGAAGCTAGTCGGGGGTCAATAAGATCACGTCTGAACGTTACCGAAGGGGGGGGGGGTGGAATTCCGTCACCTTCTGCAAGGTGTCCCCTTTGTAACGAACAATATTATACAAGGCCGGATACTGTTTTCCCGAAGAGTGGTTCATGATCATCATAGGAAGATAACAAGAACCTACAAAGACAACATAACATAAATAGAAAATAGTATGGAGAGTGCATGGCAAAAACCTTGTATTAGTCCAAAAGTAACTCACCACTAATTGGACGCGGTATTTTGTCCCTTATGTGACCTCATGCTTCGTAAACACTCCAAAAAATCATATTCTGGATTCTTGCCAATATGTCTCGCTTAATATGGCATAGTTATTCATCCAACTATCATTCTCCTCAAATGTGTCCCATTAATCGTCCTTACTGTTGGAACCGATAAAATCAATTCTAACTCGAAGAGATGGCATACCAAGCAAATGCCTCATGTCTCTCTTTCTAGACCATCTTAAGAGCAAGCTTTCCAACATCAATACAATTTTAGGACTGAAATTGACTCTTCCATCGTGGGGCGGTAGTCAGAACGGAAAACTTGGGGACAAAAAGCAGATGAGAGCGATGGAGATGAGTGGTAGAGACGAACATGTCGAGGGAGCGGGCTTCTCCATCGTGGGGTGGTAGGCACGTGGGCCAAAAAAGAAAGCTACACGTCCGATGGTGTCGCATCTGACGATACTGGGGGTTCCTTTTCTATGTTATAGTACATAATCTTTACGGAAATTTGAAATTTATATTGAAGGAAGTTAGGATTTTAGTCTCTCGAATATAATGCATTGTGGACTGTCGGATTTTACAGTCGTACGGTGAACTTTCATTTCTTCCTATACCACAGGTGGCAAAATTGCACAACTTTTTTTCCTAGCAATTCTTATATCTATATGTGCAGTGTTGGTTAATTGCGAACAGGTGTGGAGTAGAGTAGAGTTTATTAGTTTCCATCTAAAAGCATTGAAACTACACTAGTGGAAAACGGGGCAACAGGCCCGGTTTGTTTGGGCCTTCAGTCCCGATTTTCAAACCGGGGCCAATAAGGCGAGACTAAAGGGCCCCCCCTTTAGTCCCGGTTCAAAGTTGCACCGGGCCTAAAGGCGTCGCCACGTGGTGTGGCCAGGGCGCTCGCGGTGGTAGACCTTTGGTCCCGGTTCGTGGTACGAACCGGGCCTGGAGGTTCTCTGCCGCGGCAGAAAATTGCTATTTCTCTGCCGCGGCACAGGTTTAGGGTGGAGCAGCGTTTCTCTGCCGCGGCAGAGTTTCAGCAATGCATATATCATTCAAGAAACCACAAAAAATCGTCGTGAATATATAGACATCGTCAACAGTACACGTAATGCATGCATATTTACAATATAAAGCTAGTCGGATCTCTTTACTAAATCTATTAGCCTTTACGAAGTTGCTCAATATCTATGACCTTCGCATAGTGCTCTCCAGTTGGGGCAATGACCTCGGTAAGAAAGAATCCCGCGATTTCCTCTTGAATTGCTCGTATGCGATCCTCCGTTATGAGAGTGTTCCGCAGGTGTATCATCTATATTTAAAGAAGGAGATCAATATATATATAACTCAATACAATTGATGGTACTAAGATTAATTGTGAAAATTTGTTATCGTACACGAGTGTGGAGTATAGCGGCATCCGCACCCCTGGGACAGGCCATGTCACGAATGAAGTTACAGACGTAGTATCCACATAAGTTATTCTCGGGTTCCTGCCTCATACACTTTACGAACAAATAGTTCGATCAAACTAATAATCAAGCAGCGTATTGAAAGTAAATATCATAGAGTTTCACAGACATAGCTATATATATAGTACTACTTACATGGTAATAATCTTTAAATGTAAGCTCCGGTTTCCATTTACCCGGAACAGTATTGACGAACCGTTTCCAAGCCCTGCCCGGCAAAAAATAATGAGTGAATGAGTTATTGATTAGTTGGTGATATCGTCGAATTAGAACAGATGAAGATGCCAATACGAAATTGATTGAAATTACCTCTGGAGGATGGCAGCCATGTCCGCCCATTCCGCATGTTCTTTACGTTTTGAGTCCATGATATTTGTCTTCATTGATCTTCTACTTCATTGTCTTCATTGCCTTCTGCAGTATCATCGTATTCAGGGAAATTGGGATAACCGTCATCATCATCTTCCTCCTTTTCATTGTCTTCCATCATAACCCCTCTTTCTCCGTGCTTGGTCAAACAATAGTAACTGGGCATGAAACCGGATCGCAGAAGGTGGCCGTGAATGGTACTCGAGTGAGCGTAATTTACGGTATTCTTGCAGTCAACATGGACAATACATGAAGCCACCATGTTTGTTTGCCTCAGCCACGGCCATAAAATTACTCAGGCCTGAAGTGAACTCGTCAAAGCATCGGTCAATGTACATCCATTGCCGATTCATCTGCATGATATAATTAAGCTGATCAAAACCATTACAGAACATCACGATGTATATATACACATGCATTTTATCAATTACAGATGAAAAGGATAAAGTTGTTAACCTCGATGGAGAAGAAAAAAAGCAAGTTAAGTGTGGCTTGATTTGTGTAAACTCAAGTGGCAAATCCTCTTAAGCATTTCATCGAACACCTCTTGTGTATGTGAAGAAGAGAGCAAAGCAATACACCTCTCTTGTGAAGAAAGTGAAAAAATGGCTAAGTGTGGCTCACACTTGGGCAGGGGCAAGGTTATATAGCCAGATTGGGGACTTTGTCCCGGTTTGTAATTAAAGGGTTCCGACGCCTGACACGGTCTGCCGCGCCCTGCCGCCGACCCTTTAGTCCCGATTTTTAGTACAAACCGGGACTAAAGGCCGCTAACGGATAGGCGCCACCGAGTGGGGTCGCCCACCGCGAAACGAACCGGGACCAATGCTCACCTTTAGTCCCGGTTTGGTTCAGAACGGGGACATTTGCTCCCAGGTGTTTGGGACCAAAAGTCTCTTCTACACTAGTGCTAGCAGCAAAGTGTGTGATGCGTACGTCCCGTGTGCACGAAGGAGGTATGCATGCTTAGCTGATGCTTAATTATATCTACAGGTAGCAAAATTTCACAGGTAGCAAAATTTCACCACTTTTTTTCCTAGCAATGCTTAATTATATCTATATGTGCAGCGTTGGTTAATTGCCAACAGGTGTGGACTAAAGTAGAGTTTATTAGTTTCCATCTAAAAGCATTGAAACTAGCAGCAAAGTGTGTGATGCGTACGTCCCGTGTGCACGAAGGAGGTATGCTTGCTTAGCTGATCGCGCGCGTGTGCTCTAGGCACACTCCTATGAGGGCGGTCACGCTGGTGCGTCGACACTCGACCTCGGCGCCAACTCGCTCCAGTCCGTTAGAGACGCTTCGCCAGTTGCCAGCCGCCTATATGAAATTAATGCCGGCGTCGCACACTACCATCAGCACAAAGCGAGACAGAACAAGCGCACGAACAATCGAAGCAACCCAAGCATCCACACTCGTCGCACGCTACTCCGCTGACTGTCGCGCCATGGCTTCACGAGCTGCCGCCGATCTCCGACGGCCGCCCTACAGCAGCAGGGCTATCGTAGGTCGGCCTCAACTACGGCCGCGCAAGCCGACGGCGCAGGCCAAGCCCGTGGGCGACTATGTGCCGATCAACGTGGCGCTGGCATGGTCGGGCTGGCGGTGACGACCGTCGTCAGGGCTCGATCCGCTACTTCGTGAGAGGCTGCAGCGGGGTCGACGCCAACACGAGGCTCCACTCCAGCAATGACGACAACGATGATAACAAGCGCGTCGCGATGGTGCGTTGGACTTGTAGATATTGGCAATGTGTGTATACTAGATGTATGAACTAGATTATGGATCTGGATGTATAGGTGTAACGTGTATATGTATTTGGTGTATAGATATGCTGTAAAAATGCGTTGTATTTTTTAATGAGGTAGCGGAGTCGAGCTTGGAGTGCACCGCACTAGTACTTGCATGCCTAGTGGCGTGCTAACTTGGTTACCGGCGGAGTGTCAAGGTTACCCATGGTGTGTCAGGGACGCACGCCGCAGGGTAACTCTGTTGTCACTGTCGTGTTTCGGCGCACGTCGACGGTATTTGGCGAAATACAAGCGGCGTATACACGCCACAATAAGCCCAATTTTGCACCCCCACTAAGTTCAATTTTTGGACTGCCCTGATGAGCTTTTTCCTACTATTGAAACCAACAAAAAATCCAGAATAATTAACGTAAAAAGCAATTATCAACAAATTCGAGTATAAGAAAACACATTTGCAGCCCCATAACGTATACTAAAGTACTATCACAATGTGACAGCGAATATTCCAAAGAAAAGTATTCCCTCTGATTCATATTGCTTGATGCTAATATAGATGTATTTGGACACATTTTAGTTATAGATACATATATTTTAGCATCAAATAATATGGATCGGAGGGAGTAATATTTTATTGTCTACTCAGAATGCAGAAATTGACACATTCATCGTTCAGGAATGAAAGGGCGAACATTGCAGAGATAGTTCAATCCTTCCAAGATTAAGGAAGTTCTCCATGTTTGCATTTTTAATTACTGCTTTCACCTATCTTTATGATCATCAGGTCTCGAACTGGATGAAGATGAGTAATGTTTAAACATTCATACTGACTGACATCGACCCCTCCTACAAGTGGCATGGCTATGTACAAGGGGGGGGGGGGGGGGCACCGCCCCCTAGCTTGTAAAGACTTAGTGAAGGAAAAAAAATACTAGGCTTATAGTACAATTTTTTTAGCCTTTTGCCACCTCCCCTAGACTATGCAATTTTGTGAAGCTCCTGGCTCTTTTGGTCGATGTGGTCTCTCTCCACTAAGGCGATTGAACCTCTTGTGAAGCTAGGCAGTGTAGTTTCCCATGCCATGCAGGTGGCAGCTTAGTTTTTAGGCTAGACTTCTATGTTTCTTGACTTTGCACTATCTTCTTTATGTTGTTTGTGACTGTGTGATAGACTGCGATATGTCACTTCAATAATAAAAGTTGTGCGGACATGCTCTCTTTTCCTCCTACGATCACGGTTCGATAGGAAAAAAAAGTCTTGAAGATAGTCCACAATTATGTGCATTCATTTATATTAGGCACTCTATTACAAACTAATGCAGAATTCCGAATAATGAAAGGAAAATATTATCAACAAAATTCATTTGCAGCCCCATGGCCTATAGTGGAGTAACTCAATGTCAGGGCCAACATTCCAAAGAAAAGGAAGATGTTATGGTCTATTCAGAATGCATAAATTACCGTATTCATTATTCAGGACTGCCAGGGGAACATTACATAGATAGTTCAATCCTTGTAAGATTAAGTTCTCCATGTTTACATTTTTAATTGCCACCTTTACATATCTCATGATTATTGGGTCTCAAGCTGGATGATGCCGAGTCTAGTCAAATATTCACAATGGCCGACGTCAACCCCTCCTACCAGAGGTGTAGCTCTATACAAGGTGGGGGGCACCGCCCCCAGCTTATAAAGAATTAGAGAAGGGAAAAAAATTACAAGGTGTATATGATAAATTTTTGCCTTTTACCCTCTAGACCATGAAATTTTGTGGTTAGCCCCTAGATAAGCTTGGCAAGATCTGCTACTACCTTCTACGGAACATGCAGCGTGGCCGCAAGGAACACCGTCGATGGAAGCATGATTGCCGTTGTGCTCGTGCCACTCTTTGCCTTTGCAATCTCTCTCCTTTAAGGCGATCGAAGCTCGAAGTTGTGGCCAGTGTAGTGTGCATGTGGCAACATAGTTTCTAGTCATGACAAGTGCCAGTCCAAATTAAATTTGGAACCGGTGTGAATTTAATAAATATAATTTACATTAATTTTTTATACTTTTCTGTAACTTGTTTTATCTTAATAATAATACAAATCTCATTACATAGTTACCATACTTAATTAAATATAAAAATTTACTAATATTTCTTGTCTCATTTTTAAATTGTGATGTACATTAATAATTTTAGTTGCATTGTAAACATATGTATGTATTTTGTATGGAAAGTTTATTATTGCATTGTACCAACATTGATCAATTAAATTGTATGCATCCTTGTTTTTGCATCTACATTAATATTTATATTAATATCTTTAATACTTTGGTGGATATATCAAATGGGTATGTCTTAACAAATATCTTAATAGGTAGATTTTGGATGCAAGTACGATTATGTAAGAATTATAAATTAGATCGTTTGCTTGGTTGTCTACCGGTTTTTATGGTCCGATACTCCTGCGTGTTTTAGGAGTTACAGTGTGTCTAAAATCTATACCTACCTAATAATAAAGGAGTTAAGGTTTCTGCCAAAATTTTCGTCAACGCTATTTTTGGGACCGTTTTGCCCTCCCACCAAATCACATATAACGCACAATGCCATTATAACCGCTCGTACCGGTTCATTCTTATGTTTTTCTCCTTCCTTTTACTTCTAGCTCATGCCTTCCAAGCAACCGATGCACATGAGGAGGCGCGGTGCCCGCTGACGAGGGCAAGCCTGGCCGAGCCTCAGAGGCGGACGTGGTCGAGATGGCAGACACCAGCTGGAAAAGAGGCGGGTCTGGGACAAGCGGCGGCGGGTGGCCGGCCGGCTGGACGGCAAGGAACGGGGAGAGAACTGAGCGAGAGAAGAGAAAGCAGAGGGAGCTTGCGGGAGGACGGACGATTGGCATGCCCCTTCTCGTAGACGGCGCGCGGAAGCTGGACACCGCTTCGTTTAGTTTTGTGCCGGCCGCACGCGGACTACTGACGGAAAGCGCGGACACCGCTCGCATCAGGGGACTTGAAGGTGAGCTCCGTTGGTCGTTCTCAGCCCCTCCAACGGAAGCTGGACACCGGTTCTCTTCCGTGTTGACGTCAAGCACCAGCAGGGGATGTAGGAAGGGGACTTGAAGGTGAGCTCCGTTGGAGGGGCTGAGAACGACCAACACGGAAGAGAAGGTAGCCGAATTGGGGCGATTAGTTCTGATTAACGAGGATGTCCAGCTTGCCACCTGCGGCCGTGGCGAATGGCATCAGTTTATCTTGATCGGTCTGGGAGTAGCCAAGTTTCTCGTGCATATGGAGGCGTTCTGATGCAATTTAACATGGTTTATGCAACTTACCTCTGATGCGAGCTTATATTTGCAAACGCAACTATAATGTAATATTAAAATTAAGATGAGTGTTTCTCTAAATTATGAAGTCTGGCATACCCAACCTTTCTAATTCCACTCTTGCTTGACTTGCTGATCATTGTCTGATCATGAAGTGTTCTTGCGAATTAGTAATTACTACCTTCTGAAATACAAGTCCCTCAAAAAAACCTTCTGAAAAACAGGCCTTTTTTTAGAAAGCTACTAAAAATGCTTATATTTTGGAATGCAGTTAATACAAGTCCCTCAAACAATTTGTATTTTAAGTGCGGCCTAAATTTTGTTCGAAATTATTTTAGATAGATTTAAATATTAAAATACAAATTGTTTTGGTGTTGCCCTGAAGGGTCCTACAAGTGTGCGACAAAAGGGGGTTTCAAGAAGTAAGAGAGATGACACTCATGGCGGGCAGAAACGAGGGCAGAGCCTAGCACTGGTTGGAAGCAGATCGGTGGCGCGCAAGTGAAAGTGGTGGTGCATTGCAAAAAAAAAAATTAGGGGTCCGCTTGGTTCAGTCGGATCCATCTGCAGACTCTTAGAATTTTGGGTATCGACTTTAAAAAGTTTTAGAAAATAGAATCGATCTCTAGCAACGTATGGACATTTTTACTAGATTTACAATATCTGCAGCCACCAAATTTGTCTGCTAACTCAATTTTAAGTGCAAGTCCGGTTTCACAAGAGTGGCTTTCCTGTGATGATGACCATGTTCTGATCCTTACACGATTTGTGACAAATACTCTGATTAATTGGTTGGCTAGATGAAGAAAAATAAGAACGGAAGCAATCCAGAAATGTGAGGTAGAAATCAAGCCTAGCTAAACAACGTGGTTAACGAACCAGACACCACATATCCCATCGGGTATAGGTAGTACACTGAATAGATAGAAGTAGTGGAAATTTATATTTTTCCAAGTTCATCACATTTAAAATATTGCTACTACCATTTTATTTCAGTTCTGATTCACTTCGAAGGCAGGACCCTTAGATTTAATTGACTTTAGGGCAAATTTTGAATAGTGCCAACGAAAAGTTGTTTTTCACTCCGGTGCAAAGCACGGGCACGTTTCCTAGTTACGTCTAACTTCTCAAAGCCTGCAAACGCGATGCTGGCTGCGGTTTGACGTACGTCTCCTAGAGATGCTCCAAAAGCATCATAAACTAGCAGCACTACGTCCCGTGTGCACTAGGTACGCTTAGCTGATTGCGCACGTGTGCTCTTCTAGGCACTCCTAGGAGAGTCGCCTCCCTGCCCCGCATGGCCCTCCGCGGACCTCTCTCCAGACTCCAGTCAGTTCTCGCTTGTTGCCACGACGGCACCGAGCCGCCTATATGAAATGCCGGCGTCGTCCACTACCATCAGCATGCACAAAGCGGGACAAAACAAGTGCACACACAATCCAAACAACTCAAGCATCCCAACCAAATCAAACTCGTCGCACGCTGACCCAGGGCCGGCCATGGCTTCACGAGCTGCCGCCGCTCTCCGAACGGCCGCCCTGCAGGGCTACCGTAGGTCGGCCTCAACTGCGGCCGCGCAAGCTGACGGCGGAGCGGCGAGGGCGAAGGCCAAGCCGGTGGGCGACTACGTGCCCATCTACGTGGCGCTGGGGATGATCGGGCTGGCGGCGACGCTGGGGTTACACACGGCGCGGCAGCAGCTGGCGCACGCGCCCAACGTTCGCCTCGACAAGCGCAAGCGCGAGACGGTGGCCGAGGTGGCGGACCCGGACCTCTGTCAGGGAATAGGATATGTGTAATATGGGGTTACTAGTGGTTATTAGTGTGTGAGGGCAGTATTGGTATTTCAACTAGTCCATCATCTTGTACCTAGCCGCACTCCATATAAGGCTATCTGTGTATCCTGTGGAAGCAATCAAGAAATCAAAAACCTAAATTTATCTTGTTCTTATTTCCAGTTCTTCAATTACTGCATTTTATCCTTTAATTTCTATCCAGCAATTACCTAGTTTATCTCTGAATTTCTCTCAAATTCCAGTTTTAGTTGATCCTATCTCGTCAGATCCCATCGGGAGCCTGACAAATGGTATCAGAGCATCGATTCTCCAACTCGCCTAGCCACAATCGACAGCGCCGCCGTCCGTCCGCTTTCCCCTCCGTCTCCAACGCCACGTTTGGCCGCCTGCTTCTCATGATCAACCCCAGAGCCACCAGCTGCCTGAGTTCTAGCTGCCTCAACTCACGCAACTCCCAGCGCCTCCACCACATCTCCCTGGACGCCACCCCGATTCCCTCCTTCCAGCTTTTGGATCCTGTTGGTCCCTGCAAGCCCAAGCTCGTACCTTGAGTGTCCAACGAATTGGGCAGTGAAACCGTGATGGACCGGTGGTATTTGTGACTTTCTTGACCACGATCTACTACAGCAGCAGCTTTGGGTCCCCATGGATAGCGTCACATGGATTGGGTATGAGGATAGCATGTTTGGTCCAGATGTGTCTGCATTCACGGTAGCTGAATATGGTGCGCATAAGGTGTTTGCTCCAATGCCAGTACCAGCCTACACACAACAACTGTTTGGTGAAATACCAACGCCAGGTATTGGGAATGCAAACTTCATTCACTCGACTCCAGTTGCAGCAGACGCATTCCCATTTGTTGGTGGTAATGGTGCTGGAAGTGGAGCCCCTAGGATTTTCAACCCAAGGCTAACTAGCGCAGCACATCAGTTTGAATCTCACAGTAATGCGAATTATCACTCATCCACACAGTCAGGTTCACTTCCTCCAATCTGGGTCTCCAATGCTATAGATGCCCAATCTGAATGGTGCTCAAGTTCTATTGAAAGACATACACAACCAGCTTTTGATGTTATGTCACCTCTGCAAGGGAGAGTTCTTTTAGTCAGAATTCTTCATGCCATGTAGGCGGCCATGTATCCAGTGACGTTGGACATGCTTAATCACGTCTTCTCACTTTATGGATCAGTGGAGAAGATTGTATATGCATTCCCTTTCACAGCACATCAAGTTCTAATTCAGTACCAACAACATCAAATGGCCAGCCTAGCTTTAAGAGTACTACAGGGGCATTCTCTTTATCCTTCATGCTGCTATCTAGAAGTCAAATATGCACTAGGAAGTGAGCTGCAGGTTCTCTGTCCCTCCCTTGACGTTGGTAATATTTTTGCATCAGGGAGCACTTACAAGGAGCATCAAGCATCTACTATGTGCAATCAACGAGTAGTTGAACAGCCCGCGCCAGTGCATATTCTTGATGAATTACCTTCAATCTATTATCCTGAAGTGGCATTTCAGCTGTGCAATTCAGAAGTAGTTCAGGCAACTACAATGGTGAAGCAAGGCAATCCAGCTTTTTCAACACCGCTAGTCATGCATGTTGATGATGTGAAACTGTCAACGAATGTGCAAGAAGCTCCTAGCCTGTTTCAAGAAATGCCAGTATATGATGTCTATGAGGAAGATGGAAATGGTTCACTGAATTTATTTGTCGAGTTGTGTGATACTGCTGGTCAGCAAAAGCAATATAACAGTGAGAAGCCCATCTATGATCATGAGGAACCCCATTGTGCTGCAACATTGGAATCTGATAATGAACAGCTTGCTGTGTGTTTCAATAACACTTCAGATAATGCATTCAGTCAAGAGGGTACATATTTTAGATTTCCACATGGTCCTCTTATACATGATGTAAGATCCATCGAGCTTACAAAAGAAAAGAGCACCCAGGCTGTCTCTATACTGTATGTTCAAGCAACTGTGCGCTGTGATGATTGGAGATCTGAGATAAATATCAAGAAGCAGGAAGTGCTTATCAACAAGCATGATATGGTATATCCCTGTGCTCTGAACACTGACAAGGTACCATTGAGCAGTGGACCTTGTATATGGGATCCTGGCATAGACTTGTTCTCATATAAAAAGCTGCACCATTTTATTTGGATTCCACTTTCTGCTGTACCTCTTATCCATCAACACACAAAGAACTTTTGTTCTTGGTGGGATTTCTCACTTAAGAAAGGAAGACAAGTTCAGTGGGATCCAGGTATCAAACTCCTCTTATATGAGTTCTGGCGGTTGAAGACCTTGAGTAAAGGGACTGAATATGCAATGAGGCATTTATTTTCTGTGAAATTTGGCACACACAATTTCACTTACTTCAGTGATACTGCTGACATTATGTGTTGTCCTCTTCCAAATCTACTTCAGCATGGAAGAAACGTTGCAGAGGTGCTTCATTTTTGGAGATCAATATTCCATTCTATGCACCATTGCCAGATTTGTCATATATGCACTACAATGAGTTCACTGTTTCATTGTCATGGAATTCCTCTTTGGCTGATCAATTTTCAAGTTCCTTAACAAATGAAGAAAGTTTCTGTAGAAACTTGTTTATCCATTACTGAGCAATGGTCTGAAGAAGGGAGGAATGTCAGGGAATAGGATATGTGTAATATGGGGTTACTAGTGGTTATTAGTGTGTGAGGGCAGTATTGGTATTTCAACTAGTCCATCATCTTGTACCTAGCCGCACTCCATATAAGGCTATCTGTGTATCCTGTGGAAGCAATCAAGAAATCAAAAACCTAAATTTATCTTGTTCTTATTTCCAGTTCTTCAATTACTGCATTTTATCCTTTAATTTCTATCCAGCAATTACCTAGTTTATCTCTGAATTTCTCTCAAATTCCAGTTTTAGTTGATCCTATCTCGTCAGATCCCATCGGGAGCCTAACAACCTCGCCCTCGGCGATGCCGAGCGTTTCGTCGGCAGCTCTGTGTTCCGGAAGGTCGCCCACGTCCAGGATGACCGCTCCCTCACCGCGGGCGTCGCCGATCCAGTCACCGAGTACCCGTACGACCTCTAGCTAGTTTTTCGTCAGGATCTTCAAGAAGAACACCACTTAGTTGGACTAGTATAAGACGATCCTACGTCAGGGCTCGATCCGCTACTTCCACTTCGGGTTTTTTCGCGTTCATTAACCTAGTTTCGCACTTCAAATCATCCCCCGGTTAATGTGGTCAGGATTGGCTGCGCTTTTCGAAAGCTCGATCGATGTATCACGAAGCTTCCGACACGTGATCGATGGTGCCATGCATGGTGTTTGTACTTAGATATCCCGTAGAGAGTTCTAGTTCCTGGACAGTCTAAGCTTCTAGCGGTGTGTGATGTCGATTGATGATGATGATGGGCAATACTGTGAGGTACTTACGCGAAAATAAATGTCAACCAAGCAATTTGTCAAGCGCTAGCACTTTTTGGGCTGTTCAGTTGTTTTGGCTAGTCATAAAAGTTGATATTTTGAACCGGTTTGGATCATACTGGTCGTGCTGCCGGCTCCGATTTCTTGAAACAATTAAACTCCCCTTGAAACATTTAAACTTCTGCGGGTTATTTTTCACTATCAATCACTTTGTGCACCCATAAGATAAAATAAAACGAAAGGAAAAAAAGCAAGATAGGTCTTTGTGCTAGGTCTTTTAGCTGTCCGGAAATTTAATTCGGCTTTTGGGTGCATATGTTTCTTCCACCAAAAAAGCATGCTTCTAATTGTCAAAAACTTCCAACAGAACATTTCGCATGATAATCATATTTGGTTACATACAGTTTCGCGAAAATGGGTGAACCTTTTGATGGTTTGTGTCACTTCAGTCACATATTCTTTAAGAATTAATTCACAGATGACATAGGTTTACACCCACGCTGGGAATTCGGCGGAGTGACTCCCTGTCTCCTTATTTGTTTTTGTTATACACAAGGCTTGTTTAGTTGTTTGTTGCATGAAGAGCAGACTAGTGGCATAGAAAAAGTTTAAGTTGTTATTTGTTCTTGTTGTGCACAAGGCTTGTTAAGTTGTTTGTTGCATGGAGAGCAGGTTAGTGGCATAGAAAAAGTTAAGATGTGTATGAATGTACCATTAGTTTCATATCTAGTACTCTTCAATATGGCGATCAGGATCATCCGAACATTAAATTTACATGCTGGATCGGATCTGCTTGAAAATGCAAGCAATATTTCAGAGTAAATGAAAATTGGGCCATGTAAAATATGTGAGCAATGATTCTGTTAACATTCAGATTTTTTATTTTTACCTTAAATACTTAAAACTTGAATATACTCTTACAATTACATTAGAATGCATAATATGCTGAGGGTGAACGATTGTAGATTCACATGCAAAAGATAGTCCAATCATTTTTTATGTTTTGTATTCATTGATTGCTTTACCAAATTGGAGTGTGAAGACATTGATATATACAAAGTTTGCAATTAATTCTGACTAATTGGGGAAAAATAGGTTAACTCTAGCGTAAGTCAATGCCTTCATCCAAGGCTGTGGAGCTCATCATGACATTTGAGTCGATCTGCTTGTCGAATTTCTTCCTTCTGCGTGCTTCAAATTGCTCGAATCCATCCATCTGCGACAAGCGAAAAATGGAATTTAAATTAGAAATAGGTTGATTAAGTTGCAGAAATAGCCTCATGCCACTAACTTGCTGGAAGTGGTCCATCGAGATTGGATTGTCATGCAGTGAAAGGTTCTGAAGAGCCTTGCAGTCTTTCAGTATGTTTTGGGGAAGCTGCGGGCAAAAAAAGAATCAACTTGGGGGTGTCAAGTTAATTGGTCTTATTTCATAACAGCGTCAACAATATAATACATAAAGTGCACAAGATACACACCTGGCAAATTTTATTTCCGTTCAATGATAGAGATTTGAGGCAAATAAGGTTGCAAATTGACGCGGGTACATCTTCAAGTGAATTTCCTGAATATTTCGAATGAAAGTTAGCCCTAGGTAAGAGAATGCTTTGGAGAAGTGCTCAAACAGAGGAAAGCATAGCTTTGCTCAGCGCATGAAGCAGAATAATATATCCTAAGAGGCAATGATTTGACATACGAAAATCATTTTAGACTAGCAAATGATAATCATTACTAAGTTCAAATTTAAATATCTAGACATCTCACTTACTCCATATAACCATGCGTCCATAATTGCGTGAAAGAAAAGACCCTCAAAAGTATACAACCATTAACATGACAATAATGATAGTAAGCAAATCTTGAAGTTGATTAACTGGAAGCAAACATCCAGAGCACAGCTAGCCCAGCTGGTCCATTCCTCTTTTGGGCTCCGAAAATAAGGTCATGTTAATGTCATCTGTGCCAAATGTCGATTTAATTGATTTCTCTACTGTGGCTGTTACTTGCCTTCTCTAGTTGTATATTTTTGGGAGTGATGTTTTGGCACATGGAAGCATATGCTCCCTTTATTTTAAAATGCATGTTACACATATTTTGAAATTTCAAAAAAAAACTGAAACGAAAAATTTACACGTACATCTTCACGTGCTACATGGTCACAAAGTCGTTTCATGAAAAATCGACTTGTCGTCTGGCATGTGTAAAAAAGACAAGATTCAATGCTAAAAATAAGGCTTTTCAGAAGATAAATTTTCTCTTTTTTACATAGATCACAAAAAGTATTGGTTCCTCGCGAAACTTGACGAACACACGTATATTGTGGAGATGTACACATAGAATTTTTTGTCAAAAATTTTCGACATTTCAAAATATAAATTTTTGGTAGAGGGAGCATACGCACCCGGGAGCCAAAATGAATTTCCGTATATTTTTCTTATTTATATATATTGCTAAGTGTTACAGTTATTTCACATAAATATGCCATGTGACATTGTCTATCTTGTACGGACAAATTATGTAAATCATATGATTTCTTTTTGTTTCTTCTATCACGTAAGGACAAATGAAGGAAGCTGTACCATTTACATGTTTTTTATGCTTTGTAATACTCGTGTCATTACTTGGACATGCATGGTTACTATTGCAAGCAAAAAAGGGAAAAATAGGAAATTCAAATTATATGGTATTACTGTATTATTAAGAGACTAGTAGTATTGCAGAAACAAGCAGATTTACCATTTGCCTGCAATTCTTCCAGGGACTTGCAACCTCCAATTGATTCCGGAAGGGCATTAAGTTTGTTATCAGATATATTGAGTAGCAGCATCTGCACCAGTCAAACACAAAATGAATGTAAGCTATCGATAACAATACCATATGTCTCCTAAAAAAATATAACAACACATTGACCACTGCGAAAAAAGAACTTTTGAATATGTACTGGTGAGATAAAATGGATGGAATATCAGACTTATGTTCTGGAGCAAAGATATATAACAGCACAGTTTAATAAAATGGACTTATTTTGATGAAACAAAAAAAGAAAGCAAATACTTATGTTCTGGAGCAAAAATAAATACTTACTGCATCATTATAATTTTATGAATTAGACATTCCTTTTATGCAACAAGTCCGATAAAATATAGGGAATGTCTGGCATGTTGACCCAAAGAAGAAACTTACATTGCACAAATCTCCAACACTTTTAGGTAGGTACAGTAAAGAATTCTGAGAAAGTGTAAGCTGCTGAAGATTTGACAAAGAACCCACTGTATGAACCAAAAGGCCATGTTAGAAGATGAAGGCAGTAGTTAAGAATATGATGAAAGTCATAACTCTCAACAAACTTCTTGTCAGGGTAAGAGTTCTAGACTGACCCTAGACACCTTTGTTATGTAAACAGTAAGTTTATGATAACATTTACTTTTTACTTGAAGTCTTAAACAAATATGTACATGATCGTAAGAACTAACATTCTTCAGGTAAGATGGTGATCCTATTTCTGTCAAGCGTGAGGATTTTAAGGTTCCTCAGGTATCCAATATTAGCTGGAATGTTTTCGATCAAATTGCCAGTCAAAACCTACAATAACATAAAGGGAAACATCACTATCAAGCCATCATTATTGAGAAAAAAAAAGGAAGAATCATTGTTTGCAAACACACATCTCTGAACAAATAATTCAAGCTGATATCTACTAAGAAGAATTCTTACAAGTCTTTGCATATTCACAATGGTACCAATTTCCTGCGGAATCTCAACTGCAATATCAAAAAGAAAGAATTGACATTGCTCAAGGGATACAAGTATGCAAACATTAAATATACTAAAACAGCTTATGCAGTTTCATAGCTGGTCAAGTTATTAGGAACTTGGACTAAGAACAGGGAATTCTGTCCAAGTAAGATGCTAAGTAATCCTGCCGAGCATGGGTCTTGGATAACATCTACCCACTGACGGTTACAAAAAGAAGGGCCAAAAACAAAACGTCAAGTTGTAGCAAATTCGCTCAAAACATAGCACATGTTAACATTGTGAAGTGAAAAATAAATGTGCATATAACTTCCAACTAGTTCATTCTGACTAAGTACAAGAAAACAGATAGCACCAAGTATTAATGTCGATCACCTTGAATGGAAGTAAGTACTTCAAAATTTTGGTTACCTATCTTGTTGTTTGTCAAATCCAGAGTTCTAAGGGACTTCCCCACTTGTAGAACTTCATTTGGTACTACCTGTATGGAATGATATTAAAATTCTGGAAGAGACGTGCAATTTTAAAGTAAAAGAGGTGGAGGGAGACACCCTTTTTCATGTAGACATAAAAGAAAGTTGACTTATATGCATAATCTTTGAGATGTGAGATTATATAATTGAACATGTTTTTATGAGGGCAAACAATTGAGTAAGAAGCATATAGATTCCATTTTATGAACACAAAAAGGAGAGAGAAACACCAAAAGCTTACAATTTGACTAGTGTTGCACATGCCTATTTGCCCAATCAGCTCAGAAAAATAAAAACTGTCCGTGAAACCTGGACAAATAACCCTTGGGTTGCTAGCCTGAGTTGTGTGTCTTCTGACTCCCTGTTGGATTTAATAAGACTGTGGACCACAGTACAGAAGGCATCACTTGGCACAGACACAACCTTTTGTTCGAAGATCACACTTCACACACATGTGGACACTACTGATCATCCTCGGCATACAAGATTCAGTTGCTAGGCCTAACGACAAACTGAGATTTCGAAGGTCTGGGCACCAACGAAGTGTCGTCTCCATGTGCGGCCTATGGTTAAGAATTGGTTACTGATAGTAGACAGACTGCTTGCAAACCAATAGCCCAACTTCTATGTACGCCCTCTATGCATCCGAAAACATTTCACCCAGCTGTGGGCTAAATAGCGATTGGCGTGGCAATTATGAGATAAGACAAGCTAGTGTTGCTATGACGGCTTCAATCTCTTAGACCAAACTACCTGGTATCCTGGAGAAACACCTCTTGGCTAGTTCAAACGCCTATCTGATGAACTAAATTCAACTGATGGTAAACACTCTTGGTCCTGTTAATGCTTGTGGTTTGGGACATTTGAAAGCAGAGAAACAGGAATGTGATTCAAGCAAAAGAAGCTTCCATCAGTGTGGTTTTCGACATTAGAAAAAAGGCGAGGCAAACGCCTGGCTGTTGGCTGGAGCACGGCACCTAGCAAAGTAGGGCCTTTGTGCGATGCTGGCTGGGTGAAATCGTTTATTTTTGCCTTGCTAGCATCACATTTGTTTTCATCTGCTTTCAAGCTATAGGTTAGAACCTGTAGTTTGTGACTGAACTTTGTCATCTTCTCTACATGAAATTGTCAGATAGCCTGTTGAGTTTTTAAATGATATTTGAGAACTACATCGTTGCAGGCTTGCAGCAGTAACTAACGTCAATACACATTAAGGTGCCGAAACCATAACAGTTATTCGCTAACACTTTTAGGCACACCTTTAACAATAATCTAGAGTTGCTTGTACTGTGACATTTTCATAAAATACTCAGTTCTGGAGTGCCAAGTATGAAAAGTTTGCTAAATTAGCATCTCTTTTATTTAAGATAATAGGCAGAATTAATCATTTATAATGCTTACAGATAGGACGTGTAAAAGTTATCTGTTTATCGTGTGACCCGGACTTTTGGCTCATGGGTGCTCCCCACCCCCATAGATCTATCGTTCATTATTGCTTTGAGATGGGCCTAGGGAAAGTAGGGGAAATTCAAGCTGAAATATGTCTACTCGGAATACACTGCTATACAACTGCCTTGAGACCCGACATTACCCTGTTCGGCCTGGCCCGCGTTAGCAAAGGAAGCACTAGGTATTTAATGAGTCTGACACAGTACATGTTAGAACAGGAATCCAGAATCGAACCTGAGCCAAATATCCCACCATATCAGTCTGCCAGAACCTTCTCTAACCGGAGCTCCGACGACGAGGACATTGGAGGCCATGCTCTGCTCCGACGAGGAAAAAAAAACTTTACCACAAGTAGGAGAGAGATCATTATCCAGTACTGCTGCGAAGAGACTGGATCAGACGGCATCAGGTAAACCCGAGTCTAATACTCGCTGATTGTTCATTACATCCGCCGGTGTTCTAGTAATCTTGTGTTCTATTTGCATGAATTTTTCTCAGAAGAGGGTAATATCTTTGGAAGACCACTGGTTTACGGTGGCCTTGCGAGCTATCACAGTGGTTGAGGAAGACGAGCTCGAGTCTTCCGCTAACAGTACATATTATACAAGAAGCAGTAATCTAGTTGACTGACAAAATGGGCCACGAAGTTTTGGAGTCCCACTTGTTGGTCAGGCAAATTATTGGTAAAATGTGTGGGTTGAGGCAGACATCAGATCCTCTGCTTGGCAGAGAGGATGCTCCTATGTGAGATGGCCATAACACGTGTATCTGAAGGTTGCATTGATTTTTTCGTCTGAACCTCTTGCCCATAGCAGTTTCCATGATAAATGTGACATGACGTATCCTGGTGACAAACAGGATGCTTAATTGTGGCAAAAACGAGTTACTACTTGAACGAGGAGCTTCATGGTTCTTGTAGATGTTCTTCTTCTTGAGCTTGGCAAGTATGAACAACCTTGGTAGTCTTCCTCCAAGTACGAAGATGAAGCAAGGAAGATGTTTGATGTCCTGAACAATTTCGGAGCAAGGAAGAAGATGAGGCAAGGAAGAAGATGACAGAAGGAAGAAGATGAAGTAATGGATCAGATGGAGTAGCTGTGATTTGTGGCACAGGGATCAGCTATTATGAGGGCGCTTCCCAACAACATTGTTGACTTTTGCGGGACGAAGCTCCTGCTACGGCTCTGTCCAAGTGGGCCAGCTTGGTACGGAAATGTGTGAGGATACATCAATAGAACTGAGCAATACACTGCACTATACCTACATATTGCATGATGTACAACGTGGTCCCAGGACAGATGTCAACCAAAACCATGGGGTGGTGTGGCACCCGTGTGCTCCTTTGTAATTCTCGTTTATCGTGTTAGCAGAAAAGTTCTTTTAGACAGAAAAAGGCAACACAGTTCCAAGTTGAGAATCACCCAACTTGAGGATGACATACTCTTAACTTTTATTGGCACAATCACGCTTTTCTTCCACCTAAAGAATACCCCATAGAGGCATAACACACAATAAAGGGGCCAAACTTTGCTCGAGAAGTTTATTAATCTAACAGCGACGTGGCATCAGTCAGAAAAAGGGGACCAAACTCTGAACATCTAAGAATCAGAGATTTATGAGCACTTATACGGTGGTGCCCCAAAAATGCTAAGACCTGATAGAATCGAGAAAAGGTCCTAAATTGATAGGAAATGGAGGGGCGCGGAACCTTCAATCTGGCGTCCCGGAGCGCGACGATCCCGGTGGAGCGCCACCGCGTGACGCGGCTGGCCGGCGAATCCGAGCTCCGGCTGCTGCAGCAGCCCATCTCAGCCGCCCGCTCGAAGGCGAAATTCGCAGACTTTCCCCTCCGATTCCCGAAGAGATTTTTTTGGGGAGGGCGACGACTTCTGTTTGGAGGCAGTTGGGGTCGGCCGGTGTGGGATCTTCTTGACCTCGTGTCCTCAGTCCTGTGCAACTGTGGGACCCAGCGGTGTTTACCTGGCAATTCGATCGTTTCAAACTCCTTTCGGTTTTTGTATACTACTGTACAAGACGACTGTCTCAACTATACAAAGAAAACAAAACCAGTTAGTATTAAATACTAGCACAATTAAACGTGTGTGTTTCAAAAAAAAGCACAATTAAACGTGTGAAAAATCTCTCGTGTTCTGAGCTAATTAAAAATGAATGGTAGTAGTGATTTTCTAAACTGAAAAAATGTCCTATAAACAAACAACTCTCCCGAACCGTTCCCCTCGCGTCGCCCCCTCAAGGCGACCGAGGAGGCCAAACCCTAAGAGCGCCGCCGCCCAGCAACCCCTCCTCCTCCGCCCCTCCTTGTCGCCCCCAGAGGTGACGCCGGCCGAAGGCTGCGCCACCGGTGAAGGGGGCGGTGGGGATTTCTTCTTCGGCTCGTGGTCCTCGCTCCGCGGCGCAGCAGCTTGTAGGCTGGTTGTTGTGTGGCGTCCGCCATGGCTGGGGCGCTGCTCGGCGAATCCCTCCTCCTCCACGACCTCGGTCGCGGACTCCGGGGGCGGTTGCGGCTGGAGGTGACCCCGGTGGGGATCCTTGGACGCCGGAGCGGCGGCTCCGGGTGGTGGCAACGGTGCCGTCTTCTTCACGGCGAGCGGTGGCCGTGGGTGGTGCGGGCCCGTGTCCTCGGCCGTGCGGGCGGCGGGGTGGCGGCGAACGTGTGGTGCGACGCTAGGGGCCCTCCATCGGCCCGCGGCGTCAGATCTGGGGAGATCTCCGCCCCCGATCGGTGAAGCTCGCAACTCTCGGCCAGATATGTGATTGTGGCCAGGTAGTTGGTGGTGGGGTTGGTCGGGACCGGGGGAAACCTCTGGCCGGCGGTGGCCACGACATCGTCGACGCCCCTGGCACTGATTCCCTCCTTGGAGGCTTTGTTGAGGTCCCTTCTCCCTCCCCACCCAACCCCCCTGCCCTGGGTGAAAACCCTAGTCCCTACTTGGGCGGTGGCTGCGCCACGATGTCACTCCCCTTCCTAAAGGCACCGTCCGGGCTGCTGGGGTGGTTGGCAAGGTTCTTCTGTTGTCGGTGGTGGTTCTTGGCGGTGCTCCTTGCGCGGCATCGAACCAGGTCTGGAGGTTGCTCCGCAAGCTTTGGTCTGGTGGTGGATGCTGCTCTCTGTCTGCCGATCCTCCTGGTGCGCCTTCGTTCATCCGCGTGCGTCCTCTGGACGGTGATGTGGGTGGCAGTGGCCGTGGCGTGGCTTCTGGTGCGGCAGCTGGTCTTGATCTCTCCTTTGATCTTTGGGTAGTCTCAGTGATGGTGCGTTTTTGGGGGAACCTCTCTGCCTTCCGACAGTGCGGCGCCCTGCGATCCGTGGCGAGAGGGAAGGGATCCCTCTTCGGAGTCAGAGACCGTGAGCTGGCCTCCTTACGCTCTTGTGGAAGAAATGCAAGCAGTGTGCATGCGGATGATGCTCCCTACTGCCCCTGTTTCTTCTAGTGTCGGTGTTCGAGAAGACGATGGACATGGCGTGTCAAGCGAAGCTCCTAGTTGTATCCTTTGTTAGCTTGTTTATCTGTGTTCTATAAGCTGTGATGCACTCTGTATCTGCCGATTTCGTGACTTTATTAATTTAAAGCTGGGCTTAGGCCTTATGTTAAAAAAAATGTCCTATTTTAACTCTCCAGATTTTTATTTCTAGGTGTTCCTCGAATTACAGTTTTGGGAAAGTTGGTACAGAACACTGTCATTTTTTCTGGCCTTGACAAACCACCCAATGCCTCTTTACCTCCGTGGCACATGTCCAATAAAAAGAAAAGTTTGACTATAGCGCTTTTGAGATGATCATTCTATTTGGTGGAGATTGCCTACTAGTACTCGTCAGGAAACGAAGCCACGCCGGGCTCCATGCCTCGTGCGGCGTCCTGGTGCCAGCAACTGATCTGGTCGGACACTTCGGCCCTTCGCTGGCGACCAAATTGAGAAATGGTGAGAAATATTGTTGTAGGTATGGATAGCAACTCGTGTTGTGAACTAGCATTGTTTTCTTGAAGTATGCCTACAAACCCGCTCACCTTGGGGACTTTGAAAAGATACGATGGTGTTGTCATCAGGGAACTACGGCCGAAATTTCTCACTTACATCCTCCCGGCCTCCGCACCAGCTGAGTACTAAGAGCATCTCCACTCGTGCCCCCGTCGAGCGTTTTTTCCATCCGGACGGCGTAATTCGACCCAGTCGCGCCCCCGGTTCCTCGTTTTCGTCCGGATTTGGCCCTTCATCCATCCGGCGAGCCCACGCCACCCCCGGCCCCCCGGGGAGCGCTCGGGGACTCCGGACGAAACGAAAGCGCGCGAAACGTTCCCGCGCGTCTGGTGGCCCCAACTTGTCGGCGAGAGACACCGATCGTCGTCCTCATCGCATCGTCTTCCGCGCGCTGTAAAAGCCTGCCGCCGGTCAGCATTCGCCGGACGCGTAGCTTCCACGCGGCGAGTTAATGCCGTCGCCTCGGTTTCATGCGCGCCTACCGCTATTTATCGCCGAACTACCCCGGCTGCCCCGCATTCACCTCCTCACTCGTCTTCCCCCAAATCATCCCCGAACTCGAAGGAAGCAGCAATGGCGAACGACGGTGCGGCCAACAACGGCTTCGGCCGCCGCTCTCTCCACCAATGGGAGGGGCGACTCCTGCACGCGGCGGGCTACCCTGCGCCGCCGGACTTCCGCGCGCCGGGAGGCTGGAGGCTGAGCGCAGGCGGCGTGCCGATCCCGCCGCCGCCAACGGGTGGCGGCGCACTCGAAACGGCGATCGAGGAGGTGCTCGCCACTCTCAGTGACGAGCAGCGCGCGGATCCGCGCTTCTTCCCCGACAACCACGAAGCGTGGATCGCGTTCTTCCGGCGAAGGTACGAACGCGAACTCGCCGCTTACGACGGCCCTCCTCCTCCTCCGGCAAGGAACAACGCCGCCGGCCGCCGCCGATGGTGGAGCGCGCCCAACCGCACCCTCGAGAATGTGCTCGCGCACATCGAGGACGGGAACTCCCCTGTCCTGGGGATGCCGCCGCCGGTGGCGGCTACCGTGTCGCGCCGGCACGGTAGTTCCTGGATACCGAGGAGGATGGCGCCGTCCTCCTCGTCGTCGGGATCGAGATCGGCGTCTAGGTCCGGCGGGTCAACGCCGGCCACCGTCAAGAAGGAGTGGCCGTCTCCGGCCACCGTGAAGAAGGAGCCGGCGTCTCCACCGCCGACCAGAGGGCGCAGCAGCGGCGCGCTCGTCATCCGCGACCAACCCTCCTCACCGCAACGCGGGCGGAAGAGGAAGACGGCGAAGAATCAGGCCGCCGCGGCCGCCGCCAACCAGCTCGCCGAGGAGGAGGCGAAGCGCACGGAGGACGCCGCGGTGGCGGAGGTGATCGCCAGGTCGCTGAAGGACCTGGTGCCCGCCGACAACACCCTCCCCATCGACGCCGCGCTGGAGTGGTCCAGGCGCGACTGGGAGCGCCAGGAGGAGGAGCAACAGCGGCGGATGTTGGATCTGGCCGCCGCGCGACAACTCGCCGCCCGCGCCGCCGCACCGTCGTCGTCCTCGCGGAACGCCGCGCCCAGGGAGGTGATCAAGCTCGAGGAGAGCAGCGACGACGACATCTACCGGCCGTCGCCTCCACGCGCCGGCGACGCTGGCCAGGGCACGAGCCGCTGGTACGAGGCGCCGCCGCCCCAGGACGACGCCGGCTCCAGCGACGATGATGACGGCGGCGACTACACGACCTTCTACCGCCATTTCGGCATGTAGGAGTTTTAGTATTAGTTTGCCAATCGCCGAATTCAAATATATGTACGAATTCGGCCTATTTATGTACGAACTCGCCTCTATATGTTAAATATCATTAAATTTCGCTTATGTTTCAACGAATTCGCCTATTTTGTCTGAATTCGTCGTATTGCGTTGCATCCATCCTGGGCTCGCGGCTGGGAAAATGGGCCTCCCCACGCCAAATCTTCCTCCAATCCGGACGAAAATTTCGCCGGATTTGGGCGTGGGGAGCCCAAACGAGTGGGGATGCTCTAAGCACTACGGCAAAGAGCAGGAGTACTAACAACGTGTTTGGTTCGGGGGAATTTGACGCTAGGAATGGGAGCTGAGGGGGTAAGACTGCTCATAGTGGGAGTAACTTAGGTAGTAACATCACACATTTTAAGGTGTTTTGGTGACATGGCATAGTAATAAATGAAGAAAGAGAGGGGGTGGTAACTAGCTATGTTACCATAACATCACACACCTCAAGATAAAATGAGTCTACAAACTAATAAATAAGGCTTTGCATGATACCATCTCTAAGTTACTTTCCATTATGAAGGTAGTAACATGGACTAGTAATTTATGCATGACACTACCTTATATTACTCCCCACTATGAGCAGCCTAAGGGACTAGGGGCGTGATTGGTTGCTGATACGTCTCCGACGTATCGATAATTTCTTATGTTCCATGCCACTTTATTGATGATACCTACATGTTTTATGCATACTTTATGTCATATTTAAGCATTTTCCGGCACTAACCTATTAACGAGATGCCGAAGAGCCAGTTGTTGTTTTCTGCTGTTTTTGGTTTCAGAAATCCTAGTAAGGAAATATTCTCGGAATTGGACGAAATCAACGCCCAGGGGCCTATTTTGCCACGAAGCTTCCAGAAGTCTGAGGGAGAGACGAAGTGGGGCCACGAGGTGGCCAGACACCAGGGCGGCGCGGCCCAAGCCCTGGCCGCGCCGGCCTGTTGTGTGGGGCCCTCGTGTGGCCCCCTGACCTGCCCTTCCGCCTACTTAAGTCTTCGTGGACAATACCCCCAGTACCGAGAGCCACGATACGGAAAACCTTCCAGAGACGCCGCCGCCGCCAATCCCATCTCGGGGGATTCAGGAGATCGCCTTCGGCACCCTGCCGGAGAGGGGAATCATCTCCCGGAGGACTCTTCACCGCCATGGTCGCCTCCGGAGTGATGTGTGAGTAGTTCACCCCTGGACTATGGGTCCATAGCAGTAGCTAGATGGTCGTCTTCTCCTAATTGTGCTTCATTGTCGGGTCTTGTGAGCTGCCTAATATGATCAAGATCATCTATCTGTAATGCTATATGTTGTGTTTGTTGGGATCCGATGGATAGAGAATACTATGCTATGTTGATTATCAATCTATTACCTTTGTGTTGTTTATGATCTTGCATGCTCTCCGTTGTTAGTAGAGGCTCTGGCCAAGTTTTTGCTAGTAACTCCAAGAGGGAGTATTTATGCTCGATAGTGGGTTCATGCCTCCATTAAATCTGGGACAGTGACAGAAAGTTCTAAGGTTGTGGATGTGCTGTTGCCACTAGGGATAAAACATCGATGATATGTCTAAGGATGTAGTTGTTGATTACATTACGCACCATACTTAATGCAATTGTCTGTTGTTTGCAACTTAATACTGGAAGGGGTTCGGATGATAACCTGAAGGTGGACTTTTTAGGCATAGATGCATGTTGGATAGCGGTCTATGTATTTTGTCGTAATGCCCAATTAAATCTCACTATACTCATCATATCATGTATGTGGATGGTCATGCCCTCTTTATTTGTTAATTGCCCAACTGTAATTTGTTCACCCAACATGCTTATTCTTATCGGAGAGACGCCTCTAGTGAACTGTGGACCCCGGTCCATTCTTTTTAATCGAATACAATCTACTGCAATACTTGTTCTACTGTTTTCTGCAAACAATCATCATCCACACTATACATCTAATCCTTTGTTACAGCAAGCCGGTGAGATTGACAACCTCACTGTTACGTTGGGACAAAGTACTTTGGTTGTGTTGTGCAGGTTCCACGTTGGCGCCGGAATCCCTGGTGTTGCGCCGCACTACACTTTGCCGCCATCAACCTTCAACGTGCTTCTTGGGTCCTACTGGTTCGATAAACCTTGGTTTCTTACTGAGGGAAAACTTGCCGCTGTACGTATCACACCTTCCTCTTGGGGTTCCCAACGGTCGCGTGCTGTATGCGTATCAAGACTGTTTTCTGGCGCCGTTGCCGGGGAGATCAAGACACGCTGCAAGGGGAGTCTCCACTTCCAATCTCTTTACTTTGTTTTTGTCTTGCTTTATTTTATTTACTACTTTGTTTGCTGTATTATATAAAAAATTAAAAAAAGTAGTTGCTAGCTTTACTTTATTTACTGTCTTGTTTGCATTCTCCATATTAAAAACACAAAAAATTAGTTACTTGCATTCGCTTTACTTATTTCATCATGTTTCCTCCTAAGTTTATTCTTAAGGATGTACCGGTAGGCCGAGGGACTATCCTCGGGAAAGATAATATAGAATATTTTTTCACTCATATTAGTACGGTTAAAGATTTTGAAGATAGACACCTGGTAGAACTTGCTCCTACTTATGAAATTGCTGCTGCTTCTTTAGTACACATGTTAGAAGCTAGATTTGTTAACCTCAACCCCGTAATGCAGCATATGTTCCTTACACTAAGTGATATGGAAGAAGGAGAGAAGAAAGATTTTGTCCTAGAAACTCTTCTTAAAGAATTTGGTGATGTAGCAAGAGAAGCTAGAAAGGTCTTTACCAAATATAATATGCTTGGCTCTTATAGAAACTTTGCTAGCACCCTTGAAAAGGTGGAAAAAGATAGACAAAAGTACACTAATAAAGTTAATTATGAGGGGATATTAAAACATCAATACCTTGCAAGCTCTTGGGAATGTGCGAGGCACTAGAAAAGAATTTTGATTGGATTGTTCCTGAAGATTTGTTTGATGAGAGTAGCAAGCCTAAGGGTAATGAAAAGGGAGCCTCTGAAACTTACATAGATAAGATACAATGCATAGTTGAGAAAACCCCAAACCCCGCTGTTGATGCTTCGTCTCTTGATAATACTTGATACACACTTTCTGCGCCTAGCTGAAAGGCGTTAAAAAAAGCGCTTATGGGAGACAACCCTTGATTTTACTACTGCACTTTTATTTTATATTTGAGTCTTGGAAGTTGTTACTACTGTAGCAACCTCTACTTATCTTAGTTTTGTTGCATTGTTGTGCCAAGTAAAGTCTTTGATAGTAAGGTTCATACTAGATTTGGATTACTGCGCAGAAACAGATTTCTTTGCTGTCACGAATCTGGGCCTAATTCTCTGTAGGTAACTCATAAAATTATGCCAATTTACGTGAGTGATCCACAGATATGTACACAACTTCCATTCAATTTGAGCATTTTCATTTGAGCAAGTCTGGTGCCTCAATAAAATTCTTCTTTATGGACTGTTCTGTTTTGACAGATTCTGCCTTTTATTTCGCATTGCCTGTTTTGCTATGCTTGATGGATTTTTCGATTCCATTAACTTTCAGTAGCTTTGTACAATGTCCAGAAGTGTTAAGAATGATTATGTCACCTCTGAACATGTGAATTTTGATTGTGCACTAACCCTCTAATGAGTTGTTTTGAGTTTGGTGTGGAGGAAGTTTTCAAGGATCAAGAGAGAGAGATGATACAATATGATCAAAGAGAGTGAAAGCTCTAAGCTTGGGGATGCCCCGGTGGTTCACCCCTGCATATTTCAAGAAGACTCAAGCGTCTAAGCTTGGGGATGCCCAAGGCATCCCCTTCTTCATCGACAACATTATCAGGTTCCTCTAGTGAAACTATATTTTTATTCCATCACATCTTATGCACTTTGCTTGGAGCGTCTGTATGTTTTTGTTTTTGTTTTGTTTGAATAAAATGGATCCTAGCATTCATTGTGTGGGAGAGAGAGACACGCTCCACTGTTGCATATGGACAAATATGTCCTTAGGCTTTACTCATAATGTTCATGGCGAAGGTTGAATCTTCTTCGTTAATTTGTTATATGGTTGGAAACGGGAAATGCTACATGTAGTAATTGGTAAAATGTCTTGAACAATTTGATACTTGGAAATTTTTGTGCTCATGTTTAAGCTCTTGCATCATATACTTTGCACCTATTAATGAAGAAATACATAGAGCTTGCTAAAATTTGGTTTGCATAATTGGTCTCTCTAAGGTCTAGATAATTTCTAGTAAAGGGTCGAACAACAAGGAAGACGGTGTAGAGTCTTATAATGTTTACAATATGTCTTTTATGTGAGTTTTGCTGCACCGCTTCATACTTGTGTTTGTTTCAAATAACCTTGCTAGCCTAAGCCTTGTATCGAGAGGGAATACTTCTCATGCATCCAAAATCCTTGAGCCAACTACTATGCCATTTGTGTCCACCATACCTACCTACTACATGGTATTTCTCCGCCATTCCAAAGTAAATTGCTTGAGTGCTACCTTTAAATTTCTATTCTTCACCTTTGCAATATATAGCTCATGGGACAAATAGCCTAAAAACTATTGTGGTATTGAATATGTACTTATGCACTTTATCTCTTATTAAGTTGCTTGTTGAGCGATAACCATGTTCCTGGGGACGCCATCAACTACTCTTTGTTGAATATCATGTGAGTTGCTATGCATGTCCGTCTTGTCTGAAGTAAGGGAGATTTACCATGAGTTGAATGGTTTGAGCATGCATACTGTTAGAGAAGAACATTGGGCCGCTAACTAAAGCCATGATCCATGGTGGAAGTTTCAGTTTTGGACAAATATCCTCGATCTCATATGAGAAAATTAATAATTGTTGAATGCTTAAGCATTAAAGAGGAGTCCATTATCTGTTGTTTATGTTGTCCCGGTATGGATGTCTAAGTTGAGAATAATCAAAAGCGAGAAATCCAATGCGAGCTTTCTCCTTAGACCTTTGTACAGGCGGCATAGAGGTACCCCTTTGTGACACTTGGTTAAAACATATGTATTGCGATGATAATCCAGGTAATCTGAGCTAATTAGGACAAGGTGCGGGCACTATTAGTATACTATGCATGAGGCTTGCAACTTGTAGGATATAATTTACATGATACATATGCTTTATTACTACCGTTGACAAAATTGTTTCTTGTTTTCAAAATCAAAGCTCTAGCACAAATATAGCAATCAATGCTTCCCTCTGCGAAGGGCCTTTCTTCTACTTTTATGTTGAGTCAGTTCACCTATTTCTCTCCACCTCAAGAAGCAAACACTTGTGTGAACTGTGCATTGATTCCTACATACTTGCATATTGCACTTGTTATATTACTTTACATTGACAATATCCATGAGATATACATGTTACAAGTTGAAAGAAACCGCTGAAACTTAATCTTCCTTTGTGTTGCTTCGATACCTATACTTTGAATTATTGCTTTATGAGTTAACTCTTATGCAAGACTTATTGATGCTTGTCTTGAAAGTACTATTCATGAAAAGTCTTTGCTATATGATTCATTTGTTTACTCATGTCATTTACCATTGCTTTGATCGCTGCATTCATTACATGTGCTTACAATAGTATGATCAAGATTATGATGGCATGTCACTCCAGAAATTATCTTTGTTATCGTTTACCTACTCGGGACGAGCAGGAACTAAGCTTGGGGATGTTGATACGTCTCCGACGTATCGATAATTTCTTATGTTCCATGCCACTTTATTGATGATACCTACATGTTTTATGCATACTTTATGTCATATTTATGCATTTTCCGGCACTAACCTATTAACGAGATGCCGAAGAGCCAGTTGCTGTTTTCTGTTGTTTTTGGTTTCAGAAATCCTAGTAAGGAAATATTCTCGAAATTGGAAGAAATCAACGCCCAGGGGCCTATTTTTCCACGAAGCTTCCAGAAGTCCGAGGGAGAGACGAACTGGGGCCACGAGGTGGCCAGACACCAGGGCAGCGTGGCCCAAGCCCTGGCCGCACCGGCCTGTTGTGTGGGGCCCTCGTGTGGCCCCCTGACCTGCCCTTCCGCCTACTTAAGTCTTCGTCGACAATACCCCCAGTACCGAGAGCCACGATACGGAAAACCTTCCAGAGACGCCGCCGCCGCCAATCCCATCTCGGGGGATTCAGGAGATCGCCTCCGGCACCCTGCCGGAGAGGGGAATCATCTCCCGGAGGACTCTTCACCGCCATGGTCGCCTCCGGAGTGATGTGTGAGTAGTTCACCCCTGGACTATGGGTCCATAGCAGTAGCTAGATGGTCGTCTTGTCCTAATTGTGCTTCATTGTCGGGTCTTGTGAGCTGCCTAACATGATCAAGATCATCTATCTGTAATGCTATATGTTGTGTTTGTTGGGATCCGATGGATAGAGAATACTATGCTATGTTGATTATCAATCTATTACCTATGTGTTGTTTATGATCTTGCATGCTCTCCGTTGTTAGTAGAGGCTCTGGCCAAGTTTTTGCTAGTAACTCCAAGAGGGAGTATTTATGCTCGATAGTGGGTTCATGCCTCCATTAAATCTGGGACAGTGACAGAAAGTTCTAAGCTCGATAGTGGATAAAACATCGATGCTATGTCTAAGGATGTAGTTGTTGATTACATTACGCACCATACTTAATGCAATTGTCTATTGTTTGCAACTTAATATTGGAAGGGGTTCGGATGATAACCTGAAGGTGGACTTTTTAGGCATAGATGCATGCTGGATAGCGGTCTATGTACTTTGTCGTAATGCCCAATTAAATCTCACTATACTCATCATATCATGTATGTGCATGGTCATGCCCTCTTTATTTGTCAATTGCCCAACTGTAATTTGTTCACCCAACATGCTTATTCTTATCGGAGAGACGCCTCTAGTGAACTGTGGACCCCGGTCCATTCTTTTTAATCGAATACAATCTACTGCAATACTTGTTCTACTGTTTTCTGCAAACAATCATCATCCACACTATACATCTAATCCTTTGTTACAGCAAGCCGGTGAGATTGACAACCTCACTGTTACGTTGGGACAAAGTACTTTGGTTGTGTTGTGCAGGTTCCACGTTGGCGCCGGAATCCCTGGTGTTGCGCCGCACTACACTTCGCCGCCATCAACCTTCAACGTGCTTCTTGGGTCCTACTGGTTCGATAAACCTTGATTTCTTACAGAGGGAAAACTTGCCGCTGTACGCATCACACCTTCCTCTTGGGGTTCCCAACGGTCGCGTGCTGTACGCGTATCAGTTGCTAGCATCAAAATTTCCTCGTATCTATATTTGGTCCGGTGGATGTCGTATGAGGTGGAACGAATGCTAGGAATGTTTGTGCAGTATGTTTGGTTGCCAACAATCTTTCGGCGCGCATATTTGGCCTAGTGATTGGTTGGCAACAATGTGCACTTTGTTGGCTAAGAGGATAAGAAATGGTTGTTTGGTTATGTGCTAAGCATGGATGTTGTTACCTCCCTATTCAAAAGGTTGTTCTTACCTCTAACTAGTCGTTATCAGGCCATTAGCAAGCAGTGAAGATAACACGCATGATTAGCTAACTGCACAACATCTAATCACCATAGTTAGAGCGTATAAAGACGCCCTGAGCAAAAGCAAGAAAGATCCGGGGAGTTGTAATCCCGTGGAATTCCTTGATCAAAATCAAGGAAGTTCAAGGGCGGTCAAACACAAGCCTTAGTCTTGTACCAAGAAGTTCTGAAGCCACTACTGCTACGGACAGACATAATGAATGGACTTATATGAAAGGGTCGCCACCGCCTAGCCGTGATCGGGGCAGGTGTAGATCCTGGCGGTGGAGCAGGCCACCTCATCTACAAGATGAAGGCCTGCAACTTGACCACGGCGATGTCACCGATGTGGAGGTCGTACTTGTAGACCACCTGCGCCCAGTTCTGGCCGAAGATGACGTGCCCACCATGGTGGGTGACCTGCACCCACTCGTAGCAGAACCGGCAGGCAGACAAGGGCACACTGCGAGGCAGTGGGATCTTGATCCACTCGCGGTGCGCGTCCTGGAACCATGGCGGGACGACGAGCATGTGGAGGTCATCCGTGTTGAGCTGGATGTAGAACCTCCGCGGCATGAGGGCCCTGGCGATGTGCCCCAACTCAGGTTGCCGGCCGATGGTGGGAGGTGGCCTAAGCACAGCCTCCACCCTCTGTGGCACCACCGGCTTCAGGGCGCTCGTCAACCGATTGAGGACGAGGTTGTCCTGGTAGCCTGGTGGAGGGAACCATCCTCTTCCCACGGTGTCACACCCCAGCTTCACGACCTAGGCAGATAAGACACTGATACGTCTTATGCAAGACTTATTGATGCTTGTCTTGAAAGTACTATTCATGAAAAGTCTTTGCTATATGATTCATTTGTTTACTCATGTCATTTACATTGTTTTGATCGCTGCATTCATTACATATGCTTACAATAGTATGATCAAGGTTGTGATGGCATGTCACTCCATAAATTATCTTTGTTATCGTTTACCTGCTCGGGACGAGCAGAAACTAAGCTTGCGGATGCTGATACGTCTCCGACGTATCGATAATTTCTTATGTTCCATGCCACATTATTGATGATATCTACATGTTTTATGCACACTTTATGTCATATTTATGCATTTTCTGGAACTAACCTATTGACGAGATGCCGAAGGGCCAGTTCCTATTTTCTGCTGTTTTTGGTTTCAGAAATCCTAGTAAGGAAATATTCTCAGAATCAGACGAAATCAACGCCCAGCATCCTATTTTTCCACGAAGCTTCCAGAACACCCGAGAGTCGCCAGAGGGGAGGCCTGGTGGGCCCAGGAGGGTGGCCGGCGCGGCCCAGGCCCTGGCCGCGCCGCCTTACCCCCTCACCGCCTCTTCGACCCTCCGACTCCGCCTCTTCGCCTATATAAAGGTCCCAGACCTAAAACCTCGAGACGGAAAAGCCACGGTACGAGAAACCATCCAGAGCCGCCGCCATCGCGAAGCCAAGATCTGGGGGACAGGAGTCTCTGTTCCGGCACGCCGCCGGGACGGGGAAGTGCCCCCGGAAGGCTCCTCCATCGACACCACCGCCATCTCCATCAACGCTGCTGTCTCCCATGAGGAGGGAGTAGTTCTCCATCGAGGCTCGGGGCTGTACCGGTAGCTATGTGGTTCATCTCTCTCCTATGTACTTCAATACAATAATCTCATGAGCTGCCTTACATGATTGAGATTCATATGATGATGCTTGTAATCTAGATGTCATTATGCTAGTCAAGTGGATTTTACTTATGTGATCTCCGGAGACTCCTTGTCCCATGTGTGTAAAGGTGACAGTGTGTGCACCGTGTGGGTCTCTTAGGCTATATTTCACAGAATACTTATTCACTGTTATGAATGGCATAGTGAAGTGCTTATTTATATCTCTTTATGATTGCAATGTGTTTTGTATCACAATATATCTGTGTGCTACTCTAGTGATGTTATTAAAGTAGTTTATTCCTCCTGCACGATGTAATGGTGACAGTGTGTGCATCGTGTTAGTACTTGGCGTAGGCTATGATTGTGATCTCTTGTAGATTATGAAGTTAACTATTGCTATGATGGTATTGATGTGATCTATGCCTCCTTTCGTAGCGTGAAGGTGACAGTGTGCATGCTATGTTAGTACTTGGTTTGGTTATGTTGATCTGTCATGCACTCTAAGGTTATTTAAATATGAACATCGAATATTGTGGAGCTTGTTAACTCCGGCATTGAGGGTTCGTGTAATCCTACACAGTTAGTGGTGTTCATCATCCAACAAGAGAGTGTAGAGTCTAGCATCTTTTTATTCTGTTATGTGATCAATGTTGAGAGTGTCCACTAGTGAAAGTATGATCCCTAGGCCTTGTTTCCTAAATACTGCTATCGCTGCTTGTTTACTATTTTACTGCGTTTCTACTGCCTGCAATATTACCACCATCAACTACACGCCAGCAAGCACTTTTCTGGTGCCATTGCTACTACTCATATTTATTCATACCACCTGTATTTCACTATCTCTTCGCCGAACTAGTGCACCTATTAGGTGTGTTGGGGACACAAGAGACTTCTTGTTTTGTGGTTGCAGGGTTGCATGAGAGGGATATCTTTGACCTCTTCCTCCCTGAGATCGATAAACCTTGGGTGATCCACTTAAGGGAAACTTGCTGCTGTTCTACAAACCTCTGCTCTTGGAGGCCCAACACTGTCTACAAGAATAGAAGCTCCCGTAGACATCAAGCACTTTTCTGGCGCCGTTGCCGGGGAGGAAAGGTAAACGGCACACACACAACGGACCCCGGCAACTAGCACTTTTCTGGCGCCGTTGCCGGGGAGGAAAGGTAAAAGGCACTCATACTCCGGTTCCAGGTAACAGTACTTTTCTGGCGCCATTGTGTTTGTGCTCGAAGCTATTTCCTTTAGATCCTGCAATTGCATCTTTTTGTTTCTTGTTTACACTAGTTAGGCATAATGGAAAACAACAAAAATATGAGAGATCTTTATGAACTTTATCTTGAATTAGGACATATTGTGTTTGAAGAGAGAATTAAAAAACCCATGAAACTTTATATGCATGCTAATGGGAATGTTATTAATATGAATGCTTTGAAAACTATTATTGCTAATGCTATGGAAAATTCTAAGCTTGGGGAAGTTGCTTTTGATGAGCATGATCTTTTTAGTCCCCCAAGCATTGAGGAGAAAATTTTCTTTGATGATACTTTGCCTCCTATCTATGATGATTATAATGATAGTAGTCTTTTGGTGCCGCCTGTTATGGAGGATAAATTTGATTATGAATACAATATGCCTCCTATATTTGATGATGAGAATAATAATAGCTACTTTGTTGAATTTGCTCCCACTACAACTAATAAAATTGATTATACTTCTGTGGAGAGTAATAATTTTATGCATGAGACTCATGATAAGAATGCTTTATGTGATAGTTATATTGTTGAGTTTGCTCATGATGCTACTGAAAGTTATTATGAGAGAGGAAAATATGGTTGTAGAAATTTTCATGTTACTAAAACACCTCTCTATGTGCTGAAATTTTTGAAGCTACACTTGTTCTATCTTCCTATGCTTGTTACTTTGCTCTTCATGAACTTGTTTATTTACAAGATTCCTTTGCATAGGAAGCATGTTAGACTTAAATGTGTTTTGAATTTGCTTTTTGATGCTCTCTTTTGCTTCAAATACTATTTCTTGCGAGTGCATCATTGAAATTGCTGAGCCCATCTTAATGGCTATAAAGAAAGAACTTCTTGGGAGATAACCCATGTGTTATTTTGCTACAGTACTTTGTTTATATTTGTGTCTTGGAAGTTGTTACTACTGTATCAACCTCTCCTTATCTTAGTTTTGTGTTTTGTTGTGCCAAGTAAAGTCTTTGATAGTAAGGTTCATACTAGATTTGGATTACTGCGCAGAAACAGATTTCTTTGCTGTCACGAATCTGGGCAAAATTCTCTGTAGGTAACTCAGAAAATTAAGCCAATTTACGTGAGTGATCCTCAGATATGTACACAACTTTCATTCAATTTGAGCATTTTCATTTGAGCAAGTCTGGTGCCTCAATAAAATTCGTCTTTACGGACTGTTCTGTTTTGACAGATTCTGCCTTTTATTTCGCATTGCCTCTTTTGCTATGTTGAATGGATTTCTTTATTCCGTTAACTTTCAGAAGCTTTAGGCAATGTCCAGAAGTGTTAATAATGATTGTGTCACCTCTGAACATGTGAGTTTTTGATTATGCACTAACCCTCTAATGAGTTTGTTTCGAGTTTGGTGTGGAGGAAGTTTTCAAGGGTCAAGAGAGGAGGATGATACAATATGATCAAGGAGAGTGGAAGCTCTAAGCTTGGGGATGCCCCGGTGGTTCATCCCTGCATATTTCAAGAAGACTCAAGCATCTAAGCTTGGGGATGCCCAAGGCATCCCCTTCTTCATCGACAAATTATCAGGTTCCTCCCTTGAAACTATATTTTTATTCGGCCACATCTTATGTACTTTACTTGGAGCGTCTGTTTATTTTTATTTTTGTTTGAATAAATGCTTGTGTGGGAGAGAGACACGCTCCGCTGGTTCATATGAACACATGTGTTCTTAGCTCTTAATTTTCATGGCGAAGGTTGAAACTGCTTCGTTAATTGTTATATGGTTGGAATTGGAAAATGCTACATGTAGTAATTGCTAAAATGTCTTGGATAATGTGATACTTGGCAATTGTTGTGCTCATGTTTAAGCTCTTGCATCATATACCTTGCACCTATTAATGAAGAAATACATAGAGCATGCTAAAATTTGGTTTGCATATTTGGTCTCTCTAGAGTCTAAATAATTTCTAGTATTGAGTTTGAACAACAAGGAAGACGGTGTAGAGTCTTATAATGTTTACAATATGTCTTTTATGTGAGTTTTGCTGCACCGCTTCATCCTTGTGTTTGTTTCAAATAGCCTTGCTAGCCTAAACCTTGTATCGAGAGGGAATACTTCTCATGCATCCAAAATCCTTGAGCCAACCACTATGTCATTTGTGTCCACCATACCTACCTACTACATGGTATTTCTCCGCCATTCCAAAGTAAATTGCTTGAGTGCTACCTTTAAATTTTTATCCTCTACCTTTGCAATATATAGCTCATGGGACAAATAGCTTAAAAACTATTGTGGTATTGAATATGTACTTATGCACTTTATCTCTTATTAAGTTGCTTGTTGTGCGATAACCATGTTCCTGGGGACGCCATCAACTACTCTTTGTTGAATATCATGTGAGTTGCTATGCATGTTCGTCTTGTCTGAAGTAAGGGAGATTTACCACCTTATGGTTAGAGCGTGCATATTGTTAGAGAAGAACATTGGGCCGCTAACTAAAGCCATGATCCATGGTGGAAGTTTCAGTTTTGGACAATATCCTCAATCTCATATGAGAAAATTAATTGTTGCTACATGCTTATGCATAAAAGAGGAGTCCATTATCTGTTGTCTATGTTGTCCCGGCATGGATGTCTAAGTTGAGAATAATCAATAGCGAGAAATCCAATGCGAGCTTTCTCCTTAGACCTTTGTACAGGCGGCATAGAGGTACCCCTTTGTGACACTTGGTTAAAACATGTGCATTGCGATAATCCCGGTAATCCAAGCTAATTAGGACAAGGTGCGGGCACTATTAGTATACTATGCATGAGGCTTGCAACTTGTAAGATATAATTTACATAACACATATGCTTTATTACTACCGTTGACAAAATTGTTTCTTGTTTTCAAAATCAAAGCTCTAGCACAAATATAGCAATCGATGTTTTCCTCTTTGAAGGACCTTTCTTTTACCTTTTATGTTGAGTCAGTTCACCTATCTCTCTACCTCAAGAAGCAAACACTTGTGTGAACTTGTTATATTACTTTGCATTGACAATTATCCATGAGATATACATGTTACAAGTTGAAAGCAACCGCTGAAACTTAATCTTCCTTTATGTTGCTTCAATACCTTTACTTTGAATTATTGCTTTATGAGTTAACTCTTATGCAAGACTTATTGATGCTTGTCTTGAAAGTACTATTCATGAAAAGTCTTTGCTATATGATTCATTTGTTTACTCATGTCATTTACATTGTTTTGATCACTGCATTCATTACATATGCTTACAATAGTATGATCAAGGTTGTGATGGCATGTCACTCCAGAAATTATCTTTGTTATCGTTTACCTGCTCGGGACGAGCAGAAACTAAGCTTGCGGATGCTGATACGTCTCCGATGTATCGATAATTTCTTATGTTCCATGCCACATTATTGATGATATCTACATGTTTTATGCACACTTTATGTCATATTTATGCGTTTTCTGGAACTAACCTATTGACGAGATGCCGAAGGGCCAGTTCCTGTTTTCTGCTGTTTTTGGTTTCAGAAATCCTAGTAAGGAAATATTCTCGGAATCGGACGAAATCAACGCCCAGCATACTATTTTTCCACGAAGCTTCTAGAACACCCGAGAGTCGCCAGAGGGGAGGCCTGATGGGCCCAGGAGGGTGGCCGGCGCGGCCCAGGCCCTGGCCGCGCCGCCTTACCCCCTCACCGCCTCTTCGACCCTCCGACTCCGCCTCTTCGCCTATATAAAGGTCCCAGACCTAAAACCTCGAGACGGAAAAGCCACGGTACGAGAAACCATCCAGAGCCGCCGCCATCGCGAAGCCAAGATCTGGGGGACAGGAGTCTCTGTTCCGGCACGCCGCCGGGACGGGGAAGTGCCCCCGGAAGGCTCCTCCATCGACACCACCGCCATCTCCATCAACGCTGCTGTCTCCCATGAGGAGGGAGTAGTTCTCCATCGAGGCTCGGGGCTGTACCGGTAGCTATGTGGTTCATCTCTCTCCTATGTACTTCAATACAATAATCTCATGAGCTGCCTTACATGATTGAGATTCATATGATGATGCTTGTAATCTAGATGTCATTATGCTAGTCAAGTGGATTTTACTTATGTGATCTCCGGAGACTCCTTGTCCCACGTGTGTAAAGGTGACAGTGTGTGCACCGTGTGGGTCTCTTAGGCTATATTTCACAGAATACTTATTCACTGTTATGAATGGCATAGTGAAGTGCTTATTTATATCTCTTTATGATTGCAATGTGTTTTGTATCACAATATATCTGTGTGCTACTCTAGTGATGTTATTAAAGTAGTTTATTCCTCCTGCACGATGTAATGGTGACAGTGTGTGCATCGTGTTAGTACTTGGCGTAGGCTATGATTGTGATCTCTTGTAGATTATGAAGTAAACTATTGCTATGATGGTATTGATGTGATCTATGCCTCCTTTCGTAGCGTGAAGGTGACAGTGTGCATGCTATGTTAGTACTTGGTTTGGTTATGTTGATCTGTCATACACTCTAAGGTTATTTAAATATGAACATGGAATATTGTGGAGCTTGTTTACTCCGGCATTGAGGGTTCGTGTAATCCTACACAGTTAGTGGTGTTCATCATCCAACAAGAGAGTGTAGAGTCTAGCATCTTTTTATTCTGTTATGTGATCAATGTTGAGAGTGTCCACTAGTGAAAGTATGATCCCTAGGCCTTGTTTCCTAAATACTGCTATCGCTGCTTGTTTACTGTTTTACTGCGTTTCTACTGCCTACAATATTACCACCATCAACTACACGCCAGCAAGCACTTTTCTGGTGCCATTGCTACTACTCATATTTATTCATACCACCTGTATTTCACTATCTCTTCGCCGAACTAGTGCACCTATTAGGTGTGTTGGGGACACAAGAGACTTCTTGTTTTGTGGTTGCAGGGTTGCATGAGAGGGATATCTTTGACCTCTTCCTCCCTGAGATCGATAAACCTTGGGTGATCCACTTAAGGGAAACTTGCTGCTGTTCTACAAACCTCTGCTCTTGGAGGCCCAACACTGTCTACAAGAATAGAAGCTCCCGTAGACATCAGACACCTCTTGTAAGTGCCATGATCTACATGTATGCGAGTACAAGAATGCCATTTGTGTTGATCACCATTCTGAGCATGAGCAAGAGCACGGTGAACATAATGACACGGCCATTGTGTTCAGTAGCATGTTCGCCATGACCAGAAGCATGATCAACACCATGGAAATGCATCTATCTTTGCTCATCAACACCATGACCAACACCATGATCTGCGAGATTGTGCACTGGTCACGGCCATTGTGTGGTACCTTGAAGGCGGCCGCCGGGCGTCGTTGATGGCGGAGGAACGCTCCGAGAGCAGGACCGGCGCGCCGGAGCTCGGGAAGAAGAGGATGACCTGCTCGAGGCGGCCGCCGAAGGGGTTAAAAAAACCCATGCCAAATCGGCAAGGCGAGGCCCTGCGTAGGCAGGAGCCTTGCTAGCCGCAATGCTCTGCGTAGCTGGCGTCTCCGTCGATGACGATCTGCCGGTGAGATCCGTGATCTTCGACAGGGCCGCCATGGTCGCCGCCCTCATCGCGGAAGGCCTCGAACAAAGAGGGGACGGCCGATTCAGAGCGGCCGCGAGGATGCTGACTCTGCCAGCCACGAGCAGGTCTAGTTGCCGCGCCGCCCAGACCTCTTGCGCGGACATCTTGATCTTCGAGGGGTTAGGGTTAGGGTTAGGGTCTAAGCTGTCCGTTCTGGCCGCTACAAGAGAGTGTCGATGCTTATGGCCATGGTTATACATGCATCATCTGCTAGGAAGAGTCCGCCAGGAAGTAAATTCAGGTAGCTCAGCGTGAGGTACTCCTCGTCGGAAATGGCGAAAAGTACTCAACGTGGTCACGTGGCTGAACATGCATCATTGCGGCCAAAACGTTCCAAGCATTCGGCACCGTAGAGGATGCAACATTACATGCAACTGTGAAACCGCGACTAGGCAGAGCCCTTGTGCGCGAGAGGAATTACGGATGGTTGTGAAACGGCGACTGGGCATAGGTGAGCATCACCATAATTAACCCGCTGGGCTTGTTTGGTTGCCTCCAATCCCGAAGGGTTCCTCTTGTTTTCCCTGGGCGCAAAAATCCAGGCCGGAGTTGCCCTGGGTAGCCTGCTAGCGTCGTTTGGTTGCCCATGGGTGAGGGAACCCAAACTTTCCTCGGCCTTTCCCCGGGAAAGCTATCCACTAGTCTGGAGGTCGGGAACAAAATCCCTCGCTCTCGCTCCCCCTCTCTCGTGACAGATGCGGCGACGCCTGGGTTGCATGACGGCACGAGCTTCCTCCTCCGGTGACCGTCCCCTCTACTGCCTCTTCTCCTTCCGTGTGGTCATCCATCTACCGCATCTCCTCTCTCTGGTGGTCGTCCTTCTCATAACCCGCATGATCTGCTCCGCCTCAACCTCATGTACCCACTGGAGATGAAGAGGGCCCAGCGGTGGTGCCCGTGTTCCTTCTCCTTCGACTAATGTTACCCCTAATCTTCTCCTCTACTCGTTTGATTCGTCAGTTCATGCCTGCGCTGATAAATTTGCAATTGTTGCTCCCGATCTTTTATTTTATGTTTCCTACCCTTCCGCGTGATTTACAAACGTTGTTGTGATCTCTCCCCGGGTGGAACGGGGGATCCCTTGTGCCGAGGGAAATTCTGGTTGGGGGCTTAGTTCCCTGGTTTTTTGATACCCGACAACCAAATAGCTCCCTATCAAATTCCCGTTGGTAATTCCTACCACACACCAAAAATGGGATTAAGGACTAATTATGAAATTACCTATGATAATCCTCCTCTCAACTCCCTACTCCAAACTCCTATTCACATTCCCAAAGGTTGCCAAACACGCCCGTGAGCACGAACCCTTGCCAGTCGATTGGGAGGCGGCTAGGGTTTCATCCTTATGTAGAAGGATAGAGAGGGAGAGAGATTGACAGAATATGATGGATGTATTATTGAGCCTCATGGGCGAGTATATATAGGCGTACAGGGATCATCTTGGAGTGCAAGACAAGACACGAGATCTATCACTATCCTAGATTACCTAAACCGTACGTATACTCTAACACTCCCCTGCAGTCGTAGCGGGAGCATCGTGAACAACATGAACGACATGGATGTAGGGATTCGTTGCATAGAAAACAAAAAATTTCCTACCGCGAGAACGCAATCTAAGCCAAGATGCAATCTAGAAGACGGTAGCAACGAGGGGATGATCGAGACTCACCCTTGAAGATTTCCAAAGCCTACAAGATGAGGCTCTTGTTGCTGCGGTAGACGATCACTTGCCGCTTGCAAAAGCGCGTAGAAGATCTTGATCACGGTGCCACGATCGGGCAGCACCTGCGTACTCGGTCACACGTTCGGTGTTGATGAAGTCGACGTCCACCTCCCCGTTCCAGCGGGCAGCGGAAGTAGTAGCTTCTCCTTGAATCCGGCAGCACGACGGCGTGGTGGCGGTGGTGGTGAAGAACTCCGGCAGAGCTTCGCTAAGCGTGCGGGAGTGGTGGAGGAGAGAGGGGGCGGCTAGGGTTTGGGAGAAGGGGGCACCGGCCACTAGGGGGTGCGGCCACCTTGTGGTCTTGGGGTGGCCGGCCCCCTCCCCTTGGCCCCTCATTATATAGGTGGAACCCCCAAGTGTTGGACTACAAGTCTTCGAATAAGACCCCAACCCAAAACCTTCCATGTGGTAGGGAAACCTACCCAAGGTGGGAATCCCACTTGAGGTGGGATTCCCCCCTTCCATGAGGGGGGTGGCCGGCCCCCTTGGTGGAGTCCAAGGTGGACTCCCCCTTCTAGGGTTGGCCGGCCATGGGGAGGTGGAGTCCCTCCGGGACTCCTCCTTCCTTAGTGATTTCTTCCGTACTTTTCTAGAACCTTCTAGAACCTTCTAGAACCTTCCGTAAAATCTTCCGGATCATTTTAAATCTTATAAAATGACTTCCTATATATGAATCTTATTCTCCGGACCATTCCGGAACTCCTCGTGATGTCCGGGATCCTATCCGGGACTTCGAACAATACTTCGAACTCCATTCCATATTCAAGTTCTACCATTTCAACATCAAACCTTAAGTGTTTCACCCTACGGTTCGCGAACTATGTGGACATGGTTGAGTAGTCTCTCCGACCAATAACCAATAGCGGGATCTTGAGATCCATAATGGCTCCCACATATTCAACGATGACTTCAGTGATCGAATGAACCATTCACATACGATACCAATTGCCTTTGTCACGCGATATTTTACTTGTCCGAGGTTTGATCATCGGTATCACTCTATACCTTGTTCAACCTCGTTTCCTGACAAGTACTCTTTACTCGTACCGTGGTATGTGGTCTCTTATGAACTTATTCGTATGCTTGCAAGACATTAGACGACATTCCACCGAGAGGGCCGAGAGTATATCTATCCGTCATCGGGATGGACAAATCCCACTGTTGATCCATATGCCTCAACTCATACTTTCCGGATACTTAATCCCACCTTTTATAACCACCCATTTACGCAGTGGCGTTTGATGTAATCAAAGTACCTTTCCGGTATAAGTGATTTACATGATCTCATGGTCATAAGGACTAGGTAACTATGTATCGAAAGCTTATAGCAAATAACTTAATGACGTGATCTTATGCTACGCTTAATCGGGTGTGTCCATTACATCATTCATACAATGATATAACCTTGTTATTAATAACATCCAATGTTCATGATTATGAAACTAATCATCCATTAATCAACAAGCTAGTTAAGAGGCATACTAGGGACTCTTTATTGTTTACATATCACACATGTATCAATGTTTCGGTTAATACAATTATAGCATGGTATATAAACATTTATCATAAATATAAAGATATATAATAACCAGTTTTATTATTGCCTCTTGGGCATATCTCCAACAGTCTCCCACTTGCACTAGAGTCAATAATTTAGATTACATTGTAAGGTACCTAACACCCATGGCATTCTGGTGTTGGTCATGCTTTGCCCTAGGGAGAGCTTTAGTCAACGGATCTGCTACATTCAGATCTGTGTGTACTTTGCAAATCTTTACTTCTCCATCTTCGATGTACTCGCGAATCGAGTGGTAACGCAGCTTGATATGCTTCAGCCTCTTGTGTGACCTTGGTTCTTGTGCATTGGCGATGGCACCCATGTTGTCACAGTAGATGACTAGTGGGTCCAATGCACTAGGAACCACACCGAGCTCTACAATGAACCTCTTCATCCATACCGCTTCTGATGAAGCCTCTGAAGCCGCTATGTACTCTGATTACGTTGAACACTTCGCCACCATGCACTGCTTCGAGCTTGCCCAGCTTACTGCAGCACCATTCAATATAAACACGTACCCAGACTGTGACTTAGAGTCATCAGGATCAGTGTTCCAACTTGCATCGGTGTAACTTGTTACAATGAGCTCTTGGTCACCTCCATAACAAAGAAACATATCCTTAGTTCTTTTCAAGTACTTCAGGATATTCTTGACCGCTGTCCAGTGTTCCATTCCTGGATCACTTTGATATCTGCTAGTCAAACTAACAGCATATGCTATATCCGGTCTAGTACATAGCATGGCATACATGATAGATCCTACTGCCGAGGCATAGGGGATATTACTCATCCTTTCTCTTTCTTCTGTCGTAGCCGGTCCTTGAGTCTTACTCAAGACCTTGCCTGGTAACATAGGTAAGAACCCTTTCTTACTTTCGTCCATTCTAAACTTCTTTAGAATCTTGTCCAGGTATGTACTCTGTGATAGCCCTATTAGGCGTCTTGATCTATCTCTATAAATCTTGATGCCTAATATATACGATGCTTCACCAAGGTCTTTCATTGAAAAACTATTATTCAAATAACCTTTTACACTGCTTAATAGTTCTATATCATTCCCAATCAATAATATGTCATCTACATATAATATCAGGAATGCTACAGAGCTCCCACTCACTTTCTTGTAAATACAGGCCTCTCCATGACACTGTATAAACCCGAAATCTTTGATCACCTTATCAAAGTGTCGGTTCCAACTTCTTGATGCTTGCTTCAGTCCATAGATTGAACGCTGAAGTTTGCATACTTTGTCAGCATTTTTAGGATAGACAAAACCTTTGGGTTGTACCATATACAACTCTTCCTCAATGTCTCCATTAAGGAATGCCATTTTGACATCCATCTGCCAAATCTCATAATCGAAAAATGCAGCTATTGCTAACAAAATCCTCACAGATTTTAGCTTCGCTACAGGTGAGAAAGTCTCATCGTAGTCAACTCCTTGAATTTGTCGGAAACCCTTTGCGACAAGTCGAGCTTTTTAGACAGTAATATTACCATCAGCATCTGTTTTTCTCTTGAAGATCCATTTATTCTCGACAGCCTTGCGGCTATCAGGTAAGTCTACTAAAGTCCATACTTTGTTATCATACATGGATCCCATTTCGGATTTCATGGCTTCTTGCCATTTTTTGGAATCTGGGCTCATCATCGCTTCTTCATACGTCGCAGGGTCCTCATCATTGTTGTCCACAATCATGACATTTAGACAAGGATCATACCAATCAGGAGTGGCACGTTCCCTTGTCGATCTGCGAGGTTCAGTACTTTCCTCGTTCGAAGTTTCATGATCATTATCATTAGCTTCCTCTGTTGCCGATGTAGGCGGTACAGGTACAACTTCCAGTACTTTGCTACTCTGATCAACGAGTAAAGATTCATCAATCTCATCGAGTTCTACTTTTCTTCCAGTCACTTCTTCAGTGAGAAATTCTTTCTCAAGAAAGGTTCCGTTCTTAGCAACAAAGATTTTGCCTTCGGATCTGTGATAGAAAGTGTACCCTATAGTTTCCTTAGGGTATCCTATGAAGACGTATTTCTCCGCTTTGGGTTCTAGCTTGTCCGGTTGTAACTTCTTTACATAGGCTTCGCAACCCCAAACTTTAAGGAACGACAGCTTAGGTTTCTTATTAAACCATAATTCATACGGTGTCGTTTCTACGGATTTTGATGGTGCTCTATTTAAAGTGAATGCGGTTGTCTCTAATGCATAACTCCAAAATGATAATGGCAAATCAGTAAGAGACATCATAGAACGAACCATATCTAAGAGAGTTTGATTACGACGTTTGGACACACCGTTTCGTTGTGGTGTTCCCGGCGGTGTCAATTGTGAAAGTATTCCGCATTTCTTTAAATGCATGCAAAACTCATAACTCAGATATTCACCTCCGCGATCAGATCGTAGAAATTTAATCTTCTTGTTACGTTGATTTTCTACTTCACTTTGGAATTCCTTAAACTTCTCGAAAGTTTCGGATTTATGTTTCATAAAATAGATATACCCATATCTACTCAGATCATCTGTGAAGGTTAGAACATAACGATAACCACCGCGCGATGCTACACTCATTGGTCCACACACATCGGTATGTATGATTTCCAATAAGTCAGTAGCTCGCTCCATCATACCAGAAAATGGAGTCTTGTCATTTTTTCCCATTAGACATGCTTCGCATCTATCAAGTGACTCAAAGTCAAGTGATTCAAGTAATCCATAGGTATGGAGTTTCTTCATACGTTTCACTCCAATATGACCAAGACGACAGTGCCATATATAAGTAGAATTATCATTCAATTTAATTCGCTTAGCATCAATGTTATATATATGCGTATCACTACTATCGAGATCTAACAGAAATAAGCCATTCTTTTCAGGTGCTCGACCATAAAAGATATTATTCATAAAAATAGAACAACCATTATTCTCAAACTTGAATGAATAACCGTCTTGCATTAAACAAGATCCAGATATAATGTTCATGCTCAACGCGGGTACAAAATAACAATTATTTAGGCTTAAAACTAATCCCGAAGGTAGATGTAGAGGAAGTGTGCCGACAGCGATCACATCGACTTTGGATCCGTTTCCAACGCGCATCGTCACTTCATCTTTCAGTAGTCTTCGTTTATTCTTTAGTTCCTGTTTCGAGTTACAAATATGAGCAACCGAACCAGTATCAAATACCCAGGTACTAGAACGAGAACCAGTGAGATAAACATCTATAACATGTATATCAGATATACCTTCTTTCTTCTTCTTGACAAGGCCGCTCTTCAGATCAGTCAGATACTTGGAGCAATTACGCTTCCAGTGTCCCTTCTCCTTGCAGTAATAGCACTCAGCATCAGGCTTAGGGCCGTTCTTAGGTTTCATAGGAGGCGTGACAGCTTTCTTGCCACCCCTCTTGAATGTTCCCTTAGACTTGCCCTGTTTCTTGAAACTGGTGGTTTTGTTGACCATCAACACTTGGTGCTCTTTCTTGATCTCAATCTCAGCAGCTTTTAGCATGCCAAAGAGTTCAGGTAACTCTTTGTTCATGTTCTGCATATTGTAGTTCATCACAAAGTTCTTGTAACTTGGTGGCAGTGATTGAAGGACACGATTAATCCCCAGTCTGTTAGGAATCACTATTCCCAAGTCACTGAGTTTCTTCGCACACCCGGTCATAACGAGCATGTGCTCACTAACGGAGCTGCCTTCTTCCATCATACAACTGAAGAAGTGTTTTGATGCTTCATAGCATTCCACGGCCGCATGAGTCTCAAATATAGCTTTCAGCTCATTGACCAACTCATGAGGATCGTGGTGCTCAAAACGTTTTTGAAGATCGGATTCCAGACTGCACAGGATGGCACACTGTACTTGAGAGTACCGAGCTTTCCGAGTTGCGTAAACATTCTTTACTTCCTCGGTTTCAGTTTCTGCAGGAGGGTCACCTAGCGGTGCATCAAGCACATATTGCAGATTTCCGCCAGCGAGGAAGATCCTCACATGACGGAACCAGTCGGTGAAGTTGCTACCATTGCTCTTAAGCTTTTCTTTCTCTAGGAACTGGTTAAAATTGATTGGGGACGCCATCTCTACAACATATATTTGCAAAAGTTTAGACTAAGTTTATGACAAATTGAGTTCAAATTTTAATTCAACATAATTAAAAATCTAGGTGAACTCCCACTCAAAACAATATCCCTCGCATTGTCTTAGTGATCACATGAACCAAATCCACCACACCTAAGTCCGATCATCACGAGACAAGGTGTAATTTCAATGGAGAACACTCAAAGTGTTCATCATATCAATCATATGATTCATGCTCTACCTTTCGGTATCACGTGTTCCGAGACCATGTCTGTACATGCTAGGCTCGTCAAGGCCACCTTAGTATCCGCATGTGCAAAACTGGCTTGCACCCGTTGTATGCACTTGTTGATTCTATAACACCCGATCATCATGAGATGCTTCGAAATGACAAGTCTTGGCAACGGTGCTACTAAGGATGAACACTTTATTATCTTGATATTTTAGTGAGGGATCATCTTATAATGCTACCGTCGCGATCTAAGCAAAATAAGATGCATAAAAAGGATTAACATCACATGCAGTTCATATGTGATATGATATGGCCCTTTAGTCTTTGCGCCTTTGATCTTCATCTCCAAAGCACGGACATGATCTCTATCATCTTCGGGCATGATCTCCATCATCATCGGCGTAGCGTCAAGGTCAATGGCGCCATCTTCATGGTTGTTCACCTCATGTAGCAACTATTACAACTACTTTGAAATACTACTCAACATGAAATTTAAAGACAACCATAAGGCTCCTGCCGGTTGCCACAATACAATAATGATCATCTCATACATATTCATCATCACATTATGGCCATATCACATCACCAAACCCTGCAAAAACAAGTTAGACGTCTCTAATTTGGTTTGCATATTTTACGTGGTTTAGGGTTTTCGAGAGAGATCTAATCTACCTACGAACATGAACCACAACGGTGATACTAGTGTTGTCAATAGAAGAGTAAATTGAATCTTCACTATAGTAGGAGAGACAGACACCCGCAAAGCCTCTTATGCAATACAAGTTGCATGTCGAACGAGGAACAAGTCTCATGAACGCAGTCATGTAAAGTTAGTCCGAGCCGCTTCATCCCACTATGCCACAAAGATGCAAAGTACTCAAACTAAAGATAACAAGAGCATCAACGCCCACAAAACCATTGTGTTCTACTCGTGCAACCATCTATGCATAAACCTGGCTCTGATACCACTGTAGGGATTCGTTGCATAGAAAACAAAAAATTTCCTACCGCGAGAACGCAATCCAAGCCAAGATGTAATCTAGAAGACGCTAGCAACGAGGGGATGATCGAGACTCACCCTTGAAGATTTCCAAAGCCTACAAGATGAGGCTCTTGTTGCTGCGGTAGACGATCACTTGCCGCTTGCAAAAGCGCGTAGAAGATCTTGATCACGGTGCCACGATCGGGCAACACCTCCGTACTCGGTCACACGTTCGGTGTTGATGAAGTCGACGTCCACCTCCCCGTTCCAGTGGGCAGCGGAAGTAGTAGCTTCTCCTTGAATCCGGCAGCACGACGGCGTGGTGGCGGCAGTGGTGGAGAACTCCGGCGGAGCTTCGCTAAGCGTGCGGGAGTGGTGGAGGAGAGAGGGGGCGGCTAGGGTTTGGGAGAAGGGGGCGCCGGCCACTAGGGGGTGCGGCCACCTTGTGGTCTTGGGGTGGCCGACCCCCTCCCCTTGGCCCCTCATTATATAGGTGGAACCCCCAAGTGTTGGACTACAAGTCTTCGAATAAGACCCCAACCCAAAACCTTCCATGTGGTAGGGAAACCTACCCAAGGTGGGAATCCCACTTGAGGTGGGATTCCCCCCTTCCATGAGGGGGGGTAGCCGGCCCCCTTGGTGGAGTCCAAGGTGGACTCCCCCTTCTAGGGTTGGCCGGCCATGGGGAGGTGGAGTCCCTCCGGAACTCCTCCTTCCTTAGTGATTTCTTCCGGACTTTTCTAGAACCTTCTAGAACCTTCCGTAAAATCTTCCGGATCATTTTAAATCTTATAAAATGACTTCCTATATATGAATCTTATTCTCCGGACCATTCCGGAACTCCTCGTGATGTCCGGGATCCTATCCGGGACTTCGAACAATACTTCGAACTCCATTCCATATTCAAGTTCTACCATTTCAACATCAAACCTTAAGTGTGTCACCCTACGGTTCGCGAACTATGTGGACATGGTTGAGTACTCTCTCCGACCAATAACCAATAGCGGGATCTGGAGATCCATAATGGCTCCCACATATTCAACGATGACTTCAGTGATCGAATGAACCATTCACATACGATACCAATTCCCTTTGTCACGCGATATTTTACTTGTCCGAGGTTTGATCATCGGTATCACTCTATACCTTGTTCAACCTCGTTTCCTGACAAGTACTCTTTACTCGTACCGTGGTATGTGGTCTCTTATGAACTTATTCATATGCTTGCAAGACATTAGACGACATTCCACCGAGAGGGCCGAGAGTATATCTATCCGTCATCGGGATGGACAAATCCCGCTGTTGATCCATATGCCTCAACTCATACTTTCCGGATACTTAATCCCACCTTTTATAACCACCCATTTACGCAGTGGCGTTTGATGTAATCAAAGTACCTTTCCGGTATAAGTGATTTACATGATCTCATGGTCATAAGGACTAGGTAACTATGTATCGAAAGCTTATAGCAAATAACTTAATGAGGTGATCTTATGCTACGCTTAATTGGGTGTGTCCATTACATCATTCATACAATGATATAACCTTGTTATTAATAACATCCAATGTTCATGATTATGAAACTAATCATCCATTAATCAACAAGCTAGTTAAGAGGCATACTAGGGACTCTTTATTGTTTACATATCACACATGTATCAATGTTTCGGTTAATACAATTATAGCATGGTATATAAATATTTATCATAAACATAAAGATATATAATAACCACTTTTATTATTGCCTCTTGGGCATATCTCCAACAATGGACGGTCAGACTGGAGATAAACCGAAGTGGACCCCAGAAGGCTGACACTCCCCCGCAGTCGTAGCGGGAGCGTCGTGGACGGTGTCACGTCGCGGATGCTTGGACTGTAGAAGAAGCCGATGTGCTCATGCGAGGTGATAGTCCTTTGTGCCGATGTCGAGGTAGCCGAGAACGTGTGGGTGCTGCGACTTTAGTCGGGTAGCCGCGCGAGGGGATGCCGTGGTCGATGTCGTGGCCGGGTGCCGGTGTCGAGGTAGCCGCACATGAAGCCGCAAGCGCATAGTGCGCGAGGAGAGTGACGGAGACGCGTCGAGGCAGTCATCGAAGAGGGTGTCGATGCCGAAGTCGATGCAGTCGGAGCCATCGAGGACGAGGTGTTGCCCTAGTTTTGCCAGAACTAGGCGCACGTCGGGGTGAAGGCATATTCCGGTTTTGCCAGGAGCGAGTACGCAAGATGAAGTCGGCGACACGGTCGAGGCAATCGTAGAAGAGTCGATGCCGATGAAGACGTTGTCGAAGCCGATGAGGACGAGGCGCCGATCCGAGCTTGCCAGGCCCGGGGATGCGTCGGGGACGAAGGCACGTACCGGTGTAGCCAATACCGGGTGTGCAAGGCAGGGACCATCATGGACCATGCGCTAGTATTAGGGGGACCAGCAGAGGAGGCATCCAGAGCGGCGGCGAAACGCAGAGCGGCGTAGAGGGAGAGATGCCGATGCAGTCCGCGGTTGTCGGAGTAGACGAAGTAGTCAGAGACGAGACGATGACGCTGGCGACGATGTCGTGGTGGACGGAGACGTAGAAGGAGGCGAAACCAGCGGCGGCCAGGAGTGGCCATGCTAGATGCCTAGACTGTAGAGGTGCTCGGTGAGGCCTGCGACGACCAGAAGTGGTCATGCAGGTTACATGTGGAGGTGCGGCGACAGTACTCGAAGTAGGCGAGGAAGAACCCGACACCTTGACGTAGACCTTGCGTTGACGGTGGCGACCCGCGTCGATGGGGCGGCGTGGTAGTAGCCTGTAACGTCAGCGGCAGGAGGCCACGAGCGACGTACACGCCTTGGAAGGCGTGTCAGAGGCCGGTAGCATGGACCAAAGGCGGCGGCGTTGCAGCCCGAAGGGGCGACGCAGCGGCAACCCGATGCTCAATTGGTGGTAGGCACGTGCTCGGGGACGTGCTTGGCGGAGACGTGCATGGGGTCGGTTGATCAGACCGACGGCGGTGCTACACGTGCCATGGCGTGGACTACGCGCCGTAGATCGAAGTCATTAGCGACGTTGTCGGTGATGTTCCGGGCGATGACAGCGAAGACGGACTATCGATGGAGACCACGCGGACAAGACAGCCTGCTGCGTCGCACGTAGGCGTCTCGTGTGTGACACGTGCGGCCAGTGCAGTCGACGCTGAGGTTGGAGTAGAGGCGCAGGTGGACGACGATGATGGACGACTCAATCCGATCTATGATCGGTAAAACCAAAAAAAGAAAACGTCGGTCAAGCGACCGGTGGACAAAAAGAAAACCGATCTACAGATTGAAAAAAAGAGACGAGAGGGTAGCCGATCAACCGATCGGCAGACGAACCCTCATACGGGTTGCGCGGTCCCCGGAGTTGATCATGGAGATCGATCTCCCTGGGGGCGGCGCGGTGCGAAAGTGCGACGGCGGCTAGGTCAAGATTGGCGCCGCTCTGATACCATGTAGAAGGATAGAGAGGGAGAGAGATTGGCGAAATATGATGGATGTATTACTGAGTCTCATGGACGAGTATATATAGACGTACAGGGATCATCTTGGCTTGCAAGACAAGACACGAGATCTATCTCTATCCTAGATAACCTAAACCGTACGTATACTCTAACACCTTAGAGATGCATTTTATACAAGGTGAAAAGGGACAGACGGCCTGGATTTGATGGAGAAAAATCAACCTGCCGGTAAAACCTGATTTATGTGGCAAGCTCCAAGACCCCCACTAATTACATCTTTACATACTCGCCGTGGCACGACCTCAATTGAACAAGTTGGGGGGGATAAGGGGAACAGTATTGAGAGAAAAGACTATGAGGTGAGGGAGATCGTGATCATTGATCCCTAAAGGCTATGTGAAGACAATGTACTCACACAATTAGAATCCTAACTTTATTTTTATTTTTCACACTTAGATCATAATCCTAACTTTATTTTTATTTTTCACGGTAAGCCGATGTTGTTTGATATGTTACCTAACCTCATGGATAAACTATGTACTCACACAATTAGAATCCTTATTATAGTACCCTTAGGAGAATTTTTATAAGTTCTAATTTATCTAAATAAATTTATTTATACTGATTTACGCAAGAACGGGTGGGGTATTATCTAGTTTGATAAAAGGTTGTGTGTAATTATTTGTGTGTATGTTTGCTTTGGTTGACCTTTTTTGGGTGTTTTCTACAGTGGGTACAAGGGCGGCTTGAGCTCGACGGTTACTCAGAACCATCTTGCTTGTGGTCTGGTTCAACTCCATGGTTCTGGACGCACCGACCAGCGTCGTCTATAGAGAAATCTCTACTACTTAAAAAAACTAAAGTGGTTCCTTATTCTGCCCACCACCAACAATACGTCAATATTTTAGATCCCACCGCGCCAACTTAGGCCAGAATCACGCGCCAGTAATTATAGTAATTAAGAGGCAGCTAATCTCACATATCAGGCAGGTAAAACCGCACACTCGCTCGCTTTCCAAACCTCGCCCCGAAACAATCCCTCTCTCCCCCGTGATACCATAACCTTGGCGGCAGCGCTACATCGCGCCTCAACTCCTCCGCCTGCCACCGCGTCGATCTCCGGCCACCGGTGACGTCCACCTCCTATGGCTGGTTGAATAGGACGACAGTGTCCCAGAACCCCCAAGCCCGGGCCTTCCCCGACCATGATCTTGCCGCGCCCGCCTCTTGTTTCTCGGCCATGGTTAAGCGGGTTCCTCTCGCTCGTGTCTTCAGTGCTGCTGCAGGGCTTTTCTCGGTGGTGTCATTGCACAATAGCTCCTCTCATAGCTCAACGTTCTGACCCCATTTTCGCCTCAGCAGGCGCCCTTTCCGTTTCGTTCGCCTCAAGCCTCGGCGGCATGCTGCTGACGACGCCCACCATGCCCTTGTTGGAGATGATCATGAAGTTCTTCAACGGCTTCCCCTACCTGAAAATTAGTCATGTACTCAGCTTATTTGATTTGTTGTGATGAGAACCAGGCGTAGCCTTTCCCACTAGCAAAGTTTGTCCGAATTCATGAACCAATTTGAAACTTTGCAGGAGCTTTTGTGCAACTGAAGTGGCAGGGCAGGTAATGCCCTCCTGATTAATTATTTGTGATCTCAATTCTTGATTGATCCATCGTATTAACTCAAACTGTAACTGAATTCATGATCTCTGCAGAAGCTTTCGGCAGTACTACATGAGGTCACATTAGTTGTTTTCCATACCCATGGACCTTACAGCATGCCGCCGATTTTGATATTCTCCAATCATCTAGGACGGTGTTGTGATTCATCATCAAGTTTCATGTTTAGTTTTGTCTCAAAAAAGGTAATTTATGAAAATGAGCTCTGATTGCTATATAGCTTCTGTTGTACAATGCAGTGGTTGGACAAAATATATGGATGCTTTTCTTTCATGGATATCAGCAATATCATATATTGGTGGAGGCATTAGTGAAGCTGCTATTTGTGAAGGTGTTTCTGATCAACTCTTAGTACACTCCCATGTTCTTCCATGCCGCCACTGCAGAGCTGCTCTGTTCAATACCCTCTATGCGAGCCCATGCGTAATCTTCTGGTTTATACCTCTCTGTTATCTAATGTGATGTCTCCCATTCATTCATATTTGCAACATTGTAATTGTCAGACATGGATGGTGATGCATACGAGCTTGTCCCAACAAGCGTAAGATACAAACTTGGATTCGGCATTGGAACCTGCACAGGAGGTGAGTCCGAACTGTAAAAGGCTTGTTATCATGTCTGTAATCACAATGGAAATATTGTGCTCTTGGCTATAAAATGGTGAAATTGCGATCAACAGGGTTGGAGAATTTTGGTGTTGTACTAGATGGGCGGAGTTGCAGCATAAGCCCTTGGACCTAGCTTTGACCTATTCCTTCTGAGGAAAAAAGGTGTTACATTGAACTTAATATACACAGGTTTTTGGAACATCCAGCTGCCGTAGTTTTTCTAATGATCATCTCTAGATTCTTTACAAATAACATGGAAGATTGATGAATTTCCGTCGTATGGAATTATCAACTGCTTCACCCGCCTATTGGTCGCCACTCATTGCCGATCGATGCATGCGATCTGTGGCTTTGCCTATAGGGCGGGCATATTAGGAGGTGCCTGAGTGGTGCACGTGTACATGCCTCCGCCTACATTCTTGAGCACCCCATGTCTGGAGGTTCCTCCTTCACAACCACATGGCGATGACCAGTCCTAAGGTAATGTTGCCTTCTCTTAGAACTATCTTTCAGGCAAAGAAATTGATAGAAAGAGACCCTGGTGGTCCTGCTAGGGTGGTTAAGCAGATACCGCGAAACACCCAGGTAAAAATAGTACAATTTTTCGAGACAGTGAAGATTGTAGCTTCCACCCTCAAGGGCAAACATGGGCTTTCCGATACTGCTGCACTAAGTCGATGCTGATTCAAGATCTCTACGTACGTATGCTAATATGCTAACCTTATTGTCCTTTTCTTTTAACCTTCTGTATTTGAGCTTTTCATAAAGTTTGCTGTGGGGCTTTTGCCTCGCAGTCTTCTGGGTCAAAAAAAAAAGGTATGCCAATATGTTTCATGCGAGAGATCTTGAGAAGACTGAAACTGAAGCAATGGATCAACTGTTTATGTATTGAGGTTTCATGAAATAGCCAGGAAAGGATCATGGGTGCATATTGTTTATAATGTGGGATCGTTGAACTGTGAAACATGTGTACAAAATGATCTCTTTAGCAATGCTTTGTACATTGAGGAAGATTTGTATTGTCCCAGATCATGTTAAATCCATTCTTGCCATTTGATCAGCAGATAGATTTAGGAGCAAAAACTGTAAGATGTTTGCCCTGGTCGGCCGATGTAGCACCGCCATCCTCCCTTCGCGGCTTTCCCGCCGACGACTTGCAGCACTGCAGCCCAAAGTATGTAGCTCCACACCCCTACCGCCTTGCAGCACCGCCTGTGGTTATCTGCTTCACCTCTCATGAGATGCATGGCTCCAACAGATGTGGATCATGGAAGAGCATCAACGGGCAAACGACCAGCCGTAGTAGTGGTGCACAACGTCCCTGTGGTGGTGCGTGGATCGTGCCAGAGGACCTGCCTTCCCATTGCGTTCATGTCCTCGTCATCACAACGATGGAGCGTCGTGGCGGTACGCAGCCTGCTGCCCCGCCGCAGCCCTTGTTCTTGCAGCAGCAACACATTGATCTCGATGTAACGAACATCACCAATTGCGGGAGAGGTGGTGCAGGGCACAAGCAAGCTGGGGCAGGGCACAAGCAAGCTGGGGGAGGAGGTGTAGAGCACTGGCGGAAGATATGAGGTGTGCAAGCACCGGGTCGTGGGGAGGACATGTCCATGAGAGGCACCATGAGGGATAAAGGGGAAGGAGATGCGTGAGGGGCGTGGGGGAAGGAGGCGACAGTGCGCTCCGCCAAGGCCGACCGTCGCGGGGACGGAGACGATGTAGTGCTCCGTCGAGTACGACCGGCGAGCTCCCTTGTCTCTCTCCCATGGCATGTGATTTGGGGCCTGTCGATGGACGAGAATGACCAAGGGAAGGCATAAGATTGTTGGTCCCACGCGTAAGGAAGGGAAGCGCATGATTAGGCGACATCCAACGAAGCTTTACTTGGAGGTTGCGAGTGGTGCAGCCTTTAGCGGTATTGTATCGGGAAATTGGATTCTTTTCCTTTTCAGACGAAAGAAGTACAGTAATATATTTTTATTTTCTCGTAGCAACGCACGGGCAGATTACTAGTGGGCATATACATTTGAATTTCTTAAATTATTACTCTCAGTTAATTTTCTGGATGGCAAGCTTTGGATTGAAAATTAAAACAAATATTCTATGCAAATAAATAATACAGTAATATGGAAGATGCAAAAACATACACCTTTCTTGTTTTTACTTTTGATTTTCCAGTTGTGTGGTGGGTGTTTGTCGAGTACAGATCAGAGATAAGGGAGGAATCACCGGCGAGTCAGACTACCCGTGCATGGGAGTATAGAGCTTAGCCCCTCCAAATAAATATCATATATAGAAATCCACCGCTAATAATACACATCCTTGTTGTTTTCGTGAAAAATAGGTACTATTTGCGACTCTAGTAAGCTTCAGAACCACAACACTACGACCACCGGCTACAGGTGGGTTGAGAGTACAACGGCAGGCCCTTATGCTAGATGTAGCAACTCAACCTTTAATCGTACCCGTCGACTCAAGGACACCAGAGTTCACGCATTAGACTGGTGGTGTCTATGACGGTCCATGCGGTACTAATCTGGACCAACGGTTATGGAGATGGCGACGTGCATGGAGCATAAAATTGAGAGGACAGGTGCATCTTACACCATCGGGGATATGTGATTTGGTCGTTAAGCCAATTTATTTTGTAATATTGTTTTACTTCTTTTAACATGTAATTTAAGATTATACCGCCTATGTTTTATCGCGATTTTTTTAGTAAGATTGGTACCACCAACTGTTTCAAATCTACGTAATTAATCTTTTCCAGTGATGTCCCCTCTGATGTGCTGTTTTCAAATATATTTGGGGGGGGGGGGAGGAGGGAGGGGAGGGGCTACTGCCCCCACCCGTACACCATGGTTTTATTTTTTTTGCCTATGAACCCTTTGAAAATGGACCATTATGCGTAAATATATGTCTTCAATGTTTATTAGTTTCTTATTATGTGTAAATATGTCTTTCATGCTCTTACATTCATTTTTTACTTGTGCTGCTGTGGATCAGAGATAACAGAGGAATCACCAGCAAGTCGGACTACCCACACACGGTATTTAGAGGTTAACCCCTCCAAATAAATATCATATATATATATATAATTATATATATTTGTTGCTAATAATATATATCCTTATTTTTAGTAAAAAAAATAGGCATTTGCGACTCTGGTAAGCTTCAACAACACGATGCTACGATCACCGATTACAGGTGGGTTGAGAGCTACATCGAGCAAACCCTTATGTTAGTTGTAGAACCGCAACCGGTGATCATATCCATCGAATCAATGACACCAAAGTTCAAGAATTACATAGGAGGCATCTCCGTGGGGTACGGATCTAGACCATGACATTCCAGCTTAGCACGCGCGATGATAACAACACACTCACCCCAACATAGGATGTCAAGTACATGGAGAAGCGATGGTGCATTCTTAACCAACCATATAATCTCGCGAACGAGATGGTCAAGGATAGCATAAGCCAATATCTCATGCTCTTATAAAAATTACTAGGAGATCAATAATCAGGATGCCCAGGCATGTAACTTCAATGACGTTGACCCCTCATTTGGAACGTGCCGGTTCAATTTCACGATCACCCAACAAAGCGTTCTTGAAGGAAGCTAGGGCCGATTTAATTTTTTTTTGATATAAGCTAGAAGATTGATATACATGCTTAGTTAGATGTGTGCCCTTCTATCATAATGGGGTTTTATGATTCAAGGGGGGCTGTTGCCCCCCCCCCCCCCCCACACACACACACACACACAAAAATTGTAGTATATGTTCATTTTTGTATGTAAGTTGATCGATAGAAGTTGTCCCTTCTTGTTTCACAAAAAATGTCCCTTCTTTTTTTTTGTCTAAAATGGAGCTTTGTACTCTCATATCCGGACACAAATAGGGTATGAACTCGTGTCCTCATAATCCTCACAACACTAAATAAATAGTAAGTGGTGTCAGGTATGTACAAACAAACAAAAGGATCCTGATCAAGCACTTTTTCTGTAACAATTAATTCAAACCTTTTGTATCTCTCAAACCATGAAAACTCTACATGACTCTTCGTTTCATCGACTTTACCATGACAACATCTTTATAAATAGGCCCCATTGTTTCACGGAATTTCTTCGCTTTCAAAGTTTTGGTCTGGAGATTTATAAATTGCCACCCTATTGGCAATAAAGCTTACATGAAAACTTTAAACATAGAATGGCAATTTATTTTAATTTATGTCTTACCGCCTGGTAATTAAAGAGGCTAGTTGTTTTGTGGAAAGATGTCAACGCATGATTATTATTTAAACCCTACTAAAAAGACAACTGTATATCAAATGTATACTGTGAAAATATATTTCAACATAATTCTAATGATATTGATTTCATCTTGTAAATATTAATATATTTTGTTATATAATTGGTCAAATTGTATAAAATTTGACTTTAACAAGATATTATGCAACATATTTCAGGATGGAGGGAGTATCTCATTTTCTAGATACAATGAAAACAAATCTACTAATAAATAGCATAATTAATTATGTGGAAGACTTCTCATGTTCCGCACTAATTAGACATGTTGCATGTGATGTCTATGTCTATGTCTCTATAGTTATGTGCAACCTTCAAAATAATGAGCACTATTATACGAGAGAGAAATCTAATTAACTTTTCAAAAAAAATCTTTAAAAAGTTAGACTTTGATAAAAAAATTATATGCATGTTATTTTTCGCAGGAGTGGGTACTATTGGGTATCACGTAGTAGTATCATAGTATCTTTATATTTATTGGTTTGTAGAATCTTAATGCAAAATTGCGTATAATATCTATTTAACATTTATTTTTCTGGTTTTATGTGATATGATATGGTATCTAGTATCTCGACATTCTTTTTATTACGTGCTTTCTCTTCTATAAAAATTTGGTAGGCGTTTTCCGTGCCCTCGGAAAAAAGCCTCAACCGGTCGGGATTGCGATCTACTTTTTGCAGCGTGTCGAAAACTCAGGATTGTGATCCTGGAGGCGCATGCCTTCCCTTGTCAACCTCTCTAGTTGAGCTTTCTTTTCATGAAAAGAACCGCATATTTATTAATCACTAGTTGAATGCTCGTGCGTTGCTACGGATCCAACATTTTTTTCTTTCCACCTTACAAAGATAAAACATGAAAATCCAGAGACAACTATTCCACCAAAATCATCTTCTAAAGTAAAATGGCCAACATACCACAAAGCACATAGTACAAGAAGATTAAGGGTCTCTTTGTTTGGGCTGGTTGTCGCGATCAACATCGTCAGGTCTGTAGAGAAAATCGCAAGCAGAAAAAGCAGCTGTTTTGAGTTTTGCTCTTTGGCAACTTAGCTGACTGTCTGGATGTAAATTAAGAAATCGTTTGAAATAATATTAAATTAATGAGAACTTGTATTTATGTTGATTTATGTGTAATAAATAATATATTGATCAATACATTAAAAAATAAATCACTATGAAATACCATGAATATACTGCACAAGAATACGTGCACTTTATAATTCATCCAACTGATCATTTTCCAAACTACATATTCATATCATTGCACTAAATAATATATCCATCACAAATGTAACATTCTTCAAAAATACAATCACATCACATGTATTAGCATAATTCTACGTCAATTAGCAATGATGATGGCGCATTCTAACTTAGGTCGCTCAGATTCCTCATTTAGGACACTCCAATCAGCAATGATGATGGCGCATGCATTCTAAGAATGCTTTTGCCGGCTGGCCTACCATTTCACAACGAGCTCCACGATCAATCAATCATCTCGGGAACGAGCTCAGATGGGACCTCACGTCGCGGCAATACGGCAGCTCGCGAACGAGCTTGGACCGAAGGGTGCTCGACGATCTGCGACGAGACGATGGCTGACTGTTGGCAATGTGCTGGACGGGAATGAGCTCAGGCCGCGATCAGGAAAGATCTCGTGCAGGATCTGGGACGGCGGGAGGCAGGCGAGATTGGCGCGGGGATGAGGGCCGGCCGAGCGGAAGGCCGGTCGCCGGTGGAGGAAGTCCGGTCGCCGACGGCGAAGGCCAGAGCGGCAGGAGGTCGGGAGTGGCGGCGCACGCGAGGCCCGTGTCGCTCGTGAGGATTTGGATGGCTCCACATGGGAAAAAAACTATTGGATATGTAGAAAAGGGAAGGGGTTGGCTGCGCGGTGGCAGTTCAGCTGTAATTTCCACGAACGAAAATGGCAATCAATGATACCGGTTCGGGAGCTGAGGAAAAAGCTCGGGAAGCACTCCAAACCCGTGCTTTTTCTTTTGTATGTGAAGGCCTGCTTTGGCAAAAGCTTACCGTACATCTAACCCGTTTGTTTTGTTTGCTTAGCTTTTTTTCGTGGAAAGTACCTAAAAGCCCAAACAAAGAGGCCTTAAGTATGCCATTAGAATTGGGACCTTTTGGGATATTGGAAGTGTCCCTGCTTTGGTCTCAAGAATGTGCATCTTTGAGGTTTTCTATTTGGTCGAAGCAGTACCCTCTCTACCAATTATATATACAAACATAACCTTAATTTTTTTCACTCCGTTAGGTGTGTCTTCTCTATCCTACACCATGGAGGAAAACAAAATGTAGCCTTAGTCCTCTCATCCTTGCTCTGCAGCAACTTTGACATGTGACCATCTTCTCTATGATCCAAAAAAAAAACAAACACCAAGATTAGCTAAAAGTATATTACTGAAAATTAGTATCCTTTCTATCCGTGAAAAAAAAAATGTGACTTGAGAAAAGATATATTCGTAAAAAACATGGAACCAAGCATTAATGGATCGAAACAATTACATCCTCACTGTTATAACACATCAATGCATTTTTTATATATTGAAAGTAACAAGGATATAATTAGTGACAACTACTAAATAATACGCACCATCCTATTTGCCTCACTTTTGCTGCAATCTCACCCAAAATTGTAAATTTCAGCTAACATAAATGATCATTTCATTAAGAGTTATATCTTTTGCACTTTAAACATGAAAGATTGAGTAGGTTCCACATAGATGAATACGTCCAAGCAGAGCAGACACCATTTAGTTTGCTTGTATCAGACGTGCAGCTTTTTTAGACATAAACTACGCAATGCCCATATTTTCTGCTAATCGCAAAACATTTAGAGCAGAAACCTACGCATATGTTTGGCATGTGTCAATTGTGCAGCAACTACGAAACATATCAGTGCTCGTAAGTGCCATATATGAGATAGCACAAGGGTCTTGAGAGCTTACCCGAGTGAAACAATAAATGTTATGAATAAAAGAGAAGCACATCCTTTTCTGTTCTTCAGAGTCTCGTAGACAAGAGCATCCTTGCTCTCAATTCTGCAGAAAAAACTGCCATGTAAGGAAAATTCCCCCAATACATAAGAACTGCCATAAAATACTAAAATAAATCATTTACCCGCTTGTCATCAAGCTTAATTAAACCACTCTCGATCATTTGCCTATACAAGTCATTGCCCTCACGAGTACGTTAAACCACCTAGAATAAACAATACGTAGAAATAAGCGAAATAAAGCACAAAAAACATCTTTGCATGACCAATAAACTCTGTAATGATACTAAACATGAAAAGACCAATTTTACCACATCTTTGATAGGGTGCTAGTAGATCGACAACCTAGTGAGAGTAAAGTAATTGCCTCATTAGAATAAATATTTGTAAAGATTAGAAGGAATCTAGCCAAATTTAAAGATTCCTAACTAATCAGATGGGCACCTTAATTCCAGTAACACTGTAGGTCACACGACACCTGGATGTACCACCAACAGGTGGATAACCCAGATCACCACATTATCTTACCATTGCTCTATCTAATCCAAAAAGCAACAAGTGCGTAACAGGATAGGGATGCCAAATCTGTTGTCCTCTAAAGAGAAATCAACAGAAAGAGGGTCATGTCCACATTATCTTCACACTTTTTATGCCCCTTTTCCATGAGAAGACTCCAAAAACAGAACACTATCTCTAGATCAGCATTCCCCACCATATCAAACAATCCAGAAATATATATTATATAGTACCAAATCAAGAATGATCATCAAGCAATTAGTATTAACCAACCATGGTGGACGCTAACGTACGCTGGAGTGCTTGCAATAGTGGATGGTATCGTGGACAGCCCTGAATAGCCCGAGAAAATAAAACAGTCCTGAATTCTTCATCATTGACTATTAGTCTTGATTCAGTACAACCTATTGTGCCTGAGATTATGTCAACCGGCAGGAAAATTTCAAAGGTACATGAAGATAGGATTTTTAGAACTGCAAGCATAACCATGGTGATTATTTTTTAACCAACTTGAAGGTTCTAGAGATGCATACCAACCAGGTGAAAATCCTAACTCAATTCACAACCAAAATTGGAGATGATTTTACATAGGTTGGAGGCACCCGAGGCTAATAGAGGTTCTAGTCTGGAGGTACTCATATGGATTGGAGGGAAGAGAGAAGAAAGTGCTTAGTGCTCTGATGTGCTACACCCAACCGCAAGACTGCCCCGCCACGTTCATGTGCGAGCATCAACCACACTGCCGATCCTGCGCGAGCACCAGTGCACAGGTCGCAGAGGCGCTGCAGCCTGTCAGCGTCAAACCAAAAGGGTCCATTGTGTTTTGGTGTGATATTTATGTAATTCCCATAAAGTTCTCTAAGTGCTGTTATCACTATTGTTGAAGGCGTACAAGACAAATACTTCCTTGCAACCATGCAGACTCCCATCCAAGATTATTGATCTAGATGGTCCACTTTTCCGCCAGCTGATAAATTTGCCATTCTTATCGTTGTATAAGTTAATTTTTGTGTGGAAGAAGTATGATGCTGTCCATACTGCTTTATACATGTATGATTGCAGCCAGATGAACAATTGCTAGTTATTAATGACATGTACAATCAAACAAGAGAGTGCTTGCATTCTATAAAGAGTAAAATACATGGCACTTCTTGCAGGCGGATGCACCCAAATCCTCGATCTTCATCACCATATTTAATAAACTCGCTGATGAATGGATGGTGATGAGCCAACCATTTCTAATTTTTGCAGCCACATGTCATAGAAGATCATTATTGATAAAATTAAAGTGCACATCTCTTAGTAACCCTGGCCAACCCTGCAATACGACAAGTAGAATTCTAAAGTAAATAAGCAATTTAATTTGTTGCTAATTAAGCAACTTCAATAACATTGCTTCATAGGGAAGATCTTGGCACATTTGAAGGATACAAGAGCAGATCATTGAACGGCTCAACTTGGTAATAGACAATATAGTATGACACCAATTTCAGTAAGCACCCACACAGAAAAAAGTTATTTTACTATGAGGTGATAAAAGAAAGTGTCAGGAACTATTTCCTCCCTCCCTACTTCAAATAAATACTTGCCTCTCAAAATATATAACTACGAAGGTGTTGATGTCCTTGCATGCTTAGATTGTGACAGAAAAGAGTAATCTTTAAGCGAACAAACAGTGTAGGTCTACGAGAATTGGGGAAAGCCCATGGTGACCTCGTTGACCATTTGCCAAACTTCAGAGTAACAAAAACTTCTTTCAACCTATGAATTCATGGACGCTGGCAAGCCCAAGAAAGCAAACAAAGAAGCGTAACAAGAAATGTGGCTCTAAGCCAACCCCGAGACAAGGGAATCTGCAACTTTGCGATGTCTAATAATAACACGAAACTGTATTAGAATTGAGAGCCAACGTCTATAATAACACCAAACTGTATTAGAATTTGGAACCACCTGCCGGGCCGCTTCATGAGTACCCTCTGGGCCTGGCTAGTGTAATAACCCAGAACATAGGAACAACGAAGGGTAGATTTAGAAACGGGATGTGCATTTCATCGCAAAACGGGGGAAATTTTCGCGCCTTATTGCAACTAAACCTAAGAGGGATCGAGGTTCTCTCTCATTTTGCACTTAGGATTAGGCAATGTGAGTTAGGGCAATTTCGACATGATCTCTTTTGTATCTTATTACTTTGGGGAATTATTGCATTTGACAAGTGTTAACACATTTAACAATAAGCATCACACAATAAAGAATGAATTCATAATTCAAACACAACTTATAAATTCAAATGACTTTGAATTTCAAATTGAATCTCAAATACAATATTTAATCAAGAATATAAATATTACATAAGACAAAAGCTCATAAACAAAACTTGAGCTTTATTGATACATAACACAAATTACAAAGTCTTTACAATATTCTTGATACAAGAATTGAGGAATAATAACAGAAATAAAAAGGGAAAATTACAAGTTGGTTCTAAACTAAAATCTAGACTAAATGACTTGAGGATGATCTTCTGGCCATAATTCACTTCAAACCTGTAAAACAAATAACAAGTGCTAGACCAGAATGTAAGTGTTAGAAAATTCAGTTTGGACAGTTAGCACAAATCACAGAAATTCAGTTTGGACAGTGAATACTGTCACTGCACACTTGTGCTTGTCCAAATTCCTGGACAGCACAAGATAAGACCAAGGCAGACCAAAACTGAGCAGCCACAGGGGCTCAAGTTTCAGCATATGAGGGCTGCTGCTAACCAAGCAACATCAAGCAATGCAAGGGATGAGTCACAAAGTAACCAGGCCTTGTGTGTCATGGCCAGAGTAGAAGTAGGGAGCATATAAATAGAACCCAAACCCTAGAACCCTGACAGTCGATAGATAAGATAATTCACCAGGTAAGGGTGAAGCTAGAGCCAACACAAGTTCATCCAGTTCATACTCAAGAACAGCACCAACACACAACCACTTAGCCACTAGGAATCATGGTGACCTGAGAAGATCAACCAGAGCCTGGAGGTGAAGGGCTGTGCACAAAACCACAAGTCTGCAACAACCAAATATTTCACTCTAGGAGCTGGAACAAGGTATACCAAGTTCCTAGACAGATCCAATGGATCTGATCCATAAATTATGCATGATATAATCATGGGATTGAGCAGATGCTCAAGTGGGTAGATCATCACTTGGTTTTCACCAAGGATTACTGCCAGTTTAAAAGCCACTAAAAATGGAAATCATCTAGATACAGATCTTGTACACAGAAGCTAGCAACCATGCACAGATGCACACACTAGCCAGATCATATGCACAGATAGCACCAGTAGATGTATTGCAAGGATTAGCAGCTAATAAAGACTACACAGTAAATCCTAAGTATGTAACCATCAGTAAACCCTAGATTTCATCAGGCAAGCATATTGGCATTCATATCTAGTATGATCCCCAAATATGCAAGCAAAGGTTGAGTAGCCACAAGATCAAATCAAATAAGTGAGCAACCAATCAGTAGCAAGGCTACTGAGGTCATATCACACTTAGCACCATTTAAAAATAAAGCCAACTATAGCACATCATTATCCAAAAATGGATTCAGATTCATTTGCTTGCTAAACAATCATGAATAGTCAATTCATATACAAGCAAGACATTTAAATCATCACTGCATAAGCAGTTCATTATGAATCAATTTAATTCAAGCATGAATTTATTACAGGTCCATGCTTAGTACTAACAGTAGCATACTATTAAGCAACACAGCACCAACCACTAGATCATAGCCACTGGATCAAGTCCAGTAAGCTTGAATGAGCAACATCACAAGTAAGCAGTAGCATAGTGATGCTTGAGCATCAGCATCAACAAGGAAAATGAATCACTTAGCCACAGAATTAATCAGCAAGCCATCACTGACATTTAATTGATCAAATGGATCAATTGAATCCAGCCAAGCCACACAGATAAGCTAGACAACAAGCAATGGATGATCCAATGGATCATTAGCTTACACAGGAAGCACAGAAGCATTTCACAAACACCACTGGCACTCACAAGTGTCACTGATGCACCACAGTACACCTAGACAAGCAAGCATAACATGTCAGTAAGCACAAGCAAGCCCATAAGCAAGTACAACATGGCATAGCAAGCTCTTAAGCAAGCACAACAGAGCATAGCAAGATTAGAGCAGGCTAGGAGCAACAGATAAGCAAACAGAGCATGTACAGCAAGCAAGGCAACACTGGCCAGTACCAGAAAGGGGTGCCTTGGCCATGAGCTTGCAGCAAATAGGAGCATAGGCAGATTAAGCAGCCATGGCAGAGCTCTGTGTGATCACAGGATCACCAGAGAGCAACAGAACATGAGGAGGAAGAAGTACAGTAGCAAGGGAGGCGCACAGGCATGGAGAAGAGAAGGAGGAGGTGAAGAAACTTACACACGCCTGGAAGCAGAAGCTAGGGCATGGCGAGGTAGTGCTCGCGCGGCCATAGCAGCTGCAAAGCCAGGGTAGGCGCCGACGTTACGCCGGCGAACACGAACACCACCACCGTAGAAGAGCACCAAAGACGACGGCACAGGTACTGCAAGCAGCACCTGCGCCAGGTCAATCTCAGGGGCGCACACGTCGACGGCGAGGACGAGGGCTCGCCGGAGATCGTCAATCGCCAGAGGCGATTCTCCACGAGATCCAGAGAGGGCCGATTCGCCAGGAGAGGAAGAGATGGGGGAAACCACGCGGACAGATCGGTAGATCTTCTCGCGTCGGTTCCGATTTGGTAAGTGGCTAGGGCAGGGGAGCATGGAGATGGCCGGAGAGTGGCGGCGGCCATGGCGGCGACGCTGATACGTCCAATTTGCATCACTATTTTGTATCATAATTTGCTGTTATTCATTGATATATTTCATATTTGGACACAATACTTATGTTATTTCATCTATTTTGCATGTTTCATCATTATTGGAGGATCAAGCACCAGAGCCAGGATTCTGCTAGAAAAAGCACCGTCAAAACGCAATATTTCGGAAGATCAACTGTGGAAGGAAATTATACCAAAAATCCTATTTTTCCAGATGACGAAGGAAGCCAGAAGGGGGAGCTGAGAAGACCCAAGGTGGGGCCAGACCACAGGCCGGCGCGGCCCATGGCCTGGCCGCACCACCTTGTGGTGTGGGGGCCCCACAGCCCCTTTCGCCTCCTTTTCTTCGCGAAACCCTTCGTCCCGAAGACCTAAGCCACAGAGGGTACCTCACGAAGAGTTACAGCTGCCTCTGCGGGGCGGAGAACACCAGAGAGAAAAGAGCTCTCCGGCGGGCTGAGATCCGCCGGGGAAATTCCCTCCGGGAGGGGGAAATCGACGCCATCGTCACCGTCATCGAGCTGGACATCATCTCCATCACCATCATCATCATCTCCACCATCATCACCGCCGTCTCCACCGCTGGACACCGTCACCGCCGTAGCAATTTGGGTTTGATCTTGATTGTTTGATAGGGGAAACTCTCCCGGTATCGATTTCTACTTGTTGTTGATGCTATTGAGTGAAACCATTGAACCAAGGTTTATGTTCAGATTGTTATTCATCATCATATCACCTCTGATCATGTTCCATATGATGTCTTGTGAGTAGTTCGTTTAGTTCTTGAGGACATGGGTGAAGTCTAAATGTTAGTAGTGAACTATGGTTGAGTAATATTCAATGTTATGATATTTAAGTTGTGGTGTTATTCTTCTAGTGGTGTCATGTGAACGTCGACTACATGACACTTCACCTTTATGGGCCTAGGGGAATGCATCTTGTACTCATTTGCCAATTGCGGGGTTGCCGGAGTGACAGAAACCTAAACCCCCGTTGGTATATCGATGCAGGAGGGATAGCAGGATCTCAGAGTTTAAGGATGTGGTTAGATTTATTCTTAATTACTTTCTTGTAGTTGCGGATGCTTGCAAGGGGTATAATCACAAGTATGTATTAGTCCTAGGAAGGGCGGTACATTAGCGTAGGTTTACCCACACAACACTTATCAAAACAATGAAGATTAATTAGCCGTATGTAGCGAAAGCATTAGACTAAAATCCCGTGTGTCCTCAGGAACGTTTGGTCATTATAAGTAAACAAACCGGCTTGTCCTTTGTGCTAAAAAGGATTGGGCCACTCGCTGCAATTGTTACTCTCGCACTTTACTTACTCGTACTTTATTCAACTGTTACATCAAAACCCCCTGAATACTTGTCTGTGAGCATTTACAGGGAATCCTTCATCGAAACTGCTTGTCAACACCTTCTGCTCCTCGTTGGGATCGACATTCTTACTTATCGAAAATACTAAGATACACCCCCTATACTTGTGGGTCATCAAGACTATTTTCTGGCGCCGTTGCCGGGGAGTGAAGCGCTATTGGTAAGTGGAATTGGTAAGGGAAATATCTACTGTTTGTGCTGATTTTATTTCACTTTCTTTGCCATAATTTATTATGGAGAGATCTTCTCTCGAATGTTTATTTGGGAAATCCGCTACTACTGCAAAGGTAGTGGATGAGGCGCCAGGTGAAGAAGAAATACCATACAAAATACCTATGAAAATTATTGAACGCGTAGTGAATAACCGTTATACAGGGGATGGAACTGTCCACCCTGGAGATCATTTATTGTTCTTGCATGAATTATGCGGTTTATTCAAGTGTGCAGGTATTGCTATGGATGAAGTGAGGAAGAAACTATTCTCTATATCGCTGTCTGGTAAGGCGGCGCATTGGTATAAATTACTGGATAATGGGGATTCTCTTGAATGGAATGATATTGTGCCCCGGTTTTATTCTAAGTTCTATCCTCCAAGTGAAATTCACAAGGATCGGAATCGCATATATAATTTTTGGCCTCATGATGGAGAGAGTATTGCCCAAGCTTGGGGGAGATTGAAGTCTTTAATGCTCAAATGCCCCATTCATGAGCTTCCTGGTAATGTTATTATTGATAATTTCTATGCAAGACTTTCTTTTGAAGACAAGACCTTGCTGGATACTTCTTTTTCTGGATCATTCACGCGTAATAAGGAAGAGTTTAAAAGGGACCTTCTTAATCGGATCCAGGAAAATACTGAAGGATGGGAGATCGACAAAGATAGAGAATCAGGTATAAATTATGATTACAAATGCATTGAAGCTTTTATGGATACTGATAAATTTCGTAATATGAGTGCTACTTATGGTCTTGATTCTCAAGTTGCTGCAAATCTTTATAAAGCTTTTGCCTCTCATTATGAATTGCCTAAGAAGAATTTTGATAAGTATCATGAACCGTATAAAGATAAAATTGATTCATCTATTAATAAATGCGTTGTAGTTGAAACTGTTGATCATGTTATTCCTGAAGCTTATATTGAAAAAACTCCTTTCCCTGCTAAAATGAAGGAGTACTCTGTTATAAATAGTGCGGTTCATAAAAGTGAAAAGAAACCTATAGAACCTGAAGAACAAATAAAAGTTGAACCTGCTGTTGCAATAGTTAAAGATCTTGTGACTGAAAATTTGGAGGAAGGTCATATTATTTTCTGTGAAGATGCTTCTAATATTGTTTCATATCCTAATAAACCCAAACAAGTTAGTGTTCCTATGCTATCTGTTAGAATTGGTGATCATTGCTATTATGGTTTATGTGATATTGGTGCAAGTATTAGTGCTATTCCTTATGAGCTTTATACGGAGATTATGCACGAAATTGGTTCTTGTGAACTTGAAGATATTGATGTGGTTATTCAGCTGGCTAATAGAGAAACTATTTCTCCAATTGGTATTGTTCGAGATGTGGAAGTTCTATGTGGTAAGATTAAATATCCTGCTGACTTTTTGGTACTTGGTTCTGCTGCTAGTGATTATTGTCCTATTATTTTCGGTAGGCCTTTTCTAAATACTTGTGGAGCTATTATAGATTGCAAGAAAGAGAAAAATTTGACCAAATTTGCTGGTGAATCTTATGAGTTTAACTTCTCTAAATTTACCAAAACTCCTTATAAAGCTGATTTGCCTAGTAATGATTTTAAAATGGAACAGTGTGCATCTATTGTTCTTGTTCCTAATAATCCTTTGCAGCAACATTTGGAGAATAGCGAGAGTGAAGTTTTTAGGAAAGAAAGAGATGAGCTTGAGGAAATTTTTCTTCGCCAACCTATTCTTAAGCATGATTTACCGGTGGAAGATCTGGGTACAACACCACCACCAAAGGAAGATCCTGTCTTTGATTTAAAACCCTTGCCTGATAATCTTAAATATGCTCATATTGATGATAAGAAAATATATCATGTTATTATTAGTTCTAAGCTTACAGAGTTTGAAGAAGAAAGGCTGTTGGAAATATTGAAGAAACACCGAGGAGCTATTGGCTACACTCTTGATGATTTGAAGGGGATTTCTCCCTCTATTTGCCAACACGCCATCAATATGGAAGATGATGCGAAGCCTGTTGTTGAACCTCAGCGTCGTCTAATTCCCAAGATGAAGGATGTGGTAAGAAATGAGGTATTACGACTTCTTGAAGCTGGTATTATATATCCTATTGCTGATAGTAGATGGGTTAGTCCTGTGCATTGTGTTCCTAAGAAAGGAGGAATGACTGTTGTGCCTAATGATAATGATGAGCTCATACCTCAAAGAGTAGTTGTAGGATATAGAATGTGCATTGATTATCGAAAAGTTAATAAGGTTACTAAGAAAGATCATTACCCTTTGCCTTTTATTGATCAAATGTTAGAAAGGTTATCTAAAAATACTCATTTTTGTTTTCTTGATGGTTATTCTGGATTTTCACAAATTGCTGTTAAAACTAAGGATCAAGAGAAAACCACTTTCACTTGTCCCTATGGAACTTATGCTTATAGACGTATGCCTTTTGGTTTGTGTAATGCTCCTACTACTTTTCAAAGATGCATGTCTGCTATTTTTCATGGTTTTTGCGAGAGTATTGTAGAGGTATTCATGGATGATTTTTCTGTCTATGGGAATTCTTTTGATAATTGCTTGCGGAACCTTGATAAAGTTTTGCAGAGATGTGAAGAAACTAACCTTGTTCTTAATTGGGAGAAATGCCACTTTATGGTTAATGAAGGAATTGTATTGGGACATAAAATTTCCGAGAGAGGTATTGAAGTTGATAGAGCTAAAGTTGAAGCAATTGAGAAGATGCCCTATCCTAGGGATGTTAAAGGTATTCGTAGTGTTCTTGGTCATGCTGGGTTTTATAGGAGGTTTATTAAAGATTTCTCCAAGATTTCAAAGCCTCTTACTAATCTTCTTCAAAAAGACGTACCTTTTGTTTTTGATGATGATTGTAAGGAAGCTTTTGAAACTCTAAAGAAAGCCTTAACAACTGCTCCTATAGTTGAACCTCCTGATTGGAACTTACCATTTGAAATTATGTGTGATGCTAGTGATTTTGCTGTAGGTGCTGTTCTTGGACAGCGGGTAAATAAAAAACTGAATGTTATTCATTATGCTAGTAAAACTCTTGATGCTGCTCAAAGAAATTATGCTACTACTGAAAAGGAATTGTTAGCTGTAGTCTTTGCTTGTGATAAGTTTAGATCTTATATTGTTGATTCAAAAGTTACTATTCATACTGATCATGCTGCAATCAGATACCTTATGCAAAAGAAAGATGCTAAGCCTAGGCTTATTAGATGGGTACTACATTGCAAGAATTTGATTTACATATTGTAGATAGGAAGGGTGCTGATAATCCTGTTGCTGATAATCTGTCTAGATTGGAAAATATTGCTTATGATTCTGTTCCTGTTAATGATAGTTTTCCAAATGAACAATTGGCTGCAATAAAGGTGAGTTCGCGAGACAGTCCTTGGTATGCTGATTATGCTAACTTTATTGTTTCCAAGTACTTGCCTCCAACCTTTTCAGCTCAGCAAAGGAGGAAATTCTTTTATGACTTGAGGCATTATTTCTGGGATGACCCACACTTATATAAAGAAGGAGTGGATGGTATTCTGCGAAGATGTGTCCCCGAGTATGAACAACAAGAGATATTGAGTAAATGTCATGGTAGTGCTTATGGAGGACATCACGCCGGAGAAAGAACCGCGCAAAAGGTTCTACAATCAGGTTTTTATTGGCCAACTCTCTTCAAAGATGCAAGAAAGTTTATTTTATCTTGTGATGAATGCCAAAGGGTTGGTAATATCTCTAGACGCAATGAAATGCCGATGAATTATACTCTTGTTATTGAACCATTTGATTGTTGGGGATTTGACTTCATGGGACCTTTTCCCTCTTCAGAAGGTAACACTCATATACTTGTTGCTGTTGATTATGTTACTAAATGGGTGGAAGCAATACCTACAAAAAGTGCTGATGGTGAGACCTCTTTAAGAATGCTTTTAGATATTATTTTTCCTAGATTTGGAGTTCCTAGATATATTATAACTGATGGAGTTTCTCATTTTATTCATGGTGGTTTTAGAAAAACTCTTGCTAGATATGGTATTAATCATAGAATTGCTTCCGCTTATCATCCTCAAACTAGTGGGCAAGTAGAATTATCAAATAGAGAGATTAAATCTATCTTGCAAAAGACTGTTAATAAAACTAGAAAGAATTGGGCTAGTAAAGTGAAGGATGCACTTTGGGCTTATAGAACTGCTTATAAAAATCCCATGGGAATGTCACCTTATAAAATGGTTTATGGGAGCTTGTCATTTACCTTTAGAACTAGAGCACAAAGCTTATTGGGCTGTTAGAGAATTAAATAAAGATCCTAAACTTGCCGGTAATAAGAGGTTGTTGTAATTGAGTTCTCTAGATGAATGGAGAAGTGAAGCTTATGAAAATGCTAAACTCTTTAAAGAGAAAGTTAAAAAATGGCATGATAGAAGGATTATCAAAAGAGAATTTAATATTGGAGATAAAGTCCTATTGTATCGGTCTCGTCTCAGATTCTTTGCTGGGAAATTACTCTCGAAATGGGAAGGACCGTATGCTGTCGAGGAGGTGTATCGTTCAGGAGCAATCAAAATTAGCTCTCTCCAAGGCAATGCCACGCAAGTGGTGAATGGACAAAGACTCAAGCATTATATCTCAGGTGATTCCTATAATGTTGATGTTGATATTATTCGAGTGGAAACGCCGGAGGCTTTCATCAAAGGACAAGTTGACAGTCCGCCAGAACTCGACTTTGAATAGGTAACAGTACTGGTAATGAAAAGTACGCAATTTACTTTCCGAACAATATTTTTGCTGTTTTTGGAAAATATGAAAAATTACGAGATCGAAACGGAGTGGAAAAGACGCACGAGGGCGTGCCACCATAGGCCGGCACGGCCTGGCCTTGGCCCGCGCTGCCCTATGGTCTGGCCGCCTCGTCGCCCCTTTCCGACTCTGGTTCGACCTGGTACTTTCCTTTTGTCGTGAAATTTTTTGCTATATAACCCCCCGGACCCCTGGAGGTCCGTGTATCGCTTTCTCGACGAGTTTTGTTTCGAGCTGTTTCTGCCAGGATCTATTTTCAGTTTAGAAGCACCATGGTCTCCAAGAACAAGGGCAAGAAGTTTCCGGATGAAGATAATCAAGATCTTGAGTGGAAAGAGGAGGACAAGAGCGTCAAGGAGGAGGATGAAGAAGAGGTGGAGGAAGACTCGCGCACACACCCGCGTGCTACCGTCGCAAGCATCAAGGTGGTGGACAACCCTTTTAGTGCAAACAAAAGCGCAAGAATTCGCACCGGAGGATGGGTTCCACGTCATTACCTAGCTCCGAAGACATCTTTATCAGGCACTCACCATCCCTTCCGCAATCTAATTTTCAATAATCAAATTGAAAGGATTCCCAGGGCAGCATTGCCTAGCAATTGGGATATAGATCGTTCTAACACTGCAGGAAGGACGAAGCCTGAGGGGGAAGAGTGGGGAAATAACTCCAAGAATTGGGACTCGCCGTCGGACATACTTCTTAATCGCGTCGAGCACAATTCGGAGATGATTTGCAACCTCACGTACAAGATTGATGAGCTTCAGGAGCTTGTTGAGAAGCTTGTCAGGAATTTATCACCACCATCGCCGCAGGAGTAATTCATCATCAGTATTGGCATCCCCTTGGTTTGTTCCAAGCTTGGGGGAGTGCCGCGGTATCACATCATCACTATCTTTTACTTTTTACTGTCAAGTAGTGTCATATCATGAGTAGGGAAGTTATCATATAAGATGGGTTGCAGTTTGGAAGTATCTCTCCTTTAGTTGGTTGTCTATGTATCCCTTGGTGTGAGTTATCGTTATGGAATATTAATGAGAAGTCTTATCATTTACATATTGCACATCTTATTTTAGTTTGCAATCTCTATTATATGATTTACCTTGTTGTTAGTATTGGTATCACTTTGGGAGCATTGAATAAATCTATTTGGTTTTGGCAAACTTAGCATTGGTCAATAGCAACAACACTTTGAGGTTTAAGTAGAAAAGAGAAATACATGTAGTTGTTTCATTGTCTTTCTTTCTTGTTAGCTCATAGCTTATTATTCTGAAGTTAAAATTGTTTGTGCTTACAAGGAAGATGCATGATTGTTTCTATCACATGTATATTTGTTTGTTTCTCTCGACTCTTATGCTTGCTAATTAACCTTGCTAGCCAAAGACCTGTACTGAGAGGGATTATTTCTCGTGCATCCAAACCTAAACTCAAACCTATGCCATTTGTGTCCACCATACCTACCTACTACATGGTATTTTCTGCCATTCCAAGTAAATACTTCGTGTGCTACCTTTAAACAATTCAAAATTTACTATCTCTTATTTGTGTCAATGTTTTATAGCTCATGAGGAAGTATGTGGTGTTTTATCTTTCAATCTTGTTGGGCAACTTTCACCAATGGACTAGTGGCTTCATCCGCTTATCCAATAATTTTGCAAAAAGAGCTGGCAATGGGATTCCCAGTCCCAAATTAATTAAACTAAATAGACACTCCTCCATGGTATGTGATTGATGGACGGCACCCGAAGGATTCGGTTAGCCATGGCTTGTGTAAGCAAAGGTTGGGGGGGAGTGTCATCATAATAAAACTAAAATAAAAAGGCACTCCTTCATGGTATGAGATTGTTGGCAGGCACCCGAGGATTCGGTTAGCCATGGTTTGTGAAAGAAAGGTTGGAAGGAGTGCCACACAAAATAAAAATAAAATGGGAGCCGCTCTTTGAAGGTTGTCTGGCAAGGGGGTTAGAGTACCCGCTACCAGTCATTGACAACAACAAACACCTCTCAAAATGTTACTTTTATTATCTCTATATGATTTCAAAACTGAAAAAGCTCTAGCACATGATTTAATCACTGCTTCCCTCTGCGAAGGGCCTATCTTTTACTTTATGTTGAGTCAGTAAACCTATTTCCCTCCATCTCAAGCAAGCATTTGAGTAGTTGTGATCAAACCATTATATTGTGATTTGCTTCATCATGTCTTTTATTCTTCCTTGTTTAGTACAAGTTTTATCTGAATGAATATAGCTTTGCAAGTTATCAATGATCATGAGGAGACCATTATGATTGAGTATGCAAGTTGTGCCATATAAACTTTAACATGAGAGCGCTGCTCAATGAGATAAGTATAATCTGTTAATTGTTCTCCGACCAAGAACGAAGTTTGCCATCACCAACTATGATTTCTTATGCACCTTTATTTGTGATTACCTTATACCTATTTCAAGTTGAATTATATGAGGAAGTTGTTTACTAGAATGTCTTGTGTGAATGAATATGATGCTTCTTGTCCGTATTTTATTTATCGACTCTTCACTCCATAAACATGTGGTCCTGTTTACTGAGTTCAGTTCCGCTTGGGGACAAGCGAAGTCTAAGCTTGGGGGGGGTTGATACGTCCAATTTGCATCACTATTTTGTATCATAATTTGCTGTTATTCATTGATATATTTCATATTTGGACACAATACTTATGTTATTTCATCTATTTTGCATGTTTCATCATTATTGGAGGATCAAGCACCAGAGCCAGGATTCTGCTGGAAAAAGCACCGTCAGAACGCAATATTTCGGAAGATCAACTGTGGAAGGAAATTATACCAAAAATCCTATTTTTCCAGATGACAAAGGAAGCCAGAAGGGGGAGCTGAGAAGACCCAAGGTGGGGCCAGACCACAGGCCGGCGCGGCCCATGGCCTGGCCGCGCCACCTTGTGGTGTGGGGGGCCCCACAGCCCCTTTCGCCTCCTTTTCTTCGCGAAACCCTTCGTCCCGAAGACCTAAGCCACAGAGGGTACCTCACGAAGAGTTATAGCCGCCTCTGCGGGGCGGAGAACACCAGAGAGAAAAGAGCTCTCCGGCGGGCTGAGATCCGCCGGGGAAATTCCCTCCGGGAGGGGGAAATCGACGCCATCGTCGCCGTCATCGAGCTGGACTCATCTCCATCACCATCATCATCATCTCCACCATCATCACTGCCGTCTCCACCGCTGGACACCATCACCGCCGTAGCAATTTGGGTTTGATCTTGATTGTTTGATAGGGGAAACTCTCCCGGTATCGATTTCTACTTGTTGTTGATGCTATTGAGTGAAACCATTGAACCAAGGTTTATGTTCAGATTGTTATTCATCATCATATCACCTCTGATCATGTTCCATATGATGTCTCGTGAGTAGTTCGTTTAGTTCTTGAGGACATGGGTGAAGTCTAAATGTTAGTAGTGAACTATGGTTGAGTAATATTCAATGTTATGATATTTAAGTTGTGGTGTTATTCTTCTAGTGGTGTCATGTGAACGTCAACTACATGACACTTCACCTTTATGGGCCTAGGGGATTGCATCTTGTACTCGTTTGCCAATTGCGGGGTTGCCGGAGTGACAGAAACCTAAACCCCCGTTGGTATATTGATGCAGGAGGGATAGCAGGATCTCAGAGTTTAAGGCTGTGGTTAGATTTATTCTTAATTACTTTCTTGTAGTTGCGGATGCTTGCAAGGGGTATAATCACAAGTATGTATTAGTCCTAGGAAGGGCGGTACATTAGCATAGGTTCACCCACACAACACTTATCAAAACAATGAAGATTAATTAGCCGTATGTAGCGAAAGCACTAGACTAAAATCCCGTGTGTCCTCAGGAACATTTGGTCATTATAAGTAAACAAACCGGCTTGTCCTTTGTGCTAAAAAGGATTGGGCCACTCGCTGCAATTGTTACTCTCGCACTTTACTTACTCGTACTTTATTCAACTGTTACATCAAAACCCCTTGAATACTTGTCTGTGAGCATTTACAGGGAATCCTTCATCGAAACTGCTTGTCAACACCTTCTGCTCCTCGTTGGGATCGACATTCTTACTTATCGAAAATACTACGATACACCCCCTATATTTGTGGGTCATCAGACGCCATCGCCACGAGAGACGCGAGAGAGAGTTAGGGTTAGGGACGAGCGAGTGAGAGAGACGAGTGAGGAGCGAGGTGGGCCGCTTCGGCGCCACCGACCCATAATGGGACATGCCTTAGTGGGCTGTCCCATGGGCCTTAGTTAAGTGGGCTGGCCCAATAGGGGCCAGGGGGCATTTTGGTCTTTTTACTTTTTAGAAAAAGACCAGAATTTCACCAATTTTTAGTAAATAAAATACAACTCTAAAAATCCATTAAAAATTGGATTAATGAATGAAAAATAAATCTTAACAAGAATAAAATATGAAATAGAATTTAAGAAACAAATTATAAATTATGAATTTTAAGAATTTAAATAATAACTTGGAATTTTAAACTATTATTTCCTTGTATTTAAAATTCAAGGAAAAATCTCAAATAAGTTCAAATACTTATTTTCAAACATTTCAAAATGAAATTCTACTATTCCAAGTCATTTCTATTGAAAAGGGTATTTTTCCAAGAAAAATACTATATTCCTTTTTATTCCAAAAACTATAGAGGTAACTCTATGATTTCAAATTATTTTTGGAATGAGTAAAGGAATCACCAAGTAAAGTAGTTTTACTTTGAAGTATCTTACTTTATGTGAATTAAAATGGTTTACACTTTTAAATCAATTGCAAGTTACTGCCAAAGGCATAAATCTTAACTCAACCCTAAATTGCTATAACTCAGCGGGGTAAAGGGATTCAGCATAAAATAATACATCCATGATTGCATTATTTGGATTTTATAACATTGTCCTTACCGGACAATGATGCTTCTTACAGAACCCGAGGTCCAGGTTCCATCAACTGCATTGAACTGCACTATCTCGCAGTCCACAGGCAAGTTCACCCTTGCTCATGTCAACTTGATTATTTTATACTACTTTAATGCAAAGCTATATACTTATCATTCCTGCATCGCAAATGAAATGTTACTTTCCAACTATGAATATGACTATGTGGCTGGCAATGGAACCATGGTATGTGTTGATATGGTGGAGGTTCCATTGCATGGGTTATATCACCCTAGGATTAATTACCAATGCCGTCCAGTGATTCTAGGCCGTACAAACCGCGTTGACCATGAGATCTATAATGGCTCTGGGGAAGCCAGCCGTATCTTTTCCCTTCTGCACGCCAACGGATTGGTAGAGCTGGTGGGGCGTTGGAGGCACTGCCGCAATAGGTTGGGATATCCTTTTAAATCCCCATCCATTAGTGATGATAAGCTCTACGATCTATGAAGGATTGTCCGGAGTACACCGTGAGTAAAGTTGTATTGTCGGGAGAAGTCTACTGGGGGTGTACGGTTGGACAAAAGGGTGGGTTTGCAGTCGTGGAGAAGGCGGTGTGGGCTTGGATTTTCATACCTGGCCTCACACCAAAGGAAGTGTGAACGGGGACAAGTCCCTGCGGATGGCAAAAGGGGTGGAATCTCTTATGGGAAAAGTAACGCACCTCTGCAGAGTGTATCAAATTGTGGCTGTCACTCCTTGTTCCGGGAAGGGAACTGACAGCGCAGAAAGGAACTCCACGAAGTTCTAGTCAACCTGTGAAGACTGACGGGCATAGTTTTCATAATAAAAGCAGCCTTTTGAAGAAATGATTTCAAAACATGCATTGACCTGCGATTTCCTGATCAATGGTCGTAGCTAGTGCATCAAACACCTTTTTACTCTTTTAGAACTTGCTGAGTACCTCTGTACTCACTTTCTTTCGACACCCTTGCTAGACTGTGATCCGGAAGTGGAGGCCATCAACGATGGAGCACCAGAAGGAAGTTACGAGCTGGTCTACGAGGAACCTGATCTTACCGGTGGAGTGGAAGGAGTAGACTATGGGATAGTCTACGGACCAGATGACACGGAGGTGGAGGAGTAGTGACATACCCTAGCATCATAGAGCCGAGCAACGTAGAACTTACCTAAATAAGTTGTTGAGCTCTCTTTATATTTGTTATGAGTTGTAATCATACTTAAGTAGTATCTTAGGGTGTTCTCATAGGACCTGTGAGAATACCAACTTGTTAAGACAATGTTTGTAATAAAGTATGGAGTGTTATGACCTGCAATGTTTCTGTTGTACCACTCTGAGGGATATGGCAGATTGTGAAGAAGTCCCTTCACAAAGATCATATCAACGACTTGTATACTACAACATGCAGTGGTATCTTTGGGTCACCGGTGGTATCAGAGCAAATGTTGCGACCTTAGGTTGGAAAAAGCCTAGTATAGGGAAGAAACCTGTAGGAGTCTAGTAGAAATAGTAAGGGATTCTCTAGAAATATGGTGATTATTCACATGAGAATAGCAAAACCATATATTTTAGTGCGATAATTCTTTATTATAGCTATTATGACGCATTATCACTACTAATATTCTGCTTTTGTATACAGCCATAATGGCGAACACTTTTCCTAAGAGGACTTTGAGGAAGGTTGAGGGATGGCTCGGCGATCATGATGGACCAATCACAGCTCTCCTGTGTGGGATGCTGAAGGAACTTCATTGTGACCCCCGGATACCTGTTATCAAGTATATCTACTATGATGGGGAAATCTTAGCCAAGTGCAGAGTATCGGTCCAACTACCGAAAAAACTGCTGATGAGTCGTGTAATGCCATACGGAGAAGCCAAAACCATCACCACAACCTACCACATGGGCCTATTCAAGGCAATCCTTGAGATAAGGCAGCACAAGTCAGTAGAACTGCTATGTTCAGAGTTTTCTCATATACCTCATGCCGAGGAAGATGAGGATCCCACTCTGAATCATCTGGTGTTAGCACACAGAAGTCCTGAAGCTGCAGCATAGCACATGGATAGCTGTAAGTTTTTATGGACCACGATGTACCTTTTACACATGAAGATGAGGGGTGAGATTGACCACATGCTAGCTGAGTTCACGGACCCTGATAAAGTCCAAACTCGGATGCGTGATCTAAGGGCACAACCACAACATACTACACCTTTCTTTAGCCTAGACAGCTATGTAGATTTGAGTGACCAGTTGTCCCATAAAGATCCACTCACACCCAACTTTGCCCCACACTATCCACATGTGTCAGCATCATATGAGTCTGGATATGGGGGAGATGATTCCAGGAATCTAGACTGCTCGGAGTCACCATTCGAGAATTCGACTGGTTGGCGTTTCGGGGAACCATTTGGAGATGAAGGAGAACCCATCACTTATGATTTAGAGGATGAAGGAGGCGCGGTTAACCAGAATGTTAACCAAAGCTTTGGGCAGGAAGAGAAAGACACCAACTCCATTTCTTTAGATCTGGAGATGGGATTACCCAAAATATCCCAGTACGTCGTAGGTGAGAGTTCTGGAACCAAGAAAAAGAAGAAGATGATGAGAGGTCAAGTGAGTAGGAATCCTCCATGGATGGCAGAAGAAGGTGAGCTGTATCCCACTGGGGATACATATGAGTCTTTATCCAGCTACTTTGGCATGACAGATCTCTGTCTCGGCACTTCGTCCGATTCAGACTACATACCTATGGGAAGGACCTTCATTCCGGACGGTGTTCGGAAGACAAACCGCTGTACCGGATGGACCCCAGGGATGTACGCGGAGGCGAGTTATGATGACGAGGAGTAGAGCTCCAAGGAAGAATAAAGGAATCTAGGTGGTATTGTAATAGGACGTATTTTTAATTCCTGTTGGCTTGGGCTTTGAGCCAAATAAGTGGTTTATATATACCACATGTAATATATATGTGTGTGTGTTATGTAATATACAAAGTATATGCATAATAAATGTTTGTTTTGTATTTGCTTCTTGATTTCATTGTGTGACTAGTTCTGGGCATTGAGTTGAGCTCAGAAAGCATTTGCATGGTGTAATTATGAGTAATCGCTCTTTGTTACAGGACTAGGGGGAACATGGCGTTAGTAGAAACCGAAGAGGCTCGCAGAGAGCGGGAGGCAAGAGAAAAAGAGGAGGCAGATGCAGCAGCTAGAGCAGAGAATGCACCACCACCACCACACCCAATGATGCACCCAGACTTCCAACAGTATATGAGAGCAATGTAGGAAGATAGGAGGCGTTACCAGGAAAGCCAAAGCAAGAACATGCAAGACTTCTTTACCCACGTCATCAATGATAGGGGTAATGAAGGCAAGGGAGTAACCCTATCAGACTTCCAAAATGCAAGACCATGATACGTCTCTGACGTATCGATAATTTCTTATGTTCCATGCCACATTATTGATGATATCTACATGTTTTATGCATACTTTATGTCATATTTATGCATTTTCCGGCACTAACCTATTAACGAGATGCCGAAGAGCGATTCTTTGTTTTATTTGTTTTTGGTTTCAGAAATCCTAGTAAGGAAATATTCTTAGAATTGGACGAAATCAACGCCCAGGGGCCTATTTTGCCACGAAGCTTCCAGAAGACCGAAGGGAAGACGAAGTGGGGCCACGGGGCGCCGCCACACTAGGGCGGCGCAGCCCAGGAGGGGCCCGCGCAGCCCTAGCATGTGGGGCCCCCGTGACGCCTCCTGACCTGCCCTTCCGCCTACATATAGTCTTCGTCGCGAAACCCCCAGTACCGAGAGCCACGATACGGAAAACCTTCCAGAGACGCCGCCGCCGCCAATCCCATCTCGGGGGATTCAGGAGATCGCCTCCGGCACCCTGCCGGAGAGGGGAATCATCTCCCGGAGGAATCTTCACCGCCATGGTCGCCTCCGGAGTGATGAGTGAGTAGTTCACCCCTGGACTATGGGTCCATAGCAGTAGCTAGATGGTCGTCTTCTCCTTATGTGCTTCATTGTCGGGTCTTGTGAGCTGCCTAACATGATCAAGATCATCTATCTGTAATGCTATATGTTGTGTTTGTTGGGATCCGATGGATAGAGAATACTATGTTATGTTGATTATCAATCTATTATCTATGTGTTGTTTATGATCTTGCATGCTCTCCGTTATTAGTAGAGGCTCTGGCCAAGTTTTTACTCTTAACTCCAAGAGGGAGTATTTATGCTCGATAGTGGGTTCATGCCTCCATTAAATCTGGGACAGTGATAGAAAGTTCTAAGGTTGTGGATGTGCTGTTGCCACTAGGGATAAAACATTGATGCTATGTCCGAGGATGTAGTTATTGATTACATTACGCACCATACTTAATACAATTGTCTGTTGTTTGCAACTTAATACTGGAAGGGGTTCGGATGATAACCTGAAGGTGGACTTTTTATGCATAGATGCATGCTGGATAGCGGTCTATGTACTTTGTCGTAATGCCCAATTAAATCACACTATACTCATCATATCATGTATGTGCATGGTCATGCCCTCTCTATTTGTCAATTGCCCAACTGTAATTTGTTCACCCAACATGCTATTTATCTTATGGGAGAGACACCTCTAGTGAACTGTGGACCCCGGTCCATTCTTTTACATCGAATACAATCTACTGCAATACTTGTTCTACTGTTTTCTGCAAACAATCATCATCCACACTATACATCTAATCCTTTGTTACAGCAAGCCGGTGAGATTGACAACCTCACTGTTTCGTTGGGGCAAAGTACTTTGGTTGTGTTGTGCAGGTTCCACGTTGGCGCCGGAATCCCTGGTGTTGCGCCGCACTACATCTCGCCGCCATCAACCTTCAACGTGCTTCTTGGCTCCTACTGGTTCGATAAACCTTGGTTTCTTACTGAGGGAAACTTACTGCTATACGCATCACACCTTCCTCTTGGGGTTCCCAACAGACGCATGCTGAACGGAAAGACATACGTCAACCACGCGCAGCAAGTAGATTTTCTGACGCCGTTGCCGGGGAGATCAAGACACGCTGCAAGGGGAGTCTCCACATCCAATCTCTTTACTTTGTTTTTGTCTTGCTTTATTTTATTTGCTACTTTGTTTGCTGCATTATATCAAAAACACAAAAAAATTAGTTACTTGTTTTACTTTACTTAATTCCATGCATGTTTTTATTTCACTAGTTAGTCTTAATGGAAAACAACAAAAATATTAGAGATCTCTATAGTATTTATCTTGAGTTAGGACATGAGGTGTTTGAAGAGAAAATTAAAAAACCTATGGAACTTTATATGCGTGCTAATGTCAATGTTATTAGCATGAACTCTTTGAACACTATTATTGCTAATGCTATGGAAGAATTTAAGCTTGGGGAAACTGGTTTTGATGAGCATGATATTTTTAGTCCCCCAAGCATGGAGGAGAAAATTTACTTTGATGATACTTTGCCTCCCATTTATGATGATAGTGGTATTTTAGTGCCACCTACTATGGAGGATAAAGTTTATTATGATTATACTATGCCTCCTATATTTGATGAGAATAAAAATGATAGCTACTTTGTCGAATTTGCTCCCACTATTACTAATAAAAATGACTATGCTTATGTGGAGAGTAATAATTTTATGCATGAGAATCACGATAAGAATGTTGCATTTGATAGTTATATTGTTGAGTTTGCTCATGATGCCACTGGATATAATTATGAGAGAGGAAAATATGGTTGTAGAAATTTTCATGTTACTAAAACACCTCTCTATGTGCTGAAATTTTTGAAGCTACACTTGTTCTATCTTCCTATGCTTGTTACTTTGCTTTTCATGAACTTGTTTATTTACAAGATTCCTATGCATAGGAAGCATGTTAGACTTAAATATGTTTTGAATTTGCTTCTTGATGCTCTCTTTTGCTTCAACTACTATTTCTTGCGAGTGCATCATTAAAACTGCTGAGCCCATCTTAATGGCTATAAAGAAAGAACTTCTTGGGAGATAACCCATGTGTTTATTTTGCTACAGCACTTTTATTTTATATTTGAGTCTTGGAAGTTGTTACTACTGTAGAAACCTCTCCTTATCTTAGTTTTGTGCATTGTTGTGCCAAGTAAAGTCTTTGATAGTAAGGTTCATACTAGATTTGGATTACTGCGCAGAAACAGATTTCTTTGCTGTCACGAATCTGGGCCTAATTCTCTGTAGGTAACTCATAAAATTATGCCAATTTACGTGAGTGATCCTCAGATATGTACGCAACTTTCATTAAATTTTAGCATTTTCATTTGAGCAAGTCTGGTGCCTCAATAAAATTCGTCTTTACGAACTATTCTGTTTTGACACATTCTACCTTTTATTTCGCATTGCCTGTTTTGCTATGTTTGATGGATTTTTCTATTCCATTGACTTTCAGTAGCTTTGTGCAATGTCCAGAAGTGTTAAGAATGATTATGTCACCTCTGAACATGTAAATTTTGATTGTGCACTAACCCTCTAATGAGTTGTTTTGAGTTTGGTGTGGAGGAAGTTTTCAAGGATCAAGAGAGGGAGATGATACAATATGATCAAGGAGAGTGAAAGCTCTAAGCTTGGGGATGCCCGGTGGTTCACCCCTGCATATATCAAGAAGACTCAAGCGTCTAAGCTTGGGGATGCCCAAGGCATCCCCTTCTTCATCGACAACATTATCAGGTTCCTCTAGTGAAACTATATTTTTATTCCATCACATCTTATGTACTTTGCTTGGAGCGTCGGTTTGTTTTTGTTTTTGTTTTGTTTGAATAAAATGGATCCTAGCATTCATTGTGTGGAAGAGAGACACGCTCCGCTGTTGCATATGGACAAATATGTTCTTAGGCTTTACTCATAATATTCATGGCGAAGGTTGAATCTTCTTCGTTAATTTGTTATATGGTTGGAAACGGAAAATGATACATGTAGTAATTGCTAAAATGTCTTGGATAATGTGATACTTGGAAATTGTTGTGCACATGATTAAGCTCTTGCATCATATACTTTGCACCTATTAATGAAGAAATACATAGAGCTTGCTAAAATTTGGTTTGCATAATTGGTCTCTCTAAGGTCTAGATAATTTCTAGTATTGAGTTTGAACAACAAGGAAGACGGTGTAGAGTCTTATAATGCTTACAATATGTCTTTTATGTGAGTTTTGCTGCACCGGTTCATCCTTGTGTTTGTTTCAAATAAACCTTGCTAGCCTAAGCCTTGTATCGAGAGGGAATACTTCTCATGCATCCAAATCCTTGAGCCAACCACTATGCCACTTGTGTCCACCATACCTACCTACTACATGGTATTTCTCCGCCATTCCAAAGTAAATTGCTTGAGTGCTACCTTTAAATTTCTATCCTTTATCTTTGCAATATATAGCTCATGGGACAAATAGCCTAAAAACTATTGTGGTATTGAATATGTACTTATGCACTTTATCTCTTATTAAGTTGCTTGTTGTGCGATAACCATGTTCCTGGGGACGACATCAACTACTCTTTGTTGAATATCATGTGAGTTGCTATGCATGTCCGTCTTGTCTGAAGTAAGGGAGATTTACCACTCATTTAATGGTTAGAGCATGCATAATGTTAGAGAAGAACATTGGGCCGCTAACTAAAGCCATGATCCATGGTGGAAGTTTCAGTTTTGGACAAATATCCTCAATCTCATATGAGAAAATTAATTGTTGCTACATGCTTATGCATAAAAGAGGAGTCCATTATCTGTTGTCTATGTTGTCCCGGTATGGATGTCTAAGTTGAGAATAATCAATAGCGAGAAATCCAATGCGAGCTTTCTCCTTAGACCTTTGTACAGGCGGCATAGAGGTACCCCTTTGTTGTAGGGATTCGTTGCATAGAAAACAAAAAATTTCCTACCGCGAGAACGCAATCCAAGCCAAGATGCAATCTAGAAGATGGGAGCAACGAGGGGATGAACGAGACTAACCCTTGAAGATTTCCAAAGCCTATAAGAGTAGGCTCTTATTGCTGCGGTAGACGATCACTTGCCGCTTGCAAAAGCGCATAGAAGATCTTGATCACGGTGCCACAATTGGGCAGCACCTCCGTACTCGGTCACACGTTCGGTGTTGATGAAGACGACGTCCTTCTCCCCGTTCCAGCGGGCAGCGGAAGTAGTAGCTCCTCCTTGAATCCGGCAGCACGACGGCGTGGTGGCGGTGGCGATGGAGAACTCCGGCGGAGCTTCGCTAAGCGTTGCGGGAGAGGTGGAGGAGAGGGGGCGGCTAGGGTTTGGGAGAGGGGTTGGCCGGCCACTATGGGGTGCGGCCTCCTTGAGGGCTTCTGGTGGCCGGCCCCCTCCCCTATGCCCCTCATTATATAGGCGGAAGCCCTAAGAGTTGTAGTCCAAGTCTTCGAATAAGACCCCAACACCAAAACTTCCCAAAGGTGGGAAATCTACTCAAGGGGGGAGTCCTACCCAAGGTGGGACTCCCACCTTTTCCTCAGGTGGGGTGGCTGGCCACCTCAGGTGGAGCCCACCTGGGACTCCTCCCTTAGGGTTTGGCCGGCCAAGCTTGTGGAGTCCCTCCGGGACTCCACCTTCCATAGTGCCTTTCTTCCGGACTTTTCTAGAACCTTCTAGAACCTGCCATAAATGCACCGGATCATTTCCAAACTTGGAATATGACTTCCTATATATGAATCTTATTCTCCGGACCATTCCGGAACTCCTCGTGATGTCCGGGATCCCATCCGAGACTTCGAACAATACTTCGAACTCCATTCCATATTCAAGTTCTACCATTACAACATCAAACCTTAAGTGTGTCACCCTACGGTTCGCGAACTATGTGGACATGGGTGAGAACTCTCTCCTACCAATAACCAATAGCGGGATCTGGAGATCCATAATGGCTCCCACATATTCAACGATGACTTTAGTGATCGAATGAACCATTCACATACGATACCAATTCCCTTTGTCACGCGATATTTTACTTGTCCGAGGTCTGATCATCGGTATCACTCTATACCTTGTTCAACCTCGTCTCCTGACAAGTACTCTTTACTCGTACCGTGGTATGTGGTCTCTTATGAACTTATTCATATGCTTGCAAGACATTAGACGACATTCCACCGAGAGGGCCCAGAGTATATATATCCGTCATCGGGATGAACAAATCCCACTGTTGATCCATATGCATCAACTCATACTTTCCGGATACTTAATCCCACCTTTATAACCACCCATTTACGTAGTGGCGTTTGATGTAATCAAAGTACCTTTCCGGTATAAGTGATTTACATGATCTCATGGTCATAAGGACTAGGTAACTATGTATCGAAAGCTTATAGCAAATAACTTAATGACGTGATCTTGTGCTACGCTTAATTGGGTGTGTCCATTACATCATTCATATAATGACATAACCTTGTTATTAATAACATCCAATGTTCATGATCACGAAACCATGATCATCTATCAATCAACAAGCTAGCTATACAAGAGGCTTACTAGGGACTCCTTGTTGTTCACATAACACACATGTATCAATGTTTCGGTTAATACAATTATAGCATGGTATGTAAACATTATCATAAACACAAAGATATATAATAACCATTTATTATTGCCTCTTGGGCATATCTCCAACATTTGTGACACTTGGTTAAAACATATGTATTTCGATGATAATCCCGGTAATCCAAGCTAATTAGGACAAGGTGCGGGCACTATTAGTATACTATGCATGAGGCTTGCAACTTGTAAGATATAATTTACATAACACATATGCTTTATTACTACCGTTGACAAAATTGTTTCTTGTTTTCAAAATCAAAGCTCTAGCACAAATGTAGCAATCAATGCTTCCCTCTGCGAAGGGCCTTTCTTTTACTTTTATGTTGAGTCAGTTCACCTATTTCTCTCCACCTCAAGAAGCAAACACTTGTGTGAACTGTGCATTGATCCTACATACTTGCATATTGCACTTGTTATATTACTTTACATTGACAACTATCCATGAGATATACATGTTATAAGTTGAAAGCAACCGCTGAAACTTCATCTTCCTTTGTGTTGCTTCAATACCTCTACTTTGAATTATTGCTTTATGAGTTAACTCTTATGCAAGACTTATTGATGCTTGTCTTGAAGTACTATTCATGAAAAGTCTTTGCTTTATGATTCAGTTGTTTACTCATGTCATTACCATTGTTTTGATCGCTGCATTCATTACATATGCTTACAATAGTATGATCAAGGTTATGATGGCATGTCACTCTAGAAATTATCTTTGTTATCGTTTACTGCCGGGACGACGAAACTAAGCTTGGGGATGCTGATACGTCTCCGACGTATCGATAATTTCTTATGTTCCATGCCACATTATTCATGATATCTACATGTTTTATGCATACTTTATGTCATATTTATGCATTTTCCGGCACTAACCTATTAACGAGATGCCGAAGAGCCGATTCTTTGTTTCTGCTGTTTTTGGTTTCAGAAATCCTAGTAAGGAAATATTCTCGGAATTGGAAGAAATCAACGCCCAGGGGCCTATTTTGCCACGAAGCTTCCAGAAGACCGAAGGGAAGACGAAGTGGGGCCACGAGGCGCCGCCACACTAGGGCGGCGCGGCCCAGGAGGGGCCCGCGCGGCCCTAGCGTGTGGGGCCCCCGTGACGCCTCCTGACCTGCCCTTCCGCCTACATATAGTCTTCGTCGCGAAACCCCCAGTACCGAGAGCCACGATACGGAAAACCTTCCAGAGACGCCGCCGCCGCCAATCCCATCTCGGGGGATTCAGGAGATTGCCTCCGGCACCCTGCCGGAGAGGGGAATCATCTCCCGGAGGACTCTTCACCGCCATGGTCGCCTCCGGAGTGATGAGTGAGTAGTTCACCCCTGGACTATGGGTCCATAGCAGTAGCTAGATGGTCGTCTTCTCCTTATGTGCTTCATTGTCGGGTCTTGTGAGCTGCCTAACATGATCAAGATCATCTATCTGTAATGCTATATGTTGTGTTTGTTGGGATCCGATGGATAGAGAATACTATGTTATGTTGATTATCAATCTATTATCTATGTGTTGTTTATGATCTTGCATGCTCTCCGTTATTAGTAGAGGCTCTGGCCAAGTTTTTACTCTTAACTCCAAGAGGGAGTATTTATGCTCGATAGTGGGTTCATGCCTCCATTAAATGCGGGACGAAGGATGTAGAAAGTTCTAAGGTTGTGGATGCGCTGTTGCCACTAGGGATAAAACATTGATGCTATGTCCGAGGATGTAGTTATTGATTACATTACGCACCATACTTAATGCAATTGTCTGTTGTTTGCAACTTAATACTGGAAGGGGTTCGGATGATAACCTAAAGGTGGACTTTTTAGGCATAGATGCATGCTGGATAGCGGTCTATGTACTTTGTCGTAATGCTCAATTAAATCTCACTATACTCATCATATCATGTATGTGCATGGTCATGCCCTCTCTATTTGTCAATTGCCCAACTGTAATTTGTTCACCCAACATGCTATTTATCTTATGGGAGAGACACCTCTAGTGAACTGTGGACCCCGGTCCATTCTTTTACATCGAATACAATCTACTGCAATACTTGTTCTCTTGTTTTTACGCAAACAATCATCATCCACACTATACATCTAATCCTTTGTTACAGCAAGCCGGTGAGATTGACAACCTCGCTGTTTCGTTGGGGCAAAGTACTTTGGTTGTGTTGTGCAGGTTCCACGTTGGCGCCGGAATCCCTGGTGTTGCGCCGCACTACATCTCGCCGCCATCAACTTTCAACGTGCTTCTTGGCTCCTACTGGTTCGATAAACCTTGGTTTCTTACTGAGGGAAACTTACTGCTGTACGCATCACACCTTCCTCTTGGGGTTCCCAACGGACGCGTGCTGAACGGAAAGACATACGTCAACCACGCGCAGCAGACCACTACCTTTTACATCAGCTCCAGAACCAATGGACGCTGAAGATTGGCTTATGGATACGGAACGGAAGCTGAAGACCGTTGGTTGCAACGATGAGGAGAAGATTAGATACACTACTTATCTGTTGTCAGGACCAGCAGCGTCATGGTGGGAGAATCTTGTAGCAGTACACCCTCCAGATAAGGTGTTCACCTGGGAGGAGTTCAAGAAGAAGTTCCGGGATGCCCATGTTCCGGACAGCGTGGTGGAGCTGAAGAAGCGGGAGTTTGACGAACTACGACAGAATACTGCACCCATCATGCAGTATGTTCGGGATTTCAACAGGCTATCCAGGTATGCACCTGAGGATGTTGATACGGAGGAGAAAAGGAAGAAGCGGTTCATGAAAGGCATGAATCCATACATGAAGATGCAACTAAGGTTGGCACGGACTGCTGAATTCCAGGAACTGATTGACTCGGCAATCACTTTCGAGGATGATTACCGGCAAGTCCAAGAGGACAGGAGGAAGAGGGCTCGTATTGAGCCAAGGAAGTACCCAATTAGTAAACCAATACCTGATCGGAGTTTCAAACCCCTATACCGACCTACTACTGGTAATCAATACAACCGGGAGGTCGAGTCGAATCCAATCAACCGGATAAATGCGCAACAATTGTGGCCTAAGGGGTCATATGCAGAAGGATTGTCAGAAACCCAGGATCATTTGTTATGGTTGTGGGAAGGATGGACACATCAAGCCGGATTGTCCAAACAAGGCGTCTTGGAGAGGACAGAGCTCAGGAGGACGAGGTGGAAACAACAACAACAACAACAAACGCAACAACAACAACAACCGCAACTACAACAACAATAACAACAAGAGGGGAAAGCCTTATGGAAAGCTGAATTGCACATCTTTGGAACAAGCGGAAGAGTCGGATCAAACAGTCTTAGGTACGCTAAGCATTCTTACTCATCCTGGCAAAGTATTATTTGATACTGGAGCAACCACATCATTTCTTGCATTGGAGTTTGTGGAAAAATTCGGGCTTAGATGTTCTGAGTTAGAAACCCCTATAACTGTTCTATCCGCGGGGGGGACGATCTTAGTAACCCACGTGAAAGAAGCACAAGTCCTAACCATATGTGACTGTGTGTATTTCGCGGACCTATTCATCATACCCATGAAGGACATATCTGTCATCCTAGGGATGGATTGGTTGACAGAGAATGGAGCGGTAATTAACTGTGGAGACAAAACAGTATCACTTCGCAACTCCATCGGAGGTCGAATAGTGTTCCAAGGAGATAAGTACAGTGAGTTGGAGATAGGATTGGAACTCAATAGTCTGAAGGAGGTGAGGATTGAAGATATTCCTGTAGTGAATGAGTTTCAAGATGTATTTCCTAAGGAACTACCGAGGATGCCACCCGATAGGGAGATAGAATTCACAATCGATCTGATTCCAGGCACTGCACCAATAGCTCAACCACCATATAAGATGGGGCCAAAGGAATTAGTGGAACTGAAAGCTCAGATTGATGAGTTAGAACAGAAGGGATTCATTCAAGAAAGTGTGTCACCATGGGGTACACCAGTTATTTTTGTGGATAAAAGAGATGGAGGAAAGAGAATGTGTGGAGATTACAGAAATTTGAACAATGTAACTATCAAGAACAAGTATCCTTTACCTAGAATCCAAGATCTTTTTGATCAAGTTCAAGGAGCTGGAGTCTTCTCGAAGATAGATTTAAGGTCAGGATACCATCAAATCAAGATCAAGAAGGAGGATGTACCAGAAACAGCGTTCGTATCAAGGTATGGACACCATGAATACTTGGTTGTACCATTTGGACTAACAAATGCACCAGCAATTTTCATGAATTTGATGAACAAGATATTCATGAAGTACTTGGACAAGTTTGTGATAGTGTTCATAGATGATATTCTAATCTACTCCAAAGATAAAGAAGAACATGCGAAGCATTTGAAGATAGTTCTGCAAATTTTGAGAGAACATCAGCTGTATGCAAAGTTCAGCAAGTGCAAATTTTGGTTAGATAGTGTTGAATTTCTTGGACATGTCATAACCAAAGAAGGCATAGCGGTGAATCCAAGCAAGGTTCAGTCCGTATTGGAATGGAAATCACCTAAAAATGCTAAGGAGATACGAGGATTTCTTGGTATGGCAGGCTATTATCGGAGATTCATAGAGGGATTTTCAAAGATTGCCGGACCAATGACCAAGTTACTCAAGAAAAATACTCCATTTGAGTGGACGGATGAGTGTGAAGCCAGCTTCCAAACACTCAAAGATAAGTTAACCACAGCACCGGTGTTAGCAGTTCCTGAACCTGGAAAGGATTACACGGCGTATTGTGATGCTTCCAAGAATGGACTTGGATGTGTTCTTATGCAAGACCGGAAAGTAATAGCTTATGGCTCAAGATAGTTGAAACCACATGAACACAACTACCCAGTCCATGATCTAGAGTTAGCGGCAGTTGTGTATGCTTTAAAGAGTTGGAGACAATTTTTATATGGATCCAAGTGTGAGTTATACACCGATCATAAAAGTTTGAAATATTTCTTCACTCAGAAGGAATTACACATGAGACAGAAAAGATGGTTAGAGTTGATTAAGGATTATGACCTTACAATCAATTATACACCAGGCAAGGCTAACGTAGTAGCAGATGCTTCAAGCAGGAAGAGCACGGAAAACCAACCTACGGAATGGGAGATTCCAAAGGAACTTCGGAAAGAGCTAGAGGATGCTCAGATTTTGTTTATCCAAGGTGATGTTAAGGGAAGTATAGCAACCATGAGGATTATGGATGAGATGTACTCAGACTTGAAGTATGAGATTATCCGGAAACAAGCGGATGATTTGTTCATCCAAGAAGAAATCAAGAGGATTGGAGAAGGAAGACCATCGGAATTCCATCTAGGGGATTTTGATTCATTATACTTTCAGAAAAGGATATGCGTACCGGATGATCCAGAAGTGAAGTCAATCATATTAAAGGAAGCACATGAAACCCCTTATTCAATACATCCGGGAAGTACTAAGATGTATATGGATTTGAAGGAGATGTTCTGGTGGAACAACATGAAAAGAGAAATAGCACAATATGTCTCGGAATGTCATACATGTCAACGAGTGAAGGCAGAACATCAGAGTCCTGCGGGATTACTCAAACCACTAGGGATACCGGAGTGGAAATGGGATGAAATCGGAATGGATTTTGTTACTGGTCTACCAATGACTAGTAAGAAGAAGGATATGATATGGGTAATAGTGGACATGCTTACCAAGAGTGCCCATTTCATAGCCATAAATACAAAGGATACTGCAGAAAAGCTTGTGGATATATATGTGAAGGAGATTGTGAGTAAGCATGGAGTACCCAAGAAAATAGTCTCAGATAGAGGTTCAATTTTCACATCAGCGTTTTGGAAACAACTCCAAGAAGCTTTGGGATCCAAGTTGGATTTCAGTACGGGATATCATCCACAAACCGGAGGACAAACCGAAAGAACCAATCAGATACTTGAGGACATGCTTAGAGCCTGTGCTCTGAACTTTGGAGGTTCATGGGAGGACCATTTACCTTTAGCGAAATTCTCATATAACAATAGTTATCAGAGTAGCATCCAAATGGCACCGTACGAAGCATTGTACGGAAGGAAGTGTCGATCACCAATTTGTTGGTTTGAAACCGGAGAAAACAAGGAGTTTACACCGGACTACATCAAGGAGAGACAAGAAGTCATCGAGGTGATCCGGGATAGACTCAAAATAGCTCAGAGTCGTCAGAAGAGTTACGCCGACTTAAAAAGAAGAGATTGGGAACCGAAAGTGGGAGACATGGTATATTTAAAGGTTAGCCCAATGAAAGGACTTAAGAGGTTCGGAGTGAAAGGAAAATTAAGTCCTCGATATATAGGACCATTTAAGATACTCAGTCAGAATCGAGGAACAGCTTTTGAGTTGGAGTTACCAGCACAACTAAGTCAAGTCCACAATGTGTTTCATGTATCACAACTCAGAAAATGTTTGAAAGCACCGGATGATCCTATCACATATGAAGAAATAGAATTGCAATCCGACCTAACTTATGTGGAAAGACCGGAAAAGATTCTAGAAGTACAATGGAAGAAGTTAAGAAACAGAGCAATCAAATACTGCAAAGTTCAATGGCAACATCATCCTGAGCGAGAAGCAACTTGGGAAACGGAAGAAGAACTCAGGAAGTCTTACCCCGAGATGTTCAGGTACCCATCTTAACTTCGGGACGAAGTTTCTGTTAAGGGGGAGAGGCTGTAATAACCCAGAACATAGGAACAACGAAGGGTAGATTTAGAAACGGGATGTGCATTTCATCGCAAAACGGGGGAAATTTTCGCGCCTTATTGCAACTAAACCTAAGAGGGATCGAGGTTCTCTCTCATTTTGCACTTAGGATTAGGCAATGTGAGTTAGGGCAATTTCGACATGATCTCTTTTGTATCTTATTACTTTGGGGAATTATTGCATTTGACAAGTGTTAACACATTTAACAATAAGCATCACACAATAAAGAATGAATTCATAATTCAAACACAACTTATAAATTCAAATGACTTTGAATTTCAAATTGAATCTCAAATACAATATTTAATCAAGAATATAAATATTACATAAGACAAAAGCTCATAAACAAAACTTGAGCTTTATTGATACATAACACAAATTACAAAGTCTTTACAATATTCTTGATACAAGAATTGAGGAATAATAACAGAAATAAAAAGGGAAAATTACAAGTTGGTTCTAAACTAAAATCTAGACTAAATGACTTGAGGATGATCTTTTGGCCATAATTCACTTCAAACCTGTAAAACAAATAACAAGTGCTAGACCAGAATGTAAGTGTTAGAAAATTCAGTTTGGACAGTTAGCACAAATCACAGAAATTCAGTTTGGACAGTGAATACTGTCACTGCACACTTGTGCTTGTCCAAATTCCTGGATAGCACAAGATAAGACCAAGGCAGACCAAAACTGAGCAGCCACAGGGGCTCAAGTTTCAGCATATGAGGGTTGTTGCTAACCAAGCAACAACAAGGCAATGCAAGGGATGAGTCACAAAGTAACCAGGCCTTGTGTGTCATGGCCAGAGTAGCAGTAGGGAGCATATAAATAGAACCCAAACCCTAGAACCCTGACAGTCGACAGATAAGATAATTCACCAGGTAAGGGTGAAGCTAGAGCCAACACAAGTTCATCCAATTCATACTCAAGAACAGCACCAACACACAACCACTTAGCCACCAGGAATCATGGTGACCTGAGAAGATCAACCAGAGCCTGGAGGTGAAGGGCTGTGCACAAAACCACAAGTCTGCAACAACCAAATATTTCACTCTAGGAGCTGGAACAAGGTATACCAAGTTCCTGGACAGATCCAATGGATCTGATCCATAAATTATGCATGATATAATCATGGGATTGAGCAGATGCTCAAGTGGGTAGATCATCACTTGGTTTTCACCAAGGATTACTGCCAGTTTAAAAGCCACTAAAAATGGAAATCATCTAGATACAGATCTTGTACACAGAAGCTAGCAACCATGCACAGATGCACACACTAGCCAGATCATATGCACAGATAGCACCAGTAGATGTATTGCAAGGATTAGCAGCTAATAAAGACTACACAGTAAATCCTAAGTATGTAACCATCAGTAAACCCTAGATTTCATCAGGCAAGCATATTGGCATTCATATCTAGTATGATCCCCAAATATGCAAGCAAAGGTTGAGTAGCCACAAGATCCAATCAAATAAGTGAGCAACCAATCAGTAGCAAGGCTACTGAGGTCATATCACACTTAGCACCATTTAAAATAAAGCCAACTATAGCACATCATTATCCAGAAATGGATTCAGATTCATTTGCTTGCTAAACAATCATGAATAGCCAATTCATATACAAGCAAGACATTTAAATCATCACTGCATAAGCAGTTCATTATGAATCAATTTAATTCAAGCATGAATTTATTACAGATCCATGCTTAGTACTAACAGTAGCATACTGTTAAGCAACACAGTACCAACCACTAGATCATAGCCACTGGATCAAGTCCAGTAAGCTTGAATGAGCAACAGCACAAGTAAGCAGTAGCATAGTGATGCTTGAGCATCAGCATCAACAAGGAAAATGAATCACTTAGCCACAGAATTAATCAGCAAGCCATCACTGACATTTAATTGATCAAATGGATCAATTGAATCTAGCCAAGCCACACAGATAAGCTAGCCAATAAGCAATGGATGATCCAATGGATCATTAGCTTACACAGGAAGCACATAAGCATTTCACAAACACCACTGGCACTCACAAGTGTCACCGATGCACCACAGTACACCTAGACAAGCAAGCATAACATGCCAGTAAGCACAAGCAAGCCCATAAGCAAGTACAGCATGGCATAGCAAGCTCTTAAGCAAGCACATCAGAGCATAGCAAGACTAGAGCAGGCTAGGAGCAACAGATAAGCAAACAGAGCATGTACAGCAAGCAAGGCAACACTGGCCAGTACCAGAAAGGGGTGCCTTTGCCATGAGCTTGCAGCAAATAGGAGAATAGGCAGATTAAGCAGCCATGGCAGAGCTCTATGTGATCACAGGATCACCAGAGAGCAACAGAACACGAGGAGGAAGAAGTACGGTAGCAAGGGAGGCGCACAGGCATGGAGAAGAGAAGGAGGAGGTGAAGAAACTTACACGCGCCTGGAAGCAGAAGCTAGGGCATGGCGAGGCAGTGCTCGCGCGGCCATAGCAGCTGCAAAGCCAGGGTAGGCGCCGACGTTACGCCGGCGAACACAAACACCATCACCGTAGAAGAGCACCAGAGACGACGGCACAGGTACTGCAAGCAGCACCTGCGCCAGGTCAATCTCAGGGGCGCACACGTCGACGGCGAGGACGAGGGCTCGCCGGAGATCGTCAATCGCCAGAGGCGATTCTCCACGAGATCCAGAGAGGGGCGATTTGCCAGGAGAGGAAGAGATGGGGGAAACCACGCGGACAGATCGGTAGATCTTCTCACGGCGGTCCCAATTTGGTAAGTGGCTAGGGCAGGGGAGCATGAAGATGGCCGGAGAGTGGCGGCGGCCATGGCGGCGACGCCATCGCCACGAGAGACGCGAGAGAGAGTTAGGGTTAGGGACGAGCGAGTGAGAGAGACGAGTGAGGAGCGAGGTGGGCCGCTTCGGCGCCACCGACCCATAATGGGACATGCCTTAGTGGGCTGTCCCATGGGCCTTAGTTAAGTGGGCTGGCCCAATAGGGGTCAGGGGGCATTTTGGTCTTTTTTACTTTTTAGAAAAAGACCAGAATTTCACCAATTTTTAGTAAATAAAATACAACTCTAAAAATCCATTAAAAATTGGATTAATGAATGAAAAATAAATCTTAACCAGAATAAAATATGAAATAGAATTTAAGAAACAAATTCAAAATTATGAATTTTAAGAATTTAAATAATAACTTGGAATTTTCAACTATTATTTCCTTGTATTTAAAATTCAAGGAAAAATCTCAAATAAGTTCAAATACTTATTTTCAAACATTTCAAAATGAAATTCTACTATTCCAAGTCATTTCTATTGAAAAGGGTATTTTTCCAAGAAAAATACTATATTCCTTTTTATTCCAAAAACTATAGAGGTAACTCTATGATTTCAAATTATTTTTGGAATGAGTAAAGGAATCACCAAGTAAAGTAGTTTTACTTTGAAGTATCTTACTTTATGTGAATTAAAATGGTTTACACTTTTAAATCAATTGCAAGTTACTGCCAAAGGCATAAATCTTAACTCAACCCTAAATTGCTATAACTCAGCGGGGTAAAGGGATTCAACATAAAATAATACATCCATGATTGCATTATTTGGATTTTATAACATTGTCCTGCAGGACAATGATGCTTCTTACAGAACCCGAGGTCCAGGTTCCATCAACTGCATTGAACTGCACTATCTCGCAGTCTACAGGCAAGTTCACCCTTGCTCATGTCAACTTGATTATTTTCTACTACTTTAATGCAAAGCTATATACTTATCATTCCTGCATCGCAAATGAAATGTTACTTTCCAACTATGAATATGACTATGTGGCTGGCAATGGAACCATGGTATGTGTTGATATGGTGGAGGTTCCATTGCATGGGTTATATCACCCTAGGATTAATTACCAATGCCGTCCAGTGATTCTAGGCCGTACAAACCGCGTTGACCATGAGATCTATAATGGCTCTGGGGAAGCCAGCCGTATCTTTTCCCTTCTGCACGCCAACGGATTGGTAGAGCTGGTGGGGTGTTGGAGGCACTGCCGCAATAGGTTGGGATATCCTTTTAAATCCCCATCCATTAGTGATGATAAGCTCTACGATCTATGAAGGATTGTCCGGAGTACACCGTGAGTAAAGTCGTATTATCGGGAGAAGTCTACTGGGGGTGTACGGTTGGACAAAAGGGTGGGTTTGCAGTCGCGGAGAAGGCGGTGTGGGCTTGGATTTTCATACCTGGCCTCACACCAAAGGAAGTGTGAACGGGGGCAAGTCCCTGCGGATGGAAAAAGGGGTGGAATCTCTTATGGGAAAAGTAACATACCTCTGCAGAGTGTATCAAATTGTGGCTGTCACTCCTTGTTCCGGGAAGGGAACTGCGAACGCGGCAGGAAAGAAACTCCACGAAGTTCTAGTCAACCTGTGAAGACCGACGGGCATAGTTTTCATAATAAAAGCAACCTTTTGAAGAAATGATTTCAAAACATGCATTGACCTGCGATTTCCTGATCAATGGTCGTAGCTAGTGCATCAAACACCTTTTTACTCTTTTAGAACTTGCTGAGTACCTCTGTACTCACTTTCTTTCGACACCCTTGCTAGACTGTGATCCGGAAGTGGAGGCCATCAACGATGGAGCACCAGAAGGAAGTTACGAGCTGGTCTACGAGGAACCTGATCTTACTGGCGGAGTGGAAGGAGTAGACTATGGGATAGTCTACGGACCAGATGACACGGAGGTGGAGGAGTAGTGACATACCCTAGCATCATAGAGCCGAGCAACGTAGAACTTACCTAAATAAGTTGTTGAGCTCTCTTTATATTTGTTATAAGTTGTAATCATACTTAAGTAGTATCTTAGGGTGTTCTCATAGGACCTGTGAGAATACCAACTTGTTAAGACAATGTTTGTAATAAAGTATGGAGTGTTATGACCTGCAATGTTTCTGTTGTACCACTCTGAGGGATATGGCAGATTGTGAAGAAGTCCCTTCACAAAGATCATATCAACGACTTATATACTACAACATGCAGTGGTATGCTGGGTCACCGCAGCTAGCCTCGCACCTGCAAACCAGACAGAGTTCACGGCGCCGAATATCTCGATAGGGCAGAACCACGGAAGAAAACAAACTCAAGAAGGCATGCGTGAACCTGTCGGGCGTGGGAGGCGAGGGCTCTACCCGCGGCGCCTGTGGCGGCCGAAGAAGGCGGCTACGGCGCCCTGCGAGAGGGAGGTTCTCGGAGTCGAAATTGGTGGCGAGGCGGGAAGGGCCACGAGAGCGACCGCAAGGCCAGCCGCCAGACACATATGGTCTCGCGCATCCCTCGTCTGTGGGATGCTTCGAGGTAACCGAGAGGAGGGGAAGCGGAGGAGAGGTGCCTGAGATTCGGAGGCCTGGCCGGCGGTGCGAGGGGATGGCCGGGGAGATGGGTGTCAGAGGCGGCGGCGCGATTGGATCGCGGGGGAGAGAACGATTTGGGTGGAGGAGAACGAGAGAGAGGAGTTTGGAGGGTCGAGGGAGAGGTTTCCGCGAGTGGGGCTGGACACACGATCGAACGGTGGAATTTGCCCGCGGTAGATTGGATGGACATGATGGTTTCAATGACGACCACCAAGTGCGTTGAGTGTCAAACGACCAACTTTTATCTACACTACTTAAAAAGAAGGAACATGTTCGTTATTGTGCCAATTCTCAATACGTCAAATCTTTCGTCGTTCTTTGGTCGAGCTTCTATTCACTCGCCCCGCACGCGTCCAGATGGGCCAAGCACCAAGGTCCAACTTCTCCTTCCTCTAATATGGTGCCGTTCTCTAGTTTCCAGGGTTCCTGCAATTCGAACGCCGCCGCCACCACAGGCTACTCCGGCCGCCTCCCCGCCACACACGCCGCTGATAGACTCCGTAGCGGACCTATGTTCCAACCTCTCCGCCCTCCGTCCTCCGCGCCGCTACTTCTGAAGGCGCGTTCTGGAGGCGCTTGCAGACCCGGGGTCAAAGGCCGCCATCGAAGTTTCTGAAGGCCGTTGAGTTCCTCCTCCCGCACCTCCTTCCTCTCCTCCTCCCCGACACCGCCATGACGGAGGAGCGCCGAGCCTGATCGTGCCCTCCCCTCCCCAGCCAGATCGGGAGGCACCGGATCCGGCGCCGCACCCCACCTCCGGTCCATCACTGATAGCAGCATCACCGGACCTCAACGCCGGCCAGATATCCCATGGCCTCCCTCCAACCACGACCACACCTCGGATGGGTCTCACAAGACTCACTCCTCGCCATCTGCATCATACTCCCTGCAGTTGGTTCTCGAGCTCCATCTTCCCTGTCGCTCGTACCACACATGCGTGTGGATTCTGCCATCCTGGGGTTCCAGGTACGGCCTTTACAGTGATTTAGCCCTTACATGATGTGGTTTCTGCACTACCTGCCGGTTTATGTTTGGCATCACCACAACAATAACGCATAGGTGGGAAATCTACACCACAACTCAGTCAACATGAAAATGGCAATACATTATAGATATCACAGCCATGGTAGTTAGAAGCGTGCGAGGCTGCTGGTTATGTTGACATTGCATCCTTTCAGGCAAGACCAAGTTTTGTGGTAAAGAAATGCATGGGTAGAAATAGTAGATGTTGTTTATATATTCAGGTGGAGACTGATGAGACTTCAGTATCTCCTAATTGGATTTATGCATTACCATACAGACACATGGACATGTTGTTCTTTGATCTCAGCTTGGCCTGATTGAATGTGCTTGTTTTTTTAGTCACTTGATCGACTTTGTGTGTTTTGCAGGGCGAGTGATAGTTGCGGGAGGTAAACAAGAGAGAATGGGAGACCATGACTGGGGATGACCTGCTGTGGGCGATTGTGAGGACTACATTGAATCCTTCAAGGTCTACGATGGATGTTTGGGTAAACCGATCAGAATGAAGTGACTTTGAGATGATCGAGGAGGATTAATTTGCTAACTTGCTCCTTTTGTCACTCCGAATTCATAAATTCAAATATTTGATTCTCCTTGGGGACACAAAATGCTTGCAGCGCCCCTTAGTGTAGCTTAAATCTGTTATATTATCTTACAAAGAGCATGTCCTTGGAATAATCGCAATAGTAGACCAGAATTGTTTGAGAACCCCTATTTGGCCATTAATCAGTTGGTAATTTCTGAAATACACGATCTAATTTCCCCTGTACATGACCCTAATTATTTAATGACAGGTGACAACTCGGTTTGTTTATGAAAGTAACCATGAAGCAAGTCTTAGTTTCTATCCGTTCATGACGCTAGAATGGCTGTTTTTATTGACATAAATCTATCTGAAATCCTCAATTTGTAAGGAATTTCAGAACATATCAACGGATACAATTGAATGCATCAGGGCAGCTTAGTGATCACTATATTAATATGCCAGGATACATTCACGGACTATAAGTGCTTAACTGAATGTTTGAATTATTTTCATGAAAAAATGGAGTTGCGGCAAATATGCTATATATGGAGTGCTATGCGATTTGTGGTGTGTGGTGATTTAATGATAGCGAGTGAAAGTGTGTTTGTGTAAGGCGTGTCGTTGTCATGAGTACGTGGAGTGGTTGAGTGGGAGTGTGGTTATATGTCCAGAAAGTTGTAGTTGATCTTCTTATCGCTGATGAATGAACTAAACGGTCATCCCCTGATCAGGTTTACTACGACTCGCATGACGCTGTGTGGTGCCGGCGAGGAGGACCAAGCAAGAAGTGGACTATCAGCCTTCGAGTTTCCTATCAGCCTTCGAGTTTCCTATCACCTTGACATTGAGAAGATGCCACCCCAATTAAGCCGTCTCTGCACTACAGGTATACCAATGATATTATGGTGGCTAGGTATTTACGATTATCTATGGTTCAACACAATGTTTTGAGAAAGTTACAGTTGTTCAGACTAACAACTCAATCGGCGATTCTAAGTAGTGAGGTTTTGGTGATTCTGCAAACACCTGCCATCCTCGATCTCTAGGTGACTGCCAGTGACTGAAGTTAGTGCATCCAAAGGTTGATGCAAGAATATGTTTGCATTACGTAGTTGCATAGACAGACAAATTACATGAATTCAGCTCATCGTGTGTGTGCATGGCATTTCCCCTTTTTGAAACCAAGGCAGGAGCTCTGTTACTCTGTGGTAGAAGTGATAATGAAAAGTGTATTCACAAAACATAAGACCTGCTTGTAGAGTGAAGATTCTCAAGTAGAGTATCATATTCCTCTGTTATGCTGCATTTCCGATACCAATATTTCTTACCTAGCTCGCGACTAGAGGGGAAGCAATAACTGGCATCAACACTTTAAGGTCAGAGCGTATTTCGAGGATATATGTACTCATGCAACAACTGAGATTTTGCTAGAGTATCTTATTTTAGTTACAGCATGGTGCACAAATGCTTAAACCCCTGAGGAGATCAGGTTCTTATGACTGTTTGTATGACTAAATTAATCTTCTAAAAACAAATTTGTGATGCCAGTTGTTGTTGTTCTGAATATGCGAAAAATGCTTTGTCAGATTCAGTGTTACCGCTGAAATCATTTACCTTTCGAAAGCTTTAATTATATTGCCTTTTCTTGTGCATGAAGATTGGTCATATATTTTTTTCCTTCACGTTACCTTTGAGGAAAAGATATAATTGATGGTGTTAACCTTCCACACGTTAACTGTTTACGACAAAGAATATATATGAGTCATACTTCTTTGATCTGATTCAGCTTTGATTTTTCCATGCTTGCACTGATTCCTTAAGGGAAAGATATATTTGATGTTCATTCCTGCCTGATGTTGAAACAAAGGGAATTATACAAGTCATACTTTTTTTTGGTTCAAGCAGAGTTTTTTGATGGTGATTATATGGACTAACGTGAATCGGAGACAGGACGAGGTGCCAGTGTACCACAAACTAACTTTTCCCTCATCTCTTGATCCTCATTCCGCAGGTGCTGATCAGAACATACAGAGGGATTTCTGGCCGGTTATTTCAACATGCAATAGTTGGAGAGATTTCATCGGCAATTACATGAAGCGCCGAACATCGTGAATCTTATTTCAGATTTTCAGTCATCTAAGCACGACCAGAAGACTAGGCCGATTTCGTTTGTAAAAAAAGGAGCAAGAGCTAGCCATGTGATTCAATCTATCGTGCAAGCAAAGCAGCTGGATCCATAATCATGTATGGGACAAGACACGTGATGGCTAGCTAAAGATCACATGATGGAATAAAGAGTTCCAACCTTAAATAAAATGTGACTTACATATAGATTAGTGGAGTGCTTTTGTATTTTATATGTCCATGCAGTTATTTGCTTCCGTACAGTATAATATTGTTTTCTGTAGCACTCTTTTTTTGTTTACCTCCCTAACCATGCATATATTAATTACCCACTCTAACACCATGTTATAATGTAGAAGGAGAAGTTCTGAACCTTGTATTTGGTGAAGACTAGTTTAGCGCTGAGATATAACATGTTTTTACCAAAGATAGTTTCTCGGATCATACCCCCTTGCAAAGTGAGAAGGTTTTTTTTTTCATGGCGAGAACAATTTCATTTGATTGTCAATTAGGCCATCTGACTTATATTCCCCGGTTTTGTCCTAAATATGCATAATCTAATTGCGGCACTTCGGTTTCAGGTTTATCTCAAGTTTCTAGATAAAATGGTGTTGTTTGTCATGTTACCAAGAATATCAAGCAATGCAGTAACATTTCATAGCATATTAGAGGATATATGGATTCATGAAACATCTGAGAACTTTCTACAGTATCTTATTTTAGTTACAGGATGTTAGTCATGCCAAATACATATCTGATTAAACCCATGCTCAAAACATATATGTTTTTTCATAGGGAAGATCGTGAGAACTCCACGTTATTTTTGTCCTCGCCATAACCCATGAAAATATCAGGTTCTTATGACTGTTTTGTGACTAAGTTTATCTTCCGAAAACAAAATTTTGATGCTAGGTGTTACTTTGTGAAGATGTGAAAATTGCTTGGTAGTTTGATGAAACCTCTGAAATTATTTACCTTTTGATATCATTAAATAAGACATGTCATTTTTCCTTCACTATTTATGGGGATGCTTGCCTTCCGGGAAAAGATATATTTGATAGGTGTTTTTGTGCCACATTTTTACAGGTTGAAACAGAGAGTATGTATGAGCCATACTTCTTCGATTTGAATTAGCTCTGATATTTTCCTTGATTGCATGGATTTCTTCATAGTTTTTCTGTGAATGCCTCCAATGAAGGGACTTTTACCTTATTAGCCAAAGAGAAACTGATCGTAAGAATAGACCATTTTAGTTCTAATAAGGAGATTCATATTTAAAAACAGTGTCTTATGCAAATGCCTACCTTTATCAATCGCTGTCTCTTTGGCAATAAAAAAGTATTAACCCGTAGCAACGCACGGGCATTTGTGCTAGTTTAATAGTAAAGATATAATTAATAGCAGTATAAAGAATATTAGAGATAATAAAAAATAAAATCAATCCTGGAGCACGACTGCACGAGAAATTTGCTGGAACGATCGTAAATATGGAAGGATATCATTTTAGTGCCATCTTTGATTTTACGAAACTGTCAATATGGCACATATACGACGCAGCATCTATTTAATTAGTACACCTAATTGATACGAAATTATATGCATCCTATCCATTCCTGCCTGCTATTCCTTGTCCGAATTAATATCTAGATATCAATTGATACTGAATCAATGTGGTGGATATGCTTCCAAATTAATTCTTACCTGCTGGTGCCTACATAAAGGCCCTGCAGGTGCGCTTGCCATCGGCACCGCATTTGCCATAGTATACCAAAACTCATCTGCCTCAAACTTGCATCCTCGTCCCATCCGTCATGAGGCAACACAATATCCTTCTTCTCACCATTGCCATTGTCATTTGCATCACTGCTACACCCACCACTGCAAGGGAAGCAGTATCTACACCAACCGGTGGATTTAAACAAATTCCAGACATCAATACCCAGGAGATCCAAGAGATTGGCAAGTGGGCTGTGGCTGAGCACGCAAGGCAAGCGAGCGATGGGCTACAGTTCAAGCGGGTTGTGAGCGGCATGCAACAACTTGTGTCCGGCATGAACTATAAGCTCCGCATTAACGCAGTGAACGGTGACGGCAAAGAGGGCATGTACAGAGCTGAAGTATATGACGAGCCATGGACCCAGACACGCACGCTGGATTATTTTGTTCCAACCAACTGAGATGTAGCGTGTCAGTAGGATTTTTTTTAAAGTTGTTTTGTGGTACCCTTAAATCAATAGCAGCCATCAATTTTGGTGAATCCAAAGGTCAAACAATTCATATCGGTGCCAGAAACGTTACAGGTATGATTCATACCACTCGTGTAAATCGGCACCGGAAAAAAAAAATCGTAGACAGGCTGTAGATGGGCCTTGACGTAAAGGCCTCCCTGTCCAACGACAGTCTACAGTCTGACTTGCCTAATGGCACCTGAACCGGGGGAACGAGGCCTACCTCTACTGGCTAATCCCAATCTGCTAGCTGATAGCCGGCCGGAGCCTCCGCGACTAGAGCAGAGCTGCCTGGGCACCGTGTCCTCCGCTGACATCCTCACCTTGGCCGCACGTGACAGGATAAACCTCCACCGGCAGCAACTTCTTCTACCAGGTACTGGCCGACCGCCATGACGAGCGTCTGTAATCAAATCCGCATGTTTACGCCTGCCAGACACGAACCTGACGACGAACGGCCTAATCAAGGAGTTCGCGGACGGCGGACAGGAACCTGAATGCCGAGGAGATGGTGGCCCCTTGCGGAACCGGGAGACGTTGGCGAGCGACATCATCAGTCCAGCGTACCGGACGCTGCTAGAGGCGTTGTGTCCGGCCAACACATGCTAGTTCAGAATTTCAGATCGACCTCAGCACGCCCATGGTGCTCGACGACAACAACTACAAGCTACTGCCGCTCAACCTGGGCCTGCAATTCTCCGACGACCAGCTCGTCCGCAACCTCGTGTTCACCGGATCGGCCAACGGGACCATCAAGGTGCGGTGGCGGCAGATGTCCGCTTAGGGCCGCACGACATGTAGACGGTGCTCAAGGACGGCGAGAGCGCTGTGACCGCAATCGCTGTGTCATCGGAAGACCGTGTCGTGTATACGCCGGCTCGTCAAACGGGGTGGTCACCTGGGGTGGTCACCTACTGGTACTGGATCGACGGCGAGATACAGCGGTGTCCTCAAGGGACACAAGATGGCGGTGATGTGCCACGCGGTAGCCGGGAACTTGGTCGCCAGCTGCTTAGCCAACCGGACACTGTACGTCTAGCAGCGCGACGGGACATAGCACGTCAGTTTTGGCGTTCGCACACGGGACCGGTGAAGTGCGACGCCATGGACGTGAGGAGGAGCCGGCCGGATCGAGCTGCGATCGTCGTTTGTGGTATACAGCTTAAGCCTCGAGTCCTCGGCAGGTCGATAAAGGTGTCGCGCATGTCGGACGTGGTCACGTGGACATGCACAAGCCAGCGCCAGAGCAAGCCCCAGCAGCACCACCATAGCCGTCGTACATGTGGGGAACCCGGCTGGCGCCGTACGCGGGAGTTGGCAGCAACGTGCTCGAGCGAGGTGGAGGCGGCGGCGATGCTCTCCTACGTTAGGAATTGCTAGTTGGTGTCCGTGTGACAATTTTATTCGAGACAATTAGCGTCCTGGGCCTTTTGGGCCTAATCTCAGCCACTTAATCTAAGCCGTTGCTTGATTTCATACCTCTCCCTCTCGTATCAGTGGTAAAAGGTACCATAAAAGTAGCCTTTTTTAGGTTGCTTAGTGTTGTGGGTATACTTCATGGGTGTACCATCGACAGTGCCTAGATCCGGTAAGCCCGGGTGGCCCATAGATGGTGGTGTGGCATGTGGCCCATCGGGAGGCCCAGTTGCTGTTAATCCTGAAGGATAAAGTCCAGCCCAGGATAGGGAAGCCGGATCCCAACCGACCTTCGGAGGAAGCCGGATCCGTGGAGGCCCATAAGCAACCCGGATCCAGTACGACGTAGATAGGAAGGCGGATCCTTGACGTGCACGGCAAGATATTGTACCGTAGTTAGGCAACCTAATCCGGCTAGGACTCTCCATATAAACCCTAGATCCGTGCGCCTTTATAAGCCAGATCCCGGGAGCCCTAGAGGCACAACCACAACTCATTGTAACAACGCGAAAGCGCCCAGATAATTCCAGACAAGCAGCAGTAGGCCCTGTCATCGTGCAGGTGTTCCGAAGCTAGATAAATCGCGTACCACCGTCCCGTGTGCACTTCGCCCTATGGCCCCTACTTCTTCTCCCCCTCGTGAGGATCCCTCCTCCGAGGCACCGTCGAATAGGCAACGACAGTTGGCGCCCACCGTGGGGCCAGCGGCGTCTGGAGGCCGGAACCGGGTGGGTTCCGCCGTGGGAAGCTACGACGACACCATCGCTGTGGGGCGCGTCCTTTACGTCGGAAATCTGCCGATCGTCCCTCCGGATGAGTGCTGGATTCCGGCTAAGACAAACCCCGTCAAGCTCTCCATCGTCCCTGTCGGTGGCATACACATCTTCATCGGGGAAACCGTCAATTCCGACGGAAACCCACTGGTAAGTAACATTGACGCGACCGCCGCTGAGCAGGACGCAGTCGCGAAGATCCGATCTGAGATGCAGGAGCTTCCCAAAGAAGATTCCGCCTTGGATCTGGAAAAATCAAAACCCACCCAATCCACCCCTGAGCAGGAAATAAAGGTGGAAGACCAATGCAGATCCGCCTGGGTCTCCCAGGTGTTAGAGAAGCAAAGGTGTCACTTCGTACACTTCTTGGCCCATACCGCCGGAACCGCCCCTCAAGAAGCCGGAACTGGTCCCGAGCAGGTTGAGGCACCGGAGAAAAACGCTGCCCCGGATCAGCAGGAGGCTGTCGGAGAAAGCAGCGTTCCGGTTGAAGAGTCGCTCCTGGGCAACCTAAGCCCAATTTCCGGGGATACCCCCTCCATGGATACCGAAGAGTTTGATCGCAAGGTGAAGGAGTATGGATACAGTGATCAGCCTGAAGTTGAATCCGCCCAGCCTAAGCAGGTTCTCGCAACCTTGGCGGCGCTGGATCAACGGGAATCAGAAGATGAAAACACCCAATCCGACCCACAGCCATCCCACGCAGGATCTCCGCTTTCGCGGGAACGACCGCGTAAGGAAGTCTTGTCCCCAGAAGAACTGGTTGAACAAGCAGGCATGGATGCAATCGCACACTCGGATATTCTCAAGAAACCCATTACTCCCGAAGACGCATTAAATGCATAAGCGCTAGAAGCTAAGAGAATAGAGATGCTGGCCACATCCCAAAAGTTTGCCCAAACCGCAGCCGCAATGATTGACGAGAGGAAGGAAGCCGCGAATTTTGTGGACAATTTTCTCAAGCGCGAGCGCGAGGTGGACGAATCACTGGTGAAGGTCAAGCAACTCCGGAAGCATTGGGAAGAAAAGATCACTGAAGCTCAACAGGAGGTCGATAAGATCCGGCGAGAAACTATAGCTCCCCGTAAGATCACCTTCGCAACTCCGACCGAGCAGCAGCCGTACGCCACTCCGAAGGATAACATGAAGAAGGTTGCGGAGATCTTGAAGAAAAAAGACGAGGAGATCGACATCGGCTACGTCCGTACGCTCGTTTCTTCAGCAATGAAGCAGCAGAGCAAGGCAGATACTTCGCGCAAGCTGGAATCAGACCCTGAACATTGCATCTCCACCGCGCAGAAGGACGCCTACGACAATCGCCATCGTGATGACGAATCACGAACCGGATCCTCGGAATGCAGAAGGAAAACCAAAGAACATCCAAATCTGATCCCTGTACCATCAAAGACGCCTCCGTCTGATCCGAAAAAGGAAAAGGATGCAATGTACACTGGTAGGGACAAGTACCGCAATCCTTCACCTCTGCCTAACGGATATCCGCGTCCTCCACCTCCTCGTCGCCGTAGTCCAGCCGAAAACACCAGACACCATGGGCCTGGCGGAATCAATATCCGCGACAACGTGCTACCCTCAAGGAACAGGAACAGGGAGCGAACGCCGCAACCTCGCCGGAGCCAGATCAATGATCGAGAGCCGGAGCCCAGGAGGAGTCGGAACGAAGAAAGTGACCCGGAGCCTCGCAGAAGCCGGAACGACCAGGGCAGCCAGCACCAAGGTGAAGGCAGCCATCAAAGGCGGAGTCAGCATCGCGAAGGGCGGGGAGAATCAGAAGGCGGAAGAAAAATGTCACATCGGCCCCCTCGCAGATCTCCCTCACCACCACCTAGCGGTGGGTGTGGAGGTGGAGGCGGAGGCGGTGGCCGGAGATCTCGCTCACGCTCGAAATCCCCCCGCAGCTGCTCGCGTGACGCACGGGAACGCCTCAACGAATACAAAACTGACTACATTTGCCCAAAGTGCTTTGGCAGGATGATTCGAGAGGAACCAAAGCCAAGGATGAACCTCAAGCTACCCGGAAATCTGAGGAATTATGATGGCACGGAAAGGCCGGATACCTGGGTTGAGGATTACTATAATGCAGTAACCTTTGCCGGAGGAACCCTAATATCGCCTGCCGCATGCTTCAGCTGTACCTTGTAGGTCCAGCCCGGATCTGGCTCAGCGACCTTGAGAAGAACTCCATCTTTTGTTGGTTTGACCTGAAGACCGCCTTCGAAAAGCACTTCAGGGGCACCTACAAAAGGCCTGTCACAACAAGCGACTTACAAGCATGTATCTAGAAGAAGGGAGAAACTTCAAGACACTTCCTCACACGATGGTTGGCATGCAGGAACGAGTGCGAAAACATCGACAATCGTACAGCCATGCACGCCTTCATAGGTGGATTGCAGAGAGGAGGACTGCTGCGACACAAGCTCACTTGCTTGGTCAACGCAAATAAACTGACCTTGGACGACATGATCACCATTGCCAGCGATCACACCGCCGCCGATGACGACGCAGGCGGAGATCTCCCAGCAACAGCAATTCCCCTACATCAGCAGAAGAAGAATCGTGATAACGGTAACAGCAGCGGCAACAAGAGGAAAAATCCCCCTGATGACCGGAAGAGTGGCGGATCCGAGATGGTCGCCATGGCGTTCCAACGCGGAGGTCAAGGAGGCGGAAGAGGCCGCGGTCACGGAGGCGGAGCCGGCAGGGGCCAGCAGCGTGGTGATGAAGTCACCGCTGCCGGATCCCGCCCCCCCAAACCTACGAAGAGTACAGAGACATGTCCTGCCTGGCCCATCTGGATCCGGCTACGGGGAAGTCCACTCGCACTAACCACAACTGCAAGTGGGTCAATGATCTGAAAAACGACCCGGAGGCAGGATACAAGCGAGCCCGGAAGCATCGCCCACGCGGCAAAGGAGGCAAGGGAAAGAACAAGGACAAAGAAGAGGACAGTTCCGAGGCGATGGATGAGGATGACGCTTCGCCGGATCCCAAGGAAGGATCCACAGCTAAATCCAACCCCTTCGTCAAAAAGAACGCAGGCGCTTACCACACTTTCCTCGGAACCCCAACAGTCCGCTCCAGCAAGTCAGCTTTCCGGATCCTGAACGCCACAGTTCCGGCTGTGTCGCAGTATGTCAGGTGGTCGGAAGTCCCGTGCACATTTGTAGGCAGGATCAACCTACCATTGTGCCAAAAGAGTGCTAACCCTTGTTTGTAAGTCCCCGCATCGACGGTTTTGACTTCTCCAAGTGCCTCATGGATGGCGGAGCCAGCCTGAACATCATGTACCTGGAGACTCTGGAGCGGATGAACCTTACCAAGGAACAGCTCAAACACAGCAACACTGAGTTTCATGGCGTGGTTCCGGCTAAAAAGGCAAATTCCCTCGGCAGCATCAGACTTCCCGTGGCCTTCAGCGACGTTAATAATTTCCGCGAAGAGATGATCACGTTTGAGGTCGTGCCCTTCAAGAGCTCCTACCACGTCATCTTCAGCAGGCCCACCTACCACAAGTTCCACGCAAGAGCGTGCTACATCTACAACAAGCTCAAGATTCCGGGTCCCAATGGTATGATTACCGTATCCGGAGACTACAAAAAGGCTCATGAGTGCGAGTTGGGCGAAGCCGCCTTCGCAGAGTCTGTGATATCTGGAGAAGAGCTGAAAGGCTACAGAGCCGCGGTGGATCCGACTGAAATGCAGACCACCAAGAAACAGATCTCCGAACAGAAAAACTCCTTCAAGGCCGCGATAGAGACCAAGAAAGTCAACTTCAAGGAAGGGGATGCTACCAAGCAGGTCTCGGTCGGAGCCAACATGGACCCCAAATAGGAAGACGCACTCGTCGAGTTCCTCCGCGCTAATATGGATATCTTCGCATGGCAGCCTTCTGACATGTCCGGAGTACCTAGGGAACTCGCCGAGCACTACCTCAATATAAACCCGGGGGCTAAACCGGTGAAGCAAGCTATGCGACGTTTTGGAGATAAGAAGCGCCGCGCCATAGGAATGGAATTAGCAAAGTTACTAGAGGCAGGTTTTGTAATAGAAGTTATCCATACTGATTGGGTCGCAAATCCCGTCCTTGTACCCAAAAAGAATTCTGAAATACTAAGAATGTGCATCGATTACCCCGGCTTGAATAAGCATTGTCCGAAGGATCCGTTTCCCCTGTCGCGCATTGACCAAGTCATTGATTCGACGGCAGGGGCAGAACTTTTGTGTTTTCTTGACGCATATTCCGGGTGTCACCAGATCCGGATGAAGAATCCGACCAAAAGGCGACCTCGTTCATCACCCCATTTGGCACTTACTGCTATGTTACTATGCCCTTTGGCTTGAAAAACGCAGGTGCCACCTACCAACGTACGATGCAGCGGTGCTTGAAGGACCAAATTGGCCGGAACGTACACGCCTACGTCGACGACATCGCGGTCATGACCCGGAAAGGATCCGACTTGATCAGCGATCTCATAGAAACCTTTGAGAATCTCCGACGGTACAAGATGATGTTGAATCCACTGAAGTGCGTCTTTGGTGTTCCAGCTGGAAAACTCCTTGGCTTCATTGTCTCTAACAGGGGCATTGAAGTTAACCCGGAGAAGATCAAGGCAATTGTCAATTCAGCTGCACCTGGAAAAGCACTAGTAACAGGGGTGATGTGAAAGCAGCAGTAATATGAGAGCAATAATGTGATAACACAGCGAATACTTGATAACAAGAATACAGAGGCAATGGCACCAGAAAATAGTTGATACTACTTCCAATGACATATAGAACGAGTATATGATGATGAGAGATGGACCGGGGTTCCCAGCGATCTACACTAGTGGTAACTCTCCAATAACAGGTGACAAGTGTTGGGTGAACAAATTACAGTTGGGCAATTGATAGGATTGAAATAGCATTAAGATAGAACATCAAGATTATTAATCATGTAGGCATGTTTTCCATATATAGTCGTACGTGCTCGCAATGAGAAACTTGCACAACATCTTTTGTCCTACCAGCCGGTGGCAGCCGGGCCTCAAGGGAATCTACTGGCTATTAAGGTACTCCTTTTAATAGAGCACCGGAGCAACGCATTAACACTTGGTGAAAACATGTGATCCTCATACCTACGCCTTCCCCTCTAGTTGTCCCAATTTCTGTCACTTTGGGGCCTTTGGTTCCGAACGTAGACATGTGCATACAACTTGTAGATACAATCTAAGCAATAATTATAGAGCTCAAATCTAAGATCATGCCACTCGGGCCCTAGTGACAAGCATTAAGCATAACAAGATTGCAGCAACAATAACTTCACAAACTTTATAGATAGACTAATCATAATGTATCATCCATCGGATCCCAACAAACACAACACCGATTACATCAGATGGATCTCAATCATGTAAGGCAGCTCATGAGATCATTGTATTGAAGTACATGGGATAGAGAGTACCAACTAGCTACTGCTAGAACCCGTAGTCCATGGGGGAACTACTCACGGAGCATGATGGAGGCGGTGGCGTCGATGCAGATGGCTTCCGGGGCACTTCCCTGTCCCGGCAGGGTGCCGGAACAGAGACTTCTGTCCCCCGAATTGGAGTTTCGCGATGACGGTGGCGCCCCTGGAGTCTTTCTGGAGTTTCGTCTATTCGTATCGCGTTTTTAGGTCGAAAGGGCTTATATGGGCGAAGAGGCGGCGCAGGAGGGGCACCAGGGCGCCCTCCCCATAGGCCGGCGCGGCCAGGGGCCTGCCCGCGCGGCCCTATGGTGTGGGGGCCCCAGGCCTCCCCTCTGACTCCCCTTCGGTGTCCTGGTCCGTCTCGGTGAATTATGATGTTTGGTCTTCGTTTCGTCGAATTCCGAGAATATTGCCCGAACAGCCTTTCTGGAACCAAAAACAGCAGAAAACAGAACTGGCACTTCGGCATCTTGTTAATAGGTTAGTTCCGGAAAACGCATAAAAACATTATAAAGTCTGAGCAAAACATGTAGGTATTGTCATAAAACAAGCATGGAACATCAGAAATTATAGATACGTTGGAGACGTATCAGCATCCCCAAGCTTAGTTCCTACTCGTCCTCGAGTAGGTAAACTATAAAAAGAATAATTTCTGTAGTGACATGCTACTTACATAATCTTGATCATACTATTGTAAAGCATATGAGATGAATGAAGTGACTCAAGGCAATGATCAATAGTTGCTAACAAATAGATAACATATAGCAAAACTTTTCATGAATAGTATTTTCAAGACAAGCATCAAAAGTCTTGCATAAGAGTTAACCCATAAAGCAATAAATTCAAAGTAAAGGCATCGAAGCAACACAAAGGAAGATATAAGTTTCAGCGATTGCTTTCAACTTTCAACATGCATATCTCATGGATAATTGTCAACATAAAGTAATATGATGAATGCAAATAAGCAAGTATGTAAGAATCAATGCACAGTTAACACAAGTGTTTGCTTCTAAGATGGAAGGAAGTAGGTAAACTGACTCAACATAAAAGTAAAAGAATGGCCCTTCGCAGAGGGAAGCAGGGATAAAATCATGTGCTAGAGCTTTTCAAGTTTTGAAATCATATAGAGAGCATAAAAGTAAAATTTTGAGAGGTGTTTGTTGTTGTGAACGAATGGTAGTGGGCACTCTAACCCCCTTGCCAGACAAACCTTCAAAGAGCGGCTCCCATGAACATTATCTCTCACATGTACTTTAGTTTAATTTATTTTTATTTTTGGGTGACACTCCTTCCAACCTTGCTTTAACAAACCATGGCTAACCGAATCCTCGGGTGCCTGCCAACAATCTGTTATCACCAGAATTTGACCGAGTCAGAGGTGGGCCGCGATCAAGATGGATTTGAAGAATATACATGGAAGAAAGACGTGAATCGGCCTGTTATGCAAAGTTTGGGCTAGTTTGTCCGTGTATCTGTAACATAGTAGATTACGTGTCGGTTAGTTAGAGTTTGCCTCGTGCACGGTTGGGATTATTCCCACGTTAGAAAGTCTACGGACTATAAATATGTATCTAGGGTTTATGAAATAAACAACAACCAACGTTCAACACAAATCAATCTCGGCGCATCGCCAACTCCTTCGTCTCGAGGGTTTCTTCCGGTAAGCATCATGCTGCCTAGATCGCATCTTGCGATCTAGGCAGCATAAGCTTATTTTGTTGTTCATGCGTTGCTCGTACTGAAGCCTTTTTGATGGCGAGCAACGTAGTTATCTTAGATGTGTTAGGGTTAGCATTGTTCTTCGTATCATATGCTGTTGTAGTGCAACCCTTATACATCTAGCCACCCTTACACCTATCTTAGGTGTAGGGGCGGCACCCCGCTTCATCATTATTTAGTAGATCCGATCCGTTACGGTTGCTCCTTGTTCTTCAAGGATTAGTTTAATATCTGCAATAGTTAGGCCTTACAAAGGGTTGGAGGATCCAGCGACGCGTAGGGTGTCGTTTGCTAGCCCTAGACAGGATGTTCCGGGGATCAACCTCGTGTTGGTTTTTAGGCCTTGTCTAGGACCGGCTTACGATCACCGTACGTGACCGCGAGGCCCAATCGTGAGTAGGATGATCCGATTATGCGGTGAAAACCCTAAATCATCGTAGATCGTTTTAGCTTTATCTTGATCAAGCAGGACCACCATATATTCGTGCACCTCGTACGAATCATGGGTGGATCGGCTCCTTGAGCCGATTCACAGGATAACCTGAGAGCCGATCGAGGCTCGTATTTAATGTTTACGTGTATGCCATGCAGGAAACTAAGCGAGGCATCTCCATCACCTTCCTGGCCAGGTATAGGTCAGGTGGCACGCCCTTGCACCAGCATCGGACGTGCGTACCAGAGGCTTTGCGGGCCGTCGCTCGGAGGGACCAGGGCCAGCCGCAGCCCTAAGTTGTTCCCGGCTCTACTGTGTTGCCCGTCGCTGCTCGCCAGTGGGTTTCTGACCGCAACACATTCTGCCACGCTCGGTGGGACAATCTTCTACATCAACCACATCGCCATCTACATCTGAGATGGCGGACGGCACTCCAGTCACGTACGAGGATCTGACTGACGAGCTCAAGAAGAAGTATGACGAGGTCAAAGCGATCCTCGAGGCCGACCTCATCGGCTCTTTTCACAGAACCCGTTCACATGGCATCAGGTGGAAAGGGTTCTCGCCTGATGGTGCGCTTGATGGAATAGACCTGTCTGCCCCGTCAGAAGAGCGCACCAGGTCCCTGCGTCAGGAGATTAACTACATGGTGGCTCACTCGCTGCACCGCCACTCTGAGAACCTGGTGAACACTTTGGAGCGTGTCGCTCTTCGGGTGATCCAGGAGATCATGAGGCACCAGTACTCTCCGTCAGGACCAGCTCTCGGGACACACCAAGGAGAGATGCCACTCCAGTCCCGCCCACCGCTGCCATTTGCGTTGGCAGCACCAGAAGTGCCGAATTCACCGGCATTCGTCGTCTACAAGATCGGTGGTGACCCTAGCGACTGCCAGTTCTTGCATGAGGCGCCTAAGGAGATCCCTCACGGGTACATGTGCACATACGTGCCGCATCGCGGTAATCGGGCACTCACGAACCAGGCCGCGACAGCAGGGACTTCTGGGAAAGCAGGAGGAACGTCAGCGACAGATCTTGAGAAGCAGACGTGGCTAGCTAAATATGCCACCCCGACGAACCTCCAGAGCCCAGCTCCTGCAGTTGGCTCAGAGCTGGAAAAGCAAGCATGGCTGGCTAAGTACGCCACCCCGGCGAATCTTCAGAGTTCGACTCCTGCAGCCAGCACCGCGGATCAAATCAGTACTATACTGAGAGATCAGTTCGGCATGGTGCCGAAAAGGAGGACAATCGGCTATTCCAAGCCGTACCCCGATGAGTACGAATTGGTCCCGCTACCACCCAAATATCGGCTCCCTGATTTCTCCAAATTCAGTGGATCAGATGGTTCCAGCTCCATCGAGCATGTGAGCCGATATTTGGCACAGCTAGGAACGGCCTCAGCGTCGGATCCACTACGCGTGAGGTTCTTCGCACAGTCCCTCACGGGATCGGCTTTCGGGTGGTACACTTCGTTGCCACCGGACTCGATCCGGACTTGGAAGCAGTTGGAAGAACAGTTCCATATGCAGTTTCACTCAGAAGCTTCCGAGGCCGGCATTGCCGATCTAGCTCAAATACGTCAGAAGCATGGAGAAACAGTGGTAGAATACATTCAGCGCTTCAGAAATCTGAGGAACCGATGTTATTCGGCTCGTGTGACTGAAAAAGAAGCAGTCGAGTTGGCAGTGGTGGGCCTTGCCTCACAAATCAAGGATATGGCCTCCCAAGCAGACTACCCTTCACTGGCGCACATGGTTCAGAAATTGTCAGCATATGAACAGCGCCACCCGGACTTGTACCAGGACAAATTCAAGCGTGCGGTAGTCCTGGTTGAAGCGGATGAAGACGAAGGCTCTGCGGGAGATCAAGAGGTAGCAGTGGCTGAATGGACTCGGGGGGCAACCCCCGTGTCCTGCAAATGGGTTAAGCCACCAGGTCCGCCCAGAGGGTTTGATTTTGACGTGACCAAAACTGAGCAAATCTTCGACCTCTTACTCAAGGAGAAGCAGTTGAAGATACCTGAAGGCCTCAAATTCCCCACGGTACAGGAGCTGAACGGAAAGCCATACTGCAAATGGCATAACTCGCTCTCCCATGCCACCAACGACTGCAGGGTGTGGCGTCAGCAGATCCAAATGGCGATAGAACAAGGACGTCTGATTTTCAACCAGTACGCCATGAAGGTCGACACCCACCCCTTCCCCGCCGTTAACATGGTGGAGTGCACTTACCCTGAAGGTTGCCAGCCAGGATCCTCGTTCAGTATCAACATGGTAGGACCTGGGCACCACTCTGGCAAGGATGGAGACGAGGGCAGCTGCTCTCGTAGCAAGGACACAGAGGAGGCCGCTCCACGCGATCGGCTCCATCACGATGGCAAGCGCTACGTCACAGAGGGAGAAGTGAGGAACATAAGATATCAGCGACCTCTCTCTGATCACCTCCTCAATAAATATGTGAGTCAATATAGCCAACGCCGATGATCCAGCGACGATGATGATAGAGACTGTCTGGCTAGGGACGCCAGGAGACATCGTCGGCATGATCGCGATGAGGAGGAGTACGAGCGCCGTGCCAAGGAAGAATCGAGGGAGCACGACGACGGATATAGGCACTGGGACTGTCCCTTCTTCAGACACTGCTGGGATTCAGGAATGAGCCGATTGCCCACAATCGGCAATTGCCCAGAATGTAACCAGAAGAAGAAGGAGGCAGCCAACGTGTCCGTGTTCCAACGCTTAGGGCCTCTCCCGCCTCGAAGCAAACGCGCTGAGTCCCCTCGGATGGAAGATCTCGAGGATTTGGAAGACGAGGGAGAAGAAGAAGAAGACAGGTACCACCGGCCAAGGTGGTGCCCTGATGGACTCAGCCGTTCCCAAAAGCGTAGGGTTCAGCGATTGCGCGGCTTGGAAGAAGCCGAAAGGTTATATCTGCACACGCTAAGGAAGGCGCGGCCTGATCTGGCCGCGAAGATCCAGCGAACCCTAGATGAAGAGGGTCGACCACAAAAGATGGTGTGGCGCCCCAAGCCAAGCAAAGCCGATGATGAGACATCGGCTGGCACAAACATGGTGCTCGTCCTTCCGACGGAGCTTAGTGCGCCAGGATTACACGAGGCACCCAATTTGGACGACTGCGAGCGCATCGATGTGACGAAGGGTAGGGTTAGGCTGGTCTTATCCACTGGCCTGACCGTGTAGCAAGAGCAAACCGATGAGCAAATGTGGCGAGGCCGATCCTTGGGATCGGCCCCCAAAGGTATATGAAGGAAAATTACAAAACCTTCATTGAGCGCTTCGATCAATATGGAGGCCGATTCCAGCAATCGGCCAAAATTATCCTCACCACATGTTCTGCTTGTATTCAACGTCGATCTACTGGGTAGCAGTTTGCGTCGGCTGATGAGTCAGGGAAAATCAACATTGGTCCTACCGAAGCCGACGTGCAAACACAGTGCCTTGGCTAAACTACAGAGCCGATATCTGCAGTTACCTAACAGATTCGGCTCGGGGGGCACCTAAATCAGATGAACATGTGCAGGTGAACATGTGTGCAGTGAAATATTAGGGGCCGATAGGAAAAATCGGCCAGTAAAAAAAAAATCATGACATGCAGCCGATGCAAGGACATCGACTTTAGAACTAAGAAACAAAGCCGATGTACAGCCATCGACTCTAGTACAATTACACAAGACCTACCGGCTATGTGCTCAAGGCCCAGATTTTCGCCAAGATGGTTTTCAGTTCGGCTTCAAGAGCTTCTGTTTACTTGAAGGGAATGTACAATGAGAGCAGCCTCGGCTGCAATGAGCCGACAACCCTTTGCGCCAAGTTCAGCAGTAACATCAGTTTGGCATGCAAGGCAGCCTCTTTCTCATTAAGCTGGTGGTGTGTCATCTACAACATCGGCGTTCAGTAGAAGAAAGCTGATCGATGGGGGCAAGTTTGGCTGACTCTTCATGGTGGCTATCTCGGATTACCAGATTACCTGAGGTCAGAGCCTTTTTGTTTGATCTGTGCATCCTTGCCGGTATTCTCGCCTTGATTGAGGCTCGGGGGGCAGCTCGCCCTGAAAAATCTTTGCTCTGGAGAGCCGATTTTGTTGGAATCGGCCGGTTCTGCATTATAACTTGGAAGCCGACGGTGACACATTTGGCTGATTCATTACTGTTCTCGCCTTGGATGAGGCTTGGGGGGCAACTCGCCCGGAAGGTTCTTGGCTCTGGGGAGCCAATTTGGTTGGAATCGGCTGACCCTGCATCATAACCTTCTCTGAAAGCGGTGAGTTGTTGCAGAAGAAGACTGCTAAAGCTACGGAGAGGAGCCGGAAAGGGGAGCCGTCGTCTTTTACAGGGTTTAGACCGTCCTGTTGCTGCAAGAAAAGGAAAGAGACTGGATTCTCAAAATGGCCGATGAACAGTCATCGGCTATAGGATTGCGAAATATTATGGTCAGGTATCAAATCACAGTCTGAATTTGAGAAGTACTTGACTGACGGTCTAATCGATATCTGGGTCCGGCTTCATGGGCGTCTAAGGGGAAAAATCCGATACGTGGCTATCGGTCTTGGTGTGGCAAGCGGAAGGATTGAAATTGGATTAATTGAAAGATAAATTGGAAGAACAATTCTCATTAATTCAAAGGAACGGCTTTACAGGAAAGAGCCGATGGCTCTCAAAAGGGGGATCTAGTGCCTAGTGCACTGCTACTACTAGTCCTACTCTACTAGTTGTCGCTGTCCTCATCGTCGCCGTCGTCGATGCCATCGGCGCTGCTCCCAGGAAGTTCCTCGTCGCTGCTGCCCCAGCCCTCGGCTGGAGCTTCTTCTTCTTCCTCGTCATCATCATCATCCTCGCTGTCCGCCCAAGAGCGAAGCGCTTTGTCGGCGGGTATCCGATGGAGGAGGAGGATTCATCCTCCTCCTCTTCCTCCTCGTCATCATCATCGTCTTCGCTGTCCGCCCAAGCGCGGAATCGCTTTGCCGGCGGGTGCTTAGCGGGGGAGGAGGAGTCATCCTCCTCCTTTTCCTCTTCTTCCTCTACTTCTTCTTCTTCCTCCTTCCCGTCGGAGGAGGTGGTTTTCACCCAGGGATGGAGGTCGTCTTCGCTTTCGCCTATCAGCTCCCCTTCGATGAGGAACTTGAGGTCGTCTTCCCCATCGGTCAGAGGCAGGTCACCATCTAACCCGACGAATGCTTCGGGTGGACCATCTGGCACATGGTCGAAGTTCCACTCCGGCTCGCTTGAGGAGAAGGACTGGAGGGAGAGGCCGGAGGAGACGGAGGAAGAGGAAGACATTGCTACAGGGAAAGAGGGTTTTTTGGTGCCGATAGCTAGAACAGAGGAAGGGGATGAAGAGGGCTAATCAGTCGGCACGGTTAAATAATAAGGAGCCTAGTGAAGATTTAATGCCATTGCAGTTTCCAAGGAAGTGGTGCTAAAGCTATCAAATTTTGCAGAGAAGTTGAGAAGACAAGGCATCATGATGAAGGATACTGCAACAGTTCTGCTCTGCCACGACATGACCCGACGAGAAAAAAGCAGAGTGATTTTGGAATTATCAATTCCAAAACCAGGGGGGCATGTGTTATCACCAGAATTTGACCGAGTCAGAGGTGGGCCGCGATCAAGATGGATTTGAAGAATATACATGGAAGAAAGACGTGAATCGGCCTGTTATGCAAAGTTTGGGCTAGTTTGCCCGTGTATCTGTAACATAGTAGATTACGTGTCGGTTAGTTAGAGTTTGCCTCGTGCACGGTTGGGATTATTCCCACGTTAGAAAGTCTACGGACTATAAATATGTATCTAGGGTTTATGAAATAAACAACAACCAACGTTCAACACAAATCAATCTCGGCGCATCGCCAACTCCTTCGTCTCGAGGGTTTCTTTCGGTAAGCATCATGCTGCCTAGATCGCATCTTGCGATCTAGGCAGCATAAGCTTATTTCATTGTTCATGCGTTGCTCGTACTGAAGCCTTTTTGATGGCGAGCAACGTAGTTATCTTAGATGTGTTAGGGTTAGCATTGTTCTTCGTATCATATGCTGTTGTAGTGCAACCCTTATACATCTAGCCGCCCTTACACCTATCTTAGGTGTAGGGGCGGCACCCCGCTTGATCATTATTTAGTAGATCCGATCCGTTACGGTTGCTCCTTGTTCTTCAAGGATTAGTTTAATATCTGCAATAGTTAGGCCTTACAAAGGGTTGGAGGATCCAGCGACGCGTAGGGTGTCGTTTGCTAGCCCTAGACAGGATGTTCCGGGGATCAACCTCGTGTTGGTTTTTAGGCCTTGTCTAGGACCGGCTTACGATCACCGTACGTGACCGCGAGGCCCAATCGTGAGTAGGATGATCCGATTATTGCGGTGAAAACCCTAAATCGTCGTAGATCGTTTTAGCTTTATCTTGATCAAACAGGACCACCATATATTCGTGCACCTCGTACGAATCATGGGTGGATCGGCTCCTTGAGCCGATTCACAGGATAACCTGAGAGCCGATCGAGGCTCGTATTTAATGTTTACGTGTATGCCATGCAGGAAACTAAGCGAGGCATCTCCATCACCTTCCTGGCCAGGTATAGGTCAGGTGGCACGCCCTTGCACCAGCATCGGACGTGCGTACCAGAGGCTTTGCGGGCCGTCGCTCGGAGGGACCAGGGCCAGCCGCAGCCCTAAGTTGTTCCCGGCTCTACTGTGTTGCCCGTCGCTGCTCGCCAGTGGGTTTCTGACCGCAACACAATCTCATACCATGAAGGGGTGTCTATTTATTTTAGTTTTATTTAGATGACACTCCTCCCCACCTTTGCTTTCTCAAGCCATGGCTAACCGAATCCTTGGGTGCCTTCCAACATTTCACATACCATGGAGGAGTGTCTATTTGCAAAATTAAGTTGCTTACTGACGAATCAGAGCAAAACATGTGAAGAGAATTATTAATGAAAGTTGATTAATTGGGACTGGGAACCCCGTTGCCAGCTCTTTTTGCAAAATTATTGGATAAGCGGATGAAGCCACTAGTCCATTGGTGAAAGCTGCCCAACAAGATTGAAAGATAAAACACCACATACTTCCTCATGAGCTATAAAACATTGACACAAATTGAGAAGCATTTTGAAGGTTTAAAGGTAGCACATGAAGTATTTACTTGGAATGGCAGGAAATACCATGTAGTAGGTAGGTATGGTGGACACAAATGACATAGGTTTTGGCTCAAGGTTTTGGATGCACGAGAAGCATTCCCTCTCAGTACAAGGTTTTGGGCTAGCAAGGTTATTTGACGCAAACACAAGTATGAACCGGTACAGCAAAACTTACATAAAACATATTTCAAGCATTATAAGACTCTACACTGTCTTCCTTGTTGCTCAAACAATTTTACCAGAAAATATCTAGACCTTAGAGAGACCAATCATGCAAACCAATTTCAACAAGCTCTACGGTAGTTATCCACTAATAGGTTTAAACTACATGATACAAGAACTTAATCATGATCTACTTGAGAGCTCAAAACAATTGCCAAGCATCAAATTATCCAAGGCAATATGAGGCATTTTCTGTTTCCAACCAAATAACAATAAGTATTGTAGCTTCCAACTTTTATCATTGAATATTAAAAGTAAAACGAAGAACAAGTGTTGATATGAAAAATCGGAGCGTGTATCTCTCCCACACAAGGATTGCTAGGATCCAAATTTATTCAAACACAAACAAAAATAAAAACATACAGACGCTCCAGGTAAAGCATATAAGATGTGACTGAATAAAAATATAGTTTCAATAGAAGAAACCTGATAAATTGTTGATGAAGAAGGGGATGCCTTGGGCATCCCCAAGCTTAGACGCTTGAGTCTTCTTGAAATATGCAGGGTTATGAACCACGGGGGCATCCCCAAGCTTAGACTTTTCACTCTTCTTGATCATATATCATCCTCCTCTCTTGACCCTTGAAAACTTCCTTCACACCAAACTTCTCATAAACTTCATTAGAGGGGTTAGTACTCAAAAAACTTTAATTCACCTTAGTCCTGTAGTGACACATTGCAAGAACTCAATAAAACATTAGCTACAGCTCTCCACGTCTAGAAAGCCTCGCTTAAAGTCCACAAGAGACAATGCAAAAAACAGAGACAGAATCTGCCAAAACAGAACAGCCAGTAAAGACGAATTTTTAAGAGGTACTTCCGTTGCTCAAATCAGAAAACTCAAAACTAATGAAAGTTGTGTACATATCTGAGGAAGACGCACGTAAATTGGCAGATTTTTCTGAGTTACCTACAGGGAACCTTGCCCAGATTCGTGACAGATAGAAATCTGTTTCTGCGCAGAAATCCAAATCTAGCATCAACCTTCTATTAGAGGCTTCACTTGGCACAACATTGCAATAAAATAAAGAAAAGGAGATGTTGCTACAGTAGTAACAACTTCCAAGACACAACAAAATAGTAGCAAAATAAAGACATGGGTTATCTCCCAAGAAGTGCTTTCTTTATAGCCATTAAGATGGGCTCAGCAATTTTAATGATGCACTCGCAAGAAATAAGAGTTGAAGCAAAAGAGAGCATCAAAAAGCAAATTCAAAACACATTTAAGTCTAACCCACTTCCTATGCATAGGAATCTTGTACACAAATAAATTCATGAAGAACAAAGTGACAAGCATAAGAAGATAAAACAAGAGTAACTTCAAAATTTTCAGCATATGGAGAGGTGTTTTAGTACCATGCAAATTTCTACAACCATATTTTCCTCTCTCATAATAATTTTCAGTAGCTTCATGAATAAACTCAACAATATAACTATCACATATAGCACGCTTTTCATGATCCATAAACACATAATTTTTATCAAGCTCAAGAATAGTAGGATTAAAACTTTCAAACCCACTTTTATCAATAATATAACAAGATGATTGATCAATCTCAAAAGATATGGGACTCCTACATAAAGTCAAGAACTCTCCAATCCCATTTTCATTAGTAGTACAATTAATATTATCAAGTATCATAGGACCATCATCTAGAGCTTTATCATAAACATTTGCTACGCAAAACTCTTTAGTACCATGAATTTCGACATCAGGCACAAACAAAGCATTATCATAAGATTTATCAAAGTAGCATGGATTATCATAGATAACAGTAGCATAATTATTCTCACAAGTTTTACTCATAGGTACTATTTCAAGAGAATCCACAGGAACATAACATTCAACATCTTTCGGTAAGCATGGAGGGCAATCAAATAGTGTAAGAGATAAAGAGTTACTCTCATTAGAAGGTTGGCACGGGTAGCTAATCCATTCTTCCTCCTTTTGTTCATCACTCTCCTCTTCTTTTTCATCCAATGAGCTTTCAGGTTCATCAATTTCCTCCTCTTTTTTCATCCAATGAGCTTTCAGGTTCATCAATTTCTTCTTCCACAGATTCCTGCAAATTGTGAGTGCATTCTTGTGCATTAATGAGTCTCTCTTTATAATTAATGATATAAGGATTATCACTGTAACTTTCTATGCAAAAATTAAGGATAGAAGAGACATAATCTTTAAGGTCCTTACAAACAACACAAGTTTCATAATTTTTAACCATGAAGGATTCGATCTCAGAAGCTCCCATAAATAAGAAAAATTGTTCTACCTCTTCGAACCGAAGATGAATATAGCTATTCCAATTATAGTTCTTAATTAAAACTTCTTCACTAAAGCCACATTGGAATTTAAGATGTTTAGTATCCTCTTTAGAGCAACAATTTATATCATGGCGTTTAAGAAGGATTTTAGCAATTGTATTCAATTTTTCTATCATAGCACTCATGACTTTACCAGTTCTTGATTCTCTATAATTATTATAATATTCTATAAGCTCCAAATAGGTTGTGGGTTCTCCCATAACAACAGTTTTTAATTTTTCGGTTTTTCAAATTTTTATGGATTTTTGGGTATATGAGAAAAATAAAACAAGACAAAAAGAAACTAAGCAAAATAATACTAGACAGAAATAAACTAAGCACAAATAAACTAGACAAAAGTAAAATAAGCGAAACAAAATAAAATAAAACAAAAACAGAGAGAGAGGTAGAGTGTACTCCCCAGGTGAACTTATGAGTAGAGCTATGCCTCCCCGGCAACGGCGCCAGAAAATAGTCTTGATAACCCACAAGTATAGGGGATCGCAACAGTCTTCGAGGGAAGTAAAACCCAAATTTATTGATTCGACACAAGGGAAGGTAAAGAATACTTATAAGCCTTAACAACTGAGTTGTCAATTCAGCTGCACCTGGAAAAGCACTAGTAACAGGGGTGATGTGAAAGCAGCAGTAATATGAGAGCAATAGTAACAGTAACACAGCAGCGGTAACTTGAATACGAGGCAATGGCACCAGAAAATAGTTGATACTACTTCCAATGACATATAGAACGAGTATATGATGATGAGAGATGGACCGGGGTTCCCAGCGATCTACACTAGTGGTAACTCTCCAATAACAAGTGACAAGTGTTGGGTGAACAAATTACAGTTGGGCAATTGATAGGATTGAAATAGCATTAAGACAGAACATCAAGATTATTAATCATGTAGGCATGTTTTCCATATATAGTCGTACGTGCTCGCAATGAGAAACTTGCACAACATCTTTTGTCCTACCAGCCAGTGGCAGCCGGGCCTCAAGGGAATCTACTGGCTATTAAGGTACTCCTTTTAATAGAGCACCGGAGCAAAGCATTAACACTTGGTGAAAACATGTGATCCTCATACCTACGCCTTCCCCTCTAGTTGTCCCAATTTATGTCACTTTGGGGCCTTTGGTTCCGGACGTAGACATGTGCATACAACTTGTAGATACAATCTAAGCAATAATTATAGAGCTCAAATCTAAGATCATGCCACTCGGGCCCTAGTGACAAGCATTAAGCATAACAAGATTGCAGCAACAATAACTTCACAAACTTTATAGATAGACTAATCATAATGTATCATCCATCGGATCCCAACAAACACAACACCGATTACATCAGATGGATCTCAATCATGTAAGGCAGCTCATGAGATCATTATATTGAAGTACATGGGATAGAGAGTACCAACTAGCTACTGCTAGAACCCGTAGTCCATGGGGGAACTACTCACGGAGCATGATGGAGGCGGTGGCGTCGATGCAGATGGCTTCCGGGGCACTTCCCCGTCCCGGCAGGGTGCCGGAACAGAGACTTCTGTCCCCCGAATTGGAGTTTCGCGATGACGGCGGCGCCCCTGGAGTCTTTCTGGAGTTTCATCTATTTGTATCGCGTTTTTAGGTCGAAAGGGCTTATATGGGCGAAGAGGCGGCGCAGGAGGGGCACCAGGGCGCCCTCCCCATAGGCCGGCGCGGCCAGGGGCCTGCCCGCGCGGCCCTATGGTGTGGGGGCCCCAGGCCTCCCCTCTGACTCCCCTTCGGTGTCCTGGTCCGTCTCGGTGAATTATGATGTTTGGTCTTCGTTTCATCGAATTCCGAGAATATTGCCCGAACAGCCTTTCTGGAACCAAAAACAGCAGAAAACAGGAACTGGCACTTCGGCATCTTGTTAATTGGTTAGTTCCGGAAAACGCATAAAAACATTATAAAGTCTGAGCAAAACATGTAGGTATTGTCATAAAACAAGCATGGAACATTAGAAATTATAGATACGTTGGAGACGTATCAGCAATCCTGTGCATCAAACGGCCAACTTGTCTCAAAGATGTGCAACGACTAACTGGTTGTGTTGCAGCAATCAGCATGTTCGTTAGCCATCTTGGCGAGAAGGCGCTACCCCTGTACAAGCTGTTCAAGAAGACAGACAAATTTGTCTGGGATGAGGCAGCAGATGCAGCACTTCAAGGGTTGAAGGAAATACTCACCTCCCCACCTATCCTAGCAGCACCAGGAGAGTCAGAGCCTATGCTCCTTTACCTGGCAGCTACCAACAGAATCATCAGCCTCGTCATCGTGGTGGAGCGACAGGAAGAAGGACACGAGTATGGAGTCCAAAGGCCAGTTTACTACATTAGCGAAGTGCTTACGGAATCCAAACAAAGATACCCTCACTTTCAAAAGCTAGCCTACGGAGTTTTTCTAGGTAGCAGGAAGCTGAGGCACTACTTCCAGGAGCATCCAGTAATAGTCGTGAGCAAAGCTCCGCTGTCAACGATTCTCAACAACGCTGACGCAACAGGACGCACAACAAAATGGGGCATTGAATTATCCACCTTCGACATCAACTACAAAGCCAGGACTGCGATCAAGTCCCAGATCTTGGCAGATTTTGTCACAGATTGGACATAAGCTCCGGATATAAATTTGGAGCCGGAACCAGAGACATGGGTTATGCACTTCGATGGATCCAAGCAGCATCAAGGCTCGGGAGCCGGAGTCACCCTGAAGTCCCCTACCGGAGAAGAACTGCAGTACGTTCTGCAGATCCACTTCGAAGCTACGAACAATATGGCAGAATACGAGGCTCTACTGCACGGACTGCACATCGCTAAGGAGATAGGGATCAAGCACATCATTTGCTGCGGAGATTCCGACCTGGTGGCACAGCAAGTAGCCGGAACTTGGAACGCCAGAAACTCCGTCATGGCGGCTTACAGAGACGAAGTTGACGAGATCGCCAAATGCTTCCTCGGATACGAAGTCAAGTACGTCAGGAGAGACGATAACACAGCGGCAAATATGCTATCCAAGCTCAGATCCGACAGGAAGCCAATTCCGCCCGGTATTTTCCTGGAGCATCTCCGGATACCCTCGGCCCGGAAAACCCAGAGGTGGCAGTATCTCTGGCTAGGGAAGTGATGGTCATCACTCCGGCCTGGACACAACCTTTCCTGGACTACCTCATCGATCAAAAGTTGCCAGAGGACGAGGTCCTCGCATGACAGATCGTCAGACGAGCAAGATCCTACACAATCGTTGACGGGCAGCTCTACAAATGAAGCGCAACAGGAGTTTTTCTCAAATGCGTCTCAAGTCAAGATGGTATTGAGATACTCAGAGAGATCCACGCAGGGGACTGCGGGCATCATGCCGCTCCCAGGTCACTCATTGCAAAAGCCTTTCGGCTTGGATTTTACTGGCTCAAGCTAAAGAAGATGCTGACAAGCTGGTAAAGACCTGCCGAGGTTGCTAGTATTACGCTACTCAACCAAACGCTCCAGCCCAAGAGCTGAAGACCATACCTATCACCTGGCCATTTGCGGTCTGGGGGCTCGATATGGTTGGTAAATTAAAGAAATCATCTCCTAGCGGTTTTGAGTACCTCCTGGTCGCTGTTGCCAAGTTCAGTAAGTGGATCGAGGCAAAGCCAGTGAGAAGAGCCGACGGTGCTACGGCACTAAAATTTGTTTGCAGCCTCGTGATGAGATTCAGCATCCCACACAGCATAATCACAGATAATGGCACAAACTTCGCACAGGGAGAATTGAAGGATTACTGTGAGGACGTAGGGATACGGCTGGACCTTGCTTCTGTGGCTCATCCACAGTCCAATGGTCAGGTCGAAAGGGTCAATGGTCTCATATTATCAGGGATTAAACCACGCCTTGAAGAACCACTGCGACGCACAGCTGGAGCTTGGGCTGATGAATTAGATTCCGTCTTGTGGAGTTTACGAACTACCCCTAACAGGTCAACCGGATTTACTCCTTTCTTCCTGGTATACGGATCCGAAGCCGTGCTCCCCTCCGACATTATCCACGATTCACCGCGAGTTTCCGCCTACAATGAAGAAACTGCTGACGAGGACAAACAGCTATCTGTGGACCTGATCGAAGAAGCTCGGAACTTAGCTGACCAACGCTCCACCTTATACCAGCAGAAACTCCGACGCTATCACAGCCATCGAGTTCGGAATCGCTCTTTCATGGCCGAAAACTTGGTCCTCCGCCTTCGTCAAGTGAAAGACCATAAGCTGCAATCTCCATGGGAAGGACCCTTTGTCGTTAGCAAAGTGCTTCATAATGGATCGTACTACCTTGTTGATTTCCGGGAGCTAAAGGACAGGCCTGCTAACTTGTACCGGAAACGTAAACGAGAGGATCCGGATGACATATACGATGAAACAGATCGTCCCTGGAACATTGCACAGCTACGTCCTTTCCACACTTAGAATTTTTTTGGAATTACATACCTTGTAATAGTTATGCATGATCAATGAAATAAAGCTTTTGGTTCACTCTTTGAGTCTTTTACCTCCTTTACTTGTTCATTTTTAGATCATGTAAGTTTTCCGACTAAAATCGCAGGGCTGGATATTTCTGCCTAGGCGTGTATGAAAGTTGTGATTTTCAAAATCGTCCTTTTTTGGACGTAAGCTTAAGTTTTCTGGCGGAAATATTTTTTGTTGCAAACTCATGGATTCCTGGTAGCAATTTCCGGCACCTACACTGGGGGCTTGTTTCCGCGGTTATTGACGGACGCCATTGGGCTTCGTCGCCGTTGGCTCGCGTTTCCGGCTAACGGTCTTCCGGCACGTGGAAGGTCAAATGAGCAAGCCGGAAAATATGAAACCAGCACTTGCTTTCAAACAGAACGAAACATGCAAATAACATTCAAACGGATAGCAGGATAAGTGTTTCCGCCCATGCATAAGTGTTTCGTCCCTAGCTACTTAAGAATTTAAGTTATCTTACAAACCCATGATACGTCTCCGACGTATCGATAATTTCTTATGTTCCATGCCACATTATTGATGTTATCTACATGTTTTATGCACACTTTATGTCATATTCGTGCATTTTCTGGAACTAACCTATTAACAAGATGCCGAAGTGCCGATTCTTTGTTCTGCTGTTTTTGGTTTCAGAAATCCTAGTAACGAAATATTCTCGGAATTGGACGAAATCAACGCCCAGGGTCCTATTTTGCCACGAAGCTTCCAGAAGACCGAAGAGGAGACGAAGTGGGGCCATGAGGTGGCGACACCCTAGGGCGGCGCGCCCCCCCCCCTTGGCCGCGCGGCCCTGTGGTGTGGGCCCCTCGTGCCGCCTCCTGACCTGCCCTTCCGCCTACTTAAAGCCTCCGTTGCGAAACCCCCAGTACCGAGAGCCACGATACGGAAAATCTTCCAGAGACGCCGCCGCCGCCAATCCCATCTCGGGGGATTCAGGAGATCGCCTCCGGCACCCTGCCGGAGAGGGGAATCATCTCCCGGAGGACTCTACGCCGCCATGGTCGCCTCCGGAGTGATGTGTGAGTAGTCTACCCCTGGACTATGGGTCCATAGCAGTAGCTAGATGGTTGTCTTCTCCCCATTGTGCTTAATTGTCGGATCTTGTGAGCTGCCTAACATGATCAAGATCATCTATCTGTAATTCTATATGTTGCGTTTGTTGGGATCCGATGAATAGAGAATACTTGTTATGTTGATTATCAAAGTTATGTCTATGTGTTGTTTATGATCTTGCATGCTCTCCGTTACTCGTAGATGCTCTGGCCAAGTAGATGCTTGTAACTCCAAGAGGGAGTATTTATGCTCGATAGTGGGTTCATGTCTCCGTGAATGCAGGAAGTGACAAATCTCTAAGATTATGGATGTGCTGTTGCCACTAGGGATAAAACATTAGTGCTATGTTCAAGGATATAGTCACCGATTACATTATGCGCAATACTTAATGCAATTGTCTGTTGTTAGCAACTTAATACGGAGGGTTCGGATGATAACCTGAAGGTGGACTTTTTAGGCATAGATGCATGCTGGATAGCGGTCTATGTACTTTGTCGTAATGCCCAATTAAATCTCACAATACTCATCATAATATGTATGTGCATGGTCATGCCCTCTTTATTTGTCAATTGCCCAACTGTAATTTGTTCACCCACCATGCTGTTTATCTTATGGGAGAGACACCTCTAGTGAACTGTGGACCCCGGTCCAATTCTCTATACTGAAATACAATCTACTGCAATACTGTTCTACTGTTTTCTGCAAACAATCATCATCCACACTATACATCTAATCCTTTGTTACAGCAAGCCGGTGAGATTGACAACCTCACTGTTTCGTTGGGGCAAAGTACTTTGGTTGTGTTGTGCAGGTTCTACGTTGGCGCCGGAATCCCTGGTGTTGTGCCGCACTACATCTCGCCGCCATCAACCTTCAACGTGCTTCTTGGCTCCTACTGGTTCGATAAACCTTGGTTTCATACTGAGGGAAAACTTGCCGCTGTACGCATCACACCTTCCTCTTGGGGTTCCCAACGGACGCGTGCTGTACGCGTATCAAGCTCTTTTTCTGGCGCCGTTGCCGGGGAGATCAAGACACGCTGCAAGGGGAGTCTCCACTTCCCAATCTCTTTACTTTGTTTTTGTCTTGCTGAGTTTTATTTACTACTTTGTTTGCTGCACTAAATCAAAATACAAAAAAAATTAGTTGCTAGTTTTACTTTATTTGCTATCTTATTTGCTATATCAAAAACACAAAAAAAAAATTTAGTTACTTGCATTTACTTTATCTAGTTTGCTTTATTTACTGTTGCTAAAATGGCCACCCCTGAAAATACTAAGTTGTGTGACTTCACAACCACAAATAATAATGATTTCTTATGCACACCTATTGCTCCACCTGCTACTACAGCAGAATTCTTTGAAATTAAACCTGCTTTACTGAATCTTGTTATGCGAGAGCAATTTTCTGGTGTTAGTTCTGATGATGCTGCTGCCCATCTTAATAATTTTGTTGAATTGTGTGAGATGCGAAAGTATAAAGATGTAGATGGTGACATTATAAAATTAAAATTGTTCCCTTTCTCATTAAGAGGAAGAGCTAAAGATTGGTTGCTATCTCTGCCTAAGAATAGTATTGATTCATGGACTAAATGCAAGGATGCTTTTATTGGTAGATATTATCCCCCTGCTAAAATTATATCTTTGAGGAGTAGCATAATGAATTTTAAATAATTAGATACTGAACATGTTGCACAAGCATGGAAAAGAATGAAATCTCTGGTTAAAAATTGCCCAACCCATGGACTGACTACTTGGATGATCATCCAAACCTTCTATGCAGGACTAAATTTTTCTTCGCGGAATTTATTGGATTCAGCTGCTGGAGGTACCTTTATGTCCATCACTCTTGGTGAAGCAACAAAGCTTCTCGATAATATGATGATCAACTACTCTGAATGGCACACGGAAAGAGCTCCACAAGGTAAGAAGGTAAATTCTGTCGAAGAAACCTCTTCCTTGAGTGATAAGATTGATGCTATTATGTCTATGCTTGTGAATGATAGGACTAATGTTGATCCTAATAATGTTCCGTTAGCTTCATTGGTTGCCCAAGAAGAACATGTTGATGTAAACTTCATTAAAAATAATAATTTCAACAACAATGCTTACCGGAACAATTCTAGTAACAACTATAGGCCATATCCTTATAATAATGGCAACGGCTATGGTAATTCTTATGGGAATCCTTACAACAATAATAGGAATTCACCCCCTGGACTTGAAGCCATGCTTAAAGAATTTATTAGTACACAAACTGCTTTTAACAAATCTGTTGAAGAAAAGCTTGGGAAAATTGATATACTTGCTTCTAAAGTCGATAGTCTTGCTGCTGATGTAGATCTTTTGAAATCGAAAGTTATGCCTAATAGGGATATTGAAAATAAAATTACTACTACAGCAAATGCCATCCAAGTTAGAATTAATGGGAATATAAGATTGATGGCTGAACTGCGTGCTAGGTGGGATAGAGAAGAAAATGAAAAACTAGCTAAAGAGAAGAATGTAGCTAAAGTTTGGACTATTACCACGACTAGTAATGCTAATGCTACACATGTTGCTGCACCTCCTACTATTAATAATAAAAGAATTGGTGTTAGCAATGTTTCCACTTCTAATGCAAAGCGCGAGAAACTACCTGAAACTGCTAAAACTGCCTGTGATAAAGCTGCTGAAATTTTTTCCAACATTGGGGATGATGATCCCATTGCTTTAGATTATAATGGTTTGAATTTTGATGATTTCCACATCTCTGAAGTTATAAAGTTCTTGCAAAAACTTGCTAAAGGTCCTAATGCTAGTGCTATAAATTTGGCTTTCACGCAACATATTACAAGTGCTCTCATAAAAGCTAGAGAAGAGAAAATAGAGCGCGAAGCCTCTATTCCTAGAAAGCTAGAGGATGGTTGGGAGCCCATCATTAAGATGAAGGTTAAATATTTTGATTGTAATGCTTTATGTGATCTTGGTGCAAGTATTTCTGTTATGCCTAAGAAAATTAATAATATGCTTGACTTGCCACCGCTGAAAAATTGTTATTTGGATGTTAATCTTGCTGATCATTCTACAAAGAAACCTTTGGGGAAAGTTGATAATGTTCGCATTACCGTTAACAATAACCTTGTCCCCGTTGATTTTGTTGTCTTGGATATTGAATGCAATGCATCTTGTCCCATTATATTGGGAAGACCTTTTCTTCGAACTGTTGGTGCTATCATTGATATGAAGGAAGGTAATATAAAATATCAATTTCCTCTCAAGAAAGGTATGGAACACTTTCCTAGAAAGAGAATGAAGTTACCTTTTGATTCTATTATTAGAACAAATTATGATGTTGACACTTCGTCTCTTGATAATACTTGATACACACTTTCTGCGCCTAGCTGAAAGGCGTTAAAGAAAAACGCTTATGGGAGACAACCCATGTTTTTACTACAGTACTTTGTTTTTATTTTGTGTCTTGGAAGTTGTTTACTACTGTAGCAACCTCTCCTTATCTTAGTTTAGTGTTTTGTTGTGCCAAGTAAAGTCGTTGATAGAAAAGTTCATACTAGATTTGGATTACTGCGCAGAAACAGATTTCTTTGCTGTCACGAATCTGGGCTGTTTTCTCTGTAGGTAACTCAGAAAATTATGCCAATTTACGTGAGTGATCCTCAGATATGTACGCAACTTTCATTCAATTTGAGCATTTTCATTTGAGCAAGTCTGGTGCCTCGATAAAATTCGTCAATACGAACTGTTCTGTTTTGACAGATTCTGCCTTTTATTTCACATTGCCTCTTTTGCTATGTTGGATGAATTTCTTTGATCCATTAATGTCCAGTAGCTTTATGCAATGTCCAGAAGTGTTAAGAATGATTGTGTCACTTCTGAACATGTTAATTTTTATTGTCGCTAACCCTCTAATGAGTTGTTCTAAGTTTGGTGTGGAGGAAGTTTTCAAGGATCAAGAGAGGAGTATGATGCAACATGATCAAGGAGAGTGAAAGCTCTAAGCTTGGGGATGCCCCGGTGGTTCACCCCTGGATATATCAAGAAGACTGAAGCATCTAAGCTTGGGGATGCCAAAGGCATCCCCTTCTTCATCGACAACATTATCAGGTTCCTCCCCTGAAACTATATTTTTATTCCATCACATCTTATGTGCTTTGCTTGGAGCGTCGGTTTGTTTTTGTTTTTGTTTTGTTTGAATAAAATGGATCCTAGCATTCACTGTATGGGAGAGAGACACGCTCCGCTGTAGCATATGGACAAGTATGTCCTTAGTTTCTACTCATAGTATTCATGGCAAAGTTTCTTCTTCGTTAAATTGTTATATGGTTGGAATTGGAAAATGATACATGTAGTAAATTGCTATAATGTCTTGCATAATGTGATACTTGGCAATTGTTGTGCTCATGTTTAAGCTCTTGCATCATATACTTTGCACCCATTAATGAAGAAATACATAGAGCATGCTAAAATTTGGTTCGCATATTTGGTTTCTCTAAGGTCTAGATAATTTCTAGTATTGAGTTTGAACAACAAGGAAGAAGGTGTAGAGTCTTATAATGTTTACAATATGTCTTTTATGTGAGTTTTTCTGCACCGGTTCATCCTTGTGTTTGTTTCAAATAAGCCTTGCTAGCCTAAACCTTGTATCGAGAGGGAATACCTCTCATGCATCCAAAATACTTGAGCCAACCACTATGCCATTTGTGTCCAGCATACCTACCTACTACATGGTATTTTCCGCCATTCCAAAGTAAATTGCTTGAGTGCTACCTTTAAAATTCCATCATTCACCTTTGCAATATATAGCTCATGGGACAAATAGCTTAAAAACTATTGTGGTATTGAATATGTACTTATGCACTTTATCTCTTATTAAGTTGCTTGTTGTGCGATAACCATGTTCACTGGGGACGCCATCAACTACTCTTTGTTGAATTTCATGAGAGTTGCTATGCATGTTCGTCTTGTCTGAAGTAAGGGAGATCTACCACCTTATGGTTAAGCATGCATATTGTTAGAGAAGAACATTGGGCCGCTAACTAAAGCCATGATCCATGGTGGAAGTTTCAGTTTTGGACATATATCCTCAATCTCATATGAGAAAATTAATAATTGTTGTCACATGCTTATGCATAAAAGAGGAGTCCATTATCTGTTGTCTATGTTGTCCCGGTATGGATGTCTAAGTTGAGAATAATCAATAGCGAGAAATCCGATGCGAGCTTTCTCCTTAGACCTTTGTACAGGCGGCATAGAGGTACCCCTTTGTGACACTTGGTTAAAACATGTGCATTGTGATGATCCGGTAGTCCAAGCTAATTAGGACAAGGTGCGGGCACTATTAGTATACTATGCATGAGGCTTGCAACTTGTAAGATATAATTTACATGATACATATGCTTTATTACTACCGTTGACAAAATTGTTTCATGTTTTCAAAATCAAAGCTCTAGCACAAATATAGCAATCGATGCTTTTCCTCTATGGAGGACCATTCTTTTACTTTTATAGTTGAGTCAGTTCACCTATTTCTCTCCACCTCAAGAAGCAAACACTTGTGTGAACTGTGCATTGATTCCTACATACTTGCATATTGCACTTATTATATTACTCTATGTTGACAATATCCATGAGATATACATGTTATAAGTTGAAAGCAACCGCTGAAACTTAATCTTCCTTTGTGTTGCTGTTGCGGTCAAAACCCACCGGCGGGCAGCGACGGGCAACACAGTAGAGCCGGGAACAACTTAGGGCTGCGGCTGGCCCTGGTCCCTCCGAGCGACGGCCCGCAAAGCCTCTGGTACACACGTCCGATGCTGATGCAAGGGCGTGCCACCTGACCTATACCTGGTCAGGAAGGTGATGGAGATGCCTCGCTTAGTTTCCTGCATGGCATACACGTAAACATTAAATACGAGCCTCGATCGGCTCTCAGGTTATCCTGTGAATCGGCTCAAGGAGCCGATCCACCCATGATTCGTACGAGGTGCACGAATATATGGTGGTCCTGCTTGATCAAGATAAAGCTAATGCGATCTACGACGATTTAGGGTTTTCACCGCATAATCGGATCATCCTACTCACGATTGGGCCTCGCGGCCACGCACGGTGATCGTAAGCCGATCCTAGACAAGGCCTAAAAACCAACACGAGGTTGATCCCCGGAACATCCTGTCTAGGACTAGCAAATGACACCCTACGTGCCGCTGGATCCTCCAACCCTTTGTAAGGCCTAACTATTGCAGATATTAAACTAATCCTTGAAGAACAAGGAGCAACCGTAACGGATCGGATCTACTAAATAATGATCAAGCGGGGTGCCGCCCCCACACCTAAGATAGGTGTGAGGGCGGCTAGATATGCAAGGGTTGCACTACGATAGCATATTATACGAAGAACAATGCTAACCCTAACATATCTAAGATAACTACGTTGCTCGCCATCAAAAAGGCTTCAGTACGAGCAACGCATGAACAACATAAAGCTTGTGCTGCCTAGATCGCAAGATGCGATCTAGGCAGCATGATGCTTACCGGTAGAAACCCTCGAGACGAAGGAGTTGGCGATGCGCCGAGATTGATTTTGTGGTTGAACGTTGGTTGTTGTTTATTCCATAAACCCTAGATACATATTTATAGTCCAGGGGACTTTCTAATTTAGGCGTGCACCTAACCGTGCACGGGTAAAACTCTATCTAAGATGCGATCTACTATATTACAGATATATGGGCAATCTAGCCCAACTTTGCATATAAGGCCGATCCACGTATTTCTTCCGTATATAATCTTTAAGCTCATCTTGATCGCGGCCCACCTCTGACTTGGTCAAATTCTGGTGATAACACATGCCCCCCTGGTTTTGGAATTGATAATTCCAAAATCACTCTGCTTTCTCTTCGTCGGGTCATATCGTGGCAGAGCAGAACCATCGCAGCATCCTTCATCATGATGCTCGTCTTCTCAACTTCTCTGCTGAACTTGATAGCTTCAGCATCACTTCCTTGGAAACTGCAATGGCATTAAATCTCCACTAAGCTCCTTCTTATTTAACCGTGCCGATTGATCCACCCTTCTTCATCCCCTTCCTCTGTTCTAGCTATCGGCACCCAAAAAACCCTATTTCCCTGTAGCTATGTCTTCTTCTTCCTCTGTCTCCTCCGGCCTCTCTTTCCAATCTTCTTCCTCGAGTGAGCCGATGTCAGAGCCCGAGTGGGACTTCGGCCTCTTGTCAGATAGCGACAAGCCCCTGACTGACGGGGAGGACGACCCCCAGTTCCTCATTGAAAGGGAACTGGAGAGCGAGAGCGAAGATGACCTCCACTCATGGGGGAACGAAGAGGAAGACGACTCCTCCTCCTCCGCTGGGTACCCGCCGGCGAAGCGCTTCCGTGCTTGGGCGGACAGTGAAGATGATGATGATGACGAAGAGGAAGAAGCTCCAGTCGAAGACTGGGGTAGTGGTGACGAGGAGTTCTCCGGAAGCAGCGCCGGCGGAAGCTATGACGCTGACGACGAGGACAGCGAGGATCAGTAGAATAGGATCAGTAGTATGCGAGCAATCGGCTCTTCTTTTGTTCCCCTTTTCTTTGAGTAATCGGCTCTTCATTGTAAAAAACCCTCCTTTGTTAATGAAGAAGTATTTCCCGTCACCCTTTTGCCGATAGTCAAAGTCAAACGATTTCCCCAAAAGAACCGATGGCACCGCATCGGTCTCTACCATAAAAACACAAGTGAGGTCGCCCTAGCCGCCCTTCCAAATGGTAACCTGCGACCTTCATCTGAGGAAGCAAACTCAGATCCCCAAATCGCCGCCTGAGCAGCTCCCATTCACGGCCGCCTTCGTCTCAGATCTCGACCGCGCCGCCTGCAACTCTTCAGCACGCCCAATGGCGGAATCATCCAACACCAACGCCACGGTCTCCGATCTGAAGGTAACCCCTAATCTTCTCTGGCCATCCGAATTGACGTTAGGATTAATAGCAAGCACCTGAATTAATGTTTTGCTCCGTTACTCATTTTTAGGTTTCAGACATCCTACTGCCACATCCTTCTCTCGCAAATTCTATGTGCCTCGGTCCTCGTTCTTCCGAGAGTCCCGCCCTCCTAATTTCATGCGAAGCTAACAGAATCCCCTTTGTGAATCAGAACTTAGATCTGACTTCCTGGGCCGACTGCCTGCGAGCCTGGCCTAATCCCCCTGAGGGTTGGGTGGCATGGTACACTAGAGTATCCAAAACCCATTATGCCACCTGGGAAGCCATAGGGATAGCCGATGCCTTATCATTATCATTGTCTCCCCTTGAGAAGAATGAAAACATTCTGAAAACCATCGGCTACTTCTGGTCTGACGCACTGAACTGCTTCATGTTCGGCCATGGCCCCATGACACCAACTCTGCTAGATGTGGCCATGATCACAGGCCTAGACATCGCATCCCCAAGCCCTTCTGCATTCAAACTGCCGAAGGTCCCTTTCACCCTGTCTTCTAAGAAAGAATGTACCAGCTGGGGTGCCTACCTCAATCGTTATATGAAGACCAAGGGCCCTGTGACAGAAAGAGAACATACAGCCTTCCTGAATTTCTGGTTGGAGCACTTTATTTTCTGTGGCCCATCGCTTGCCCCTACCAAGAATTACCTTTCCCTGGCCTATGAACTTGCTAAAGGTACTCAACTTGGCCTAGGCAAACTGTTTCTTGGAGAAGTCTATCGATCTCTTCAACTGATGTCTGTCAAACTGTTCTCTCAAAAGACAGTTAAAACTGGCGGCCCTTGGTGGTTTATTCAGTTATGGGCGCAGCTATATTTTCAGAACCAGATCCCAGACTTCCCACCTTTGACCACCTGCACCTTTCCAGATGTTAATGGAAAGGATATCCGATGCACCAGCTATGGCCAAGCTTTGTATGGTCTCCCAGGCAGCAGGCTGATCCCCAAGGAAGCAGCAGGGTGGTTCAAGATTTTCTTCCAAGGTTTGGACAACCCCCTGTTCTTTCCTTATACTGAATCGGCGAACTTTGAAAACCCAATCTCCTTTCGGTTGGATGATTTTGCCGATGACGCTAGCACCCAGCATCTGTATTCTATCATGATCCGTCCTTGCTTCCTTCCTGTTGGTATGAGTACCTCGAACCGGATCATCAAGCCTGGTTATGAGTGTTACCAACCGGTAGTGGTAGCACGACAGCTTGGCCTCGGGCAGGTGCCTCCACACTTCTACTTACACCACCTGACAGCAAGTAGAGCTGAACTTCCTGACATTCTTACTGGCCAAAGATGTTATACCTTCTTCGATGCTTTGGCCATTCCAATTCCCCACGACCTCCGTTTCTCCTCCACCACCGATGGCTTCGAGACTTGGTGGTCCATGTGGAAGACCCATGTCTTCAGAAGGGCTCTAGGACCGCTGCTGAGACAACTTGATGCCGAGTATGACATTCCTGCAGACCAGGTACCATCATTTAAACATTTCTTGTAACAGCATTATGGTGATTGTCTGTGACCTGACTCCATCTCCTGGCAGCAACAAGATGGCCCGGCTCCCACGCAAGCCGATGGTTCCCCCTTTGTATTCCTCCCTCCGGCACCAGTGGTCCTCTTCTGCCAGAGCTCGCCACCCCTGAAGAAAGTCATAATGCAGAGTCAGCCGATTTCACCGAAATCGGCTCCCAAGAATAAAGCATCTTCAGGGCTAGTTGCCCCCCGAGCCTCGACTCAGGCGAGGACGGCAGTAAGGAAGGTAGCTACCAGGAAGACCCTGAAGCGTAGAGCTCCCGCCCAAGAAAGCTTGCATGTAAGTTGGTTCATGCCCCGTCCACATTTATCCGCTTTCCCAGTCTTTTACAACGCGCTCGTATTCTTTTCTACAGACTTCCATGGAAGAAACCTCGAGCGGGGCCGTAGAATCCAGCCAGGGGGACTCGAGCTCGGGCAATTCTGAGAGGTCCACCACCCAGAGCCAGACGGCTTCACCAGCGCCGGCCTCTAAGAAAAGGTCGATCCCCGAGCCTCCTGCTCCCCAAGCCCCGACCAGATCGGGGTCACGCACTAAGCGTCGATGCGTCAAAAGGGCTCGTAAAGACCCACGGACCTCTCCATCAAGCCAGGAGGTCTCAAATGTAACTCTCTCCCCGGTCACACTTCGTGCTAACCCATCATCGTTTGGATCGGCTAACCACCTCCTCCTGCAGACCAAAGAAACTTCTAGCGGAGACGTCGAGGAGGTACCGATGCCGTCCACCACCCTGGACCTAGCCACCTCGACGATCGCGGCCGACCAAGTGGCTGACCTAGCCAAGCCCACAGAAAAGCCGATCATCACTACATCGGCTATTCCTCCTACCTTGGGAGAGGTATACCCCTTCTCCTTGGCTCTATCACCTTCTTCATTGTATGCTAAACTCGCTTTGTTTGCCTTAACAGGGTTGTGATCTCTCGAGCTTGCTGACGTTCGATCCAGAATCCATCGAACCAACTTCTTCCAAGGCAAGTGGAGAGCCGAGTTTTAGCACGGTCCATGGCCCACTCCAGCGTCTCAAAGACTTGCTCTCTTCCTCAACTGAGACCCTGATTGATCATTCCGAGGAAGTCAAAGGCATCCTCGAAGGTATCCAGCCCCATCTCCCTATGACACTGCAAGTGAAGCTCTGGCCTGCTGTTACTCTGTCGATCTTCAAGTCAAGGGTGCAATCGGCTCGACAAAGGATTACTCTTCGCCGCACCCAGCTTCCACTGAGAGCCGATATTGCGGAAAAGTGTCAACGGCTCAACGAGAAGAAGGCTGCTCTGGACGCCAAGATGGACACTTCTGCCAATCGCGCCGAACTCGAGGCCCTGCGCAAGGAGCTGGAGAGCCTTGAAGAGAGGGTCAGGGTGACCAAGCAGCTCATCCAAGACAAGGAAGCTCTTATTGCCCGTTCTCAAGATGAAGCAAAAGGCCTCACAGCCGATCTGAAGACCGATCTGGCTGAAATTCGTACCCTGAGCAGCCAGCTGGTGACGGGTAAAGACGAGGACGACGAGGCTGAGATCGCTGAGGTAGATCGCATCCGTGTTGACGCCCTTCACGCCCTCGATGTGTTTCTTCAGTAGGGCCCCCAGAGACAAATGTTTCGTTGAACTTGAGAAGTACCAATATTTTGAACTTGAGAAGTACCGATGAATCTGCTTCGGCTGTACTTGCTACATTTTTTTTTTACTGGCCGATTTTCCATCGGCTCCTAATATTTCATTGCCTATGCGTCTGTCTGCCTGATCATGTGCCCCCCGAGCCGAATCTGTCAGGTCACTGCAGATATCGGTTCTGCGGTTATCGGTAGGATTATTCCTGAACATCGGCTCCGCAGTCAGGATTAATACTGATTTCCCTGAACTTGCCAGCCGATGTAACCCCCATACTCCAGTCTTCCGTCACCCGCTAGATCGACGCTGAATGCAGGCGAAGCGTATGGCAAAGATGTCTGGGGCAGAGTTTGCTGAATTAGCCCCTATCTTGGTTGTATGGCTCAAAAGAGGCTTACATCTCGTCGTGTCAGCCGATGTCTCATCACCGGCTTTCCTTCGTTTGGGGCGCCATACTCTCCTTTTATGGTCGACCCTCGTGCGCGACTGGAGTGCCGTCCGTCATCTCAGATGTAGATGGCGATGTGGTTGATGAAGAAGCCTGTCCCACCGGGCGTGCCAGAATGTGTTGCGGTCAAAACCCACCGGCGGGCAGCGACGGGCAACACAGTAGAGCCGGGAACAACTTAGGGCTGCGGCTGGCCCTGGTCCCTCCGAGCGACGGCCCGCAAAGCCTCTGGTACACACGTCCGATGCTGATGCAAGGGCGTGCCACCTGACCTATACAGTCGGGAAGGTGATGGAGATGCCTCGCTTAGTTTCCTGCATGGCATACACGTAAACATTAAATACGAGCCTCGATCGGCTCTCAGGTTATCCTGTGAATCGGCTCAAGGAGCCGATCCACCCATGATTCGTACGAGGTGCACGAATATATGGTGGTCCTGCTTGATCAAGATAAAGCTAATGCGATCTACGACGATTTAGGGTTTTCACCGCATAATCGGATCATCCTACTCACGATTGGGCCTCGCGGCCACGCACGGTGATCGTAAGCCGATCCTAGACAAGGCCTAAAAACCAACACGAGGTTGATCCCCGGAACATCCTGTCTAGGACTAGCAAACGACACCCTACGTGCCGCTGGATCCTCCAACCCTTTGTAAGGCCTAACTATTGCAGATATTAAACTAATCCTTGAAGAACAAGGAGCAACCGTAACGGATCGGATCTACTAAATAATGATCAAGCGGGGTGCCGCCCCCACACCTAAGATAGGTGTGAGGGCGGCTAGATATGCAAGGGTTGCACTACGATAGCATATTATACGAAGAACAATGCTAACCCTAACATATCTAAGATAACTACGTTGCTCGCCATCAAAAAGGCTTCAGTACGAGCAACGCATGAACAACATAAAGCTTGTGCTGCCTAGATCGCAAGATGCGATCTAGGCAGCATGATGCTTACCGGTAGAAACCCTCGAGACGAAGGAGTTGGCGATGCGCCGAGATTGATTTTGTGGTTGAACGTTGGTTGTTGTTTATTCCATAAACCCTAGATACATATTTATAGTCCAGGGGACTTTCTAATTTAGGCGTGCACCTAACCGTGCACGGGTAAAACTCTATCTAAGATGCGATCTACTATATTACAGATATATGGGCAATCTAGCCCAACTTTGCATATAAGGCCGATCCACGTATTTCTTCCGTATATAATCTTTAAGCTCATCTTGATCGCGGCCCACCTCTGACTTGGTCAAATTCTGGTGATAACAGTTGCTTCAATGCCTTTACTTTGAATTATTGCTTTATGAGTTAACTCTTATGCAAGACTTATTGATGCTTGTCTTGAAGTGCTATTCATGAAAAGTCTTTGCTATATGATTCACTTGTTTACTCATGTCATATACATTGTTTTGATCGCTGCATTCACTACATATGCTTTACAAATAGTATGATCAAGGTTATGATGGCATGTCACTCCAGAAATTATCTTTGTTATCGTTTTACCTGCTCGGGACGAGCAGAACTAAGCTTGGGGATGCTGATACGTCTCCGACGTATCGATAATTTCTTATGTTCCATGCCACATTATTGATGTTATCTACATGTTTTATGCACACTTTATGTCATATTCGTGCATTTTCTGGAACTAACCTATTAACAAGATGCCGAAGTGCCGATTCTTTGTTTTCTGCTGTTTTTGGTTTCAGAAATCCTAGTAACGAAATATTCTCGGAATTGGACGAAATCAACGCCCAGGGTCCTATTTTGCCACGAAGCTTCCAGAAGACCGAAGAGGAGACGAAGTGGGGCCACGAGGTGGCGACACCCTAGGGCGGCGCGCCCCCCCCCCCTTGGCCGCGCGGCCCTGTGGTGTGGGCCCCTCGTGCCGCCTCCTGACCTGCCCTTCCGCCTACTTAAAGCCTCCGTCGCGAAACCCCCAGTACCGAGAGCCACGATACGGAAAACCTTCCCGGAGACGCCGCCGCCGCCAATCCCATCTCGGGGGATTCGGGAGATTGCCTCGGCACCCTGCCGGAGAGGGGAATCATCTCCCGGAGGACTCTACGCCGCCATGGTCGCCTCCGGAGTGATGTGTGAGTAGTCTACCCCTGGACTATGGGTCCATAGCAGTAGCTAGATGGTTGTCTTCTCCCCATTGTGCTTAATTGTCGGATCTTGTAAGCTGCCTAACATGATCAAGATCATCTATCTGTAATTCTATATGTTGCGTTTGTTGGGATCCGATGAATAGAGAATACTTGTTATGTTGATTATCAAAGTTATGTCTATGTGTTGTTTATGATCTTGCATGCTCTCCGTTACTCGTAGATGCTCTGGCCAAGTAGATGCTTGTAACTCCAAGAGGGAGTATTTATGCTCGATAGTGGGTTCATGTCTCCGTGAATCTGGGGAAGTGACAGAAATCTCTAAGATTATGGATGTGCTGTTGCCACTAGGGATAAAACATTAGTGCTATGTTCAAGGATATAGTCACTGATTACATTACGCGCAATACTTAATGCAATTGTCTGTTGTTAGCAACTTAATCTTTGGAGGGTTCGGATGATAACCTGAAGGTGGACTTTTTAGGCATAGATGCATGCTGGATAGCGGTCTATGTACTTTGTCGTAATGCCCAATTAAATCTCACAACACTCATCATAATATCTATGTGCATGGTCATGCCCTTTTTATTTGTCAATTGCCCAACTGTAATTTGTTCACCCAACATGCTGTTTATCTTATGGGAGAGACACCTCTAGTGAACTGTGGACCCCGGTCCAATTCTCTATACTGAAATACAATCTCTTGCAATCTTGTTCTACTGTTTTTCTGCAAACAATCATCATCCACACTATACATCTAATCCTTTGTTACAGCAAGCCGGTGAGATTGACAACCTCACTGTTTCGTTGGGGCAAAGTACTTTGGCTGTGTTGTGCAGGTTCCACGTTGGCGCCGGAATCCCTGGTGTTGCGCCGCACTACATCTCGCCGCCATCAACCTTCAACGTGCTTCTTGGCTCCTACTGGTTCGATAAACCTTGGTTTCATACTGAGGGAAAACTTGCCGCTGTACGCATCACACCTTCCTCTTGGGGTTCCCAACGGACGCGTGCTGTACGCGTATCAACCCACTCCGGGGCCAAAATGATACATCAGTTTGATTGTTTCACAGGATTTCACTCGGAGGATTGCTCCTCATTAGACGCTACGTACGCGGAGCCGTCGCCAGAGCCATCGCCGGAGCCAATGCCGGAGTCGCCATCGGAGCCTCCCTCTGATTGTTCAGCGCTCGATCCGGAACCCTCCGCGTTGTCCCCCTCAGCACCTTCCTCTTCGTCTTCCGCGTCCGAGAAGCCCTTGGGGAGATCGTACTTGTTGTACCAGAATGAGTGGTTAACTCATCCAACGAAGAGTCGATCGAACCCTTGGGTCTCCGCGAGGATGGAGCGCATGTTTGTACCCTTGGGAGTATCGCCCGCAACGTCCGCGAACCTCATGGTGGGGAAGTGCGCTTTGCAGGTGGCTAAGACGAGGGAGGCGACTCTGCGAGCAGACGATTCCTGCCAATCTTTGATGAGCTCCGGCACCTGCCTCATAAGCTTTGACATGGTGTCAATCACCGTGGTCTTGGCCCTCTTCAGGGACAGTGACTTCGCGATTCCGCGACAGGTCTCGACCAGCTCGTCGATTGAACTCCGCGCTTCATCATATGCTTCCGTTCTCTTGAGGGTTGAATCCTTGGTCCATTCAAAGCCAAGACTCGCTACGAAAATGACGATCAGTTCTTCCGCGGACATAGCAAAAGATAAGGGAGTCGGAATTAAAACAGGAAAGATTCTTACGGAAGATCATTTTGTCGATAGCCTCCGCCTCTTGACTCTTATTTTTAGCCGCTAAGGTTGATACCCTTTGCTGGCTCTTCTTAAGTTTGTCCGCAAGTTCCGCCATGTCGCGTGCGTGCTTCTCCGAGAGCTCCTTCTTCGCCAAAGTCTCCTTCTCGGAGGATTCTTTTATGAAGTTCTTGAGGGATTCATTCTCCACCTTGAGCACTTGAACTTTGGCGGACAGGTCGTTGATGGCGGGGCGCTTGGCAGTTTCTTCTGTAGGCGGAAAGTCACAAAAGTTATGCATCATGATTGTTCATGGAAAGATTCGAATCCAACCCGGAGTTCTTACCATTAAGGCGGGTCTCCAAGTGCTTTATAGCTTTTTGGCTATTTTCAGCATTCTGGCGCAGCCCTTCTATCTCTGTCATTTGCTCCAGCACATGGACGCGCAGGTCTTCGTGCAGCTTCCGCGTGTTCTGAGAAGCAGGCAGGAGTTAGCCGGAAATTCAAAATTCTGGGGGCTGCCGAGGAGTTCAAAGTCTTGGATTGAGAAAATTTTAAATTTCCGCTAAGGTGCACATCTAAAAAAGCATCGGCTAACACATGTTACTCGGAAAAAATGTCACACCCAATGCTTGGGGGCTAGTGTTACCTGGCGCACGTTCTTGTGCTTAGCAAAGAAGACCTTGAGTTCACTCTCGAGGTCGGAGAGCTCCTGTATTTCCGTGTTCGCAGGCCCCCACACTTTGTCCATCATAGCGGAGACTTCCGCATGACGCTGTGAGAGGTGGACCTTTTGCAAAGTAGGAAAGAGGTGAGGATGAGTTTGGGGCGTGCCGGTGGCACGACTTAGCTGTAACTTTTGCTCAAATTGCTCAGCTGAAGGTTCAGCCGAGGTGGCAGTTGGTTGCTCAGGCGGAGGTGCAGACGAGGATGCGCCCTTGCCGAATTCGCCGTGGACGGTCTCGGCAGTTGGGTCTTCGGGGAGGTCATCAAGGTTGATGACGTCCTTAGGATTCGGCTTGGCGGTAGAGGAGGCCTTTGGCGGAACCTCGACTTCCGGTGTGACTGGTATGGAAGCCGGAGATGGCTTTGTTCTCTTCTTGGGGACCTTGGGGGGCTAGCTTCCGGAGCTTCTGTTGCGCAAAAGAAAAAACATAATAGTTAAGCGCATGCTGATTCATGGTGACAGAGGATTTTTAAAGGCGGAAACCAAGCACTTACCCGGATGGTTTGAAAAAATGATGCATGTTAGGTTGGGCTCGGTTGCTGGTATCAATAAGCTTGAGGCGCTTCTTCTCCGCCTCCGCCTTACGGGTAGCCGCGGTGCTAAGCACTTCGCGGGCACGTTTGGCTGTGGGGCTGGAGGGAGCAGCCCTCTTTCTCTTGGAGGGGCGCGGAGCCTCCGGAGCTTCCGCGTCCGATGTAACCTCCAGGTCGGTGTTGCCCGCGTGAGGAACCCAGAGGAGAGTTCCGAGTTCGCCCTCCTCGAGAGCTTCGAGCTGCGTTACCAAGCCAACACTTAGAGGAAATTCAGAATATAAAGGAATCAACGGTTGCGTCAAGGCGACGTACCGCAGTCCCGGAGCCGTTGGTGTGGATGTCCTTGTTACACACGTGAATCCGAAGATCACGCGGAATCTTGATGAGGAGTCGGTTCCGCTTGTCGATGGCGTCAGCAGAAAGGTTGTCTTTAGAGGCGCGCATAGGATCGCCGCGCCCCGTGTATTGGAACATCAGGCGGTCCCGGTGTTGAAGTGGTTGGATCCGCTTGGTGAACCAGGACATTGTGAGGTCCTTCCCCGACAGACCTTCCTCCGTCAACTTGCAGATCCGCCTAACTGCGCGAGTCAGCAGAGGCGACTCGGAAAGGTGAGGACACTGTGTCCAGGCCGGAGTCTCGCTGGCGGGGCTGTTCTTGAAGGGCGGCAGCATCCTTTCGCTCGTCGGCTCGGAAACGTCCTTCAGGTAGAAGAAGCCTCCGGACCAGTATCGCGCGGATTCGTGGCGATCGGTGGGAGGATAGACGCGGCCGGGGCGGAGCATGAATGTGATTGACCCACAAGTGGCCAACTCGGAGGTCTGAGGAACCTTCTCCTTTTTAACGGAGAAGTAGTACTGAAAGAGAGAAAGTTCTGGGGGTACCCGGAGATGGCCTTCACATAGAGTGACGTGATTGCTGATGGCCAGGACGCTGTTGGGGATATGTTGTGGGGCTGGAGCCCATAAGCCTTCAAGATTTCTGAGAAGAAATCACTTGGCGGAAATGAGAAGCCGCGCTCCACAAGAGCCTTAGTCACCACCATCTCTCCGGCTTCAGGAGCTGGAGCCAGAGAACCCGGAAGCGCCCGCCAGGACCCGGGTCTTAGGAAGCCCTCCGCCTCGAGGTTGTTGAGTTCTGTTTCGGTGGTGGTGCATGGCCACCATTTCCCCTTGGCTTCGATGTCTCGCTGGTGAGCCTTAGATTTTTTGGTGGCTGCCTCTTCCGCCTTCTTCTCTGCTAGTTCTGCTCCGGTGGATTTCTCCGGGTGGGCAGTTGTTCCCTCGACGTTCTTGCCGAAATCCTTGGAAGGATCCAGCTGAACTGGGACAAAGGGAGGAGGGGCGGAGGAGAGAGGCGTTGCCATGATCGGCTCGGAGGTTGGAGGCGGAGTCGTAGAAGACATCTGAAGAGGAACATGGCAGAAGAATTAACTTAGTCAGATCCAATGTTGAAATCCTACCTCATCCCTACCAACTACGGTGCGAAGACGAAGCTTGAGATCTTACCGGAATGGCTCCCGCGGTGGTCGGAGTCGCCGGCGACGAGGTTTAGTTGCGGTGGCTCGCTGAAGTTAAGAACACGAAGAACACGGCGCGGCGGCGAAACGACTCCGGCGAGATTCCGGCGAACTCCGGTACGGCGGAGGAGGAGCTCGGAGGCGGCGCTGCGCTGAGAAGTGAAAGGGGGAGAATGAGGTGATTAGGGTTTGAACGGCGGATATTTATAGGCCGAATGAGGAGATTCGTGCTCCGCATCCTGTGGTCGGAACGCAAGCGTCGCACCGTTGGATGCGCGACATGTGTCAAAACCCTAAGCGGTAAAAATGGCTAAGGATAAATTACCGCTCAAATCGCGCGAAAATGGCGCCAGGATTGGCGGAACCGTTTGAACCTTTTAAGGTTCCGGGTTGCAGCGTGAAGATAAGCAGACTCTTGTCCGCAAGCAGGGGAGTAACCCGGAGACAAGCCGTATGGTGTCGATGGATGAAGTCCCGCAGGATGGGGGGATTTTCCGACCAAGAGTTGGGAAAGAAGAAAATGTGAAGGTGGAGTTCTTCAAGTTACTCCGCGTTACCGAAATTGCCGGAAATCATGAAGCGTTAGCAAGGCGGAAACAGGAGGTGAAACCCGGAGAACTCTCGAGGCTACTGTTGTGGGTATACTTCATGGGTGTACCATCGACAGTGCCTAGATCCGGCAAGCCCGGGTGGCCCATAGATGGTGGTGTGGCATGTGGCCCATCGGGCGGCCCAGTTGTTGTTGATCCTGAAGGATGAAGTCCAGCCCAGGATAGGGAAGCCGGATCCCAACCGACCTTCGGAGGAAGCCGAATCCGTGGAGGCCCATAAGGAACCCAGATCCAATACGACGTAGATAGGAAGGCGGATCCTTGACGTGCACGGCAAGACATTGTACCGTAGTTAGGCAACCTGTAATCCGGCTAGGACTCTCCATGTAAACCCTAGATATGTGCGCCTTTATAAGCCAGATCCCGGGAGCCCTAGAGGCACAACCACAACTCATTGTAACAACGCGAAAGCGCCCAGATAATTCCAGATAAGCAGCAGTAGGCCCTGTCATCGTGCAGGTGTTCCGAAGCTGGGTAAATCGCGTACCACTGTCCCGTGTGCACTCCGCCCTATGGCCCCTACTTCTTCTCCCCCTCGTGAGGATCCCTCCTCCGAAGCACCGTCGAATAGGCAACGACACTTAGTAATAACCGAGTTGGAGTTCTAGGGACGTGCTCTTATTATCTCTATGAAAATAACGATTTTTCTGCTATGACTGTAGCATGTACCTTGAAAATGTCAAATAAGAATATCTCATCCTACAAACAGCTCAATGGTTTAGAGCCAAATGAAACCACCATTCACTACGGGAAAAATTGTCGTTGACGTGCAGGCAATCATTGCCGTGAGCCTCTGCACGGCAAAGAAATCTTTGCCGTGCGCAGCAAACACCACGCACGGCAAAGATTTAGAGCAGCGCACGGCAGTGAAAAACAGCACGGCGTACTCAGTAGAGGCGCACGGCAAAAAACATACGTACGGCAAAGTCTGAGCAGAAGGCACGGCAAAGAAACACATCACGGCAAAGACCCTGCAGGCCGCACGGCAACGAAATGCTGCACGGCAAAGGGTCTGGACATTGCCGTGGCGCTCCCTTTGCCGTGCGGCCAGCCAATATGCACGGCAAAGGCTCCTTTGCCGTCCGAATCTTTCTTTGCCGTGCGCCACCATATAGCTCTGTTTGTGTGTCTGGTTATATATGCAAGCGCATGCAGAAGTATACATGAAGGACTTGATCTACACCCACAGTAGAGGAGAAGTTCCAAATGGACAACATCGTCTCTCCACGGCAATCTACGTACCTGACCAAGCATGTCATCTGGCCAGATGATGGATAGTGTATTAGTGTTACGAAGTATACATGGAGTGGCATGATTGGCCAAGGAGCTCCACGGGTATGAGATGCGTTTGCAGACGATTCGAACATATCGGTTTGAGACGGAGCATGGCATTTATAAATAGGAAAAAGCTACGCAGACTTCTCATATATATGCCTCCATTAATCTCATGTGCAACTGCTCCGTTCAGAGATTGTGGGGGAGAGGAAGCAAGTGCGCCGTTGCTGAGAGTTTAGGGAAGACAAAGTGTCAACGGTAGTGGTGATGTGCCTCGACTCGTAAATGGAGCTGTATGTGGACCGTTTGGTGTTATTTACAGGATGAGGAAACTGAACACATTAACAGAATACAGACGGTACTCTCACGAAACATAAATACTAGAACAGAGATGGATTGGCAAAATAAAACTGAGAAATCGCACTGAACCAAACTAACGTGATTTTTCGTTTGCTGAGGTGGCAGAGTTGAAGAGATGTGGGAGCCTAGAATTGCTCAAAGATGATTGATGAGGTGGACATCTTGCACGTTGAGAGAATTTAACTTAGTAGATCGTTCCTATTTAATTATTATAGATCCCATCAGCCATGAGGACACACAATGGCCTCCTTGTCACTATTTCCGTTCTCATTTGCACCATTGCTACGACCAGCACATCATATATCATAGGAAATGGTTGAGAACAGATCCCAAACGTCAATGACCCGATGGTCTAGGAGATGGAAGGTGGGCGGTGGCTGAGCATGCCAGGCAAGCGAGCGATGGGCTTCAGTTCAAGAGAGTGGTGAGCGGCATGTTTCAGGTTGTGTCCGGCAAGAACTTTAAGCTTCGCATTGACCACGCAGTGATTGGTGACGGCAAAGATTGCATGTACAAAGAGCCATGGACTCAGACACGCACGCTGGATTATTTTGTTCCAACCAACTGAGATGTAGCGTGTCAGTAGGATTTTTGTTTATGTTGCTTAGTAATAATCGAGCTGGAGTACTAGGAGTGCTCTTGTTATCTGAATGCACGTCTATTACAATCTACCGTCGACATTTTCAGGCGAGAATGTACCGAGCTATGAATATTAATGAACTTCTGTGTGTTTATAATAGAGGATGTCACATAAACTATTTTTCTGCTAATTCTTAGTCTTTTGGAAGTTCCTTAATCTCAGTCGAAGGTGAATATTGTGGATAACAAGGGGACTTTAGTTGCCGAGATTGTATTCTAATGATATTTGCATGAAATATTACATTCCTTCCATTCTTGTATACAGTGTTACTACTCTCTTGGTCCAAATATTGCTTATATTTTTTTGTCAAAATCAAATTTTATAAAACCTAAGCAACTACATGGAAAAATATCAATATCTATAATATCAAATCTATACTATGAAAATATATTTCAACATAATTCTAATGATATTGATTTCATCTTGTAAATATTAATAAATTTTGTCACATAATTGGTTAATTTGTATAAAATTTGACTTTGACCAGATAGTATGCAACATATTTCGGGATGGATGGAGTATCTCATTTTCTAGATACAAAGAAAACAAATCTACTAATAAATAGCATAATTAATTATGTGGAAAACTTCTTGTGTTCCGCACTAATTAGACATGTTGCATGTGGTGTCTATGTCTCTATAGTTATGTGCAACCTTCAAAATAATGAGCACTATTAAACGGGAGAGGAATCTAATTAATTCATTTAAAAAAAAATCTTTAAAAAGTTTGACTTTGATGAAAAATTATATGCATCCTATTTTTAGCAGGAGTGACTAGTGAGTATTATTGGTGTATCACGGAGTAGTATCGTGGTATCTTTATATTTATTGATTTGTAAAACATTAATGCAAAATTGCGTATAATATCTATTTAACATTTATTTATCTAGTTCTATGTGATATGATATGGTATCTAGTATCTTGACACTGGTATTAGGGTATTGCACATTTCGAGAAAAACTTTGATCATTAATTTGATCAACAAAATATAAGATATATGTCATAAAAATATTTTGTATGGTATATATCTTACATTTTGTTGACCAAATTGATAGTACTCCGTAGAAGTTTCAAGTATGGAGGTAGTACCTATGATTATCACTATGATCTTTCTCATCGTTATTTATGATGGCACATCAGCTTTTTGCATTCATGGAATAGATGATACTATAATATCTCATTGTGGTTTGTCTAAATTATATGTAATCTAAATTCATTGCTGCCTGCTATTGTTGCTCCAAATTAATGTCAAGAATCAAGATTCGTGTATACTGAATCAATGTGGTGGATATGTCTCCAAATTAATCCTTACACACTAGGGTGCCTATATAAAGGTCCTGGTACGCTTGTCATAGGCACCACATTCTCCATAGCATACTACAAACTTGCCAAGCCCCCTTGCAATTCCGCTAACCCCTATCAGTCCCCATCCGTCATGAGGCAACACAATATCCTCCTTCTCACCATTGCCATTGACATTGTCATTTGTGTCACTGCTACACCCACCACTGCAAGGGAAGCAGTATCTGATGTAGCATCCTGTGGCTGGGAACAAATTCCAGACATCAATACCCAGGAGATCCAAGAGATTGCCAGGTGGGCTGTAGCTGAGCACGCAAGGCAAGCGAGCGATGGGCTCCAGTTCAAGCGGGTTGTGAGCGGCATGCAACAACTTGTGTCCGGCGTGAACTATAAGCTCTGCATTGATGCAGTGAACGGTGAAGCCAAAGAGGGCACGTACAGAGCGGAAGTATATGACCAGCCATGGACCCAGACACGAACGCTGGATTATTTTGTTCCAACCAACTGATATGTAGCGTGTCAGTAGGATTTTTTTTAGGTTGCTCAATAATAACCGAGTTGGAGCACTACGGGTGCTCTTGTTATGTCTATTAAAATTTTCAGGCGCGGTTTTATCGATCTATGAAAATTATGTATACTTTTACTTGGCGGAGGGAGTAAGTATTTAGAACAGAGGATGTCACATAAATTGTTGTTGTGCTAATTTCTTTTGAGAATTCCTTAATCTTGGTCGAAGCAGAAAATTGCTGATCAATTAAGGTGTGGCGAGGTGACATAGAACGTTGTACGGCTTGGAATGGTAATAAGGGCAACTCCAATGCTGGAAGCATCGCAAATAATTGAAATGCAATTCCCTGATTTTTTTTGAGATAACAACTAATGGAACTCATTGGGGAAACCGATTACAAACGACTCCAAAAATAAATGGACCGGATCCAGAAACAGCGCATCTTCCAACACCATCGTATCACCACTGCCGCCGTCGCCACACTAGGATTTGAACACTGAAGGAGTGCCCACCCCAGAGGGTGAGAGCTAATAATATTTTTCAGACCATCGGGCAGGCAGGAGATGGTGAGAGCAAGCAGTACCTCCAAACGAAGATCCCCGAGCAGTAGACCCAAACCACCAGCAGAACGCTCCACCATTTGGTAGGTTTAGGTGTCGATACATCAGGCCGCCTCCTCCCCTCGCCACCAAGGCCGACCGGAAGAAGCTGCAAGACGTGGTAGCCGCACAACACCAGAAGAACTCAAACGACCCTAAAAAGGAAGACGGTGCATCCCCTTCCTCTCCCTCGCCACCATGGTCGGCCGAGGGGAAGACAACATCATCAACACTCCTCCGACTCCTGGATAGACTACACAAACTCCACGGCAAGGTCGTAAGTCGATCGCACCCGGGGAAACCACCCTCCCCAGATCCGCAGATCTGAGAGGATACCCTGCCAGCAGCTCGCCGGCGCCGCCACAAGTGGCCTCACCGAGATGGGGATCGAGCTCCAGCACCCGTATTCCGACGCGACGCCACCTCCACCATCCCGACGAAGTCCCCCGAAACCCTATATGAAATCAAGCCAAGCCGCTACCCGACGCAGCTGAAGAGGATCCCCCGCCGCCGCCATGCCACCGGGGCTTCGCCCGACGGCGCCACCGGCGGCGGCCGGAGGAGGAGGGTGTTGGTGGGGCTAGGTTTGGAGGGAGGCGGGAGCACCTGTTAGTTTCATTTACACTATGAATCTAATTACGAGAAAATTTGTTGGAAGGCAGGTGCACACATTACAAACTGCATTTGCTAACAGGATTCACAAGGACGGGCAGCCCTTAAACAAAATGAAAGGCGCGACCATCCCCTTCCCCTTTTTTTGCATTTCATTCTCTCTATTTGGCCCACCTCATGATTTTGCCCCCTTTGTTCCTTTGTGTTCGCATGGATAAAATCGAGTGTCCAACGGGATAAACCATTTTACCGCATGTCAATTTTTCTAATTATGTGGTCCCAAATTCGGCTCAAATTCAGGTTGGGTTTATGTCCACACAAACAAAATATGGACATGTTGTGTGTCCTCCTGCTTCCATCCTTTGTCTTCCTCTAGTCCTATTTTAAATGGCCTTCCATTGAGGTCTCTGTTCGTATCCATTTTATCCATGTCCCCATCCCTATTTTCCCTAAGCCATCGTCAGCAAACCCTAGCCAGCCACCACACCTATTTGTCGGCGAGATGCCGAAGAACTGGTTCAGGAAGCACAACCACAAGGTGGGCTCCTCTTTGACCAGCAGGTGTCGCGGTGTTGCCCTTGCTGCTGCATTTTGTCTCTCCCCTTAGCGGCAGTGCGGAATCATGTCAACGTTTCCATGGGGGTGATGTGCTGGAATCGAAACTTGGGCACACCACTGCCATGGCACGACGCCACCTTCCCACTAAGTGCCATCTGAGCCAACTGAGGGTTCCACTGTCACCTATCCCTGCCTACGGCGTGCCACACCATAGGGAGATCGGGTGTCTTCGTGCGTTTCTCCCACCGGGCCTTCGCAACAACCTTGTGTAGGACATGAGGTCGCCGATCTGGGACTGGTAGTTTCAGGCAGAGCATGAAAACATTCAGTCGGACCGTATGCGGAAAATCGTTTCTTTGTTCCGAAATTGTCATCCCGTGATTTTCGCATAAAATCTGATTATTTTTTCTAAAGGACATCATTTTAGTGCCATTTTTCTTGCCAATTATCATTATGGGTGAAGATAGGCAGCATCTTTTTTTATTAACATGTAAATTGATGCTATTATTAGGTGGATATGCATCCAATTCAATTCATGCCTTGTCGCGTGTTGGTCAAAATAAATGTCCTGATTTCAATTGATACCGATGTGGATACGCATCCAAATTAATTCCTACGCACCCATATCTGTATAAATGTTCTCGTTTCACTTCTCGCTGCCACCCGCTTCGTCGTAGCAAACCACTCATCTCCCTCAAACTTGTAAAGCTAGCGTCCCAGCAATTCTGCAAATCCCATCAGCCATGGGGACACACAATAGCCTCCTTGTCACTATTGCCGTTGTCATTTGCGCCATTGCTACGACCAGCACAGCATATATCAAAGGCAATGGTTGGGAACAGATCCCAAACGTCAATGACCCGATGGTCCAGGAGATTGGAAGGTGGGCGGTGGCTGAGCACGCCAGGCAAGCGAGCGATGGGCTTCAGTTCAAGAGGGTGGTGAGCGGCATGTTTCAAGTTGTGTCCGGCAAGAACTTTAAGCTCCGCATTGACGCAGTGAACGGTGACAGCAAAGATGGCGCGTACAGAGCGCAAGTATATGACCAGCCATGGACTCAGACACGCACGCTAGAATATTTTGTTCCAACCAACTGAGATGTAGCGTGTCAGTGGGATTTTGGTTTATGTTGCTTAGTAATAACCGAGTTGGAGTACTAGGAGTGCTCTTGTTATCTGAATGAACGTCTATTACAATCTATCTTCGACATTTTCAGGTGAGATTGTACCGAGCTATGAATATTAATGAACTTTTGCTGTGTTTAGAATAGAGGATGTCACATAAACTATTTTTCTGCTAATTCTTAGTCTTTTGGAAGATCCTTAATCTCAGTCGAAGCTGAATATTGTTGATAGCAAGGGGGCTTTAGTTGCCGAGATTGTCTTCCAATGATTTTTGCATGAAATATTATATTCCCTCTATTCTTTTATACAGTGTTACTACTCTCTTGGTCCCAAAATATTGCTTATGTCTTTTTTGTCCAATCGAATTTCATAAAATCTACCCAGCTACATGAAAAAAATATCAATATCTATAATATCAAATGTATACTATGAAAATATATTTCAACATAATTCTAATGATATTGATTTCTTGTAAAGATTAATATATATTTGTTATATAATTGGTCAAATTGTATAAAATTTGACTTTGACCAGATATTATGCAACATATTTCGGGATGGAGGGAGTATCTCATTTTCAAGAAACAAAGAAAACAAATCTACTAATAAATAGCATAATTAATTATGTGGAAAACTTCTCATGTTTCGCACTAATTAGATATGTTGCATGTGGTGTCTATGTCTCTATAGTTATGTGCAACCTTCAAAACAATGAGCACTATTATACCGGAGAGAAATCTAATTAATTATTTTCAAAAAAATAATCTTTAAAAAGTTTGACTTTGATCAAAAATTATATGCATCCTATTTTTGGCAGGAGTGACTAGTGAGTACTATTGGGGTATCACGTACTAGTATCATAGTATACTTATATATTGATTTGTAGAATCTTAATGTAAAATTGTGTATAATATCTATTTAACATTTATTTTTCTAGCTCTCCGTGATATGATATGTTATCTAGTATCTTGACACTGGTATTAGGGTATTGCACATTGTGATAAAAAAAACTTTGATCATTAATTTGATCGACAAAATAGAAGATATATGTCATAAAAATTATATCATTGGATTTTCATTTAAACGAAGTTTTGAATTTTATATTTGTATGGTATATATCTTACTGATAGTCAAAGTTTCAAGTATGGAGGTAGTACCTATGATTATCCCGAGGATCTTTCTCATCGTTATTTATGATGGCATATCAGCTTTTTGCATGCATGCAGTGGATGATACTATATTATCTCATTGTGGTTTGTCCAAATTATATGTAATCTAAATTCATTGCTGCCTGCTATTGTTGGTCCAAATTAATGTCAAGAATCAAGATTCGTGTATACTGAATCAATGTGGTGGATATGTCTCCAAATTAAGCCCTACACTCTGGGGTTCCTATATAAAGGTTCTGGTACGCTTATCATAGGCACCACATTCGCCATAGCATACTACAAACTTGCCAAGCCCCCTTGCAATTCCGCTAACCCCAATCGGTCCCCATCCGTCATGAGGCAACACAATATCCTCCTTCTCACCATTGCCATTGTCATTTGCATCACTGCTACACCCACCACTGCGAGGGAAGCAATATCTGATATAGCAACCGGTGGATGGAAACAAATTCCAAACATCAATACCCAGGAGATCCAAGAGATTGCCAGGTGGGGCTGTGGCTGAGCACGCAAGGCAAGCGAGCGATGGGCTCCAGTTCAAGTGGGTTGTGAGCGGCATGCAACAAGTTGTGTCCAGCATGAACTTTAAGCTTCGCATTGACGCAGTGAACGGTGACGGCAAAGAGGGCATGTACAGAGCGGAAGTATACGACCAGCCATGGACCCAGACACGCACGCTGGATTATTTTGTTCCAACCAACTGAGATGTAGAGTGTCAGTAGAATTTTTTTAGGTTGCTTAATAATAACTTAGTTGAAGTACTAGGGGTGCGCTCAATAATAACCGCGGAACCGCTCAGATCCGACGCAAAATGCAGCGTGTCGCCCACGACAGGGACGTGAACCAGCGGCGTCCATTGGAGACGTGCATTTGCCGGTCTGCTGGAGCCGCAAAAAATAGTATCAAGCAGATCCCGCCGGTAAGGATGGCAATTTTACCCACAGGTACGGGTACCCGTGGGTACCGTACCCGCATGGGCAGGGTATGGGTACAATTTTATGCCCATGAGTAGTACCCATACCCTGCCCGTTAACTCATGGGCAGGGCACGGATATAGCCTCGTACCCACCGGTATACCCATACCCTGCCCGTTTATTGTTAAATTCATACGTGACACGTCTACTTTTGTTGACTTATGAGTTAGAATATGAGAATGTGATTTTTATATTATGTTAATGGTTATGTACTCAACTATCTGTTATTGAGTTGAGATAATTAATTTTTTAATCGAATTTGTTATCGATAAATGTAAAATTCTGGTTGACTTATGTATAATTTAACCTACCCACCGGGTACCCAATGGGTACGGATACCTGGCGGGTATGGATATGGGTAAAGTTTTATACCCATGGGTACGGGTATGGGTAGAAGTTTGCACCCATTGACTATACGGGTATGTGTATGGTATTTCCCTACCCTGCCCATACCCTGTCCATTGCCATGATATCGGCGACGGGGCGGGGGGGGGGGGGGGCTTTGGAAGCGGCGGACAAGTGGTAGTCGGCACGGTCGAGCGGCGGCGTACAGCCAGGACCAAGAGGCGGCGACGGCGGGGCCAAACCCTAAGGAAGCGGCGGCACTGGTTCGTGAGAGCCAAAGGAGGCGACGTACGTACTGGATTTGTTGGGCTTAGCCAATTTCGTCACGAGTGATGTGCAACGAAGCGCGACGATCTTCTTAGGGGTCCCATTCATAGCCCGAACTCATAGGTGCGTTGATGTGATTTAGGCTGAAATCATGGACTTCATGATCTTCCTGGGCGTCCATTTTATTTTCCATATGTGGATGCATGTGGTGTGTTAATGAGATTTATGTAGGCTGAAATCATGGCGTCTCATTTCATTTTCCAAATATGTGGATGTGGTGTGTTAATGTGATTTATGGAGGCTGAAATCATGGAGTTTGGATGCCCGTCATTTTGGAAACTTTCTAAATCTTGTGGTGCAGCAGTTTTTGTAAGTTGTTTGGTGGGAGGGCACAATGATCTTATTAAAAATATGGGAAACGCTCTCAATCCCCCAGGGGATCGCGCCGAGCGATCGTCTGCCTCGCTGGCACGTGCTTGGAGATAGCGGACGTGGGGTCCACCACAGCCTTATCCTCTAGATGTGTTTTCCTCCTCCATCCAATTTCCCACTCTTCTCGTTCTTTCTAGCCCACGCCACCGCAAGCACTCCACACCCACGTCGCCACTTCCACGCCATCGCAAGCACATGTTCGCCGGTCGCTCTACTTCCACGTCGCCGGCCGGACACAGGCTGACCTCCGCCGCCCTAACACAGCCTTATCCTCCCAGCTCGTGGAGTTGACCTCGCCGTCAAGGCTGCTTTGAAGCGCAACTCCTGGAGGCGGTCGCTGCCATGGAAAATGCTGAAGAGGTCGGCGGCGGGAGGTGGGTGTTGCGGCAGCGGTTGATGGGGTTGCTGCCGGCGGCGGACTGATTTGCTACAAGGGGCGTCGGCTCTTGCTACCAAGGTCGGGCGTCCTTGCTACGATGGCCAGTCGGCTTGCTAAAAGGACGGCCGGCCCTGCTACCTTGGCATGCCGGCATTGCTGCCAGCGGTTGCCGCCGTTGCTAACGGTGTTGCTGCTAGCGGTCGCCGCCATTGCTAAGGGGCGGCCGGCTCTTCTACCTCGGCACGATGGCGTTGCTGCCAACCGCGACGGCCGTTGCTACAAGGGGTGGCCGACCCTGTTACCCCGACACGATGGCGTTGCTGTCGCCGTTGCTGCCAAGGCACATCGGGGATGCTCCAATGGCACATCGACGCTGCTACATGGACTATCGGCCCTCCGCTTGTGGTGCTACAACTAGCGTCGGCGGTTGCTACAATCGCCGCCCGCGACTGCTACAAGCAGCGGCGGTGGCTGCTGCTACAAGTGGCTAGATGAATTGCTACAAGGGCCTCGGTGACTGCTTCTACCAGCGGCGGTGGCGCTGACTTCTACAAACAAGCGGCGGTGTGCTACAAGCCGGCCGGCGATGCTGCAAGGAGGCCGCCGTCGATGCTACGTTCGGCCGGCGGGGTTGCTACGAACGGCCGACGGTGCTGCTACCGGTGAGGTATCTCACCGGAGCAGGCCGACGAGATCCGGTGATTACGGGTGGTAGCCTGGTAGAGAGCTGTGGGCATGTTCCTCCGGCATGCCCTTTGTGTTCTTTCTTTTCGTGGGTGGGGGAGATTTTTACGGGATGAAGCATGAGGAGAAAAGTTATGGACACGTGTCAAAAGGTGGAGGTGGGGGATCAGAATTCTAATCCCCCGGGGGACGCTCAGCGGTTCCCTAAAAATATGCTTGCCGGAATCTAGGACCGGAGGAAAAAGAGGAACTTTGTTCTATTTAAGTAGTATATAGATAGAAGTAGACAGATAGAAAACTTTCTAAAATCTTGTGGTGCAGCAGTTTTTATAAGTGATTTGGTGGGAGGCAAAATGATCATATTAAAAATATGCTTGACGAAAGCTACGACTAGAGAAAAAAGAGGAACTTCGTTCTTTTTAAGTATATATAGAGATCGATTTGTAAAATCTTAATGCAAAATTGCGTCTAATATCTAATTTAACATTTATTTTTCTGGTTTTACGTGATATGATATGGTATCTAGTATCTCGAGAGTGGTATTAGGGTATTGCACATTCTTTTTATTATGTGTTTTATCTTCTATAAAAATTTGGCACGCCTTTTGTGTGCCCTCGAAAAAAAAGCCTCAACCTGTCGGGATTGCGTTCTAGTTTTTGCAGCTTGTCAAAAACTCAATCAGTCAGGATTGTGATCCTGGAGGCGCATGCCTTCCCTTGTCAGAGCATCTCCAGCCGTCTCCCTGACGAGCCCCCATGATGTTTTTTTTTCATCCGTATGGACGAAAACGGCACAGCCGCGCCCCCGGAACCTCGTTTTCCCCCGGATTTGGGTTTCGTCCGTCCGGCGAGCCCAGGCCATCCCCGGCCTCCCGGGGAGCGCTCGGGGACTCAAGACGAAACGAAAGCGCGGGAACCGTCAAAAAAAATTCATGCGCGGATGGTGGCCCCGACTTATCGGCGACAGAGGCCAATCGTCTTCCTCGTGCTTCAAAAGCCCGTCGCCGGTCAGACTTCACCGGACGCATTGCTTCCACGCGGCGTCGCCTCGGATTCACGCGCGGCTCCCTCTATTTATCGCGGTGAAGGAGATATGCCCAAGAGGCAATAATAAAAGTGGTTATTATATATCTTTATGTTTATGATAAATGTTTATATACCATGCTATAATTGTATTAACCGAAACATTGATACATGTGTGATATGTAAACAACAAAGAGTCCCTAGTATGCCTCTTAACTAGCTTGTTGATTAATGGATGATTAGTTTCATAATCATGAACATTGGATGTTATTAATAACAAGGTTATATCATTATATGAATGATGTAATGGACACACCCAATTAAGCGTAGCATAAGATCACGTCATTAAGTTATTTGCTATAAGCTTTCGATACATAGTTACCTAGTCCTTATGACCATGAGATCATGTAAATCACTTATACCGGAAAGGTACTTTGATTACATCAAACGCCACTGCGTGAATGGGTGGTTATAAAGGTGGGATTAAGTATCCGGAAAGTATGAGTTGAGGCATATGGATCAACAGTGGGATTTGTCCATCCCGATGACGGATAGATATACTCTTGGCCCTCTCGGTGGAATGTCGTCTAATGTCTTGCAAGCATATGAATAAGTTCATAAGAGACCACATACCACGGTACGAGTAAAGAGTACTTGTCAGGAGACGAGGTTGAACAAGGTATAGAATGATACCGATGATCAAACCTCGGACAAGTAAAATATCGCGTGACAAAGGGAATTGGTATCGTATGTGAATGGTTCATTCGATCACTGAAGTCATCGTTGAATATGAGGGAGCCATTATGGATCTCCAGACCCCGCTATTGGTTATTGGTCGGAGAGAGTACTCAACCATGTCCGCATAGTTCACGAACCGTAGGGTGACACACTTAAGGTTTGATGTTATAATAGTAGAACTTGAATATAGAATGGAGTTCGAAGTTTTGTTCGGAGTCTCGGATGGGATCCCGGACATCACGAGGAGTTCCGGAATGGTCCGGAGAATAAGATTCATATATAGGAAGTCATTTTATAAGTTTGAAAATGATCCGGTGCATTTATGGAAGGTTCTAGAAGGTTCTAGAATATTCCGGAAGAAATCCACTTTGGAAGGCGGAGTCCCGAAGGGACTCCACCACCATGGCCGGCCAACCCTAGGAGGGGGGAGTCCACCTTGGGCTCCACCAAGGTGGCCGGCCACCCCCTCCCAAGGGAAGGTGGGAATCCCACCTCTAGTGGGAGTCCTAGCTTGGGTAGGTTTCATGTGATATGGAAGGTTTTGGTTTGGGGTCTTATTCGAAGACTTGTAGACCAACTCTTGGGTGTTCCACCTATATAATGAGGGCCAAGGGGAGGGGGCCGGCCACCCCAACACCACAAGGTGGCCGCACCCTTCAAGTGGTCGGCGCCCCCCTCTCCCCAAACCCTAGCCGCCCCACTCCTCCTTCTTCCCCGCACGCTTAGCGAAGCTCCACCGGGATTCTCCACCACCACCGACACCACGCCGTCGTGCTATCGGATTCAAGAGGATCTACTACTTCCGCTGCCCGCTGGAACGGGGAGGTGGACGTCGTCTTCATCAACAACCGAACGTGTGACCGAGTACGGAGGTGCTGCCCGTTCGTGGCGCCGTGATCAAGATCTTCTACGCGCTTTTGCAAGCGGCAAGTGAACGTCTACCGCAGCAACAAGAGCCTCATCTTGTAGGCTTTGGAAATCTTCAAGGGTGAGTCTTGATCATCCCCTCGTTGCTAACGTCTTCTAGATTGCATCTTGGCTTGGATTGCGTGTTCGCGGTAGGAAAATTTTTGTTTTCTATGCAACGAATCCCTACAGTGGTATCAGAGCCGTGTCTATGCATAGATGGTTGCACGAGTATAACACAATGGTTTTGTGGGCGTTGATGCTCTTGTTATCTTTAGTTTGAGTACTTTGCATCTTTGTGGCATAGTGGGATGAAGCGGCTCAGACTAACTTTACATGACCGCGTTCATGAGACTTGTTCCTCGTTCGACATGCAACTTGTATTGCATAAGAGGGTTTGCGGGTGTGTGTTTCTCCTACTATAGTGAAGATTCAATTTACTCTTCTATTGACAACATTAGTATCAACGTTGTGGTTCATGTTCGTAGGTAGATTAGATCTCTCTCGAAAACCCTAAACCACGTAAAATATGCAAACCAAATTAGAGACGTCTAACTTGTTTTTGCAGGGTTTGGTGATGTGATATGGCCATAATGTGATGATGAATATGTATGAGATGATCATTATTGTATTGTGGCAACCGGCAGGAGCCTTATGGTTGTCTTTAAATTTCATGTTGAGTAGTTTTTCAAAGTAGTTGTAATAGTTGCTACATGGAGGACAATCATGAAGACGGCGCCATTGACCTTGATGCTACGCCGATGATGATGGAGATCATACCCGAAGATGATGGAGATCATGTCCGTGCTTTGGAGATGAAGATCAAAGGCGCAAAGATAAAAAGGGCCATATCATATCACATATGAACTGCATGTGATAATCCTTTTATGCATCTTATTTTGCTTAGATCACGACGGTAGCATTATAAGATGATCCCTCACTAAAATCTCAAGATAATAAAGTGTTCATCCTTAGTAGCACCGTTGCCAAGACTTGTCGTTTCGAAGCATCTCGTGATGATCGGGTGTGATAGAATCAACAAGTGCATACAACGGGTGCAAGACAGTTTTGCACATGTGGATACTAAGGTGGCTGATACGTCCAAATTGCATCACTATTTTGTATCATAATTTGCTGTTATTCATTGATATATTTCATATTTGGACACAATACTTATGTTATTTCATCTATTTTGCATGTTTCATCATTATTGGAGGATCGAGCACCGGAGCCAGGATTCTGCTGGAAAAAGCACCGTCAGAACGCAATATTTCGGAAGATCAACTGTGGAAGGAAATTATACCAAAAATCCTATTTTTCCAGATGACGAAGGAAGCCAGAAGGGGGAGCCGAGAGGAGCCAAGGTGGGCCCAGACCACAGGCCGGCGCGGCCCATGGCCTGGCCGCGCCACCTGGTGGTGAGGGGGCCCCACAGCCCCTTTCGCCTCCTTTTCTTCGCGAAATCCTTCGTCCCGAAGACCTAAGCCACAGAGGGTACCTCGCGAAGAGTTACAGCCGCCTCTGCGGGGCGGAGAACACCAGAGAGAAAAGAGCTCTCCGGCGGCTGAGATCCGCCGGGGAAATTCCCTCCGGGAGGGGGAAATCGACGCCATCGTCACCGTCATCGAGCTGGACATCATCTCCATCACCATCATCATCATCTCCACCATCATCACCGCCGTCTCCACCGCTGGACATCGTCACCGCCATAGCAATTTGGGTTTGATCTTGATTGTTTGATTGGGGAAACTCTCCCGGTATTGATCTCTACTTGTTATTGATGCTATTGAGTAAAACCATTGAACCAAGGTTTATGTTCAGATTGTTATTCATCATCATATCACCTCTGATCAAGTTCCATATGATGTCTCGTGAGTAGTTTGTTTAGTTCTTGAGGACATGGGTGAAGTCTAAATGCTAGTAGTGAACTATGGTTGAATAATATTCAATGTTATGATATTTAAGTTGTGGTGTTATTCTTCTAGTGGTGTCATGTGAACGTCGACTACATGACACTTCACCTTTATGGGCCTAGGGGAATGCATCTTGTATTCGTTTTCTAATTGCGGGGTTGCCGGAGTGACAGAAACCTAAACCCCCGTTGGTATATCGATGCAGGAGGGATAGCAGGATCTCAGAGTTTGAGGCTGTGGTTAGATTTATTCTTAATTACTTTCTTGTAGTTGCGGATGCTTGCAAGGGGTATAATCACAAGTATGTATTAGTCCTAGGAAGGGCGGTACATTAGCATAGATTCACCCACACAACACTTATCATAACAATGAAGATTAATTAGCCGTATGTAGCGAAAGCACTAGACTAAAATCCCGTGTGTCCTCGAGAACGTTTGGTCATTATAAGTAAACAAACCGGCTTGTCCTTTGTGCTAAAAAGGATTGGGCCATTCGCTGCAATTGTTACTCTCGCACTTTACTTACTCGTAATTTATTCATCTGTTACATCAAAACCCCCTGAATACTTGTCTGTGAGCATTTACAGTGAATCCTTCATCGAAACTGCTTGTCAACACCTTCTGCTCCTCGTTGGGATCGACATTCTTACTTATCGAAAATACTACGATACACCCCCTATACTTGTGGGTCATCAAGACTATTTTCTGGCGCCGTTGCCGGGGAGTGAAGCGCTATTGGTAAGTGGAATTGGTAAGGGAAATATCTACTGTTTGTGCTGATTTTACTTCTGCCTGCTACCATAATTCATTATGGAGAGATCTCCTTTTGAATGCTTATTTGGGAAATCTGCTACTACTGCAAAGGTAGTGGATGAGGCGCCAGGTGAGGAAGAAATACCATACAAAATACCTATGAAAATTATTGAACGCGTAGTGAATACCGTTATACAGGGGATGGAACTGTCCACCCTGGAGATCATTTATTGTTCTTGCATGAATTATGCAGTTTATTCAAGTGTGCAAGTATTGCTATGGATGAAGTGAGGAAGAAACTATTCTCTATATCGCTGTCTGGTAAAGCGGCGCATTGGTATAAATTACTGGATACTGGGGATTCTCTTGAATGGAATGATATTGTGCCCCGGTTTTATTCTAAGTTCTATCATCCAAGTGAAATTCACAAGGATCGGAATCGCATATATAATTTTTGGCCTCATGATGGAGAGAGTATTGCCCAAGCTTGGGGGAGATTGAAGTCTTTAATGCTCAAATGCCCCATTCATGAGCTTCCTGGTAATGTTATTATTGATAATTTCTATGCAAGACTTTCTTTTGAAGACAAGACCTTGCTGGATACTTCTTGTTCTGGATCATTCACACGTAATAAGGAAGAGTTTAAAAGGGACCTTCTTAATCGGATCCAGGAAAATACTGAAGGATGGGAGATCGACAAAGATAGAGAATCAGGTATAAATTATGATTATAAATGCATTGAAGCTTTTATGGATACTGATAAATTTCGTAATATGAGTGCTACTTATGGTCTTGATTCTCAAGTAGCTGCAAATCTTTATAAAGCTTTTGCCTCTCATTATGAATTGCCTAAGAAGAATTTTGATAAGTATCATGAACCGTATAAAGATAAAATTGATTCATCTATTAATAAATGTGTTGTAGTTGAAACTGTTGATCATGTTATTCCTGAAGCTTATATTGAAAAAACTCCTTTCCCTGCTAAAATGAAGGAGTACTCTGTTATAAATAGTGCGGTTCATAAAAGTGAAAAGAAACCTATAGAACCTGAAGAACAAATAAAAGTTGAACCTGCTGTTGCAATAGTTAAAGATCTTGTGACTGAAAATGTGGAGGATGGTCATATTATTTTCTGTGAAGATGCTTCTAATATTGTTTCACATCCTAATAAACCCAAACAAGTTAGTGTTCCTATGCTATCTGTTAGAATTGGTGATCATTGCTATTATGGTTTATGTGATATTGGTGCAAGTGTTAGTGCTATTCCTTTTGAGCTCTACACTGAGATTATGCACGAAATTGGTTCTTGTGAACTTGAAGATATTGATGTGGTTATTCAGCTGGCTAATAGAGAAACTATTTCTCCAATTGGTATTGTTCGAGATGTGGAAGTTCTATGTGGTAAGATTAAATATCCCGCTGACTTTTTGGTACTTGGTTCTGCTGCTAGTGAATATTGTCCTATCATTTTTGGTAGACCTTTTCTAAATACTTGTGGAGCTATTGTAGATTGCAAGAAAGAGAAAATTTTGACTAGATTTGCTGGTGAATCTTATGAGTTTAACTTTTCTAAATTTACCAAAACTCCTTATAAAGCTGATTTGCCTAATAATGATTTTAAAATGGAACAGTGTGCATCTATTGTTCTTGTTCCTAATAATCCTTTGCAGCAACATTTGGAGAATAGCGAGAGTGAAGTTTTTAGGAAAGAAAGAGATGAGCTTGAGGAAATTTTTCTTCGCCAACCTATTCTCAAGCATGATTTACCGGTGGAAGATCTGGGTACAACACCGCCACCAAAGGAAGATCCTGTCTTTGATTTAAAACCTTTGCCTGATAATCTTAAATATGCTCATATTGATGATAAGAAAATATATCCTGTTATTATTAGTTCTAAGCTTTCAGAGTTTGAAGAAGAAAGGTTAATGGAAATATTGAAGAAACGCCGAGGTGCTATTGGCTACACTCTTGATGACTTGAAGGGAATTTCTCCCTCTATTTGCCAACACGCCATTAATATGGAAGATGATGCGAAGCCTGTTGTTGAACCTCAGCGTCGTCTAATTCCTAATTAAGATGAAGGATGTGGTAAGAAATGAGGTATTACGACTTCTTGAAGCTGGTATTATATATCCTATTGCTGATAGTAGATGGGTTAGTCCTGTGCATTGTGTTCCTAAGAAAGGAGGAATGACTGTTGTGCCTAATGATAATGATGAGCTCATACCTCAAAGAGTAGTTGTAGGGTATAGAATGTGCATTGATTATCGGAAAGTTAATAAGGTAACTAAAAAAGATCATTACCCTTTGCCTTTTATTGATCAAATGTTAGAAAGGTTATCTAAAAATACTCATTTTTGTTTTCTTGATGGTTATTCTGGATTTTCACAAATTGCTGTTAAAACTAAGGATCAAGAGAAAACCACTTTCACTTGTCCCTATGGAACTTATGCTTATAGACGTATGCCTTTTGGTTTATGTAATGCTCCTGCTACTTTTCAAAGATGCATGTCTGCTATTTTTCATGGTTTCTGCGAGAGTATTGTAGAGGTATTCATGGATGATTTTTCTGTCTATGGGAATTCTTTTGATAATTGCTTGCGGAACCTTGATAAAGTTTTGCAGAGATGTGAAGAAACTAACCTTGTTCTTAATTGGGAGAAATGCCACTTTATGGTTAATGAAGGAATTGTATTGGGACATAAAATTTCCGAGAGAGGTACTGAAGTTGATAGAGCTAAAGTTGAAGCAATTGAGAAGATGCCCTATCCTAGGGATGTTAAAGGTATTCGTAGTGTTCTTGGTCATGCTGGGTTTTATAGGAGGTTTATTAAAGATTTCTCCAAGATTTCAAAGCCTCTTACTAATCTTCTTCAAAAAGATGTACCATTTGTTTTTGATGATGATTGTAAGGAAGCCTTTGAAACTCTAAAGAAAGCCTTAACAACTGCTCCTATAGTTGAACCCCCTGATTGGAACTTACCATTTGAAATTATGTGTGATGCTAGTGATTTTGTTGTAGGCGCTGTTCTTGGACAGCGGGTAAATAAAAAAATGAATGTTATTCATTATGCTAGTAAAACTCTTGATGCTGCTCAAAGAAATTATGCTACTACTGAAAAAGAATTGTTAGCGGTAGTCTTTGCTTGTGATAAGTTTAGATCTTATATTGTTGATTCAAAAGTTACTATTCATACCGATCATGCTGCAATCAGATACCTTATGCAAAAGAAAGATGCTAAGCCAAGGCTTATTAGATGGGTACTTCTGTTGCAAGAATTTGATTTACATATTGTAGATAGGAAAGGTGCTGATAATCCTGTTGCTGATAATTTGTCTAGATTGGAAAATATTGTTTATGATCCTGTACCTGTTAATGATAGTTTTCCAAATGAACAATTGGCTGCAATAAAGTTGAGTTCGCGAGACAGTCCTTGGTATGCTGATTATGCTAACTTTATTGTTTCCAAGTACTTGCCTCCAACCTTTTCAGCTCAGCAAAGGAGGAAATTCTTTTATGACTTGAGGCATTATTTCTGGGATGACCCACACTTATATAAAGAAGGAGTGGATGGTATTCTGCGAAGATGTGTTCCCGAATATGAACAACAAGAGATATTGAGTAAATGTCATGGTAGCGCTTATGGAGGACATCACGCCGGAGAAAGAACTGCGCAAAAGGTTCTACAATCAGGTTTTTATTGGCCAACTCTCTTCAAAGATGCGAGAAAGTTTATTTTATCTTGTGATGAATGCCAAAGGGTTGGTAATATCTCCAGACGCAATGAAATGCCTATGAATTATACTCTTGTTATTGAACCATTTGATTGTTGGGGATTTGACTTCATGGGACCTTTTCCCTCTTCAGAAGGTAACACTCATATACTTGTTGCTGTTGATTATGTTACTAAATGGGTGGAAGCCATACCTACAAAAAGTGCTGATGGTGAGACCTCTTTAAGAATGCTTTTAGATATTATTTTTCCTAGATTTGGAGTTCCTAGATATATTATTACTGATGGAGGTTCTCATTTTATTCATGGTGGTTTTAGAAAAACTCTTGCTAGATATGGTATTAATCATAGAATTGCTTCCGCTTATCATCCTCAAACCAGTGGGCAAGTAGAATTATCAAATAGAGAGATTAAATCTATCTTGCAAAAGACTGTTAATAAAACTAGAAAGAATTGGGCTAGTAAATTGAAGGATGCACTATGGGCTTATAGAACTGCTTATAAAAATCCCATGGGAATGTCACCTTATAAAATGGTTTATGGGAAAGCTTGTCATTTACCTTTAGAACTAGAGCACAAAGCTTATTGGGCTGTTAGAGAATTAAATAAAGATCCTAAACTTGCTAGTAATAAGAGGTTGTTGCAATTGAGTTCTCTAGATGAATGGAGGAGTGAAGCTTATGAAAATGCTAAACTCTTTAAAGAGAAAGTTAAGAAATGGCATGATAGAAGGATTATCAAAAGAGAATTTAATATTGGGGATAAAGTCCTATTGTATCGGTCTCGTTTCAGATTCTTTGCAGGGAAATTACTCTCGAAATGGGAAGGACCATATGTCGTTGAGGAGGTGTATCGCTCAGGAGCAATTAAAATTAGCTCTCTCCAAGGCAATGCCACACAAGTGGTGAATGGACAAAGACTCAAGCACTATATCTCAGGTGATTCTTATAATGTTGATGTTGATATTATTCGAGTGGAAACACCGGAGGCCTTCATCAAAGGTCAAATCGACAGTCCGCCAGAACTCGACTTTGAATAGGTAACAGTACTGGTAATGAAAAGTTCGCAATTTACTTTCCGAACAATATTTTTGCTATTTTTGGAAAATATGAAAAATTACGAGATCGAAACGGAGTGGAGGAGACGCACGAGGGCGTGCCGCCATAGGCCGGTGCGGGCCCCAGCCAGGCCGCGCCGCCCTATGAGCTGGCCGCCTCGTCGCCCCTTTCCGACTCTGGTTCGACCTGGTACTTTCCTTTTGTCGTAAAATTTTTTGCTATATAATCCCCCGGACCCCTGGAGGTCCGTATATCGTTTTCTCGACGTGTTTTGTTTCGAGCTGTTTCTGCCAGGATCTGTTTTCAGTTTAGAGGCACCATGGCCTCCAACAACAAGGGCAAGGGGCTTTCGGAGGAGGAAGAGAGAAGGGTGTCGTCAAAACAAGAGCAGCAAGCCGTTGGGAGTAAGCAAATCTTGGTGGGATCTGTTGACACTTGACGTTCTTTCTCTCATAACTTGCAGGGATCCTTACCACCTGCTCTTAGTCTCGACTCTTTTCCTGTGTTGGAAGAAGCTCTGCGGACTACTAATGAGTTTTGTGATCGATACCGGGCTCTAAGAAGAGAAGTGGAGATACTCCAGGAAGAAAATTACCGTCTCCGTAGGATGCTGGAATACTACCCGATTCCCATCACAAGGTCACTATCGACAACTTCAGATAACAATGAACATCTTCGAGTCTTAGTGCAGAATTGCCAAGCTGAGAAACTGAAGCTGAAGGAGATCTGTAAGAAGCGCGGGAGGAGTTCATCACCACCATCGCCGAAGGAGTAATTCATCATCGGTATTGGCATCCCCTTGGTTTGTTCCAAGCTTGGGGGAGTGCCGCGGTATCACATCATCACTATCTTTTACTTTTTACTGTCAAGTAGTGTCATATCATGAGTAGGGAAGTTATCATATAAGATGGTTTGCAGTTTGGAAGTATCTCTCCTTTAGTTGGTTGTCTATGTATCCCTTGGTGTGAGTTATCGTTATGGAATATTAATGAGAAGTCTTATCATTTACTTATTGCACATCTTATTTTAGTTTGCAATCCCTTCTATATGATTTACCTTGTTGTTAGTATTGGTATCACTTTGGGAGCATTGAATAAATCTATTTGGTTTTGGCAAACTTAGCATTGGTCAATAGCAACAACACTTTGAGGTTTAAGTAGAAAAGAGAAATACATGTAGTTGTTTCATTGTATTTCTTTCATGTTAGCTCATAGCTTATTATTCTGAAGTTAAAATTGTTTGTGCTTACAAGGAAGATGCATGATTGTTTCTATCACATGTATATTTGTTTGTTTCCCTCGACTCTTATGCTTGCTAATTAACCTTGCTAGCCAAAGACATGTACTGAGAGGGAACACTTCTCGTGCATCCAAACCTTAGCCCAAACCTATGTCATTTGTGTCCACCATACCTACCTACTACATGGTATTTCCTGCCATTCCAAGTAAATACTTCATGTGCTACCTTTAAACAATTCAAAATTTACTATCTCTTATTTGTGTCAATGTTTTATAGCTCATGAGGAAGTATGTGGTGTTTTATCTTTCAATATTGTTGGGCAACTTTCACCAATGGACTAGTGGCTTCATCCATTTATCCAATAATTTTGCAAAAAGAGCTGGCAATGGGATTCCCAGTCCCAAACTAATTAACTTAAATAGACACTCCTCCATGGTATGTGATTGATGGACGGCACCCGAAGGATTCGGTTAGCCATGGCTTGTGTAAGCAAAGGTTGGGGGGAGTGTCATCATAATAAAACTAAAATAAAAAGGCACTCCTTCATGGTATGAGATTGTTGGCAGGCACCCGAGGATTCGGTTAGCCATGGTTTGTGAAAGAAAGGTTGGAAGGGGTGCCACACAAAATGAAAATAAAATGGGAGCCGCTCTTTGAAGGTTTGTCTGGCAAGGGGGTTAGAGTACCCGCTACCAGTCGTTGACAACAACAAACACCTCTCAAAATATTACTTTTATTCTCTCTATATGATTTCAAAACTGAAAAAGCTCTAGCACATGATTTAATCCCTGCTTCCCTCTGCGAAGGGCCTGTCTTTTACTTTATGTTGAGTCAGTAAACCTATTTCCCTCCATCTCAAGCAAGCATTTGAGTTGTTGTGATCAAACCATTATATTGTGATTTGCTTCATCATGTCTTTATTTTTCCTTGTTTAGTACAAGTTTTATCTGAATGAATATAGCTTTGCAAGTTATCAATGATTATGAGGAGACTATTATGATTGAGTATGCAAGTTGCGCAATATAGATTTTAACATGAGAGCATTGCTCGATAGATAAGTATAACCTGTTAATTGTTCTCTGACCAAGAACGAAGTTTGCCATCACCAACTATGATTTCCTATGCACCTTTATTTGTGATTACCTTATACTTGTTTCAAGTTGAGTTATATGAGGAAGTTGTTTACTAGAATGTCTTGTGTGAATGAATATGATGCTTCTTGTCCGTATTTTATTTATCGACTCTTCACTCCATAAACATGTGGTCCTGTTTACCGAGTTCAGTTTCGCTTGGGGACAAGCGAAGTCTAAGCTTGGGGGGAGTTGATACGTCCAAATTGCATCACTATTTTGTATCATAATTTGCTGTTATTCATTGATATATTTCATATTTGGACACAATACTTATGTTATTTCATCTATTTTGCATGTTTCATCATTATTGGAGGATCGAGCACCGGAGCCAGGATTCTGCTGGAAAAAGCACCATCAGAACGCAATATTTCGGAAGATCAACTGTGGAAGGAAATTATACCAAAAATCCTATTTTTCCAGATGACGAAGGAAGCCAGAAGGGGGAGCCGAGAGGAGCCAAGGTGGGCCCAGACCACAGGCCGGCGCGGCCCATGGCCTGGCCGCGCCACCTGGTGGTGAGGGGGCCCCACAGCCCCTTTCGCCTCCTTTTCTTCGTGAAATCCTTCGTCCCGAAGACCTAAGCCACAGAGGGTACCTCGCGAAGAGTTACAGCCGCCTCTGCGGGGCGGAGAACGCCAGAGAGAAAAGAGCTCTCCGGCGGCTGAGATCCGCCAGGGAAATTCCCTCCGGGAGGGGGAAATCGACGCCATCGTCACCGTCGTCGAGCTGGACATCATCTCCATCACCATCATCATCATCTCCACCATCATCACCGCCGTCTCCACCACTGGACATCGTCACCGCCGTAGCAATTTGGGTTTGATCTTGATTGTTTGATAGGGGAAACTCTCCCGGTATTGATCTCTACTTGTTATTGATGCTATTGAGTAAAACCATTGAACCAAGGTTTATGTTCAGATTGTTATTCATCATCATATCACCTCTGATCATGTTCCATATGATGTCTCGTGAGTAGTTCGTTTAGTTCTTGAGGACATGGGTGAAGTCTAAATGCTAGTAGTGAACTATGGTTGAATAATATTCAATGTTATGATATTTAAGTTGTGGTGTTATTCTTCTAGTGTTGTCATGTGAACGTCGACTACATGACACTTCACCTTTATGGGCCTAGGGGAATGCATCTTGTATTCGTTTGCTAATTGCGGGGTTGCCGGAGTGACAGAAACCTAAACCCCCGTTGGTATATCGATGCAGGAGGGATAGCAGGATCTCAGAGTTTAAGGCTGTGGTTAGATTTATTCTTAATTACTTTCTTGTAGTTGCGGATGCTTGCAAGGGGTATAATCACAAGTATGTATTAGTCCTAGGAAGGGCGGTACATTAGCATAGGTTCACCCACATAACACTTATCATAACAATGAAGATTCATTAGCCGTATGTAGCGAAAGCACTAGACTAAAATCCCGTGTGTCCTCGAGAACGTTTGGTCATTATAAGTAAACAAACCGGCTTGTCCTTTGTGCTAAAAAGGATTGGGCCACTCGCTGCAATTGTTACTCTCGCACTTTACTTACTCGTACTTTATTCATCTGTTACATCAAAACCCCCTGAATACTTGTCTGTGAGCATTTACAGTGAATCCTTCATCGAAACTGCTTGTCAACACCTTCTGCTCCTCGTTGGGATCGACATTCTTACTTATCGAAAATACTATGATACACCCCCTATACTTGTGGGTCATCAGTGGCCTTGATGAGCCTAGCATGTACAGACATAGTCTCGGAACACGTGATACCGAAAGGTAGAGCATGAATCATATGGTTGATATGATGAACATTTGAGTGTTCGCCATTGAAATCGCACCTTGTCTCGTGATGATCGGACTTAGGTGCGGTGGATTTGGTTCGTGTGATCACTAAGACAATGCGAGGGATATTGTTTTGAGTGGGAGTTCACCTAGATTTTTAATTATGTTGAATTAAAATTTGAACTCAATTTATCATAAACTTAGTCTAAACTTTTGCAAATATATGTTGTAGAGATGGCGTCCCCAATCAATTTTAACCAGTTCCTAGAGAAAGAAAAGCTTAAGAGCAATGGTAGCAACTTCACTGACTGGTTCCGTCATGTGAGGATCTTCCTCGCTGGCGGAAATCTGCAATATGTGCTTGATGCACCGCTAGGTGACCCTCCTGCAGAAACTGAAACCGAGGAAGTAAAGAATGTTTACGCTACTCGGAAAGCTCGGTACTCTCAAGTACAGTGTGCCATCCTGTGCAGTCTGGAATCCGATCTTCAAAAACGTTTTGAGCACCACGATCCTCATGAGTTGGTCAATGAGCTGAAAGCTATATTTGAGACTCACGCGGCCGTGGAATGCTATGAAGCATCGAAACATTTCTTCAGCTGTATGATGGAAGAAGGCAGCTCAGTTAGTGAGCACATGCTCGTTATGACCGGGTGATACGTCTCCGACGTATCGATAATTTCTTATGTTCCATGCCACATTATTGATGATATCTACATGTTTTATGCACACTTTATGTCATATTCGTGCATTTTCTGGAACTAACCTATTAACAAGATGCCGAAGAGCCAGTTGCTGTTTTCTGCTGTTTTTGGTTTCAGAAATCCTAGTAACGAAATATTCTCGGAATTGGACGAAATCAACGCCCAGGGTCCTATTTTGCCACGAAGCTTCCAGAAGACCGAAGAGGAGACGAAGTGGGGCCACGAGGCGGCCAAACCATAGGGCGGCGCGGCCCAGGCCTTGGCCGCGCCGACCTATAGTGTGGGCCCCTCGTGTGGCCCCCTGACCTGCCCTTCCGCCTACTTAAAGCCTCCGTCGCGAAACCCCCAGTACCGAGAGCCACGATACGGAAAACCTTCCAGAGACGCCGCCGCCGCCAATCCCATCTCGGGGGATTCAGGAGATCGCCTCCGGCACCCTGCCGGAGAGGGGAATCATCTCCCGGAGGACTCTACGCCGCCATGGTCGCCTCCGGAGTGATGTGTGAGTAGTCTACCCCTGGACTATGGGTCCATAGCAGTAGCTAGATGGTTGTCTTCTCCCCATTGTGCTTAATTGTCGGGTCTTGTGAGCTGCCTAACATGATCAAGATCATCTATCTGTAATTTTATATGTTGCGTTTGTTGGGATCCGATGAATAGAGAATACTTGTTATGTTGATTATCAAAGTTATGTCTATGTGTTGTTTATGATCTTGCATGCTCTCCGTTACTAGTAGATGCTCTGGCCAAGTAGATGCTTGTAACTCCAAGAGGGAGTATTTATGCTCGATAGTGGGTTCATGTCTCCGTGAACTGGGAAGTGACAAAAATCTCTAAGATTATGGATGTGCTGTTGCCACTAGGGATAAAACATTGGTGCTATGTTCGAGGATATAGTCACTGATTACATTACGCGCAATACTTAATGCAATTGTCTGTTGTTAGCAACTTAATACTGGAGGGGGTTCGGATGATAACCTGAAGGTGGACTTTTTAGGCATAGATGCATGCTGGATAGCGGTCTATGTACTTTGTCGTAATGCCCAATTAAAATCTCACAATACTCATCATAATATGTATGTGCATGGTCATGCCCTCTTTATTTGTCAATTGCCCAACTGTAATTTGTTCACCCAACATGCTGTTTATCTTATGGGAGAGACACCTCTAGTGAACTGTGGACCCCGGTCTAATTCTCTATACTGAAATACAATCTACTGCAATACTGTTCTACTGTTTTCTGCAAACAATCATCATCCACACTATACATCTAATCCTTTGTTACAGCAAGCCGGTGAGATTGACAACCTCACTGTTTCGTTGGGGCAAAGTACTTTGGTTGTGTTGTGCAGGTTCCACGTTGGCGCCGGAATCCCTGGTGTTGCGCCGCACTACATCCCGCCGCCATCAACCTTCAACGTGCTTCTTGGCTCCTACTGGTTCGATAAACCTTGGTTTCATACTAAGGGAAAACTTGCCGCTGTACGCATCACACCTTCCTCTTGGGGTTCCCAACGGACGCGTGCTGTACGCGTATCAAGCTCTTTTTCTGGCGCCGTTGCCGGGGACCTGAAGAAAAGTTACACCACAGAGATCTCTAACTCCCACGTCAACTTTGCGCCAGCAGCTCTTTTTCTGGCGCCGTTGCCGGGGAGATCAAGACACGCTGCAAGGGGAGTCTCCACATCCCAATCTCTTTACTTTGTTTTTATCTTGCTTAGTTTTATTTACTACTTTGTTTGCTGCACTAAATCAAAACACAAAAAAATTAGTTGCTAGTTTTACTTTATTTGCTATCTTGTTTGCTATATCAAAAACACAAAAAAATTAGTTACTTGCATTTACTTTATCTAGTTTGCTTTATTTATTACTGCTAAAATGAGTAATCCTGAAGTTGAAGTTCGTACGTTTAAGCAACGAGGGGGAGAATGTTTAAGAGATGCTTGGTATAGAATTAGTGATGCCCATAATAGGTGCACTAAGAAACACTCCACCACTATCTTACTCAGGAATTTTTATGTTGGTATCTCTAGCTGGAATAGGTATGTTCTTGATAGTCTCGCGAAAGGTAACTTCCTAAGTACTCCTGCATTAGAAGCTAGCTGCATTATTGAGAGTCTATTTGGAATACCCCCTGTTGATGAAGTTAAAACTGAAATCTCTCTTGAAGATGTTATGAAAAAATTGGAAACCTTAGAGAAAAAATTTCCAAGTATTGAAGCTAAATTGGAAATGTTACTTGATAAAACTGATGAACTTGATAAATCCTTAGGAGGAATTGATGAAAGAATTAGTGTCCTAGGAACTTGTGTTGTCCATGACGATCAAAGCAATAGGATTGACGAACTTGAAAAAGCTATGGGAACCTTGGGTTCAACATTTTCTTCTCTTAAATATAAGGAGAAAGCTTATGTGGGTAAGGAGCAAAAGTTTATGTATGTCTCTAAAGTGCCTAAACCAAAGAAGTATTATTATAGGCCTAAAATTGACAAAGCCCTTAGTGCCACTACGGATGGGGGAGCTCATAATAACGATGCACCACTCTCCGATAATACTTGATACACACTTTCTGCGCCTAGCTGAAAGGCGTTAAAGAAAAGCGCTTATGGGAGACAACCCATGGTTTTTACTACAGTACTTTGTTTTTATTTTGTATCTTGGAAGTTTCTTACTACTGTAGCAATCTCTCCTTATCTTAGTTTAGTGTTTTGTTGTGCCAAGTAAAGTCGTTGATAGTAAAGTTCATACTAGATTTGGATTACTGCGCAGAAACAGATTTCTTTGCTGTCACGAATCTGGGCTGTTTTCTCTGTAGGTAACTCAGAAAATTATGCCAATTTACGTGAGTGATCCTCAGATATGTACGCAACTTTCATTCAATTTGAGCATTTTCATTTGAGCAAGTCTGGTGCCTCGATAAAATTCGTCAATACGAACTGTTCTGTTTTGACAGATTCTGCCTTTTATTTCGCATTGCCTCTTTTGCTATGTTGGATGAATTTCTTTGATCCATGAATGTCCAGTAGCTTTATGCAATGTCCAGAAGTATTAAGAATGATTATGTCACCTCTGAACATGTTAATTTGTATTGTCCACTAACCCTCTAATGAGTTGTTCTAAGTTTGGTGTGGAGGAAGTTTTCAAGGATCAAGAGAGGAGTATGATGCAACATGATCAAGGAGAGTGAAAGCTCTAAGCTTGGGGATGCCCCGGTGGTTCACCCCTGCATATTCTAAGAAGACTCAAGCATCTAAGCTTGGGGATGCCCAAGGCATCCCCTTCTTCATCGACAACATTATCAGGTTCCTCCCCTGAAACTATATTTTTATTCCATCACATCTTATGTGCTTTGCTTGGAGCGTCGGTTTGTTTTTGTTTTTGTTTTGTTTGAATAAAATGGATCCTAGCATTCACTTTGTGGGAGAGAGACACGCTCCGCTGTAGCATATGGACAAGTATGTCCTTAGTTTCTACTCATAGTATTCATGGCGAAGTTTCTCCTTCGTTAAATTGTTATATGGTTGGAATTGGAAAATGATACATGTAGTAAATTGCTATAATGTCTTGGATAATGTGATACTTGGCAATTGTTGTGCTCATGATTAAGCTCTTGCATCATATACTTTGCACCCATTAATGAAGAAATACATAGAGCATGCTAAAATTTGGTTTGCATATTTGGTCTCTCTAAGGTCTAGATAATTTCTAGTATTGAGTTTGAACAACAAGGAAGACGGTGTAGAGTCTTATAATGTTTTCAATATGTCTTTTATGTGAGTTTTGCTGCACCGGTTCATCCTTGTGTTTGTTTCAAATAACCTTGCTAGCCTAAACCTTGTATCGAGAGGGAAAACCTCTCATGCATCCAAATACTTGAGCCAACCACTATGCCATTTGTGTCCACCATACCTACCTACTACATGGTATTTCTCCGCCATTCCAAAGTAAATTGCTTGAGTGCTACCTTTAAAATTCCATCATTCACCTTTGCAATATATAGCTCATGGGACAAATAGCTTAAAAACTATTGTGGTATTGAATATGTACTTATGCACTTTATCTCTTATTAAGTTGCTTGTTGTGCGATAACCATGTTCACTGGGGACGCCATCAACTACTCTTTGTTGAATTTCATGTGAGTTGCTATGCATGTTCGTCTTGTCTGAAGTAAGAGAGATCTACCACCTTATGGTTAAGCATGCATATTGTTAGAGAAGAACATTGGGCCGCTAACTAAAGCCATGATCCATGGTGGAAGTTTCAGTTTTGGACATATATCCTCAATCTCATATGAGAAAATTATTAATTGTTGTTACATGCTTATGCATAAAAGAGGAGTCCATTATCTGTTGTCTATGTTGTCCCGGTATGGATGTCTAAGTTGAGAATAATCAATAGCGAGAAATCCAATGCGAGCTTTCTCCTTAGACCTTTGTACAGGCGGCATAGAGGTACCCCTTTGTGACACTTGGTTAAAACATGTGTATTGCGATGATCCGGTAGTCCAAGCTAATTAGGACAAGGTGCGGGCACTATTAGTATACTATGCATGAGGCTTGCAACTTGTAAGATATAATTTACATGATACATATGCTTTATTACTACCGTTGACAAAATTGTTTCATGTTTTCAAAATCAAAGCTCTAGCACAAATATAGCAATCGATGCTTTTCCTCTATGGAGGACCATTCTTTTACTTTCATTGTTGAGTCAGTTCACCTATTTCTCTCCACCTCAAGAAGCAAACACTTGTGTGAACTGTGCATTGATTCCTACATACTTGCATATTGCACTTATTATATTACTCTATGTTGACAATATCCATGAGATATACATGTTATAAGTTGAAAGCAACCGCTGAAACTTAATCTTCCTTTGTGTTGCTTCAATGCTTTTACTTTGAATTATTGCTTTATGAGTTAACTCTTATGCAAGACTTATTGATGCTTGTCTTGAAGTACTATTCATGAAAAGTCTTTGCTATATGATTCACTTGTTTACTCATGTCATATACATTGTTTTGATCGCTGCATTCACTACATATGCTTTACAATAGTATGATCAAGGTTATGATGGCATGTCACTCCAGAAATTATCTTTGTTATCGTTTTACCTGCTCGGGACGAGCAGAACTAAGCTTGGGGATGCTGATACGTCTCCGACGTATCGATAATTTCTTATGTTCCATGCCACATTATTGATGATATCTACATGTTTTATGCACACTTTATGTCATATTCGTGCATTTTCTGGAACTAACCTAATAACAAGATGCCGAAGAGCCGATTCTGTTTTTTTGCTGTTTTGGTTTCAGAAATCCTAGTAACGAAATATTCTCGGAATTGGACGAAATCAACGCCCAGGGTCCTATTTTGCCACGAAGCTTCCAGAAGACCGAAGAGGAGACGAAGTGGGGCCACGAGGCGGCCAAACCATAGGGCGGCGCGGCCCAGGCCTTGGCCGCGCCGACCTATAGTGTGGGCCCCTCGTGTGGCCCCCTGACCTGCCCTTCCGCCTACTTAAAGCCTCCGTCGCGAAACCCCCAGTACCGAGAGCCACGATACGGAAAACCTTCCAGAGACGCCGCCGCCGCCAATCCCATCTCGGGGGATTCAGGAGATCACCTCCGGCACCCTGCCGGAGAGGGGAATCATCTCCCGGAGGACTCTACGCCGCCATGGTCGCCTCCGGAGTGATGTGTGAGTAGTCTACCCCTGGACTATGGGTCCATAGCAGTAGCTAGATGGTTGTCTTCTCCCCATTGTGCTTAATTGTCGGGTCTTGTGAGCTGCCTAACATGATCAAGATCATCTATCTATAATTCTATATGTTGCGTTTGTTGGGATCCGATGAATAGACAATACTTGTTATGTTGATTATCAAAGTTATGTCTATGTGTTGTTTATGATCTTGCATGCTCTCCGTTACTAGTAGATGCTCTGGCCAAGTAGATGCTTGTAACTCCAAGAGGGAGTATTTATGCTCGATAGTGGGTTCATGTCTCCGTGAATCTGGGGAAGTGACAAAAATCTCTAAGATTATGGATATGCTGTTGCCACTAGGGATAAAACATTGGTGCTATGTTCGAGGATATAGTCACTGATTACATTACGCGCAATACTTAATGCAATTGTCTGTTGTTAGCAACTTAATACTGGAGGGGGTTCGGATGATAACCTGAAGGTGGACTTTTTAGGCATAGATGCATGCTGGATAGCGGTCTATGTACTTTGTCGTAATGCCCAATTAAAATCTCACAATACTCATCATAATATGTATGTGCATGGTCATGCCCTCTTTATTTGTCAATTGCCCAACTGTAATTTGTTCACCCAACATGCTGTTTATCTTATGGGAGAGACACCTCTAGTGAACTGTGGACCCCGGTCCAATTCTCTATACTGAAATACAATCCCATCGCAATCGTTTCTACTGTTTTCTGCAAACAATCATCATCCACACTATATATCTAATCCTTTGTTACAGCAAGCCGGTGAGATTGACAACCTCACTATTTCGTTGGGGCAAAGTACTTTGGTTGTGTTGTGCAGGTTCCACGTTGGCGCCGGAATCCCTGGTGTTGCGCCGCACTACATCCCGCCGCCATCACCCTTCAACGTGCTTCTTGGCTCCTACTGGTTAGATAAACCTTGGTTTCATACTGAGGGAAAACTTGCCGCTGTACGCATCACACCTTCCTCTTGGGGTTCCCAACGGACGCGTGCTGTACGCGTATCACCGGGCATGCGAAGAAACTCAGTGACTTGGGAATAGTGATTCCTAACAGACTGGGGATTAATCGTGTCCTTCAATCACTGCCACCAAGTTACAAGAACTTTGTGATGAACTACAATATGCAGAACATGAACAAGGAGTTACCTGAACTCTTTGGCATGCTAAAATCTGCTGAGATTGAGATCAAGAAAGAGCACCAAGTGTTGATGGTCAACAAGACCACCAGTTTCAAGAAACAGGGCAAGTCTAAGGGAAAATTCAAGAAGGGTGGCAAGAAAGCTGCCACGCCTCCTATGAAACCTAAGAACGGCCCTAAGCCTGATGCTGAGTGCTATTACTGCAAGGAAAAGGGACACTGGAAGCGTAATTGCTCCAAGTATCTGGCTGATCTGAAGAGCGGCCTTGTCAAGAAGAAGAAAGAAGGTATATCTGATATACATGTTATAGATGTTTATCTCGCTGGTTCTCGTTCTAGTACCTGGGTATTTGATACTGGTTCGGTTGCTCATATTTGTAACTCGAAACAGGAACTAAAGAATAAACGAAGACTACTGAAAGATGAAGTAACTATGCGCGTTGGAAACGGATCCAAAGTCGATGTGATCGCTGTCGGCACACTTCCTCTACATCTACCTTCGGGATTAGTTTTAAGCCTAAATAATTGTTATTTTGTACCCGCGTTGAGCATGAACATTATATCTGGATCTTGTTTAATGCAAGACGGTTATTCATTCAAGTCTGAGAATAATGGTTGTTCTATTTTTATGAATAATATCTTTTATGGTCGAGCACCTGAAAAGAATGGCTTATTTCTATTAGATCTCGATAGTAGTGATACGCATATACATAACATTGATGCTAAGCGAATTAAATTAAATTATAATTCTACTTATATGTGGCACTGTCGTCTTGGTCATATTGGAGTGAAACGCATGAAGAAACTCCATACCGATGGATTACTTGAATCACTTGACTTTGAGTCACTTGATAGATGCGAAGCATGTCTAATGGGAAAAATGACTAAGACTCCATTTTCTGGTATGATGGAGCGAGCTACTAACTTATTGGAAATCATACATACCGATGTGTGCGGACCAATGAGTGTAGCATCACGCGGTGGTTATCGTTATGTTCTAACCTTCACAGATGATCTGAGTAGATATGGGTATATCTATTTCATGAAACATAAATCCGAAACTTTCGAGAAGTTTAAGGAATTCCAAAGTGAAGTAGAAAATCAACGTAACAAGAAGATTAAATTTCTACGATCTGATCGTGGAGGTGAATATCTGAGTTATGAGTTTGGCATGCATTTAAAGAAATGCGGAATACTTTCACAATTGACACCGCCGGGAACACCACAACGAAACGGTGTGTCCGAACGTCGTAATCGAACTCTCTTAGATATGGTTCGTTCTATGATGTCTCTTACTGATTTGCCTTTATCATTTTGGAGTTATGCATTAGATACAGCCGCATTCACTTTAAATAGAGCACCATCAAAATCCGTAGAAACGACACTGTATGAATTATGGTTTAATAAGAAACCTAAGCTGTCGTTCCTTAAAGTTTGGGGTTGCGAAGCCTATGTAAAGAAGTTACAACCGGACAAGCTAGAACCCAAAGCGGAGAAATGCTGCTTCATAGGATACCCTAAGGAAACTATAGGGTACACTTTCTATCACAGATCCGAAGGCAAAATCTTTGTTGCTAAGAACGGAACCTTTCTTGAGAAAGAATTTCTCACTAAAGAAGTGACTGGAAGAAAAGTAGAACTCGATGAGATTGATGAATCTATACTCATTGATCAGAGTAGCGCAGTACCGGAAACTGTTCCTATACCGCCTACACCGGCAACAGAGGAAGCTAATGATAATGATCATGAAACTTCGAACGAGGAAACTACTGAACCTTGCAGATCGACAAGGGAACGTGCCACTCCTGATTGGTATGATCCTTGTCTAAATGTCATGATTGTGGATAACAATGATGAGGACCCTGCGACGTATGAAGAAGCGATGATGAGCCCAGATTCCAACAAATGGCAAGAAGCCATGAAATCCGAAATGGGATCCATGTATGATAACAAAGTATGGACTTTGGTAGACTTACCTGATAGCCGCAAGGCTGTCGAGAATAAATGGATCTTCAAGAGAAAAACCGATGCTGATGGTAATATTACTGTCTATAAAGCTCGACTTGTCGCAAAGGGTTTCCGACAAATTCAAGGAGTTGACTACGATGAGACTTTCTCACCTGTAGCGAAGCTAAAATCTGTAAGGATTTTGTTAGCAATAGCTGCATTTTTCGATTATGAGATTTGGCAGATGGATGTCAAAACGGCGTTCCTTAATGGAGACATTGAGGAAGAGTTGTATATGGTACAGCCCAAAGGTTTTGTCGATCCTAAAAATGCTGACAAAGTATGCAAACTTCAGCGTTCAATCTATGGACTAAAGCAAGCATCAAGAAGTTGGAACCGACGCTTTGATAAGGTGATCAAAGACTTCGGGTTTATACAGTGTCATGGAGAGGCCTGTATTTACAAGAAAGTGAGTGGGAGCTCTGTAGCATTCCTGATATTATATGTAGATGACATATTATTGATTGGGAATGATATAGAACTATTAAGCAGTGTAAAAGGTTATTTGAATAATAGTTTTTCAATGAAAGACCTTGGTGAAGCATCGTATATATTAGGCATCAAGATTTATAGAGATAGATCAAGATGCCTAATAGGGCTATCACAGAGTACATACCTGGACAAGATTCTAAAGAAGTTTAGAATGGACGAAAGTAAGAAAGGGTTTTTACCTATGTTACCAGGCAAGGTCTTGAGTAAGACTCAAGGACCGGCTACGGCAGAAGAAAGAGAAAGGATGAGTAATATCCCCTATGCCTCGGCAGTAGGATCTATCATGTATGCCATGCTATGTACTAGACCGGATATAGCACATGCTGTTAGTTTGACTAGCAGATATCAAAGTGATCCAGGAATGGAACACTGGATAGCGGTCAAGAATATCCTGAAGTACTTGAAAAGAACTAAGGATATGTTTCTTTGTTATGGAGGTGACCAAGAGCTCGTTGTAAGCGGTTACACCGATGCAAGTTGGAACACTGATCCTGATGACTCTAAGTCACAATCTGGGTACGTGTTTATATTGAATGGTGCTGCAGTGAGCTGGGCAAGCTCGAAGCAGTGCACGGTGGCGAAGTCTTCAACAGAATCAGAGTACATAGCGGCTTCAGAGGCTTCATCAGAAGCGGTATGGATGAAGAGGTTCATTGTAGAGCTCGGTGTGGTTCCTAGTGCATTGGACCCATTAATCATCTACTGTGATAAGATGGGTGCCATCGCCAATGCACAAGAACCAAGGTCACACAAGAGGCTGAAGCATATCAAGCTGTGTTACCACTCGATTCGTGAGTACATCGAAGATGGAGAAGTAAAGATTTGCAAAGTACACACTGATCTGAATGTAGCAGATCCGTTGACTAAAGCTCTCCCTAGGGCAAAGCATGACCAACACCAGAATGCCATGGGTGTTAGGTACCTTACAATGTAATCTAGATTATTGACTCTAGTGCAAGTGGGAGACTGAAGGAGATATGCCCAAGAGGCAATAATAAAAGTGGTTATTATATATCTTTATGTTTATGATACATGTTTATATACCATGCTATAATTGTATTAACCGAAACATTGATACATGTGTGATATGTAAACAACAAAGAGTCCCTAGTATGCCTCTTAACTAGCTTGTTGATTAATGGATGATTAGTTTCATAATCATGAACATTGGATGTTATTAATAACAAGGTTATATCATTATATGAATGTTGTAATGGACACACCCAATTAAGCGTAGCATAAGATCACGTCATTAAGTTATTTGCTATAAGCTTTCGATACATAGTTACCTAGTCCTTATGACCATGAGATCATGTAAATCACTTATACCGGAAAGGTACTTTGATTACATCAAACGCCACTGCGTAAATGGGTGGTTATAAAGGTGGGATTAAGTATCCGGAAAGTATGAGTTGAGGCATATGGATCAACAGTGGGATTTGTCCATCCCGATGACGGATAGATATACTCTGGGCCCTCTCGGTGGAATGTCGTATGTCTTGCAAGCATATGAATAAGTTCATAAGAGACCACATACCACGGTACGAGTAAAGAGTACTTGTCAGGAGACGAGGTTGAACAAGGTATAGAATGATACCGATGATCAAACCTCGGACAAGTAAAATATCGCGTGACAAAGGGAATTGGTATCGTATGTGAATGGTTCATTCGATCACTGAAGTCATCGTTGAATATGTGGGAGCCATTATGGATCTCCAGATCCCGCTATTGGTTATTGGTCGGAGAGAGTACTCAACCATGTCCGCATAGTTCACGAACCGTAGGGTGACACACTTAAGGTTTGATGTTATAATAGTAGAACTTGAATATGGAATGGAGTTCGATGTTTTGTTCGGAGTCTCGGATGGGATCCCGGACATCACGAGGAGTTCCGGAATGGTCCGGAGAATAAGATTCATATATAGAAAGTCATTTTATAAGTTTGAAAATGATCCGGTGCATTTATGGAAGGTTCTAGAAGGTTCTAGAATATTCCGGAAGAAATCCACTTTGGAAGGCGGAGTCCCGAAGGGACTCCACCACCATGGCCGGCCAACCCTAGGAGGGGGGAGTCCACCTTGGGCTCCACCAAGGTGGCCGGCCACCCCCTCCCAAGGGAAGGTGGGAATCCCACCTCTAGTGGGAGTCCTAGCTTGGGTAGGTTTCATGTGATATGGAAGGTTTTGGTTTGGGGTCTTATTCGAAGACTTGTAGACCAACTCTTCGGTGTTTCACCTATATAATGAGGGCCAAGGGGAGGGGGCCGGCCACCCCAACACCACAAGGTGGCCGCACCCCTCAAGTGGTCGGCGCCCCCTCTCCCCAAACCCTAGCCGCCCCACTCCTCCTTCTTCCCCGCAAGCTTAGCGAAGCTCCGCCGGGATTCTCCACCACCACCGACACCACGCCGTCGTGGTGTCGGATTCAAGAGGAGCTACTACTTCCGCTGCCCGCTGGAACGGGAAGGTGGACGTCGTCTTCATCAACAACCGAACATGTGACCGAGTACGGAGGTGCTGCCCGTTCGTGGCGCCGTGATCAAGATCTTCTACGCGCTTTTGCAAGCGGCAAGTGAACGTCTACCGCAGCAACAAGAGCCTCATCTTGTAGGCTTTGGAAATCTTCAAGGGTGAGTCTCGATCATCCCCTCGTTGCTATCGTCTTCTAGATTGCATCTTGGCTTGGATTGCGTGTTCGCGGTAGGAAATTTTTTGTTTTCTATGCAACGAATCCCTACACGCGGAACATACCGCGTCTCGCCGCATTCACTACCGCCGTCTCCCTCCTCTCCCCAGCCCTGTCTTCTCTCCCCAATCCACCTCCACCAGCGAGCAATGGCAGGCCACGGTGCGGCGAACAACGGCTTCGACCGCTGATCATTACACCAGTGGGAGGCAGGACTCCTGCACATGGCGAGCTACCCGGCGCCGCCGGACTTCCGCGTGCCCGGAGGACGGCTCCTGAGCGCGCGGGGGGGAGGGTCCCGATCCCGCTGCTTCCGGTGGGAGGCGACGAGCTCGACGCCGCTATCGATGTTGTGCTGGTCACCCTCATCGACGAGTAGCGCTCAGATGAGCGGTACAGCGGCGACAACTACGACGCCTGGAACGAGTTCTTCCGTCTCCGACATGAACGGGAACTCGCAGCCTTCGACGGTCCTCCCCCTCCTCCAGCGCGTAACAACACCGCCGGCCGCCGCCGCTGGTGGGGTGCGTCGGGCCGCACACTCGCCCGTGTGCTCTCGCATATCGAGACCGGCAACTCCCCCCCCCCCCCCCCACCTTGGGGATGCCGCCGGCGGCGCCGAACGCCAGGAACTCGAGCGACCACGACATGTAGTACTTTTTAGTTTATGTTTCCATCTGGCCGAATTCAAATATATGTACGAATTCGGCCTATATATGTACGAACTCGCCTACGTATGCTAAATACCTTTAAATTTCGCTTTTGTTTGAACGAATTTCGCTTTGTTTTGTCCGAATTCGCCGTTATTTATCAAAAGAATTCATCCATCCTGGGATCACCACTGGCAAAATGGGCTCCCCGGACCTAAAATTACATTCATCCGGCGCTAAATACCACCAGATTTCGGTCTGCACCGGATTTTGGCCTGAGGAGCCTCAACGGCTGGGATGCTCTCAACCTCCCTAGTTGAGCTTTCTTTTCACGAAAAGAACCGCAGATCTAATAATCATATAATTAATAGCTGTATAAAGAATATTAGAGATAATAAAAAGTAAAATAAATCCTGGAGCACTACTGCACGAGAAATTTGCTGGAACGATCGTAAATGTGGAAGGATATCATTTTAGTGCCATCTTTGATTTTACGAAACTGTCAATATGGCACATATACGTACGCAGCATCTATTTAATTAGTACACCTAGTTGATACGAAATTATATGCATCCTATCCATTCCTGCCTGCTATTGATACTGAATCAATGTGATGGATATGCTTCCAAATTAATTCCTACCTGCCGGTGCGCATGTATAAAGGCCCTGTAGATGCGTTTGCCATCGGGCATCGGCACCGCATTCGCCATAGTATACCATAACTCATCTGCCTCAAACTTGCATGCTCGTCCCATCCGTCATGAGGCAACACAATATCCTCCTTCTCACCATTGCCATTGTCATTTGCACCACTGCTACACCCACCACTGCAAGGGAAGCAGTATCTGATGTAGCAACCGGTGGATTTAAACAAATTCCAGACATCAATACCCAGGAGATCCAAGAGATTGGCAGGTGGGCTGTGGCTGAGCACACAAGGCAAGCGAGCGATGGGCTCCAGTTCAAGCGGGTTGTGAGCGGCATGCAACAAGTTGTGTCAGGCATGAACTTTAAGCTCCGCATTGAAGCAGTGAACGGTGACGGCAAAGAGGGCATGTACAGAGCGGAAGTATATGACCAGCCATGGACCAAGACACGCGAGCTGGATTATTTTGTTCCAACCAACTGAGATGTACCGTGTCAGTAGGATTTTTTTAGGTTGCTTAATAATAACCGAGTATGAGTACTACGGGTGATCTTGTTATGTCTATTAAAATTTTCAGGCGCGGTTTTATCGATCTATGAAAATTATGTGTACTTTTACTCGGTGGAGGGAGTAAGCGTTTAGAACAGAGGATGTCACATAAATTGTTGTTGTGCTAATTTCTTTTGAGAATTTCTTAATCTTGGTCGAAGCAGAAAATTGCTGATCAGTTAAGGTGTGGCGAGGTGACATAGTACGTTGTACGGCTAGGAATGGTAATAAGGGCAACTCCAATGCTGGAAGCATCGCAAATAATTGAAATGCAATTCCCTGATCTGGATCTTTAATTGCCAGAAAACATTTTTTTTTTGAGATAACAACTGATGGAATTCATTGGCGAAACCTATTACAAATGACTCCAAAAATAAATGAAAATACAATACGTACCAAGTACAGGGACCGGATCCAGAAACAGCGCATCTTCCAACACCATCGTATCACCGCTGCCGCCGTCGCCACACTAGGATTTGAACACTGAAGGAGTGCCCACCCCGTAGGGTGAGAGATAATAATATTTTTCAGACCATCGGGCAGGCAGGAGATGGGAAAGAGCAAGCAGTACCTCCAAACGAAGATCCCCGAGCAGTAGACCCAAACCACCAGCAGAACGCTCCAACATCAGGCAGGTTTAGGTGTCGATGCATCAGGCCGCCTACTCCCCTCGCCACCAAGGCCGGCCGGAAGAAGCTGCAAGACGCGATAGCCGCACACCACTAGAAGAACACAAACGACCCTAAAAAGGAAGACGGTGGTGCCATCCCCTTCCTCTCCCTCGCCACCATGGTCGGCCAAGGGGAAGACAACATCATCGGCATTCCTCCGACTCCTGGATAGACTACACAAACTCCACGGCAAGGTCGGAAGTCGACCGCACCCGGGGAAACCACCCTCCCCAGATCCGCAGATCTGAGAGGATACCTTCCCAGCAGCTCGCCGGCGCCGCCACAAGTGGCCTCGCCGAGATGGGGATCGAGCTCCAGCACCCGTATTCTGACGCAACGCCAGCTCCACCATCCCGATGAAGTCCCCCGAAACCCTAGATGAAATCAAGCCAAACCGCTACACGATGCAGCTGGAGAGGATCCCCTGCCACCGCCACGCCACCGGGGCTTCGCCCGACGGCGCCACCAGCGGCGGCCGGAGGAGGAGTGTGTTGGTGGGGGGGTAGGGTTGGAGGGAGGCGGGAGCACCTGTTAGTTTCATTTACACTATGAATCTAATTGCGAGAAAACTTGTTGGAAGGCAGGTGCACACATTACAAACTGCATTTGCTAACGGGATTCACAAGGGCGGGCAGCCCTTAAACAAAATCAAAGGCGCGACCATCCCCTTCCCCTATTTTTGCATTTCATTCTCTCTATTTGGCCCGCCTCATGATTTTGCCCCCCTTTGTTCCTTTGTGTTCGCATGGATAAAATCGAGTGTCCAACGGGATAAACCATTTTACCGCATGTCAGTTTTTCTAATTATGTGGTCCCAAATTCGGCTCATATTTAGGTTGGGTTTATGTCCACACAAACAAAATATGGACATGTGGTGTGTCCTCCTTCTTCCATCCTTTGTCTTCCTCTAGTCCTATTTTAAATGGCCTTCCATTGAGGTCTCTGTTCGTATCCATTTTATCCATGTCCCCATCCCTATTTTCCCTAAGCCATCGTCAGCAAACCCTAGCCAGCCACCCCACCTATTTGTCGGCGAGATGCCGAAGAACTGGTTCAGGAAGCACTACCACAAGGTGGGCTCCTCTTTAGCCAGCAGGTGTCGCAGTGTTGCCCTTGCTGTTGCATTTTGTCTCTCCCCTTAGCGGCAGTGCGGAATCATGTCGTTTCCATGGGGGTGACGTGCTGGAATCAAGACTTGGGCACACCACTGCCATGGCATGACGCCACCTTCCCACTAGGTGCCACCTGAGCCAACTGAGGGTTCCACTGTCACCTATCCCTGCCTACGGCGTGCCACACCATAGGGAGATCGGGTGTCTTCGTGCGTTTCTCCCACCAGGCCTTCGCAACAACCTTGTGTAGGACATGAGGTCGCCGATCTGGGACTGGTAGTTTCAGGCAGAGCATGAAAACATTCAGTCGAACCGTATGCGGAAAATCGTTTCTTTGTTCCGAGATTGTCTTCCCGTGATTTTCGCATAAAATCTGATTTTTTCTGAAGGACATCATTTTACTGACATTTTTCTTGCCAATTATCATTATGGGTGAAGATACGCAGCATCTTTTTTATTAACATGTAAATTGATGCTAGTATTAGGTGAATATGCATCCAATTCAATTCATGCCTTGTCGCGTGTTGGTCAAAATAAATGTCCTGATTTCAATTGATACCGATGTGGGTACGCATCCAAATTAATTCCTAGGCCCCATGTCTGTATAAATGTTCTCGTTTCACTTTTCGCTGCCACCCGCTTCGCCGTAGCAAACCACTCATCGCCCTCAAATTTGTAAGACTAGTCATAGTGGGGAGTAACATAGAGTAGTAACATGGTGTATGTTACTACCCTATGTTACTATCTTCATAGTGGGTAGTTACATATATGTGGTGTCATGCATGTTATATTTATTAGATTGTAGACTCATCTTGTCTTGAGAAATGTGATGTTATGGTAACATAGCTAGTTACCACCTCACTCTCTTTCTTCATTAATTGTCATGCCATGTCACCAAAATGCTTTGAGGTGTGTGATGTTACTACCTATGTTACTCCCACTATGAGCAGTCTAAAGCTAGCGCCCAGCAATTCTGCAAATCCCATCAGCCATGGGGACACACAATAGCCTCCTTGTCACTATTGCCGTTGTCATTTGCACCATTGCTACGACCAGCACAGCATATATCAAAGGCAATGGTTGGGAACAGATCCCAAACGTTAATGACCCGATGGTCCAGGAGATTGGAAGGTGGGCGGTGGCTGAGCACGCCAGGCAAGCGAGCGATTGGCTTCAGGGTGGTGAGCGGCATGTTTCAAGTTGTGTCCGGCAAGAACTTTAAGCTCCGCATTGACGCAGTGAACGGCGACGGCAAAGAGGGTATGTACATAGCGGAAGTATATGACCAGCCATGGATCCAGACACGCACGCTGGATTATTTTGTTCCAACCAACTGAGATGTAGCGTGTTGATAGGGATTTTTTTAGGTTGATTAGTAATAACCGAGTTGGAGTAGTAGGGGTGTGCTCTTGCTAGAGCATGTCTAAGAGGCCCCTTATTTTTTGCCCCGTAAAACGTGAGTAGAGGGTCCTGTATCAAAAAAATTGTCACGCACGAACCATTCCGTCTAACAGACCCCTTATTTTACCCCGTATTTTTGAAAACTGCAAACCTGGGAAAATTCATAGATAGTTCATCACATTCATAGATAGATCATCGATAGGATATACAAAATTGCGCGATCCTACTGCATCGCGGCTTCTACAATGGCACCTAGTCGTCGAGGATGACGATTTTCGCAGTGGCGGCGGCCTCCCGCACCTTCATCTCCTCGACAGCGGCGGTGGCCTGCGCCGCCTCCTCCGACTCCCGGTGGCGGAGAGCTTGCAGTGGCGGTGCCACGCCTCCTCCATCGTGTCCGGCGAGCGGGAGCGCTTCGATCCGGCGGCGGGCGAGGCGCTACTCCTCCATCGTGCGCTCATGGCCGGCAGCGGTGCAAATGCTGTGGCGTGCGGCTGCGAATTGCTCGCCGGAGTGTGTGTGGGGAGGCGGCGACGCACGGTAGGGCTAGGGTTGCGAGTGAGGGGTTGGACCCCCACTCACACCTACACCATGTATTTGTAGGGGCGGCGGGGTGGGTTTGACGGGCATCGTATTCCGCCGATACGGGCCGGCCCGAATACGGGGCCTGCTAGACGGGCCAAAATGCCCTCACCCCCTATCCCGCCAGAATTATACGGGGTACGCGCGTTTTGAGGGGCCTGCTAGACATGCTCTTATCTGAATGCACGTCTATTCAAATTTTCAGGCGAGGTTTTATCGATCTATGAATATTATGTATACCTTTACTGGGCGGAGGGGAGTAAGTGTTTAGAACAGAGGATGTCACATACATTGTTGTTCTGCTGATTTCTTTCGAGAATTCCTTAGCTTTGGTCGAAGCAGAAAGTTGTTGATCAGTCAAGGTGTGGCGAGGTGACATAGTACGTTGCACGGCTTGGTATGGTAATAAGCAACTCCAACGCCGGAAGCATGGCAAATAACGGAAATGCAATTTCGTGATCTGGATCTTTTGTCGCCAGAAACTTGTTGGAAGGCAGGATGCACCCATTAGAGACTGCATTTGCTAACCCGATTCACAAGGGCGAGCAGCCATTAAACAAAATCAAAGGCCCGACCATTCCCTTTGCTTATTTTTGCAGTTCATTCTCTATTTGGCCCGCCTCATGATTTCGACCCCCTCCCCCCTTTATTCCTTTGTGTTCGCACGGCTAAAATCGAGTGTCCGACGGGATGAACCATTTTACCGCATGTCAGTTTTTCTATTTATGTGGTCCCAAATTCAGCCCAAATTTAGGTTGGGTTTATGTCCACGCAAAAAAAATATGGACATGTGGCGTGTCCTCTTGCGTCTATCATTTGTCTTCATCTAGTCTTATTTTAAATGGCCTTCCATAGAGGTCTCTGTTCGTACTCATTTTTTCCATGTCCCCATCCCTATTGTCCCTAAGCCACCGTCAGCAAACCCCAAGCCAGCCACCCCACCTATTTGTCGGCGAGATGCCGAAGAACTGGTTCAGGAAGCACAACCACGAGGCGGGATCCACTTTGGCCAGCAGGCGCCACAGTGTTGCCCTTGCTGCTGCATTTTGTCTCTCCTCTTGGCGGCAGTGTGGAATCATGTCAACATTTCCATGGGGGTGGCACACTGGAACAAAGACTTGGGCGCGCCACTGCCATGGCGTGACGCCACCTTCCCACTAGGTGCCATCTAAGCCAACTGAGGGTTCCACTGTCACCTATCCCTGCCTATGGCGCGCCACGCCATAGGGAGATCGGGTGTCTTCGTGCGTTTCTCCCACCGGACTTTCGCAGCAACCTTGTGTACGTCATGAGGTCGTCGATCTAGAACCGGTAGTTTCAGGCAAAGCAAGACCTCCGGCGACGGTCCTTCTTCGCTGTCGGGATGGGAGAACATTGACGACGATGACGAGGAGGTCGGCTTTTAATCTTCCGACTTATGAGTACTGAATGATGTGGAGCTAGCTGCCCGTGTTGGTGGCTGTGAAGCAGGAGGATGAGGGCAACCTTTAGCTGCCATTAGTGTTTCCAACCTTGACGAGCTTACCTAGTGACCGGATCTTGCTGCGAAACTACACGAGACCGCGATGATAGTGGCGGCCACGGCATCAACGAATCCACCGGTGTAAAACTCCCCTGGGAGCCTTGGTCACCGTGGACTGCCCGCGTAGCCCCATCAACATGGTGCGCCAGGTAAGGGGTTGCACATTTTTGGCATTAGAATGGGATGGCCAATATCATCTCCGGTGGTAACAACACCACCATGGGGGATGCTTATAATTCCCTCGCCCCTGACATTCTCACCACTATGGTTTGTACGCTGCACCTGCCCACCGTTACGGCCCTGATACTCTGGGATAATTAGGCGGCTCACTAAATCGTGGGGAGGTGGTGGCGGGGGGGGGGGGGGGGTCTCAACCTCGATGATTATGGTAATTTTGTGGCGCGCAATCTGTTGTGTTGAAGAAAAAGTTTTCAAAAATATTACTTTAATTTTAGAGGGCGCTCATATAAGATCATACAAAATAAAACAGATTTAAACCATGCAAGATCACAACAAGTGCATCAGGATGCACTATGAATGTGAAGGTCCATGATAAAACTGGATCAAAAATTCTTGATGTTTTGAACATTGACCGAAACTGATTTGAAGCGCATTTACACATAATGAAACAATATGGCGCACTTTCAAATGTCACAAAACCATACATCATGGAACTAGTCTGCCGCCGGAAAGTCATTTTGGCTCTCGAGCACTAGTGCTCTCGGCATATTACAAAATTCAGAAATTTGTATTTATAGGTTTTAAAATTTTACTAGCAGAGTACCCGTGCGTTGCTACGGATCTCAGGAAAAAAGTTGAACGAATTGTTTTATCTTGTTGTTCCCATGCCTTGGCTCTACACCTTTTACATATTATAAATATATTATAACATGTGATGCATCATATGAATCATTAAAAAATATTGATTAAAAATAACCACATACAACTGCTAAAACACAAAATATCGCCTTTCTCCAAGCCTTTTCCTTGCTTTCTACGTCCGGCTCCACCATAGGTTTGTTACAACTTATATATAACTCCTAGATGACATATGTTTCTTGGTGTTTCATCTGACTTCGGCTAACGTGGCTTAGCATGCGTAATCTCGCCTACCTTCTTCTGGTGCATCGCCTTCTGGATTGGTCGGTCGCCATGGCATGTAGCTTTGCAGTGTCCTCATCATTTGTTACGTCGCTTTGTAATGCAGGCAGGACACAAGAGGAATACAGCCATTATATTACTTAATTTATTTTTATGGCAAAGTGAATATTTTTTATTTATTTCACTGCACTTCGAAAGACCGGGCACTTATTTTAAGTGAACATGTGCACTTCCCGATGAAATTGTTTGTATTGACTCGTACACAACAGAGCAACTTGCTTGCCTCCTTTCGGAGATCACGACCAGATGCTGATCGCCTAACTCATCTAGCCGGGCTAGAGAACCATCTCCTTTTCCCATATTTTTATGAGAAATCTTAGCACTGCATAACATGAACGCAGAACATGAAATGTACTTTAATTACTATGCCTCGATGGTGCTGAAACCTGAAGGTTAAAGTACCAGCAGCAAGCACCTAGTAGAAGTAGATGCACTACAGCACAAGCAATTCGATTGTATAAGCAGTGTGCCCATGTATTCAATTGTACGAGCAGTCAGCAGGTGAGCTCAAAATTTATTCAATCCTATAATTAAGCACTGTGCTCGAGTCGATTCATCAGTAATTGGCTGCAAGCATCAGGTGCAATAATTGACCACCAGCATATAGGACCTGCAACTTGAAATTCATGTTCTGAATCTTTCAACAGATGGCGGAGCTACCAACCAACGCGGGGAGGCTGCTGCGGGAGTATCCGGTGGGCATGCTCTGCCGGCGGCACGCGGGGTGGTCTTGGCGATCAGGACCGTGGCGCGCGGGGTGGGTTGAGATGTTGTTGAGGTTTGATCTGCTCTGACCCGACGAGGGAAGCCAGGAAATGCTCGCTTCGGCGCCAGCTCTCGCCGGTGACGCGTGCGCCCGCGAGCGGATGGGCGCTGGAAGAACCAGCGTGGTCCGGAGTCGGGGGTAAATCCATATATAGATTCTCGTCGCCGGCATCAGCCCGTGAGTTCTTTCCTTTTCTTTCTTCTGTCGTGTTCCTGTCCGGTTTCAGTTACCTTGTGTCGTACGTATCCTCGTCCGGTTTTTTCTCTGATCGGATCTTGCCTGGAGAAGCCGTAATGCTGCTTTTTTTCCTGGTGGGTCAGGACGTGCCATCACGAACCATCGTGACCGATTTCAATTTAATAGTAAGAAGATGAAAAAAAAAAAGTAGCTAATGATATATCCCACTACCGTGCAAAATTTCAATTTCAAATGTTCTGTATTATGAGCTACACAAAAATAACAATGTGTGTCTTTTTTAGAGATTTGAAATCAATATGGTCAAATCAACACTTGTATTATTTTTGTGTAGCCCAAACTACACATCGTTTTCAATCTACACTTGTATGGTCTCCGGAGGTGTCTCCGGCGAGGTCTCCGGTGAGTCTCCGGCAAAGTTTGCGCACAACTAAATATTTTCTGTTTCATTTCTAGGCGAACCATTTTTTACTTCAATGAAGCAGAAGCGAAACTATTTTTGCTACGGGGAAGCAAATCTTGGATTTTGACAGAAATTGGACATTTGTTCCGATGTGAACTAGGAGGCTAGGAAAAAATATCCTCTGGAGGATTACTAGCACTGCCCTTACAAAAGGCAACATTTGGACTTGGGAGATAACACAACATAGCGATTAACGAAATAAGAATAGCAATTGGAGGCTGAGTTAAAGGTAAAGATCATGAGGCGCCAGCTCGCCTCGTCTGCCCCCGTGTCATCGCCGGCGTAGCACATCATCCAGCAACGCCCCTGTGGCGTTGTACGACGATCCTCCCACCTCCACCGCCCGCCGCGCGTGCTCCCCCATCTCCAATGCCCTCCGCCTCAGCCCCTCATCCGACATCGCCACGCGGACCCTCTCCGCCACCTCCTCCTCCTCCCTGGAGATGGTGTTTTGGCTCGTAGGTCTAGATGCACCTATTATAAATAAAAAAATTAAGTTTATTTAAAATGTTTAATTTTTTTGAAATAAATTATGTGTGTGCATCCTCACATTCTATATTAGCTCACAAAAGTTTGGCATGAAAATACATTTTGTGTGCACTATGTAAAAATGACAAAAACAAATGTCTCGTTAAAGGCTATTTTGGAGGGCTAGAATTTTTTTTAATATTTTTCCGTTAAACTTTGTGTGCGGACATAGAATGTCTAGGTGTACCCTTGATATTTTTTGTAGCATTTTTAGACATTTTGAAATATGATTTTAAATAGTGGATGCATCTACACCTATGAGCCAAAGTAGATTCTCCTCTCCTCCGCCTCCTACTTTGTTTCTTTTTCTTTTTCTTTTTTTGAACGAGACTCTTTAGCTAAATATGTGCTTCTTGGGGTGGCCATCAAGCTCTCTCTCTCTCTCTCTTCCTCTCTCTCTCTTTCTCCCTCCCTCCCTCTCTCATATCTACATTTTAATGCACAAGAACAATTTCTAGGAGGGAGGGGGGCATCGCCCCCTTTCCCCCAACTAAACTCCACCAAAAGTATATACATCAATAATATACATTTGGACAAAGGATGTCACAAGCTAAAACACATCAAATCACAGGATAAATGGGGCGCCAAATTTCCAAACCCCGCCACCCACATGGTTGTACATCTTCCTCGGACGCCTTCCCGAGGAACCCGAGGAAGATGTACAACCATGTGGGTTGTGTGGCTTGGCAACTCAGCGCGCCTTTTATCATGTAGTTTGATGTGTTTATCTTGATATCCATGCTTAAATGTATATTATTATCTTCTAAACCTCCGATGGTGTATCTTAGTTGGGGACAAGGGGGCAGTGGCCCCTCCTTTTATATCAAAGAATTTTTCACATGATCGTTTTACCAGAAATCCTATAGCTATGGACTACTAATTACGAACATATGTGCCCTCTTAGGGATCACATACATGACCCGGATACATGACTCATCGCCACGTGAGTCTGTAAGCTTGGTTTATAATGAAACATTTGGTAGGTGTAGCATTTCTCATTTTTATCATAATAATATACTTCAGTTTGTCTACCTCACCTAGGATTTTGGTCAAGCTCCGCCACGGGATACCTCTATACCCATAGTGCCATTTAGTATGATTTTTTTTTTTGGTGCATTTGAATCGATCATACATAAAAAAAGGTTAGTATGATTGAATCTTTGGCCGCATGCATGGAAAAAATCACCATGATTTTGGTAATTTTAAGGTGTAAAATCTCTTGTGCTGATCGAGGAGCAGGATTTCAAAATTAGGAATTACTTTATTAGTGCGCTAGTGGGTGTTCATACTAAAATTATTAAAATTATACGCAATGAAACAAATTTGTAGCACGTAAGATCACAATAAAACATCATGATGCGCTTCGATTGTGAAGATCCAAGATAAAAGTAGATCAAAACTTTATGATGTCTTTAAAATTCTACCGAAACCAGTTTAAAGCGCACCTGCACATAATGAAACAATGTACTGAAATAACCTTTTAAACATGAAGAAACCAAATGAAATAATCCTGGAACTTGTCTGCCCGTAAACAGAACTTACTGAAATATCCTTCTGAACTAATTTACGTGGTCGTTATATCTTTCACAGGTCCAAAGAGTTTCATGCATGTTATTTCATCATGTTCCGGAAGTTTGAAATTTAAAATTCCTAAAGTATCAAATAATGATCTTTTTAAAATATCTCATCAGTACGAATGTGAAGGTCCAAAGGCCTTTGTACATCTGACTTTATATTAGCCGGTCAATTTTTTGGAATGAATATTAAAATCGACATTTGGGTGTGGGAGCTGCTAACACAACATATACTTGATTACTGAAGTAAGAACAGCAATTCGAGGCTGAGTTTAAGGCGAAGATCAGGACGCGCCGCCTCCCCTCGTCAGCCCCCGTGTCGTCGATCGCCGGCGTAGCACATCATCCAGCAACGCCCCAGCGGCCTTGTACGACGACCCTCCCACCTCCACCGCCCGCCGCGCGAGCTCCCCCATCTCCCCTGCCCTCCGCCTCAGCCCCTCGTCCGCCATTGCCGCGCGGACCCTCTCCGCCACCTTCTCCCTGCCCACCACCACCCCGCCCAGCTCCTCGCCTCCCCACACGTACCCCCTCTCCGCGCCGGCGCTGACGCCCGTGCCGGCGACTCCCACCACCAGCGCCTCGTTGTAGAACTGCTCCGCGAACACCGGCCACGCCACCACGGGGACTCCAGCCGACGCCGCCTCGGTCACCGCGCCCCACCCGCAGTGCGTCACGAACGCGCCCACCGCTGCATGCCTCAGCACGGCCACCTGCGGCGCCCACCCCCTGACCAGCAGCCCGCGGCCCCCCGCTGCTGCCTCCACGCCGGGGAGCGGTGGAGAGTTCTTATCCCCGATCACCCAGACGAAGTTCGCGCCGGAGTCTGCTAGTCCCATGCCGAGCTCGGCCACCTGCTCGCGCGGGAAGCGGGTGAGGCTGCCGAAGCAGACGTACACCACCGACCGGGCGGGCTTCGTGTCGAGCCAGCCCAGCACGCGCGCGGCCTCCGCGGCGGCACCCGTCTCCCCGCCTCGGCCGCGCTCCAGGACGTCGTCGCCGTCGCCGTTGACGAGGCAGACCGGCCCGACGGCGAACACCGGCTTCCCGGTGTCCCTCTCGTAGTGCTCCATGTACCTCTCCTCGAGGCCGGCGAAGGAGTTGACGACCCACCCGGCCGTGGCCCGCTCGATGTCGAACATGCGGTTCATGAACTCCCGCGAGTCCGCGCCGGGGAGCGTCGCCTCGGCGAGCCTCGACCTGGTGAGCCGCACCGCGTCCGGGAGCCCCGGCACGAGGAACGGCTCGGTGGGCGACGCGACGCGCTCCTGCGGGGTGTGGAGGAGCAGCGAGCGCTGCACCGAGAGCGCGAAGCAGCCCGTGCCGGTGAAGGCGTACCGCGGAATGCCGAGCTCGGGCGCAGCGGTGGCGGCCCACGGGAGGACGCCGTCAAACACGACCGCGTCGGCGGGGTGGCGGCGCAGGAGGTCAGCGAAGAGCGGCGCCAGGAGGTCCACGGCGACGGCGAACGGGCCCGCGTCCTCGCGGGTGGGGAGGTCGTCGGCGCTCTCGTGCCCGCCCCTGAGCCCGGCTGCCTCGGCAGGCAGCCGGAGCGCGTGGACGCGGATGCGGAGGCCCGAGGCGGCCGCGCGGGCCACGGGGCCGCCGAGCCTGGCGGCGTTGGCGTGCGTGAGGACGAGGGTGGCGTCGGCGCCGCGGGACGCGAAGAGACGGGCCAGGTCCGACATCGGCAGCGCGTGGCCCGGCGTCGGGAACGGGATGAAGTACATGCGCGGCGCCGCCTCGTCCGACGACCACATTGCGAAAACTCGACCGGCGCCGGAGAATGTCGATGTTGTGATTGACGAACGCACGAGCGATCGAACACTTTGTCCAGGATAATGTCAGGCATACAATTGCTAGCAAGGGAATCAATATATGGGCACCTCGAAGCACAAAGATGATGCCCAGACGAGATGGCGGGAAATTCGATTTCACGCGGGCTGCGCCTCCGGTTTAAAGATTGCACGTTTGAAGTTGTAGTTGTAGTGAGTACCAAACTGTGCGGTGCCTAGCAGCGACGTCTGCAGTTGTAGTCATTTTTTGAATTTTGATGCTCTTCAGTTGTGACTTGTGAGATTAAGATCAAGTCTCCATTTGCTTAGATCGCCGTTTAAGATCGTTACTCAAGTCGTCGGCAAAGAAAGACATGCATACGGCGTTTCTTGGCTCACCATGACATCTTCTAGGTGCTTAGCATTTTCAACTGATGACATAAGTTTGGTGTCTACAAATTTGTTTTTTAAAGCATGAAAGGCTAAAAACAGTGCTCCAATGGATGCAATATAGTTGTATTGTGATGCAATATTTATTTGGATATTATGCCATTCTTCAATTATAACCACGTACTGTCCGTCTCGTGACACTTCTCGGATCATTAATTTGGGCTTTATCACATGCATTATTTCTTGTTAGCCATATATGATAAATACTCATCATCAAGAGCTTCCTTTCGTGCTCCTTGATACTACCTCCATCCTAAGGTCTAAGGCTTATATTTTTTTGGAAAAGTTAAAGCAACTAAAGTTTGGCCAAATTTTCAGAATAATCGATCAACAAATATGATATTTTGTAGATAACACATAAAAATATATTTTATTATCTATCTAATAATATTAATTTTATATTTTGCATGTTAATGATTTTGATAAAAAAATTGTCAAATTTAACATAGTTTGACTTTAAAAAAACTTAAGACATAGGATGGAGATAGTACTGCTTAGGCACTAAGTAACCACAAATGAAGCTCGCTATGTGATTGGAGCCTCTTTCGAGGACTAATTATCGGGCCCGCCAAGGCGCCAATGAGCGGAGATCTCGCCAGGCCAAAGCTAAATGCGGGCAGGCCAAGGACCTATGCATCAAGTCCTCCTCCCGATTACATGCAATACACGTCACACCGAGCTTGATGTTTCTTCTCCGGAGCTCAGCACCTACAGCGAGACTGAGACTGCTCTCGATCAATCTCCACATATGAACTTTCACCTTGCACGGAACTGGGGTATCCCATACTCCAGCCAGCCCCTGCATGTGACTTGCAAGACAAAGCAGATTCAGCCAGTCACTCTTTCATTCGCTTATGATAAATTTCCAGGTGACAAGCTGACCGAACCGAGAATATGCCATTCTTTGTAAAGTTCGAGGCCAAAAAGTCGGTTGCACCCAGCCATCCTACCGGAGTCTGCGGAATATCCTTGACATCTGACATCTGGCTCTCGAAATGTTCCCGCAGCTTACCCTTATCCTAACCTTGACAATTAGAGCAAGTACAGTAAGTTATACTACCTCCGTTTTCATGGAATAAGGCATCCTCATTTTACGTGTTTTTTGTTTAACCAAAAATTATTTCAAAAAGATAAAGATTGTTTATATGACATTAGTATCATTAAAAAGTGTTTTCAATACGAATCTAACGATACTAATTACATATAATATAATCAAGATTTTGTTGCTTAATTTTTATGGTCAAAGCTCGTCTTGAAATACTTGTGCGCCTTATTCCTTGAAACGGAGGTAGTAGTCCGGTAGCTATAAGAATTAAAATAGTATATTATTGCTTAGTTGGAGAGAGAGGACGAGAGAGAAGGAGAGTGAGCTCTTATGCAAGAGCCAGCTCTAGCATGTCTGCACATGCTCCTAGGCACTTTGTGAGAGTGAAAGGTGGGTCATACATTGATAAAGTACTACATTTTTATAGCTCACTATTGTATATGTTGGCTCTAAGTTAACTATAGATAATATGGTACTTGACTTATAGCTAGCAGCTGGCTACACTATTGAAATTACTCTTAAAGAGCAGAAATTCGGAGAACTTGTCTAGCACATCCTCTAGGTCACGACCTAGTGGCCTCATCGACCCTGCTCTTGGTATCAAGTAGTCAAGCCATGTGAAAAACCTCGATCCGACTCCAATCCTCCATATTAGACCACCTTTCACATTTTCCAAACGATCCCATGGATCAGATTTCATTACCCAAGGATAACGAAACAGCAGAGTATCACACGCGTGCGTGTTTTTGAGACAAAGTAACAACTAAAGCAACTATTAAAATCACCGCCTACTGCTAGCGATAACAAACATAGGAGTTCTTACTCAGGAACATAAACGACTACCAGCAAAAAGCAACAACAAAGGCAACAGGCTAAAGCTTTATGACAGAAACTGATCAAACGCCAGAAACATCTTGATTTTCGCTCCCAGCCAAGAGGGAGGGGGACATCAATCCTGATCTTCCAACTCCATATCGTCACTAGCAGTATCCACATTGGCATCCCTGATCTGTAGAGGACGTTGCATTTTTCTAGAGCCACCGTGAGCAGCAGAAGTACCAAAGTTCGTTGCACTAGCAAGCCGCAGCAGGCCATCAGCACCCGCTTGTAGGTCATCAGCATCCTTCTCTCCATGCAAACCTGCCCAATGTTTCATAAAGACAGTAGAATAACTAATTAGCTCCACAGGATTGTTGATCAGCTTGTGCTCAAAGCAAGCACGGTTTCTAAGCTTCCAAATGGTCCAGCAAATTGCAGCCAACCCCGCAATCTGTGTATTTCTGCTAGGAGGCAAGAATTGGGGAAACCAACAGAAAAATTGTGTGAAAGACCCAGATCTAGATTGGGCACCAATCATTTTACCTACAGCACTCCACACAAACTTGGTAGCTGGGCAGGAAAAGAACAAGTGAGAAATAGATTCAGTACTATCACAGAATTGACAAGTGACACTTCCTTGCCAGTTCCTTTTCAACAAATTATCCTTAGTAGCAATGGCATTGTGCCAGATCATCCATAGCCAAATTTTGATTTTCAGAGGTATTTTGCTTTTCCAGAGATGTTTGAATGATCTGTCCAGGCCTGCACCACACAAATGATTATAAACTGATTTAACTGAGAATTTTCCTCCTTTTGTCCACTTCTAGACAGGTCTATCCCGCTGAGCTGTGAGGACAGTTTGTGTCATGATTTGATGCAATCCATGAATTTAATAGGCAAGATCAGGAGTCATCCATCTTCTAAAAGAAAAATTCCAGTGCATGGCAGCTGCCTCAGCCACAGTCACATTTTGTTCAATACAGGTAGCATATATATCTGGGAATCTCTCTTTCAAAGGAATCTGTTCACACCATGAATCACATCAGAAACTTGTGTCCCTGCCATTTCTCACCTTCATCCTTCTGCCACACAAATAGATTTTTTTAATATGTAACATGTCAGTCCACAAAGGGGAGTCTCCATGTCTCTTCCTTGTACAAAACACACCACCATATCTCATATATTTCTGCCTCACTAAATTCCGCCAAGGACCTGTTCCGTTCTCCAGTTTCCACCACCACTTGCACATTAAACTGACATTGAACTTGTGCAAGTTTTTAATACCCAAACCACCATTTTTCTTGGGTTTATAAATCCAGTTCCATTTCACAAATGGTATTTCCTTTTATCAGCACTCCCAGCCCAAAAGAAAGATCTGATGGGTTTATCCATCTGTTCAATATTTGATTTATGGAGCAGTCTCATAAACATGTGATACACAACTACACTTGACAGGCAGGCATCAATCTTCACCACTCTCTCACCAATAGACATGGTATTCCCCATCCAGCCACCCATTTTTTCTTTGTTTTCTCCCCAAGGAAACTCATTTCATCAACTGTTGGTTTCCTTGCACATACTAGAGTGCCTAGGTATTTTATAGGCCAACTCCCTTGCTGACAATTAAACAGAGAAACAAAATTGCGTGCTTTCACTTCATCATCCAGAATCATCATAACCTCACTATTTTCAAAATTAATTTTCAAGCCAGACATAGACTCAAAAATATAAAGAATAAGTTTCAAATTCACAGCTTGTTCTTCACTGTCTTGAATGAGGAGAATAGTGTCATCAGCATATTGGAGTATAGCAATACCATTTTCTACCAAGTTTCTGGCCAAACCCTTGTTGAGACCATTTTGTTGTGCCAGGGTTACCATCTTGGACAAACTATTCGCAGCCATATTGAAAAGGAAAGGGGCAAAAGGATCACCTTGTCTAACACCCTTGTAACTGGCAAAGTAAGGGCCAATTTTGTCATTTACTTTCACACTCAGAGTGTCATTAGTCACCACATTTTTTATCCAAACCAACCAGCTAGCACTGAAACCCTTCTGGGAGCAACAATCAAACAAAAAGTTCCAATTGACTTTATCATATGCTTTTTCAAAATCAATTTTCAACACCACACCCTGCTGTTTCCTGAATTTTCTCTCTCTCTCTGGACTTCTTGGAGCAGCATAACTCCATCAGTGATGTATCTTCCTTTGATGAAAGCAGTTTGACACTGAGACAACAATTTTTCCATTACTGGAGCAGCCCTGACAGTGAGGGTTTTGGTGAAAATCTTGAACAGTACTTGCAATAAACAGATAGGTCTGAATGTTTGGATTCTATCAGCATCATCTCCTTTTGGAATCAAAGTGATAATACCATAATAGATTCTAGCAAGGTCAAGCTTGTGCTCATACAAGTCATCAAACATAGCCATAATATCTGATTTGATTATCTCCCAACACACTTGATAGAATTCAATGGGAATCCCATCAGGACCTGCTGCCTTATTTTTCTCCATCTGGTCAACCACATCTTTGACTTCCTCCATTGTAAATCTTCTGCCCAGATTTTCTCTGCCAATGTCATACAAGTCATCAAACATAGCCATAATATCTGATTTGGTTATCTCCCAACACACTTGATAGAATTCAATGGGAATCCCATCAGGACCTGCTGCCTTATTTTTCTCCATCTGGTCAACCACATCTTTGACTTCCTCCATTGTAAATCTTCTGCCCAGATTTTCTCTGCCAATGTCATTCAGCTTCTCTTCATTGTTCCAAACATTTTCACTCAATCTAACTCCTCTATCCTCCACAGCGCCAAAAAGGTTTTTGTAAAAATCTGTAGCATGTTGTAACAAATCTTCATCACCTTGTATCACAAAGTCCCCATTTTTCACATGGCGCTGATTCTGAGAAGAAGACCCTGGCCTGCTGTTTGCCATGGCAGTGGTGGTCCAATCGGAACAAAATTAATGCCAAGGAGAAAGGGAAAGATACAGGATAATTTTTTCTTGTATTGGGCACATGAGTCGATGCAGTATTGCCGAAGGATCACAAACGCAGCTTACAATGATCATTGGCGAGCACCCACAGCTGATAGCATCAAGATAACTGTAGATGCCAGTTTTTTGCACTTGATCAGAGTGGTGGGTGGGGTTTCGTTGCTCGTGATTGATACGTCTCCGACGTATCGATAATTTCTTATGTTCCATGCCACATTATTGATGATATCTACATGTTTTATACACATTATATGTCGTATTTATGCATTTTCCGGCACTAACCTATTAACGAGATGCCGAAGAGCCAGTTGTTGTTTTCTGCTGTTTTTGGTTTCAGAAATCCTAGTAAGGAAATATTCTCGGAATTGGATGAAATCAACGCCCAGGGGCCTATTTTGCCACGAAGCTTCCAGAAGACCGGAGAGGTCACGAAGTGGGGCCACAGGGCGCCGCCACAGTAGGGCGGCGCGGCCTAGAGGGGGCCCGCGCGGCCCTGCTGTGTGGGGCCCCTGTGACGCCCTTTGACCTGCCCTTCCGCCTACTTAAAGCCTCCATCGCGAAACCCCCAGTACCGAGAGCCACGATACGGAAAACCTTCCAGAGGCGCCGCCGCCGCCAATCCCATCTCGGGGGATTCAGGAGATCGCCTCCGGCACCTACATGTTTTATACACATTATATGTCGTATTTATGCATTTTCTGGCACTAACCTGTTAACGAGATGCCGAAGAGCCAGTTGTTGTTTTCTGCTGTTTTTGGTTTCAGAAATCCTAGTAAGGAAATATTCTCGGAATTGGACGAAATCAACGCCCAGGGGCCTATTTTGCCACGAAGCTTCCAGAAGACCGGAGAGGTCACGAAGTGGGGCCACGGGGCACCGCCACAGTAGGGCGGCGCGGCCTAGAGGGGGCCCGCGCGGCCCTGCTGTGTGGGGCCCCCGTGACGCCCTTTGACCTGCCCTTCCGCCTACTTAAAGCCTCCGTCGCGAAACCCCCAGTACCGAGAGCCACGATACGGAAAACCTTCCAGAGGCACCGCCGCCGCCAATCCCATCTCGGGGGATTCAGGAGATCGCCTCCGGCACCCTGCCGGAGAGGGGAATCATCTCCCGGAGGACTCTTCACCGCCATGGTCGCCTCCGGAGTGATGAGTGAGTAGTTCACCCCTGGACTATGGGTCCATAGCAGTAGCTAGATGGTCGTCTTCTCCTTATGTGCTTCATTGTCGGATCTTGTGAGCTGCCTAACATGATCAAGATCATCTATCTGTAATGCTATATGTTGTGTTTGTTGGGATCCGATGGATAGAGAATACTATGTTATGTTGATTATCAATCTATTACCTATGTGTTGTTTATGATCTTGCATGCTCTCCGTTATTAGTAGAGGCTCTGGCCAAGTTTTTACTCTTAACTCCAAGAGGGAGTATTTATGCTCGATAGTGGGTTCATGCCTCCATTAAATCTGGGACAAGGATGAAAGTTCTAAGGTTGTGGATGTGCTGTTGCCACTAGGGATAAAACATTGATGCTATGTCCGAGGATGTAGTTATTGATTACATTACGCACCATACTTAATGCAATTGTCTGTTGTTTTCAACTTAATACTGGAAGGGGTTCGGATGATAACCTGAAGGTGGACTTTTTAGGCATAGATGCATGCTGGATAGCGGTCTATGTACTTTGTCGTAATGCCCAACTAAATCTCACAATACTCATCATATCATGTATGTGCATGGTCATGCCCTCTCTATTTGTCAATTGCCCAACTGTAATTTGTTCACCCAACATGCTATTTATCTTATGGGAGAGACACCTCTAGTGAACTGTGGACCCCGGTCCTATTCTTTACATCGAATACAATCTACTGCAATACTTGTTCTACTGTTTTCTGCAAACAATCATCATCCACACTATACATCTAATCCTTTGTTACAGCAAGCCGGTGAGATTGACAACCTCACTGTTTCGTTGGGGCAAAGTACTTTGGTTGTGTTGTGCAGGTTCCACGTTGGCGCCGGAATCCCTGGTGTTGCGCCGCACTACATCCCGCCGCCATCAACCTTCAACGTGCTTCTTGGTTCCTCCTGGTTCGATAAACCTTGGTTTCTTTCTGAGGGAAAACTTGCTACTGTACGCATCACACCTTCCTCTTGGGGTTCCCAACGGACGTGTCGATCGCACGCATCAAGCATATTTTCTGGCGCCGTTGCCGGGGAGATCAAGACACGCTGCAAGGGGAGTCTCCACAATCCAATCTCTTTACTTTGTTTTTGTCTTGCTTTATTTTATTTACTTTCTTGTTTGCTGCATTATATCAAAACACAAAAAAAATTAGTTGCTAGTTTTACTTTATTTACTGTCTTGCACTCTATATCAAAAACACAAAAAAATTAGTTACTTGCATTTACTTTATTTAGTTTGCTTTATTTACTATTGCTAAAATGGTTACTGTTGAGAATACTAAGTTGTGTGATTTCACTAGTTAGGCTTAATGGAAAATAACAAAAATATTAGAGATCTTTATAGTATTTATCTTGAGTTAGGACATGAGGTGTTTGAAGAGAAAATTAAAAAACCCATGGAACTTTGTTTGCAAAATAGTTGTAGCAATGTTATTAGCATGAACTCTTTGAACACTATTATTGCTAATGCTATGGAAGAATTTAAGCTTGGGGAAGCTGGTTTTGATGAGCATGATATTTTTAGTCCCCCAAGCATGGAGGAGAGAATTTTCTTTGATGACACTTTTCCTCCCATTTATGATGATAGTGGTATTTTGGTGCCACCTACTATTGAGGATAAAGTTTATTATGATTATACTATGCCTCCTACATTTGATGATTATGGTGATGAGAATAATAATGATAGCTACTTTGTTGAATTTGCTCCCACTACAATTAATAAGAATGACTATGCTTATGTTGGGAGTAGTAATTATTTTATGCATGAGACTCATGATAAGAATGCTTTATGTGATAGTTATATTGTTGAGTTTGTTCATGATGCTACTGGAAATTATTATGAGAGAGGAAAATATGGTTGTAGAAATTTTCATGTTACTAAAACACCTCTCTATATGCTGAAATTTTTGAAGTTACACTCGTTTTGTCTTCCTATGCTATTCACTTTGTTCTTCATTGACTTGTTTATTTACAAGATTCCTTTTTATAGGAAGTGGGTTAGGCTTAAATTTGTTTCATACTTGCTTTTTGATGCTCTCTTTGCTTCAACTCTCATCCTTATGCGAGTGTGTCATTAAATTTACTGACCCCATCTTAATGGCTATAAAGAAAGCACTTCTTGGGAGATAACCCATGTTTTTATTTTGCTACTGTTTTGTTGAGTCTTGGAAGTTGTTACTACTGTAGCAACCTCTCCTTATCTTAGTTTTGTGCATTGTTGTGCCAAGTAAAGTCGTTGATAGTAAGGTCCATACTAGATTTGGATTACTGCACAGAAACAGATTTCTTTGCTGTCACGAATCTGGGCCTAATTCTCTGTAGGTAACTCACAAAATTATTCCAATTTACGTGAGTGATCCTCAGATACGTACGCAACTTTCATTCAATTTGAGCATTTTCATCTGAGCAAGTCTGGTGCCTCAATAAAATTCGTCTTTACGAACTGTTCTGTTTTGACAGATTCTGCCTTTTATTTCGCACTGCCTGTTTTGATATGCTTGATGGATTTTTCTATTCCATTGACTTTCAGTAGCTTTGTGCAATATCCAGAAGTGTTAAGAATGATTATGTCACCTCTGAACATGTAAATTTTTATTATGCACTAACCCTCTAATGAGTTGTTTTGAGTTTGGTGTGGAGGAAGTTTTCAAGGATCAAGAGAGGAGGATGATACGATATGATCAAGGAGAGTGAAAGCTCTAAGCTTGGAGATGCCCCGGTAGTTCACCCCTGCATATTTTAAGAAGACTCAAGCGTCTAAGCTTGGGGATGCCCAAGGCATCCCCTTCTTCGTCGACAACATTATCAGGTTCCTCCCCTGAAACTATATTTTTATTCCATCACATCTTATGTGCTTTGCTTGGAGCGTCGGTTTTTTTTTGTTTTTGTTTTTGTTTGAATAAAATGGATCCTAGCATTCATTGTGTGGGAGAGAGACACGCTCCGCTGTTGCATATGGACAAATATGTCCCTAGGCTTTACTCATAGTATTCATGGCGAAGGTTGAATCTTCTTCGTTAAATTGTTATATGGTTGGAATCGGGAAATGCTACATGTAGTAATTTTAAAATGTCTTGAATAATTTGATACTTGGCAATTGTTGTGCTCATGTTTAAGCTCTTGCATCATATACTTTGCACCTATCAATGAAAAAATACATAGAGCTTGCTAAAATTTGGTTTGCATAATTGGTCTCTCTAAAGTCTAGATAATTTCTAGTATTGAGTTTGAACAACAAGGAAGACGGTGTAGAGTCTTATAATGTTTACAATATGTCTTTTATGTGAGTTTTGCTGCACCGGTTCATCCTTGTGTTTGTTTCAAATAACCTTGCTAGCCTAAACCTTGTATCGAGAGGGAATACTTCTCATGCATCCAAAATCCTTGAGCCAACCACTATGCCATTTGTGTCCACCATACCTACCTACTACATGGTATTTCTCCGCCATTCCAAAGTAAATTGCTTGAGTGCTACCCTTAAAATTTCCATTCTTTACCTTTGCAATATATAGCTCATGGGACAAATAGCTTAAAAACTATTGTGGTATTGAATATGTACTTATGCACTTTATCTCTTATTAAGTTGTTTGTTGTGCGATAACCATGTTTCTGGGGACGCCATCAACTCTTTGTTGAATATCATGTGAGTTGCTATGCATGTCCTTCTTGTCTGAAGTAAGGGAGATTTACCACTCATTTAATGGTTAGAGCATGCATAATGTTAGAGAAGAACATTGGGCCGCTAACTAAAGCCATGAATCATGGTGGAAGTTTCAGTTTTGGACATATATCCTCAATCTCATATGAGAACATTAATTGTTGCTAAATGCTTATGCATTAAAGAGGAGTCTATTATCTGTTGTCTTTGTTGTCCCGGTATGGATGTCTAAGTTGAGAATAATCAAAAGCGAGAAATCCAAATGCGAGCTTTCTCCTTAGACCTTTGTACAGGCGGCATAGAGGTACCCCTTTGTGACACTTGGTTAAAACATGTGTATTGCGATGATAATCCCGGTGATCCAAGCTAATTAGGACAAGGTGCGGGCACTATTAGTATACTATGCATGAGGCTTGCAACTTGTAAGATATAATTTACATGATACATATGCTTTATTACTACTGTTGACAAAATTGTTTCTTGTTTTCAAAACCAAAGCTCTAGCACAAATATAGCAATCAATGCTTCCCTCTGCGAAGGGCCTTTTTTTTACTTTTATGTTGAGTCAGTTCACCTATCTCTCTCCACCTCAAGAAGCAAACACTTGTGTGAACTGTGCATTGATTCCTACATACTTGCATATTGCACTTGTTATATTACTTTACATTGACAATATCCATGAGATATAGATGTTATAAGTTGAAAGCAACTGCTGAAACTTAATCTTCCTTTGTATTGCTTCAATACCTTTACTTTGATTTATTGCTTTATGAGTTAACTCTTATGCAAGACTTATTGATGCTTGTCTTGAAAGTACTATTATTGAAAAGTCTTTGCTTTATGATTCATTTGTTTACTCATGTCATTACCATTGTTTTGATCGCTGCATTCATTACATATGCTTACAATAGTATGATCAAGGTTATGATGGCATGTCACTCCAGAAATTATCTTTGTTATCGTTTACCTGCTCGGGACGAGCAGGAACTAAGCTTGGGGATGCTGATACGTCTCCGACGTATTGATAATTTCTTATGTCCCATGCCACATTATTGATGATATCTACATGTTTTATACACATTATATATCGTATTTATGCATTTTCCGGCACTAACCTATTAACGAGATGCCGAAGAGCCAGTTGTTGTTTTCTGCTGTTTTTGGTTTCAGAAATCCTAGTAAGGAAATATTCTCGGAATTGGACGAAATCAACGCCCAGGGGCCTATTTTGCCACGAAGCTTCCAGAAGACCGGAGAGGTCACGAAGTGGGGCCACGGGGCACCGCCACAGTAGGGCGGCGCGGCCTAGAGGGGGCCCACGCGGCCCTGCTGTGTGGGGCCCCCATGACGCCCTTTGACCTGCCCTTCCGCCTACTTAAAGCCTCCGTCGCGAAACCCCCAGTACCGAGAGCCACGATACGGAAAACCTTCCAGAGGCACCGCCGCCGCCAATCCCATCTCGGGGGATTCAGGAGATCGCCTCCGGCACCCTGCCGGAGAGGGGAATCATCTCCCGGAGGACTCTTCACCGCCATGGTCGCCTCCGGAGTGATGAGTGAGTAGTTCACCCCTGGACTATGGGTCCATAGCAGTAGCTAGATGGTCGTCTTCTCCTTATGTGCTTCATTGTCGGATCTTGTGAGCTGCCTAACATGATCAAGATCATCTATCTGTAATGCTATATGTTGTGTTTGTTGGGATCCGATGGATAGAGAATACTATGTTATGTTGATTATCAATCTATTACCTATGTGTTGTTTATGATCTTGCATGCTCTCCGTTATTAGTAGAGGCTCTGGCCAAGTTTTTACTCTTAACTCCAAGAGGGAGTATTTATGCTCGATAGTGGGTTCATGCCTCCATTAAATCTGGGACAGTGACAGAAAGTTCTAAGGTTGTGGATGTGTTGTTGCCACTAGGGATAAAACATTGATGCTATGCCCGAGGATGTAGTTATTGATTATATTACGCACCATACTTAATGCAATTGTCTATTGTTTGCAACTTAATACTGGAAGGGGTTCGGAAGATAACCTGAAGGTGGACTTTTTAGGCATAGATGCATGCTGGATAGCGGTCTATGTACTTTGTCGTAATGCCCAATGATGACCCACAAGTATAGGGGGTGTATCGTAGTATCTTCGATAAGTAAGAATGTCGATCCCAACGAGGAGCAGAAGGTGTTGACAAGCAGTTTCGATGAAGGATTCACTGTAAATGCTCATAGACAAGTATTCAGGGGGTTTTGATGTAACAGATGAATAAAGTACGAGTAAATAAAGTGCGAGAGTAATAATTGCAGCGAGTGGCCCAATCCTTTTTAGCACAAAGGACAAGCCGGTTTGTTTACTTATAATAACCAAACGTTCTCGAGGACACACGGGATTTTAGTCTAGTGCTTTCGCTACATACGGCTAATTAATCTTCATTGTTTTGATAAGTGTTGTGTGGGTGAACCTATGCTAATGTACCGCCCTTCCTAGGACTAATACATACTTGTGATTATACCCCTTGCAAGCATCCGCAACTACAAGAAAGTAATTAAGATAAATCTAACCACAGCCTTAAACTCTGAGATCTTGCGATCCCTCCTGCATCGATATACCAACGGGGGCTCAGGTTTCTGTCACTCCGGCAACCCCGCAATTGGCAAACGAGTACAAGATGCATTCCCCTAGGCCCATAAAGGTGAAGTGTCGTGTAGTCGACGTTCACACGACACCACTAGAAGAATAACACCACAACTTAAATATCATAACATTGAATATTACTCAACCATACTTCACTACTAACATTTAGACTTCACCCATGTCCTCAAGAACTAAACGTCATATGGAACATGATCAGAGGTGATATGATGATGAATAACAATCTGAACATAAACCTTGGTTCAACGGTTTCACTCAATAGCATCAATAACAAGTAGAAATCAACACCGGGAGAGTTTCCCCTATCAAACAATCAAGATCAAACCCAAATTGTTACAGCGGTGACGGCGTGCAGCGGTGGAGACGGCGGTGATGATGATGAAGATGATGATGATGGTGATGGAGATGATGTCCAGCTCGATGACGATGACGATGGCGTCGATTTCCCCCTCCGGGAGGGAATTTCCCCGGCAGATTTCAGCCTGCCGGAGAGCTCTTTTCTCTCTGGTGTTCTCCGCCCCGCAGAGGCGGCTGTGGCTCTTCGCGACGTACCCCCTAGCTTAGGTTTTCGGGACGAAGGCGTACGCGAAGAAAAGGAGGCGAGAGGGGGCTGTGGGCCCCCTCCTCACAGGGCGGCGCGGCCAGGCCTTGGGCCGCGCCGGCCTATGAGGTGGGCCCACCTCGGGTCCCCTCGGCTCCCCCTTCTGGCTCCCTTCGTCTTCTGGAAAAATAGGATTTTTCATATAATTTCCGTCAACTGTTGATCTTCCGAAATATTGCATTCTGACGACGCTTTTTCCAGCAGAATCCTGACTCCGGTGCGCGATCCTCCAATAATCATGAAACATGCAAAATAGATGAAATAACATAAATATTATCTCCAAATATGAAATATATCAATGAATAACAGCAAATTATGATATAAAATAGTGATGCAAATTGGACGTATCACCCAACTAAATCTCACAATACTCATCATATCATGTATGTGCATGGTCATGCCCTCTCTATTTGTCAATTGCCCAACTGTAATTTGTTCACCCAACATGTTATTTATCTTATGGGAGAGACACCTCTAGTGAACTGTGGACCCCGGTCCTATTCTTTACATCGAATACAATCTACTGCAATACTTGTTCTACTGTTTTCTGCAAACAATCATCATCCACACTATACATCTAATCCTTTGTTACAGCAAGCCGGTGAGATTGACAACCTCACTGTTTCGTTGGGGCAAAGTACTTTGGCTGTGTTGTGCAGGTTCCACGTTGGCGCCGGAATCCCTGGTGTTGCGCCGCACTACATCCCGCCGCCATCAACCTTCGACGTGCTTCTTGGCTCCTCCTGGTTCGATAAACCCTGGTTTCTTTCTGAGGGAAAACTTGCTACTATACGCATCACACCTTCCTCTTGGGGTTCCCAACGGACATGTCCATCGCACGCATCAGTGATCGCCATGGAGCTATCAGAGGTGCAGGTACATGCAAACTGGAGCATGTGGCCAACGCCACGGGTGCAGAAGCACAAGCGTGTGCGTAGGCTCTTCATATAACAGCGGAGTGGGGAATGGAGTGGGGAATGACCATATTATCATCGAAAGTGATGCTCAAAACCTTGTCCACGCAGTCCAATCGAAAAGTTTTGATCTAGCACCTGAGGGAATCCTCTACAGAGACATTAAGTCCTTTGTTAATCTTAACTTTGTTTCAGTTAGCTTTATTCATAAGTAATAAAGTAGCTCACACCGTGGCGGCGATTGGTGCCAGCGAACATGAGTCGCGCCGTCTGTGGATGGACGACCTGCCAAACTCGGTTATGGTGCTGGTGGCCAGCGATTTAGCTGAGCCTACTAATTAATGGAATTGGGATGTTGCAGTTAAAAGATACACCTTTTGGGCACTTAGCCTCCATAAACTCATAGCCTTTGAAGTATCTAGCCTTGTGAACACGTGCACACAACAAGTCAGGGTTTGTCACCATTCGGCAACCTTGTTTATCATGGAGAGACTGGTCAAAAACCTTGTAATCGTGGAATACCATACCACCATCATTTTTACTTCTACACTTCTTGTCCCAACTTATCCAATGTACTACCTTGCATTGACCATCAGCTGCTCCCCACTAGAAACGTGACAAGATTGAGCTCAATTGCTTACAAAGTCTTTTTTGAAAAATGAAAGCAGCTCATGGTAAGGTACCATTGTAACACCGACTTCACCAATACTCATTTTCCTTCCTTTGACATCCCTTGGCCTTTTAAACCCGTAACATTCCATGTGAGCGCTCTCGGATATGCTTAAAAGCATCCTCTTTTGAACGGCCAATTATCATGGGCAGTCCTAGGTATTTTTTTTCCGTTAGCTCCTCACATATAACACCAATGATGTCCTTTAGGTATTTTTTTCATTATTGTTGCAACCATTACCGATCAAAATTGATGAGTTTGCAAATTTACTATTTTGACATGAACTTAGTTCATAGTCTTGCAGCAGGTCTTTGAGAGTAACTTCCCTCATTCGCTTCCAAGAAAAAAACATTATCATCCGTGAACAAGAGATGGGTAATGTGGGACTAGAGGCTCCAAATTTCACACCCCTGATTTGATTTTTCAGCTGCGCCATCTGTAACAATTTGGAGAAACCCTCCATGCAGAAAAAAAAAAGTAAGGCAAGATGGGGTCCCCTTGCCTCAAATCCCTCGACGGGTAAAATATATCCAATGTTCTTCCATTAAGTTTGACCGAGATCTGTACCTTGAAGACACACCTCATGATCATATCCACCCAAGTCTTTGCAAAACCCAAATTGATAAGCATTTGTTCTAAGAATCCACTCGACCCGATCATACACCTTCATCGTGTACAACTTGATAGCACACACTAGTGTATGAAACACATGGCACAAAATGAATTTAGCGCCGCATCACTTCCACACTAAAAGTTTAGGCCCCCGATCGGCGCCACCCCTACCTTCCTCTCCGGGCTCCGCCAACCGCTAAAATTGCACAAATCGCTCTGCCACCGGCCACTGAATCTCCTCGAAACGCTCCGCCGCCACCAAATTGTTAGTAGACTGTTGTTGAAAGTTAATTTCATTTTCGTCTGGAGTTCAATTTTATGATGTGGAGCGCACTTTTGTTTGAACAAAGAAAATAGTCAAAATTGTATTTAACAAAAAATAATATGTATGTTATTAATATGTGTGTGAGATTTAACAAAGAACTATCTCATATCTTTTTGATATGATTGTCATGATATTGCAAAGTTAAAATGCAGTATGTTCCTTGTGTGGTGCCCTATTTTACATCATCTGAATTTTTTTGGTTGCCCTATTTTACATCATATGGATCATGTGCCCTAAAACCTAAAATGGTATGCCCTATAACAATTTTGATGTGTCCTTTTTACATCATCTATTGAAGATGATCTATGTACGATGCCATTTTCCGAACAAAATCATCAGGTGCAATACTACTTTAGTACAACCATACCAGTCCAGCGCGGTGCCGGTGATGACAACTGTCGCCAATAGAAGCTGTGACGACCACACAGAAACGTCCCCAACAATTCATGCTCCAACTTCTGTCTCTCTCCATGTCGGAGTATGCGCGCTCTCCGTGCTCGTTGGCAGCGGTGCCGGGGAAGGCGCTATCATCGGCAGGATTGAGGGCGACATTATTGGAGGAACAGTTGTCGGTTCGAGATATCGAAGTTGTGAACCAATAATTGAACTCAACTGCTTTGGGTGGTGGGGGGGTGGGGGGGTGGGGCGTTTGCCCCCCTCCACTTGAATGCACACAGAAAGTATGGATGCTCGTCTATAATCTATGGGGTGGTCACACGAGCGTTGGAGGTGTGTCAACACAAAGTCCACCATCACCATAATTTAAAGGCTCACCCCTTTATCTGTGTGGTCACGCCACAAATCCCGCTAATCCCATATAGCCCTAATGGAAAATCACTTGTTCGCACCGCTTGCAACATTACTCATGGTCACACCACAAATGCAAGCACATAATTCACTAAGTAATGACTTTGCAGGTAGCGAGATAAACCTTACAAACAAGATTGAACAATCTCAACAACTCAATTGCGGTCTCCTGATACGACCACTAAGCTTTACACCACGATGATTATCCTCGGGGATGACATCTTCCGTCTAGGGTTGAATGAACCTGAAAGTAACAAGTTTCTCAATAAAATCAAGTGAAAAATCAAATTCCGTTGGTGAAATTGTAGATCTAGGTCTCCTCCTCATACCCTAGAAGGGCATGAAGTATTGATGGTTAGGAAGGGAGATCTAGGAAAAATGGAGCTTAATAGAGCACAGATGGTGGCAGGTCGTGCCGTCCTCTTGGGGAAGAAGAGTGCATTTTATTGGTCCCTTCAATATATAGTAGTTGCAGTTTTACGAATATCCACAAAGTGCGAAGCAAATGTCTAACCAAATATTTGTCATCTATATCGAGAAAAGCACACTGTAGAAAACATCGGACATTTCAGTTGGATGTTTTGGGGCGACAAGGGAATTTTCAGTGTTTGCACACGGGATATTCAATGTTTGCACTCCCACCCGATCGACTTTGGACCATTTGGTGTTGCATATTTGTCAAAATTTAAATGTATCTATGTACTAAATTGTGTATAGATACATTAAAATTTAGATGAATCTATAACATTCTTTTCGGGGCTAAGAAAATGTGGTGAGGATATGTAGCCTCCTTTAGAGCAATGCTAAGAGCTAGTACCGTCTAAAAGTTTGGATAGAGGTACCTGTACATTTCTATTTTTCATGATATTTCACCCGCGCGAATGCTTGTTAATGCATGCACGATGCGAAGTGCGTTTTAAGGAAGTGCTTATGAAAATAAACCAATTTCATTATCAAGCACAGGTGCTTATTTACACTAGGAAGACGCCTAAATAAACATTTCTTAGATACAAATAAATACTCGTGTTTACGAAGAAAGAAAAAGGTTTATTTTTAAGGTACCTCATTAAAAGCATCTTCAGCGGCGTCTCCAAAACGTTCCCAAACGGACGCGTTTTTTTTGTGCCGCATTTGGGGGACGTCGCTCCCAAGCCGCGTCACCCAAACGAGGCCACCAAACTTGTTTTTACATTAAATTGCTTTTTTTTATTTCGTTTTTGCATTTTCATTTCAATAGAGAAGGGAAGCATTACACTGACCCGGACTTTTGGCTCTCGGGTGCAGGCGCACCCTATATACTCTAAAAAATATAGTAATTTCAAATAAAGTAAAAAAAAATCGAATCCTTTTGGGAATCAAAGATAATCAAGTATTGTACTCGTATAAATTTGTTGGCCAAAAAAATTCTCACATTGACTTCAGGCAAAAAAAAAACAAATCTATGACGAATATAGCGTGAATAGTACTTTAATATAGGACCTTCAAGTCTGTTTTTTTCACCCAGGAAACAAGAGAAGTTATTCCATGGTGAATCTTTCGTATACGAGTACAATACATGATCATCTTTGATTCCCAAAAACATTTGAATTTTTTTGACCTTTTTCTGAATTATTATATTTTTTCCATATAGGGTGCGCTTGCTCCCAGGTTCACCCATGCAATTTCGAGCATTACACAAACTAATACATAATTGGCATGGTTTTACACAAACTAATACATAGTTTGACACATAGTTTACAAAAACTAATACATAATTAAAATATTGCAAAATGAGGAAAACTAACTAGAGTTAGCCTCCCAGATTTTGTATGTTCGCTGCTAAGAAAGAATACTCTCAGGCACTCTCAGTCACCCAAACTGGAAATTCAATTGGTAATGATAGCCTTGTTGGTCCTATGCAGGGAGAACATTTAGAAACCTCCGTGACCATTTTTGTTGCGAAGAAAGAACACTCGGGTATGTTCAATCGTTGTCCTCTTCGTCGTCACCGTGGTAGTGTCGGTGGCAGGATGTGTCGTCGAACACCTTCACGCTCAACTCCTCGCCGCCTTGGTAGGAGAATGTGAGGATGCAACCGGCTTGGAGGTTGTGGAAGCGCGAGAACTTCTCCCAGCCGGTGTGGAGGTGACAAGGGATTAACTTATCAATGCCTACGTATTGTAGACTAGGGTTTTAGTCGGAAGTAGAGGGCAAGTAGATCTCGAAGGTTTCAGCCGAAAAGTACTCGACGATGTAAAAACTAGGGTTGCGTGAACAATGAATCGATCCCCTCTTTGTCCCTCGACTCCCCCTTATATAGGAGGCGGAGCCGAGGGATTCGTAATACACAAGTTACAGAGTCCGGGAGGGTTTCCAACCCGTCCCGCAAGATTACAAGTAATATTTCCTAATACAAATCTATCTTTTCTTAATAATAACTTGGGCTTCCAAATCTTCTTATTCTTCGAGTTATGGGCCTTCAGTAAACCCAGGGTACTATCTTCGGCAGGCCCATTGGGGATGCCTATGTCAGTAGCCCCCGAGATTTTGCTTGAATCGAAGAATCAAGGATAATCTCCAACTTTAATCATTCAATAATTTTGTCGAATTTATCACACATCTTTGGAGATGCGATTATATATTGCACAGGGATGATGGTAGTTGGGGCTAGTTCATCTGACGGATCAGGTACTAGTTAACTGCTCTAGTGGCAATCCGCAAAAACCTACTTCAAGATCACGTCCCTGGACATGATCTCGGGATACTGGTGTAAACTTCGACAGGTGCCACTTAAGGTCTTACCATTCTGTCGAGTCCCAGTCATATTTTTCGGGTACCTAACGCGTCCGTTAGGATTTTTCTTCATATCTGTTGATACGGAAAAAAGTAGCAAACCGACGTCAGAGACGGTGTCACGCCGCTCAGAACGGATCTGGGGTCTTACCTTCGCAAAGTTTTGCGGCATTCAGAGATTATTCGCAACTTTGGCGCTCTGAGAATATATTGTCGAGTGCTTTTTCGGCTGTTGGAATAGCACATTTTATTGAGTCAACGGATGACTTATTTTGCCTTCCCGATGGGAGTATATGCAGAGTTATTTGTATAACTCGAAATATGGTCACTTTTTCCTTCTTTCTTATTTTTATAATTTCATCGGGCACGCGAACAGCGTTCCCGATGGGAGTAGGCCCCGAGGCTATGAACAAATACTTGCATTTGGTCATAGGCTCTCGCCATTTCTATTTTGTCATACTCGAATTTTTCGTCTCTGCTTCTTCTTTCTTTTTTCAAAGTAGCCCCCGAGCATTTGGGCAAAAACTTGTATTTGATCAAAGGCTCTCGAAATAATCAATAATCTTCTGCTGTCGCCATTGTTATGAAGCTTCATAGCCGAGATTTTCTCTTGCCAAGGTGACATCATTGCTGACGCTAGCCACGGTTACTGTATCGGGAAAACGCGAGAACTGCTCTCTCTCTGTCCTGCGGGCCCAAATTTCTTATCAAGTTGACACGTCGTGCAAGTGGGGGACACACGTCCTCCACTTTTCCTGGCGCACGCACTGTAGCGCATGTTCCTTCCCTTCTCAGTGAAATTGCGTTTTTACCCCTTGTCCACGTGTACACCATCTATCTCACAATTTCTCCATCCAACGGTGCGTCGATTCACCGCACCTCTACTTAAGGTCATCGTCTTCCTCCTTCCACACTTTCGCTCGCGCTGCTCCTCTGCTCTCCTCTATCAAAAATCCCCATTGCGCCCAACACATCTCGAGCTCAACCATACTCACGCTTTTCTCCTGCTCCATTGTTGATGCCACCTCGGAAACTCACCAGGCACAGCACTCCCGAGTCCAAGATGGCATCCGCGGATCTGGGGAGCACTGAGTGGGAGAGATCCAAAATCTCCCCCCAAGACATCAACTTGCTGAAGAAACTAGGGATCAGCAAGAAGCAAGACGCGCCGCGCTTCCCCAGCGAAGAAAGCTATCCAACCCCTCCTATGGAGTATCGGGTCAGTTTCGTTGATCACCTCATCTGCGACCTTTCTGCCCCCATTCACAATTTTCTACGGGGGTTGCTTTTTGTGTACGGATTGCAACTTCACCATCTTACTCCCAACTCCATCCTCCACATCTCAATCTTCATCACTCTTTGCGAATCCTTCCTTGGAGTCCAACCTAACTTGGCTTTATGGAAACGCATTTTTCTCTGTCGCCGCAATGGCTCTGCCAATGTTTCCTATAACATAGGTGGCGTTGTTATCTGCGTTCGCCCTGATGTCGAGTACTTCGACGTCAAATTCCCTGACTCCGTTCAAGGGTGGCGCAAAAAATGGTTGTATATCCACGAGGAAAACCATGGCTCAGTTGAAGACAACATTCCCCCTTTTGATGGTACCGAAAAAATCTGTCGCCGTCGGTCCTGGGATGCAGAGGCTAGCGACCAAGAAAAAGTGGCGACAGAGGCGCTGATGACACGCATCCACCAGCTTCAAAATACCCGAGGACAAGAATTGTCGGGTATCCAAATCACGGCGTATTTCCTTAGGATTAGGGTGCAGCCTTTACAAGCTCGCAAAAATCCCCTTTGGATGTATGCTGGCGATGAAGATGTGGATCGCCTGTCGACAGATTTATCGGTCAAGGACTTAGAAAAGCTTGTCCGAAAGATCTCGTCGCTTAGCAAGAAAGACACCGTCCCATCATCTTGCCGTGTGACGCCATATAGCGCCACAAACGCGCTCCCGCAGGTAATATATTTTCTTCTTTGGTACTGCTATTTCTTCGACTTCTGTTACTGATATAAATCCATGTCGATACTTTTTCTATCTTTGTCCAGAACCATAAAACTGCGTCGCCTCTTCCTCCCCTTCCCGAAGGTGGGGAAGTCGAAGAACGGGCCGTTGTCACCGACGACAACCAGGGTACTTCTCGCCCTGAGAGTGAAATCGCGGGTTCTCGAAAATCCGCGGCATCCTCTGAAAAGGAAGTCGAAACCGAGGCTACCGCATCGACACACTCTCCTCCCACAGCTGCTTCTCCAAAGAACAAAAGAAAAAGGGACGAAGTGGTCGATTCCGGCACCTCCAAAGCCGGCGCTTCGCGTGCCGAAGAAGTTGTTCCTGATGCTGGAAGGAAAGCTTTCAACCCTTACGAAGATGCTCTTGTCAGCTCGTAAGTTCTTGCTACTCTTGGTTGCTCTAACACCCCAAATTTCAAAACAAAGAGAAAATGAATTTCCTTTTTCCAAAAAAATGAGAACCAACAAAAAGTTTTCTTACCTAGAGTGCTATGCATACACTACAAGAAAAGTTCTGATAGACAACGTCTCAAAATCGTCCGCTAAGGGGTATTTTTCGTCGCCTATGGGCCTAACCCGACGATATGGGTTCTGTTGTCGAAACTGCGTCAGGCAAAGTCCTACCACGATTTTTTCGGTCCGTCGCGCTTGGGCGCCCTTCCGCCACGGAAAATCGGACCGTTGCAGAAGTGTTTTCGGGAGCCCGTTGACTGCTGACGTCATGCAAACTGACACGTGGCAGACGCCGTTAATCGGCGCTAACGGCGTTATCCGCTGAAACCCCGTGGTAGATGGTAGGCCCACACGAGGCCTGCCACGTCTTAAGCGGGCCGGCCCATTAAGTTTGCGGGCCGGGCCAGCTGACTTAGTTTGACCGGTCAACTATATAGCTGGGCTGGTCCATTAGTTACGTGGGCCGGGCCTAATCTCTAAGGTTGACTGGTCAAAAGATTAATGGACCGGCCCACTAAGTATGTGGGCCGGGCCGAATGCACTCGTTTGACCGGTCAACAGGCAAAAGGGCCGGCCCACAAAACATAAGGGACCCACTTTCCTGTTATCGGGCCGGCCCATTTACGAAGTGGGGTCCACCTTAAAGCAAGTGGGCCGGCCCAAGAAGTTATTGGGCCGGCCCAATTAGCTTGTGGGTCCCACTTTTCTGCTATCGGGCCGGCCCATTTAGTACGTGGGGTCCACATTTGATCAAATGGGCCGGCCCAACAAGCCTGTGGGCCGGGCCAAAAGCAAAGGTGGGTCCAACTTTCCTGTTAATGGGCCAGCCCATTCAGTATGTGGGGTCCACATTTGATCAAATGGGCCGGCCCAACAAGCCAGTGGGCTGGGCCAAAAGCAAAGGTGGGTCCAACTTTCCTGTTAATGGGCCAGCCCATTCAGTATGTGGGGTCCACCATATAGCAAGTGGGCCGGCCCAACAAGATAGTGGGTCGGGCCAAAAACACAGGAGGCTCCCACTTTCCAGTTAAAGGGCCGGCCCATTTAGTATGTGGGGTCGACCATATAGCAAATGGGCTGGCCCACCAAGCCAGTGGGCCGGGCCAAAAGCACAGGTGGATCCCACTTTCCTGTTAATGGGCCGGCCCATTTAGTATGTGGGGTCCACCATAGCAAGTGGGCCGGCCCAACACGCTACTGGGCCGGGCCGAAAACACATGTGGGTCCCACTTTCCTCTTAAAGGGCCGGCCCATTTAGTATGTAGGGTCCACCATGTAGCAAGTGGGCCGGCCCAACAAGATAGTGGGCCGGGCCAAAAACACAGGTTGGGTCCCACTTTCCTCTTAAAGGGCCGGCCCATTTAGTATGTGGGGTCCACCACAAAAGCAATTGGGCTGGCCCAACTAGTTAGTGGGCCGGCCCAGTGGAGGGTGGGGTCCACCTTAAAGCAAGTGGGCCGGCCCAATTAGAGTGTGGGGTCCACCGTAAATCAAGTGGACTGGCCCAATAAGTAAGTGGGCCAGCCCGTTTAGTTGCTGTTTATAATAGGCGCTTTAGGATTTTGCGGGCCGGCACATATGTGATTTCGGTTAATTAGGCCGATTAAGGGATGGGAATTCGTGATTTAGATACTGAGAATATTTACGCAGCATTGATTTCTGTCGGATAGCCTCACTTACCACAAGCACCAAAGAAAAAATGTGCGAAAGAACTATAAAAACTAACTAAATATTACATCAGCTGCAAGGCTTTGAAAAAATATTACAGAACCCAGAGAAATTGAATGGTAATTAAACCTAGCAATACAATGAAGCGATCCGGCAATCTTTTAAGTTGTCCATGCAGCACCTATATCTGAAACAAAGATATTACAAGTTAAGACAGCAACAATGGAAAGGCAAAGACACTACAATATTGTTTGCCAAAGAATTTGGAACTAATTATTTCGTCGTTATAACAAGATCATTGTAATGCGCACAATAAGCAAACAAAGAGTGCATGCCGCATACCAACAGCCAATATAACAGAGCATGTTAGAATGAAATAGCAGACTTACTACTATCGAGTCCCATGCAAACCAACATGTTCAGGGAGTACAAAATTGGCATGAACAACATAGTAGCAGGCTATAAATTTTGTAACAACGACTGAGCAAGATGAAGTTATGATGGCTACATCTACAGAGCAGGGAATGTAAACCAAAAATAGAAGTTACGATGGCAAAAGCTAAAGAGGAGGGAATGTGAACCAACATGTGCCAAGTGCAATTACTTCATTTTGGCCGTGAACTAAATAATACTCCTGAACTTGTAGTGAAGGGGATGCAAATCAAGATGTTTCGGGATATAAACTTGTAATGAGCAACACATAGAGGATAGTTAATGCTGGAACTTAGGATGGACCAGATACAGAATATAGTGGGATCACCTGTGAACTTGTATAAGAGGGAATGCAAACCAATATGTTCAGCATTCCATATGTGAGCGTCATGCCAAGTCAGAGAAACAAGTCAATAATGCAGCTTTTGAAGAACAAGATGGCACGCAAAATTATTATCTAGTAATATGACAAGTTTATTTGTACTACAGGCTAGATAGCAGAGTGATAGCATGCCAAACTAAGTCCTTACTTTGTTAGCTTACAATGAAGTAGATACAAAACAATGGCATCACCTGTAGTACAGGGAATGCAAGCCAACATGTTCATGGAGTAAAAAATTGGCACAAACAACATAGTAGCAGGCCATAATTTTTTTAACAACGACTGAGCAAGATAAAGTTATGATGGCTAGATCTACAGAGCAGGCAATGTAAACCAAATATAGAAGTTACGATGCCAAAAGCTATAGAGCAGGGAATGCGAACCAACATGTGCAATTACTTAAAATTGGCCATGAGCTAAATAATAGCAGGATGTTACTATAATACCTATAATTTTTGTAGTAACAACGACTGAGCAAGATAGAAGTTATGATGGCTACATCTACAGAGCAGGGAATGCAAACCAAAATGTTCAATCGCTTAAAGTTAGAAATGAACTAGAAAATAGCAAGGTGTTAAAGTCATAGCTAGGAATGAACTAAAAGAGCTTCAGACAAACAAGCATCTGAACCCAGAACATGGCGCTAAAACAAGGGACTTACATTAGGAGAAGCACTCTGTGGGAGTCACAGCAGATATTCCTGGGGTTGATAGATCCGGTGATGAAGTACGCTACATGTGCTACTTGGGGTAGGAGAGACGGCCATTACACTTCATGGTTACTCATCTCATCTGCAAAAACATAACGGTGCGTCGTTAGCACAAACAGGTTCCCGCAAGATTAAACAAGAACTTGCAGGCAAGCAATAGAAAAGCGACAGTAGAAGAGTTTAGATCATGCACGGCGCCGGTGAAGCAGATCCGGTTCATGCACAGCGGTGTCGGTGAGCAAGATCCGATACGGTGGACGAAGGATCCGGCGAAGCGGCTCCGGTGGGGTGGACGATACCGCAGCTGAAGCGACTGCGGTAGACTGCTGGATGAGCATGTGGTTTCGAGGTTCGGCGGGGATGATCCGGTCCGGTTGATGACGGCGTCGATGAAGCGGTTCCGGCAGGCAGCCGGATGACGAGGCTCGCGAGGCCTCGGGTAGGCCAGGGAAGTCCGGCGGGGATATTCCGGTGCGGAGGTCGTGGAGGTGGGAGAGAGAGCGACTTGGGAAGTTCCGGTGGGTGTGGTCTCGGAGGAGAGACTGAGGGAAATGAATTTTTTTCGGTTAGTTTCCGGGGCTAGGGAGGTGGTGATCGAAAAAAATGACGGGTAGACCCCCCACCAACCGACTTATACATGGCCATTGTTGTCATCTTTACGAGGGTAGAATGGGAAGTTAGAAGCGTGTGAAATATTTGTATTTTTCGGGCGGGAAGTTTTGCCGCTGGAATGAGATTTCGAATTTGGCTACAGTCCAAGTAATACAAAAATATGAGACCGTACTAGTACGGCCAAGTGTCACATCAAGTCATCATCACGTTGAAAATTGGTTACCACAATCATAATCATGATGTATCTTGAAAATCAATTTTGAAAAGCCCTTCCAAAATATTTCGGGATTTGTAGGAGATTTTGCAGCTTGACTGAGAATTGATTTTGAATAAGGCTATGGTCTAAGTAAAAAAAAATCTTCGAAAAGGGGATATGACCCCAGCCTCTGCAACGTGGTGATGCACACGGCCTTTATTAATAATCCAGTCGCAACAAAAGTATGTTGTACAGATGGTCTAAGTAATATACTCGTGATTGTAATATAGAGATGACAAGTCAGGTAAGCACAGTGCTTAAGTAGTGCAAAACGTAGAAGAAAATTCAGGAAACATTAACAAATACTATATGTATTTACTGTAGCAATCACTGTATATTTTTACTGTACAAAAAATAGTATAAATATTAAAAAAAGATAGTCATAATTTTGATTGTTACTAATTATTGTAAATGCATATGGCTTACATATATTATGGAAGTTAATTTAGATCAAATTAGACTTAATCATGTAGATGTGGAGAAGGAAAATTAGAGAGGTGTAGCTTGCACGTTAGAGGATCTGCTTCCGTGGTAGACCATGCTACTTAGACTACTCATAGTGGGAGTAACTAAGGAGTATTAACATAGAGCTACATTCATTGCCAACCTACGCAGCACCGATACGGATATGTGTATCCGTATCGGATCTATACGATACGTAAATACGGCATTTTGAAAATGCGCGGATACAAGGATACCTTTTAATAGCTTTCTAAATTAGAAATAAATTTACACCAATACATTGATACAACGGCATTTTGTATTGCTCCACAACCCTTGATTTATCTAAAATTCTAACATAAATAACTTCACAGTAGAATGTTAGGATTTGTAGCTTGCTCCTGGCTTACTGGTTCTTTGCTCGGCATCGGCTGCTTGCCGCAGCCCGCCACCAAGCTTCTTGGCTCTTGCGCTGAGACGGAAAAGTTGTCGGCTCTCCGCCAGCTAGGTCGCCACCTGCTACTGGGTGCAGATCTAGTACTGCCACCACAAGAGGAAGGAGGCAGCTGTGTCGGGGTCTCAGGGGAGGGTGGGAATTGGCATGGGAGGGTTAAAAAAGAGATTAGGATTTTTCATCTGGGCTGGACCATATCGGATCTGTGTCCAAACCGTATCGGAATAGGTATCTGAATTATTATCAATTATTTTTAATTCGTTAATTTAGCGATACGTCAAAAACCATAGGGATACGGTATCCGAGCCGTATCCGTATCTGACACGGACACGGCCTCTCTGCCCCGTATCCGTGTAATGGAGTTGCCAACTAGGCAAATTGATGACATGGCATGATATTAAATGAAGAAAGAGATGGTTGTGGTAAGTGGTAACTAGCTATGTTACCATAACACTTCTCAAGATAGAATGAGTCTACATGCTAACTAATACACTCATGCATGATAGTACTACATCTAAGTTACTATGCATTATGAAGGTAGTAACATAGAGAAGCAACAATTCAGTATAAGACAATACTAACATAGTTTCCATAAAGTACTTCTATCACATAAGAAAACAAAAGATCTAGATGATGACCCAAGAAACAACTTCCATGTATATAATAACAATCTATTGACCATATGGCGGCTTTTGCATCACCCTATCAAAATCATCTGCCTTCAAACACGAGAGCAGAATGTCGACACGTGCTTCAACATGATCCAAGATCCTCTTGATGATCTCATGGACATCTGCATCAGCCGAATTGGAATCAAAGTTGTCAGCCACTAGCTTCTGCTGAAAAAGAAACATCAGTGTTGAAGTCGTCGATCTTAGGAGTCCCCACATTTCATTACTTGCGAGACCAAGATGATCAAATTCCCTTTACTTCATAAGAATGTCTGGACGTTGGCACGATCGAAATCTTTGCTAGTACCCTCCTTTGGCCGAATTCAAATTTGCATCAGATCTTGGTGCCCATGCCTTTGGTATATGCGGGTAATTTTTTGCCAATATGTCGTGCATTGCATATAGCGTCCTACTGTACAGGGGTACTTCTACATATCTTCTTCCAAATATAATTTAATTTATTTCGGTTTGGATTCAATTTGTTTCAAAATTCTCTGGTATAGCATTTGTATTGGTAGGAGATGCAGCTTTGAATTTTAATCATTGTTTCTAGGTGCCACACTTGCAGGGTACAGTCAAGGATTTTATCCAATGTTTCATGTCTTGACATATCCTTTTCGTAATGGAGGTTGAGACCCCCATCCTCTGCATCAAAATGATGCACATGGATTTTTTTAGTATGGTATTCAATAAAATCTGATAAGATGCAAAAATCAAACCTTGGACAAATATGACACATGCTCACTTGGGTAGAAAGCCAATCAAACTGATACAAATTACATTGCAGAGTCCTTGTATGTTAAACTATATATTGCCAAACACCACATATATTAAGGGATACATATTAATTTCGATACTACAACTTTTATGATAGAAGATTTGTAACTACAAACGTTGTGGGCTGTGGCTGCCCTCCTCAATCTACTCACTTGTCTCATCGGCAACCGTCTCCACCTCTCTACATGCACATATGGGTACACCTTCTTCACACCCGAAGAAGATTACTGGAGTTTCCTGTCATGCTCCGCCACTTGTAGTAGGTGTGCTCCTTTTTCAGAGATGAATTCTCTTTTAGGATGGAGATGTTCTCCTTTTTCAGAGATGAGTTCTCTTTTTGGATGGAGATGTTCTCCTTCGATAGAGATGAGTTCTCCTTTGATAGAGATGAGTGCTCATTCAAGTGTACGGCATACTCATTCCATAGCTTCACAGCACGGTTTACCAGATGTGCGTTCACATCTCGGAGCTTGGACGCATGGTCAATCAACTCGCGCGACTCATCCAGGAGCGACCGCCGGATTACTTGCATAGACGCTTCATGTTGTCGTCCTTCATTAGATGGTAGATTCACAGAGCGACCATGTGTGACACATGATATTATACTAATAAAGTGCAAGAGTGTAACTTCAATAGTAATATAGTACTCCGAAAGTTTGCAGGACTTAAACTTCAATACTCCTAGTAATATGTACAAGACTAACTTCAATAGTAATTGTAATATGTATAAATTTCAATTGCAATACTGTAGTTATATGAGTACTCCGGAGCTTGGAGCAATAAAGTTTCAAACTAAGAACGAAACATGAACTAATAAAGTTTGCCCTATGCATCAATCGATGGAGAGGCTGGATCTCCAGTTCGAAAGGGGGGGAAAAGACTGCAGTGAAGTTTGAAGTTTGCATTGAAGTTCGAATGTGGTAATGCAGCTACTCAGTGAGTAATATCTGGGTCTTTCTTAATAAGAACACATTTTATCTGTTTGGCAGGAGAGTATTGGATAGGATCAGAGTCGCGGGGATCCTCAGGAAACACTTCCACGCACATCGGGTGGACGTGGAACCGCAACACCTCTGCTCTCGCGTTTCTGGTCGTTGCACATACGTGCTCCGATTGCTGCTTCTCCTTCCAGGCCTCCACCCCGTTCTAGCATGGATCAGGCTGAGGGATTGATTCCAATGCCAGAATTACAAGTCCCGAGGCCTGCTGGCATGGATTACTACGTGAATAGAAATTGGACGCTTCATTAATAAGGCCCGAGGAACCCCTCAAAAAATAAAACTAATAATGCCCCAGGCCAGGCTATCTCTTAGGTTGTCCTGATCTGCCGCAAATACTCACGCCAAAACATGGTGAATGAAGTATTTTGCACCAAATCCCCTCCAAATAATACTCAGTAGGGGGCTAAGTAGTTTTAAACCAATGATTAAACTACATGAACCACTGACCTCGAAGCTCTTCTCCTTGGAGAGGACCGACTTCCCGGCGATGGTGAGGTTGTCTTGCAGCTGCAGCAGGACTGTCACGTCTGAGCCCACGAAGAGGTCGTTGATCCGCTGCCGCATGGTGGGCACATCAGACTCAACGGCGAGGCCGCCATGCGCCTACTGCAGCTGCTGTGGGGGGGCGTGCGAGTTGGCGGCGAGTTCCTGTAGTTCCTGCTGGGGGATTACGACGGTGGACCGCACACCTAACAGGCCCCCTAGTCCACTCGTGGGATTCATCGCCGGAAGATGGGGGTGCAGAGGGGAGGCGCTAATACAGAGGTTGTGGATGGTACAGCCGCCGACGAGCACTGTACAGGTTGGGGCTATAGGATTTTGAAGATGAATGGGGAGAGGCGGCAGGAGCCTATAAATCGAGAGGAGTAGCGAGAATTCCCGCCACGGGATTCAAATTTACCCCAACTGCAATTCATACAAGGGGTTGAAATTTTCAAGTTATTTTAACTAGGGAGTAGGGATCACACCGAAGGAGACGAAGCGAGAGCAGTCACGGGGCCCCTCTTATCTTATTTATGGTGTCTAACCTTTTTAGGGTGATGTTGACTGTTGTGCAGGGTTTGTCAATGCGCAGGAGGTGCGAGCGAGCGAGGCCGACAATGAGAGAGAGATTTTTTTTCGAGAGAGAGGGACAACCGAAGGATCCTGAAGGACCTAGAATTCCACTGCGCATCAGAGCACGGTTTATAACAGCACACGAAATAAATAGGAAATTACATCTAACTCCCTAACTTGGTGAGAGAGTGTGTTTTTTTTGCGAAAGAGAGAGAGAGTCTTGAGGCGTCTTCTCTTGAAAAAGAAGATGGCTGGCATTTTACCTACCTACCGCAGGTGACTTGTGCTCACTGAAGTGTGGGACCTCACGCATGGGAACCACACGTAAGTGATAGACCTATCGGTGTCATAACTCAGGTGCTTATTATACTGTATTAGTACAAAGTTTCCTATGGTTCAAAAAAGGCAATCAAAAGGCATGGATTGTTCATCATTTTCTACATAGCTAGGGAAAATACCATACTGCCATACCAGTGTTTCAGAAAATAGCCCTTCAAATAGTTTGGCAACATGTTGGACTTCGTCCAGCTTAATTTCTCCCCACATGTGATCTTGGTACTAGTACTACACAAGAACCATGTCAAACTTTTTAATTAGGGCCCAAGTTTATGTATATATTTGCAACTTTTCACTCACGCATCAAAACTTTGCAAAATATGTGCAGTTTGGGTTGTCGCACATATAAATGTGCCTTGACTTGTCTACCACCAATCCAATTTTCATTTGTGGGGAAACATGTGACAAGATACATCATGCCGAAGTTTTGTACTATGACAAGGACACGGTCAAACTAAACACGGTAATAGGCGATACAACATCGCACACATAAATAGACGACATGTATAGAATCATACATTTTTTGAACACAGAAAAGTCCCGAAGGACCTGGCGGCACTGCTTTTATATTATGACGGTGGGATTACAGATTGCAAGGAGAAATCTCTAAGTAAAAGGAAACTACAGAAAAGACATCCAAAAGTACAAAAAGAACCCTAGATCTAGAAAAGGAAACTCCATCTGATCCTTCTCCAACGAGCTCAGATTTTAGCCTCGAAGCGCGATCATCTTCTCCATCGAGACCGGCAAGACCATCCACCTACCGTCCCGTTGGCTTATGCTCGCACGTCCGCTCGTGTTGCAAGTATTCGAGCAAGTCGCCGCTCATGTCGCAACCATCGTTGTTGCAATCTACCTTAAACAGGGAGGGATATCTATTAATCGAACTGCTTCCTCCTACATCTTCGAGGATGCCGTCGCATCTCGGGCACGCGAGACTGGGCAGGTTTCTTACGCAGCTTCCGCATGTAAGGTGCCCTCGCCCATCCCTGCGAACGCACTGCTTAATACAAGGAAATTAACATGATTGTTAGCCAAAAGAAAAATACAGTTGGGTGGAACCTAACGAAGAAAGTACTAACCTGGTATAGTGGACGCCGTGCTATTTGAAAGCACAAACCGCAGGTGAACGATATTCTCGCCCCATTCGGTTGGAGAAAACATCCACTGGTAAACTCCATGACTTCAGACGAGAGACTTTCACCTTGCAAGACGCCCTGGCATCCCGGGCACGCGCGACCAGACAGTATCCTATAGCAGCTGCCGCATACCAACTTCTGGCACCCACGGCACTGCTTAATACAAGGAAATTAACACGACTGTTGGCCCAAATTAAAATACATCTGGATGAACCTAGTGAAGAAAGTACTAACCGACGATATTGCAGGAGGTTGTATGGGTTGAGAGCACACTCTGCAGCTGAACAGTCTTCTCAATTTAGCAAAGTCGACAGAAACTCTAATGCTACCAGGGGAACCTCCATGCCCAACGATTCTAAATGGAATATGAATTTAGGGTGTGTTCGGTTTGGGGATGGTTTGGGGATGGGAAGGAGATAGGGATCGAGGGTTGTAGTCTTCGACTTGTATATAATATATAGGCGAGGGAATTGCAGATTCCACCACCTCCTACTTCGTACCTACTCCACTTCATAATTTATCTTGGAAAACCCGCATGTACACTTATTTGTGGACGGAGGGAGTATGGTTCACAAAAAACCTTGTTTATCAACTTGAATATGCTTACTATATGACATAAGAAGACTATGTACTTTGGTTTTTCATTTTTCTGATTTTTTTAGTTTTTTGCCCATTTGAATCTTGGTCAAATCCTAGGTTTGACCATGATTTAAACAGGTTTATAACATGAAATGAAAAGTAAGCATGGATCCTTCTTAGTCACTCTAAAATGAAGCTTTTGGGATGTTCTTGAAATTTCCATGTTTGAAACCCAAAACGACTTCACTTCATGCTAGACTTCATAAGATCGATCGAGTTTAGGGTTAGGGGGTAGATACATGATTTGTATGGTTTGAATATCTCCAACCCTTGTTAATTTATCAACTTGAATGCTTACTATATGACATAAGAAGACTATATGCTTTTGTTTTACATTTTTCTGATTTTTTTTTGAATTTTATGCACATTTGAATCTTTTGGTCAAATCCTTGGTTTGACAAAGATTTAAACAAGTTTAAAATATGACAATGAAAAGGTAAGCATGGATCCTTCTTAGTCACTCTAAAATGAAGCTTTTGGGATGTTCTTGAAATTTCCATGTTTGAAACCCAAAACGACTTCTCTTCATGCTAGACTTCATAAGATCGATCGAGTTTAGGGTTAGGGGGTAGATACATGATTTGTATGGTTTGAATATGTCCAACCCTTGTTAATTTATCAACTTGAATGCTTACTATATGACATAAGAAGACTATATGCTTTTGTTTTTCATTTTTCTAATTTTTTTTTGAATTTTATGCACATTTGAATCTTTTGGTCAAATCCTAGATTTGACAAAGATTTAAACAAGTTTAAAATATGACAATGAAAAGGTAAGCATGGATCCTTTTTAGTCACTCTAAAATGAAGCTTTTGGGATGTTCTTGAAATTTCCATTTTCGAAACCCAAAACGACTTCGCTTCATGCTAGACTTAAGAAGATCGACCGAGTTTAGGGTTAGGGGGTAGATACATGATTTGTATGGTTTGAATATGTCCAAACCTTGTTAATTTATCAACTTGAATGCTTACTATATGACATACGAAGACTATATGCTTTGGTTTTCATTTTTCTGTTTTTTTATGAATTTTATGCACATTTGAATCTTTTGGTCAAATCCTAGATTTGACAAAGATTTCAACAAGTTTAAAATAAGAAAATGAAAAGGTAAGCATGGATCCTTCTTAGTCACTCTAAAATAAAGCTTTTGGGAGGTTCTAGAAATTTCCATGTTTGAAACCCAAAACCACGTCTCTTCATGATTGACTTCATAAGATAGAGTTTAGGGTTAGGGGTAGATATATACATGAGTTGTCTGGTTTTAATATGTCTAGACCTTGTTTATCAACTTTAATGCTTACTATATATATGACATAAGAATGCTATGTGCTTTGGTTTTTCATTCTTTTCTGAATTTGTATGACCATTTGAATCTTGGTCAAATCCTAGGCGGTTTGACCAAGATGTAAACAAGTTTAAAACATGAAAATGAAAACGGAAGTTTGTATCCTTATTAGTAAATCTAAAATGAAGCTTTTGGGATGTTCTTGAAATTTCCATGTTTGAAACCCCAAACGACTTCTCTTCATGCTAGACTTTATAAGATCGACAGGGGTAGATACATGATTTGTCGGATTTGGATATATATATCTAGACCTTGTTTATCAACTTTAATGCTTACGATATGACATAAGAAGACTATGTGATTTGGTTTTTCATTTTTTCTGATTTTTTTGAATTTTGTGCCCACCCATTTGTATCTTGGTCAAATCCTAGGTTTGATAATGATTTAAACAAGTTTAAAATATGAAATGCAAAGGTGAGCATGGATCCTTCTTAGTCACTCTAAAATGAAGCTTTTGGGAGGTTTTTGAAATTTCCATGTTTGAACCCCAAAACCACTTCTCTTCACATGCTTGACTTCATAAGATAGAGTTTAGGGGTTAGGGGGTATAGATAGATGATTTGTCTGGCTTGAATATATCTAGACCTTGTTTATCAACTTTAATGCTTACTATATGACATAAGAAAATTGCTTTGCTTTGTTTTTTTCTTTTTTCTGTTTTTTTTTAAATTTTGGTAGCCATTTGAATCTTGTCAAATCCTAGGTTTGACCAATATAATTTAAACAAGTTTAAAACATGAAAATGAAAAGGGAAGCATGTATCCTTCTTAGTCACTCTAAAATGAAGCTTTTGGGAGGTTTTTGAAATTTCCATGTTTGAAACCCAAAACCACTTATCTTCACATGCTTGACTTCATAAGACAGAGTTTAGGGGTTAGGGGGTATAGATACATGATTTGTATGGTTTGATATGTCTAGACCTTGTTTATCAACTTTAATGCTTACTATATGACATAAGAAGACTATGTGATTTGGTTTTTCATTTTTCTGTTTTTATTTTATTTTTCTGCCCATTTGAATCTTGTTGGTCAAATCCTAGGTTTGACCAAGATTTAGACAAGTTTAACACGTGAAAACGAATAAGTAAGCCTGGATCCTTCTTAGTCACTCCAAAATGTACCAATTGATAGATGTGTTAACTTTGCTTCATGGAAAAAATAATGCCATGTAAATGAGTTAACTTGGATTTCCTAGCCTTGAATCCATAGGAAACTTTGTTCTAATGCACTATAATAATCAACCGAGTTTTTACACCAACAGGTCTGTCACTTACGTGTGGTGCCCACGCGTGAGGTCCCACACTTCAGTGAGCACAAGTCACGTGCAATAATAGGTACGCAAACTCCCAGCCATCTTCTTTGTCAAGAGAAGACGCATCAGGATGCGTATTGGAAGTCTCTGGGTCATTCAGGATCCTTCGTTTGTCCCTCTCACACAAAAAAAACAAATCTCTCTCATTCTCGGCCTCGCTCGACTCGCTCGCTCGCTCGCTCGCACCTCCTCCTGCTCACTGACAAACCCTGCACAATAGTCAACATCATCACCCGAAAAAGGGGAGACACCATAATGCTCTCCCTTCTTCTGTCCTTCCGAGTGATCCCTCTTCCTCCAAGTTTCACTAGCTAGATGGGAAAACACACATGTGCTGCATAGTAATAATAAAAAGGTACTCAGAAAAATCGATATAAGAATCTATAATTAAATAGGTTAAACTAGGGTTTTGCCCAGTACTACAGATCAAGGTTCAAAAAAATCCAACTACGGGGTTCGAACAACACGATTCTAATCCAAGAATTTTTTCTACCTCATCCAAATGGCCTCAAACTATAGGGTTAGCATCTATCTAGTACAGTATGTGTGAAAATGTATGCACTATGTGTACTATAACTTGTATGTCTTTCAAATTTGAACCAAATTTGAATAAGTTTGAAGTATTTGAAAAGGGGGCTTTTGGCTTAAACGTTTGAAACCCAAAACGACTTCTCTTCATGCTAGACTTCATAAGACCGAGTTTAGGGTTAGGGGGTAGATACATGATTTGTCTGGTTTGAATATGTCTAAATCTTGTTCATCAACTTTAATGCTAACTATATGACATAAGAAGACTATGTGCTTTCGTTCTTCATTTTTTTTGTTTTTTTTTGAATTTTATGCCCATATATTAGAATCTTGGTCAAATCCTAGGTTTGACAAAGATTTAAACAAGTTTAAAACATGAAAATGAAAAGGGAAGCTTGTATCCCTCTTAATTAGTCACTCTAATATGAAGTTTTTGGGAGGTTTTTGAAATTTCCATGTTTGAAACCCAAAACCACTTCTCTTCAAGCTTGACTTCATCAGACAGAGCTTAGGGTTAGGGGGTAGATACATGATTTGTATGGTTTGAATATGTCCAAACCTTGTTAATTTATCAACTTGAATGCTTACTATATGACATAAGAAGACTATATGCTTTTGTTTTTCATTTTTCTGATTTTTTTTTTGAATTTTATACACATTTGAATCTTTTGGTCAAATCCTAGGTTTGACAAAGATTTAAACAAAAGTTTAAAATATGACAATGAAAAGGTAAGCATGGATCCTTCTTAGTCACTCTAAAATGAAGCTTTTGGGATGTTCTTGAAATTTCCATTTTCGAAACCCAAAACGACTTCGCTTCATGCTAGACTTCATAAGATCGACCGAGTTTAGGGTTAGGGGGTAGATACATGATTTGTATGGTTTGAATATGTCCAAACCTTGTTAATTTATCAACTTGAATGCTTACTATATGACATACGAAGACTATATGCTTTGGTTTTCATTTTTCTGATTTTTTATGAATTTTATGCCCATTTGAATCTTTTGGTCAAATCCTAGGTTTGACAAAGATTTCAACAAGTTTAAAATAATAAAATGAAAAGGTAAGCATGGATCCTACTTAGTTACTCTAAAATAAAGCTTTTGGGAGGTTCTTGAAATTTCCATGTTTGAAACCCAAAACCACATCTCTTCATGATTGACTTCATAAGATAGAGTTTAGGGTTAGGGGTAGATATATACATGAGTTGTCTCGTTTTAATATGTCTAGACCTTGTTTATCAACTTTAATGCTTACTATATATATGACATAAGAATGCTATGTGCTTTGGTTTTTCATACTTTTCTGAATTTGTATGACCATTTGAATCTTGGTCAAATCCTAGGCGGTTTGACCAAGATGTAAACAAGTTTAAAACATGAAAATGAAAATGGAAGTTTGTATCCTTATTAGTAACTCTAAAATGAAGCTTCTGGGATGTTCTTGAAATTTCCATGTTTGAAACCCAAAACGACTTCTCTTCATGCTAGACTTCATAAGATCGACCGAGTTTAGGGTTAGGGGTAGATACATGATTTGTATGGCTTCAATATGTCCAAACCTTGTTAATTTATCAGCTTGAATGCTTGCTATATGACATATGAAGACTATATGCTTTGGTTTTTCATTTTTATGATTTTTTATGAATTGTATGCCCATTTGAATCTTTTGGTCAATCCTAGGTTTGACAAAGATTTAAACAAGTTCAAAATATGAAAATGAAAAGGTAAGCATGGATCCTTCTTAGTCACTCTAAAATAAAGCTTTTGGGAGGTTCTTGAAATTTCCATGTTTGAAACCCAAAACCACTTCTCTTCATGATTGACTTCATAAGACAGAGTTTAGGGTTAGGGGTAGATATATACATGAGTTGTCTCGTTTTAATATGTCTAGACCTTGTTTATCAACTTTAATGCTTACTATATATATGCCATAAGAATGCTATGTGCTTTGGTTTTTCATTCTTTTCTGAATTTGTATGCCCATTTGAATCTTGGTCAAATCCTAGGCGGTTTGACCAAGATTTAAACAAGTTTAAAACATGAAAATGAAAACGGAAGTTTGTATCCTTATTAGTAACTCTAAAATGAAGCTTTTGGGATGTTCTTGAAATTTCCATGTTTGAAACCCAAAACGACTTCTCTTCATGCTAGACTTCGTAAGATCGACAGGGGTAGATACATGATTTGTCTGATTTGGATATATATATCTAGACCTTGTTTATCAACTTTAATGCTTACGATATGACATAAGAAGACTATGTGATTTGGTTTTTCATTTTTTCTGATTTTTTTGAATTTTGTGCCCACCCATTTGTATCTTGGTCAAATCCTAGGTTTGATAATGATTTAAACAAGTTTAAAATATGAAATGCAAAGGTGAGCATGGATCCTTCTTAGTCACTCTAAAATGAAGCTTTTGGGAGGTTTTTGAAATTTCCATGTTTGAACCCCAAAACCACTTCTCTTCACATGCTTGACTTCATAAGATAGAGTTTAGGGGTTAGGGGGTATAGATAGATGATTTGTCTGGCTTGAATATATCTAGACCTTGTTTATCAACTTTAATGCTTACTATATGACATAAGAAAATTGCTTTGCTTTGTTTTTTTCTTTTTTCTGTTTTTTTTTAAATTTTGGTAGCCATTTGAATCTTGTCAAATCCTAGGTTTGACCAATATAATTTAAACAAGTTTAAAACATGAAAATGAAAAGGGAAGCATGTATCCTTCTTAGTCACTCTAAAATGAAGCTTTTGGGAGGTTTTTGAAATTTCCATGTTTGAAACCCAAAACCACTTATCTTCACATGCTTGACTTCATAAGACAGAGTTTAGGGGTTAGGGGGTATAGATACATGATTTGTATGGTTTGATATGTCTAGACCTTGTTTATCAACTTTAATGCTTACTATATGACATAAGAAGACTATGTGATTTGGTTTTTCATTTTTCTGTTTTTATTTTATTTTTCTGCCCATTTGAATCTTGTTGGTCAAATCCTAGGTTTGACCAAGATTTAGACAAGTTTAACACGTGAAAACGAATAAGTAAGCCTGGATCCTTCTTAGTCACTCCAAAATGTACCAATTGATAGATGTGTTAACTTTGCTTCATGGAAAAAATAATGCCATGTAAATGAGTTAACTTGGATTTCCTAGCCTTGAATCCATAGGAAACTTTGTTCTAATGCACTATAATAATCAACCGAGTTTTTACACCAACAGGTCTGTCACTTACGTGTGGTGCCCACGCGTGAGGTCCCACACTTCAGTGAGCACAAGTCACGTGCAATAATAGGTACGCAAACTCCCAGCCATCTTCTTTGTCAAGAGAAGACGCATCAGGATGCGTATTGGAAGTCTCTGGGTCATTCAGGATCCTTCGTTTGTCCCTCTCACACAAAAAAAACAAATCTCTCTCATTCTCGGCCTCGCTCGACTCGCTCGCTCGCTCGCACCTCCTCCTGCTCACTGACAAACCCTGCACAATAGTCAACATCGTCACCCGAAAAAGGGGAGACACCATAATGCTCTCCCTTCTTCTGTCCTTCCGAGTGATCCCTCTTCCTCCAAGTTTCACTAGCTAGACGGGAAAACACACATGTGCTGCATAGTAATAATAAAAAGGTACTCAGAAAAATCGATATAAGAATCTATAATTAAATAGGTTAAACTAGGGTTTTGCCCAGTACTACAGATCAAGGTTCAAAAAAATCCAACTACGGGGTTCGAACAACACGATTCTAATCCAAGAATTTTTTCTACCTCATCCAAATGGCCTCAAACTATAGGGTTAGCATCTATCTAGTACAGTATGTGTGAAAATGTATGCACTATGTGTACTATAACTTGTATGTCTTTCAAATTTGAACCAAATTTGAATAAGTTTGAAGTATTTGAAAAGGGGGCTTTTGGCTTAAACGTTTGAAACCCAAAACGACTTCTCTTCATGCTAGACTTCATAAGACCGAGTTTAGGGTTAGGGGGTAGATACATGATTTGTCTGGTTTGAATATGTCTAAATCTTGTTCATCAACTTTAATGCTAACTATATGACATAAGAAGACTATGTGCTTTCGTTCTTCATTTTTTTTGTTTTTTTTTGAATTTTATGCCCATATATTAGAATCTTGGTCAAATCCTAGGTTTGACAAAGATTTAAACAAGTTTAAAACATGAAAACGAAAAGGGAAGCTTGTATCCCTCTTAATTAGTCACTCTAATATGAAGTTTTTGGGAGGTTTTTGAAATTTCCATGTTTGAAACCCAAAACCACTTCTCTTCAAGCTTGACTTCATCAGACAGAGCTTAGGGTTAGGGGGTAGATACATGATTTGTATGGTTTGAATATGTCCAAACCTTGTTAATTTATCAACTTGAATGCTTACTATATGACATAAGAAGACTATATGCTTTTGTTTTTCATTTTTCTGATTTTTTTTTTGAATTTTATACACATTTGAATCTTTTGGTCAAATCCTAGGTTTGACAAAGATTTAAACAAAAGTTTAAAATATGACAATGAAAAGGTAAGCATGGATCCTTCTTAGTCACTCTAAAATGAAGCTTTTGGGATGTTCTTGAAATTTCCATTTTCGAAACCCAAAACGACTTCGCTTCATGCTAGACTTCATAAGATCGACCGAGTTTAGGGTTAGGGGGTAGATACATGATTTGTATGGTTTGAATATGTCCAAACCTTGTTAATTTATCAACTTGAATGCTTACTATATGACATACGAAGACTATATGCTTTGGTTTTCATTTTTCTGATTTTTTATGAATTTTATGCCCATTTGAATCTTTTGGTCAAATCCTAGGTTTGACAAAGATTTCAACAAGTTTAAAATAATAAAATGAAAAGGTAAGCATGGATCCTACTTAGTTACTCTAAAATAAAGCTTTTGGGAGGTTCTTGAAATTTCCATGTTTGAAACCCAAAACCACATCTCTTCATGATTGACTTCATAAGATAGAGTTTAGGGTTAGGGGTAGATATATACATGAGTTGTCTCGTTTTAATATGTCTAGACCTTGTTTATCAACTTTAATGCTTACTATATATATGACATAAGAATGCTATGTGCTTTGGTTTTTCATACTTTTCTGAATTTGTATGACCATTTGAATCTTGGTCAAATCCTAGGCGGTTTGACCAAGATGTAAACAAGTTTAAAACATGAAAATGAAAATGGAAGTTTGTATCCTTATTAGTAACTCTAAAATGAAGCTTCTGGGATGTTCTTGAAATTTCCATGTTTGAAACCCAAAACGACTTCTCTTCATGCTAGACTTCATAAGATCGACCGAGTTTAGGGTTAGGGGTAGATACATGATTTGTATGGCTTCAATATGTCCAAACCTTGTTAATTTATCAGCTTGAATGCTTGCTATATGACATATGAAGACTATATGCTTTGGTTTTTCATTTTTATGATTTTTTATGAATTGTATGCCCATTTGAATCTTTTGGTCAATCCTAGGTTTGACAAAGATTTAAACAAGTTCAAAATATGAAAATGAAAAGGTAAGCATGGATCCTTCTTAGTCACTCTAAAATAAAGCTTTTGGGAGGTTCTTGAAATTTCCATGTTTGAAACCCAAAACCACTTCTCTTCATGATTGACTTCATAAGACAGAGTTTAGGGTTAGGGGTAGATATATACATGAGTTGTCTCGTTTTAATATGTCTAGACCTTGTTTATCAACTTTAATGCTTACTATATATATGCCATAAGAATGCTATGTGCTTTGGTTTTTCATTCTTTTCTGAATTTGTATGCCCATTTGAATCTTGGTCAAATCCTAGGCGGTTTGACCAAGATTTAAACAAGTTTAAAACATGAAAATGAAAACGGAAGTTTGTATCCTTATTAGTAACTCTAAAATGAAGCTTTTGGGATGTTCTTGAAATTTCCATGTTTGAAACCCAAAACGACTTCTCTTCATGCTAGACTTCGTAAGATCGACAGGGGTAGATACATGATTTGTCTGATTTGGATATATATATCTAGACCTTGTTTATCAACTTTAATGCTTACGATATGACATAAGAAGACTATGTGATTTGGTTTTTTCATTTTTTCTGATTTTTTGAATTTTGTGCCCACCCATTTGTATCTTGTTCAAATCCTAGGTTTGATAATGATTTAAACAAGTTTAAAATATGAAATGCAAAGGTGAGCATGGATCCTTCTAAGTCACTCTAAAATGAAGCTTTTGGGATGTTCTTGAAATTTCCATTTTCGAAACCCAAAACGACTTCGCTTCATGCTAGACTTCATAAGATCGACCGGGTTTAGGGTTAGGGGGTAGATACATGATTTGTATGGTTTGAATATGTCCAAACCTTGTTAATTTATCAACTTGAATGCTTACTATATGACATACGAAGACTATATGCTTTGGTTTTCATTTTTCTGATTTTTTATGAATTTTATGCCCATTTGAATCTTTTCGTCAAATCCTAGGTTTGACAAAGATTTCAACAAGTTTAAAATAAGAAAATGAAAAGGTAAGCATGGATCCTTCTTAGTTACTCTAAAATAAAGCTTTTGGGAGGTTCTTGAAATTTCCATGTTTGAAACCCAAAACCACATCTCTTCATGATTGACTTCATAAGATAGAGTTTAGGGTTAGGGGTAGATATATACATGAGTTGTCTCGTTTTAATATGTCTAGACCTTGTTTATCAACTTTAATGCTTACTATATATATGACATAAGAATGCTATGTGCTTTGGTTTTTCATTCTTTTCTGAATTTGTATGACCATTTGAATCTTGGTCAAACCCTAGGCGGTTTGACCAAGATGTAAACAAGTTTAAAACATGAAAATGAAAATGGAAGTTTGTATCCTTATTAGTAACTCTAAAATGAAGCTTTTGGGATGTTCTTGAAATTTCCATGTTTGAAACCCAAAACGACTTCTCTTCATGCTAGACTTCATAAGATCGACAGGGGTAGATACATGATTTGTATGATTTGGATATATATATCTAGACCTTGTTTATCAACTTTAATGCTTACGATATGACATAAGAAGACTATGTGATTTGGTTTTTTCATTTTTTCTGATTTTTTTGAATTTTGTGCCCACCCATTTGTATCTTGTTCAAATCCTAGGTATGATAATGATTTAAACAAGTTTAAAATATGAAATGCAAAGGTGAGCATGGATCCTTCTTAGTCACTCTAAAATGAAGCTTTTGGGAGGTTTTTGAAATTTCCATGTTTGAACCCCAAAACCACTGCTCTTCACATGCTTGACTTCATAAGACAGAGTTTAGGGGTTAGGGGGTATAGATACATGATTTGTCTGGCTTGAATATGTCTAGACCTTGTTTATCAACTTTAATGCTTACTATATGACATAAGAAAACTATTTGCTTTGCTTTGTTTTTTCTTTTTTCTGTTTTTTTTTTTAAATTTTGGTAACCATTTGAATCTTGTCAAATCCTAGGTTTGACCAATATAATTTAAACAAGTTTAAAACATGAAAATGAAAAGGGAAGCATGTATCCTTCTTAGTCACTCTAAAATGAAGCTTTTGGGAGGTTTTTGAAATTTCCATGTTTGAAACCCAAAACCACTTATCTTCACATGCTTGACTTCATAAGACAGAGTTTAGGGGTTAGGGGGTATAGATACATGATTTGTATGGTTTGATATGTCTGGACCTTGTTTATCAACTTTAATGCTTACTATATGACATAAGAAGACTATGTGCTTTGATTTTTCATATTTTTTTTTGAATTTTATGCCCATATATTAGAATCTTGGTCAAATCCTAGGTTTGACAAAGATTTAAACAAGTTTAAAACATGAAAACGAAAAGGGAAGCTTGTATCCCTCTTAATTAGTCACTCTAGTATGAAGATTTTGGGAGGTTTTTGAAATTTCCATGTTTGAAACCCAAAACCACTTCTCTTCATGATTGACTTCATAAGACAGAGTTTAGGGTTAGGGGTAGATATATACATGAGTTGTCTAGTTTGAATATGTCTAGACCTTCTTTATCAACTTTAAAGCTTACTATATATATGACATAAGAATGCTATGTGCATTGGTTTTTCATTCTTTTGATTTTTTTCTGAATTTGTATGCCCATTTGAATCTTGGTCAAATCCTAGGCGGTTTGACCAAGATTTAAACAAGTTTAAAACATGAAAATGAAAAGGGAAGTTTGTATCCTTCTTAGTCACTCTAAAATGAAGCTTTTGGGATGTTCTTGAAATTTCCATGTTTGAAACCCAAAACGACTTCTCTTCATGCTAGACTTCATAAGATCGACAGGGGTAGATACACATGATTTGTATGGTTTGGGTATATCTAGACCTTGTTTATCAACGTGAATGCTTACGATATGACATAAGAAGACTATGTGATTTGGTTTTTCATTTTTCTGTTTTTTTTTTGAATTTTGTGAACCACCCATTTGTATCTTGGTCAAATCCTAGGTTTGATAATGATTTAAACATGTTTAAAACATGAAAATGAAAAGGGAAGCATCGATCCTTCTTAGTCACTCTAAAATGAAGCTTTTGGGAGGGTTTTTGAAATTTCCATGTTTGAAACCCAAAACCACTTCTCTTCATGCTTGACTTCATAAGACAGAGTTTAGGGTTAGGGGTTAGATACATGATTTGTATGGTTTGAATATGTCCAAACCTTGTTTATCAACTTCAATATGCTTACTATATGACATAAGAAGACTATGTACTTTGGTTTTTCATTTTTCTGATTTTTTTAATTTTCTGCCCATTTGAATCTTTTTCAAATCCTAGGTTTGATAATGATTTAAACAAGTTTAAAACATGAAAATGAAAAGGGAAGCATGTATCCTTGTTAGTCACTCTAAAATGAAGCTTTTGGGAGGTTTTTGAAATTTCCATGTTTGAAACCCAAAACCACTTATCTTCACATGCTTGACTTCATAAGACAGAGTTTAGGGGTTAGGGGGTATAGGTACATGATTTGTATGGTTTGATATGTCTAGACCTTGTTTATCAACTTTAATGCTTACTATATGACATAAGAAGACTATGTGATTTGGTTTTTCATTTTTCTGTTTTTATTTTATTTTTCTGCCCATTTGAATCTTGTTGGTCAAATCCTAGGTTTGACCAAGATTTAGACAAGTTTAACACGTGAAAACGAATAAGTAAGCCTGGATCCTTCTTAGTCACTCCAAAATGTACCAATTGATAGATGTGTTAACTTTGCTTCATGGAAAAAAATAATGTCATGTAAATGAGTTAACTTGGATTTCCTAGCCTTGAATCCATAGGAAACTTTGTTCTAATGCACTATAATAATCAACCGAGTTTTTACACCAACAGGTCTGTCACTTACGTGTGGTGCCCACGCGTGAGGTCCCACACTTCAGTGAGCACAAGTCACGTGCAATAATAGGTACGCAAACTCCCAGCCATCTTCTTTGTCAAGAGAAGACGCATCAGGATGCGTATTGGAAGTCTCTGGGTCCTTCAGGATCCTTCGTTTGTCCCTCTCACACAAAAAAAAACAAATCTCTCTCATTCTCGGCCTCGCTCGACTCGCTCGCTCGCTTGCTCGCACCTCCTCCTGCTCACTGACAAACCCTACACAATAGTCAACATCGTCACCCGAAAAAGGGGAGACACCATAATGCTCTCCCTTCTTCTATCCTTCCGAGTGATCCCTCTTCCTCCGAGTTTCACTAGCTAGACGGGCAAACACACATGTGCTGCATAGTAATAATAAAAAGGTACTCAGAAAAATCGATATACGAATCTATAATTAAATAGGTTAAACTAGGGTTTTTCCCAGTACTACAGATCAAGGTTCAAAAAAATCCAACTACGAGGTTCGAACAACACGATTCTAATCCAAGAATTTTTTCTACCTCATCCAAATGGCCTCAAACTATAGGGTTAGCATCTATCTAGTGCAGTATGTGTGAAAATGTATGCACTATGTGTGCTATAACTTGTATGTCTTTCAAATTTGAACCAAATTTGAATAAGTTTGAAGTATTTGAAAAAGGGGCTTTTGGCTTAAACGTTTGAAACCCAAAACAACTTCTCTTCATGCTAGACTTCATAAGACCGAGTTTAGGGTTAGGGGGTAGATACATGATTTGTCTGGTTTGAATATGTCTAAACCTTGTTCATCAACTTTAATGCTAACAATATGACATAAGAAGACTATGTGCTTTGGTTTTTCATTTTTTTTTTTGAATTTAATGCCCATATATTAGAATCTTGGTCAAATCCTAGGTTTGACAAAGATTTAAACAAGTTTAAAACATGAAAACGAAAAGGGAAGCTTGTATCCCTCTTAATTAGTCACTCTAATATGAAGTTTTTGGGAGGTTTTTGAAATTTCCATGTTTGAAACCCAAAACCACTTCTCTTCAAGCTTGACTTCATAAGACAGAGCTTAGGGTTAGGGGTATATACATGATTTGTATGGTTTGAATATGTCCAAACCTTGTTAATTTATCAACTTGAATGCTTACTATATGACATAAGAAGACTATATGCTTTTGTTTTTCATTTTTCTGATTTTTTTTGAATTTTATACACATTTGAATCTTTTGGTCAAATCCTAGGTTTGACAAAGATTTAAACAAGTTTAAAATATGACAATGAAAAGGTAAGCATGGATCCTTCTTAGTCACTCTAAAATGAAGCTTTTGGGATGTTCTTGAAATTTCCATTTTCGAAACCCAAAACGACTTCGCTTCATGCTAGACTTCATAAGATCGATCGAGTTTAGGGTTAGGGGGTAGATACATGATTTGTATGGTTTGAATATGTCCAAACCTTGTTAATTTATCAACTTGAATGCTTACTATATGACATACGAAGACTATATGCTTTGGTTTTCATTTTTCTGATTTTTTATGAATTTTATGCCCATTTGAATCTTTTGGTCAAATCCTAGGTTTGACAAAGATTTCAACAAGTTTAAAATAAGAAAATGAAAAGGTAAGCATGGATCGTACTTAGTTACTCTAAAATAAATCTTTTGGGAGGTTCTTGAAATTTCCATGTTTGAAACCCAAAACCACATCTCTTCATGATTGACTTCATAAGATAGAGTTTAGGGTTAGGGGTAGATATATACATGAGTTGTCTCGTTTTAATATGTCTAGACCTTGTTTATCAACTTTAATGCTTACTATATATATGACATAAGAATGCTATGTGCTTTGGTTTTTCATTCTTTTCTGAATTTGTATGACCATTTGAATCTTGGTCAAATCCTAGGCGGTTTGACCAAGATGTAAACAAGTTTAAAACATGAAAATGAAAACGGAAGTTTTTATCCTTATTAGTAACTCTAAAATGAAGCTTCTGGGATGTTCTTGAAATTTCCATGTTTGAAACCCAAAACGACTTCTCTTCATGCTAGACTTCATAAGATCGACCGAGTTTAGGGTTAGGGGTAGATACATGATTTGTATGGCTTCAATATGTCCAAACCTTGTTAATTTATCAGCTTGAATGCTTGCTATATGACATACGAAGACTATATGCTTTGGTTTTTCATTTTTATGATTTTTTATGAATTTTATGCCCATTTGAATCTTTTGGTCAATCCTAGGTTTGACAAAGATTTAAACAAGTTCAAAATATGAAAATGAAAAGGTAAGCATGGATCCTTCTTAGTCACTCTAAAATAAAGCTTTTGGGAGGTTCTTGAAATTTCCATGTTTGAAACCCAAAACCACTTCTTTTCATGATTGACTTCATAAGACAGAGTTTAGGGTTAGGGGTAGATATATACATGAGTTTGTCTGGTTTGAATATGTCTAGACCTTGTTTATCAACTTTAATGCTTACTGTATATATGGCATAAGAATGCTATGTGCATTGGTTTTTGATTTTTTCTGAATTTGTATGCCCATTTGAATCTTGGTCAAATCCTAGGCGGTTTGACCAAGATTTAAACAAGTTTAAAACATGAAAATGAAAAGGGAAGTTTGTATCCTTATTAGTCACTCTGAAATGAAGCTTTTGGGATGTTCTTGAAATTTCAATGTTTGAAACCCAAAACGACTTCTCTTCATGCTAGACTTCATAAGATCGACAGGGGTAGATACATGATTTGTGTACGTGGTTTGGATATATATAGACCTTGTTTATCAACTTTAATGCTTATGATATGACATATAAGAAGACTATGTAATTTGGTTTTTCATTTTTTATGATTTTTTTGAATTTTGTGCCCACCCATGCCATTTGTATCTTTGTCAAATCCTAGGTTTGATAATGATTTAAACAAGTTTAAAATATGAAATGCAAAGGTAAGCATGGATCCTTCTTAGTCACTCTAAAATGAAGCTTTTGGGAGGATTTTGAAATTCCCATGTTTGAAACCCAAAACCACTTCTCTTCAAGCTTGACTTCATAAGACAGAGCTTAGGGTTAGGGGGTAGATACATGATTTGTATGGTTTGAATATGTCCAAACCTTGTTAATTCATCAACTTGAATGCTAACTATACGACATAAGAAAATTATATATGTGCTTTGGTTTTTCATTTTTCTGTTTTTTTTAAATTTTATGCCCATATATTATAATCTTGGTCAAATCCTAGGTTTGACAAAGATTTAAACAAGTTTAAAACATGAAAACGAAAAGGGAAGCTTGTATCCCTCTTAATTAGTCACTCTAATATGAAGATTTTGGGAGGTTTTTGAAATTTCCATGTTTGAAACCCAAAACCACTTCTCTTCAAGCTTGACTTCATAAGACAGAGCTTAGGGTTAGGGGGTAGATACATGATTGGTATGGTTTGAATATGTCCAAACCTTGTTTATCAACTTCAATATGCTTACTATATGACATAAGAAGACTATGTACTTTGGTTTTTCATTTTTCTGATTTTTTTTATTTTTCTGCCCATTTGAATCTTGGTCAAATCCTAGGGTTGACCATGATTTAAACAAGTTTATAACATGAATTGAAAAGGTAAGCATGGATCCTTCTTAGTCACTCTAAAATGAAGCTTTTGGGATGTGTGTCCTTGAAATTTCCATGTTTGAAACGCAAAACGACTTCTCTTCATGCTAGACTTCATAAGATCGACCGAGTTTAGGGTTAGGGGTAGATACATGATTTGTATGGCTTCAATATGTCCAAACCTTGTTAATTTATCAGCTTGAATGCTTGCTATATGACATACGAAGACTATATGCTTTGGTTTTTCATTTTTACGATTTTTTATGAATTTTATGCCCATTTGAATCTTTTGGTCAATCCTAGGTTTGACAAAGATTTAAACAAGTTCAAAATATGAAAATGAAAAGGTAAGCATGGATCCTTCTTAGTCACTCTAAAATAAAGCTTTTGGGAGGTTCTTCAAATTTCCATGTTTGAAACCCAAAACCACTTCTCTTCATGATTGACTTCATAAGACAGAGTTTAGGGTTAGGGGTAGATATATACATGAGTTGTCTGGTTTGAATATGTCTAGACCTTGTTTATCAACTTTAATACTTACTGTATATATGGCATAAGAATGCTATGTGCATTGGTTTTTGATTTTTTTCTGAATTTGTATGCCCATTTGAATCTGTTGGGGGGATTACCCCCGGTACGCCAAAGGCATGCCAAACCGAATGGTTCGAGCCATCGAGATACCGGTTTAATATTCTTACCGGAACAAAAAGGTAAGAGTTTGGGCTAAGTGAAGCTAAGCCGGTATCCCCAAGGGGGTATGCCGGAACCCGGTAAAGAAGATACCGGAGAGAAGGGCCTGTCGGCGGGACTGGTCAAAGATTCTCTTCAGAGCAAGAAGACAAGGATGAGCTAAGCAAAGCAGCTTTAATCAGAGCCCTAGCGCCAAAGAGAGAGATGACGCTGAAAGAAGCCGGAGGACGTCAGCGTCCCTGATTAAAGAAGACTCCGGCGTCATCTATGATTAAAGTAGCTTTGTAAAGTAGTTTGTCCTGTCAAAGATAACATTAGGGTTTCTTGTTCTGTAAGACACCCTCTCCCCTATATAAGGAGAGGGGGTACTGCCTCATACAGGCGCGTGTCCACAGAGGAGATTAGACGATAGAATTTGTATCCAAGCACTTGTAATCATGTTGAGATCAATGAAGCAAGCGATCTAGTAAAGAGTTCTTCCTCTTGTCTCTCTTCTTGCATACCGGCCTTTGGTTGTGTTCTTGAGGAAAGCATCCGGAAGTTCATCCTATCTGATCGCAAACCCTCCCCCGAATCTTCTAGCGTCCATTCGGCCCCAATTTAAGCCATCCTATGGCATCTGTCTGTTCACCACGACGACAGTTGGCGCCCACCGTGGGGCATGAAGTGGCGCTTGCAGGAGTTCACATTCGGGCGGGCATCCTTGAGGTCGCCGGTGAGCGTACGGTGTCCGCGCTCGTGCAGCGCATCTACGACATGGACTTCATCAACGACAACGCGGGCTGCTTCGCCAACGGCGGCGTCTTCCCCAAGAACGGCCGCACCATCGAGTTTGGCAGCCACCGCGTCTACTTCGGCACCGTCCCTGTGCGCCAGCGCCTCTTGCCGGTGCTGGTGGCACCGGACCCGAAAAGGTGGCTCTGTGCTGGCCGCGCCGCCGGCAGCGTCGAGGTAATGATGACTGGCGTGGTTGGTGCAGGAAAGGAAGCTGTGGATGAAGGTGCTGGTCGTGCGGCTTCGACCAGTGCGGCCAAGCCACCGCTGGAGCGCGACGCTGGCGCTGCGGGAGCATCTTCCGCACCACCGGCAACACCACTCCAAGCGGCGATGAACGTGCTGGCAACGCCCATCGCGCAGAACATCGACCCGGCAGCGGCTCAGGCGGAGCTGGAGGCGCAACGCCAGAAGCTGCTCGCAAACGGCGCCGACATCGTCCGGGCGCAGCGCGAGCTGAACCTAACCCTACGTGAGTATAACGCTGCCCATGGCTTTGCTTCTGTTAGCGCTCATGTTGCTAGGATACCGGAGAACCGGCTAAAAGCTCGCAACCTAGATCAGGATTTGCGCAAAGAAGTCCTTGCCGGCAAAAGTACCTCTGCATCTGTTAGCATCGTGGAAAAACCTAAGTACAGTAGCCCGGATAAAACTATAAAAGCTGCTAAAGCTGCAGTAGAGCTATGTGAATCGCTTTCCGGAGATGCTTTGGCAAAACAGCAAGAGCGTGTTAGAGAGCTGCTGGAAACTATTGAGCAGCAGAATGCTGAGCAACTGGCTAAGCTGAACAAGGCCGCGGCCTCAAAATCCGCGCGTTCAACAAAGAATGCCGGAAGTAAGTCCCATGGGCAGGCATCGTCCCCCCATCCGGACGGAAGAAGAGAAAAAGAGATGAACGCACAGCAGATGACTGTGTACGATCCGGTTCTTGCCGGAAAACAACAAGCCGGGCAACACGATGCCGGTAGAAAAAGCCAAGGGGCAGGTCGAGGCTACGCCAGAGGAGGCTATGCCGGAAACAATCATGCCGGTAGATATGAAACCGGGCAAAATTATCGAGCTGCAAGGGCAGCGTATGAGGAGATGCCACCACCAAGGTACCGGCAGGCAAGAGCCGCGGAACCGGAAAGATATGAAGAGGGAGATTCCGAAGTAGAACGAACACGAGTCTACCGGAACCCCTTGGGGGATCGCCTGGGGGAAAGATGTTTGCCAGACCAGGATGCGAGGCACAGGCTGGACAGAGTACATCTTTCCGAAATGATCGAGTCTGAGGGTCCTCCTGGCCCGAAGTGTTTTGGCCCACGGATCATGGGAGAAGAGCCACCGGTACGCAATTTCCAGCTGCCCCGAGACACAAAAACGTATGATGGCACGACCAAGCCGGAAGATTGGCTGGCGGACTATGTCACAGCTGTTTATGTAGCTGGTGTTGGAGTAAACCGGCGTTGGGCGGTGAGAATCATACCGTCCTACCTGGTAGGCCCTGCACGGATTTGGCTTAACAACTTGCCGGCAGGAAGCATTAACGGATGGCTGGACTTTGAGGAAGCCTTCGTGAACAACTTCAGTAGCACTTACAAGAGGCCAAACCGGCCCCAACAGCTCGCTTTATGCCAGCAACGTGCCGGTGAGACAGACAGGGATTATCTTACCCGATGGAACTCAACAAGAAACACGTGTGAAGGAGTGATTGAAGCACAAGCAATTGCTTGGTTCAGTCAAGGATGCCAGAGAGGATCACCGCTGTGGAAAAAGCTGCAGAGATGCATGCCAGCAACCTTGGCAGAGATGATACGTGTGGCGGATAGCTATGCATTGGGAGACCCATTGCAACCAGCAGTACAAGCTGAGCCGGAGCAGCGACAGGAACAATACCGGGACAACCGGAACAACAAGAAAAGGGAAGATTTCCCGGATCGAAGGTACGCTCCGCAGCATGTTGCTGCCGTGCAAGAAAATTATGATGCCGGCGGCAGCCAAAGGCAAAAAACCGGATCGCAGCCATGGGCGGGTCCAAAAAAGCAGTGGGTCGAAAAGAAACCCTGGGGCCAGAAAAAGAATTGGCAGGAACCCGTAAAATACACCATGGAAGCCGCCATGGATCAACCTTGCCGGTGGCACACGCCAAACCCGGATCACCCGTCAAACCACCTGACGAAGGATTGTTCTTGGACCAAGTACTTGATGCAAAAGGGAGCGGTAAAGGACGCGCAAGCACAAGGGTGCTCAACAGTGTTGCCACCGTCACAAGATATGCTGCGTCAGCAACAACTACCACCACCGCCACCACTCACCGGAGCAAATGCTTTACCGGTACAGCATCAGCCAAATAGGCAACAATACCAGCAAGTTAACCGGGTGGAGCAAAACGATGATCAACCACCTCCACCGGCACCTTTAGGCCGGAATGTTTACGAGGGCCCGCATCTGTGCTGTGTTGTCTTTGTCACTGAGCCAACAGACAGGCAAAGTGTGCATCGCCGCTCCATGGAGGTAAACGCCGTGATGCCGGCGGTTCCCAGATACATGCTGTGGTCAGATCAGGAAATTACCTGGTCATTTAAGGATCACCCCAAAATCATGCCGAATCTGGGTGTATACGCTCTTGTTGTGGACCCAATCATGAAAGGGCCGCAAACCCAAGTAAAATTCAGCAAGGTGCTGATAGACAACGGCAGCAGCATAAACATCATGTACAAGCATACCATGCATACGCTGGGCATAATAGAAAACATGCTTCAGCCAACACGTACAACATTCCACGGAATCGTTCCGGGCTTGTCCTGTGCTCCGGTAGGAAAAGTTCGGGTGGACGTAGCGTTTGGAGGACGTGACAATTGCCGGGTTGAAAATGTTGAGTTTGAGGTGGTGGACCTAGACAGTCCTTACCATGCGTTGCTGGGAAGACCAGCGTTGGCAGCTTTCATGGCTACGACTCATACAGCTTACCTCAAGATGAAGATGCCGGCACCTCGTGGACCCTTAACTGTGGTGGGGAACTATAAGGTCTCACTGGAAACTGCATCTGCCGGATCAAACCTAGCGGAATCGCTGGTGATCGCGGAGGAAAAAAGAAGAATGCAAACCGCGGTTGCGCTGGCTCAGTCCTCACAGTTGAGTTTAGCGGCAATGAGTGGAAGCTTGGGCTCACCGGCATTCAAGCCGACAAATGAAACAAAGGACATTGTGCTGGATCCAGCTTACCCAGAGCGCACCGTTCGCATCGGTGCCGGGCTCGATCAAGCATAGGAAAACGCGCTCGTCAGCTTCCTCCGTGAGAATCAGAATATCTTTGCCTGGTCAACTGATGACTTGGTGGGTGTTCCGAGGGAGCTGGCAGAGCACTCTTTAAATGTCCGGAAAGAAGCCAAGCCGGTGCGGCAACCCTTGCGCCGGTTCGCTGAAGATAGGAGGAAGATTATTGGAGAAGAAGTGACCAAACTGCTCGTTGCCGGATTCATTGTGGAGGTCACGCACACAGAGTGGCTGGCCAATCCAGTAATGGTCGAAAAGAAAAAAGATGAGAACCTGGAGGCAAAAGCTCCAAAGGTATGGCGCATGTGCATCGACTACACCAACCTAAATAAGGCTTGCCCAAGAGATCCATTCCCTTTGCCACGGATCGATCAAGTGATTGATTCAACTCCTGGGTGTGAGTTGTTGTCCTTCCTGGATGCGTATTCCGGTTTCCACCAAATTCCCTTGAAAAAGGAAGATCAAATAAAAACTGCGTTCATCACCCCGCATGGGGCTTATTGCTATGTCACTATGCCCTTTGGTTTGCGCAACGCTGGTGCAACGTACCAGCGCTGTATGCAAAAATGCTTGTTTGATCAAATCGGAAAGAATGTGCAAGTCTATGTAGACGACATTGTGATAAAAACTAAGGTAAAGAACACCTTAATCGATGACATCCGGCAAACATTCGATAACCTAAGACGGTTCCGGATGAAGCTTAATCCGGCAAAATGCACTTTCGGTGTCCCTGCCGGCAAGTTGCTCGGTTTCCTTGTGTCAAGCCGGGGCATTGAAGTCAATCCGGTAAAAATACGGGCAATAGAAAGAATGACTATCCCACGAGAACTAAAAGATGTGCAAAAATTTACCGGAAGCTTGGCATCGCTAAGCCGGTTCATAAGCAGGCTAGGAGAGAAAGCTTTGCCATTATACGCTCTAATGAAAAAATCCGATACGTTCGTCTGGACCCCTCAGGCAGACGCGGCGTTTAAAGAGCTAAAAACCATGCTTGCGACGGCCCCAATCTTGGCCTCACCTTTAGAAAGGGAACCCATGTTGCTTTACATAGCAGCAACAAACCGGGTGGTTAGTGTTGTAATTGTGGTAGAACGAGAAGAGGAAGGAAAAACCGTGCAGAGGCCGGTATACTACCTGAGCGAAGTGCTCTCCTCCTTGAAGCAAAACTACCCACACTTCCAGAAGATGACTTATGGCGTGTTCATGGCCGCCACGAAGCTCAAGCACTACTTTGAGGAGCACCCCATGAAGGTGGTGAGTGAGGCACCCATCTCCGATATCATGTGCAATAAAGACGCCAGTGGCCGGATTGCAAAATGGGCAATTCAGTTGTCACCGTATGTGCCGGTATATGAAAGAAGGGATGCCATAAAATCACAAGCTTTAGCTGATTTCTTGGTTGATTGGGCGGAAATGCAATACAAGCCCTCAGACCAAAGGGTAGAGTACTGGAAGATGCACTTTGATGGATCCAAACTTAAAGAGGGTCTAGGTGCCGGTGTGGTGCTCACCTCACCAAAAGGAGATCATCTTCGGTATGTTTTGCAAGTACATTTCAGGGCATCAAACAATGTCACTGAATACGAAGATTTGATCCATGGGCTTAAGGTCGCAAAAGAAATCGGTGCACACCGGATCATTTGCTACGGAGATTCAGATCTTGTGGTACAGCAGTGTTCCGGGGATTGGGATGCAAAAGATGCCAACATGGCCTCGTACCGGTTTCACGTGCAAAAGATTGCCGGATTCTTCGAAGGGTGTGAGTTTCACCATGTGCCGCGCGCAGAAAATGAAGCCGCGGATGCTTTGTCCAAGCTGGGCTCATCCAGGCAAGAAATTCCTCCCGGAATAGCTTTAGCTCACTTAAGAGTACCATCGATCAAACCAAGCCCGGAATCGGAATCAATTTTCGTACCGGAACCGCATGTAGTACCCATGGATATCGATGAAGGAAACTCGGGGACTGCTCCCGCAAGCTCGGGGACTGCTGCAGCCATACCGGAAGAAACGATGTTGGTAGATAGCATGGAGATAGATGCACCGGTGTTTTTGGTTCGAGAGACACCGTCGTGGGTTAAACCTATTAAGGAATTCCTGATCAACGGCACCTTGCCGGATGACGAAAATGAATCAAGGAGAATCCAAAGAAGGTCCAAAGCATATACATTCATCAATGGTGAGGTGTACAAGAGAAGCGTTACCGGTGTCCTTCAAAGATGTGTGGAACCGGAAGAAGGGAAAGAAATGCTTGAGGAGATTCACCAAGGAGAATGTGGGCATCATGCTTCATCAAGGGCGCTGGTAGCAAAAGTATTCCGGCATGGGTTTTATTGGCCCACTGCTTTGGAAAACGCTGAGGATTTAGTAAGAAAATGCAACGGGTGCCAGAGGTACGCCAAGCAAAATCATACCCCAGCGTCCGGTTTAAAAACAATACCATTAACATGGCCGTTTGCCGTTTGGTGCCTCGATATGGTCGGCCCATTCAAAACTGCAAGGAGCAGCATGACTCACATCTTGGTTATGGTGGATAAATTCACCAAATGGCTAGAAGTGAAACCTATCACAAAATGTGATGGGCATACAGCGGTGAAGTTCTTAAAAGATGTCATTTTGCGGTATGGATACCCGCACAGCATCATCACTGACAATGGAACCAACTTTGCTCAAGGTGAGTTCAAAAGGTTTTGTGAGGACAACAACATCCGGTTGGATTTGTGCTCAGTGGCACACCCACAAGGCAATGGCCAAGTGGAAAGAATGAATGCTTTGGTACTTTCCGGTATCAAACCAAGGCTCGTTGAGGCGGTAGAAAAGTCACCGGGGCGTTGGCTTGATGAGCTACCATCAGTGTTGTGGAGCATAAGAACAACTCCAAACCGGTCCACTGGGTACACTCCATTCTTCATGGTATACGGAGCAGAACCAGTCATACCAACTGACATCATTCATGATTCACCAAGGGTACAGCTCTATACTGAGCAAGAGGTCAAAGAGGCCAGAGAAAATGATGTGGACTTGCTAGAAGAAGCAAGAGAGCTGGCTTTGGCAAGAACAGCCATTTACCAGCAAAATCTCAGATGCTATCATAGCCGGAAGGTTAACCCGAGAGTTTTCCGGGAAGGAGATCTGGTGCTACGCCTAGTGCAGCGCACTGAAGGCCGGCATAAGCTCTCACCACCATGGGAAGGTCCCTTCATTGTAAGCAAAGTGCTTCACAATGATGCATACTACTTGATCGATGCACAGGAGTGGAAAAAAGGAAAGGCGGACAGGTCCGGAGAGGAGAGCAAGCGTCCATGGAACGTAGCTCTGTTCCGTCCTTTCTACTCTTGAAGTTGTGGAGTAAGAAGTTCCTTTTTGTACCTTACATGCTATGAATAAAAGATGTCCGAACCTCAAATGAATCTCGGGGACTACCCCAACCTAAGTTGCATGCAACATGTTTATTTTTTCAGTTCACCGGTTGCTTGGTGAACATTTTTTCTTTTCGGTTTAGTAGCGTGCTAAACCTACCAGAGTCTTCGACTCTGCTGCTGTCCGCAAACCGGCTTCATGGCAAGCAAGATAAACCGGTAGCAACTAAGCACGCGAACCGCGAAGAGAGAGAGTGGGAACAAACAATCCGGAAAAATTTAACTAACCCCGGTTAAACCGGTTTTTTGCAAAATTTCGAAGTTATTTCTAAGTTCAAGAAAATGCTTGTTTGGTGAAAGAACCTTGTGCTCATACACCAAAGAACGCCCAGAGAAGGCAGGCAGAGCCAAGGCAAAAGAACCAAGTGTGCATCGAATTGGATGCGGAAACAATTTGGAAATCTTTGCAGTGCAGGATAAAAGCAAAACCAAAAGCAATTATACTAAGGCAAACTTAAGATGATTGACTACCGGTATAACTTACTAGCATAAACTGTTGTACGACAACCAAAAACGAACTTAGAGTTTTACATCATAAACCCCGGCATACCGGGGTAGAATTTAACGGGACATTGTTTTGAGATAAGCAGGACCAAAGAGCATAACACAGGTAAATTTTCAAGCAAGTGGATGATCAGGCAGCGGGGGCTTCAGGAGGGGCATCGCCAGCACCGGCATCGCCCAGAGGCTCCTCCTCGGCTTCATCCTCCTCCTCGTCGAGATAATCTTGGACGTCAGGAGGGGGAGGGATGAAGGTGCGCATGTCAGCGTACTCCGCGATGTGGTACGCGCGATCCTGCCGCTTAGCGGTAAGAATCGGGTCCAGATCGGTTTCCGCGCCTTCGCGCACTCTGGTGAGGGCATCTAAGTTCAGCTCCGGATACCATGAGCAAGCGACGCGGAGGGCAGAGTCTGCTCCAGCGCGGGCAGCAGAGCACTGCCACTCGCGGATCCTCTTGCCGGTGCCCTTAAGGCGGTCGCTGATCAGTGAGAAAGTATCCGGCACCTCCTCGCCAGGCCACAGAGTCCTGAAGAGCTGGGTAGCTACATCAGGAATGTCAGACATGTTGCGATCTATGGCGCGCATATGAGACACCCGCGCGCTCAGCGCGACCAGATGGTCATAGGGGGTCCATGGCACGCCAAGATTCTCTTGGCCCTGGGCAGTGCGGTGCTCGTCAACCTTCTTGACAGCAAACCTCTGAGAGTCCGGGAAGAGGCCTGTGCAAAGAAAGAAAAAGGCTAAGGAAAGGAATCCGGAAGAAAAGGCAACCGGAAGGAAAGATAACGAAAAGAAAATGCGATCGGAAGAAAAAAGGCATGTGGGCAGTAATCGGAAAGTGCAAAAGGAAAAGACTTACGGTAGGCGTGTGCGTCAGTTTGCATGACCAGCCGGTTGTACTCCTTCTGCTTCGCCTCCAGCCATGCAGCTTTTTCCTCGGTAACCTTCCGGGCTTTGGCCAGCTCCTCCAGCTCAGCTTGCAACACCATGTTGGCGTTGCCGGCATCTTCAAGAGCCTCATGCATCTTGGCCGCTGCATCAGCTTCAGCAGCTTTGAAAGCCTTAGCATGATCAAGCCCCAGCTGGATGAACTGGGACTTGAGCTCCTGGTAGCTGGTCTTTTGGGCGCTCAGCTCCTCCTGATGCTGCCGGATGAGCTGGTCCTTCTCCCCTGAAACCCGGAAAAGAAGATGTTAACAAAATTGTGCTGGTTAAGATGAAAAGAAAACCAAGCTAACAGGAAAGAGGGAAAATTGTACATTGGGCGGCGGCGAGCTGCTCCTTGAGAGACTCAATGGAAGCTTCCGGGATCACTGTTAAGCAAAAATTATAAATGTTAGGAGGAAAAAAGGTTTCCGGTAAGAAGATGCCGGTGGTACAAAAACTTACCTTGGCACTTATCATGTGCCTCAGTGAGGTCCCGATGTTCCCATAGAAGCTCCTCAAAGAGGACCTTCCGAGCGTCAGCCGTGAGCTGTTCAAGAAAAAGAGATTAGCTAAGTTTTGCGCTAAGAACAAGGTTCTTAACCCGAAACTCTGGGACTGGCAGTGCTAGTTTCGCGCGTTTTAAGCTAAGTTTTGCGCTAAGAACAAGGTTCTTAACCCGAAACTCGGGGACTGGCAGTGCTAGTTTTGCGCATTTTTAAGCTAAGTTTCGCGCTAAGAACAAAGTTCTTAACCCGAAACTCGGGGACTGGCAGTGCTAGTTTTGCGCATTTTTAAGCTAAGTTTCGCGCTAAGAACAAAGTTCTTAACCCGAAACTCAGGGACTGGCAGTACCGGTTTCACGCTAAGTTTTTAAGTTAAAGTTTTGTGCTAAAAGCTGCGCTCTCACCACAAAACTCGGGGACTGGGAAGATAGACAAGAGAGGAACCAGCATGAAACTAAAGAAAAGATAGAAAAAATCCGGAAGCAAGGAAACCGGTAAAAGTTGAAAAGAGTTAGTAAAGCGTACCATCAAGTTGTTCGTGGCATCATACCACGCGTTGTCGAGCTCCTTCACGGCGCAGCGAAGCCGCATAAAGTGCTCCTCGGAAGACCGGTCCCCAACAGGGTCAGGTGCCGGCAGCCTGTCCTTGCACATACCGCGGGTCGCCGGAGTCATATCTGCGGCGTTCCACTTCTGGGCGTAGGGCAGCAGATGCCCCAGCTCCCGGCCCCTGCGCTGGAACTCAGTGATACGGCCAAGGAGGCCGGTGGCCTTCTTGCTAGCAGCACTGGCGGCCTTGGAGACGTGCAGCACCAGGGGCCGCTGGCCGCCGGAAGGGGCGTTGGAGGCCGTCGCCTTCCCCTTGATAAGCTTGGAGATCTTGGGCGGCGGCGCAGTTGGAGCAGCCCCGGAGGGCTTGATGCGAGGAGCATCTGGCGGTGGCGTTGGAGCAGTTCGTGGAGAAGGGGGAGCGCTAGGCGCGTCACCCAGGTTGGAACTTTCCGGCGCGGAAGTTCCCGGCGTGGAAGTTGTCTTCTTTTCAAGGACGGGAGGAGCCGAAGGCTCCGCCCGCCCGGCAGCTTCTTCCTCGGCCCCGATGTTGCTGGCACCGGTATCCTGGTTCTCTGGAGGGAAGGAAAGATCCTCCTCCGTGCGGTGTTCTGGCGGTGTAGGGGCCGCACGCCCCAAACTTGTTGTGCCCCCCAGAGCGGAGGCAGAGGTGTTGCCGGCACCAGATGGGGTCGGGCTTGAGCGAGGAGGAGGGGTTGAGGTCCTTGCGGAACCTTCAGAGCCCGCTGGCCTTGAGCCAAGCTTGAGCGCAGGGCTGAGAAAAAGAAAGAAAAACAGTTGGAGAAAAGCAACCGGAAAAAGAACTTGGCAAAAAGAGGCAAGCAAGAAAACAAGAAACTTACCCGGAGGCAGTCGGCATCTGCTTGCGCCCGTAGCGACGCATGCCCACTTCCTTCTCCCCCAAGGGCTCAGTCCGGAAGCGCTTGGAGGGAGGGGCCTGACTGGAACCGGCATCAGATGCCGGCATCTTGTTCTTTTGGCCTTGGGCCATGAGTTTGTCCACAAACTCGGAGCCGGCCTCGGCGCGCAAGGGCGGCACGTGCTCATGGATCTATGAGTTAAGAATGGCTAAGAAGCGATTCGCGAATAAGCAACAATGAAAGAAGAAGAAGAAGAAACCGGAAAAGAAAAATACCTCAAGCATGGTCAGATCATTCGAAGAACCGGTTGGCTTCGGCGGAGACCTGCCAAGGCGCGAGGCTGGGGTCTTGCCCATCTTCAGATCCTTCCAAAAAATGTAAGGATCCGGGTCGACGGAGTCAAGGGCGCGCTTCACGCAGATCCCACGCCGCTCTGCTTGAATGAGGGGGAAGCGGTCCTTGGCCTGAAACACGAAAAAAGAGGGTTAACAAGAGCAAAAAGTGTCAGCAAAACAGACCCTTTTTGCGTAATCTCTTACTTCTTGGGTCGGAGGGTTAGTAGTGCTGAGGGGAAGGAGGCCCCATTCCCAGTCAAACGGCATGGCAGTTTGGCAGATCTGCCTAGCCTTGCGGACGACGTCCTTCTTGCTAAGGGGGCGGCCTGTGATCTTGGTCGGATCGCCAGGACCGTACATCTCGCTCATCCTATGCACCCGGCGCTTGAGAGGAAGCACCCGGCGAGAAATAAAAGTGCGGATGATATCATCCGAGCAGATGTTGGTCTCCTTCTTCAAAGTGGCCATGAAGCGTACCACCCGGTTGGTTTCGGTATGATCCGTCTTCGGGTTATAGCTCCAGTTGGCTCTACTGGGAGGCCCCACTGTGAACGGCGGAAGATCAATGAGATTTGCGCGGCCGTTGTTCTTCACGTAGAAGAAAGTTCCTTGCCAGGCGCGACAGGACTCGAGGCCAGTAAACTTAAAGAAAGGGCTCCCCTGACGGGAGCCAACGATGCAGGACCCGCACTCCACAGGCGGCTTGGGCTTAGGAATTTCCTTGCCCTGAACGGAATTAATCCGCAGAGAAAAGAAGCGGGCAAACGTCTCACGAGTGGGATGAATGCCGATGTAGGCCTCCATGAAGGTGGCATAGCAGGAAAGGTAAAAGATGGCATTGCCAGGAAGGTGATGAGGTTGGAGTTCATAGAAATCTAAGAACTCCCGGAAAAAAGGCGAGGCAGGAAGGCCGAAGCCACGCTCAAAATGAGCAAGGAAAACAACATGTTCACCGGGCTGGGGCTCCGGTTCAATTTCGTCACCGGGAAGCCGGCAGGTTACTCCTTCCGGAATCCTGCGGGACCGGTATAGCCAATCGATCTCGTATTCGGTAACATTGGAGCCCATCCAGGCTCCACGAGTGATGGGGGAAGGCTCTACGCCGGATGCTTGGCTAGAGCTACCGGATTCTAGGTGGCTACCGGATTCTTGGCGGCTACCGGATCCCTGCTGGTTGCCGGAATCGGTATCCATCGGATCTGAAGCCGTAGATCCACCGGAAGATTGTCTACGCCGGCTACCGGAGGAGGAAGAAGAAGAAGCAGAGGAAGATTCCTCGCTAGACATTGGTTTGGAGGCGAAAAAACAGAAATCCCACAGTTGAACCCCGCGCGAAGATCTACGAGTAAGAAGAAAATCAAAGAAAAAGAGGAAATAAGAACACTATCGACCCAAGATCTAGAAAACAAGAAAATGGCAAGCAAAGTGAGATTGGCACTAACCTCGAGCGGCGCAGTCGCTGGGGAAGACGTTCGCCGGCGAAGGAGCGGGCCTACTGTCGCCGACGAGCACCGTCGACGGCGAAGCGGAGAAGGGCGCGAAGAAGCAAGAATGCTGCGGGCGCGACGGAGGTGCTGCGGAAGATTTCCGCACGGCGAGGTCCGGCGGAAACGCGGCGTGAGTTCGCCGGGCGACAGAGCTCAAGCGAGCGACGGCGGACGAAGAGCGGCGAAGGCGCAGAAGGCGAGGAGTACTATGCGCGAAGGTTGGGGAATGCAAGAAGAGGAAGAAGAAAGGGCAGTTCTCCTTATAAAGAAGAGAGAAGGTGGGCCGAAAACCGCCGGGCCACGGTGGTTCGCCTCGCGGCCCGCGGGCGGTTCGCACCACGGGCCGCCACGTGGCGAGGAATTACACGCGAAAAAAATAAGAAGCCACACGGAGGTACACACAAAATCCGAAGTGGCAAGTGGGATCCGCAGTGGTGTATTTAATGAACGCGCGGGAGTCGAAGCGAAGTGACAACTGACACTGGCGCGCCAGTTAACAGTGCGCATGTCACTGACAGGCGCGGGGCCCGAGATATTCTCGACTTCGCCGAGGAAAGAGTAAATGCGAATGATACCGGAGAAAAGAGATGCCGGGGGATGCCTTGCAAAGAGAGAAAAGACAAATAAGGGCAAAGATGCCAGATCCAAGTTCGAAGCCGGAGAGATTAAACCGGTATCCTAAAAAGATAAAAACCTGGCATGGTCTGTAGGATAGAATCCGCCAGACTATACCAGCTTCGGGGACTAATGTTGGGGGGATTACCCCCGGTACGCCAAAGGCATGCCAAACCGAATGGTTCGAGCCATCGAGATACCGGTTTAATATTCTTACCGGAACACAAAGGTAAGAGTTTGGGCTAAGTGAAGCTAAGCCGGTATCCCCAAGGGGGTATGCCGGAACCCGGTAAAGAAGATACCGGAGAGAAGGGCCTGTCGGCGGGACTGGTCAAAGATTCTCTTCAGAGCAAGAAGAAAAGGATGAGCTAAGCAAAGCGGCTTTAATCAGAGCCCTGGCGCCAAAGAGAGAGATGACGCTGAAAGAAGCCGGAGGACGTCAGCGTCCCTGATTAAAGAAGACTCCGGCGTCATCTATGATTAAAGTAGCTTTGTAAAGTAGTTTGTCCAGTCAAAGATGCCATTAGGGTTTCTTGTTCTGTAAGCCACCCTCTCCCCTATATAAGGAGAGGGGGTACTGCCTCATACAGGCGCGTGTCCACAGAGGAGATTAGACGATAGAATTTGTATCCAAGCACTTGTAATCATGTTGAGATCAATGAAGCAAGCGATCTAGTAAAGAGTTCTTCCTCTTGTCTCTCTTCTTGCATACCGGCCTTTGGTTGTGTTCTTGAGGAAAGCATCCGGAAGTTCATCCCATCTGATCGCAAACCCTCCCCCGAATCCTCTAGCGTCCATTCGGCCCCAATTTAAGCCATCCTATGGCATCTGTCTGTTCACCACGACGACAGAATCTTGGTCAAATCCTAGGCGGTTTGACCAAGATTTAAACAAGTTTAAAACATGAAAATGAAAAGGGAAGTTTGTATCCTTATTAGTCACTCTAAAATGAAGCTTTTGGGATGTTCTTGAAATTTCCATGTTTGAAACCCAAAACGACTTCTCTTCATGCTAGACTTCATACGATCGACAGGGGTAGATACATGATTTGTGTACGTGGTTTGGATATATCTAGACCTTGTTTATCAACTTTAATGCTTACGATATGACATATAAGAAGACTATGTGATTTGTTTTTTCATTTTTTATGACTAGGACAATGCCCGCGCGCTGCGGTGGAACGACGAAAGAGCGAGCAAAATTAATAATCATGTACTTAACACTACTTTCACTTTAATTAATTTGGACATTAGTAAGCTTCAAAATATATGAAGAGAAATTTATAGTTGAGTTCTGAAAAATTTAGCAGGCAAGCTTGAGATACTGGGAAATGGGACATATATTTCTCCTGGGCACTCTAGTACTGCAATTTGGTCCAGTATAAGAAATCCTTTCCTCGGTTTGCCCTGCGGGCTACAGCCATGTGCTGGGATGGAACGAATTAACAACTCCTTACACAGTTAATCACCAAATCATCATCCGCCCTATCAAATCTAATTAGCAAGTGTTCACGCTCAACAATGATTTAAGGGCTGAAAAATGCAAGCTTTATCGTAGAAGTCGTGGAAGCTCATTTGCTTGTTGCTGATGGCTGGACGAACAGCCTGCACTTTTGGGGCAGCAAAGTACCGATGCGCCTCCCTTCTCTTGTTTCTTAGACGCTAGCAGAGACTGATGTGGCGCAAGCCCCGCTGTTTGTCACGACTTGTGGCAACAAAGATGCAGCGGGCCAGCGGCCATCCTGAGTGTGATGCCCTTGTCGGAAGGGCTATTCCAGAGCTTCAAAGAGGCCGAAAAGATCAGGTCACAGGCGTTGTTAGCCTCACCGCGAGTCCGTGACTCCGTGCCGCTGTGCTGCAGCGCGCCGAGCTATGCACCGTCGGAGTCCGAGTTATTCAGAGAACAATTATGCCAATAATTCAACACTAATTTTGAGTTACAATTCTCAGTAATCTGGACGGAAAACAGAGGAATTCAGTCCACGGAAAAAGAGCAATTCAGACCAGCACATATCAGGAGAAGTAGTTACCATAACTGGTAGTGTCGCAATTGCAGGGTATTCTAGAACATGTAGTTCAGACTGAAGTGGCGAGATGGCGGCCGGCCCGGCAATGTCGAGCTGAGGCGGAAGTTCGGTCGTGGTTGTCCATCTTGGGCAGAACTTCCGGCGGGATTTCGACCTGGGGTTTCAATTTCGATCGAGCGAAGATTTCTGCATGGGGTTTCGATTTCGATCTAGGGAATCGAGGGATTTGAGTCCTTTTGATGAGGGAACCCCATGGTCGCGACGACGAGCACAGTCCTTGTCGGAGCGGTCGAGAACAGTCGGTGTTGGTGGAGTGTTCCTATTGGAGACGCGACGAGGCCGCGGCGTTGGTAGCCGGTTCAGAGCTGGGATCTGGCTGAGGCCTGCGGCAGCCGCTGGCAGACTGCGGCCAGGAGCGGAGAAGCGTGAGGAGGGTCCATGGCGGAGCGTTCTTGTTGTCTCAGTCCAGACTCCAGCCTCCCGTCATTGGAGAAAGAAGTGGAACCGCTTGATGGGCCACCGGTTCATGGGCCACACGTGAACGCCACGGGCCTTAGCTGGTCTTGACTTGGCAGCCATCAGTTCATGGGCTGCTGGTGAACACGACGGGCCCAAGCTCGAGCCAGTGTAGAGACGAATCGTTTTGTGACTTCGCGGTGGCATAGACTGTAATTTCCGTGAACAACAGGGGCAAATTCTGACGGACGAACAAGAAGCTCTTTTCCCTTTATTATTAGGTAGAGATTTTTTTTTTTGAATTTTGTGCCCACCCATATGTATCTTTGTCAAATCCTAGGTTTGATAATGATTTAAACAAGTTTAAAATATGAAATGCAAAGGTAAGCATGGATCCTTCTTAGTCACTCTAAAATGAAGCTTTTGGGAGGATTTTGAAATTCCCATGTTTGAAACCCAAAACCACTTCTCTTCAAGCTTGACTTCATAAGACAGAGTTTAGGGTTAGGGGGTAGATACATGATTTGTATGGTTTGAATATGTCCAAACCTTGTTAATTCATCAACTTGAATGCTAACTATACGACATAAGAAGATTATGTGCTTTGGTTTTTCAATTTTCTGTTTTTTTTAAATTTTATGCCCATATATTTGAATCTTGGTCAAATCCTAGGTTTGACCAAGATTTAAACAAGTTTAAAACATGAAAACGAAAAGGGAAGCCTGTATCCTTCTTAATTAGTCACTCTAATATGAAGTTTTTGGGAGGTTTTTGAAATTTCCATGTTTGAAACCCAAAACCACTTCTCTTCATGCTTGACTTCATAAGACAGAGTTTAGGGTTAGGGGGTAGATACATGATTTGTATGGTTTGAATATGTCCAAACCTTGTTTATCAACTTGAATATGCTTACTATATGACGTACATAAGAAGACTATGTACTTTGGTTTTTCATTTTTCTATTTTTTTAATTTTCTGCCCATTTGAATCTTGGTCAAATCCTTGGGTTGACCATGATTTAAACAAGTTTATAACATGAAATGAAAAGGTAAGCATGGATCCTTCTTAGTCACTCTAAAATGAAGCTTTTGGGATGTGTTCATGAAATTTCCATGTTTGAAACCCAAAACGACTTCTCTTCATGCTAGACTTCATATAATATCGACCGAGTTTAAGGGTTAGCGGTAGATACATGATTTGTATGATTTGAATATGTCCAAACCTTGTTAATTTATCAACTTGAATACTTACTATATGACATAAGAAGACTATATGCTTTGGTTTTTCATTATTCTGATTTTTTTTTGAATTTTATGCCCATTTGAATCTTTTGGTCAAATCCTAGGGTTGACAAAGGTTTAAACAAGTTTAAAATATGAAAATGAAAAGGTAAGCATGGATCCTTCTTAGTCACTCTAAAATATATAAAGCTTTTGGGAGGTACTTGAAATTTCAATGTTTCAAACCCAAAACCACTTCTCTTCATGATTGACTTCATAAGACAGAGTTTAGGGTCAGGGGTAGATATATATACATGAATTGTCTGGTTTGAATATGTCTAGACCTTGTTTATCAACTTTAATGCTTACTATATATATGCCATAAGAATGCTATGTGCATTGTTTTTTCATTATCTTGATTTTTTTCTGAATTTGTATGCCCATTTGAATCTTGGTCAAATCCTAGGAGGTTTGACCAAGATTAAAACAAGTTTAAAACATGAAAATGAAAAGGGAAGTCTGTATCCTTCTTAGTCACTCTAAAATGAAGCTTTTGGGATGTTCTTGAAATTTCCATGTTTGAAACCCAAAACGACTTGTCTTCATGCTAGACTTCATAAGATCGACAGGGGCTAGATTAATGATTTGTATGGTTTGGATATATCTAGACCTTGTTTATCATCTTGAATTCTTACGATATGACATAAGAAGACTATGTGATTTGGTTTTTCATTTTTCTGATTTTTTTAATTTTGTGCCCACCCATTTGTATCTAGGTCAAATCCTAGATTTGATAATGATTTAAACAAGTTTAAAATATGAAGTGCAAAGCTAAGCATGGATCCTTCTTAGTCACTCTAAAATGAAGCTTTTGGGACGTTTTTGAAATTTCCATGTTTGAAACCCAAAACCACTTCTCTTCATGCTTGACTTCATAAGACAGAGTTTAGGGTTAGGGGTTAGATATATGATTTGTATGATTTGAATATGTCCAAAACTTTTTTTATCAACTTGAATATGCTTACTATATGACATAAGAAGACTATGTACTTTGGTTTTTCATTTTTCTGATTTTTTTAATTTTCTGCCCATTTGAATCTTTGTCAAATCCTAGGGTTGACCATGATTTAAACAAGTTTATAACATGAAATGAAAAGGTAAGCATGGATCCTTCTTAGTCACTCTAAAATGAAGCTTTTTGGATGTGTTCTTGAAATTTCCATGTTTGAAACCCAAAACGACTTCTCTTCATGCTAGACTTCATAAGATCGACCGAGTTTAGGGTTAGGGGTAGATACATGATTTGTATGGTTTCAATATGTCCAAACCTTGTTAATTTATCAACTTGAATGCTTGCTATATGACATACGAAGACTATATGCTTTGGTTTTCATTTTTCTGTTTTTTATGAATTTTATGCCCATTTGAATCTTTTGGTCAAATCCTAGGTTTGACAAAGATTTAAACAAGTTTAAAATATGAAAATGAAAAGGTAAGCATGGATCCTTCTTAGTCACTCTAAAATAAAGCTTTTGGGAGGTTCTTGAAATTTCCATGTTTGAAACCCAAAACCACTTCTCTTCATGATTGACTTCATATATAAGACATAGTTGCGTGAAGATTCAAACGTAGGACTAAACTATGTAAGATAAAATCAGATGATCGGGGATCGCCAACTACAGAGTACTAGTTTTTATTCCAAATTGTATCCATAGTTAGTGATGTATATGTGCAAAAAAAGTAAAGTGTCCGTTTTGTGCAACAATCACAGCAATAAGTGGTGTGTCGTGCAATTTCCTCGGGCCCTTACTAAGGGCCTGGTTTGCTTTTTCTTTTTTTATATCTTGAGATACTCTGAGCACTCCCTCCATCCCAAAATTACTACTCAGTACTGTACATAGTACCCCCTCTATAGGAATCTGATTCCACGGAACTTTTTCGATCAGTACATAGTCTCCTCCTTAATTCCCATGCCGACTTAACTCCCCCAGCGAGAAAAATCTCCTCTTCGCTCTCTAGTCTCTACCAAGCCGGCCGCCTCGCTACTTCCCTAGCTTCCTCCCTACAGCACACCTCGCCCCCGTACGCGAGCTAGGTCCAGCCGGAGATGGGGCACAGCCGCCCCTGCTGGAAGAATGCTCAGACGAAGTCCGGGCAGGAGGACAAGGGTGACGCCATCCTGGATGAACTTCTCGGGCTGGTGTTCCTGCGCCTCACCTCACCTCTGGATCTCGTCCGCGCCGCGTTCACCTGCAGGAGCTGGTGCAAGGTCATCGCGTCGGAGAACTTCCGTGTCGTCTCCGCTCTCCACGGCGCGCCATCCTCCATAGTCGCCGGCCACTACCACATCAGCTTCTCCCATTGTCACTATCGTCTGTCTGGCTTGCTGCCCCACTTCGTTCCCTCTTCCTCGTCATGTTGGGCCGGGGTCGCCGCAAATAATCTCGCGCTCGACTTCCTCCCACGGGCGCCAAACGGCGACCTCAGCTTGGAGCTCGCCGACTCTCGGGGCGGCCTCCTACTCCTTGCGGACTTCGACCACACCGAACACGGGAAGCCTTTCGAGCAGCCTTCACGTCTCGTCGTCTGCGATCCCCTGGCAGGTCAGTACGTGACGGTCCCTCCACCCCCTGCTGTTTCGAACACAACATTCGTAAGCTTGTTCCTGGGCGCCGCCCTCCATGGCGAGGACGCTGCGGCGCGCATCAGTTAGTCAAATTACAGGGTAACGTGCCTGATCTATCATGACAGCATCTGCAAGACCTGCGTGTTCTCGCCTGGCCCTGGTGGCCACGCTTGGACCTCCTCCGGCGCCACCGTGCCTCTCGATGCCACGCACACATGCCTGTCGGATATCCTCTTTGTGGGGTGCAACGCCCGTTTCTTCCAGTGGTACGTGTTCGGTGCGCTCGGAAACTTCATTCTTGCTCTCGACAGAGAATCCGGCGAGCTCTCACGCTTCCAGAGAGCTCGAGACGAGCACTGGCTTCACACCGTGCCGATTGAGATGCTGGGCGGGCCCTCACGCGTGCTGAATTGGTACATGCTAGAGCTGCCGTGGCCACCTACCTTCCGAGCTTGCTTATCCTAGTATTCTGGCTTCCTGGGTTGGATTAGTGTCGGCCATGGTGCTGTCGACACGGTCTGGAGGTTGAAGACGAAGGGCATCTCAAGGATTTTGTTGTAATTTCGTTTTTGTTAAGGTGTTTTGTACTATTTGATGTTTCTCTTAATGCCAGAGGGTTTATTTGCACTAGTCAAACTTGACATAGCTGTACGTTTTGAAGATTACATTTAACTTGTTCATCATGATCCGAACTTCTAACATAATATGGTATAGTACTAGAATAGGAGGAGTAACACTTTTCGCATTTGGGCCAAATATAAAGTACTACGTCCATTTCAAGGAATAAGGCGCACGCGTACTCCAAGACGTATATTTTGGTCAGATTACCATGACCATTGAATTGACAAGACAATACACACAGCATTGGGGCGTGCTCGATGGTGCTAGCTACAGACATGTGATAGGCATCGCGGAAGCGTCGCAAATAGAAAACAAATCATATTTTCTGGGGGAGTGATGTTTTGGCTCCTGGGTGCGTATGCTCCCTTTAGTTTGAACTGCAACATCTATATATTTTGAAATGTCAAAAACTTCCAAACAAAAAATTAATCTTTTCATCTTCACATGCTAAGAGCGCATAAAGTCTTTCCATAAAAAACTAAATTGTCGTTTGGGCTGTGTAAAAAAGATAAAATTTATTGCTAAAAATAAAGCTGTTTGTAATACTTGCTTTTGTCTTCTTACATCAACCACAAAAAGTATCGGCTTTTCACGAAACTACACGAACACACATAGATTATCGAGGAGTACATGCGATTTTTTTTGTTAGAATTTTTCGAAAATTAAAAATATGTTTTTTGGGTCGAGGTAGCATATCCGCCCAAGAGCCGAATTAAATTTCCGATTTTTTTTGGACTGACAATTTCATCGGGAAGACATGGATGCGCGCAGGCGGCGTGCAAGGCAAGGCATCGATTTGACCGGACGTACTTAGGGCAGGTCAGGCTGCCAGCGTACTTTTTTCGGGCAGGTGAGGTACCAGAACTCGAAGTCCTCTTCAGCGTCTCTCTCTCTGTCTTTTCTGAGTGTACTAACGCGCGTTCATACTACACTCTATCAAATGTTCACGGTCAGCGAGAAGACCCGCAGCCCGCTCTACCCGAAGGGGATTCTTTGGCTTGGCCTTTCCTGACTTTGGGTCATTGACAGCCGGGTCCCCCAAATTGTGGGATCTGCATTTCAGGGACTCAAAGTTAGGGAAATGTTTGAGATGCAAAGTAAGAGAATATTTACCAGTATAATTGGTTGATTAGATGATTAAGTGGTGGAATCACAACAGATGGGAGCAGTACATGGTGGAAACCGCAAAATATCCGTCCAAATGTTTTTTTTTGTGCAACATACGAAGTATGAGGTGGTGGAACTTGAGGCCAGTGACTTTACTTACTCCAAAATGCAACTTTACGTACATGAGCCATCAGATCAAGATCCAACGGACACATTTGATCCAGAATTTGAAGTCACAATTTAAGTTGCTCGGAAAAAATCGAAAACATTACAGTAAGATATATATCTTTCCTTAAGTATTCTGGTAAAGTTATACTTCATTTCAAAATTGAGTTTAATTTTAAGTTCAAAATCTGGATCAACAATGTGCGTTAGATCTTGATCGAATGACTCACGTACAAGTCGCAAGTGAAGTCACTGGATCTCTGTCCGTGGTGGAATCTGCAATTCCCTCGCCTATATATATATATACAAGTCGAAGACTATGACCCTCTATTCCCATCTCCTTCCCATGCTCTAAATTCATATTCCATTTAGAATCGTTGGGCATGGAGGTTCCCCCTGGTAGCTTTAGAGCTCTTTTTGACGATGCTAAATTGAGAAGACTGCTCACCTGCGGTTTGTGCTCTCAATCCGCACAACCTCCATTTTGGTAGGTTAGTACTTTCTTCACTAGGTTCATCCAGTTGTATTTTAATTTGGGCCAACGGTCGTGTTAATTTCCTTGTATTAAGCAGTGCTGTTCGTGCAAGAAGTTTGCATGCGACAGCTGCGCTAGGAACCTGCCCGGTGGCGCGTGCCCGGGATGCCAGGGCGTCTTCCAAGGTGAAAGTCCTCCATCTGAAAGTATGGAATTTTCCCGTGAATGTGTTATGGAAAAGAATGGGTTGAGAAGAACATTCATCTGCGGTTTGTGCTCTCAAATCGCACGACGTCCACTATACCGGGTTAGTACTTTCTTCACTAGGTTGCACCCAGCTATATTTTTTCTTTGGGCCAACAGTCATGTTAATTTTCTTGTATTAAGCAGTGCATTCGCATGGGGGAGTGAGGGCATATTGCATGCGGAAGCTGCTTAAGAAACCTGCCCAGTCTCGTGTGCCCGAACTGCGACGGCATCTACGAAGAGGAAGTAGATTTAATTAGATTTGTCTCCTTGTTTAAGGTGGATTGCAGCAATGATGGTTGCGACATGAGCGGCGACTTGCTCGAATACTTGCAACACGAGGCGACGTGCCCGCATGCGCCAACGAGACGGTAGGTGGTTGATCTTGCCGGTCTCGATGGAGAAGATGATCGCGCTTCGAGGCTAAGATCTGAGCTCGGTGGAGAAGGACCGGATGGAGTTTCCTTTTCTAGATCTAGAGTTCTTTTTGTACTTTTAGATGTCCTGTCCGTAGTTTCCTTTTACTTGGAGGGTCCTCCTTGCAGTCTGTAATCCCACCGTCATCATAATATAAAAGCAGTGTCGCCAGGTCCTTCGGGACTTTTCTGTGTTCAAAAATGAGTACTCATTTTAGACATGTCGTCTATTTATGTGTGCGATGTTGTATCGTCTATTACCGTCATTAGTTTGAGCGTGTCCATGTCCTAGAACAAAACTTCGGCATGATGTACTTGTATGTTTAATTGAATTCGACCAAGTATAATGTGGAACCGGTCATTGTGAGCATATGGAGATTGCGAACCGGTAATTGACAGGTGGTACATGCTCCTATATTAATCTTGTTTATCTAATGGTAATTGTGATTTATGCGGTACTAAATTAATTAGTTTTAGTTATAAACATGGACTCTTTGGACGGGGGCTCCTTTTCGAACTAGATCGGGGAGATTTATGAAGTGCTAGAAGGAAACAAATTAGTACATGAGTGTTTTCCGTGAAATGGTAAAAATTTGTAGTGGCAGATTGCCGCCAATGCAATTTTTTCACGTGGTTGATATGGTAGGATGGACATTTCCAAGATTTCACGAATTATTTCGGTTTGTGACCATATATTAAATTAGTTTTGGGCTCATTTCCATTTAATCTAAAATTTCAACCGAAGTACACGAAGTACAATTTAAAAAGGGGAAACTATATATACATGATGTGCACTAATGGTGTGGTACCCCCCCAAAAAATGACCAAACATATGCGTTGCATCCAAGTATGTAACACCCATATGGCAAACAAAAGCATTGAGTAGTTGTTTGTGATGTATGTAATCTACATGTATATAAAAAATACCAAACATGGCACACCAAAATATTTTTTAAAAAAAGCTTGCCAGATTTTGGCACCATGCATGTTGGAGTTTTTTTTGACACAATCCTTCTTGGAGTTCGCGTGGCTCTCTTCTGAAGTGAGAGGTGAGTTGGTTAATGCTACAACCATGGCAAACTTCCGAATGTTAGTAATTTAGCATGGACTCATCATTTGTGATGAACTACCTAGGAACAATGCCAAACATGACACACCTATGTTCTTGAGAATATTCCCTTTCACCGATTTTGGCACCATGTGTGTCTTTAAGTATGTTTGCATGCCTTATTGATTGGATATTGAAATACCATGTCAAACTGTCGATACATGGAAAATTCCTTTGCTACAATCAAATAAACTTCGGGCTCCTTTGATTCAAAGGAATATGGAGGGTGTAGGAATATGAAAGGTGCATGATTGGAATGTTATGCCAAGTTGAATCCTATAGGAACATGATGTGTCTTTGATTGTGGGAAAGGAACTTTTCCATGAGGTATTAGCTAATGTGTTTTTCCTATAGGATTTGCACTACAAGATTTCGATAGGAATAGTTCCTATGAATCAAATGACTTGTATAAGAAATTTTCCCATAAGAACCAAATCCAACATAATTCCTATGTCAATCCTATGAAATGAGCCCGATTCCCATAGGATTCAAGTAGACATGACATCCCAATTCTATTATTTTCCTTTTCCTATACTTTCCATTTCCTATGAACCAAAGGAGACCTAACTACTTGGCCATACTGAAACAATTGCCAAATAAATGTCGTGCATCCTATGGCCCCCGTGAGTTTGACCTAAATTTGAAATCATGGTAAAAGGTGCTTAAAATAGGAAAATAAAAGCATGGAGTCAACTTTTTTTTTGATGTACTAAGGGAAAATACCAAACATGCCATAATGCAAACTGTGTTTTAGAGAGAAGCCCTTCAAAAAAGTTGGCATCCACTTGTTGATTTTACTATCGGCATGACAAAATAACTGATCAGATGACCAAGTGGTGAAATTTGCAACATATTAGACCACCACATGGTGGAAACTGCTAAAAATAGTGAAAAATGCAAAGAAAAAGTTAAAGTGGTGGTTTGTGCAGCATATGGAGGATTGAGTAGTAAAAGTTGGATGTGCACTACCGTGGGCCTGTGGTAATTTTTCAATAAAGGATGCTTTATTACTTTTGATAAGCAATTACATCCAGCCTCTGCACAACCAGGGTGCACACAGCCGTTTTAATAGTCTTAGGATCACAAAAATGTCAAACTAAAGGAGAAAATAGGCGAAATACATATCGAAATGATGAATCATATAACGCCTAAAATGCGGGTGGGGCTTCAATCCGTAGACTATGCTGCCACCCATGTAGGGAAAAAGTATCCCTCGCCGTAGCCTCCAACCGTTTACAGAAATACAACCCATGTGGGCCTGTGGTAATGTTCGCCTATTATGATGATGGCAAGAAAAAAAATGATGTTTTCTCTGCTGAAACTGTCCCGAGCTGATTTGACGAGACAAAATATAGCTACACGGCGTGCACGGGACAGCTATACAGTACATTAGCTTCTTCTCGGGTCACACGCCTGCACCACAGTGCGATAAGTGCAGAGAGTAGAGAGAAGGAACGCCCGTAGTATTTTTGATTTCAATTCACAATGTTTTTTTCCTTGCCTCTCCGTCTTCTTCACCTCCATCTTCTCGGTGTTTTCAAGAGTGATTATCAAAAACTCGTGGGGAAGGGAGACGCAAACGCCGCACCGCATCATTAGTAGCAGTATACCTTTCTCTCCTCGCCCCGGCTGGCCGCCCGCCGCAAACATTCCTTCCATAGCACTTGCCGTCTCCTCCAAAACCCCCCAGCGCACTTGCATCCGCCATCCACCTAAATCCACCGCCGAGTACCTTTCTGTCCTCACCACCGCCGCTGCGCCTATTCCCCTGTCCAGCAGATCCGCTCCGCTACCTGCTACACACTTCGAGCAGACGACTGCGGCATTGCGTGTGTCGCCGCCGTGTCAGATGGAGGCGGAGCCGCTCAACTCCCGAAGGCGGGTCGAGCCAGATCGGGCAGAGCCTCCGTCGAGCCTCGACCTCGTCAGCCACCTCCCCGATGAGATGCTGCACATCATCATCTCCCTCCTGCCCATGATATCCGCTGTAAGGACAACCTTGCTCTCCAAATGGTGGCGCCACCTCTGGCGCTCCGTCCCACTTAACCTCCTCACCGACGACAACGACCTCATCAGCCGCCTCCCCGACCAGATTCTCCACATCATCATCTCCCACCTGCCCACTATATCCTCTGTAAGCACAACCTTGGTCTCCAAACGGTGGCGCCACCTCTGGCACTCCGTCCCACTTAACCTCGAGATCGACGACCAACTCGCCAAGCAAAACCACAAACGCATCGCCGCGGTCTCCAGTATCCTCGCCGCTCACCCTGGCCCCGCCAGAAGCGTATCAATTGACCCCTTCAGAAGCACTTGCAAGGTCGACACCACGCTCGACAGCTGGTTCCGGTCCACCACCCTATCTTGCGTCGAGTACCTCAGATTCGATGGTGGAACAGTGATGCGCTCCTTCCCGCTGTCCGCGCTCCGCTGCGCGCCCACGCTGCGCATTGTCAGCATTTGTACTTGCTATTTGCCCGATATTTATGCCAACTCCATGCTTCTTTTCCCCCAACTCAAGAAGCTGATGCTCTATGACGTCTACATCTGTAAGGCGGCGAACATCGACCGCCTGTTCACCCGCTGTATTGTGCTCGAGGCACTTCACCTTGAGGGGGTCCACGGGTTCACCCACCTCAACATTCACATGCCAAATCTTCGTACAATTAGTGTGGCTAGCTATTGGAAACGCAACACCACCGAACTTATTCAGTTAGACACGGTGCAAATTATGGATGCATCTTGCCTCGAGAGATTGGTCATATGTGTTCATGATGTTCCACTACTAATCCAGGTCGCCAACGCACCAAAGTTGATGGTGTTGGGCTTTGCGTCGTACCCTGGCTGCCAACTTGTTATTGGACGCGTAAACTTTTTGGTAGAACAGCCTTCTTCTTGTTCAATTAACTCACATTTTTGTTATTTTTTTTGACATATGTACCATTGTCCTGTAGAGGATGATGCCCATAAGCTTGGAACATTCTCTGTGCACAGTGAAGAACTTGGTTCTAAAATCTGACGGCCCTAGTCTGGATCAACTACTTGCATTTCTTAGATGCTTTCCCTGCACGGAGAAGCTATATATCAAGGTAAATTCGTTGTTGTTAACTGTTTACCACTATGAGCAAAAAGTGTAGAGTTACATGGAGTTAACCTGTTATTAGCCTAGATCAGTTGAACAATATTTTGTACTAGAAGAACATCCACAATGGAGTTATATTATGTTGGTTCAAAACTAAACTTCTTGTCATACAATGTGTTGTATCTTGTGCATCTGTGAAGTTTCATATAAACACATGATAATATGTGATCTGTGTAAAAAAGATTAGACATATGTAAATAGTGTGACTTACTATTTACACATCATTTGTTCTTTTTTGTGTAGATCACATATTATCATATTTTTGGATGAAACTTCACAGAAGCACATGATAGAACACAATGTATGTCCAGACTTTTAGTTTACATTTTTTTTTTGGAAACTTGGAAGTGTCAAAAGAAAAATGGGGTGCACCCGCAACTAGTTGCGGATTGGAGTTTCCCATGTTGGTAACCTTTCCCCAACTTTACAATGACAATAACAGATGTAAAAAAGTGCATCTATCAAATTGGAACGTGTCAGGGGATTATGTTGTTCCACGGTCCTCAGTTAACACATGATTCAACTCACCTGAGATATTCATTAGTTGACAACTATGAAGTACTTTGTTATTGTACTGACTACTTAATTTGACTTCTTTGCAGTTTTATAGAACCGGCGATAAGGTTCATGTGCTGCATAATGAGCCAGCCTGTCCCATTGAATGCCTTGATCTCCATGTCAAAGAAATTTTGATTTCTGACTAACGAGGAAGGAGAAATGATGTTATTGTCTCCAGGTTCTTTATGCAGAACACTAGAATGCTCAAAGTAATGAAATTTGGTGTAACAAATTATCACAATAAGATCTGGTGGGATACCCAGTTCAAGCGCCTAGACCTGAAGAACACCACTTCTAGAGATGTTGATTTTCAGTTTGGATATTTACCATCCTTAGATAAGTTCAGCTCGGACGGTTTTCGTAGCTGCTTGATACATGACTTGTCAGTGGCTGATCCCTTTCCTAGAGAGATATATGCAAGATTTGGGCCAATTTCTGCATAGTGTTACTTTAACTCCCTATATTTTGTACTGGTCTGAACAATATACTTCATCACTTGGTTAATGTACTTCAGACTTGATGTTATTCTTGTGAACATGGTCTAATATTCTAATGCTTTCGGGATGTATGTACTACTAGTGATATATATAGAAGCTAGCAATTGGTTGACAGAATCTACTAAAAAAAGCCTGTAACGGATGTTCACATTCAGTTCTTCAATGCTATATCATGTATGCTTGATGAAGGCGATAATAGAACCGCCGCAGAACACCGACTGAACAAAGATAATCAAAGATCCACATCTTGGGAGAGGCAAAATTCTTACAGATTAGGTGAATACCATAGAAGCCATTAACTTCAGACCACACCTCACGTGCATCAGCGTCCTCTTAGTTTCAAAGGCGGCAGGGGATCGAAAAAATGCAAATAGCCAGTAATTACTGTCAAAAATAAATCCAAGAAAGGAAACTTTTATTGTTCATAGAGGCTGACATGTGGGACCCATGAGCCAGCAGCGTCTCAAGGTTTCAAAGGCGCCATGTGATCGAAAGAAAATGGCAAATAGTCTGAAATTATTGGTCAAAAATAAATCCAACAAAGGAAAGGTTTATTGTTCAAAGAGGCTAACATGTGGGACACATGAGCCAGCAGCGTCCTCGACGTTTTAAAGGTGGAATGAGATCGAAAGAAAAAATAAGCCAAACTTCAGTTGGTAAAAAAACAAGAAAAAACACATTTATCGTTCTGAGAGGATGACATACGGGACCCATGAGGCAAAGACATCCTCAACGTTTCCAAGGCGGCATGGGATCCAAAAAAAAGGCAACTAGTCAGAAATTAGGGGTCAAAAATAAATCAAAGAAAGGAAAGGTTTATTGTTCACAGAGGCTGACAAGCGGGACCCATGAGCCAGAAGAGTCCTCAACGTTTCAAAGGCGGAAGGGGATCAAAAAAAAAAGGAATTAGCCACAAATTAGGGGTAAAAAATAACTCCAAGAAAGGAAAGTATTTTTAGGACGACATGCGGGTCACATTTTGCAGCAGCGGTCTCAGCGTTACAAAGGTGGCACGGGATCGAAAGAAAAAGGCAAGTGACCAAATATCACGAGCCAAAAATAACTCCGAGAAAAGAAACTTTACTGTACATAGAGAATGACATGCGGGTCCCATTTTGCAGCAGCGGTCTCAACGTTTCCAAGGTGGCACGGGATCAAAAGAAAAAGAAGTAGCCAGAAATTAGGGGTAAAAAATAATATATCCAAGAAAGGAAACTTTTATTCTACATAGAGGATGACTTGCGGGACCCACAAGCCAGCAGCTTCCTCAACGTTTCAGATGCAGCATGAGATCGAAAGAAAAAGGCAAGTGACTAAATATCAGGTGCCAAAAATAATCCAAAAAAACTTTTATTGTACATAGAGGATGACATGCGGGACCCATTTTGCAGCAGCGGTCTCAACGTTTCCAAAGGCGGCACGGGATCAAAAGAAAAAGGAAGTAGCATCTGGCCAAAATAATCCAAGAAAAGAAAGATTTCAATTGGGCTGGATCTGGCCATCTGGGCCTACGAACTATCCTGCTCGGCCTTTTGTCTCGTACAATTTCAGCCCACTCCAAAACATGAAAGTCTTTTTTTTCGATAAAAACATGAAAGTCCTATGTTTCGCAAAAACAAAAAACAAGGAGATTCAACATATAAGTTTGTTTATGTAAAAATAAAGATTTAATTTATCCGTTTGCAAAGCTCAGAGCGAAATACACTGTTTATTGTCTGCAAAATAATCGAAATATCACATATTTCTTGTACGGGGAGGCTGACATCAGGGACCCATGAGCCAGCAGCGTCGTCAACGTTTTAAAGGCGGCAATAGATCGAAAGAAAAAATAAGCCATAAATCAGTTGGTAAACAAAATCCAAGAAAAGAAACATTTACCTTTCTGAGAGGATGACATGCGGGTCCCATGAGGCGGCGACATCCTCAACTATTCCAAGGCGGCGGGGATCAAAAGAAAAAAGGAAATAGCCGAGAAATTAAGTAGGGTCAAAAATAAATCCATCAAAGGAAACTTTTATTGTTCATAGAGGATGACATGTGGGACCGACACATGCCAACGTCGTCATCGTTTCAAAGGGGGCAGGGGATCAAAAGAAAAAGGCAAATAGCCAGAAATTAGGGGTAAAAAATAAATCCAACAAAGGAAACTTTTATTGTTCATAGAGGATGACATGCGGGACCCATGAGCCAGCAGCTTCCTCAACGTTTCAAACTCGGCATGAGATCGAAAGAAAAAGGCAAGTGACCAAATATCAGGAGCCAAAAATAATCCAAGAAAAGAAACTTTATTGTACATAGAGGATGACAAGCGGGTCCCATTTTGCAGCAGCGGTCTCAACGTTTCAAATGCGGCTTGAGATCAAATGAAAAAGAAAGTTGATTGTACATAGAGGATGACATGCGGGTCCCATGAGTCAGCAGCTTACTCAACGTTTCCAAGGCGGCAGGGGATCAAAAGAAAAAAATCCAAGAAAAAAACTTTTATAGTACATAGAGGATGACATGCGGGTCCCATGAGCCAGCAGGTTCCTCAACGTTTTCAAAGGCGGCATGAGATCGAAAGAAAAAGGCAAGTGACCAAAAATCAGAGGGTGGAAAATAATCCAAGAAAAGAAACTTTTATTGTACATACCGGATGACATGCGGGTCCCATTTTGCAGCAGCGGTCCCAACGTTTCAAATGCGACTTGAGATCAAAAGAAAAAGAAAGTAGCCAGAAATTAGGGGGTCAAAAAAATCCAAGAAAAGAAAGTTGATGGACATAGAGGATGACATGCGGGTCCCATGAGCCTGCAGGTTCCTCAGCGTTTCAAAGGTGGCATGAGATCGAAAGAAAAAGGCAAGTGACCAAATATCAGATCCAAAAATAATTCAAGAAAAGAAACTTTATTGTTCATAGAGGATGGCATGCGGGACCCATGAGCGAGCAGCTTCCTCAACGTTTCAAACTCGGCATGAGATCGAAAGAAAAAGGCAAGTGACCAAGTATCAGGATCCAAAAATAATCCAAGAAAAGAAACTTTATTGTACATAGAGGATGACATGCGGTTCCCATTTTGCAGCAGCGGTCTCAACTTTTCCAAGGCGGCACAGGAGCAAAAGAAAAATGAAGTAACCAGAAATTAGGGAGTGAAAAAAATCCAAGAAAAGAAAGATTTCAATTGGGCTGCATCTGGATTCTGGGCCTTCGAACTATCCTGCTTGGCCTTTTGTCTCGTACAATTTCAGCCCACTCCAAAACAGGAAAGTCGGATTTATCTAAAAAAAATAGGAAAGTCCCATGCTTCGCAAAAAACAAAAAACAAGGAGATTCAACATATAAGTTTGGTTATGAAAAATAAATATTTAATTTATCCATTTGCAATAGCTCAGAGCGAAGTACACTGTTTATTGTCTGCAAAATAATCAAGATATCACATGTTTCTTGTACGGGGAGGCTGACATCGGGGACCCATGAGGCAGCAGCATCGTGAACGTTTTAAAGGCAGCAGGAGATCGAAATAAAAAATAAGCCAAAAATCAGTTGGTAAACAAAATCCAAGAAAAGAAACATTAACCTTTCTGAGAGGATGACATGCGGGACCCATGAGGCAGCAGCATCCTCAACTATTCCAAGGCGGCAGGGGATCAAAAGAAAAAAGGAAATAGCCAGAAATTAAGTAGGGTCAAAACTAAATCCATCAAAGGAAACTTTTATTGTTCATAGAGGATGACATGTGGGACCGACCTGCCAGCTGCGTCGTCATCGTTTCAAAGGAGGCAGGGGATCAAAAGAAAAAGGCAAATAGCCAGAAATTTGGGGTAACAAATAAATCCAACAAAGGAAACTTTTATTTTTCATAGAGGATGACATGCGGGACCCATGAGCCAGCAGGTTCCTCAATGTTTCAAACTCGGCATGAGATCGAAAGAAAAAGGCAAGTGACCAAATATCAGGAGCCAAAAATAATCCAAGAAAAGAAACTTTATTGTACATAGAGGATGACATGCTGGTCCCATTTTGCAGCGGTCTCAACTTTTCCAAGGCGGCACAGGACCAAAAGAAAAATGAAGTAACCAGAAATTAGGGGGTGCAAAAAAATCCAAGAAAAGAAATATTTCAATTGGGCTGCATCTGGACATCTGGGCCTTCAAACTATCCTGCTAGGCCTTTTGTCTTGTACAATTTCAGCCCACTCCAAAACAGGAAAGTCAGATTTATCTAAAAAAACAGGAAAGTCCTATGCTTCGCAAAAAACAAAAAACAAGGAGATTCAACATATAAGTTTGTTTATGAAAAATAAATATTTAATCTATCCGTTTGCAATAGTTATCACCAGATTTTGGCCAAATCAGGAGGTGGGCCGTACGAGAGATGGGTTTGGAAGATTACATGTAGAAGATCTCTGAAGCGGCCTTGCACGAGGAGTTTGGGCTGGATTGCCCGTGTATCTTTAATTATGGTAGATTGTATCTTAGATTAAAAGTTAGAGTTTGTATCGTGCACGGTGGGGATTATTCCCACATTAGAAAGTCCCCTGGACTATAAATATGTATCTAGGGTTTATGGAATAAACAACAACTCACGTTCAACCAAACAAACCAATCTCGGCGCATCGCCAACTCCTTCGTCTCGAGGGTTTCTATCCGGTAAGCGACATGCTGCCTAGATCGCATCTTGCGATCTAGGCAGCACAAGCTCCACGTTGTTCATGCGTTGCTCGTACTGAAGCCTTGTTGATGGCGAGCAACGTAGTTATCATAGATTTGTTAGGGTTAGCATAGTTCTTCGCGTAACATGCTAGCGTAGTGCAACCCTTGCATATCTAGCCGCCCTCACACCTATCTTAGGTGTGGGGGCGGCACCCCGCTTGATCATTATTTAGTAGATCTGATCCGTTACGATTGCTCCTTGTCCTACAAGGATTAGTTTAATATCTGCAATAGTTAGGCCTTACAAAGGGGGGGAGGATCCAGCGGCACGTAGGGTGTCGTTCGCAAGTCCTAAACAGGATGTTCCGGGGATCAACTTCGTGTTGGTTTTTAGGCCTTGTTTAGGATCGGCTTACGATCACCGTGCGTGGCCGCGAGGCCCAACCTGGAGTAGGATGATCCGATTATGCGGTGAAAACCCTAAATCGTCGTAGATCTCATTAGCTTTATCTTGATCAAGCAGGACCACCATATATTCGTGCACCCCGTACGAATCATGGGTGGATCGGCTCCTTGAGCCGATTCACGGGATAACCTGAGAGCCGATCGAGGCTCGTATTTAATGTTTACATGTATGCCATGCAGGAAACTAAGCGAGGCATCTCCATCACCTTCCTGACCAGGTATAGGTCAGGTGGCACGCCCTTGCACCCAGCATCGGACGTGTGACCAGAAGAGCTTTGCGGGCCGTCGCTCGGAGGGGTCTCAGCCAGCCGCAGCTCTAGGCTCTTCCCGGCTCTACGGTGTTGACAGTCGCTGCCCGCCGGTGGGTTTTGGCAGTCAACACATTCTGGCACGCTCGGTGGGACAATCTTCTACATCAACCACATCGCCATCTACATCTGAGATGGCGGATGACACGCCAGTCACCTACGAGGAGCTGCCCGATGAGCTCTGATACGTCTCCGACGTATCGATAATTTCTTATGTTCCATGCCACATTATTGATGTTATCTACATGTTTTATGCACACTTTATGTCATATTCGTGCATTTTCTGGAACTAACCTATTAACAAGATGCCGAAGTGCCAGTTCCTGTTTTCTACTGTTTTTGGTTTCAGAAATCCTAGTAACGAAATATTCTCGGAATCGGACGAAATCAACGCCCAAGTTCCTATTTTCACCGGAAGCATCCAGAACACCCGGGAAGGACCAGAGGGGGGGCACTGGGCCCCCAGACCATAGGCCGGCGCGGCCCAGGCCCTGGCCGCGCCGCCCTATGGTGTCGTCGCCCCTTCGACCCTCCTGCGCCGCCTCTTCGCCTATATAAAGCCCCTGGATCGAAAACCCTGAGACGATTGACGAAAACCACAGAAACCTTCCAGAGCCGCCGCCATCGCGAGGCCAAGATCTGGGGGACAGGAGTCTCTGTTCTGGCACGCTGCCGGAGCGGGGAAGTGCCCCCGGAAGGCTTCTCCATCGACACCGCTGCCATCTCCACCGCCATCTTCATCACCGCTGCTGCTCCCATGAGGAGGGAGTAGTTCTCCATCGAGGCTCGGGGCTGTACCGGTAGCTATGTGGTTCATCTCTCCCATGTACCTCAATACAATAATCTCATGAGCTGCTTTACATGATTGAGATTCATATGAGTTTTGTATCACTACTATCTATGTGCTACTCTAGCAAAGTTATTAAAGTAGTTTTATTCCTCCTGCACGTGTGTAAAGGTGACAGTGTGTGCACCGTGTTAGTATTTGGTTTATGCTATGATCATGATCTCTTGTAGATTGCGAAGTTAACTATTGCTATGATAATATTGATGTGATCTATTCCTCCTACATATGCATGAAGGTGACAGTGTGCATGCTATGTTAGTACTTGGTTTAGTCTTTTGATCTATCTTACACTATAAGGTTACTAAAATATGAACATAATTGTGGAGCTTGTTAACTCCGGCATTGAGGGTTCGTGTAATCCTACGCAATGTGTTCATCATCCAACAAAAGTGTAGAGTATGCATTTATCTATTCTGTTATGTGATCAATGTTGAGAGTGTCCACTAGTGAAAGTGTAATCCCTAGGCCTTGCTCCTAAATACTGCTATTACTACTTGTTTACTGTTTTACTGCGTTACTACTGCTGCAATACTACCACCATCAACTACACGCCAGCAAGCTATTTACTGGCACCGTTGCTACTGCTCATACTTATTTTTACCACCGGTATTTCACTATCTCTTCGCCGAACTAGTGCACCTATTAGGTGTGTTGGGGACACAAGAGACTTCTTGCTTTGTGGTTGCAGGGTTGCATGAGAGGGATATCTTTGACCTCTTCCTCCCTGAGTTCGATAAACCTTGGGTGATCCACTTAAGGGAAAACTTGCTGCTGTTCTACAAACCTCTGCTCTTGGAGGCCCAACACTGTCTACAGGAAAGGAGGGGGAACGTAGACATCAAGCTATTTTCTGGCGCCGTTGCCGGGGAGGAAAGGTAAAAGGTACTCACACTCCGGACCTCGGCTACCAAGCTATTTTCCGGCGCCGTAAGTACTCGAAGCTATTTCCTTTAGATCCTGCAATTGCAACTTTTTGTTTCTTGTTTACACTAGTTTGGCATAATGGACAAGAATGATCTTCTTATTCTATTTCCTGATTTAAAACATGGATTGTTTGATGCGAAAATTAAAAAACCTATGGAATCTTATTTGCATGCTGGTAGTAATATTAGTATGAACGCTTTGAACACCATTATTGATAATGATATAGAAAGTTCTAAGCTTGGGGAAGCTGGTTTTCATGATCTTTTTAGTCCCCCAAGCATTGAGGAGAAAATTTTCTTTGATGATACTTTGCCTCCTATTTATGATGATTATAATGATAGTAGTCTTTTGTTACCACCTGTTATGGAGGATGAATTTGATTATGAATACAATATGCCTCCTATATTTGATGATGAGAATAATAATGATAGCTACTTTGTTGAATTTGCACCCACTACAACTAATAAAATTGATTATGCTTATGTGGAGATTAATAATTTTATGCATGAGACTCATGATAAGAATGCTTTATGTGATGGTTATATTGTTGAGTTTGCTCATGATGCTACTGGACATTATTATGAGAGAGGAAAATATGGTTGTAGAAATTTTCATGTTACTAAAACACCTCTCTATGTGCTGAAATTTTTGAAGCTATACTTGTTTTATCTTTCTATGCTTGTTGCATTATGCTTCTTGAACTTGTTTATTTACAAGATTCCTATGCATAGGAAGCATGTTAGACTTAAATGTGTTTTGAATTTGCCTCTTGATGCTCTCTTTTGCTTCAAATACTATTTCTTGCGAGTGCATCATTAAAACTGCTGAGCCCATCTTAATGGCTATAAAGAAAAGAACTTCTTGGGAGATAACCCATGTGTTATTTTGCTACAGTACTTTGTTTTATATTTGTGTCTTGGAAGTTGTTTACTACTGTAGCAACCTCTCCTTGTCTTAGTTTAGTGTTTTGTTGTGCCAAGTTAAGCCGTTGATAGAAAAGTAAGTACTAGATTTGGATTACTGCGCAGTTCCAGATTTCTTTGCTGTCACGAATCTGGGTCCACCTCCCTGTAGGTAGCTCAGAAAATTATGCCAATTTACGTGCATGATCCTCAGATATGTACGCAACTTTCATTCAATTTGAGCATTTTCATTTGAGCAAGTCTGTTGCCATTTTAAAATTCGTCAATACGAACTGTTCTGTTTTGACAGATTCTGCCTTTTATTTCGCATTGCCTCTTTTGCTATGTTGGATGAATTTCTTTGATCCACTAATGTCCAGTAGCATTATGCAATGTCCAGAAGTGTTAAGAATGATTGTGTCACCTCTGAATATGTTAATTTTTATTGTGCACTAACCCTCTAATGAGTTGTTTCGAGTTTGGTGTGAAGGAAGTTTTCAAGGGTCAAGAGAGGAGGATGATATACTATGATCAAGAAGAGTGAAAGCTCTAAGCTTGGGGATTCCCCGGTGGTTCACCCCTGCATATATTAAGAAGACTCAAGCGTCTAAGCTTGGGGATGCCCAAGGCATCCCCTTCTTCATCGACAAATTATCAGGTTCCTTCTCTTGAAACTATATTTTTATTCGGTCACATCTTATGTGCTTTGCTTGGAGCGTCTGTTTGTTTTTGTTTGTGTTTGTGTTTGAATAAATTGGATTACATCATGCTTGTGTGGGAGAGAGACACGCTCCGCTGGTTTGTATGAACACATGTGTTCTTAGCTCATAATATTCATGGCGAAGTTTTCTTCTTCGTTAAATTGTTATATGGTTGGAATTGGAAAATGATACATGTAGTAATTGCTATAATGTCTTGGGTAATGTGATACTTGGAAATTGTTGTGCTCATGATTAAGCTCTTGCATCATATGCTTTGCACCAATTAATGAAGAAATACATAGAGCATGCTAAAATTTGGTTTGCATATTTGGTTTCTCTAAGGTCTAGATAATTTCTAGTATTGAGTTTGAACAACAAGGAAGACGGTGTAGAGTCTTATAATGTTTTCAATATGTCTTTTATGTGAGTTTTGCTGCACCGGTTCATCCTTGTGTTTGTTTCAAATAAGCCTTGCTAGCCTAAACCTTGTATCGAGAGGGAATACTTCTCATGCATCCAAAATACTTGAGCCAACCACTATGCCATTTGTGTCCACCATACCTACCTACTACATGGTATTTTCCGCCATTCCAAAGTAAATTGCTTGAGTGCTACCTTTAAAATTCCATCATTCACCTTTGCAATATATAGCTCATGGGACAAATAGCTTAAAAACTATTGTGATATTGAATATGTAATTATGCACTTTATCTCTTATTAAGTTGCTTGTTGTGCGATAACCATGTTTACTGGGGACGCCATCAACTACTCTTTGTTGAATTTCATGTGAGTTGCTATGCATGTCCGTCTTGTCTGAAGTAAGAGAGATCTACCACCTTATGGTTAAGCATGCATATTGTTAGAGAAGAACATTGGGCCGCTAACTAAAGCCATGATCCATGGTGGAAGTTTCAGTTTTGGACATATATCCTCAATCTCAAATGAGAAAATTATTAATTGTTGTTAACTGCTTATGCATAAAAGAGGAGTCCATTATCTGTTGTCTATGTTGTCCCGGTATGGATGTCTAAGTTGAAGAATAATCAATAGCGAGAAATCCAATGCGAGCTTTCTCCTTAGACCTTTGTACAGGCGGCATAGAGGTACCCCTTTGTGACACTTGGTTAAAACATGTGCATTGTGATGATCCGGTAGTCCAAGCTAATTAGGACAAGGTGCGGGCACTATTAGTACACTATGCATGAGGCTTGCAACTTGTAAGATATAATTTACATGATACATATGCTTTATTACTACCGTTGACAAAATTGTTTCATGTTTTCAAAATCAAAGCTCTAGCACAAATATAGCAATCGATGCTTTTCCTCTATGGAGGACAATTCTTTTACTTTCATTGTTGAGTCAGTTCACCTATTTCTCTCCACCTCAAGAAGCAAACACTTGTGTGAACTGTGCATTGATTCCTACATATTTGCTTATTGCACTTATTATATTACTCTATGTTGACAATATCCATGAGATATACATGTTATAAGTTGAAAGCAACAGCTGAAACTTAATCTTCTTTTGTGTTGCTTCAATGCTTTTACTTTGAATTATTGCTTTATGAGTTAACTCTTATGCAAGACTTATTGATGCTTGTCTTGAAGTGCTATTCATGAAAAGTCTTTGCTTTATGATTCACTTGTTTACTCATGTCATATACATTGTTTTGATCGCTGCATTCACTACATATGCTTTACAAATAGTATGATCAAGTTTATGATGGCATGTCACTCCAGAAATTATACGTGTTATCGTTTTACCTGCTGGGACGAGCAGAACTAAGCTTGGGGATGCTGATACGTCTCCGACGTATCGATAATTTCTTATGTTCCATGCCACATTATTGATGTTATCTACATGTTTTATGCACACTTTATGTCATATTCGTGCATTTTCTGGAACTAACCTATTAACAAGATGCCGAAGTGCCGGTTCTGTTTTCTCGTTTTTGGTTTCAGAAATCCTAGTAACGAAATATTCTCGGAATCGGACGAAATCAACGCCCAAGTTCCTATTTTCACCGGAAGCATCCAGAACACCCGGGAAGGACCATAGGGGGGGCACTAGGCCCCCAGACCATAGGCTGGCGCGGCCCAGGCCCTGGCCACGCCGCCCTATGGTGTCGTCGCCCCTTCGACCCTCCTGCGCTGCCTCTTCGCCTATATAAAGCCCCTGGATCGAAAACCCTGAGACGATTGACGAAAACCACAGAAACCTTCCAGAGCCGCCGCCATCGCGAGGCCAAGATGCGGGGACAGGAGTCTCTGTTCCGGCACACGTTGCCGGACGGGGAAGTGCCCCCGGAAGGCTTCTCCATCGACACCGCTGCCATCTCCACCGCCATCTTCATCACCGCTGCTGCTCCCATGAGGAGGGAGTAGTTCTCCATCGAGGCTCGGGGCTGTACCGGTAGCTATGTGGTTCATCTCTCCCATGTACCTCAATACAATAATCTCATGAGCTGCTTTACATGATTGAGATTCATATGAGTTTTGTATCACTACTATCTATGTGCTACTCTAGCAAAGTTATTAAAGTAGTTTTATTCCTCCTGCACGTGTGTAAAGGTGACAGTGTGTGCACCGTGTTAGTACTTGGTTTATGCTATGATCATGATCTCTTGTAGATTGCGAAGTTAACTATTGCTATGATAATATTGATGTGATCTATTCCTCCTACATATGCATGAAGGTGACAGTGTGCATGCTATGTTAGTACTTGGTTTAGTCTTTTGATCTATCTTACACTATAAGGTTACTAAAATATGAACATAATTGTGGAGCTTGTTAACTCCGGCATTGAGGGTTCGTGTAATCCTACGCAATGTGTTCATCATCCAACAAAAGTGTAGAGTATGCATTTATCTATTCTGTTATGTGATCAATGTTGAGAGTGTCCACTAGTGAAAGTGTAATCCCTAGGCCTTGCTCCTAAATACTGCTATTACTACTTGTTTACTGTTTTACTGCGTTACTACTGCTGCAAATACTACCACCATCAACTACACGCTAGCAAGCTATTTACTGGCACCGTTGCTACTGCTCATACTTATTTTTACCACCGGTATTTCACTATCTCTTCGCCGAACTAGTGCACCTATTAGGTGTGTTGGGGACACAAGAGACTTCTTGCTTTGTGGTTGCAGGGTTGCATGAGAGGGATATCTTTGACCTCTTCCTCCCTGAGTTCGATAAACCTTGGGTGATCCACTTAAGGGAAAACTTGCTGCTGTTCTACAAACCTCTGCTCTTGGAGGCCCAACACTGTCTACAGGAAAGGAGGGGGAACGTAGACATCAAGCTCAAGAAGAGATATGACGAGATCAAGGCCACCCTCGAAGCCGACCTCATCGGCTCTTTTCAGAGAACCCGTTCCCATGGCATCAGATGGAAGGGATTCTCACCGGAAGGTGCACTCGATGGGATAGACCTCTCTGCCCCGTCGGAGGAACGCACCAGGGGCCTGCGGCAGGAGATCAACCACTTGGTGGCTCACTCGCTACACCGCCACTCTGAGAACCTGGTCAACGTGTTGGAGCGTGTCGCTCTTCACGTGATCCAGGAGATCATGAGGCACCAGTACTCGCCGTCAGGACCAGCTCTCGGGACGCATCAAGGAGAGTTGCCACTCCAGTCCCGTCCACCGCTGCCATATGCGTTGGCAGCACCTGAAGTGCCGGCTACACCGGCATTCGTCGTCTACAAGATCGGTGGTGACCCTAGTGACTACCAGTTCTTGACCGAGGCGCCTAAGGAGATCCCTCACGGGTACGCGTGCACGTATGTGCCGGATTGTGGCAAGCGGGCACTCACAAACCAGGCCACAACATCGGGGACTTCTGGGAAGACAGGAGGAACGTCAGCGACAGAGCTTGAGAAGCAGACGTGGCTAACTAAGTACGCCACCCCGACGAACCTCCAGAGCTCAGCTCCTGCAGTTGGCTCAGAGCTGGAAAAGCAAACATGGCTGGCTAAGTACGCCACCCCGGCGAATCTTCAGAGTTCAACTCCTACAGCCAGCACAGCGGATCAGATCAGTACTATACTGAGAGACCAGTTCGGCATGGTGCCGAAAAGGAGGGCAATCGGCTATTCCAAGCTGTACCCCGACGAGTACGAGATGATCCCGCTGCCACCTAAGTATCGGCTCCCTGATTTCTCCAAATTCAGTGGATCAGATGGCTCCAGCTCCATCGAGCACGTCGGCCGATATTTGGCACAACTAGGACCGGCTTCAGTGTCGGATCAGCTACGCGTGAGGCTCTTCTCACAGTCCCTCACGGGATCGGCTTTTGGATGGTATACCTCTTTGCCATCAAACTCCATCCAGACTTGGAAGCAGTTGGAAGAGCAGTTCCATATGCAGTACCATTCGAAGGCTTCCGAGTGCGGCATTGCCGATCTAGCACAACTACGTCAGAAGCGCGGAGAAACTGTGACAGAATACATCCAGCGCTTCAGGAATCTTAGGAACCGATGTTATTCGGTTCGTATAACTGAAAAAGAAGCAGTCGAATTGGCAGTAGCAGGCCTTGCAACACAGCTCAAGGACATGGCCTCCCAAGCAGATTATCCCTCATTGGCGCACATGGTTCAGAAACTATCGGCATATGAGCAGCGCCACCCGGACCTGTACCAAGACAAGATCAAGCGTGCAGTGGTCCTGGTCGATGCAGAGGAAGACGAAGTTCCTGCGGGAGACCAAGAGGTAGCAGTGGCTGAATGGACTCGGGGAGGAACCCCCGTGCCCTGCAAATGGGTAAAGCCACCAGGCCCACCCAGGGGATTTGATTTTGACGTGACCAAGACTGAGCAAATCTTCGACCTCCTGCTCAAGGAGAAGCAGTTGACGATTCCTGAAGGTCTCAAATTCCCCACGGTGTAAGAGCTGAACGGAAAGCCATACTGCAAATGGCACAACTCGCTTTCCCATGCCACCAACGACTGCAGGGTATGGCGTCAGCACATCCAAGCGGCGATTGAAAAAGGGCGCCTAATTTTCAACCAGTACGCCATGAAGGTCGACACCCAGCCCTTTCCCGCCGTTAACATGGTGGAGTGCACGTACCCTGAAGGTTGCCAGCCAGGATCCTCGTTCAGCATCAACATGGTAGGACCTGGGAACCACTCTGGCAAAGATGGAGACGAGGGCAGCTGCTCTCATAGCAAGGACACAGAAGAGGCCGCTCCACGCGATCGGCTCCGTCATGATGGCAAGCGCTACGTTACAGAGGGAGAAGTGAAGAACATAATATATCAGCGACCCCTCTCTGATCACCTCCTCAACAAATATGTGAGTCAGTATGACCAACGCCGACGGTCCAGCTATGATGATGAAGGAGATCGTCTGGCTAGAGAAGCCAGAAGACATCGTCGGCACGATCGCGATGAGGAGGAGCACGAGCGCCGTGCCACGGACAGATCAAGGGAGCAAGATGACAACGCCAGGCACTGGGACTGCCCATTCTTCAGACACTGCTGGGATTCAGGAATGAGCCGATTGCCCACAATCGGCAATTGCCCAGAATGCAACAAGAAGAAGAAGGAGGCAGCCAACGTGTCTGTGTTCGAGCGCTTAGGGCCTCTCCCACCACAAAGCAAACGTGCTGAGTCCCCTCGCTGGGCATATCTCGGAGATTCCGAAGACGAGGGACAAGAAGAAGAAGAAGACAGGTACCACCGTCCAAGGTGTTGCCCTGACGGGCTCAGCCGTTCACAAAAGCGCAGGGTTCAGCGTTTGCGCGGCCTGGAGGAAGCCGAAAGGTTATACCTGCATACGCTGAGGAAGGCACGGCCTGATCTGGCTGCAAAGGTTCAGCGAACCCTGGATAAAGAGGGTCGTCCACGGAGAATGGAATGGCGCCCCAGGCAAAGGAAAGCCGATGATGAAACATCGGCTGGTACAAACATGGTGTTCATCCTCCCTTCGGAGTTCAGTGCTCCAGGATTAGATGAGATACCCGTGGCACAACTTGACTGCGGCCCACGGCCGGTTATCTTTGAGAAGCCACGAGAAAAGAGCTATAGACATCTGAAGGCCCTGTACTTGCGAGGATATATCGATGGGAGGCCTGTAAATAAGATGTTGGTGGACACCGGAGCGGCAGTCAACATCATGCCGTACTCTATGCTACGTCGGCTGGGACGCTCTAGCTCGGATCTAATCAAGACCAACGTGACATTGAGCGATTTCAACGGCCAAGCGTCTGAGGCACAAGGAGTTCTGAATGTGGATCTGACCGTAGGAAGGAAAACTATCCCTACAACATTCTTCATCGTCGATAGCACGAGCACTTATGCTGTTCTGCTAGGAAGAGATTGGATCCACGCAAACTGCTGCATTCCCTCCACAATGCACCAATGCATAATACAGTAGGATGGAGATGAGGTAGAGGTCGTCCAGGCCGATGACTCAGCCGAAATTTCAACGGCTGGCATGAACGCATGGGAAGCAGCAGGCCAAGAACCCCTCTCAGGTATCAATTTGGACGACTGTGAGCGCATCAACGTGACGAAGGGAAGGGTTAAGCTGGTTTTATCCACTGGCCTGACCGTGTAGCTGAAGCGAAGCGATGATCAAACAGGGCGAGGCTGATCCTTGTGATCGGCCCCATAAATTATGAAGGAGCATTACAGAACCTTCAGTCAGCGCTCCAATGGATATGGAGGCCGATTCCAGCAATCGGCCAAAATTATCTTCACCACATGTTCTGCTTGTGTTCAGCATCGATCCACTGGGCAGCGGCCACATCGGCGGATGAAAGTCAGCACGAATCCTCGCGGAGCCGACGTGCAAGTGCAGTACCCTGGCTAACCATAAAAGCCGATATCTGCAGTCATCTGGCAGATTCGGCTCGGGGGGGCATATAGTCAGATGAACATGTGCAGATAAACATGTGTAAACATGCGTGCAGTGAAACATTGGGGGCCGATTAAGAAAAATCGGCCAAATAAAAAAAAAAATTGCGCAAGAAGCGAAGCCGATGCGCAGCCATCGACTCTAGTACAGTTACACAAGACCAAGACCTACTGGCTATGTGCTCAGAGTTTACATCAACATTGACGTTCAGTGGAAGAAAGCTGATCAACGATCTGTGCATCCTCGCCGGTATTCTCGCCTTGATTAAGGCTCGGGGGGCAGCTCGCCCTAAAATATCTTTAGAGAGCCGATTTTGTTGGAATCGACTGTTTCTGCATTACAACGTGGGAACCAATGGCGACGCAGTTGGCTCGCTTTGGATGGGGCTCGGAGGGCGACTCGCCCGAGAGGTTCTTGGCTTTGGGAGCCGATTTTTGTTGGAATCAGCTGGCTCTACGTTGCAACTTTTCTGAAGAATGATGCTTGGTTACAGAGTCATCAGTTTCAGCATCCAAGCTGATTCAGCAACAGTTCCGGGATTCTCTTGGGAACATCCGCTCAAAATCAAAGGAAGCCGGTCTGCTGTGATCGGCTGCACCCAGTGCTATCGTCATCGGCAGGGCTAGTTAACTTGGAAGTTAACTTGGAAGGATGACTGAATTAGCTTGTCTCGCTGGTCATTAAGCATTGGTTAGCAACCGTCAAGGTCAGATCGGCTGAGTCGGCATAAAGAACATCGGCAAAATCAAAAGAAATTTTTCATTGATAATAAGATTTCTTACAAAGAGAAGCCGATTGTTCAGCAAAAGGGACAGATTGCTACTGCTAAATCCTACGCTAGTAGGTCCCTATTCTAAGGGCTGTTGCCGTCTTCGCCGTCGCTGGGGTAGCTGCCCTCATTGCTGCTGTCAACGAATCCCTCGGTGCTGCTACTGTAACCTTCAGCGGAGGCTTCTTCCTCGTCATCATCATCGTCCTCGTCTGACCAAGCCCAGCCCCGGATGCGTTTCGCCGGCGGTTCGTCGGAGGAGGTGTCGTCCTCCTGTTCCTTCTTCATGTCGGAGGAGATGTCTTCGTCTTCGACATCCTCTTCTTCTCTTTTGGTGACGGATGTGAATTTACCCCGGAAGGGAGGGTCGTCGTCGCTGCTCTCCGCCTCCAGTGCTCCGTCAACCAGGTACCGGAGGTCATCTTCCCCGTCGGTTAGGGGCATGTCCCCATCTGACCAGACGAGGTCCTCGCCCTCCGGCACGAAGTCAAAGTCCCACTCCTGCTTGTCCCAATGTTTGGGAGCCCGGCGGTTGTACGCCTCCATCTTGTCGTGCTCTGGAACCAACTCGCTTGAGGAAGAGGATTGGAGAGAGACGGAAGACGAGGAAGAAGACGACATGGCTGAGGGAGAAGAGGGTTTTTTGTTGCCGATGGCAGGAACAGAGGAAGGTGATGAAGAGGGCTAATCGATCGGCACAGTTAAATAATGAGAAGCCTGGTGGAAATTTAATGCCATTACAATTTCCGAGGAGATGACGCCTTGAGCTATCGAATTTTGCGAGAGAAGGCGAGAAGACAGGGCATAATGATGACGGATGCGCAACAGCTACGCTGCTCGCCATGACATGACCCTTCAGAGGAAAAACAGAGTGGTTTTGGAATTATCATTGCCAAAACCAGGGGGGCATGTGTTATCACCAGATTTTGGCCAAATCAGGAGGTGGGCCGTACGAGAGATGGGTTTGGAAGATTACATGTAGAAGATCTCTGAAGCGGCCTTGCACGAGGAGTTTGGGCTGGATTGCCCGTGTATCTTTAATTATGGTAGATTGTATCTTAGATTAAAAGTTAGAGTTTGTATCGTGCACGGTGGGGATTATTCCCACATTAGAAAGTCCCCTGGACTATAAATATGTATCTAGGGTTTATGGAATAAACAACAACTCACGTTCAACCAAACAAACCAATCTCGGCGCATCGCCAACTCCTTCGTCTCGAGGGTTTCTATCCGGTAAGCGACATGCTGCCTAGATCGCATCTTGCGATCTAGGCAGCACAAGCTCCACGTTGTTCATGCGTTGCTCGTACTGAAGCCTTGTTGATGGCGAGCAACGTAGTTATCATAGATTTGTTAGGGTTAGCATAGTTCTTCGCGTAACATGCTAGCGTAGTGCAACCCTTGCATATCTAGCCGCCCTCACACCTATCTTAGGTGTGGGGGCGGCACCCCGCTTGATCATTATTTAGTAGATCTGATCCGTTACGATTGCTCCTTGTCCTACAAGGATTAGTTTAATATCTGCAATAGTTAGGCCTTACAAAGGGGGGGAGGATCCAGCGGCACGTAGGGTGTCGTTCGCAAGTCCTAAACAGGATGTTCCGGGGATCAACTTCGTGTTGGTTTTTAGGCCTTGTTTAGGATCGAAACTACGATCACCGTGCGTGGCCGCGAGGCCCAACCTGGAGTAGGATGATCCGATTATGCGGTGAAAACCCTAAATCGTCGTAGATCTCATTAGCTTTATCTTGATCAAGCAGGACCACCATATATTCGTGCACCCCGTACGAATCATGGGTGGATCGGCTCCTTGAGCCGATTCACAGGATAACCTGAGAGCCGATCGAGGCTCGTATTTAATGTTTACGTGTATGCCATGCAGGAAACTAAGCGAGGCATCTCCATCACCTTCCTGACCAGGTATAGGTCAGGTGGCACGCCCTTGCACCCAGCATCGGACGTGTGACCAGAAGAGCTTTGCGGGCCGTCGCTCGGAGGGGTCTCAGCCAGCCGCAGCTCTAGGCTCTTCCCGGCTCTACGGTGTTGACAGTCGCTGCCCGCCGGTGGGTTTTGGCAGTCAACACATTCTGGCACGCTCGGTGGGACAATCTTCTACATCAACCACATCGCCATCTACATCTGAGATGGCGGACGACACGCCAGTCACCTACGAGGAGCTGCCCGACGAGCTCTGATACGTCTCCGACGTATCGATAATTTCTTATGTTCCATGCCACATTATTGATGTTATCTACATGTTTTATGCACACTTTATGTCATATTCGTGCATTTTCTGGAACTAACCTATTAACAAGATGCCGAAGTGCCAGTTCCTGTTTTCTACTGTTTTTGGTTTCAGAAATCCTAGTAACGAAATATTCTCGGAATCGGACGAAATCAACGCCCAAGTTCCTATTTTCACCGGAAGCATCCAGAACACCCGGGAAGGACCAGAGGGGGGGCACTGGGCCCCCAGACCATAGGCCGGCGCGGCCCAGGCCCTGGCCGCGCCGCCCTATGGTGTCGTCGCCCCTTCGACCCTCTGCGCCGCCTCTTCGCCTATATAAAGCCCCTGGATCGAAAACCACCGAGACGATTGACGAAAACCACGAAACCTTCCCGAGAGCCGCCGCCATCGCGAGGCCAAGATCCGGGGACAGGAGTCTCTGTTCTGGCACGCTGCCGGAGCGGGGAAGTGCCCCCGGAAGGCTTCTCCATCGACACCGCTGCCATCTCCACCGCCATCTTCATCACCGCTGCTGCTCCCATGAGGAGGGAGTAGTTCTCCATCGAGGCTCGGGGCTGTACCGGTAGCTATGTGGTTCATCTCTCCCATGTACCTCAATACAATAATCTCATGAGCTGCTTTACATGATTGAGATTCATATGAGTTTTGTATCACTACTATCTATGTGCTACTCTAGCAAAGTTATTAAAGTAGTTTTATTCCTCCTGCACGTGTGTAAAGGTGACAGTGTGTGCACCGTGTTAGTACTTGGTTTATGCTATGATCATGATCTCTTGTAGATTGCGAAGTTAACTATTGCTATGATAATATTGATGTGATCTATTCCTCCTACATATGCATGAAGGTGACGAAAGTGTGCATGCTATGTTAGTACTTGGTTTAGTCTTTTGATCTATCTTACACTATAAGGTTACTAAAATATGAACATAATTGTGGAGCTTGTTAACTCCGGCATTGAGGGTTCGTGTAATCCTACGCAATGTGTTCATCATCCAACAAAAGTGTAGAGTATGCATTTATCTATTCTGTTATGTGATCAATGTTGAGAGTGTCCACTAGTGAAAGTGTAATCCCTAGGCCTTGCTCCTAAATACTGCTATTACTACTTGTTTCTGTTTCTTTGCGTTACTATCGCTGCAATACTACCACCATCAACTACACGCCAGCAAGCTATTTATCGGCACCGTTGCTCTGCTCATACTTATTTTTACCACCGGTATTTCACTATCTCTTCGCTCGAACTAGTGCACCTATTAGGTGTGTTGGGGACACAAGAGACTTCTTGCTTTGTGGTTGCAGGGTTGCATGAGAGGGATATCTTTGACCTCTTCCTCCCTGAGTTCGATAAACCTTGGGTGATCCACTTAAGGGAAAACTTGCTGCTGTTCTACAAACCTCTGCTCTTGGAGGCCCAACACTGTCTACAGGGGAAAGGAGGGGAACGTAGACATCAAGCTATTTTACGGCGCCGTTGCCGGGGAGGAAAGGTAAAAGGTACTCACACTCCGGACCTCGGCTACCAAGCTATTTTCCGGCGCCGTAAGTACTCGAAGCTATTTCCTTTAGATCCTGCAATTGCAACTTTTTGTTTCTTGTTTACACTAGTTTGGCATAATGGACAAGAATGATCTTCTTATTCTATTTCCTGATTTAAAACATGGATTGTTTGATGCGAAAATTAAAAAACCTATGGAATCTTATTTGCATGCTGGTAGTAATATTAGTATGAACGCTTTGAACACCATTATTGATAATGATATAGAAAGTTCTAAGCTTGGGGAAGCTGGTTTTCATGATCTTTTTAGTCCCCCAAGCATTGAGGAGAAAATTTTCTTTGATGATACTTTGCCTCCTATTTATGATGATTATAATGATAGTAGTCTTTTGTTACCACCTGTTATGGAGGATGAATTTGATTATGAATACAATATGCCTCCTATATTTGATGATGAGAATAATAATGATAGCTACTTTGTTGAATTTGCACCCACTACAACTAATAAAATTGATTATGCTTATGTGGAGAGTAATAATTTTATGCATGAGACTCATGATAAGAATGCTTTATGTGATGGTTATATTGTTGAGTTTGCTCATGATGCTACTGGACATTATTATGAGAGAGGAAAATATGGTTGTAGAAATTTTCATGTTACTAAAACACCTCTCTATGTGCTGAAATTTTTGAAGCTATACTTGTTTTATCTTTCTATGCTTGTTGCATTATGCTTCTTGAACTTGTTTATTTACAAGATTCCTATGCATAGGAAGCATGTTAGACTTAAATGTGTTTTGAATTTGCCTCTTGATGCTCTCTTTTGCTTCAAATACTATTTCTTGCGAGTGCATCATTAAAACTGCTGAGCCCATCTTAATGGCTATAAAGAAAAGAACTTCTTGGGAGATAACCCATGTGTTATTTTGCTACAGTACTTTGTTTTATATTTGTGTCTTGGAAGTTGTTTACTACTGTAGCAACCTCTCCTTGTCTTAGTTTAGTGTTTTGTTGTGCCAAGTTAAGCCGTTGATAGAAAAGTAAGTACTAGATTTGGATTACTGCACAGTTCCAGATTTCTTTGCTGTCACGAATCTGGGTCCACCTCCCTGTAGGTAGCTCAGAAAATTATGCCAATTTACGTGCATGATCCTCAGATATGTACGCAACTTTCATTCAATTTGAGCAAGTCTGGTGCCATTTTAAAATTCGTCAATACGAACTGTTCTGTTTTGACAGATTCTGCCTTTTATTTCGCATTGCCTCTTTTGCTATGTTGGATGAATTTCTTTGATCCACTAATGTCCAGTAGCATTATGCAATGTCCAGAAGTGTTAAGAATGATTGTTTCACCTCTGAATATGTTAATTTTTATTGTGCACTAACCCTCTAATGAGTTGTTTCGAGTTTGGTGTGAAGGAAGTTTTCAAGGGTCAAGAGAGGAGGATGATATACTATGATCAAGAAGAGTGAAAGCTCTAAGCTTGGGGATTCCCCGGTGGTTCACCCCTGCATATATTAAGAAGACTCAAGCGTATAAGCTTGGGGATGCCCAAGGCATCCCCTTCTTCATCGACAAATTATCAGGTTCCTTCTCTTGAAACTATATTTTTATTCGGTCACATCTTATGTGCTTTGCTTGGAGCGTCTGTTTGTTTTTGTTTGTGTTTGTGTTTGAATAAATTGGATTACATCATGCTTGTGTGGGAGAGAGACACGCTCCGCTGGTTCGTATGAACACATGTGTTCTTAGCTCATAATATTCATGGCGAAGTTTTCTTCTTCGTTAAATTGTTATATGGTTGGAATTGGAAAATGATACATGTAGTAATTGCTATAATGTCTTGGGTAATGTGATACTTGGAAATTGTTGTGCTCATGATTAAGCTCTTGCATCATATGCTTTGCACCAATTAATGAAGAAATACATAGAGCATGCTAAAATTTGGTTTGCATATTTGGTTTCTCTAAGGTCTAGATAATTTCTAGTATTGAGTTTGAACAACAAGGAAGACGGTGTAGAGTCTTATAATGTTTTCAATATGTCTTTTATGTGAGTTTTGCTGCACCGGTTCATCCTTGTGTTTGTTTCAAATAAGCCTTGCTAGCCTAAACCTTGTATCGAGAGGGAATACTTCTCATGCATCCAAAATACTTGAGCCAACCACTATGCCATTTGTGTCCACCATACCTACCTACTACATGGTATTTTCCGCCATTCCAAAGTAAATTGCTTGAGTGCTACCTTTAAAATTCCATCATTCACCTTTGCAATATATAGCTCATGGGACAAATAGCTTAAAAACTATTGTGGTATTGAATATGTGATTATGCACTTTATCTCTTATTAAGTTGCTTGTTGTGCGATAACCATGTTTACTGGGGACGCCATCAACTACTCTTTGTTGAATTTCATGTGAGTTGCTATGCATGTCCGTCTTGTCTGAAGTAAGAGAGATCTACCACCTTATGGTTAAGCATGCATATTGTTAGAGAAGAACATTGGGCCGCTAACTAAAGCCATGATCCATGGTGGAAGTTTCAGTTTTGGACATATATCCTCAATCTCAAATGAGAAAATTATTAATTGTTGTTACATGCTTATGCATAAAAGAGGAGTCCATTATCTGTTGTCTATGTTGTCCCGGTATGGATGTCTAAGTTGAAGAATAATCAATAGCGAGAAATCCAATGCGAGCTTTCTCCTTAGACCTTTGTACAGGCGGCATAGAGGTACCCCTTTGTGACACTTGGTTAAAACATGTGCATTGTGATGATCCGGTAGTCCAAGCTAATTAGGACAAGGTGCGGGCACTATTAGTACACTATGCATGAGGCTTGCAACTTGTAAGATATAATTTACATGATACATATGCTTTATTACTACCGTTGACAAAATTGTTTCATGTTTTCAAAATCAAAGCTCTAGCACAAATATAGCAATCGATGCTTTTCCTCTATGGAGGACAATTCTTTTACTTTCATTGTTGAGTCAGTTCACCTATTTCTCTCCACCTCAAGAAGCAAACACTTGTGTGAACTGTGCATTGATTCCTACATATTTGCTTATTGCACTTATTATATTACTCTATGTTGACAATATCCATGAGATATACATGTTATAAGTTGAAAGCAACAGCTGAAACTTAATCTTCTTTTGTGTTGCTTCAATGCTTTTACTTTGAATTATTGCTTTATGAGTTAACTCTTATGCAAGACTTATTGATGCTTGTCTTGAAGTGCTATTCATGAAAAGTCTTTGCTTTATGATTCACTTGTTTACTCATGTCATATACATTGTTTTGATCGCTGCATTCACTACATATGCTTTACAAATAGTATGATCAAGTTTATGATGGCATGTCACTCCAGAAATTATCTGTGTTATCGTTTTACCTGCTCGGGACGAGCAGAACTAAGCTTGGGGATGCTGATACGTCTCCGACGTATCGATAATTTCTTATGTTCCATGCCACATTATTGATGTTATCTACATGTTTTATGCACACTTTATGTCATATTCGTGCATTTTCTGGAACTAACCTATTAACAAGATGCCGAAGTGCCAGTTCCTGTTTTCTACTGTTTTTGGTTTCAGAAATCCTAGTAACGAAATATTCTCGGAATCGGACGAAATCAACGCCCAAGTTCCTATTTTCACCGGAAGCATCCAGAACAACCGGGAAGGACCATAGGGGGGGCACTGGGCCCCCAGACCATAGGCCGGCGCGGCCCAGGCCCTGGCTGCGCCGCCCTATGGTGTCGTCGCCCCTTCGACCCTCCTGCGCCGCCTCTTCGCCTATATAAAACCCCTGGATCGAAAACCCTGAGACGATTGACGAAAACCACAGAAACCTTCCAGAGCCGCCGCCATCGCGAGGCCAAGATCTGGGGGACAGGAGTCTCTGTTCCGGCACGCTGCCGGAGCAGGGAAGTGCCCCCGGAAGGCTTCTCCATCGACACCGCTGCCATCTCCACCGCCATCTTCATCACCGCTGCTGCTCCCATGAGGAGGGAGTAGTTCTCCATCGAGGCTCGGGGCTGTACCGGTAGCTATGTGGTTCATCTCTCCCATGTACCTCAATACAATAATCTCATGAGCTGCTTTACATGATTGAGATTCATATGAGTTTTGTATCACTACTATCTATGTGCTACTCTAGCAAAATTATTAAAGTAGTTTTATTCCTCCTGCACGTGTGTAAAGGTGACAGTGTGTGCACCGTGTTAGTACTTGGTTTATGCTATGATCATGATCTCTTGTAGATTGCGAAGTTAACTATTGCTATGATAATATTGATGTGATCTATTCCTCCTACATATGCATGAAGGTGACAGTGTGCATGCTATGTTAGTACTTGGTTTAGTCTTTTGATCTATCTTACACTATAAGGTTACTAAAATATGAACATAATTGTGGAGCTTGTTAACTCCGGCATTGAGGGTTCGTGTAATCCTACGCAATGTGTTCATCATCCAACAAAAGTGTAGAGTATGCATTTATCTATTCTGTTATGTGATCAATGTTGAGAGTGTCCACTAGTGAAAGTGTAATCCCTAGGCCTTGCTCCTAAATACTGCTATTACTACTTGTTTACTGTTTTACTTTGCATTATCGTCGCAATACTACCACCATCAACTACACGCCAGCAAGCTATTTACTGGCACCGTTGCTACTGCTCATACTTATTTTTACCACCGGTATTTCACTATCTCTTCGCCGAACTAGTGCACCTATTAGGTGTGTTGGGGACACAAGAGACTTCTTGCTTTGTGGTTGCAGGGTTGCATGAGAGGGATATCTTTGACCTCTTCCTCCCTGAGTTCGATAAACCTTGGGTGATCCACATAAGGGAAAACTTACTGCTGTTCTACAAACCTCTGCTCTTGGAGGCCCAACACTGTCTACAGGAAAGGAGGGGGAACGTAGACATCAAGCTCAAGAAGAGATATGACGAGATCAAGGCCACCCTCGAAGCCGACCTCATCGGCTCTTTTCAGAGAACCCGTTCCCATGGCATCAGATGGAAGGGATTCTCACCGGAAGGTGCACTCGATGGGATAGACCTCTCTGCCCCGTCGGAGGAACGCACCAGGGGCCTGCGGCAGGAGATCAACTACTTGGTGGCTCACTCGCTACACCGCCACTCTGAGAACCTGGTCAACGTGTTGGAGCGTGTCGCTCTTCGCGTGATCCAGGAGATCATGAGGCACCAGTACTCGCCGTCAGGACCAGCTCTCGGGACGCATCAAGGAGAGTTGCCACTCCAGTCCCGTCCACCGCTGCCATATGCGTTGGCAGCACCTGAAGTGCCGGCTACACCGGCATTCGTCGTCTACAAGATCGGTGGTGACCCTAGTGACTACCAGTTCTTGACCGAGGCGCCTAAGGAGATCCCTCACGGGTACGCGTGCACGTATGTGCCGGATTGTGGCAACTGGGCACTCACAAACCAGGCCACAACATCAGGGACTTCTGGGAAGACAGGAGGAACGTCAGCGACAGAGCTTGAGAAGCAGACGTGGCTAACTAAGTACGCCACCCCGACGAACCTCCAGAGCTCAGCTCCTGCAGTTGGCTCAGAGCTGGAAAAGCAAACATGGCTGGCTAAGTACGCCACCCCGGCGAATCTTCAGAGTTCAACTCCTACAGCCAAAGACGATGGATCAGATCAGTACTATACTGAGAGACCAGTTCGGCATGGTGCCGAAAAGGAGGGCAATCGGCTATTCCAAGCTGTACCCCGACGAGTACGAGATGATCCCGCTGCCACCTAAGTATCGACTCCCTGATTTCTCCAAATTCAGTGGATCAGATGGCTCCAGCTCCATCGAGCACATCGGCCAATATTTGGCACAACTAGGACCGGCTTCAGTGTCGGATCAGCTACGCGTGAGGCTCTTCTCACAGTCCCTCACGGGATCGGCTTTTGGATGGTATACCTCTTTGCCATCAAACTCCATCCAGACTTGGAAGCAGTTGGAAGAGCAGTTCCATATGCAGTACCATTCAGAGGCTTCCGAGTCTGGCATTGCCGATCTAGCACAACTACGTCAGAAGCGCGGAGAAACTGTGACAGAATACATCCAGCGCTTCAGGAATCTTAGGAACCGATGTTATTCGGTTCGTATAACTGAAAAAGAAGCAGTCGAATTGGCAGTAGCAGGCCTTGTAACACAGCTCAAGGACATGGCCTCCCAAGCAGATTATCCCTCATTGGCGCACATGGTTCAGAAACTATCGGCATATGAACAGCGCCACCCGGACCTGTACCAAGACAAGATCAAGCGTGCAGTGGTCCTGGTCGATGCAGAGGAAGACGAAGTTCCTGCGGGAGACCAAGAGGTAGCAGTGGCTGAATGGACTCGGGGAGGAACCCCCGTGCCCTGCAAATGGGTAAAGCCACCAGGCCCACCCAGGGGATTTGATTTTGACGTGACCAAGACTGAGCAAATCTTCGACCTCCTGCTCAAGGAGAAGCAGTTGACGATTCCTGAAGGTCTCAAATTCCCCACGGTGCAAGAGCTGAACGGAAAGCCATACTGCAAATGGCACAACTCGCTTTCCCATGCCACCAACGACTGCAGGGTATGGCGTCAGCACATCCAAGCGGCGATTGAAAAAGGGCGCCTAATTTTCAACCAGTACGCCATGAAGGTCGACACCCAGCCCTTTCCCGCCGTTAACATGGTGGAGTGCACGTACCCTGAAGGTTGCCAGCCAGGATCCTCGTTCAGCATCAACATGGTAGGACCTGGGAACCACTCTGGCAAAGATGGAGACGAGGGCAGCTGCTCTCATAGCAAGGACACAGAAGAGGCCGCTCCACGCGATCGGCTCCGTCATGATGGCAAGCGCTACGTTACAGAGGGAGAAGTGAAGAACATAAGATATCAGCGACCCCTCTCTGATCACCTCCTCAACAAATATGTGAGTCAGTATGACCAACGCCGACGGTCCAGCTATGATGATGAAGGAGATCGTCTGGCTAGAGAAGCCAGAAGACATCGTCGGCACGATCGCGATGAGGAGGAGCACGAGCGCCGTGCCACGGACAGATCAAGGGAGCAAGATGACAACGCCAGGCACTGGGACTGCCCATTCTTCAGACACTGCTGGGATTCAGGAATGAGCCGATTGCCCACAATCGGCAATTGCCCAGAATGCAACAAGAAGAAGAAGGAGGCAGCCAACGTGTCTGTGTTCGAGCGCTTAGGGCCTCTCCCACCACAAAGCAAACGTGCTGAGTCCCCTCGCTGGGCAGATCTCGGAGATTCCGAAGACGAGGGACAAGAAGAAGAAGAAGACAGGTACCACCGTCCAAGGTGGTGCCCTGACGGGCTCAGCCGTTCACAAAAGCGCAGGGTTCAGCGTTTGCGCGGCCTGGAGGAAGCCGAAAGGTTATACCTGCATACGCTGAGGAAGGCACGGCCTGATCTGGCTGCAAAGGTTCAACGAACCCTGGATGAAGAGGGTCGTCCACGGAGAATGGAATGGCGCCCCAGGCAAAGGAAAGCCGATGATGAAACATCGGCTGGTACAAACATGGTGTTCATCCTCCCTTCGGAGTTCAGTGCTCCAGGATTAGATGAGATACCCGTGGCACAACTTGACTGCGGCCCACGGCCGGTTATCTTTGAGAAGCCACGAGAAAAGAGCTATAGACATCTGAAGGCCCTGTACTTGCGAGGATATATCGATGGGAGGCCTGTAAATAAGATGTTGGTGGACACCGGAGCGGCAGTCAACATCATGCCGTACTCTATGCTACGTCGGCTGGGACGCTCTAGCTCGGATCTAATCAAGACCAACGTGACATTGAGCGATTTCAACGGCCAAGCGTCTGAGGCACAAGGAGTTCTGAATGTGGATCTGACCGTAGGAAGGAAAACTATCCCTACAACGTTCTTCATCGTCGATAGCACGAGCACTTATGCTGTTCTGCTAGGAAGAGATTGGATCCACGCAAACTGCTGCATTCCCTCCACAATGCACCAATGCATAATACAGTGGGATGGAGATGAGGTAGAGGTCGTCCAGGCCGATGACTCAGCCGAAATTTCAACGGCTGGCATGAACGCATGGGAAGCAGCAGGCCAAGAACCCCTCTCAGGTATCAATTTGGACGACTGTGAGCGCATCGACGTGACGAAGGGAAGGGTTAAGCTGGTTTTATCCACTGGCCTGACCGTGTAGCTGAAGCGAAGCGATGATCAAACAGGGCGAGGCTGATCCTTGTGATCGGCCCCATAAATTATGAAGGAGCATTACAGAACCTTCAGTCAGCGCTCCAATGGATATGGAGGCCGATTCCAGCAATCGGCCAAAATTATCTTCACCACATGTTCTGCTTGTGTTCAGCATCGATCCACTGGGCAGCGGCCACATCGGCGGATGAAAGTCAGCACGAATCCTCGCGGAGCCGACGTGCAAGTGCAGTACCCTGGCTAACCATAAAAGCCGATATCTGCAGTCATCTGGCAGATTCGGCTCGGGGGGGCATATAGTCAGATGAACATGTGCAGATAAACATGTGTAAACATGCGTGCAGTGAAACATTGGGGGCCGATTAAGAAAAATCGGCCAAATAAAAAAAAATTTGCGCAAGAAGCGAAGCCGATGCGCAGCCATCGACTCTAGTATAGTTACACAAGACCAAGACCTACTGGCTATGTGCTCAGAGTTTACATCAACATTGACGTTCAGTGGAAGAAAGCTGATCAACGATCTGTGCATCCTCGCCGGTATTCTCGCCTTGATTAAGGCTCGGGGGGCAGCTCGCCCTAAAATATCTTTAGAGAGCCGATTTTGTTGGAATCGGCTGTTTCTGCATTACAACGTGGGAACCAATGGCGACGCAGTTGGCTCGCTTTGGATGGGGCTCGGAGGGCGACTCGCCCGAGAGGTTCTTGGCTTTGGGAGCCGATTTTTGTTGGAATCAGCTGGCTCTACGTTGCAACTTTTCTGAAGAATGATGCTTGGTTACAGAGTCATCAGTTTCAGCATCCAAGCTGATTCAGCAACAGTTCCGGGATTCTCTTGGGAACATCCGCTCAAAATCAAAGGAAGCCGGTCTGCTGTGATCGGCTGCACCCAGTGCTATCGTCATCGGCAGGGCTAGTTAACTTGGAAGTTAACTTGGAAGGATGACTGAATTAGCTTGTCTCGCTGGTCATTAAGCATTGGTTAGCAACCGTCAAGGTCAGATCGGCTGAGTCGGCATAAAGAACATCAGCAAAATCAAAAGAAATTTTTCATTGATAATAAGATTTCTTACAAAGAGAAGCCGATTGTTCAGCAAAAGGGACAGATTGCTACTGCTAAATCCTACGCTAGTAGGTCCCTATTCTAAGGGCTGTTGCCGTCTTCGCCGTCGCTGGGGTAGCTGCCCTCATTGCTGCTGTCAACGAATCCCTCGGTGCTGCTACTGTAACCTTCAGCGGAGGCTTCTTCCTCGTCATCATCATCGTCCTCGTCTGACCAAGCCCAGCCCCGGATGCGTTTCGCCGGCGGTTCATCGGAGGAGGTGTCGTCCTCCTGTTCCTTCTTCATGTCGGAGGAGATGTCTTCATCTTCGACATCCTCTTCTTCTCTTTTGGTGACGGATGTGAATTTACCCCGGAAGGGAGGGTCGTCGTCGCTGCTCTCCGCCTCCAGTGCTCCGTCAACCAGGTACCGGAGGTCATCTTCCCCGTCGGTTAGGGGCATGTCCCCATCTGACCAGACGAGGTCCTCGCCCTCCGGCACGAAGTCAAAGTCCCACTCCTGCTTGTCCCAATGTTTGGGAGCCCGGCGGTTGTACGCCTCCATCTTGTCGTGCTCTGGAACCAACTCGCTTGAGGAAGAGGATTGGAGAGAGACGGAAGACGAGGAAGAAGACGACATGGCTGAGGGAGAAGAGGGTTTTTTGTTGCCGATGGCAGGAACAGAGGAAGGTGATGAAGAGGGCTAATCGATCGGCACAGTTAAATAATGAGAAGCCTGGTGGAAATTTAATGCCATTACAATTTCCGAGGAGATGACGCCAGAGCTATCGAATTTTGCAGAGAAGCTGAGAAGACAGGGCATAATGATGACGGATACTGCAACAGCTCTGCTCTGCCACGACATGACCCTTCAGAGGAAAAACAGAGTGGTTTTGGAATTATCATTGCCAAAACCAGGGGGGCATGTGTTATCACCAGATTTTGGCCAAATCAGGAGGTGGGCCGTACGAGAGATGGGTTTGGAAGATTACATGTAGAAGATCTCTGAAGCGGCCTTGCACGAGGAGTTTGGGCTGGATTGCCCGTGTATCTTTAATTATGGTAGATTGTATCTTAGATTAAAAGTTAGAGTTTGTATCATGCACGGTGGGGATTATTCCCACATTAGAAAGTCCCCTGGACTATAAATATGTATCTAGGGTTTATGGAATAAACAACAACTCACGTTCAACCAAACAAACCAATCTCGGCGCATCGCCAACTCCTTCGTCTCGAGGGTTTCTATCCGGTAAGCGACATGCTGCCTAGATCGCATCTTGCGATCTAGGCAGCACAAGCTCCACGTTGTTCATGCGTTGCTCGTACTGAAGCCTTGTTGATGGCGAGCAACGTAGTTATCATAGATTTGTTAGGGTTAGCATAGTTCTTCGCGTAACATGCTAGCGTAGTGCAACCCTTGCATATCTAGCCGCCCTCACACCTATCTTAGGTGTGGGGGCGGCACCCCGCTTGATCATTATTTAGTAGATCTGATCCGTTACGATTGCTCCTTGTCCTACAAGGATTAGTTTAATATCTGCAATAGTTAGGCCTTACAAAGGGGGGGAGGATCCAGCGGCACGTAGGGTGTCGTTCGCAAGTCCTAAACAGGATGTTCCGGGGATCAACTTCGTGTTGGTTTTTAGGCCTTGTTTAGGATCGGCTTACGATCACCGTGCGTGGCCGCGAGGCCCAACCTGGAGTAGGATGATCCGATTATGCGGTGAAAACCCTAAATCGTCGTAGATCTCATTAGCTTTATCTTGATCAAGCAGGACCACCATATATTCGTGCACCCCGTACGAATCATGGGTGGATCGGCTCCTTGAGCCGATTCACAGGATAACCTGAGAGCCGATCGAGGCTCGTATTTAATGTTTACGTGTATGCAATGCAGGAAACTAAGCGAGGCATCTCCATCACCTTCCTGACCAGGTATAGGTCAGGTGGCACGCCCTTGCACCCAGCATCGGACGTGTGACCAGAAGAGCTTTGCGGGCCATCGCTCGGAGGGGTCTCAGCCAGCCGCAGCTCTAGGCTCTTCCCGGCTCTACGGTGTTGACAGTCGCTGCCCGCCGGTGGGTTTTGGCAGTCAACACATTCTGGCACGCTCGGTGGGACAATATTCTACATCAACCACATCGCCATCTACATCTGAGATGGCAGACGACACGCCAGTCACCTACGAGGAGCTGCCCGACGAGCTCTGATACGTCTCCGACGTATCGATAATTTCTTATGTTCCATGCCACATTATTGATGTTATCTACATGTTTTATGCACACTTTATGTCATATTCGTGCATTTTCTGGAACTAACCTATTAACAAGATGCCGAAGTGCCGGTTCTCGTTTTCTACTATTTTTGGTTTCGAAATCCTAGTAACGAAATATTCTCGGAATCGGACGAAATCAACGCCCAAGTTCCTATTTTCACCGGAAGCATCCGTAACACCCGGGAAGGACCGGAGGGGGCACTGGCCCCAGGACCATAGGCCGGCGCGGCCCAGGCCCTGGCCGCGCCGCCTATGGTGTCGTCGCCCCTTCGACCCTCTGCGCCGCCTCTTCGCCTATATAACGCCCCTGGCTCGAAAACCCTGAGACGATTGACGAAAACCACAGAAACCTTCCAGAGCCGCCGCCATCGCGAGGCCAAGATCTGGGGGACAGGAGTCTCTGTTCCGGCACGCTGCCGGAGCGGGGAAGTGCCCCCGGAAGGCTTCTCCATCGACACCGCTGCCATCTCCACCGCCATCTTCATCACCGCTGCTGCTCCCATGAGGAGGGAGTAGTTCTCCATCGAGGCTCGGGGCTGTACCGGTAGCTATGTGGTTCATCTCTCCCATGTACCTCAATACAATAATCTCATGAGCTGCTTTACATGATTGAGATTCATATGAGTTTTGTATCACTACTATCTATGTGCTACTCTAGCAAAGTTATTAAAGTAGTTTTATTCCTCCTGCACGTGTGTAAAGGTGACAGTGTGTGCACCGTGTTAGTACTTGGTTTATGCTATGATCATGATCTCTTGTAGATTGCGAAGTTAACTATTGCTATGATAATATTGATGTGATCTATTCCTCCTACATATGCATGAAGGTGACAGTGTGCATGCTATGTTAGTACTTGGTTTAGTCTTTTGATCTATCTTACACTATAAGGTTACTAAAATATGAACATAATTGTGGAGCTTGTTAACTCCGGCATTGAGGGTTCGTGTAATCCTACGCAATGTGTTCATCATCCAACAAAAGTGTAGAGTATGCATTTATCTATTCTGTTATGTGATCAATGTTGAGAGTGTCCACTAGTGAAAGTGTAATCCCTAGGCCTTGCTCCTAAATACTGCTATTACTACTTGTTTACTGTTTTACTGCGTTACTACTGCTGCAATACTACCACCATCAACTACACGCCAGCAAGCTATTTACTGGCACCGTTGCTACTGCTCATACTTATTTTTACCACCGGTATTTCACTATCTCTTCGCCGAACTAGTGCACCTATTAGGTGTGTTGGGGACACAAGAGACTTCTTGCTTTGTGGTTGCAGGGTTGCATGAGAGGGATATCTTTGACCTCTTCCTCCCTGAGTTCGATAAACCTTGGGTGATCCACTTAAGGGAAAACTTGCTGCTGTTCTACAAACCTCTGCTCTTGGAAGCCCAACACTGTCTACAGGAAAGGAGGGGGAACGTAGACATCAAGTTATTTTCTGGCGCCGTTGCCGGGGAGGAAAGGTAAAAGGTACTCACACTCCGGACCTCGGCTACCAAGCTATTTTCCGGCGCCGTAAGTACTCGAAGCTATTTCCTTTAGATCCTGCAATTGCAACTTTTTGTTTCTTGTTTACACTAGTTTGGCATAATGGACAAGAATGATCTTCTTATTCTATTTCCTGATTTAAAACATGGATTGTTTGATGCGAAAATTAAAAAACCTATGGAATCTTATTTGCATGCTGGTAGTAATATTAGTATGAATGCTTTGAACACCATTATTGATAATGATATAGAAAGTTCTAAGCTTGGGGAAGCTGGTTTTCATGATCTTTTTAGTCCCCCAAGCATTGAGGAGAAAATTTTCTTTGATGATACTTTGCCTCCTATTTATGATGATTATAATGATAGTAGTCTTTTGTTACCACCTGTTATGGAGGATGAATTTGATTATGAATACAATATGCCTCCTATATTTGATGATGAGAATAATAATGATAGCTACTTTGTTGAATTTGCACCCACTACAACTAATAAAATTGATTATGCTTATGTGGAGAGTAATAATTTTATGCATGAGACTCATGATAAGAATGCTTTATGTGATGGTTATATTGTTGAGTTTGCTCATGATGCTACTGGACATTATTATGAGAGAGGAAAATATGGTTGTAGAAATTTTCATGTTACTAAAACACCTCTCTATGTGCTGAAATTTTTGAAGCTATACTTGTTTTATCTTTCTATGCTTGTTGCATTATGCTTCTTGAACTTGTTTATTTACAAGATTCCTATGCATAGGAAGCATGTTAGACTTAAATGTGTTTTGAATTTGCCTCTTGATGCTCTCTTTTGCTTCAAATACTATTTCTTGCGAGTGCATCATTAAAACTGCTGAGCCCATCTTAATGGCTATAAAGAAAAGAACTTCTTGGGAGATAACCCATGTGTTATTTTGCTATAGTACTTTGTTTTATATTTGTGTCTTGGAAGTTGTTTACTACTGTAGCAACCTCTCCTTGTCTTAGTTTAGTGTTTTGTTGTGCCAAGTTAAGCCGTTGATAGAAAAGTAAGTACTAGATTTGGATTACTGCGCAGTTCCAGATTTCTTTGCTGTCACGAATCTGGGTCCACCTCCCTGTAGGTAGCTCAGAAAATTATGCCAATTTACGTGCATGATCCTCAGATATGTACGCAACTTTCATTAAATTTGAGCATTTTCATTTGAGCAAGTCTGGTGCCATTTTAAAATTCGTCAATACGAACTGTTCTGTTTTGACAGATTCTGCCTTTTATTTCGCATTGCCTCTTTTGCTATGTTGGATGAATTTCTTTGATCCACTAATGTCCAGTAGCATTATGCAATGTCCAGAAGTGTTAAGAATGATTGTGTCACCTCTGAATATGTTAATTTTTATTGTGCACTAACCCTCTAATGAGTTGTTTCGAGTTTGGTGTGAAGGAAGTTTTCAAGGGTCAAGAGAGGAGGATGATATACTATGATCAAGAAGAGTGAAAGCTCTAAGCTTGGGGATTCCCCGGTGGTTCACTCCTGCATATATTAAGAAGACTCAAGTGTCTAAGCTTGGGGATGCCCAAGGCATCCCCTTCTTCATCGACAAATTATCAGGTTCCTTCTCTTGAAACTATATTTTTATTCGGTCACATCTTATGTGCTTTGCTTGGAGCGTCTGTTTGTTTTTGTTTGTGTTTGTGTTTGAATAAATTGGATTACATCATGCTTGTGTGGGAGAGAGACACGCTCCGCTGGTTCGTATGAACACATGTGTTCTTAGCTCATAATATTCATGGCGAAGTTTTCTTCTTCGTTAAATTGTTATATGGTTGGAATTGGAAAATGATACATGTAGTAATTGCTATAATGTCTTGGGTAATGTGATACTTGGAAATTGTTGTGCTCATGATTAAGCTCTTGCATCATATGCTTTGCACCAATTAATGAAGAAATACATAGAGCATGCTAAAATTTGGTTTGCATATTTGGTTTCTCTAAGGTCTAGATAATTTCTAGTATTGAGTTTGAACAACAAGGAAGACGGTGTAGAGTCTTATAATGTTTTCAATATGTCTTTTATGTGAGTTTTGCTGCACCGGTTCATCCTTGTGTTTGTTTCAAATAAGCCTTGCTAGCCTAAACCTTGTATCGAGAGGGAATACTTCTCATGCATCCAAAATACTTGAGCCAACCACTGTGCCATTTGTGTCCACCATACCTACCTACTACATGGTATTTTCCGCCATTCCAAAGTAAATTGCTTGAGTGCTACCTTTAAAATTCCATCATTCACCTTTGCAATATATAGCTCATGGGACAAATAGCTTAAAAACTATTGTGGTATTGAATATGTAATTATGCACTTTATCTCTTATTAAGTTGCTTGTTGTGCGATAACCATGTTTACTGGGGACGCCATCAACTACTCTTTGTTGAATTTCATGTGAGTTGCTATGCATGTCCGTCTTGTCTGAAGTAAGAGAGATCTACCACCTTATGGTTAAGCATGCATATTGTTAGAGAAGAACATTGGGCCGCTAACTAAAGCCATGATCCATGGTGGAAGTTTCAGTTTTGGACATATATCCTCAATCTCAAATGAGAAAATTATTAATTGTTGTTACATGCTTATGCATAAAAGAGGAGTCCATTATCTGTTGTCTATGTTGTCCCGGTATGGATGTCTAAGTTGAAGAATAATCAATAGCGAGAAATCCAATGCGAGCTTTCTCCTTAGACCTTTGTACAGGCGGCATAGAGGTACCCCTTTGTGACACTTGGTTAAAACATGTGCATTGTGATGATCCGGTAGTCCAAGCTAATTAGGACAAGGTGCGGGCACTATTAGTACACTATGCATGAGGCTTGCAACTTGTAAGATATAATTTACATGATACATATGCTTTATTACTACCGTTGACAAAATTGTTTCATGTTTTCAAAATCAAAGCTCTAGCACAAATATAGCAATCGATGCTTTTCCTCTATGGAGGACAATTCTTTTACTTTCATTGTTGAGTCAGTTCACCTATTTCTCTCCACCTCAAGAAGCAAACACTTATGTGAACTGTGCATTGATTCCTACATATTTGCTTATTGCACTTATTATATTACTCTATGTTGACAATATCCATGAGATATACATGTTATAAGTTGAAAGCAACAGCTGAAACTTAATCTTCTTTTGTGTTGCTTCAATGCTTTTACTTTGAATTATTGCTTTATGAGTTAACTCTTATGCAAGACTTATTGATGCTTGTCTTGAAGTGCTATTCATGAAAAGTCTTTGCTTTATGATTCACTTGTTTACTCATGTCATATACATTGTTTTGATCGCTGCATTCACTACATATGCTTTACAAATAGTATGATCAAGTTTATGATGGCATGTCACTCCAGAAATTATCTGTGTTATCGTTTTACCTGCTCGGGACGAGCAGAACTAAGCTTGGGGATGCTGATACGTCTCCGACGTATCGATAATTTCTTATGTTCCATGCCACATTATTGATGTTATCTACATGTTTTATGCACACTTTATGTCATATTCGTGCATTTTCTGGAACTAACCTATTAACAAGATGCCGAAGTGCCAGTTCCTGTTTTCTACTGTTTTTGGTTTCAGAAATCCTAGTAACGAAATATTCTCGGAATCGGACGAAATCAACGCCCAAGTTCCTATTTTCACCGGAAGCATCCGTAACACCCGGGAAGGACCATAGGGGGCATCGGGCCCCTGCAGGACCATAGGCCGGCGCGGCCCAGGCCCCGGCCGCGCCGCCCTATGGTGTCGTCGCCCCTTCGACCCTCCTGCGCTGCCTCTTCGCCTATATAAAGCCCCTGGATCGAAAACCCTGAGACGATTGACGAAAACCACAGAAACCTTCCAGAGCCGCCGCCATCGCGAGGCCAAGATCTGGGGGACAGGAGTCTCTGTTCCGGCACGCTGCCGGAGCGGGGAAGTGCCCCCGGAAGGCTTCTCCATCGACACTGCTGCCATCTCCACCGCCATCTTCATCACCGCTGCTGCTCCCATGAGGAGGGAGTAGTTCTCCATCGAGGCTCGGGGCTGTACCGGTAGCTATGTGGTTCATCTCTCCCATGTACCTCAATACAATAATCTCATGAGCTGCTTTACATGATTGAGATTCATATGAGTTTTGTATCACTACTATCTATGTGCTACTCTAGCAAAGTTATTAAAGTAGTTTTATTCCTCCTGCACGTGTGTAAAGGTGACAGTGTGTGCACCGTGTTAGTACTTGGTTTATGCTATGATCATGATCTCTTGTAGATTGCGAAGTTAACTATTGCTATGATAATATTGATGTGATCTATTCCTCCTACATATGCATGAAGGTGACAGTGTGCATGCTATGTTAGTACTTGGTTTAGTCTTTTGATCTATCTTACACTATAAGGTTACTAAAATATGAACATAATTGTGGAGCTTGTTAACTCCGGCATTGAGGGTTCGTGTAATCCTACGCAATGTGTTCATCATCCAACAAAAGTGTAGAGTATGCATTTATCTATTCTGTTATGTGATCAATGTTGAGAGTGTCCACTAGTGAAAGTGTAATCCCTAGGCCTTGCTCCTAAATACTGCTATTACTACTTGTTTACTGTTTCATCACAAGCATTACTGCTGCAATACTACCACCATCAACTACACGCCAGCAAGCTATTTACTGGCACCGTTGCTACTGCTCATACTTATTTTTACCACCGGTATTTCACTATCTCTTCGCCGAACTAGTGCACCTATTAGGTGTGTTGGGGACACAAGAGACTTCTTGCTTTGTGGTTGCAGGGTTGCATGAGAGGGATATCTTTGACCTCTTCCTCCCTGAGTTCGATAAACCTTGGGTGATCCACTTAAGGGAAAACTTGCTGCTGTTCTACAAACCTCTGCTCTTGGAGGCCCAACACTGTCTACAGGAAAGGAGGGGGAACGTAGACATCAAGCTCAAGAAGAGATATGACGAGATCAAGGCCACCCTCGAAGCCGACCTCATCGGCTCTTTTCAGAGAACCCGTTCCCATGGCATCAGATGGAAGGGATTCTCACCGGAAGGTGCACTCGATGGGATAGACCTCTCTGCCCCGTCGGAGGAACGCACCAGGGGCCTGCGGCAGGAGATCAACTACTTGGTGGCTCACTCGCTACACCGCCACTCTGAGAACCTGGTCAACGTGTTGGAGCGTGTCGCTCTTCGCGTGATCCATGAGATCATGAGGCACCAGTACTCGCCGTCAGGACCAGCTCTCGGGACGCATCAAGGAGAGTTGCCACTCCAGTCCCGTCCACCGCTGCCATATGCGTTGGCAGCACCTGAAGTGCCGGCTACACCGGCATTCGTCGTCTACAAGATCGGTGGTGACCCTAGTGACTACCAGTTCTTGACCGAGGCGCCTAAGGAGATCCCTCACGGGTATGCGTGCACGTATGTGCCGGATTGTGGCAACTGGGCACTCACAAACCAGGCCACAACATCAGGGACTTCTGGGAAGACAGGAGGAACGTCAGCGACAGAGCTTGAGAAGCAGATGTGGCTAACTAAGTACGCCACCCCGACGAACCTCCAGAGCTCAGCTCCTGCAGTTGGCTCAGAGCTGGAAAAGCAAACATGGCTGGCTAAGTACGCCACCCCGGCGAATCTTCAGAGTTCAACTCCTACAGCCAGTACAGCGGATCAGATCAGTACTATACTGAGAGACCAGTTCGGCATGGTGCCGAAAAGGAGGGCAATCGGCTATTCCAAGCTGTACCCCGACGAGTACGAGATGATCCCGCTGCCACCTAAGTATCGGCTCCCTGATTTCTCCAAATTCAGTGGATCATATGGCTCCAGCTCCATCGAGCACGTCGGCCGATATTTGGCACAACTAGGACCGGCTTCAGTGTCGGATCAGCTACGCGTGAGGCTCTTCTCACAGTCCCTCACGGGATCGGCTTTTGGATGGTATACCTCTTTGCCATCAAACTCCATCCAGACTTGGAAGCAGTTGGAAGAGCAGTTCCATATGCAGTACCATTCGTAGGCTTCCGAGTCCGGCATTGCCGATCTAGCACAACTACGTCGAAGCGCGGAGAACCGTGACAGAATACATCCAGCGCTTCAGGAATCTTAGGAACCGATGTTATTCGGTTCGTATAACCGAAAAAGAAGCGATCGAATTGGCGTAGCAGGCCTTGCAACACAGCTCAAGGACATGGCCTCCCAAGCATTATCCCTCATTGGCGCACATGGTTCAGAAACTATCGGCATATGAGCAGCGCCACCCGGACTGTACCAAGACAAGATCAAGCGTGCAAAGTGGTCCCGGTCGATGCGAGGAAGACGAAGTTCTGCGGGAGACCAAGAGGTAGCAAGGGCTGAATGGACTCGGGAGGAACCCCGTGCCTGCAAATGGGTAAAGCCACCAGGCCCACCCAGGGGATTTGATTTTGACGTGACCAAGACTGAGCAAATCTTCGACCTCCTGCTCAAGGAGAAGCAGTTGACGATTCCTGAAGGTCTCAAATTCCCCACGGTGTAAGAGCTGAACGGAAAGCCATACTGCAAATGGCACAACTCGCTTTCCCATGCCACCAACGACTGCAGGGTATGGCGTCAGCACATCCAAGCGGCGATTGAAAAAGGGCGCCTAATTTTCAACCAGTACGCCATGAAGGTCGACACCCAGCCCTTTCCCGCCGTTAACATGGTGGAGTGCACGTACCCTGAAGGTTGCCAGCCAGGATCCTCGTTCAGCATCAACATGGTAGGACCTGGGAACCACTCTGGCAAAGATGGAGACGAGGGCAGCTGCTCTCATAGCAAGGACACAGAAGAGGCCGCTCCACGCGATCGGCTCCGTCATGATGGCAAGCGCTACGTTACAGAGGGAGAAGTGAAGAACATAAGATATCAGCGACCCCTCTCTGATCACCTCCTCAACAAATATGTGAGTCAAGGTATGACCAACGCCGACGGTCCAGCTATGATGATGAAGGAGATCGTGCGGCTAGAGAAGCCGTAAGACATCGTCGGCACGATCGCGATGAGGAGGAGCACGAGCGCCGTGCCACGGACAGATCAAGGGAGCAAGATGACAACGCCAGGCACTGGGACTGCCCATTCTTCAGACACTGCTGGGATTCAGGAATGAGCCGATTGCCCACAATCGGCAATTGCCCAGAATGCAACAAGAAGAAGAAGGAGGCAGCCAACGTGTCTGTGTTCGAGCGCTTAGGGCCTCTCCCACCACAAAGCAAACGTGCTGAGTCCCCTCGCTGGGCAGATCTCGGAGATTCCGAAGACGAGGGACAAGAAGAAGAAGAAGACAGGTACCACCGTCCAAGGTGGTGCCCTGACGGGCTCAGCCGTTCACAAAAGCGCAGGGTTCAGCGTTTGCGCGGCCTGGAGGAAGCCGAAAGGTTATACCTGCATACGCTGAGGAAGGCACGGCCTGATCTGGCTGCAAAGGTTCAGCGAACCCTGGATGAAGAGGGTCGTCCACGGAGAATGGAATGGCGCCCCAGGCAAAGGAAAGCCGATGATGAAACATCGGCTGGTACAAACATGGTGTTCATCCTCCCTTCGGAGTTCAGTGCTCCAGGATTAGATGAGATACCCGTGGCACAACTTGACTGCGGCCCACGGCCGGTTATCTTTGAGAAGCCACGAGAAAAGAGCTATAGACATCTGAAGGCCCTGTACTTGCGAGGATATATCGATGGGAGGCTCAGTAAATAAGATGTTGGTGGACACCGGAGCGGCAGTCAACATCATGCCGTACTCTATGCTACGTCGGCTGGGACGCTCTAGCTCGGATCTAATCAAGACCAACGTGACATTGAGCGATTTCAACGGCCAAGCGTCTGAGGCACAAGGAGTTCTGAATGTGGATCTGACCGAAGGAAGGAAAACTATCCCTACAACGTTCTTCATCGTCGATAGCACGAGCACTTATGCTGTTCTGCTAGGAAGAGATTGGATCCACGCAAACTGCTGCATTCCCTCCACAATGCACCAATGCATAATACAGTGGGATGGAGATGAGGTAGAGGTCGTCCAGGCCGATGACTCAGCCGAAATTTCAACGGCTGGCATGAACGCATGGGAAGCAGCAGGCCAAGAACCCCTCTCAGGTATCAATTTGGACGACTGTGAGCGCATCGACGTGACGAAGGGAAGGGTTAAGCTGGTTTTATCCACTGGCCTGACCGTGTAGCTGAAGCGAAGTGATGATCAAACAGGGCGAGGCTGATCCTTGTGATCGGCCCCATAAATTATGAAGGAGCATTACAGAACCTTCAGTCAGCGCTCCAATGGATATGGAGGCCGATTCCAGCAATCGGCCAAAATTATCTTCACCACATGTTCTGCTTGTGTTCAGCATCGATCCACTGGGCAGCGGCCACATCGGCGGATGAAAGTCAGCACGAATCCTCGCGGAGCCGACGTGCAAGTGCAGTACCCTGGCTAACCATAAAAGCCGATATCTGCAGTCATCTGGCAGATTCGGCTCGGGGGGGCATATAGTCAGATGAACATGTGCAGATAAACATGTGTAAACATGCGTGCAGTGAAACATTGGGGGCCGATTAAGAAAAATCGGCCAAATAAAAAAAAAATTGCGCAAGAAGCGAAGCCGATGCGCAGCCATCGACTCTAGTACAGTTACACAAGACCAAGACCTACTGGCTATGTGCTCAGAGTTTACATCAACATTGACGTTCAGTGGAAGAAAGCTGATCAACGATCTGTGCATCCTCGCCGGTATTCTCGCCTTGATTAAGGCTCGGGGGGGCAGCTCGCCCTAAAATATCTTTAGAGAGCCGATTTTGTTGGAATCGGCTGTTTCTGCATTACAACGTGGGAACCAATGGCGACGCAGTTGGCTCGCTTTGGATGGGGCTCGGAGGGCGACTCGCCCGAGAGGTTCTTGGCTTTGGGAGCCGATTTTTGTTGGAATCAGCTGGCTCTACGTTGCAACTTTTCTGAAGAATGATGCTTGGTTACAGAGTCATCAGTTTCAGCATCCAAGCTGATTCAGCAACAGTTCCGGGATTCTCTTGGGAACATCCGCTCAAAATCAAAGGAAGCCGGTCTGCTGTGATCGGCTGCACCCAGTGCTATCGTCATCGGCAGGGCTAGTTAACTTGGAAGTTAACTTGGAAGGATGACTGAATTAGCTTGTCTCGCTGGTCATTAAGCATTGGTTAGCAACCGTCAAGGTCAGATCGGCTGAGTCGGCATAAAGAACATCGGCAAAATCAAAAGAAATTTTTCATTGATAATAAGATTTCTTACAAAGAGAAGCCGATTGTTCAGCAAAAGGGACAGATTGCTACTGCTAAATCCTACGCTAGTAGGTCCCTATTCTAAGGGCTGTTGCCGTCTTCGCCGTCGCTGGGGTAGCTGCCCTCATTGCTGCTGTCAACGAATCCCTCGGTGCTGCTACTGTAACCTTCAGCGGAGGCTTCTTCCTCGTCATCATCATCGTCCTCGTCTGACCAAGCCCAGCCCCGGATGCGTTTCGCCGGTGGTTCGTCGGAGGAGGTGTCGTCCTCCTGTTCCTTCTTCATGTCGGAGGAGATGTCTTCGTCTTCGACATCCTCTTCTTCTCTTTTGGTGACGGATGTGAATTTACCCCGGAAGGGAGGGTCGTCGTCGCTGCTCTCCGCCTCCAGTGCTCCGTCAACCAGGTACCGGAGGTCATCTTCCCCGTCGGTTAGGGGCATGTCCCCATCTGACCAGACGAGGTCCTCACCCTCCGGCATGAAGTCAAAGTCCCACTCCTGCTTGTCCCAATGTTTGGGAGCCCGGCGGTTGTACGCCTCCATCTTGTCGTGCTCTGGAACCAACTCGCTTGAGGAAGAGGATTGGAGAGAGACGGAAGACGAGGAAGAAGACGACATGGCTGAGGGAGAAGAGGGTTTTTTGTTGCCGATGGCAGGAACAGAGGAAGGTGATGAAGAGGGCTAATCGATCGGCACAGTTAAATAATGAGAAGCCTGGTGGAAATTTAATGCCATTACAATTTCCGAGGAGATGACGCCAGAGCTATCGAATTTTGCAGAGAAGCTGAGAAGACAGGGCATAATGATGACGGATACTGCAACAGCTCTGCTCTGCCACGACATGACCCTTCAGAGGAAAAACAGAGTGGTTTTGGAATTATCATTGCC